>NC_092337.1:342725833-344002500 GCF_046630445.1 Rutidosis leptorrhynchoides
ATGTTCATAATAAAAATCATTTTCTCAGAATAACAACTTTTAAATCAAAGTTTATCATAGTTTTTAATTAACTAACCCAAAACAGCCCGCGGTGTTACTACGACGGCGTAAATCCGGTTTTACGGTGTTTTTCGTGTTTCCAGGTTTTAAATCATTAAGTTAGCATATCATATAGATATAGAACATGTGTTTAGTTGATTTTAAATGTCAAGTTAGAAGGATTAACTTTTTTTTGCGAACAAGTTTAGAATTAACTAAACTATGTTCTAGTGATTACAAGTTTAAACCTTCGAATAAGATAGCTTTATATGTATGAATCGAATGATGTTATGAACATCATTACTACCTTAAGTTCCTTGGATAAACCTACTGGAAAAGTGAAAAATGGATCTAGCTTCAACGGATCCTTGGATGGCTCGAAGTTCTTGAAGCAGAATCATGACACGAAAACAAGTTCAAGTAAGATCATCACTTGAAATAAGATTGTTATAGTTATAGAAATTGAACCAAAGTTTGAATATGATTATTACCTTGTATTAGAATGATAACCTACTGTAAGAAACAAAGATTTCTTGAGGTTGGATGATCACCTTACAAGATTGGAAGTGAGCTAGCAAACTTGAAAGTATTCTTGATTTTATGAAACTAGAACTTTTGGAATTTATGAAGAACACTTAGAACTTGAAGATAGAACTTGAGAGAGATCAATTAGATGAAGAAAATTGAAGAATGAAAGTGTTTGTAGGTGTTTTTGGTCGTTGGTGTATGGATTAGATATAAAGGATATGTAATTTTGTTTTCATGTAAATAAGTCATGAATGATTACTCATATTTTTGTAATTTTATGAGATATTTCATGCTAGTTGCCAAATGATGGTTCCCACATGTGTTAGGTGACTCACATGGGCTGCTAAGAGCTGATCATTGGAGTGTATATACCAATAGTACATACATCTAAAAGCTGTGTATTGTACGAGTACGAATACGGGTGCATACGAGTAGAATTGTTGATGAAACTGAACGAGGATGTAATTGTAAGCATTTTTGTTAAGTAGAAGTATTTTGATAAGTGTATTGAAGTCTTTCAAAAGTGTATAAATACATATTAAAACACTACATGTATATACATTTTAACTGAGTCGTTAAGTCATCGTTAGTCGTTACATGTAAGTGTTGTTTTGAAACCTTTAGGTTAACGATCTTGTTAAATATTGTTAACCCAATGTTTATAATATCAAATGAGATTTTAAATTATTATATTATCATGATATTATCATGTATGAATATCTCTTAATATGATATATATACATTAAATGTCTTTACAACGATAATCGTTACATATATGTCTCGTTTAAAAATCATTAAGTTAGTAGTCTTGTTTTTACATATGTAGTTCATTGTTAATATACTTAATGATATGTTTACTTATCATAGTATCATGTTAACTATGTATATATCCATATATATGTCATCATATAGTTTTTACAAGTTTTAACGTTCGTGAATCACCGGTCAACTTGGGTGGTCAATTGTCTATATGAAACATATTTTAATTAATCAAGTCTTAACAAGTTTGATTGCTTAACATGTTGGAAACATTTAATCATGTAAATATCAATCTCAATTAATATATATAAACATGGAAAAGTTCGGGTCACTACAGTACCTACCCGTTAAATAAATTTCGTCCCGAAATTTTAAGCTGTTGAAGGTGTTGACGAATCTTCTGGAAATAGATGCGGGTATTTCTTCTTCATCTGATCTTCACGCTCCCAGGTGAACTCGGGTCCTCTACGAGCATTCCATCGAACCTTAACAATTGGTATCATGTTTTGCTTAAGTCTTTTAACCTCACGATCCATTATTTCGATGGGTTCTTCGATGAATTGAAGTTTTTCGTTGATTTGGATTTCATCTAACGGAATAGTGAGATCTTCTTTAGCAAAACATTTCTTCAAATTCGAGACGTAGAAAGTGTTATGTACAGCCGCGAGTTGTTGAGGTAACTCAAGTCGGTAAGCTACTGGTCCGACACGATCAATAATCTTGAATGGTCCAATATACCTTGGATTTAATTTCCCTCGTTTACCAAATCGAACAACGCCTTTCCAAGGTGCAACTTTAAGCATGACCATCTCTCCAATTTCAAATTCTATATCTTTTCTTTTAATGTCAGCGTAGCTCTTTTGTCGACTTTGGGCGGTTTTCAACCGTTGTTGAATTTGGATGATCTTCTCGGTAGTTTCTTGTATAATCTCCGGACCCGTAATCTGTCTATCCCCCACTTCACTCCAACAAATCGGAGACCTGCACTTTCTACCATAAAGTGCTTCAAACGGTGCCATCTCAATGCTTGAATGGTAGCTGTTGTTGTAGGAAAATTCTGCTAATGGTAGATGGCGATCCCAACTGTTTCCGAAATCAATAACACATGCTCGTAGCATGTCTTCAAGCGTTTGTATTGTCCTTTCGCTCTGCCCATCAGTTTGTGGATGATAGGCAGTACTCATGTCTAGACGAGTTCCTAATGCTTGCTGTAATGTCTGCCAGAATCTTGAAATAAATCTGCCATCCCTATCAGAGATAATAGAGATTGGTATTCCATGTCTGGAGACGACTTCCTTCAAATACAGTCGTGCTAACTTCTCCATCTTGTCATCTTCTCTTATTGGCAGGAAGTGTGCTGATTTGGTGAGACGATCAACTATTACCCAAATAGTATCAAAACCACTTGCAGTCCTTGGCAATTTAGTGATGAAATCCATGGTAATGTTTTCCCATTTCCATTCCGGGATTTCGGGTTATTGAAGTAGACCTGATGGTTTCTGATGCTCAGCTTTGACCTTAGAACACGTCAAACATTCTCCTACGTATTTAGCAACATCAGCTTTCATACCCGGCCACCAAAAATGTTTCTTGAGATCCTTGTACATCTTCCCCGTTCCAGGATGTATTGAATATCTGGTTTTATGAGCTTCTCTAAGTACCATTTCTCTCATATCTCCAAATTTTGGTACCCAAATCCTTTCAGCCCTATACCGGGTTCCGTCTTCCCGAATATTAAGATGCTTCTCCGATCCCTTGGGTATTTCATCCTTTAAATTTCCCTCTTTTAAAACTCCTTGTTGCGCCTCCTTTATTTAAGTAGTAAGGTTATTATGAATCATTATATTCATAGATTTTACTCGAATGGGTTCTCTGTCCTTCCTGCTCAAGGCATCGGCTACCACATTTGCCTTTCCCGGGTGGTAACGAATCTCAAAGTCGTAATCATTCAACAATTCAATCCACCTACGCTGCCTCATATTCAGTTGTTTCTGATTAAATATGTGTTGAAGACTTTTGTGGTCGGTATATATAATACTTTTGACCCCATATAAGTAGTGCCTCCAAGTCTTTAATGCAAAAACAACTGCGCCTAATTCCAAATCATGTGTCGTATAATTTTGTTCGTGAATCTTCAATTGTCTAGACGCATAAGCAATCACCTTCGTTCGTTGCATTAATACACAACCGAGACCTTTCTTTGATGCGTCACAATAAATCACAAAATCATCATTCCCTTCAGGCAATGACAATATAGGTGCCGTAGTTAGCTTTTTCTTCAATAACTGAAACGCTTTCTCTTGTTCATCATTCCATTCAAATTTCTTCCCTTTATGCATTAATGCAGTCAAGGGTTTTGCTATTCTGGAAAAGTCTTGGATGAACCTTCTGTAGTAACCAGCTAGTCCTAAAAACTGGCGTATGTGTTTCGGAGTTTTCGGGGTTTCCCACTTTTCAACAGTTTCTATCTTTGCCGGATCCACCTTAATACCTTCTTTGTTCACTATATGACCGAGGAATTGAACTTCTTCCAACCAAAATGCACACTTTGAAAATTTAGCGTACAATTCTTCCTTCCTCAATACTTCTAACACCTTTCTCAAATGTTCACCGTGTTCTTGATCATTCTTTGAGTAAATAAGTATGTCATCAATGAAAACAATGACAAACTTGTCAAGGTATGGTCCACACACTCGGTTCATAAGGTCCATGAACACAGCTGGTGCATTAGTTAAACCATATGGCATGACCATAAACTCGTAATGACCGTAACGTGTTCTGAAAGCAGTCTTTGGAATATCATCTTCTTTCACCCGCATTTGATGATACCCGGAACGTAAGTCAATCTTTGAATAAACAGACGAGCCTTGTAGTTGATCAAATAAGTCATCGATTCTCGGTAGTGGGTAGCGGTTCTTGATGGTAAGTTTGTTCAACTCTCGGTAGTCGATACACAACCTGAATGTACCATCTTTCTTCTTGACAAACAAAACAGGAGCTCCCCACGGTGATGTGCTTGGTCGAATGAAATCACGCTCTAAAAGTTCTTGTAATTGGCTTTGCAGTTCTTTCATCTCACTGGGTGCGAGTCTGTAAGGAGCACGAGCTATTGGTGCAACTCCTGGTACAAGATCTATTTGAAATTCAACGGATCGATGTGGGGGTAATCCCGGTAATTCTTTCGGAAATACATCGGGAAATTCTTTTGCAATGGGAACATCATTGATGCTCTTTTCTTCAGTTTGTACTTTCTCGACGTGTGCTAGAACAGCATAGCAACCTTTTCTTATTAGTTTTTGTGCCTTCAAATTACTAATAAGATGTAGCTTCGTGTTGCCCTTTTCTCCGTACACCATTAAGGGTTTTCCTTTTTCTCGTATAATGCGAATTGCATTTTTGTAACAAACGATCTCTGCTTTCACTTCTTTCAACCAGTCCATACCGATTATCACATCAAAACTCCCTAACTCTACTGGTATCAAATCAATCTTAAATGACACTTGAAAATGGGACGTGATGATTCACAGATCATAATGTCATCATGTGCCATGTTACATAACTATGTCATTCTACTTAACCTCCGAACATATCAAGAAAATATATTCTTGATAGTTCTATCTTCTGTAATTCTGGTAATTTACTAAATCAAATCGTGCTACTACGTTCCTTCCTACCTAGAATATCATGATCCTTCAAAATTTCATACATATGAATTCTAGACCATTATTCGCTTGACTTGGAGTCGGGAAGAGAAAACAAGAGCATGGAGCTCCGAAATATAAAGGAAAATATAAAGCCCGATAACAGCACATAAATTACAAACCGTGTATATCAATGTTTATCGCAACATAAAGACACGGGAGAATTAAAAACACTATAACCCCAAGGGCGAAGTAGAAGAAAGCAGATTCCTCTGGTAGAATTTGGAAAAGGAGAAAGATTGTTGCAATAGTCAGGATGAGGACAAAGATCAGAACTGGATTAAGCATTTTCACAATCGTTTGAAAGTATGGATCGAGAAAGAAAGAATTGAAGTGGTGAAAATAATAGAACGGAAAAAGTTCATTTATAGAGAAGATACCAGACAAAGCAATCGAGACAGATAATCGCATTAAATTAAAGAGGATCCTAATTTTCCATAAATCTCGAAGAATCAGATCTTATAGATTTCCAAGATTTTCTTTTAAATTCCTTGAATTCCGAAATTCAAACATGACTACATCAAAAGCTAGGGCAAATCTTTATTTTCTTATTTCACTAATTTGTGATAGTTTCACCCGTACGTTTCGAGTAATTGAATTATCTTATCCATATTACTCAAGAGTAATAAAACTCTATTTATCAACTCATATTAGTCATGAAAAACAATTTTATTGTTAGCCATGACCACCTCACTCAAATTTCGGGACGAAATTTCTTTAACGGGTAGGTACTGTGATGACCCGGAAATTTCTGACCAAATTTAAACTTAATCTTTATATGATTTCGACACGATAAGCAAAGTCTGTAAGGTTGAGTCTCAAAAATTTTGAACTATTTTTTTTCATATATGCAATTACCCTTCGACCGCTTTCAACGATTCACGAACAAATAATTGTAAATGAATGTGTGTGTGTGTGTGTGTGTGTATATATATATATATAATAATTTGAAACATTTAATTTGTTATATTACTATTAATATTACTAATATTATTGTTATCATTATTAATATCATTATTAGTATAGTTAGTAGTAAAATTTTATTGAATGAGTTGAAACAATTAATGACTAAAATAAATAAATTTATGACACTGTGTTCTCAAACATTCCCCATTAATTTATGACAACGGAATCCTTCCAAATTATGATGGCTTTACTAGTTGTAGTGTGTTACATGTGAATTGAATTGCAAATGGATTTACTATTGGTGATTGGCAATTACAATTTATATGTATATTTATATTAGACATACACCCGACACTTCATTCCATTAATATGACTCCCACCATCTTCTTTAAATCTACACGTTTAATCTTCATGAATATTAAATATTATTTTTAATATTTGTAAACTACTTTATGTTTTAAGTCCCATCCATGTAATCTATATTATATATGAATATCATATAACACACAGATAGATTCAAATTAGGAGACTATTACATTACTCTACTTTATCACTTATTACATATATCAAAAATTCGTTATCTGAATGATTGATATCACAGTCACCACTATCCATCTTCTCTATTCTATATATTACATATAAACATATACATGTACTGATACATATAGGATACACATAAAGATATAATCAAACCACTCTCACCTTCTTTCACAACACCCATCTACTTCTTCTTCATCACTTCTAATAAGTTCACTCGACACCATTAACAACCGACAATTCTTTTTGATTCGAATAACAATAACCACCTATGGCTCACACCTTCATGAATCACCCACCGGCTTACAACAAGACAGTCACGAACCACCTATCAATATGGGCTGCTGACTACAGCTGTTTACCTTTGTGTTTTGATCAATCAACATGTAAACACAACCCAACATATTCGGCAAGGTATTCTACTGTGGCTATTTCATGCTTATTGTTTTCTATTTGCAGCTGAAACCATCATTTAACCACCAAGAACCCACAAAACTAAACTCTTCCTATTTCTATTACCATTCGAAATTCACTTTCCACCTACAGCGATATATGTTTACTGCATCTATATTTTTCTGTTTCAGCCGTGTACCACAAACCACCACAACTATTAACCGTTAAACTAAATTTCTGTTTCGTATTAGTAAACGCCACCCTACAACCTTGGAACCACCCTACCACCACCATAATAGGTCTTTGATGTACCAACATAAATCACCATCTTTGTTAATTCTTTCCCCAACAAATAACACCAATGGAGCATCACTACAAACCACCATCTTTTTCATCTTCGATCAACCAAAAACCCTATATCAAACACCAATTGTTTCGGCTACTAGTGGAACCACCTTCTTTTCCCTGCTTCTTTCTTTGCTTGTCGAGCTACTTCTCCATTTAACTACCACACTCCTCAAACCCACCAAATATATACATGCTTGTGATCAAACTTCATCTCCTTCTCCATTCCATCCATCGGCCACCATCACCACCTTGAAGCCCCCACTCTTCTACTACTCCTTTGTGAATTACTTGTTTCCTACTCGACATACAACTCAAAACATGATGGGTTACTGCTGCAATTTATTTTCTGTTTCCTATTCAAATCACCCAAGAACCCCCACCTCACCGATTACTACTTTCAACGAAACCCGAATGTTTGTTGATCAATCACCATTTTCTTATTCTAATACAATAAAAACGCCATGGATTAATCACCATTGAACACCATATTAACCGCCACCCTCTACAATTATGAACCACCTCATCTTTCTTCTCACTCTATATATATCTCACATCTATTCTGTTTCTTTTTCTAGTTACATCGTGAACAACCAACATCTTTGGACACCCTAAACCACAACTTATCACATTAATCATCATAGATACTATACTACTGCAGTTGGATACGTTTCTATTTAAACCGCCACTGTTTTACTATGTCCCTTTTATTCAACAAACACCAGCTACGAATTCCTTGTTCCCGTATAATTAATGATGATACGATGTTACTATGGATATTGAGTTTATGATGTTGGAAAGTGTGATTTTAGGAAGGAGGGTCAAACAAATTAAAGTAACAAAAATGGGTTTATGGCCGACAAAATATAACCAAATTAAAATGGAGTGGGGTTTGGAAAAATTGATTAAACAATACATGATAAGAGTACATGATAGCTACTGCATTTTTTTTTATATATCGTGCTATAGGGGGGTAATCAAACAGGTCACGATTTCCTGTTGGGCTGCCGATTTTTTTTTCTTAGTTAGGCCGAGGTGTGTAGTTGGGCCGAGCTTGTTTATGAATGGGTTGTAGTCAACCAAATACTCGAGATGGGTTTTGCACTACCCAGCAGCTGTTGGGCCAAGTGGGATTGAGCTGTTCGGGCTTGAAACGGAAAACGGGTTAAAATAATTAGTTTGGGTATTAAGTCAGGAAAGTAACAAATAAAGCATTGGTTTGATATGTTATCGGGTTAGCGGGACGTCGCGGGTTCAAACCCGGACTTGGGCACTTTTTAGGACTACTTCTTTGAGGTAGTTTACTTATTACTCATTTTCATTATTATTATTATTATTATTATTATTATTATTATCAATTTTAATGTAAGTAATATTATTATTGAAACTAAAATTCTTTATAAAAATTATCATTTTTATTATTAGAACTATCATTATTATTATTATTAGAATTATCATTATTTTTATCATTATTATTTTTATTATCATTTTTATTATTTTAAACACTAATATTATTATTTTTATCATTATTATTATTAGTATTATTAATATATCAAATAAATATTTCTATATAAAAATGTATTATTTACATAAAACATAACTATATTAATATGTTTATAATAAATATTAATTATCTATTTAATGTATATAAAAATAAATATAGTAATTTAGATATTAATGAAACGTACAAATTACTAAAATAACAATTAATAATAATACCTAATTTTGTTCGATTACCATTATATGTGTTAATATACATATAAATGTTATAGGTTCGTGAATTCGAGGACAACCTTGCATTGTTCAGTTCCGTCGTATGAATATTTTTACTACAAAATATCGTATTGTGAGTTTCATTAATCCCTTTTTAAATGCTTTCGCAATATATATTTTTGGGACTGAGAATACATGCGCTGTTTTTTTAATTGTTTTACGAAATAGACACAAGTAATTGAAACTACATTATATGGTTGAATTATCGAAATCGAATATGCCCCTTTTTATTAAGTCTGGTAATCTAAGAATTAGGGAACAGACACCCTAATTGACGCGAACTCTAAAGATAGATCTATCGGGCCCAACAAGCCCCATCCAAAGTACTGGATGCTTTAGTACTTCGAAATTTATATCATGTCCGAAGGAGGATCCCGGAATGATGGGGATATTCTATATGCATATTGTTAAGGTCGGTTACCAGGTGTTCAATCCATATGAATGATATTTTTGTCTCTATGTATGGGACGTATGTTTATGAGAAATGGAAATATGAAATCTTGTGGTCTATTAAAAATTATGAAATGATTATTTATGTTAAACTAATGAACTCACCAACCTTGTGGTTGACACTTTAAAGCATGTTTATTCTCAGGTATAAAAAAAATCTTCCGCTGTGCATTAGCTCATATTAGAGACATTACTTGGAGTCATTCATGGCATATTTCAAAAGACGTTGCATTCAAGTTGTTGAGTCCATCAAGATTATTATTAAGTCAATTATAGTTAGATGTATTATGAAATGATAAGCATGCCTTCAACTTTCGATGTAAATGAAAGATTGTCTTTTCAAAAACGAATGCAATGTTTATAAATGTATCATATAGAGTCAAGTACCTCGCGATGTAGTCAACTGTTGTGATTCGTTTATAATCGAGATGGACTTCGTCCGGATGGATTAGGACGGGTCATCACAGCGCGGCCTGTACTGCGGCTATGTTGGAAGCAAGAAAGGCACGAAATTCCTCTTCGCTCATATTCAAGGTGTGTCGAGTAGTCGGTGCCATTTCCTTCAAAATAGTCAAATGAAACAAGTTAATCATACAGAATATTAAGAGTAGTCAATAGTATCTCGTAGCATAATATGAACTCATTTATAAAAACTTTTTCTTCATATTAGCGTTTTATAAGTTTAAATTCGGGTACTACCTACCCGTTAAGTTCATACTTAGTAGCTAATATACAATTCAACTACTACAATTCCATATGAAAAACTGATTATAATAATATATCACATATAAATATTCTTCAAACTTACAACTTCGCTATATTACATATAACATGAAATATAGTACACTATGATACAGGACAGTTTTGAAGATAAATCTAGTTAATACGCAAGTTGTTCAGCAAAGGAAATAAAGACACGTAATTCATAAGTCCAGAAACAAGTCATGCATTCTAATTTTACTAAGACGACTTCCCATCCTTGGTCTTGTGAAAAATAACCATTATGACCATTGGCTAGGCAGCATGTTGTAATGTCGTCAAAAGGGCGAGGGTTTCGTAATGTCCAACAGCCCCGTAATAATCTAAAAACCTTGTTTCTCACCCCAACTACTAAATCCGTCACTTGTGGGAAAGTTTTATTTAAAAGCTGCAATCCGATGTTCTTTTTCTCACTTTGGTAAGAAGAGAACATCACTAACCCGTAAGCATAACATGCTTCTTTATGTTGCATGTTAGAAGCTCTTTCTAATTCACGAAATCCTATGTTGGGATATGTTGAGTCAAAATAGGTTCTTAACCTGTAGCGTAAAATTGCATTTGGGTTCCCCGCATTTAACGCTTTAAAGAAAATACGGCGTAACTTAAAGACTCCCCAATGTGATATACCCCACCTATCAAAGGAAAGCCTTTTATAAACTAAGGCATTTTTGGAAAGTCTTTCAAATGTTTGACAAGTTAATTTCGCCATAACTAAATGTGCTGATGAATTCTGACCGACTCTAGATAAGATTTCCTCAATCATATCCTCTGGTAGGTCTTCTAAAATATTCGGTTGTCTACCCTTAACGTCCATTTTGTTTTTATACTGTAAAATAGACAAGGATTAGATTAGTAATAACAAACAATACAAGCAATTTTTACATAGAACATAAAAGTACAAGCACACTACAATACATTTATTACACAATATGCTCACACCCCTCTAATCTGAATCACTGGTTTCTTCTTCTTTGGACTTGGTTCTTTTTCCTAATTTTCTAGAGATATATGATGTTCCTCTAATACGAGCCGTCGTTTTCCACATTGGTTTAGAAAAACCTGGTGGTTTAGAGGTTTCCGGGTTATTGTCACAATATTGAAAATACGGGTGTTGACGGTACATATAAAGTTCATCGGGGTCGGAATCAGATTTCTCTATTTTGATGCCTTTTCCCTTATTATTTTCTTTTACCTCATTAAATTGGGTCGGGGTAATTTCTATAACATTATCGGAATCCTCATCAGGATCCGATTCATCAGAAAATTGGTAATTTTCCCAATATTTTACTTCCTTAGTGGAAACACCATTGACCATTATTAACTTTGGTCCATTGGTTGAGGATTTTCTTTTATTTGACCGGTTTTCTGTGGTTCCTACTATTCCCCCCTCCCGAACCTCTTCTTCTTCCGATTCGTCTTCTTCTGGTTCCTCTTCTTCCGGTTCCGTTTTCTCTTCTTCCGGTTCTTCGGGAACTTGTGAATCTTGCCAATATATATTCGACTCTTCGTTATTATTAGGTGAGTCAATGGGATTTGTGCTAGAGGTAGACATCTATCACATAATATCAAACATGTTAAGAGATTAATATATCACATAATATTTACATGTTAATAATATATAGTTTCCAACAAAAATGTTAAGCAATCATTTTTAAAGAAAACACGGTCGAAGTCCAGACTCACTAATGCATCCTAACAAACTCGATAAGACACACTAATGCAAATTTTCTGGTTCTCTAAGACCAACGCTCGAATACCAACTGAAATGTCCCGTTCATATTGATTATAAACGTTCCATATTAATTGATTTCGTTGCGAGGTTTTGACCTCTATATGAGACGTTTTTCAAAGACTGCATTCATTTTTAAAACAACCATAACCTTTATTTTATCAATAAAGGTTTTAAAAGCATTACGTAGATTATCAAATAATGATAATCTAAAATATACTGTTTACACATGACCATTACATAATGGTTTACAATAGAAATATATTACATCACACTACAAGAAAAATGCTCCTATAGGACCCCCAATTTGGTCATATAAAGCCACTTTATAGGACCTTTGGGCTTTATAGGACCTACCAATGAGGGTTGTATCTAACGCGGTCGTATAAAGTATTGAAATTAAAAAGTGTCCTAAAAGGTCATAAGATTATGAAACCAATGATCAGGTCCTATAATGTAATTAACAACCACAAAGAAAGGTCCTTTAAATACCAAAATAATGGTCCTATTGTAAAAAATAATACATTTGTATCAATAAACAAAGTCTTAATCTAACGATACACTAGTTTGGTACCAAAGGAAAAAGTCCTAATATGCACATATTTTACTTTAATACCAAATAAAGGGTCCTAATACAATGATTTTTAAGGATAGAACCACTAAAAAAAGTCCTAATATAAATATTTGAAACGTTAAAACCACAAAATAGGTCCTAATATATAAAAATATGATACTTTAGTACCACATAAAGGGTCCTAATATAATTATTATTAAAGTTAGTACCACTAAAAATGTCCTAATAAAAATATTTCACACCTTAAAACCAAAAAATGGGTCCTAATAAATAATAATATTATACTTTAGTACCACACAATGGGTCCTAATATAAGGAGTTTTAAAATTAGTACCACTAAAAAAGTCCTAATATAAATATTTCAGAAACCTTAAACCCACAAAATTGGTCCTAATATATAAGGATATGTTACTTTAGTACCACATAAAAGGGTCCTAATACAATGATTTTCAAGGTTAGTACCACTAAAAAAGTCCTAAAATAAAAAATATTATTAAACTTTAAAACCAAGAAATAGGTCCTAATATATCAAAATAAGATGTTACTTTAGTACCATGAAAAAGGTCCTAATATAATGATATTATATCAAGATTATTAAGACATAATAATAGGATGTCCTATTAAGTTATAGTAGTTTTCTAGTTTTCGATTGGTTTCAGATTGATATTCGGATATTTGATTCTGGTTCGAATTCTATTCCGATTCGGGTATTCGGATCCGGTGTAGAAAATTCGGACCCGTTTCAGGTATGCGGATTCAAATCGGACATTCAGATCCAATTAGCTTAGTCGGGTCCGGATCGGGTATTCGAATCCGGTTTCGTATTTGGATTTCGGTTGATTTTTACGGTTTCGAATTTTTTGAACATGATTATGGACACACAATTAATAATTAATACTAAAAATCAAATATGAAATAAAACATATTTATAATTCCCAAAATATTCTCATAAACATGAAAATCACCAAACATAACATATTCTTAAATAATGCAAATAGAAAAAGAAATCGCATAGCATTTGAAAACAAAATTAAAAATAACGAAAAGCAACACCAAACATCTAGATCATCAAGTATCTTATTAATCCAACGGTACCACCTACAAATAAACCGAACATATATTTATAAGCATAAAGTTACATATTATAACAATTAATAAATATATTATCACAAATTTGTGGTACGAATACCGATAAATATGTGGAAGGCCACGCGACACACGCGCCTCCAGCATCTTCAACTCGCATAAATAGATCAAATGGTCTGACCAATAATGAACCCCTTTTAATGATTCCTTGAACTTCTACGCTATACCAATCCTCTCCAATCTCAATACCGCCAAATTCCGTTGTTGGATCCATGCTCCTCAACCATGCTTTTGCTACCTTCTCGTACGTAACAATGTTGTGGAGAAAAACTTCATCTACGACCTAGAGTACCGTTATCAACAAGCATGTATGAAGGTAAAAAAAAAAAACTAAATCAGACAAGTTGTGGTTTTAAATATTAAAATACCTTAAGACGTGGACGTGGAGGTACATTGACTCTAATGTCGCCCTGTGATCCTGTGTTATCTTCAACAACTGAACCATTCTTATCTAACAACGCCGCTTTTTGATTTGTATTTTCTTCCACAAGTACTTCATTGTCGGACTTTAGTTTAACGTTCTCTATAAGAACAACATTGCGACTAGGTATATTACCCCATAGATCAGCTTGTCGCACACCTAATCCATACATGTCGGCTACCCCATATTTATTGTTGCCCACAACTTGAGCAAAAACATCATCCGGTCCAGGAGCATCTACTGTTCCTTCAGGTAGATCTTTAGTTAGGTCATCCATGTTTTTCTGCATTTAATGAAACAAATGAAAAGTTTGATATACATAATAAGATAGATCCCTACAAACAATTATGAGCAGTCTGATAATGGCCATGATGTAATTAACTGTAATATACAGAATGAGACTTGATTTTACAATACAGTTTTTAATTGCAGTTGATAATGGCCATGACATACTAATTATATGCAATATACAGAATAGATCAATACAAACTGTGGATAATTACAGTTTTTACACAACCACTCGTACATATATATCAATCACTTGTATAACGCAATCTGAAATTAAATATAATACTTACAATTGCGGTTTTAGCTGCTTCACACTTAGTAGTGCCTCCTTTGGAAAAACATTTTCAAAACATAGTCATTCGAGTTGGAGATTTGCGCTCTTTAGCTTAATTAAAAAAAATATAAAGAAATAAGTACTAACAATGGATATCCTTATAGTGTAGTAATAAGTGCCACTCAAAATTACCTTGAGCTCTTCACGTATACGTGCATAACTCTTTTTACCTGTGACGTGCACCATATGCTTTTTGGCCCGATTTGCTTTGTTTTTCGCACATTTCTCCTGAAATGGGAATTTTAAATATCGTATTATGAAAGCAAGTAATGTGAATTTTTGTTATACCTGAACCGTTTCAGTATTCCAACTAGCAAAAGCTCGGCCGCGCGTTGCAGCGGCAGTTTTAGGTAGCCTGTTGGTGTCATTAGGCCGAACCATGCATTGCGGCAGTTGTTTTTTATTGTAGTTTGGGTAAACAAAGTGGTTATGTCGACGCAAGTAGTTTACATTAGGTGGCCATATTTACAAAATGACTATTTTTATACATAGCTATCATCAAGTTGTTTGTCAACAAATAGTCATGGAAGAAGCAAACAAATATCAATGCAAGGTGGAGTAAAAAATAACAAATAATATTTAGAGCATTTACCAACAATATTAGCTAAAAAAATTACACAATTAAAGCAGACATGTACACGATTGAAACATTAGTTTAGCAAATCAATATCAATATCTGAGAACAAATTACACACAAATAAATATTAATAATAACGCTTTTACGAAAAACAGCTAACAAAAGTAGATTATACCTGCTTTGTAAGCACCAAACAATTCTTCCTCTTTTAACGTCGATACATACTCCGTATTGTTTAACCTTCATATGAAAAACCCTTGTAATAATATCAGCACGGGCCATTTTGTGCATTGTTATGAAAAACCGTGGGTCACCTTGGTCCTCCGGTAAATGATGCAGGTAAGATAGTTCTTGAACCAACCTTGGATTCACGATGATCACCCCTGTTTAAAGCATCATACAATTGCTGCCATTACGTAACAAAAAAGTGAAGGTGTATATGCTCACAGTGTGATGAGGAAAACGGCTGATATCTCTACCGATTAAATTCAGAGAAGTAACTTGAATTGGTTGAATAAGTTTAATAAACTAAATTTCGCCTAAATTTCCTAAAATAGGTCGACCCAATCCAACCCTTCCATTTTGAGAGCTACAAAGTCCTACTCAGTCAACATTAAGTTGTAAAAGTCATTATGAAGGCGCATCCTACCAGGAGTTCCAATACATAAAGGTTACGCCACTCTAACATATTTTTTTGTATTATTTAGCTGTTTGTTGTGTTTTTATATTAGATTAGATGTTGGATATGTGATAGGGTAAAGGTTTCTAGGATGTCTGTGTCGCTAATTGTACATAGCTAATAGTGCACGGCTAATAGCGGTTTGTTTACATGGCTAATATTATCCGAAAGAGTAATGTAATCCGAAAGAGTAACGTAGTATTACCTATAAGCATAGACAAAATGGCTACGATTATTGTCCTACAGGTTCAACGTTTCATTATGGTTGGTTGATGTTGTACTTGGACATTTTCTTTTAGTTCTATCTTCTGTTCCTGAAAATAGTAAAAAAAAAAAAAAAAAAAACTGTTAGAAAACACCTTGAGTTGTATAATAGAAAGTCACTGGTGAAATTGCTGAAATAGAAGATGCTTAATGAGATATACTTGCCCATCCATACATAAGGTTAAGAAGTTGCTGTTGTTGATGTAAATAAGACTTTGACTGTTATAGTTATATAAAGTAAGTGGTAAGTAACAATGAAAAAATAAAAACTGCATCGTTGTGATTTATTGCTAACAGGGTATAAAAAGAGCATAGACATAATAAAAATTGTGTTATAGCGACTCATTGCAAACATATCTAATCTAATGTTCAACAACATAATAAAAACCACAACATCGTGATTCATAACAAGCATGGTAAAGCTTATACCTATGATATCATAAAAACTGCAGGTGCTATCTAAGTTCCTACAATGCAATTGTGAAGTAAGAAAGATTAGATTACGTTAGCTATATCTTGTTAACTTTTGAATATATACATACATATGTACCATTAACAAAACACAAAAAACAAACTTTTATATTTGACAACAGTCACAACATCTCGATTATCAATCCAATCTATAACTTTACAGCCACTTACATTCCATTTTAATAGTATTAAAGAGGTCTCAAATTCTAACCCGGAGACTGAGTTTCGTTAAAGAGGTCTTAATAGTATACTAAAACCTCAGTCGAAGGGGAACTCGCCGATTCCAAAATGTCGGCAAGAAGAGTTAAGCTGAACATACTATTAGGTAACATGGGAAACAAAAAACAAAGTATAGTTAAATAAATACCTTTATATTCATCTGTAATAGAAGTTTGACCGAGAATGTGTGCCTTCTGCAAATACAAAAATATTCAATAAGGACCATTCCAATGCAAATAAAGAGTCATGTAACAAAATTAAAGAAGCTGTAAACAACCAAAAGATTATACCTTGTGAATTTGAGTAGACTTCAGAGGACATACCATTCCATGTAACCATTTATCAAACCTCAAACATTGACATAGTGAAAATATCTAAGATGGAGGTGGATATTTAGAACCAT
Organism: Rutidosis leptorrhynchoides; assembly: GCF_046630445.1. Taxonomy (NCBI): domain Eukaryota; kingdom Viridiplantae; phylum Streptophyta; class Magnoliopsida; order Asterales; family Asteraceae; genus Rutidosis; species Rutidosis leptorrhynchoides. The sequence continues at coordinate 342,743,129 of NC_092337.1, forward strand.
TTTCTTATGGGGTTGGTTTGCATTATGTTTAATCTAAGGGGTCATACGATTAAGTTAAAATAGTCACCTACAAATTATATGTGTCAAAGATCATCGAAACTGTAGTCTTGGAGCCTAAAACGGTTCAACAAAAAGTCTGCACATGAACAAATGTGTCATTACTTTCGAGTATTAACCCAACCATTTTGCCACCAATAATCTAGTATGAAATTTCAGTGATTTATATCATACTCACATTTGGGTAAATGATTGAGAAGGTGGCGATTGTCTAATAGCGTCCAAGATGAGTATCAACCACAGATGCGCCAACCAACGGTATAAGATGTCAAGTTCTAGTGCAAGTTGAATGATTTCTTGAAGCAACTGGGCTATACTGATTCATCTTCTTGAGTTTTATTTTCTAGGGTTTCTACTTCAGACGTTATTATAATCACTAAAACCGATGAAATCAAAGCACTGTGCGTGAGCCTCTGTGTGTTTAAACTTGGTGTGTTTGTATACAGATATAGACGTAGATCAAACAAAAAACGGAAAACCCTAATTTGTGAAAAGAGGGGAGTAGACGGCTGAATTTTGGGGGTATGTGAGGGAATGAACGCACAGTTTAAATTAAATTAAATTTAAATTTAATTAAATTAAATTTATTCTGAAAAGAGAGTTTGAAATTGTTTTAATTTTCGGCTCGGGGGAATGAAATATTTGGGATATAAAAAGGCGGGGTGGGTGAAATTTGGGGATAAATTGGAGCAATTTAACGAGGCTTGGATTTTTTTTATTTTTTGTGCGAAAAATAAAAAACTATATAAACAAAAACTTATTCATCGAAAGATGAAAAAAATCAAACAAGAATACAACGATGCAACGGCTCGGTTTGAAACTAAAAACGAAAAGAAAATCTAGCCTCTAGCTACAATCGAACCAAACCTAGCCAAAGAGACAAACATTATAACCCACGAAACAACCAAAAACTTTAAATCGAGCTAGGAGCATAGGATAACCACAAAATCAAAACACACCAATGAACTTAAGTCTGAGCCTCAAGCAACAAACAAATTAGGAACCAAATAAAATGAAAGAAAATGAAGCATGAAGAGTGTCAAACGAAATTAAGCACCCGGTTTTATTACACCCCGTTATTCGAGTCTTTCGAAAAAACCGGCCGAAATCATTTTCGCACCAATGTTAACCTCATTATCCCGAACTACAAACTCCTCAACTACCGCCTTATTTTTGTTTTTCTCCAACTTCTTTTTAGTGCAATCGAAACCGCTCGATCCTAAGGAACTATGGTCTACAAACGAAACAGACTTCTTCAAAAAAAACCACCTCGGGAGACGGAGTCGTAACTAAACATGAGACTTGGTAGCTTCAAACTTATCACCACAATGTACTGAATCGACTTCAAGAGTAGAATGAGCAACTTTCTTAAATTTTGCTCTTGAAGAAACTCTAGCGGCAGTAGGACTTTTAACTGAATGGGTTAGGAGTAGGCTCAAACCCATATTGAAAAGCCTGCCTTATTTTTTATTGTGTATTTGAATTTTTTTTTTATTTTTTTGCAAAAATAGTAGTAAAGATCAAATGATCCGGGATTATAACATTAACACAGTTATGATGAATCATAATACAGACTCGGTGGTGGTTCAATTGTCCACGGGTGAACATGTGGTCGTTCAATTGTTCGGTGGTGGTCCACTGGGGGTCTGGTGGTCTAGCGGTGGTTTAGTGGTATGTTGGTCTGATGGTAATATGTTGATCCACCGGTGGTCTGGTGAAGGTCATTTAGTGTGTTGGTGGTATGGTGCTCCACTGTTGGTCTGGGGGTTCATTGGTTCGGTGTTGGTTTGTTGGTTTGGTTGTGGTCTATTGCTCTACTATCCAAACAATACCACCACCGCACAACTAAACTGCTACAGAACTAACAGAAAGTTACCCGCCTAACAACGGACCACCAGACCAACAGCGGACCAACGAACCACCATTGGACCACCTAAAAACTGAACCACTACATGAATACCATTGGAAAAATGAATCACCACCGGACCACCACCAGATTAGTATGCCACCAACCACTCGACCACCACTACCACCACCGGACCACTAAACTACAACTGAACCACTAGAGTGCCACTAGACCACCGAACCATCACTGGACCAACATACCACCACCGGACTAACAGACCACTACAGAACTAACTGATCACCACTAGGCCACTGAACCACCGAACCAACATCAGACCACCACTGGACTACCAGACCACACCGAACCACCACCACCACCAACAACCACTGCCACCACCAACCACCACCACCCACCATCCGCTACCACCACGTACCACCTGGCACCACCCACCACCACCACGAACCACCTGCCACCATCCACCACCCACCACCACCAACCACGAATATCTTTCTCAGCCTATTCATTAACCTGAAATATAAAGATTATACTACACACCTACCAATATTTTGTGTTAAACCGAACCCCCTAAGATTGTTTTCAACCGTGGCGGTGATATCAAAGTCAAGTGATGTACTTTTTGGTGATATGGCAAGGTCAAAAGATGAAGTTAAATAAAAGGGAGTGTCAAATTTGAGGATTAAATTTATGAATGGGTGATGTGGTAAAATATTATTGGTAGTTGGGTATAAAATATATTAATTAATAATATATAAAAATATTTGAAAAAATCTGATTGGTTGACACACATTTGACACACCAGTCAAATTCTCGACTGACGCCCCGGGCGTCAAATTTTGACGCCGCGTTAGGGGCGTCAAGGGCGTCAAAGCTGTTGCCAAGTGGGATAACGGGAGAAATTTGACGCCGGGTTATATGCAGTCTAATACAACAACAACAACAACAATACCCAATCCCACACTTGTAGGGTATGGGGGAGGTGAGACGTAAACAATCCTTCATCTACCCTAGGACAAAGAGAAATCATTTCACCACCCTGAGTGAAACACTCACAAGAGTAGCGAAAGTCATCCCTCTCTATGTTCGACGGATAAAGAGATTGCTTGCAACGGACCTCCGGCCAAAAAAAAATATAAAAATAAAAAATAAAATGCCATCGCCATGAAAATGGTGGAGCAAATTTCCATGGGTTTTAAAATGTTGCCTGGGATTCGATTTAGGCTCTAAGCGACAGTCAAGTCGCCAATAAGTAGACGCTTGCTGATGGCTTCCGAAACAGAGCCGTATTAAAAAAAAAAAAAAAAAAAAACCTTCCTTAGCGTGTTCTGCAGAAAAAAAACCTTAGCGGGTTATATGCAGTCTAATACAATAAATTACAATTACAATTGACATTGACACAATATTCAATATTCCAAAACCTTAAATTCTTCTCCAAATTTCAACCAACCCGCCCTTATCTTCCAATTATTTCATCGCCTCAAATTTATCTAAAACAATTTCTACAATCTACTCATATCCGGTTTCACTCTCAATTTCAGTCATATATTTTCAAGAATCAAGGTTTCTCATTATATCTTTAATCCATATATGAAATCGTGTATAGTAAACCGAAGCAAAGTGTAATCACTAACAAGGCTGTTTTAACCCTAATCCTTCGTATATGTCAAACACTACACACTTTGATGGTTCAGATACGAAGTTTGCAGACATTTATGTTGGAAATATGTTCTCGGGTTGGCTATGGTTCGACCGTGGTTTGACCGTGGTACATATATTCCGAAGATATGCCCATGACATTAAATAATAAAAGTCCATTTATCCTATTCGGTCACACACAAAGGTCAATCGTAAATTGTTTGATATACCTTCTAATCGGAAATTAATTTATTAATCATTAGTTAATGGTTTAATAAATTAAGTAAGTTTTTTTTTATGTGTGTACATATACTTACAAATATAAATATGTAGAGATTTGATTAGATTTTGCAAATCATATTTTATATAATATATAAGATTTGATTTGATATAAATAAGATTTGATTTGATTTATAAATTTTATTTTATATAAAGATTTGTACTATAATCATATTTTATATAATATATAAGATTTGATTTGATATAAATAAGATTTGATTTGAGTTGTAAATCTTATTTTATATAAAGATTTGATTTTGCAAATCTTTCAAAATCTTTATATTTGTATTATATGTATTATTGTATCAATTTTAATTCTATATAATACCAAATCTTGGTATTGAAAAGATATAGAAACTTGAGATACAAAAACACACATACAAAATGATATTTATCTTTCTCTTTTTCAAGTAACCAAAATACTCGAGATCTATAATTTGGTTCGGTTTTGGTGGAAATAAGGAAAAAGAAAAGATCCGTTAAGTAGAAGGTATAGATTGAAACAAGGTTGGAACTTTGTGTGTCTACCGTTTAGAGGAACTCTTCTTTGGGTTTTTCAGATTCGATCTTCAAAAGGCTACAAAGGTTGTATTTTAATCTTCTCTTGTTTAATTTCGTTAATTTTGTTTTGTTTGCTAAAGTTTTGTACAATGATCCGTGGAAGAGTATGATTTTGTAAAGTTTTAAAAATGCTTCCGCTCGCTTTGAATTTGTATCATACTCCAACAGTGGTATCCGAGCCATCTTGTACAAGTTTTGACAAACTTTTCTTATGATATTTAGTTTTGATGGATGCGTTGTGCATGATTCTTGGAGATGATCATGCATAACAAACATGCAAAACAAGTATCATAATTTATGTTTTATGTTTCCTAAATACTAATTTGAATCTTGGATTTTGACAAAATGTAAAATGGGTTAAATTCATTTTTTTCATTTAAGAAATTTTTTTCAGCCTGGACAGTCCGTATTTGATGGACTGTTTCGGGGCTTTAAACTCAATATTATTGTATGAGACCAATTGCATTTGAAAGCTAACTGAAAGAACTTAAATTTGAAAAAAAAAATCATCGAAAACGGATTAGAAGTGAGTAAGATATGACCATTTAAAGTTACATGTATGAATCTGCCAAAATCCGAAAATTTTAATGGTAACTTGCATGTTGACTATTAAAGATTCAATGTTTAGAAAAATAAAGTACATGAATTCTTTTCATGTTTTTCATTAAATGAGAAAATTAAAATTATTAATTTTAGACTTTATGCTTTGGTAAGGTGAATAAATCTCCAACATGTTTTGATTCACTTAATATGTTTATCTGGATGGTTTTGGCATGAAAACCATACTTACAAAATATGAAGTGGGTTTACATACATATGTTATGTAAACGATGATTGAATATTATAAGTGCCATTAAGTGTTGTTTAAATCAATCCTTATCGAAACATGTTATATGAAAATGGACGGTTGGCACTCCATTTGTTATGTATGTGATTGTTGTATGAAATCGGTAGTATTTGCCTCAATAAGACCCTTGTGTGGATGTTTGGTTGTATGATTTAATTTATTATTTATTCGGGATGAATGTAATAATTTATTAAACGACTTGCATGTCGTCTTTCTATTTATATTGTATTTGTAATAGTATAGAAAATAGAATAGCTATTTTGTAAGATAATGCAACCAAGATTGAAATCAAGAAGACGATGTTCACAAGGCGGCCCATCCGAGCATATAATGGAGATGGCGGTTTTAGTGGGAGCCAATTCTCACACAAGGTTATGTCCCTAGTTGACCATGTTTTTCCGTGTGTTGGCTTACCGGAAAAACGCATAGGACTCGAGGCATACTACCGATAATTGCATGTCATGATTATTATTGTTTTATTATTTGTCTATGCCATGCTAGCTAGAAAATGTTTTAAAAAAAAACAAAAGGGACAATAATCATATAAAACGGTTTGATTAAAATTAGTTTAACAAACGCAACACGCAATACATAATTAGCAAATGTTTTAAAATGGTGTAAACTACTTTTGCTAAAAGAAAACAAAAACCCGTTTTAAATGTAAACTTTACGCTATCCATGAGTAGTACACACATCCGAACCTTCTACCTGTTAGAGTTCGCGATACCCGAGAGTCTTGGGCCGGACTTTAATTGGGTGTTGGGAAGGGTGAGGTGAATTTCGCGATACCCGAGAGTCTTGGGCCGGATTTCACGTGTATCTATCACGGACGGTTTACAATCTGAAATCGTGGTTTGCGGCAAACCCGCCACGAGGAAGGATTAGCGTAGAAGGGATTAAACATGCCAAGTGAAATAATTGATTATCACTAAATCCCGCAGAACCTAAGAATTTCATAATGGATGAAATTGGTAATATAGTTACCTACCTAAATAGCTTATGGTTGGCGATCCGCGGCGAACCCGTCGTTAACATAAGTGAAATATGGATCTTAGCCTTGTTAATTATAATTGTTTGAATATTAAACACACTTGGGTAATTATCTTAACAAGGTTTAAACATATCAAACTAACTAATACAACTTACTTTAAAAATAAAAATATGACAGATGTCTGCAACAAACACAAATCCTACTCCGTCATCAATCACTAATTTCTGCCTTAAAGGGCTCCTCGAAAAGGACAAGCTTACGGGTTTGAACTACATGGACTGGCTTCGCAACCTAAGAATTGCTCTTAGGATGGAAGGAAAGATCAGGGCTATTGAGGAACCCTTACCGGCAGAACCCGGATCGAGAGCTACTCAAGCGGCTAGGGACGAGTTTGTAAAACGGCGTTCTGAGTCTAATGAGGTAGCATGCTTGATGTTGGCGACCATGTCTCCAGAGCTCCAAAAGGGCATGGAGAGCTTAGGGTCATATGACATGCTTAACCAACTCAAGGACATGTTCCAACAACAAGCAAAGCAAGAAAGGTTTGACACCATGAAAGCTCTCGTATCTTGCAAAATGGCAACGGGAAGTAGTGTTAGTGTCCATGTACTACAAATGAAAGGGTACATAGACCGGTTGGAGCGCCTTGGTTTTTCCATAAGTCAGGAGCTTGCAACGGATTTTATCCTGAACTCGCTGACTAGTGCATATGAAGGATTCATTATGAACTATAATATGAACAATATGGAGAAAACAATCATGGAGCTCCATGGCATGTTAAAAACCACTGAGGCTAACATGGCCAAAGCTAAACCCGCAACTACCGTTCTAGCCATTCGTGAAGGTGGGATTAAGAAGAAGAAAAATAAAGCAAAGGGCAAGAACAAGGGCAAGGGTAAGGTTGGCACGTCCAACTTCAAACCTAAACCTAAGGGCATTGCTAACTCTTCTACTTCAAAGATCCCGCAAACCAAGTCTCCTGAAGAAGCAATATGCTTTCATTGTGGGGATAAAGGACATTGGAGGCGCAATTGTACTAAGTACTTGAAGGAACTTAATGAACTACGGGCTAAGGGAGTCGCCGTACCTTCAGGTTTGTTCATGATTGAACTAAACAATACTACTATTTCTAATTCCTGGGTATTGGACACGGGATGTGGTACTCACATTTGTACAAATGTGCAGGGACTCACAAGAAGTAGGAAGCTGAAGACCGGGGAGCTTAATCTAATCATGGGGAATAAGAATGTTGCCTCTGTTGACATGATTGGAGAATACAAGCTTTCTTTTGATTCTGGTTTATGTATTGTTTTATCTAATGTTTGCTACAGTGCCGAAATGGCAAGAAACATTATATCTTTTGATGCTTTATTTAATGATGGTTTTAATTTTAGTTTTGATAATGGATCAATACTTGTTCACAAAAATGGGATGTTTTATTTCAAGGCTAGTCCTTTTAAAGGCATCTTAGAAACCACAGCAAAGCTAAATGATAGTTCAATCTACAATGTTGATTCATCCAAAGATGTTTTGGATAAAACGTATCTATGGCATTGTCGTTTAGGCTACATAAACAAGAAACGCATAGCCAAACTCCAGTCAGATGGAATTCTAGAATCATTTGATATAATATCGTATGATGAATGCGAATCTTGCTTATCAGGAAAAATGACAAAGGCACCTTTCACAGGAAGCTGTGAACGGGCAAAGGATCTGTTGGGGTTGGTACACACTGATGTGTGCGGTCCGTTCAGATCGCCTACTAGACACAAGGAACGATACTTCGTTACATTTACTGATGACTTCAGTAGATATGGCTATGTTTATTTAATTAAACAAAAGTCTGAAACTTTTGGAGTGTTCAAGGCATACCAAAACGAAGTAGAAAATCAACTGAACAAAAGAATTAAGATTCTCCGATCTGATAGAGGTGGTGAATATCTTAATGATGAATTTCGTGATCATCTACGGGGTTGTGGGATAATCTCACAATTAGCTCCTCCTAGAACACCACAACATAATGGTGTGGCTGAAAGGAGGAATCGAACATTACTTGATATGGTTCGATCCATGATGAGCCGCACAATGCTTCCAATCAGTTTTTGGGGTTACGCCCTACCAACTTCCGCAAGGATCCTTAACCTCATCCCAACCAAGAAAGTTTTCAAAACACCTTATGAGATATGGCATGGTAAAACTGTGTCTCTCTCATATCTAAGAATCTGGGGTTGTGAGGCTTACGTTCGTTGTGAAGCTCAAGATAAACTTGAACCCAGATCTGAAAAGTGTTTATTTGTTGGTTACCCGACTGATTCTTTTGGATATTTGTTTTACAACCCTACTGAGAACAAAGTCTTTGTGTCTCGAAGGGGAGTCTTCCTTGAAAAGGATCTCATATCGAAAGGAACCAGTGGGAGCAAAATTGACCTTGAAGAAATTCAAGAATCAACCGACATGGAAACCGATATTGGAACCGATTCTCCTCAAGAGGTCGACGAGCCTGCAATTGAAAGAGAAACTGATCTACAGCCACCACCCATACGTAGATCTGATAGAGTGCGTCGAACACCAAAGAAATATAGTTTACACATATTTGAGGGTGATGACGAAAATATAGATTCTGATGAACCTATTACCTATCAGGAAGTGATGACAGGCCCCGAGTCTGCCAAATGGAAGGAGGCTATGGACAACGAGATCCAATCCATGCATGATAATCAAGTCTGGATCTTGATTGATCATATACCAGGTATTAAAACTATTGGGTGTAAGTGGGTCTTCAAGAAGAAGACCGATATGGATGGAAATGTACACACATTCAAAGCCAAACTGGTGGCTAAGGGTTACACGCAACAATATGGTGTAGACTATGATGAAACTTTTTCACCAGTAGCTATGTTGAAATCCATTAGAATACTTCTTGCCATAGCTGCATTTTATGACTATGAGATATGGCAAATGAATGTAAAAACAGCTTTCCTTAATGGTAAACTAACAGAGGATGTGTTTATGACACAACCTGAGGGTTATGTACATCCTAAGTATCCTAATAGTGTGTGCAAGCTTCAAAGGTCCATTTATGGACTTAAACAAGCTTCTCGTACCTGGAATCTTTGCTTTAATGAGAAGATCAAAGAATTTGGTTTTATTAGAGGCGAAGATGAGCCATGTGTCTATGTTAGGTCTAGTGGGAGTGTTGTAGTCTTCCTTGTACTATATGTCGATGACATATTACTCATGGGAAACGATATCCCGACACTGAAAGATGTCAAAGCTTGGCTAGGGAAATGTTTCTCCATGAAAGACATAGGAGATGCATCATATATTTTGGGAATAAAGATCTATCGAGATAGGTCAAGGAGATTAATTGGGCTAAACCAAAGTGCATATAAAAATAAGATACTGAAGAAATTCGGTATGCATAACTCTAAGAAAGGGTGCGTTCCTATGAACCCTGGAATGATATTAGGCAAGTCTCAATGTCCTAATTCTGACTTGGAGTCAGCTACCATGAGTCGTACTCCATATGCTTCAGCTATAGGATCGATCATGTATGCGGTGATATGCACTAGGCCTGACGTGTCGTATGCACTAAGCATGACTAGTCGTTATCAGGCCAATCCTGGTGAAGCTCATTGGATAGCAGTCAAGAACATTCTAAAGTATCTTAGGAGGACCAAAGAGATGTTCTTGGTCTATGGTGGGAATGACGAGCTGAGCGTCAAAGGATACTCAGACGCTAGTTTCCAATCAGATAGAGATGATTGCTCTTCACAATCAGGATTTGTATTTATGTTGAACGGTGGAGCCGTCACATGGAGAAGTGGCAAGCAAAGTACTATTGCTGATTCTACGACAGAAGCCGAGTATATAGCGGTAAATGAAGCTGCTAAAGAGGCCATGTGGATAAAGAAATTCATCGGGGATCTAGGAGTGGTTCCTACAATCCATGATCCTGTTGAGATTTTCTGCGACAATGTGAGTGCGGTTGTCTTGGCTCAAGAACCGAGGTCACAAAAGCGCACACGGCATATACTCAGAAAGTACCATTACATCCGTCAACTTGTAGCAGAAAATGACATATTATTAAGTAGAGTAGACACGACTAAGAACTTGGCTGATCCTTTCACCAAGCCTTTACCACAGACTAAGCATGATGCTCATAGCATGTCTATTGGCATTCGTGTCATTGATGATAAAGTTTGATTGTATTTATTATGTTAAGTTTGAAACTTTAAACATTGGGCAATAATATATGTTGCAATTGATCTGATGATTAATATATTGAGATTATATTATACGCACGATGCGATCATTTCATTGTATATTGCCATGTTTCATTTTGCATGTTTTAACTTCCAATGAATACTATTTCATAAACTTCCACAGTCGGTCATTCTCTAAGGAAGAGAGAATTGAATTAAGGCTGCTATGAAGTGTAGTAATATAGGCTTATATGAAACTACATTCATGAGGAACTTGATAGTTGATTCAAGGTTCTGGAATGACCACACTTAGATGCTACTTCATGGTTTTAAGTCACAAGTAAGCTCTAAGATGGCAATATCATTTATCCTAGAGTGGATATGTATGAGGAATCCTAACACAAACTATATTCTACTTTGACCTGTATTTAACGCTGTGCGTAAATGCCAGTCATAAGGGTGCAGATCAGGTACAATATGGGATGTGGTGGATGTCTATACAGTTGAAGCAATTTGTTCCTTCTTCTCATAGCAAGTTGAAGCGATATCTCTGGGGCCCTCGTTGATTTGTGCTGCATTAAATGCATGGCCATGCTACGACTGAATTGATGCAATAGCAGTCTATTTGATCACCACAAATCTCTATCGGGAAATATAATCTTGAACGATGATGATTGACACTTAACCATGTCACACGTTCATAAAGATATCTAGAACAAAAGGATGACTGATATAAATAAAAATATAGGAGTGTAACGTAGCAGACTAGTTGTTACACATGGTGTGTCTTTAAGACTAGCCAATATTATTAATGTCAGTGCAAGTGGGAGTCTGTTGGAAATATGTTCTCGGGTTGGCTATGGTTCGACCGTGGTTTGACCGTGGTACATATATTCCGAAGATATGCCCATGACATTAAATAATAAAAGTCCATTTATCCTATTCGGTCACACACAAAGGCCAATCGTAAATTGTTTGATATACCTTCTAATCGGAAATTAATTTATTAATCATTAGTTAATGGTTTAATAAATTAAGTAAGTTTTTTTTTATGTGTGTACATATACTTACAAATCTAAATATGTAGAGATTTGATTAGATTTTGCAAATCATATTTTATATAATATATAAGATTTGATTTGATATAAATAAGATTTGATTTGATTTATAAATCTTATTTTATATAAAGATTTGTACTATAATCATATTTTATATAATATATAAGATTTGATTTGATATAAATAAGATTTGATTTGAGTTGTAAATCTTATTTTATATAAAGATTTGATTTTGCAAATCTTTCAAAATCTTTATATTTGTATTATATGTATTATTGTATCAATTTTAATTCTATATAATACCAAATTTTGGTATTGAAAAGATATAGAAACTTGAGATACAAAAACACACATACAAAATGATATTTCTCTTTCTCCTTTTCAAGTAACCAAAATACTTGAGATCTATAATTGGGTTCGGTTTTGGTGGAAATAAGGAAAAAGAAAAGATCCGTTAAGTAGAAAGTATAGATTGAAACAAGGTTGGAACTTTGAGTGTCTACCGTTTAGAGGAACTCTTCTTTGGGTTTTTCAGATTCGATCTTCAAAAGGCTACAAATGTTGTATTTTAATCTTCTCTTGTTTAATTTCGTTAATTTTGTTTTGTTTGCTAAAGTTTTGTACAATGATCCGTGGAAGAGTACGATTTTGTAAAGTTTTAAAAATGATTCCGCTAGCTTTGAATTTGTATCGTACTCAACAATTTATACCAACCGTTTGAACGACCACCGCTCAAACTACTAACAACCGCTGTTGGCACCATCAATTTTCTGATTGCCGGATATATTGACAAGAATTGATTCACACTCCTACACATAATGTTAGGTATTAACCAGAAGGAGAATATGACCTGCAGTTCAATGTGTTGGAATTAGTCATGGGTTGGTTCTTAATTCTGAGGTAAAGAGTGTTGGCATCCCCTTAAATTAGGTATATTTGTGCCTTACTTTTTTTTTTTTAGTTTTTTGTTTAGACATACAGTTTTTCCATTACATAACTGTTTGAATTGAAAATATGTACTTCTTCCAACCATTTATCCTTATTGTCGGTTTAACTATGGTGTTACTTTTATATTTGTGTGCTTGATGAATTATATTTGGTCATGGTTGTGTTTAGTTTAATCCATCTAAATTAATCAACACAAGATACTGAGATGGTATAGTAATCTTTCTTTTGAGCAATGTGAGAAGAAACCTTTTGTAATCAAAATCGGATTTATTGCATCAAAATCGGTCAAGGTAGGTCAAATGCAATCAATTGTGCTATGTGCGTTGTCTAACTGTTCCAATGGGTAACATAGAAAAATACTTTAAAGAACACTAAAAGTTGTCCAATTTGTAATAGTAATGTATAAAAGCGTTTAAATAATTCTAATAGAAGAAAATATACACGATTATGAAATAATATATTGCTTAATCTAATTAATTTGACTTTTTAAGTGTTTCTAATAGGTTGTTGTTGCCACTCGAGATCAGCAACAAGAGGTTTTGCTGGTGAGAAAACGTCTTGCTGACTATTCAATCAAGGTCAGGAGCTGATACGGTTCAGCAGTTCGAGAATCGATGGCAACTTGATTCTAATTATCAAAACGAGCAGGTGAATCTTAACATACACTTTCTCAACGCTAGTTTTTTTATGTCGGTATTTATAGACTATTGATGTCTCCGTTAGAGAGGTGCGAACTTTATACATCAAGATGATTGCAGTGTCTGTTCTGTTTCTATCTGGCTGCCTGTACGCACAACTTCCAATCAACAGATTAATTTTGATGCTACTGTTTCACGCACGGTACGATTTATATATTTACATGTTGTAGGTTGTTAACTAATTAAGTACCAAAAATATTCAAGTGGGGGATGCAAATTAGTGTATACATATCAAAATATGGTTATAAATCGCCTGTTTATACTCAACATAACATACTTATGAAAAATCAACATTATGAGATACTCAACATAACATACTTAGCATACACATAAATATCTTGGTTAGTTAATCAACATACTGATCAGTGAAGGCTTTATTTTTGTGTCTCTCATTTATGCATTTTCTGATAATTAGTATTTTGGCATAAGCATCTTTGACTCTTTGAGTGTTTAAAAAATATCAACTTTTACTAATACTTATGACAAGATAGAGAGGATGGGAAAGATCACTGGAAGTGGTGGAATTGTTGTAAAAAGAGATTTTTAAAGTGTGCCAGTTGGTTGACTTTTCTAAGTCAAGAAGAAAATTCTTGTTACTAAAGACTATTTCTTACTATTTCTTTTTGTGTAGGTAGTTTACTTGGACGATGTGCATACCATGATCACACAATGAGACTTTTTACGAAGTTAACTGCAAGATAGTTTACTTTAAAATTGCACATTAAATTGCTATATATGTTTGCAATGCACGACGGGCTCTTAAAGTGTTTCGTCACTAAACTGCTATCAACCGCAAATAATGTTGTACGAATAGTAACGATTGCGAAAACTATTTTTATAGAGCTGCCCTACAACACACGGGCTCTTAAAATCTATCTATACCTCACATAAAGCATGTGAGTCTCTGTTGACATGTCACTCTGATATTTATTCTGAAAATTTAAGTCCACGTGTTAATACTAGAGATAAGATCCTAATTGTTGATAATTACTCTAAAAAATACACGTGGTCCAGTTAAAATGTTGATTACTTTATGATCAGTTTTTTCGCGAATAGTATAAAAACGAGGTGGAGGGTAATAGTATAAGCTACAACACCCTTTGTTTTTTTACAATGTGATTTTTGGGTCGGGTTGATATTGTCATAAAGCTTGAATTCATGATTATGCTTCTACGTGTTTATCCTCTAAACTGCATTATTCTCTTCCTTTCAAAATTTGAGCATAATTTCATTGTAGAACTTAATACTGCTTCTCAATATTTATTTTCATGATTCTTAACATATAGGTCCTCTTTAACAGATCAACCACAACAACAGATTAGCCACAACAAGTACTATTGCACTGTGTTTCTACATACACAAAAGTGGTTAGCATTCCAATATCATGTACCGGGCTGATATTCTTGACAATCAAAGGCGCTATTAGTAAAGCAGATGTTTCAACCGTCTTACAAAGGTGTGTGCTTTGTTATTTTTAGGGTTTATAACTTCACTTAGTTGGTGTTGTTTTGTTTGCCAACTATACACTTACTTGCGCAATTTGCTTTATAAATGTATTTGATTAGATTTGATAATGTACGTGTATGATATTTAAAGAAGCCAACTTTATTGAATTGATTTTGATTTGTGAAGGTATACAACTACAGCAGTGTCAGATTTGCTTCAGGAAGTGGTTCAAGTTAAGGATGCAAATATGTATTGGAATGCGTTGGTGAAACGGAACTGGTATAACGAATCTGAGGGAGTATTAAATGTTAGGTCGCCATTCAGCTTATCGTGACGAACCACAAGAGAAGTTAGAAGATGGGGTTGCACGATTGGTGAGCTATATACTTGAACAAACCTTCTGGTGAAATTGCAAAAGGGCTGATGTTTTTGTATCATGATTGCTCACTTTCAGTTATACACCTTAACTTTAAAGAAAGCATAACTCATGCGGTCAACGAGTTAAGTTGTGTCTTATTTTCTTTCGATTATACATTCAGATTCACAATTTCGACCATTAACTTATAATGGGTCTTTTGGGTTTGATTTCTTAAGCAGATCATGAAAAAGTAAATCATAGCAACTGAAAGGTAAGAGTTATATTTATGTATATAGAGCATAGTCTGCAATATTAGAATTTTTGTTTATAAATTATGATTATGATTAATGAAAATACTAAACGTACAAAGTTTTAGCAACTTAGGTTCAATTGGACCTATATTTTTTATAAGTTGAACTTTCCCAACAATATCCGATTCTCATCCTATCATTTATAGTTCATTGATAATCATCCCCGATTTGTAAAAAGGATTGTACGGGTTTGAATTTGGATTTATTTTGCTAGATTAGAAGAGGTGCTATCATTCATCCTTCTATGCTAGCCATCAAGAAGCTAAAACAATCATACTTAGAGCTTGGGCTCAATTTCAGTGGAATTATACTTTATACTTAACTACAACAACAAAACTGTGGTGTATGGGGGTATACTTACTATATACTTAAGTGTTTCGTCATAAACATGCTAACAACAAAAAACAATGTTGTACAAATATTACCAATTACAAAAAAAAAAAAAAAAAAAAACGATTTTTTAGAGTTACCGTGCAACTCACGGGCTCTTAAAGGCTAGTAACTTTTATATAAGGTGTCCTATTTAATTAACACATAATGCGACATCAAACAGTTAAATTTCTTATAAAGTTCTCTTTTACGATTCACAATTATAATTCACAATTCTTTAATACGATTCACAATTATAATTGACATAATGTCGCATTACGATTCATCCATCACATTAAAGAATCAAAGTGTCCTAAAAATTGACAATGATACGACATAAATATCACATGACCTATTAGTTAATGATATAATACTATGACAAATAAATGTCCTATGATACTTTATTTCTTAACACTTATTTATAAAGTGTCCTATTCAATAAACACATAACGCGACACTAAACCGTAAAATGTCTTATAAAGTTTCATTTTATGATTCACAATTAAAGTGTCCTATGAAATGATATGACAATTAGGACCCCAACAACTCATTCGTCACATTACAGAATCAAAGTGTCCTAAATATTTATAATGATACGACATATATTTCACATGTCCTATTAGGTTATGATATAATACGACTATGAAAAACAAATGTCCTATGATAGTTCATTTCATATAACTCTTATATAAAGTGTCGTATTAAATAAACACATATTGCGACACTAAATCGTTAAATGTCTTATAAAGTTTCATGTTATGATTCACAATTAAAGTGTCCTATGAGATCATATGATAATTAGGACCCCAAAAACGCATCCGTCACATTAAAGAATCAACGTGTCCTAAATATTTAAAATGATACGACATACATATCAAATGTCCTATCAGTTGATGATATAATACGACTTTGACAATTAAATGTCCTATGATATTTTATTTTATAAGACTATTTTAAAAAGTGTCATATTAAATTAACACATAATGCGACACTAAACCGTTAAATGTCTTATAAAGTTCTATTTTATAATTCACAATTAAAGTGTCCTATGAATTACTATGATATTTAGGACCCTAACAACTCATCCGTCACATTACAGAATCAAAATGTCTTAAATATTTATAATGATACGACATATATTTCACATGTCCTATTACTTTATGATATAATACGACTATGAAAAATAAATGTCCTATGATAGTTTATTTCATATGACTCTTTTATAGAGTGTCCTGTTAAATAAATACATATTGCGACACTAAATCGTTAAATGTCTTATAAAGTTACATTTAATGAATCACAATTAAAGTGTCCTATGAAATCATATGATATTTAGGACCCCAACAACTCATCCGTCACATTAAAGAATAAAAGTGTCCTAAATATTTATAATGATACGACATATATTTCACATGTCCTATTAGCTTATGATATAATACGACTATGAAAAAATGTCCTATGATAGTTTATTTCATATGACCTTTTTATAAAGTGTCCTATTAAATTCACACATAATGCGACACTAAATCTTTAACTGTCTTATAAAGTTTCATTTGATGATTCACAATTAAAGTGTCCTATGAAATCATATGATAATTATAATTAACGTGTCCTAAAATTTTACAATGATACAACATAAATATCATATGTCCTGTTAGCTTATGTTATAATACGACTATGACAAATAAATGTCCTACTAGAGTTTATTTCATATGACTTTTATATAAAGTGTTCTAATAAATTAACATGTAATACTACACTATGCCGATAAATGTATTATAAAGTACTATCTTATGGTTCACACTTAAAGTGTCATATGAAATCATATGACCATTAAGCCAGAAAAATATCAATCAGTCATATTAAGTCCTATTATGTTCTACTATGACACGACTCACAAAAATAAACGTCCTATAAAGGTACATTTCATATGACCGTCATATAATGTGTCTTAATAACATAAATTTAAAGGACATAAGTACCAAAAGTCCTAACATGATACAATTTAATAAGACTCTCGGAAATAATTGGCCTCTAAAGATATATTTAATATGACGTTCATATTAAGTGTCCTATTACATAAACATATAATGAGACTCTATCAAATAAATGTCTTATAAGATCCTCTATTAGGATCTACTTTTTAAGTGTCCTATGAAAATATATGATTATAGGACCTACTCTAAAAACGTATCTCATCATAGGACCCCACTCTAAAAGAGTACCTCATAATAGGACCATACTCTAAAAGCGTAGCTCATAAAAGGACCTAAATATTGTTTGGTCCTATGTAAGTAGCATTTAGGACCATATTTTACTAGGTCCCAGAAAAAAAGGTCCTATAGGAGCATTTTTCTTGTAGTGTCGACATATGTTTCTTGAATGCAGTTTTAACACAATATCATACAAACATGGACTCCAAATCTTGTCCTTATTTTAGTATGCAACAGCGGAAGCTCTTAGTATTCACCTGAGAATAAACATGCTTTAAACGTCAACAAAAATGTTGGTGAGTTATAGGTTTAACCTATATATATCAAATCGTAACAATAGACCACAAGATTTCATATTTCAATACACATCCCATACATAGAGATAAAAATCATTCATATGGTGAATACCTGGTAACCGACATTAACAAGATGCATATATAAGAATATCCCCATCATTCCGGGACACCCTTCGGATATGATATAAATTTCGAAGTACTAAAGCATCCGGTACTTTGGATGGGGTTTGTTAGACCCAATAGATCTATCTTTAGGATTCGCGTCAATTAGGGTGTCTGTTCCCTAATTCTTAGATTACCAGACTTAATAAAAAGGGGCATATTCGATTTCGATAATTCAACCATAGAATGTAGTTTCACGTACTTGTGTCTATTTTGTAAATCATTTATAAAACTTGCATGTATTCCCATCCCAAAAATATTAGATTTTAAAAGTGGGACTATAACTCACATTCACAAATATTTCCTTCCTCGGAAATAAGACTTGGTCACGAATTGATTCACGAACCTATACAAATATGTACATATTTATCAAAGTATAATCAAAATATAATTACAACCATTTTTATTATGTTTTAAAGATTTGTGTGTATTAAGTCAGCTGTCCTTGTTAATAACCTACAACTAGTTGTCCACAGTTAGATGTACAGAAATAAATCGATATATATTATCTTGAATCAATCCACGACCCAGTGTATACACGTCTCAGGCTAGATCACAACTCAAAGTATATATATTTTTGGAATCAACCTCAACCCTGTATAGCTAACTCCAACATTACTGCATATAGAGTGTCTATGGTTGTTCCAAATAATATATATACATGGGTGGATATGATATGTCAAAACATTTGCATACGTGTCTATGGTATCCCAAGATTACATAATATATTAGAATACATGTATAATACAATATAAGTTAGCTAGGATATGATTTGTATAGATTTGTTAAACATTTCTCGTAGCTAAAAAAATCAAAAATATCCAATCTTGTTTTACCCATAACTTCTTCATTTTAAATCCGTTTTGAGTGAATCAAATTGCTATGGTTTCATATTGAACTCTAATTTAAGAATCCAAACAGAAAAAGTATAGGTTTATAGTCAGAAATTTAAGTTGCATGTCAACTACTAAAGAGGTAGTCATTTCCGTCGAAAGAACGACATCTTGATGACCATTTTGAAAAACATACTTTCACTTTGAGTTTAACCAAGATTTTTGGATATAGTTTCATGTTCATATGAAAAATCATTTTCCCAGAAGAACAACTTTTAAATCAAAGTTTATCATAGTTTTTAATTATCCAAACCAAAACAGCCCCCGGTTTCACTACGACGGCGTATATCCGATTTTATGGTGTTCATCGTGTTTCCAGGTTTTAAATCATTAAGTTAGCATATCATATAGATATAGAACATGTGTTTAGTTGATTTTAAAAGTCAAGTTAGAAGGATTAATTTTTGTTTGCGAACAATTTTAGAATTAACTAAACTATGTTCTAGTGATTACAAGTTTAAACCTTCGAATAAGATAGCTTTATATGTATGAATCGAATAATGTTATGAACATCATTACTACCTTAAGTTTTCTGGATAAAACTACTAGAAATGAGAAAAATGGATCTAGCTTCAAAGGATCCTTGGATGGCTTGAAAGTTCTTGAAGCAGAATCATGACACGAAAACAGTTCAAGTAAGATTTTCACTCGAAATAAGATTGTTATAGTTGTAGAAATTGAATCAAAGTTTGAATATGAATATTACCTTGAATTAGAAAGATAACCTACTGTAAATAACAAAGGTTCTTTGATCTTAGATGATTACTTGGAATGGATTAGAAAGCTTGGAAGTAGACTTGCAAACTTGGAAGTATTCTTGATTTTTATGAAACTATACTTATGGAATTTATGAAGAACACTTAGAACTTGAAGATGGAACTTGAAAGAGATCAATTAGATGAAGAAAATTGAAGAATGAAAGTGTTTGTAGGTGTTTTTGGTCGTTGGTATATGGATTAGATATAAAGGATATGTAATTTTGTTTTTATGTAAATAAGTCATGAATGATTTGAAATGTCCCGTTCTTATTGATTAAAAACGTTCCATATTAATTGATTTTGTTGCGAGGTTTTGACCTCTATATGAGACATTTTTCAAAGACTGCATTCATTTTAAAACAAACCATAACCTTTATTTCATCAATAAAGGTTTAAAAAGCTTTACGTAGATTATCAAATAATGATAATCTAAAATATCCTGTTTACACACGACCATTACATAATGGTTTACAATACAAATATGTTACAACAAAATAAGTTTCTTGAATGCAGTTTTTACACAATATCATACAAGCATGGACTCCAAATCTCGTCCTTATTTAAGTATGCGACAGCGGAAGCTCTTAATAATCACCTGAGAATAAACATGCTTAAAACGTCAACAAAAATGTTGGTGAGTTATAGGTTTAACCTATATATATCAAATCATAATAATAGACCACAAGATTTCATATTTCAATACACATCCCATACATAGAGATAAAAATCATTCATATGGTGAACACCTGGTAGCCGACATTAACAAGATGCATATATAAGAATATCCCCATCATTCCGGGATACCCTTCGGATATGATATAAATTTCGAAGTACTAAAGCATCCGGTACTTTGGATGGGGTTTGTTAGGCCCAATAGATCTATCTTTAGGATTCGCGTCAATTAGGGTGTCTGTTCCCTAATTCTTAGATTACCAGACTTAATAAAAAGGGGCATATTCGATTTCGATAATTCAACCATAGAATGTAGTTTCACGTACTTGTGTCTATTTTGTAAATCATTTATAAAACCTGCATGTATTCTCATCCCAAAAATATTAGATTTTAAAAGTGGGACTATAACTCACTTTCACAGATTTTTACTTCGTCGGGAAGTAAGACTTGGCCACTGGTTGATTCACGAACCTATAACAATATATACATATATATCAAAGTATGTTCAAAATATATTTACAACACTTTTAATATATTTTGATGTTTTAAGTTTATTAAGTCAGTTGTCCTCGTTAGTAACCTACAACTAGTTGTCCACAGTTAGATGTACAGAAATAAATCGATAAATATTATCTTGAATCAATCCACGACCCAGTGTATACGTATCTCAGTATTGATTACAACTCAAACTATATATATTTTGGAATCAACCTCAACCCTGTATAGCTAACTCCAACATTCACATATAGAGTGTCTATGGTTGTTCCGAAATATATATAGATGTGTCGACATGATAGGTCGAAACATTGTATACGTGTCTATGGTATCTCAAGATTACATAATATACAATACAAGTTGATTAAGTTATGGTTGGAATAGATTTGTTACCAATTTTCACGTAGCTAAAATGAGAAAAATTATCCAATCTTGTTTTACCCATAACTTCTTCATTTTAAATCCGTTTTGAGTGAATCAAATTGCTATGGTTTCATATTGAACTCTATTTTATGAATCTAAACATAAAAAGTATAGGTTTATAGTTGGAAAAATAAGTTACAATTCGTTTTTGTAAAGGTAGTCATTTCAGTCGAAAGAACGACGTCTAGATGACCATTTTAGAAAACATACTTCCACTTTGAGTTTAACCATAATTTTTGGATATAGTTTCATGTTCATAATAAAAATCATTTTCTCAGAATAACAACTTTTAAATCAAAGTTTATCATAGTTTTTAATTAACTAACCCAAAACAGCCCGCGGTGTTACTACGACGGCGTAAATCCGGTTTTACGGTATTTTTCGTGTTTCCAGGTTTTAAATCATTAAGTTAGCATATCATATAGATATAGAACATGTGTTTAGTAGATTTTAAAAGTCAAGTTAGAAGGATTAACTTTTGTTTGCGAACAAGTTTAGAATTAACTAAACTATGTTCTAGTGATTACAAGTTTAAACCTTCGAATAAGATAGCTTTATATGTATAAATCGAATGATGTTATGAACATCATTACTGCCTTAAGTTCCTTGGATAAACCTACTGGAAAAGAGAAAAATGGATCTAGCTTCAACGGATCCTTGGATGGCTCGAAGTTCTTGAAGCAGAATCATGACACGAAAACAAGTTCAAGTAAGATCATCACTTGAAATAAGATTGTTATAGTTATAGAAATTGAACCAAAGTTTGAATATGATAATTACCTTGTATTAGAATGATAACCTACTTTAAGAAACAAAGATTTCTTGAGGTTGGATGATCACCTTACAAGATTGGAAGTGAGCTAGCAAACTTGAAAGTATTCTTGATTTTATGTAACTAGAACTTGTAGAATATATGAAGAACACTTAGAACTTGAAGATAGAACTTGAGAGAGATCAATTAGATGAAGAAAATTGAAGAATGAAAGTGTTTGTAGGTGTTTTTGGTCGTTGGTGTATGGATTAGATATAAAGGATATGTAATTTTGTTTTCATGTAAATAAGTCATGAATGATTACTCATATTTTTGTAATTTTATGAGATATTTCATGCTAGTTGCCAAATGATGGTTCCCACATGTGTTAGGTGACTCACATGGGCTACTAAGAGCTGATAATTGGAGTGTATATACCAATAGTACATACATCTAAAAGCTGTGTATTGTACGAGTACGAATACGGGTGCATACGAGTAGAATTGTTGATGAAACTGAACGAGGATGTAATTGTAAGCATTTTTGTTAAGTAGAAGTATTTTGATAAGTGTATTGAAGTCTTTCAAAAGTGTATAAATACATATTAAAACACTACATGTATATACATTTTAACTGAGTCGTTAAGTCATCGTTAGTCGTTACATGTAAGTGTTGTTTTGAAACCTTTAGGTTAACGATCTTGTTAAATGTTGTTAACCCAATGTTTATAATATAAAATGAGATTTTAAATTATTATATTATCATGATATTATCATGTATGAATATCTCTTAATATGATATATATACATTAAATGTCTTTACAACGATAATCGTTACATATATGTCTCGTTTAAAAATCATTAAGTTAGTAGTCTTGTTTTTACATATGTAGTTCATTGTTAATATACTTAATGATATGTTTACTTATCATAGTATCATGTTAACTATATATATATATATATCCATATATATGTCATCATATGGTTTTTACAAGTTTTAACGTTCGTGAATCACCGGTCAACTTGGGTGGTCAATTGTCTATATGAAACATATTTCAATTAATCAAGTCTTAACAAGTTTGATTGCTTAACATGTTGGAAACATTTAATCATGTAAATATCAATCTCAATTAATATATATAAATATGAAAAAGTTCGGGTCACTACAGTACCTACCCGTTAAATAAATTTCGTCCCGAAATTTTAAGCTGTTGAAGGTGTTGACGAATCTTCTAGAAATAGATGCGAGTATTTCTTCTTCATCTGATCTTCACGCTCCCAGGTGAACTCGGGTCCTCTACGAGCATTCCATCGAACCTTAACAATTGGTATCTTGTTTTGCTTAAGTCTTTTAACCTCACGATCCATTATTTCGACGGGTTCTTCGATGAATTGAAGTTTTTCGTTGATTTGGATTTCATCTAACGGAATAGTGAGATCTTCTTTAGCAAAACATTTCTTCAAATTCGAGACATGGAAAGTGTTATGTACAGCCGCGAGTTGTTGAGGTAACTCAAGTCGGTAAGCTACTGGTCCGACACGATCAATAATCTTGAATGGTCCAATATACCTTGGATTTAATTACCCTCGTTTACCAAATCGAACAATGCCTTTCAAAGGTGCAACTTTAAGCATGACCATCTCTCCAATTTCAAATTCTATATCTTTTCTTTTAATGTCAGCGTAGCTCTTTTGTCGACTTTGGGCAGTTTTCAACCGTTGTTGAATTTGGATGATCTTCTCGGTAGTTTCTTGTATAATCTTCGGACCCGTAATCTGTCTATCCCCCACTTCACTCCAACAAATCGGAGACCTGCACTTTCTACCATAAAGTGCTTCAAATGGCGCCATCTCAATGCTTGAATGGTAGCTGTTGTTGTAGGAAAATTCTGCTAACGGTAGATGTCGATCCCAACTGTTTCTGAAATCAATAACATATGCTCGTAGCATGTCTTCAAGCGTTTGTATCGTCCTTTCGCTCTGCCCATTAGTTTGTGGATGATAGGCAGTACTCATGTCTAGACGAGTTCTTAATGCTTGCTGCAATGTCTGCCAGAATCTTGAAATAAATCTGCCATCCCTATCAGAGATAATAGAGATTGGTATTCCATGTCTGGGGACGACTTCCTTCAAATACAGTCGTGCTAACTTCTCCATCTTGTCATCTTCTCTTATTGGCAGGAAGTGTGCTGATTTGGTGAGACGATCAACTATTACCCAAATAGTATCAAAACCACTTGCAGTCCTTGGCAATTTAGTGATGAAATCCATGGTAACGTTTTCCCATTTCCATTCCGGGATTTCAGGTTGTTGTAGTAGACCTGATGGTTTCTGATGTTCAGCTTTGACCTTAGAACACGTCAAACATTCTCCTACATATTTAGCAATATCGGCTTTCATACCTGGCCACCAAAAATGTTTCTTAAGATCCTTGTACATATTCTCCGTTCCAGGATGTATTGAGTATCTGGTTTTATGAGCTTCTCTAAGTACCATTTCTCTCATATCTCCAAATTTTGGTACCCAAATTCTTTCAGCCCTATACCGGGTTCCGTTTTCCCGAATATTAAGATGCTTCTCCAATCCTTTGGGTATTTCATACTTTAAATTTCCCTCTTTTAAAACTCCTTGTTGCGCCTCCTTTATTTGAGTAGTAAGGTTATTATGAATCATTATATTCACAGATTTTACTCGAATGGGTTCTCTGTCCTTCCTGCTCAAGGCATCGGCTACCACATTTGCCTTCCCCGGGTGGTAACGAATCTCAAAGTCGTAATCATTCAATAATTCAATCCACCTACGCTGCCTCATATTCAGTTGTTTCTGATTAAATATGTATTGAAGACTTTTGTGGTCGGTATATATAATACTTTTGACCCCATATAAGTAGTGCCTCCAAGTCTTTAATGCAAAAAACAACCGCGCCTAATTCCAAATCATGCGTCGTATAATTTTGCTCGTGAATCTTCAATTGTCTAGACGCATAAGCAATCACCTTCGTCCGTTGCATTAATACACAACCGAGACCTTGCTTTGATGCGTCACAATAAATCACAAAATCATCATTCCCTTCAGGCAATGACAATATAGGTGTCGTAGTTAGCTTTTTCTTCAATAATTGAAACGCCTTCTCTTGTTCATCCTTCCATTCAAATTTCTTCCCTTTATGCGTTAATGCAGTCAAGGGTTTTGCTATTTTGGAGAAATCTTGGATGAATCTTCTGTAGTAACCAGCCAATCCTAAAAATTGACGTATATGCTTCGGAGTTTTTGGGGTTTCCCACTTTTCAACAGTTTCTATCTTTTCCGGATCCACCTTAATACCTTCTTTGTTCACTATGTGACCGAGGAATTGACTTCTTCCAACCAAAATGCACACTTTGAAAACTTAGCGTACAATTATTCCTTCCTCAATACTTCTAACACCTTTCTCAAATGTTCACCGTGTTCTTGGTCATTCTTTGAGTAAATAAGTATGTCATCAATGAAAACAATGACAAACTTGTCAAGGTATGGTCCACACACTCGGTTCATAAGGTCCATGAACACAGCTGGTGCATTAGTTAAACCAAACGGCATGACCATAAACTCGTAATGACCGTAACGTGTTCTGAAAGCAGTCTTTGGAATATCATCTTCTTTCACCCGCATTTGATGATACCCGGAACGTAAGTAAATCTTTGAATAAACAGACGAGCCTTGTAGTTGATCAAATAAGTCGTCAATTCTCGGTAGTGGGTAGCGGTTCTTGATGGTAAGTTTGTTCAACTCTCGGTAGTCGATACTCAACCTGAATGTACCATCTTTCTTCTTGACAAACAAAACAGGAGCTCCCCACGGTGATGTGCTTGGTCGAATGAAACCACGCTCTAAAAGTTCTTGTAATTGGCTTTGCAGTTCTTTCATCTCGCTGGGTGCGAGTCTGTAAGGAGCACAAGCTATTGGTGCAGCTCCTGGTACAAGATCTATTTGAAATTCAACGGATCGATGTGGGGGTAATCCCGGTAATTCTTTCGGAAATACATCGGGAAATTCTTTTGCAATGGAAACATCATTGATGCTCTTTTCTTCAGTTTGTACTTTCTCAACGTGTGCTAGAACAGCATAGCAACCTTTTCTTATTAGTTTTTGTGCCTTCAAATTACTAATAAGATGTAGCTTCGCGTTGCCCTTTTCTCCGTACACCATTAAGGGTTTTCCTTTTTCTCGTATAATGCGAATTGCATTTTTGTAACAAACGATCTCTGCTTTCACTTCTTTCAACCAGTCCATACCGATTATCACATCAAAACTCCCTAACTCTACTGGTATCAAATCAATCTTAAATGTTTCGCTAACCAGTTTAATTTCTCGATTCCGACATATATTATCTGCTGAAATTAATTTACCATTTGCTAATTCGAGTAAAAATTTACTATCCAAAGGCGTCAATGGATAACTTAATTTAGCACAAAAATCTCTATTCATATAGCTTCTATCCGCACCGAATCAAATAAAACGTAAGCAGATTTATTGTCAATAAGAAATGTACCCGTAACAAGCTCCGAGTCTTCCTGTGCCTCTGCCGCATTAATATTGAAAACTCTTCCGCGGCCTTGTCCATTCGTGTTCTCCTGGTTCGGGCAATTTCTAATAATGTGGCCCGGTTTTCCACATTTATAACAAACTACATTGGCATAACTTGCTCCGACACTACTTGCTCCGCCATTACTCATTCCGACACCATTTGTTCCTTTCGTTCTATTAACCCCTGGTCCGTAGACCTCACACTTCGCCGCGCTATGACCATTTCTTTTACACTTGTTGCAAAATTTGGTGCAGAACCCCGAGTGATACTTTTCACACCTTTGGCATAGCTGCTTCTGATTGTTGTTGTTGTTGTTGTTGCGGTTATTATTGTTATTGGGATGATTATTGTAGTTGTTGTTGTTGTTATTGTTGTTGTTGTTGTTGTTGTTGGGCCGTTTGTTGTAGTTGCGATTGATGTTGCGATTGTTGGGATAATTGTTGCGATTATTATTGTAATTGCTGTTGTTGTTGTATTGGTGATTCTTATCACTGTTTTCCTCTCACTTTCTTTTGACTTGCTTCACATTGGCCTCTTCAGCCGTCTGTTCTTTAATTCTTTCCTCAATCTGGTTCACTAGTTTGTGAGCCATTCTACATGCTTGTTGTATGGAGGCGGGCTCGTGTGAACTTATATCTTCTTGGATTCTTTCCGGTAATCCTTTCACAAACGCGTCGATCTTCTCTTCCTCATCTTCGAATGCTCCCGGATACAATAGGCACAATTCTGTGAATCGTCTTTCGTACGTGGTAATATCAAATCCTTGGGTTCGTAACCCTCTAAGTTCTGTCTTGAGCTTATTGACCTCGGTTCTGGGACGGTACTTCTCGTTCATCAAGAGCTTGAATGCTGACCACGGTAGTGCGTACGCATCATCTTGTCCCACTTGCTCTAGATAGGTATTCCACCATGTTAACGCAGAACCTGTGAAGGTATGCATAGTATACTTCACTTTGTCCTCTTCAGTACACTTACTTATGGCAAACACCGATTCGACCTTCTCGGTCCACCGTTTCAATCCGATCGGTCCTTCGGTTCCATCAAATTCCAAAGGTTTGCAGGCAGTGAATTCTTTGTAGGTACATCCTACACGATTTCCTGTACTGCTAGATCCAAGGTTATTGTTGGTATGTAGCGCAGCCTGTACTGCGGCTATGTTTGAAGCTAGAAAAGTACGGAATTCCTCTTCATTCATATTCACGGTGTGTCGAGTAGTCGGTGCCATTTCCTTCAAAATAGTCAAATGGAACAAGTTAATCATACAGAATATTAAGAGTAGTTAATAGTATTTCGTAGCATAATATGAACTCATTTATAAAAGCTTTTTCTTCATATTAGCGTTTTATAAGTTTAAATTCGGGTAGTACCTACCCGTTAAGTTCATACTTAGTAGCTAATATACAATTCAACTACTACAATTCTATATGAAAAACTGATTATAATAATATTTTGCGTTCAAACTTTTACATAATATTTTACAAACTTACAATACCGCTTATTTTACATATAGCATGAAATATAGCACACAATAAATTTGATACAAGATGGTTGTGAAGATAATTCTAGCTAATACACAAGTCGTTCAGCAAAGGCAATAAAGACACGTAATTCATACGTCCAGAAACAAGTCATGCATTCTGGTTTTACTAGGATTACTTCCCATCCTTGGTCTTGTGGAACATAACCGTTATGGCCGTTGATAAGACAGCGTGTTGTAACGTCGTCAAAGGGACGAGGGTTACGTAATGTCCAACAGTCCCATAACAATATAAAAACCTCATTTCGTACCCCAATTACCGACTCCGTCACTTGTGGGAACGTTTTGTTTAATAGTTGTAGCCCGATGTTCTTTTTCTCACTTTGGTGAGAAGCGAACATTACTAACCCGTAAGCATAGCATGCTTCTTTATGTTGCATGTTAGCCGCTTTTTCTAAATCATGAAGTCCTATATTCGAATACATTGAGTCAAAATAATTTCTTAACCCGTTGCGTCAAAAAGCATTTGGGTTCCCCGCAATATATGCGTCAAAGTAAACACATCGTAACTTATGGGTTTCCCAATGTGATATCCCCCATCTTTCAAATGAAAGTCTCTTATAAACCAAGACATTCTTGGAACGTTCTTCGAATGTCTTACAAACTGATTTCACCGTAAATAGTTGTGCCGAAGAATTCTGACCGACTCTAGACAAGATTTCATCAATCATGTCTCCGGGTAGGTCTCTTAAAATATTGGGTTGTCTATCCATTTTGTGTTTTTATACTGTAAAATAGACAAGAGTTAGATTCATAAAAAAAAAAATACTTATTAATACAAGCAATTTTTACATATATCATAAAGCATAAGCACACTATATTACATATATTACACCACATGAATACAACTATCTTATTCTGACTCGCATGTTTCTTCTTCTTCGGTTTTGGTTCATTTTTCCAAGTTTCTAGGGATATATGATGTTCCCCTAATACGAGCCGTCGTTTTCCACATTGGTTTAGAAAAACCTGGTGGTTTAGAGGTTCCCGGGTCATTGTTACAACTTAAGGACTTCGGGGGTTGACGATACATATAAAGTTCATCGGGGTTGGAATTAGATTTCTCTATTTTTATGCCCTTTCCCTTATTATTTTCTTTTGCCTTTTTAAATTCAGTTGGGGTAATTTCTATAACATCATCGGAATTCTCGTCGGAATCCGATTCATCGGAGAATTGGTAATCCTCCCAATATTTTGCTTCCTTGGCGGAAACACCATTGACCATAATTAACCTTGGTCGGTTGGTTGAGGATTTTCTTTTACTTAACTATTTTATTATTTCCCCCACCGGTTCTATTTCTTCATCCGGTTCCGATTCTTCTTCCGGTTCCGATTCTTCTTCCGGTTCCGATTCTTCTTCCGGTTCCGACTCTTCTTCCGGTTCTTCTTCGGGAACTTGTGAATCAGTCCACGAATCATTCCAATT
Organism: Rutidosis leptorrhynchoides; assembly: GCF_046630445.1. Classification (NCBI taxonomy): domain Eukaryota; kingdom Viridiplantae; phylum Streptophyta; class Magnoliopsida; order Asterales; family Asteraceae; genus Rutidosis; species Rutidosis leptorrhynchoides. The sequence continues at coordinate 342,772,948 of NC_092337.1, forward strand.
TACATTTGACTCTTCATTATTATTAGGTGAGTCAATGGGACTTGTTCTAGAGGTAGACATCTATCACATAATATCAAACGCGTTAAGAGATTAATATATCACATAATATTCACATGTTAAAAATATATAGTTTCCAACAAAATTTGTTAAGCAATCATTTTTCAAGTAAACACGGTCGAAGTCCAGACTCACTAATGCATCCTAACAAACTCGATAAGACACACTAATGCAAAATTCTGGTTCTCTAAGACCAACGCTCGGATACCAACTGAAATGTCCCGTTCTTATTGATTAAAAACGTTCCATATTAATTGATTTCGTTGCGAGGTTTTGACCTCTATATGAGACGTTTTTCAAAGACTGCATTCATTTTAAAACAAATCATAACCTTTATTTCATCAATAAAGGTTTAAAAAGCTTTACGTAGATTATCAAATAATGATAATCTAAAATATCCTGTTTACACACGACCATTACATAATGGTTTACAATACAAATATGTTACAACAAAATAAGTTTCTTGAATGCAGTTTTTACACAATATCATACAAGCATGGACTCCAAATCTCGTCCTTATTTAAGTATGCGACAGCGGAAGCTCTTAATAATCACCTGAGAATAAACATGCTTAAAACGTCAACACAAATGTTGGTGAGTTATAGGTTTATGATAAGGCTAAAAAGGAACATATATTTCATAGCAAAATCCCCCAAGAAAGACAAGATTTTAGTTGCAATTGTTCCATTTTCAAGTAATATTCGTTTATTTTAAATAAGTGCGAAGACAAAAGGCGAAAATGACGATTTGAAGACAAAAAGGTCCAAAAAGCTAAAAAGTACAAGATACAATTAAAAAGGTTCAAATTATTGATGAAGAACGTCTAAAAATGACAAGAGTACAAGTTACAAAACGCAAAGTACAAGATATTAAATTGTACGCAAGGACGTTCGAAAATCCGAAACCGGGACATGAGTCAACTCTCAACGCTCGACGCAACGGTGTAAAAATTACAAGTCAACTATGCACAAGAATAAAATATAATATTTAAATAATTCATAATAAGAATAATATTAAATAATAAAAAGTTGTTAATTGAGCATAGTTCAGGGGTCGTAAGCGAAAATTCAATTTAACATTTTGCCTATAAAAGGCGACGTATTACGATCAATTAAACACAACCTTTTTTCGATATTTTTTCTATCTTTTTCTTATTTTTCTATCTATCAATATCAATATCTATAATTTATATCTATAATTCTCTATCATAATGTTAATGTAATCAGATATAACAATAATCTTAATTTTAATTTTAAATTATGATAATAATAAGATTTATGATAGAGATCGTTTGAGTGTGTAAGTCGAAATTCTGTCCGTGTAACGCTACGCTATTTTTAATCATTGTAAGTTATGTTCAACCTTTTTATATTAATGTCTCGTAGCTAAGTTATTATTATGCTTATTTAAAACGAAGTAATCATGATGTTGGGCTAATTACTAAAATTGGGTAATTGGGCTTTGTACTATAATTAAGGTTTGGGCAAAAGACCGACACTTGTGGAAATTGGACTATTGACTATTAATAGATGGGGGGTATTGTCTAATTGAGTGACAACTCATTGGAGTCTGTCGAACCTATCTTCAAATTAATTATCCTAATAATTAATAATGATTATGGTTGTCCTATTTAGTGACGTTCATATGGAATCTATTATAATCATTTAATTAATTATTCGGGTTGGGTAATTGATTATTCAAACTGATCAAGTGGGTAAATTAATATTCATATATAATCAAAACAGGGGTAGATTACATACAGTGATAACTGGTGTAATTGTTGACAGAAGTGATAACTGCGTCACAGTTTAAATCCTTAATTAGTTGGAATATTTGACTTCGGGTATAAGGGTAATTTGACGAGGACACTCGCACTTTATATTTATGACCGATGGACTATTATGGATAAAAACCAGATAGGTATCAAATAAACCATGACAAAGGACAATTAACCCGAGTAAAAATTAATTAAAATCAAAACGTCAAACATCATGATTACGGAAGTTTAAATAAGCATAATCCTTTTATTTCATATTCTATCGCAATTTTATTTATTGTTATTTTATTTATCGTCATTTATTTATTTTACGCATTTTAATTATTGTCATTTATCTTTACGCTTAAAAATATAAAATCGACAAACCGGTCATTAAACGGTAAAAACCCCCCTTTTATAATAATATTACTACTTATATATATATATATATATATATATATATATATATATATATATATATATATATTTATATAAATATAGTTTTATAAAAATATATTACGTAATCACTAGCTCCCTGTGGAACGAACCGGACTTACTAAAAACTACACTACTCTACGATTAGGTACACTGCCTATAGTGTTGTAGCAAGGTTTAGGTATATCCCATCCGTAAATTAATAAAACTTGTGTCATATTTTGTAGTATTTCCTAGTAAAAATAATACTATTTCGTACACCCCGCTGCACACATCAAGTTTTTGGCGCCGCTGTCGGGGAGCGCTAAAACGCTATATTTTTAATTATAATAATATTGAAATAAAATATAATAATATAATAATATTGAAATAGAATATAATAATATAATAATATTGAAATAGAATATATAATATAATAATATTTTAGAATCAAAATTTGATACGTAAATTTTAAAAAAGTCGTATTTATTAAATACTTCAGGGGTATATTATGTAACTTATAATTAATAATTTCTATAATGTCGCTTTCATGTGAATAGTAAATTAATTAATTTCTTTTCATTTACTATTCATAAATAGTAAATGAGTTAAAAAAAAAATTGTGTAAAAAAAAAACGTTTTTTTAAAGAAAAAAAAAATTCGTTTTTTATAAAAAAAAAAAAAAAAAAATTGTAAAAAAAAAAATCGTTTTTTTTTTTAAAAAAAAAAAAAATTTAAAAAAATAATAAATAATAATATTTTTTTTTTTTTTTAAGTTTTATTACCTTTAGATTTTTAGATTATAGTCGCAACTTTTAGTATTAAGTTTAGTTTTGCCATAGTTATTTTCATTTTTAGATTTTTAGGCTTTGCCGTAAAATCCCTTAAGTGCTTATTCCTTAGACTAAGTTTTAGGTGCTTTAAAATTTTGCGACGCCATTTTTCGCGCTATTTTCTTATTTTTATTTTTCGACGCGTTTACCTATGTATCAATTACAATTCCAATTAGTGATCTCCATTTGTAGCTTTAATTTTAAGATAGTGACCGTTATAAGGTTGGATTAACCGCGTGTTTACAAACCACTCTTCGTCTTTTTCATTTTTCGACACTTTTCGACGCGCACTCTTTTTCTCTCTTATTTCTCGCCATTCTAGTTTTTAGGACTTAGATTTTTTTCTACTTCTTCTCTAAATTTCTTAAAATTACGAAAATTTATTTTAAGTGGTTAAATTGATAGACATCAAAATTTTCTGGTTCGTAGTAATAGTTGGATTTGTACGTGGACCGGGTTATTGGAGCCAAACAGTTCTCAATTATATTGAGACCAAACGAATCCTGCCCCTCTGCTGCATCTTTTGGCTATTCGAAACGTGGGCAAAATCAGAAAAGTCTATTGATTGGATAACTTATATAATTTTTCTTTCCTTTTTAAAAACTAATAGGATATTCAGTGAATGCACCGAGCAAGACGTTCACCGCCGGTCATACGTTCACCACCTGTAACTCGATCAAGACATCGTTTAACAAATATCGCCGCCGTTGATTTTTCTTTAGAATCGTCATCTAGTCGACCAAGTACTCCAATTCAAATTTTCGATAATCCATCTTTTGAACCCGATTTCACAACTAAGAACCCGGAAGATATTCAAGGACAATTCCAAGATCCTGAACCCCAAACCGTTAAATCAGAATCCTCTAGTGATTCGGATACAACAAATTCAATTATGAAAAATCTGGAACCTCTAAGTATGGAAGACCGAATGAGAGCCACACGCACGGGCCAAGGTCACGCCATTATTAAGCCAGACATTAATGCGCCAGATTATGAAATCAAAGGACAAATCCTACACATGGTAACTAATCAGTGCCAATATAGTGGTGCGCCGAAGGAAGATCCAAACGAACATCTTCGTACGTTTAATAGGATCTGTACACTATTCAAAATCCGAGAAGTTGAGGATGAACAGATCTATCTCATGTTGTTTCCCTGGACTTTAAAGGGAGAAGCCAAAGATTGGTTAGAATCGTTACCTGAAGGGGCGATTGACACATGGGATGTTTTAGTTGAGAAATTTCTTAAAAGATTCTTTCCGGCATCTAAAGCCGTGAGACTTCAAGGAGAAATTGTTACGTTCACACAAAAGTCAAATGAAACTCTATATGAGGCGTGGACAAGATTTGGAAAGTTGTTGAGAGGATGTCCTCAACACGGTTTAGACACTTACCAAATAGTACAAATATTCTACCAAGGTGTCAACGTTGCTACACGAAAAGACATCGACATAACAGCTGGTGGTTCCATTATGAAGAAAACTGCAACTGAAGCTTACAAAATTATTGATAACACAGCCTCCCACTCGCATGAGTGGCACCAAGAAAAAGATATTTTTCGTTCATCTAAAGTGGCTAGAGCCGATTCTAGCCATGACTTTGATTCCGTTTCAGCAAAAATAGATGCTTTCGAAAGACGAATGGAAAAGATGAATAAAGATATTCACGCAATACGAATCAGTTGTGAGCTATGCGGTGGACCACACTTATTGAAAGATTGTCACATTGAACCAACATTGGAACAACGAGAGAATGTTTCCTATATGAACCAAAGGCCTGGAAATAATTATCAAAATAATTATCAACCGCCAAAGCTAAACTTCAATCGAAACAAAACATTCTTTACAGTCCAAAAGGACCCGAAAATAACTGGTATAACCAACAAGGTCCGAATAACCAACCAACTCAAAACAACACTTTCAATCAACAAAGACCTGGCTTATATAAACCACAACAACAAACCGAAGAGAAAAAGTCAAATATGGAAGACGTGGTATTCAAGCTAGTTGAATCTCAAACACAATTTATTGAAACTCAAACCCAAACGAACGAGAGATTTGATCAGTCATTAAGAACTCAACAAGCTTCCATTTTGAATCTAGAAAAACACGTAGGTACTCTTGCTAGCATGATGAGTGAGAGGGAACAAGGAAAGCTACCGAGTAATACTGAAGTAAATCCTCGGAATGAGAATGTTAATATGGTTTCAACGAATTCTGAAAAACCAGCACCAGAAGATGGGAAGGTTTTAGATGAGAGTAACAATGAAGAAGTTACACCACCACCACCCGAGTATGTAAAGCCAGTGGTGGCACCATACAAACCACCCATCTCGTTTCCAAGAAAAGGAGTTGAGTATGAGCAAGTGATAGGTAATAAAGATTGTGATACCTCTGGAAAGAAGAAGAAGAAAAAGAATAAGAAAGTGCAAGAAACAAAAGCCGTAAATATAAACCCGGTGAAGACAGTTCCACCAAAACCTCCACCTAGGGTAGGTGATCCGGGTGAATTTATTGTTCCTTGTCTACTTAGTGATTGTGTCATGTATGATGCACTAGCAGATTTAGGTGCAAGTGTAAGTGTTATGCCTCTTTCCTTATATAAGAGATTAGGTGTAGGTAAGTTAAGTCCAACAGATATGAGTGTTCGACTCTTTGATCAAACCATTAAGCACCCAGTTGGAATTGCTGACAACCTACCCGTTCAAGTAGGCAATTTAACCTTTCTAGTCGAATTTATTGTCATTGACATAGAAGAGGACCCAAACATTCCTCTAATTTTAGGTCGGCCATTCTTAGCGTCCACCAAGGCGTTATTTGATGTAGGAAATGGAAGAATGACACTTAAAAGTGGTGACAAATCGATCACCTTTATGATTCGAAAGTCTAAATCTCCACCAGCCAAAACCGTTGAACCAGTAAAAACAATTGGTAAGAACCATGTGCTTTTACCAACTCCAACGGTAATACTTAGCAATAATGAAATGCCTAAGTGTGGGGAAAATGAAGTAACACCTAATGATGACACGATAACAAAGAACCCCGTTGTTGATACGAAATTAAATGATCCCGTTATTAATAGTTCAATGAAGAAACTTATTAAACGGATTCGCGATGCTAGAACCAAGGGAAACTTTAAGATATGTAACCGGTTAGTATCCAATCTATCACCTAAAGAAAAGGAGAAACTAGTTGAAATTGTGGATATTACACAGGAATTCGACCAATGGCTTAAAGAAAAAGTCACGGATATGCAAGTTGATTATGGACCAAGAGAAATTAACGATGAAGTTAATCACAATTTTGACACCACGGCTACCTAAGTGTGGGGAGATTTAAATGTTCTAAAAAGAAAATGCTGTTTGGAGTTAGTTGTTCTGTTCTCGTGTAGTTCCGAGAATGGAATTCGATTGGTCTTTTCCGCTAGCAGACACTAAAGAACTAGTTTTCTCCCCCATTCTGATTTTTTTTTATTTTGTAGGTTTTATATGAAATTAATATGCTTTTTAAATTTAAGTTTTGTGTGAATTTAAAAACAAAATTTACTTTATTTCATTAAGTAAAAAAATGATTTCTAAAATTCGTCGTGAGTTGAAGATTAGGTAGTTGAACCGAAATTACTTTACCCGAGGGCGGGGCGACAAATTTTGTTATCATTATTTTTAATTTAATTGATTTAAAGTATGAAAAAAAAATATTAGATTTTATAAATTTTTGAACGTGGGGTAATATACCCAACTTCAAAATTATGTATGTTTGTATTTTATGTTATATACAAAACAGGGTAAAATAACGCACTTTCAAAGACTGTCATTAAGTTCAGATAAAGGTACTAATTTTGACGACAAGAAACAAAATATCAAATGTGAAATAACAACAATATGTTTTCAAACTCGGTATTTTTAATCATTTTTCTACACTAATCACCCTCATGAATTTAAATTTTTACTGATTTCTTGCAAATGAGGGCATTGCAAGATCTCAAGTGTGGGGAAGGGTTATAAATTCTCTCGGGTTTGCACTTAGTTTATTTGCCAAATTTTGTGAAAATTTGAAAAATTTTCAACTAAATGAATTCAAAATCATGTTTATACATATTTATGAACGGTGAAAACTAGGTGATAATACCGAAATTATCGTTACCTCGGAAAGGACATAAATTGAGAAACACCCTAAAACGCTTGAATTCATTTAAAATGAAATAGAAGAAAATAAAAAGGCAAAGAAAGAAACTAAGTGTGGGAAGAATGTACCAAGTTATTCAATTTAAAACATATATCACATATTTTTGTACAAGATTATTGCAGGTACTTTTGCTTTGGACGATACTAATCAGTTTTACCCGGTTTACTGTAATACATTTGAAAGAAAGATGGATCTACACAATGAATCAATTCCATCATTAAAAGGAAGTAAAGTCTTCCGAAAAAGACACGCGCTTCTTGATTTAGGTCATGAAGTTGTCGTCCAGACCAGCTGTAGGTTGACGAAAAATCTAGAAAAGTCATCACTAAAATCAGCAGGAAATCCACGGACCTCAGCATCAAACAGGGTCGCCAAGTGGTCAGATTTATCCTAACCATGAGAAGGATTTATCTCGTACAATGGGGAGGCACCGTGCAAATTAGCTTGATAAGACTAATGAATCAGATCCCCAGAAAAGGATAATCTCCTTAAAGATTAAAAATCAGCTTTTAAGACTGATAATACTCAATCCTAGAGATTGACCTTAAAGATTGAGAATTCAAACTCATGGAATTCGATGATATCTAAACTCGAGCATGAACGAGAAAATATTTTGATCAAAAATACAAACCGATTTGTTTTCTGAAAAACCATTTTCAATGCGTTCATTACCATTGAACGTAAAATCCTAAGAAATTCACCTGGAATTCATTAGGTCACCTGAACCAAAACGGGTGTCAACCGTAAGAACGGTGGTTGCATAGCATGGTCGGAGACAGGACCTTGTGCCAGACCGAAAAATTATAGGATGATCTTTACTATCGCTCCTACCAAGGATAGTTCTAGCATCCGACACGTTAAAAGACCATAATCATCTGCATGTCACGGGACATTGCCTTAACAATTTCTTGTTCATCGCTTTCCTTTACAACCGGACGGTAGTTTGCCGAAAGGTAATATACGGAACACGTAAACTGGATGTGTGCTTTCCGATACCGGGATAGCAGTGGATTACACGAACCTAAATGTTTTTAGCCAAAATATTGATCCACAAATATATTTTGCAACACCAATGGTGGATCAAATCAGAAAACTTGTCTAGGGTAAAATCTAGCTTGAATTTTTAAAAGATCAAATGTTTTCATAAAGATCCAATTTCCTAAAGGATCTACATTTTTATAGTCATGTGGGACTGTAAACCGCCTTTCAAATGTGCACTTTGCTTTGGAAACCGAAAGTAAATCGGCTATTTGATTGCAAGTGTCGTTGACCTAAACCCAAGGCAACTGTGGATGACACACCCACCTTTAACCATGGTTCTATTGTTAATATCATTGTTTATACCGCTCTATCAAAATCACTGATGTACAAAGTGTGAAGAATAAAGAAGTGATTCGTGTGATGTATTATATTATTTCAAGACTGTATTGCTTGAGGACAAGCAACGCTCAAGTGTGGGGATATTGATAAGGCTAAAAAGGAACATATATTTCATAGCAAAATCCCCCAAGAAAGACAAGATTTTAGTTGCAATTGTTCCATTTTCAAGTAATATTCGTTTATTTTAAATAAGTGCGAAGACAAAAGGCGAAAACGGCGATTTGAAGACAAAAAGGTCCAAAAAGCTAAAAAGTACAAGATACAATTAAAAAGGTTCAAATTATTGATGAAGAACGTCTAAAAATGACAAGAGTACAAGTTACAAAACGCAAAGTACAAGATATTAAATTGTACGCAAGGACGTTCGAAAATCCGAAACCGGGACATGAGTCAACTCTCAACGCTCGACGCAACGGTGTAAAAATTACAAGTCAACTATGCACAAGAATAAAATATAATATTTAAATAATTCATAATAAGAATAATATTAAATAATAAAAAGTTGTTAATTGAGCATAGTTCAGGGGTCGTAAGCGAAAATTCAATTTAACATTTTGCCTATAAAAGGCGACATATTACGATCAATTAAACACAACCTTTTTTCGATATTTTTTCTATCTTTTTCTTATTTTTCTATCTATCAATATCAATATCTATAATTTATATCTATAATTCTCTATCATAATGTTAATGTAATCAGATATAACAATAATCTTAATTTTAATTTTAAATTATGATAATAATAAGATTTATGATAGAGATCGTTTGAGTGTGTAAGTCGAAATTCTGTCCGTGTAACGCTACGCTATTTTTAATCATTGTAAGTTATGTTCAACCTTTTTATATTAATGTCTCGTAGCTAAGTTATTATTATGCTTATTTAAAACGAAGTAATCATGATGTTGGGCTAATTACTAAAATTGGGTAATTGGGCTTTGTACCATAATTAAGGTTTGGGCAAAAGACCGACACTTGTGGAAATTGGACTATTGACTATTAATAGATGGGGGGTATTGTCTAATTGAGTGACAACTCATTGGAGTCTGTCGAACCTATCTTCAAATTAATTATCCTAATAATTAATAATGATTATGGTTGTCCTATTTAGTGACGTTCATATGGAATCTATTATAATCATTTAATTAATTATTCGGGTTGGGTAATTGATTATTCAAACTGATCAAGTGGGTAAATTAATATTCATATATAATCAAAACAGGGGTAGATTACATACAGTGATAACTGGTGTAATTGTTGACAGAAGTGATAACTGCGTCACAGTTTAAATCCTTAATTAGTTGGAATATTTGACTTCGGGTATAAGGGTAATTTGACGAGGACACTCGCACTTCATATTTATGACCGATGGACTATTATGGATAAAAACCAGATAGGTATCAAATAAACCATGACAAAGGACAATTAACCCGAGTAAAAATTAATTAAAATCAAAACGTCAAACATCATGATTACGGAAGTTTAAATAAGCATAATCCTTTTATTTCATATTCTATCGCAATTTTATTTATTGTTATTTTATTTATCGTCATTTATTTATTTTACGCACTTTAATTATTGTCATTTATCTTTACGCTTAAAAATATAAAATCGACAAACCGGTCAATAAACGGTAAAAACCCCCCTTTTATAATAATATTACTACTTATATATATATATATATATTTATATAAATATAGTTTTATAAAAATATATTACGTAATCACTAGCTCCCTGTGGAACGAACCGGACTTACTAAAAACTACACTACTCTACGATTAGGTACACTGCCTATAGTGTTGTAGCAAGGTTTAGGTATATCCCATCCGTAAATTAATAAAACTTGTGTCATATTTTGTAGTATTTCCTAGTAAAAATAATACTATTTCGTACACCCCGCTGCACACATCAGTTTAACCTATATATATCAAATCATAATAATAGACCACAAGATTTCATATTTCAATACACATCCCATACATAGAGATAAAAATCATTCATATGGTGAACACCTGGTAGCCGACATTAACAAGATGCATATATAAGAATATCCCCATCATTCCGGGACACCCTTCGGATATGATATAAATTTCGAAGTACTAAAGCATCCGGTACTTTGGATGGGGTTTGTTAGGCCCAATAGATCTATCTTTAGGATTCGCGTCAATTAGGGTGTCTGTTCCCTAATTCTTAGATTACCAGACTTAATAAAAAGGGGCATATTCGATTTCGATAATTCAACCATAGAATGTAGTTTCACGTACTTGTGTCTATTTTGTAAATCATTTATAAAACCTGCATGTATTCTCATCCCAAAAATATTAGATTTTAAAAGTGGGACTATAACTCACTTTCACAGATTTTTACTTCGTCGGGAAGTAAGACTTGGCCACTGGTTGATTCACGAACCTATAACAATATATACATATATATCAAAGTATGTTCAAAATATATTTACAACACTTTTAATATATTTTGATGTTTTAAGTTTATTAAGTCAGTTGTCCTCGTTAGTAACCTACAACTAGTTGTCCACAGTTAGATGTACAGAAATAAATCGATAAATATTATCTTGAATCAATCCACGACCCAGTGTATACGTATCTCAATATTGATTACAACTCAAACTATATATATTTTGGAATCAACCTCAACCCTGTATAGCTAACTCCAACATTCACATATAGAGTGTCTATGGTTGTTCCGAAATATATATAGATGTGTCGACATGATAGGTCGAAACATTGTATACGTGTCTATGGTATCTCAAGATTACATAATATACAATACAAGTTGATTAAGTTATGGTTGGAATAGATTTGTTACCAATTTTCACGTAGCTAAAATGAGAAAAATTATCCAATCTTGTTTTACCCATAACTTCTTCATTTTAAATCCGTTTTGAGTGAATCAAATTGCTATGGTTTCATATTGAACTCTATTTTATGAATCTAAACATAAAAATTATAGGTTTATAGTTGGAAAAATAAGTTACAATTCGTTTTTGTAAAGGTAGTCATTTCAGTCGAAAGAACGACGTCTAGATGACCATTTTAGAAAACATACTTCCACTTTGAGTTTAACCATAATTTTTGGATATAGTTTCATGTTCATAATAAAAATCATTTTCTCAGAATAACAACTTTTAAATCAAAGTTTATCATAGTTTTTAATTAACTAACCCAAAACAGCCCGCGGTGTTACTACGACGGCGTAAATCCGGTTTTACGGTGTTTTTCGTGTTTCCAGGTTTTAAATCATTAAGTTAGCATATCATATAGATATAGAACATGTGTTTAGTAGATTTTAAAAGTCAAGTTAGAAGGATTAACTTTTGTTTGCGAACAAGTTTAGAATTAACTAAACTATGTTCTAGTGATTACAAGTTTAAACCTTCGAATAAGATAGCTTTATATGTATAAATCGAATGATGTTATGAACATCATTACTGCCTTAAGTTCCTTGGATAAACCTACTGGAAAATAGAAAAATGGATCTAGCTTCAACGGATCCTTGGATGGCTCGAAGTTCTTGAAGCAGAATCATGACACGAAAACAAGTTCAAGTAAGATCATCACTTGAAATAAGATTGTTATAGTTATAGAAATTGAACCAAAGTTTGAATATGATAATTACCTTGTATTAGAATGATAACCTACTTTAAGAAACAAAGATTTCTTGAGGTTGGATGATCACCTTACAAGATTGGAAGTGAGCTAGCAAACTTGAAAGTATTCTTGATTTTATGTAACTAGAACTTGTAGAATATATGAAGAACACTTAGAACTTGAAGATAGAACTTGAGAGAGATCAATTAGATGAAGAAAATTGAAGAATGAAAGTGTTTGTAGGTGTTTTTGGTCGTTGGTGTATGGATTAGATATAAAGGATATGTAATTTTGTTTTCATGTAAATAAGTCATGAATGATTACTCATATTTTTGTAATTTTATGAGATATTTCATGCTAGTTGCCAAATGATGGTTCCCACATGTGTTAGGTGACTCACATGGGCTGCTAAGAGCTGATCATTGGAGTGTATATACTAATAGTACATACATCTAAAAGCTGTGTATTGTACGAGTACGAATACGGGTGCATACGAGTAGAATTGTTGATGAAACTGAACGAGGATGTAATTGTAAGCATTTTTGTTAAGTAGAAGTATTTTGATAAGTGTATTGAAGTCTTTCAAAAGTGTATAAATACATATTAAAACACTACATGTATATACATTTTAACTGAGTCGTTAAGTCATTGTTAGTCGTTACATGTAAGTGTTGTTTTGAAACCTTTAGGTTAACGATCTTGTTAAATGTTGTTAACCCAATGTTTATAATATCAAATGAGATTTTAAATTATTATATTATCATGATATTATCATGTATGAATATCTCTTAATATGATATATATACATTAAATGTCTTTACAACGATAATCGTTACATATATGTCTCGTTTAAAAATCATTAAGTTAGTAGTCTTGTTTTTACATATGTAGTTCATTGTTAATATACTTAATGATATGTTTACTTATCATAGTATCATGTTAACTATATATATATATATCCATATATATGTCATCATATAGTTTTTACAAGTTTTAATGTTCGTGAATCACCGGTCAACTTGGGTGGTCAATTGTCTATATGAAACATATTTCAATTTATCAAGTCTTAACAAGTTTGATTGCTTAACATGTTGGAAACATTTAATCATGTAAATATCAATCTCAATTAATATATATAAACATGGAAAAGTTCGGGTCACTACATGATTACTAATATTTTTGTAATTTTATGAGATATTTCATGCTAGTTACCAAATGATGGTTCCCACATGTGTTGGGTGACTCACATGGGCTACTAAGAGCTAATAATTGGAGTGTATATACCAATAGTACATACATCTAAAAGTTGTGTATTGTACGAGTACGAATACGGGTGCATACGAGTAGAATTGTTGATGAAACTGAACGAGGATGTAATTGTAAGCATTTTTGTTAAGTAGAAGTACTTTGATATGTGTCTTGAAGTCTTTAAAATGTGTAAGAATACATATCAAAACACAACATGTATATACATTCTAATGGAGTCGTTAAGTCTTCGTTAGTCGTTACATGTAAGTGTTGTTTTGAAACCTTTAAGTTAACGATCTCAATTAATGTTGTTAACCCAATGTTTATTATATCAAATGAGATGTTAAATTATTATGTTATCACGATATTATGATGTATGAATATCTCTTAATATGATATATACATTAAAATATCGTTACAACGATAATCGTTACATATAAGCCTCGTTTCGTAATTCTTGAGTTAGTAGTCTTGTTTTTACATATGTAGTTCATTGTTAACACACTTAATGATATATTTAAATATCATTTTATCATGTTAAATATAGTGTATCAATATCTTAATATGATACATATGTATTTAGTAGACGTTATCATAACGATAATCGTTATATATATCATTTCGAGTTTCTTAACTTAGTAATCTCATTTCTTATGTATATCACACATTGTTAATATACTTAGTGAGATACTTACTCATCATAATCTCATATCAACCATATATATATGTCTATATATACAACAACATGTAGTTTTTACAAATTTGTAACGTTCGTGAATCGCCGGTCAACTTGGGTGATCAATTGTCTATATGAAACTTATTTCATTTAATTAAGTCTTAACAAGTTTGATTGCTTAACACGTTGGAAACATTTAGTCATGTAAATATCAATCTAAATTAATATATATAAACATGGAAAAGTTCGGGTCACTACAGAACACCATGGCCAAGTCAAACTGACTTCCATGAATACGTTCGGTTATCCTAACGGTCCAATGCTTTATGTGTTCTAACAAACAGTTCCTTAATTAACCAAGAATCCCTAAAGCGGGGTGCAATGCTTGAGACCGCATTATGGTGAAGTGTACTAGTCAACACTAACTGTTTTCCATGGCCTTACTTAGCAGAGGTACAGCTTACAACAACCGTTGTGTTTCAGCGTGCACGTACGAAGTTTATATGCTTGGTGACTACACTAGCATGGTCTAAGACCGATAATATACTAGGGGTCTAGTTAGATATTTCACTACGAAAGATTCCTCAGTCGGAATCCAAGGCTCGGTGGACTTACTACAACCGGTGTGCCTCAGTCAAACTCACATTGTATCCGATAGACTTCTCTTACCAAGGGTGACACATATAGTGTACTCTGAATTGGGGTTCGCGACTTCCCAATAACAGAGCCAATAACTACGTTCTATTAGTTGGAAAAGCGATTGAGTTCAAAGCATAATCAGAAAGCATTTTGACAACATACACAAACCATAATATAATTTCAGCATTATAACTAATTACGTCATAACATACACTAAAGATAACTGCCCGCTAATCATGGCAATAATATCACAAAGCATAATAATGGGAGACATTATATAAAGACAAGGGATAGAAATACTAGTAGATTAAACGAGTTCTGAATATAAAAGTGACAACTTCAAGACTCCAGACCGCTCCTAATACAATCTTCAGCGTTCTTCTCTGGGTACTAGGTTTCCCGCACGGAGTTAAAGACCTTGAAAGTATGACTAATATTGTACAAGAGAGAGAAAGAAGTGAATTGAAGTATGTGTTGGAATGAATGACAAAGACCCTTTAAATAAGCCTAAAAGTTTCCTGCAAACGGCTGGCAGGCCGTTTAGCAGGCCGTTTGCCAGGGCAAGCCGTTTGCAGGGCCGTTTATCTGACCAGTTTGGCAGGCCTTTTGTGAGCCAGGCAGGCCGTTTGGCAGGCTATTTGGCAGGCTATTTGGCTTGCTTGGTTCCCTGGATCGTAACTTGAGTTCTTGTCTTTCACCATTTTCGCTCTAGAATCTTCGTTTTAGCTCCGATTCTCTTGATTCTTTTTGCACCGTCTTCGTAATTGATAAGGCTAAAAAGGAACATATATTTCATAGCAAAATCCCCCAAGAAAGACAAGATTTTAGTTGCAATTGTTCCATTTTCAAGTAATATTAGTTTATTTTAAATAAGTGCGAAGACAAAAGGCGAAAACGACGAATTGAAGACACAAAGGTCCAAAAAGCTCAAAAGTACAAGATACAATCAAAAAGGTTCAAATTATTGATGAAGAACGTCTAAAAATGACAAGAGTACAAGTTACAAAACGCAAAGTACACGATATAAAATTGTACGAAAGGACGTTCGAAAATCCGGAACCAGGACATGAACCAACTCTCAACGCTCGACGCAACGGTGTAAAAATTACGAGTCAACTATGCACAAGAATAAAATATAATATTTAAATAAATCATAATAAGAATAATATTAAATAATAAAAAGTTGTTAATTGAGCATAGTTCAGGGGTCGTAAATGAAAATTCAATTTACAATTTAGCCTATAAATGGAACGATTGTAACGATGAGAAGGAAGATATTTTTTTTTTGATCTTTTTTTCTTTCTATCTTTTTTCTTATTTTTCTATATCAAATATCAATATCTATATTTATAATTCTCTATCATAATGTTAATGTAATCAGATATAACAATAATCTTAATTTTAATTTTAAATTATGATAATAATAAGATTTATGATAGAGATCGTTTGAGTGTGTAAGTCGAAATTCTGTCCGTGTAACGCTACGCTATTTTTAATCATTGTAAGTTATGTTCAACCTTTTTACATTAATGTCTCGTAGCTAAGTCGTTATTATGCTTATTTAAAATGAAGTAATCATGATGTTGGGCTAATTACTAAAATTGGGTAATTGGGCTTTGTACCATAATTGGGGTTTGAACAAAAGAACGACACTTGTGGAAATTGAACTATGGGCTATTAATAGATGGGGGGTATTGTCTAATTGAGTGACAACTCATTGGAGTCTGTCGAACCTATCTTCAAATTAATTAACCTAATAATTAATAATGATTATGGTTGTCCTATTTAGTGATGTTCATATGGAATCTGTTATAATCATTTAATTAATCAATTGGGTTGGGTAATTGATTATTCATTCTGATCAAGTGGATGAATTAATATTCATAAACTAATTAAAACAGGGGTGAATTACATACAGTGATAACTGGTGTAATTGTTGACAGAAGTGATAACTGCGTCACAGTTTAAATCCTTAATCAGTTGGAATATTTGACTTCGGGTATAAGGGTAATTTGACGAGGATACTCGCACTTTATATTTATGACCGATGGACTATTATGGACAAAAACCAGATAAACGTATCAAATAAACCAGGACAAAGGACAATTAACCCATGGTAATAAATTAAAATCAACACGTCAAACATCATGATTACGGAAGTTTAAATAAGCATAATTCTTTTATTATATTTCTCATCGTATCTTTATTTACTGTCATTTTATTACTCGCAATTTTATTTTCTGTCATTTTATTTATCGCAATTTATTTTACGCACTTTAATTTTTGTCATTTATTTTTACGCTTAAAATCGACAAACCGGTCATTAAACGGTAAAACCCCCATTTTATAATAATACTACTACTTATTTATATATATATTTTTACAAATAAACTTAATAATATAGCGTTAACTTCACCAGCTCCCTGTGGAACGAACCGGACTTACTAAAAACTACACTACTCTACGATTAGGTACACTGCCTATAGTGTTGTAGCAAGGTTTAGGTATATCCCATCCGTAAATTAATAAAACTTGTGTCATATTTTGTAGTATTTTGTATTAAAAATAATACTATTTCGTACCCTCACGCTACATCACCAGTAATTACTTGTTCTTCAATATTGATCGACGAAACGGGTATTTTGGCGATAAAGTTTGGAAATTTATTGTTTTTGGGCCTTAATAACGAGGTGAAAACGTGACTTTTTAGCCGATATCATGCATAATTGCACAAGTCTTCTTCGTTTCTCGTCATGAATAATTAACTCTCCCCCACTTGGGGTCTTTACATGAATGAACTTCTCATGGCATGCAATATTGACCCTATAACGATTGAGCCAATCCATACCAATGATGATATCAAACTCACCCAAGATCATCGGGATAAGATCGATTTTAAAGGTTTCGGCACAAACACAACATTACAATTTTTACACACATTAACCCCTAGCACCGTCTTACCATACACTATTTCTACCTCTACTGGATGACTTAGCTTAGCTAACAGTTTATTAAGCTTAGGCACAAATCTTGGAGACATAAACGATAAATTAACACCGCTGTTAAATAGTATCCTAGCCGGATTAGAGTTAACCATGAAAGTACCTGAGACAACTTCATTAGATTGTTTGGCTTCATCATTGGTCATCAAGTAATTTCATCCCATATCCGTACTCGCCGCTTTCTTTAGCCTCTTAACTTGATCATTCCGCAAATCGGGACATTCCGTCCTTCGGTGTCCTTCCTTTTGACAATTAACAATTGATTTTATTGGAAGATGAGTTCGTACAATCACGGGCTATATGCCCTTGTTGCCCACCATTATAGTACGTGGGTCCAAAACCCTTGGAGGCACCCTTTTTCACACTACCGGTGCTCTCGGTCGCACCCCTACTCTTCTTGTTGGAATAGCTAGAAGTTTCAAACTTTCTCTTACCAAAAGTGAATTCACTCTTTTTCGAAATGAGCGGCTCAAAGCCCTTAGCTATGTCAAACAACTCATCAAAAGTTTTCACCGAATTCCTACTAATCCTTTCTTGATAATTGTCATTCAAGGTTCGATAGAAATCTTCCTTCAACATATGATCATTCCCGGCATACTCCGTGCAACATTGGGTCTTCGATAAGAAAGTGAACTTGAGAGTGTTCAAATCGATTGACCCTTGCCTCAAAGCACGCAATTCGTCCTTAAGCCTCGAAAGATCGGCCGAAGTTCGATATTCTTTGAAAACCTCCACTTTTAATTCCTCCCACATCAAACTCATACTTTGTTCTTCACCATAAAGTCGGATTTTCGCGTCCCACCACAACTTGGCATCACCCCTTAACATACTAACCTCGTCTTCTTTTCGAGAGGGCATTCACTAGTACGGAAAGCCCCTCCATATCAGAAATCCAGCAGTTGCTCTTTAGTGGGTCTCGTTCACCATCAAAGGTGGGAGGTTGAGCATCCTTGAAATTCTTATAGTGGAAGTCTCGCCTTCCAATATTATCGTCGTGAACAATAGCCTTAACTTGTTCCTTGATTAGATCAGTTACTTACTCGTCAACTGACTCTAGGAACATCTTATTAACATCCGCTAGAAAGGCCGCATGATGCCTTTGCATAATGGCCTCAACCTTGGCCGTAAACTCAGAGTCTTCGCTCGTACCTCCGTTATCGGTATCGTGCCCGTTTCTCATTTCATTCTATAAAACGGAATAGGTTAAACAACGAAATGAATGGAAATGACACACACATATATACCATACCGCCCTATCTTGCTCAACACTCATCGTACATCGCTTGTTTGACACGATTTGAACCCGTAACAATGGTAGCTAGTCATTGTTACGCGAGCATGTCGCATCAACTTGCTAGTACAACGTTTATCTCGCTTGATGATTGCAAACACAATACAAAACAATTATCACAAGGTTAGTTCACCTAAACCTAGGCACTAACCAATCCGGTCCGACCCGTATCTTAAAAGTCCCGCATAAAATGCACGCACAATAAAGTCTAAGTCTAGGCACCTATCTCAAGTCGCTAAAATCCCTTAGACCATGCTCTGATACCACTTGTAACGACCCAACTTTGTTTTACCAAAAACACACGACAAATTTTTTTTTTTTACACAGTACAGTTGGATGGTGTCCAAAGTTGGGACGGCGTCCAGCAATGAAGGACAGGACGGCGTCCAGGGAAATGGGACGGTGTCCAAATGACCTATCTTTGACTGTCCCAGAAATTCCCAACCCACGTTATACTGGACGGCGTCCAGCCTATCTGGACGTCGTCCAGAACACCTGATCAGCCCCAAAACTTGTCAAACTACATTAAACACTCCAAATCAATAACCACATGATTTATAACCATCACCTTACGTTTAAATACATCCAAATCATGAAATAAAAATGTTTAGACATAAAAATGGGCACGACGACCCTTGGGACTCCAATGACCCGTTTAATACATTAATGTAGCAATTTTGACCCAAATAGTATAACTTCCAAACATTTAACGAGCATGGTGTTTGGGACTAAACTACCCCTCATTTAGGCCAAAATCCAAAAGCGTCCACTATCAAAACACAAGTGGGAGATCCCTAATCCAAATGAATACCCTTACCTTTGTCCAAGCTGAAGCCTAAAAAGGGCAAACAACGAGAGGGTAAGCAAAACGCTTAGTGAATGAAATAATTATACACATACATATATAATATACCTACTTGCAAATACTTACTCACATACCGCATGCATGCTAGCAATATAATTAGCATACCATCTCAAGTATAAAGCTAATAACCTCTAATACGGCAACTAGCATATCCAATAGCATACAATCGAAACAATATAATATGCTACACTATAACACATACACAAACCATATGGTTAACCATAAACGCATCATGGTGCTACCGGCTCTTTGGTTCACACCATACGCACTTGTCATGATGCTATCGGCTCTTTGGTTCACATCATGATAGGTCAGATCATTTTGAGATTATAAGAATCAACAAGTTAGAATGAGATTCGGTAAAGATGAAGGAGACTCGGTATGAGAGAGAATTAATAAGATTACCATTTCACAGCTTCTATGAACTCGTTTACAATGCAATGACTATCTAATTAGGACTACTTAGGTTCCTTATATAGCCCTCTTCTAAGGAACCATCATTTAAGCTTATTTCACGTTAACACTATACAACTTCGGGGTCCTAACAATCTCCCCCTTAGTGTTAAATGTGAACTTTTTACAATATAATCCTATTTAAAACATCTAAAGGAAATTTGTTCATCTGAAGTGAACTTTGGATTTGAATCCCTTGAGATTCTCATATCTTCGTATGTTCACTCTCGTCTTTAGACGACTTTCAATCTCGTGAGAATGTATTTGATAATTTCATTATCTTTAGTTGAATTGCAGTTATTGATCAATCTCCATCTCAAGTATTTGAAAGCATACATCAATGTTCCGTCTGAGTATCTTCTAAAATCTTAGACTCAAATGAAGACCTTTGTATAGTGAGAATTGACGAATACAAACCCATATGGATAGTCACTCACTTCAAGTAAGGACATATATCTTAGCTCTTCGATTACTTGATTTGGCGGTTTGATTCCGAGCTTTTTGTGTCCAGATTCGAACCCCATTGGAAAATCGTGAACGGATATGAAATGTCCCGTTCTTATTGATTAAAAACGTTCCATATTAATTGATTTCGTTGCGAGGTTTTGACCTCTATATGAGATGTTTTTCAAAGACTGCATTCATTTTTATAACAAACCATAACCTTTATTTCATAAATAAAGGTTTAAAAAGCTTTACGTAGATTATCAAATAATGATAATCTAAAATATCCTGTTTACACACGACCATTACATAATGGTTTACAATACAAATATGTTACATCGAAATCAGTTTCTTGAATGCAGTTTTTACACAATATCATACAAACATGGAGTCCAAATCTTGTCCTTATTTTAGTATGCAACAGCGGAAGCTCTTAATATTCACCTGAGAATAAACATGCTTTAAACGTCAACAAAAATGTTGGTGAGTTATAGGTTTAACCTATATATATCAAATCGTAACAATAGACCACAAGATTTCATATTTCAATACACATCCCATACATAGAGATAAAAATCATTCATATGGTGAACACCTGGTAACCGACATTAACAAGATGCATATATAAGAATATCCCCATCATTCCGGGACACCCTTCGGATATGATATAAATTTCGAAGTACTAAAGCATTCGGTACTTTGGATGGGGTTTGTTAGGCCCAATAGATCTATCTTTAAGATTCGTGTCAATTAGGGTGTCTGTTCCCTAATTCTTAGATTACCAGACTTAATAAAAAGGGGCATATTCGATTTCGATAATTCAACCATAGAATGTAGTTTCACGTACTTGTGTCTATTTTGTAAATCATTTATAAAACCTGCATGTATTCTCATCCCAAAAATATTAGATTTTAAAAGTGGGACTATAACTCACTTTCACAGATTTTTACTTCGTCGAGAAGTAAGACTTGGCCACTGTTGATTCACGAACCTATAACAATATATACATATACATATATATTAAAGTATGTTCAAAATATATTTACAACACTTTTAATATATTTTGATGTTTTAAGTTTATTAAGTCAGCTGTCCTCGTTAGTAACCTACAACTAGTTGTCCACAGTTAGATGTACAGAAATAAATCGATAAATATTATCTTGAATCAATCCACGACCCAGTGTATACGTATCTCAGTATTGATCACAACTCAAACTATATATATTTTGGAATCAACCTCAACCCTGTATAGCTAACTCCAACATTCACATATAGAGTGTCTATAGTTGTTCCGAAATATATATAGATGTGTCGACATGATAGGTCGAAACATTGTATACGTGTCTATGGTATCTCAAGATTACATAATATACAATACAAGTTGATTAAGTTATGGTTGGAATAGATTTGTTACCAATTTTCACGTAGCTAAAATGAGAAAAATTATCCAATCTTGTTTTACCCATAACTTCTTCATTTTAAATCCGTTTTGAGTGAATCAAATTGCTATGGTTTCATATTGAACTCTATTTTATGAATCTAAACAGAAAAAGTATAGGTTTATAGTCGGAAAAATAAGTTACAAGTCGTTTTTGTAAAGGTAGTCATTTCAGTCGAAAGAACGACGTCTAGATGACCATTTTAGAAAACATACTTCCACTTTGAGTTTAACCATAATTTTTGGATATAGTTTCATGTTCATAATAAAAATCATTTTCTCAGAATAACAACTTTTAAATCAAATTTTATCATAGTTTTTAATTAACTAACCCAAAACAGCCCGCGGTGTTACTACGACGGCGTAAATCCGGTTTTACGGTGTTTTTCGTGTTTCCAGGTTTTAAATCATTAAGTTAGCATATCATATAGATATAGAACATGTGTTTAGTTAATTTTAAAAGTCAATTTAGAAGGATTAACTTTTGTTTGCGAACAAGTTTAGAATTAACTAAACTATGTTCTAGTGATTACGAGTTTAAACCTTCGAATAAGATAGTTTTATATATATGAATCGAATGATGTTATGAACATCATTACTACCTCAAGTTTAGTAGGTAAACCTACTGGAAGTGACAAGAAATGATCTAGCTTCAAAGGATCTTGGATGGCTTGAAAGTTCTTGAAGTAGGATCATGACACAAAAACAAGTTCAAGTAAGATTTTTACTCGAATTAAGATAGTTTATAGTTATAGAAATTGAATCAAAGTTTGAATATGAATATTACCTTGAATAAGAAAGATAACCTACTGTATATAACAAAGGTTTCTTGATCTTAGATGATTACTTGGAATGGATTAGAAAGCTTGGAAGTAAATTAGTAAACTTGAAGGGATTTTTGAAGTGTTCTTCCTATGATGATTATAGCTTGATTCTTGAAGTGATTTTTGATGAAGATGATGATTAAGTACTGGAAAAATACGTTCATAATAGTGTGTGTGTGTTGAGAGAGAATTAGAAAGAGAATTGGAAGTGAAATGGAGTGAATGATGAGTGGTAATTGGTGAGTGGCGAGTGGGGTTAAAAGGAGTTCTAGTTAGTTGACTAGCTCATGGTAGAAGTTAAAATTGATTAGTCATACATGACATAATCAAGAGTGGAATCCCATGCTAGTTCCTATTGGTATATACCCATAGTAAGTACGTTTTGAAGCTGTGTATAATACGGGTAAGAATACGACTAGAATTCTTGATGAAAGAAAAGAATGGGAAAGTAACTGTAACCATTTTCGTTAAGTATGAGTGTTTTGATATATGTCTTGAAGTCTTCCAAAAGTATTTTAATACATCTAAATACACTACATGTATATACATTTTAACTGAGTCGTTAAGTCATCGTTAGTCGTTACATGTAAGTGTTGTTTTGAAACCTTTAAGTTAACGATCTCAATTAATGTTGTTAACCCATTGTTTATTATATCTAATGAGATGTTAAATTATTATATTATCATGATATTATGATATATTAATATATCTTAATATGATATATATACATTTAAATGTCGTTACAACGATAATCGTTACATATATGTCTCGTTTCGAAATCCCTAAGTTAGTAGTCTTGTTTATATGTATATAACTCATTGTTAATATACTTATGGAGATACTTACTTATCATAATCTCATGTTAACCATATGTATATCCATATATATATCGTCATGTCATTTTTACAAGTTTTAACGTTCGTGAATCGCCGGTCAACTTGGGTGGTCAATTGTCTATATGAAACATATTTCAATTAATCAAGTCTTAACAAGTTTGATTGCTTAACATGTTGGAAACATTTAATCATGTAAATATCAATCTCAATTAATATATATAAACATGGAAAAGTTCGGGTCACTACAGGACATCCATCTCATCGAGTCAAGAATAAATCTGTAGACTGACTTCATCGCAGTAGCATGATGAGTTGTTGCAAATTCATTCAAGTTTATCAAGTAATTGTAGATGAAAATAATGTCGTCCATCTTCAGTTTATCAAAATCTGCTTTAGAGAACTGATAATCCTCATCATCCATTCTTGTTACTTGAAATATAGGCATCTTCACTCCATCCGTGTTAATCATCAAAATCTTATTTATGCTTTTGATCTCTGAATTCCGTTGTACTTGAAGTTTTTCTTCATTCTTCAATTTGTATTTGTCGCGAATACTCAGATAAGCTTTGAGATATTCTGGTTTCTTATGATATTTCCATGCACCCAGAACACTCATTGATGCAGAAAGGACGAGATCAGAATCACCATAAATTCTATAAGCTTGTTGTTCAATGAATGGTGAATGAAGAATCATCTTCTCTTCTTCCTCACTCAGTTGGAAATTAGCATCACGCTCAAGAATAATCTCTGCAATTTGAAATGGAACTTTTAGATCAGGAGGAGTCGTAGTATCTTCTTTGCCATTAGAGAAAATCTCATTTTCAAAGTGTATTCGAAATTCATCAGTTGGAGATGTCAAATTGACAAATTGATGTTCATTGAATTCATTTGCGACACTCGGCGACCCCTTCAAAATATCTTCAATATTATCAAAATTTTGATTGTCCTCTAGAGCTGTCTTATTCTCTGATTGTTCAGCTGAATCCATAATCATTATCATCCCTGAGTCACCCTCTCTCTGACCTTCTAATTCATCTAAAAAACTCTCACATTGAATTTCCTCAATTGAATCACTTTCAGAATCAGATATATCAACAACATCTTGATCCTTATGTTGACTAGATGTGCCAGCTTCATGAGTTGATCTTTGAAAACCACTGGACCGATAAACACCATATCTATTCTCCCCCTCATGAATATTGTCGGGATCGAAATCGTCATGATCAGGCATGTGGATTGGTCCAGGTGACTTGCATGGAGATAGAGGATATACTACTCTCGCTTGCTCAAGATAAATCATCATAGTCTCGCGAACTTCATCAATATCAGTTCGTTTAGCAAACTCAGCAAGATATAGATCCTCCACCTCATTATCAGAGAGATATTTAAGTCCATATCTGTTTGAACTATGAGGAGGTGACCTAGTTAGTGAAACAACATTGAAATCATCATCATCAGCAGCAACTTTTGAAGGCGATGTCGGTGTAAGTGTGTGAGTTGCCATGAGGGCAGGTAAGGATATATGTGCGGTATTATTCTTATATGTAGGGTGATACGTACTACTAGTCAGATTCGTGATATCCCCTTCTGATGGAGGTTGTGCAACAACTAGATTTGTCGTCGGCGAAGTTCTTTCGAAGCATCCACCTCCATGACTTTAGTCTCATGGGACTCTGACAAAGTAGTAGAACTACCCATCGGTTTAGCTCTCGCAGAGATATTACTATCTCTAACTCCTGAAATCATTGATATACCATGAGGTGGCACATCTCTTTCAGTTAATGACTCTTCCTCCAGACCTTGAGATTCAGAATCCGGAAGAGAAGTGGTTTGAACCAATGGATCATTTTCATGAACCAAGGGATCAGTGTACTAGAAGTCTGATAAATATCCCGAAGGATTGTCATGTTGACTCGTTTCCATGGGATGTGGCAGATCTTCCTCATCAAGATAAGCTGGATCTCGAGACCCTGTTGTACGTTGAGGCACAGGAGGATTTCTAGCCAATACGCAGGGTGCCTTTTCAAGACTTTTCGGCTCCCCTTCGGCCGTTCTGGACTTCAACGATTGAGTTTCCTCAATCGATTGAGTCAACGCAGACTTTAATACAGAGGAAGACTTTACTTCCTTAGATACTGAAGCATCTTGCTGTGTAGGATTTATTATTAAGTCCTGTTTAGATTGGATGGGCTTATTGGTCATTTTACCATCCGTGCGTTTAGCTCTCTTACCTATAGAAGCTTGTGCTTCATTTAGTGTAGGGCTTACTGTTATTATTGGATGTGATACGGAAATGGGCGAGGGTGACCTTATCAGCTCTAGGTCTTGATCCGTATCACCAACAAGTGGAGTAACTGTTTGGCGGACGATAGGTGTCGAAGTCCTAGATCTAGTTACTCGTTGGGTTGGCGGAGTCTGAATCATCTCATCGGGCATAAATCAAGTTCTCTTAGGAGAAAGTTCAGGAGATGACTCAGTTGCTGATGAATCGGTGTCACTGCTCACTTCGGGTGTTGTGGAAAGGGTTGGTTCAATCCTAGATGATCTAGGTTCCCTGATCCTCATGGGTTGAGTTCTGTGTGCTACCCTAGAACGTTTAAGGTTTACCCTAATTGGAGGATTAGCTAGCCCGGGTGGTTATACTACAGGTTCCTCTACAACCTCTAGGGCTGGAACCGCGGCGGGTTCAACTTTTTCTTGTTGTACCGGGTTCGGAAGAGGTATTCCTAAAGCCTCAAAATATGAACGCATTCGAGCGTCTTGGGGTGCAGCTAGCCCTACTAGCCAATTTGGAATCAGCGCAGTGAATTGGTTGTCAGATATCACTCGGGTATTCATCTTCAGCTCCCCAAATCGTTTCATCTGTAATCCATGTGTACCTGGTATAAATATATTTGCATTTCTGCAAGCAGTTATAGCATCATGGATAAAGATACAGAAAAACCTTTCACAAGGGATGTATGAAGCCCTTAGCTTATCAACTTGGGCCTGAACCAAATCCCAAAGGAGTTCTGCATAGTCAGGAGTCTCTACTCTTGTGAAAGAGAAGAACAGCTTGAGCATTGGCACAGTAAGGCTGTCAGATCCACTCCTTGTCATCAGCAAGCATCTGTTGATGATTGAGAAGATCACATACCACCTTGAGTGCAGGTATTTCTTCTGAAACTTAGCCGGTAGAATAATGGTAGCTCCAACATAACCAAGATCGGAGACTCAGCTCATCATCTGCTGAGTAGCAGGGAAAGCAGGAGCATTTTGTACAAGAGGAAGCCTAAAGATCCTCCTGAAGTCAGCCTTTGTGATACTCCTCATCCCTTGAACTCCTCTTAGCGTAAATTCAAAACGAGTTTGTGTACCCTCCGGATTTACAGCAGTAGGTTGTGTAGCTTCCACAAACCTAATAGTTCTATACAGTAGCTCCAGATCTGTCATAGCCACACTGGCAGTAGAACTTAGAGCAGGCCATAATGTGTGCCTCTCCAGTATTGCAGTCCAGTAGTTGCAGGAAATGTTGGTTTCAGAGTTAATGAAGTGATTGTTCGCCATTTAGCTGTATAAATAAGAAATAGAAGACCACAAGATGTTTATAATAAAGCACATATCTCTATTTTTATTTTCCTTTGAAATCCTTTGTATTTTAAAGGTTTATAATTTTTATGGATTTTCTAAGTTATAAAAATCATTTATTCCAAACATGAACAAGTAATTGACAAACATGACATTCATATGATATTCATTACAGTACAAAATTATCATGTAAAGTCAATTATATAACATAAAGAATCAGAACAACACTTAGTCAATTTTAAGCACAATTCAAGCAGATTCGGTAGTCATGAAAACTTGAGATTCTGTAACTAAATAAGCTTGAGTTTTCATACCAAAGACTTAAATAAAGCATGCAAGATTTATCAAGTTGAAAATCACATTATTTTTAAAGTACCAAATTACAGATTCGGTATCATGCCAAGAACATATTTGGTATCTTCAAAAATCACATATAATCACCCAAACATGCATATTCAGTCTTATGTCATGCAAAAACATAGTCATAATCAATTAACAACTCAAACAAATCAGAAAAACATGTTAATGACTTGAACAGACTCGGTACTGTAGCAAGAACACATTGGGTATGTACAGAATCCATCAAATACTAGATTAAACATGTAATCAGACTCGGTCAATTGATAGATCAACTAATTTAACATGGATTTGAAAAGATTTCATGTTAATTAACCAAATTAGATGAGTTTAACCTAAGAATTAAGAAGTTCGACTCAGATTCGGTATAAACAACACTTTTTCAAAATTAAGAGTCACAATCATGTTATTTGCATTATTTTCTGTTTTATAAATGTTCAATTATCTCAGATCTACAATATGTGCAACTTAGATTCAATTAAAACAAAGAATTACCAAGAAAATGAAGTTACATAAGACGGGATTCGGTAGATTAGGCAGATTTGATAGATTAGTCTAGATTCGGTATGCAATTAGAATAATGTGAGAGAAAGTTTGACTTTGACCCTGCTATTTATAGATACCGAATGGTTTGAAGATATGGGCTTTACCGAATGGGCCTTAATTACCGAATGCAGTCCATTTTCCAAATTTAAACAAATTCACTTCAAATTTTGACAAATCTTTATCAAAAATCATTCAAGATTATCACATTTTTAATGAAAAACATTTCTGTGACAATTTTTGAAAACTTTGAACTTACCGAATCTGTAGTGTTGGTTGTCAGATTCGGTATAATGCTAAAACTAGCAATTATTCAGAAAAATTCAAATCTTTTTGGATTTTATTTTTTCCAATTTTTATGAATTTTCTCAAAACAAGATTTGTACTTATAAAAACTTTGAATTATGAACAAAGTACAAATCTTCAGTGATACCAATTGCTAAAACGGGTTGCATACTGGGATGTATACAAGCCTTAGTGAATTATTTCAGATATAAAACAAAGAATTTATGAATTCACTTTTGAAAAACAATTTTCTTTTCATTTTCCTCCTTTTTTCTCCCCCTCAAAATGTGATATACAAGAAAGTAAATCACCATTTTGATATATTCCCAAAAAAATGAATTAACTCCCCCTTAAAATATGATATCAATGAGTTACCTCCCCTTTCATAACCATTGAAAAAATAAACCCAAGAAGTTAACAGAACTCTAAAAGGCCCCCCCTTGAAAAATAATATCTAAAGCAGAAGAAAAACAGTCGCTCCCCCTAGAAATTATCTACTCTCCCTAAACACAAGATCCCAAGTATAAGTCCTAAAAGATCTAAGGAATGTCAAGCACTATATTCTACCATGCCAATTTCTTTGATCAAGAATTTTAGCCTAAGTTCATCTAAAGGCTTAGTGAACATGTCAGCTAATTTCACTTTGGTAGCCATAAAGTATAACTCTACATCCCCTTTCTCTACATGGTCCTTAATGAAATGATAATGAATATCTATGTGTTTAGTCTTAGAATGCTGGACCGGGTTGCTTGTAATTGCAATAGCACTTTGTGAATCACAGTAAATTGGGGTCTTAGAAATCTTAAAGCCATAGCCCAAAAGTTGAATTTGCATCCACAAAACTTGTGAACAACAGTGAGCTGCAGCAATGTACTCAGACTCATCTGTTGATAAAGACACACATATCTTCTTTTTGGATGACCAACCAACTAGCCTATTCCCCAACATCTGAATTGATCCAGATGTGCTCTTTCTATCAACATGGCAACCGCCATGATCCGCATCAGTATAAGCAGTGAGATTGAAATTGGATCCATGAGGATACCAGATTCCAAGGTTAGGTGTACCTTTAAGGTACTGAAAAATCCTAACAACCGCTTTGGAGTGAGATTTCTTAGGGTTTGACTGAAAGCGTGCACAGATAGTTACATCAAGTGTAATATCTGGTCTACTTGCAGTCAGATACATTAAAGAACCAACCATGCTTCGATAAAGTGTAATGTCAAAGGGTTCCCCATTAGCATTAGCATCCAGTAAAGTCCTCAATGGGGTTGTCATTGGTTTTAAAGCAGTCATTTTAAAACGTTTTAGCATATCATTGATATACTTTGTTTGACTGATAAAAATCCCATTTGGTAATTGTTTTACTTGTAACCCCAAGAAGAAATTAAGCTGGTCAAGCATGCTCATCTCGAATTTGTTGGCCATAAGGTCACCAAATTCTTTGCATAAGGCCGGGGACGTGGAACCAAAAATAATATCATCAACACAAATTTGAACCAAAAGAATGTGATCGTGGTTTTTACGAATGAAAAGCATTGTATCAATCCTTCCACGAGAGAAGCCATTATCCAGCAAATACTTTGTCAAGGTCTCGTACCATGCACGCGGTGCTTGCTTCAGACCATATAAAGCTTTCTCCAAGTAGTAGACGTGGTTTGGATAAATGGGATCGACAAAGCCTTCTGGTTGATCAACATAAACTTCCTCTTGAATATGACCATTCAGAAATGCAGTTTTGACATCCATTTGAAACACCGTGAACTTCATATGAGAAGCAAATGCAAGGAAAAGACGAATAGCCTCAATCCTAGCAACCGGAGCAAATGTTTCGTCATAATCAATACCCTCTTGTTGTCGATATCCCTTGGCCACAAGACGTGCCTTATTTTGAACCACAATTCCATCAGAATCCTTCTTGTTCTTAAAAATCACTTAACCCCTATCGGTCGTTGACTCGTTGGTCTTGGAACTAATCGCCATAGTTTTAACTGTTCAAATTGATTGATCTCTTCTTGCATTGCTACCACCCAGTTCAGATCTAGTAAATCTTGAGCAACCGTTGTTGGTTCAATCTTACTAAGAAAGGAAGTGTATAGGCACATATTTTGAGTAGCCCTTTGAGTTGAGACTGGAGCAGATGCATCACCAATAATAAGATCTATCGGATGAATTTTAGTCCATCGGTTGTTATGTGGAAGAGGTTGTACATCAGTGGTATCCATTGAAACATCAACCATTGTTGACATTGAGCCTTGATCCGTGTAGTGACCCGAACTTTTCCATGTTTATATATATTAAATGAAATTGATTTTTACATGATTAAGTGTTTCCAACATGTTAAGCAATCAAACTTATTAAGACTTGATTATTTGAAATGAGTTTCATGTAGACAATTGACCACCCAAGTTGACCGGCGATTCACGAACGTTAAAACTTGTAAAAATGACATGACGATATATATATGGATATACATATATTTAACATGAGATTATGATAAGTAAGTATCTCCATAATTATATTAACAATGATTTATATACATAAAAATGATACTACTAAGTTAAGAAACTCGAAACGATATATATAACGATTATCGTTATTACAACGTCTTACTAAATAGATATGTATCATATTAAGATATTGTTACACTATATTTAACATGATAAAATGATAATTATATATATCATTAAGTATGCTAACAATGAACTACATATGTAAAAACAAGACTACTAACTTAAGGATTTCGAAACGAGACATATATGTAACGATTATCGTTGTAAGGACATTTAAATGTATATATATCATATTAAGATATATTAATATATCATGATAATATCATGATAATATAATAATTTAATATCTCATTAGATATAATAAACATTGGGTTAACAACATTTAACAAGATCGTTAACTTAAAGGTTTCAAATCAACATTTACATGTAACGACTAACGATGACTTAACGACTCAGTTAAAATGTATATACATGTAGTGTTTTAATATGTATTTATACACTTTTGAAAGACTTCAAGACACTTATCAAAGTACTTCTACTTAACAAAAAATGCTTACAATTGCATTCTCATTCATTTTCATCAACAATTCTACTCGTATGCAACCGTATTCGTACTTGTACAATACCCAGCTCCTAGACGTATATACTATTGGTATATATACATAATAATTCAGCTCTTAGCAGCCCTATATAGTTAAAAAAGCATGTGTAACCAAAAATTAGACAACTAGCATGACTTATGAGCAAGGAAATAAAAACAAGAACTCCTTTTAACCCCACTCACCTTCACCACTCACCACCTACTCCATTTCACTTCCAATTTTCTTCCCAATTCTCTCTCAAAACACACACACTCTTCCATGAACGTCTAAGTTACTATTTTTTCAGCAAAAATCATCAAATACAAGCTTCGGTTATTACCTATAATCATCACAAAAACAATTACTCAAGAACACATCAAGAACACTTCCAAGTTTACAAGTTTACTTCCAAGTTTCCTAATCCATTCCAAGCAATCATCTAAGATCAAGAAACCTTTGTTATTTATAGTAGGTTATCTTTCTAAATCAATGTAATATTCATATTCAAGCTTTGATTCAATTTCTATAACTATAACTATCTTAATTCGAGTAATAATCTTACTTGAACTTGTTTTTGTGTCATGATTCTATTTCAAGAACTTCCAAGCCATCAAAGATCCTTTGAAGCTCAAGTTATTTTTTCATCATTTCCAGTAGGTTTACCTACTAAACTTTAGTTGGTAATGATGTTCATAACATCATTCGATTCGTATATATAAAACTACCTTATTTGAAGGTTTAAACTTGTAATCACTAGAACATAGTTTAGTTAATTCTAAACTTTTTTGCAAACAAACGTTAATCCTTCTAACTTGACTTTTAAAATCAACTAAACACAAGTTCTATATCTATATGATATGCTAACTTAATGATTTAAAACCTGAAAACACAAAAACACCGTAAAACCGAATATACGCCGTCGTAGTAACACCGCGTGCTGTTTTGGGTTAGTTAATTAAAAACTATGATAAACTTTGATTTAAAAATTTTTCTTCTGGGAAAATGATTTTTCTTATGAACATGAAACTATATCCAAAAATCATGGTTAAACTCAAAGTGAAAGTATGTTTTCCAAAATGGTCATCTAGACGTCGTTCTTTCGACTGAAATGACTACCTTTACAAAAACAACTTGTAACCTCTATTTCTGACTATAAACTTATACTTTTTCTGTTTAGATTCATAAACTTAAGTTCAATATGAAACCATAGCAACTTGAAACACTCAAAACGGATTTAAAACGAAGAAGTTATGGGTAAAACAAGATTGGATAATTTTTCTTGTTGTAGCTATGTGAAAATTGGTAACAAATCTATATTAATCATATCCTAGCTAACTTATATTATATTATACATGTATTCTAATATATTATGTAATCTTGGGATACCATAGACACGTATGCAAATGTTTTGACATATCATATCGACCCATCTATATATATTATTTGGAACAACCATAGACACTCTATATGCAGTAATGTTGGAGTTAGCTATACAGGGTTGAGGTTGATTCCAAAAATATATATACTTTGAGTTGTGATCTAGACTGAGACGTGTATACAGTGGGTCGTAGATTGATTCAAGATAATATATATTTATTTATTTCTGTACATCTAACTATGGATAACTAGTTGTAGGTTACTAACGAGGATAGCTGACTTAATAAACTTAAAATATTAAAACGTATTAAAAATGTTGTAAATATATTTTGAACATACTTTGATATATATGTACATATTTGTTATACGTTCGTTAATCGACCAGTGGCTAAATCTTACTTCCCGATGAAGTAAAAATATGTGAAAGTGAGTTATAGTCCCACTTTTTAAATCTAACATTTTTGGGATGAGAATATATGCAGTTTTAAAAATGTTTTATAAAATAGACACAAGTACGTGAAACTAAATTCTATGGTTGAATTATTAAACCGAATATGCCCCTTTTTTAGTCTGGTAATCTTAGAATTAGGGAACAGACACCCTAATTGACGTGAATCCTAAAGATAGATCTATTGGGTTCAACAAACCCCATCCAAAGTACCGGATGCTTTAGTACTTCGAATTCATCATGTCCGAAGGGAGTCCCGGAATGATAGGGGATATTCTATATGCATCTTGTTAAGGTCGGTTACCAGGTGTTCACCATATGAATGATTTTTATCTCTATGTATGGGATGTATATTGAAATATGAAATCTTGTGGTCTATTATTACGATTTGATAAATATATAGGTTAAACCTATAACTCACCAAATTTTTGTTGACGTTTAAAGCATGTTTATTCTCAGGTGATTATTAAGAGCTTCCACTATTGAATGCTAATATATGGACAAGATTTGGTGTCAGCATGCTTGTATAATATTGTTTAAAACTGCATTCGAGATTTATTTTGTTGTAACATATTAATATTTTAAACCAATATGTATTGGTAGTGTGTAAGTGTGATATTTTTAGATTATCATTTCTGGATAATCTAGGTGGTGTCTTTTTAACCTTGTAGATAAAATAAAGGTTATGGTTTATTTTAAAAACGAATGCAGTCTTTGAAAAATGTCTCATATAGAGGTCAAAACCTCGCAACGAAATCAATTAATATGGAATGTTTATAATCGATATGAATGGGACATTTCAGTTGGTATCAGAGCATTGGTCTTAGAGAACCAGAAATTTGCATTAGTGTGTCTTATCGAGGTTGTTAGGATACATTAGTGAGTCTGGACTTCGACCGTGTTTTCTTTAAAAATGATTGCTTAACACTTTTGTTGGAAACTATATATTATTAACATGTAATTATTATGTGATATATTAACCTTTTAATGTGTTTGATATTGTGTGATAGATATCTACCACTAGTACAAATCTCATCGACTCACCTAATAATAATGAAGAGTCGAATATACTTTGAGAAGATTCACAAATTCCCGAAGAGGAACCGGAAGAGGAGGAACCAGAAGAACAGGAACCGGAAGAAGAGGAACCAGAAGAGGAGGAATCGGAAGAGGAGGAACCGGAAGAAGAAGATGTTCCAAAGGAAGAAATATTGATACCTACAGTAAATCGTTTAAATAAAAGAAAATCCTCAACCAACGGACCAAAGTTAAAAATGGTCAATGGTGTTTCCTCCGAGGAAGCAAAATATTGGAAAGATTACCAATTTTCCGATGAATCGGTCCCGATGAGGATGCCGATGATGTTATAGAAATTACCTCGACCCAATTTAATATAGCAAAAGAAAATAATAAGGGAAAAGGTATAAAAATAGAGAAACCTGATTCCAACCCCAATGAGCTTTATATGTATCGGCAACATCCGTATTTTCTAAAGTGTAACAATAACCCGGGAACCTCTAAACCACCAGGTTTTTCTAAACCATTGTGAAAAACGACGGCTCGTATTAGAGGAACACCATATATGTAACGACCCGGCTTTTTCGACTTGCTTTTGTGCTTTGTGCTTTCACGAAACTGCGTATTTATGCGTACTGAGCTAGCTTATGCTCTGGGATCTTTAATCATGATTAATTACTTTTGTTAATATCTTACTACGTGCTATTAAGTGTGTAATCACTTAACTTGATCCCTGAATGCTTTTACGACCGTTGGTGTCACTTATCGTTTTAAACGAGATACGTACTTGGTACACGTTAAACTTTTGTCGTAATTGGAATATTATGACTGCGTAAACTTGATTGTTATTTATTATAACAATTACTTGGCTTAAGAGCTTATTTAATTAAGCTTAGTGTTTACTAATGCTTACTAGTTACCTTAATGGACTTGTCACCGTATTTGACTTTTCATGGCCCGACTTGTCTTTGTGACACACGTACTTTTCACGAATAATATTTTCGAATATTATTTACATTCATGATTAATTAATATTGATCATTTTTAATTAACTAAGGTTACTAGTTAATTACTTGGGCTTTATTTGATTAATTGCATACTTACTTGGATTGGGCTTTTATTATTTGAACATGGACTTGGAAGCCCACCCTACACACTTAATGGACTAATAAGCTTTTAAGCTAGTGATTTATTAATGAAAGCATGGATTAATTAACATTAGTGAACGGAATCTAGTTACATGCACACTTACACCACTTTCCCATACCAATTTGCTTTAATACCATTTCAAGCTAACACCATTCTCCCATGTTGGAAAGTAGATTTTGACCCTCCCCTTTTTGTTGTAAAAACCGCCCACTTTCATGGTCGGGAGGGAGTTCTTTTATTTTCAGTTTTTGTTACATATTTACAAGTATTACTTCCTCATTTCACACACACACTTACTTACTACTTTTTTTCTCTCTTTTTCTCTCAAAACTTTGTAAGTAATAAACTTATTTTCTTTCTTTTCTTTCTTTTAAAGTCAAGTTCCATCATCATCATTTACTAGTTACTTGTTGTTTGTTGTTGTTAAAGATCAAGTTCTCTAACTTGTATCTTCATGAATCTTGCTTTCTTCCATCTTTTATTTGATGAAGAACCAAGAACAAGAACATAAACTTGTTAGTTTATGGTTCTACATTTAAATGTTATCAAGATTTAAAGTTCATAAGTTTCATTATCATACTTGTGTTCATGTTTGTAGACTTAAATCCTAAGATCCAAACTTTGATTTGAATCTTCCTAAGTATAAAACAAACATGAACATAATACTTGTACTTTAGTTTAATTCTTACTTTTGTAAGTTCTTTAAAGTTGTGATGTTGTTAATTTGGTCAAGTATTACTAGTTAATCTTGATATCATATTTCTTGAAACCAAAGTTAAACTTTATAAGTTCAAGAACATGTAAGTAAACTGTTTAATTATAACTTTGTACACTTATGTTAGATCTAGACTTTTGGGTCTAGGATCTTCAAGATCTAACTAATAACTATGTTCTACAACTTAAGATCTTATTTATTTAAGTTTACTTTCAAGTTCGTAGCTTAATATTACTAGTAGAACTCATGTACGTGTCGGATCTAAGATCTTGATGTAACTTTGGTTCATCAAACTACATACAACTCTTAAGTGAGTTATGCTACATATCTTAGACTTACACTAGTGTTATGATGGTCAAACCTTGGTTAAAATGATGCAAACACATCAACGAGTTGTACACTTGTTGTACACTTGAAGCTATACGCATCAAGGATGAGAACCGTGATGAGCAACAAGCACCAAGAACCCACCGAAACACCTTTCTTACTGTTTCTGGAACTGATCAGACTACCTGGGCTACTGGAAAGTTGATTTTCAGTAATTTCGGTTCGATTAGATGATTTTTCGTTTAGACCTCGTCTTAATCCGAGTTACGGTTTAGGATCTATGGCCTCCAGAAAGTCACTACACCTATTAACGTTGTGTTGAAATTTCTGACCTACTTGCACTTAAACCGTCACCAAGGTCAAACAAAGATCAGTTTGGTTCTGGAAATTGGTCAGTATCTAGAGGACTCATATACGGAGCCATGGCCACTGGTCTCACCTCATTTCAATTTGTATAGAGGTCGTGGCGACTGAACGAAGTCATCCTTTGTTTCAAACCCTAGTCTTTACTTGAAACTTACTTTACACTTTTTGTTAAATGATGAATGATGATGATACTTAAGACCTAATTTACATACTTTTAAACCTTTGGGACGATTTACTGACTTAGTAACTTTTGACTTAGGTTGAGGACATTTCGGACCAACTACTTGCAAACTTATCTCGAATCAACTTAACTACTTTACACTGTGAGTTATAGCATCCCTTTTTACTTTAAATATTTTGGGAACTGAGAATACATGCGCATTTTACGTTTTACATAGTAGGCACGAGTACTTAAACTTTATATATGTGTGGGTTATACAACGGCATAAACTTTCCCCTTAGCTCGGTAACGTTTAGTCATCGGTCTTTGAACCGGTGAACGCGAATCTTAGATATGGATCCATAGGGTTTGACATCCCCACTCGGGCTAGTCGCACTAGCATTTAACGAGTGTTTAATACTTTGAAAACATACGCACTCTCCAAGTGCACTTTTAGGGGGTATTATTACGTTAAGTTAGTTACCGGGTATCCACGGATAAGTATATACTTTATCATACTGTTTGATTTACTGATTTGAAACGCTGGTCGAAGCACTGAAATCTTGTGGCCTACATTACATTACTGATTACAAACAAACTATAGCTCACCAACATTCATGTTGACTTTTTAAGCATGTATTTCTCAGGTGCTTAGACATTGTTGCTTCCGCTGTTAGACTTGCTGTCTTGGTGTTACAGACTTGCTGTGTTAGCCTTCCGCTGCATTTCTTAGTGATGTCTCAATCATGGAACTTTTATTTTGCATTCGTAACTTACGTTATTTTCAAACAATGGCTTTATAATGACCTTTGGGTCACGTACTTATGTTTATGCCTCCATTCATAGGAAGCACGTTATCTTTTGTAAAACGCTATATTTTCTTGAATGCTAAACTAGTTTTCAAATAGCATATAGTGTTTGACCTTGTAATGATCCTGTTGTTGATGGTCCGTACACATTGATTTAGTACGGGGCATCACATTTGGTATCAGAGCATTAGTTGTAGGGAATTAGGTTGCATTAGTGCGTCTTGACCGAGTCGAGTAGGATTCACTAATAGGACTAATCTACAACTTGCTCTTTTACTTGTTTCTGCGGAACCTGCTGCATGCTACTGTGTTATATTACTGCATGTTACTGCTTACTACTACTACATGCCACTACTTACTTCTACTGCTGTATGAACTTGATGCATGCTACCGTTTCCTTTTACTGCTATGTAAATTCGCTGTATGCTTTTGCTTACTCTCGCTACTGCATGCTACTATCTGCTTTTAACATGTTACTTTGGTATGATACTGTTACTATTGCCATGCTACGTGCTACTGTAAACGATCTAGGCTACTGTAGTTGTTATGCCTGATTACGCTCTTGCTACATGTCTACTATTCGCTGTACCGACGTGGAGAACTTATCCTTCCCAGTTCAGATATTTTTCTGAACTACTTTCCCACTCGTCTAACCCTAAGGATTAGTATTGTAATCCACCTGTTACTACTGTTCCATCGTTCCAAAGATCGAAACATTACTTCACGCAATATAGAAGGAGTACCCCTCGGATTATGCGCCCACTAAAGTTGATCATCAGAGGAAGGAATATTGGGGGACTTGTCGGAGTAATCGCACCCCGAGCTCACTCTAATTAGCTACGTACATCATATGAACATTAGAAGGTTGCTCAGTTTCCGCAAGCTAACCTGTATCCCGTTCGCTTTCATGACCGTCATTTATCTTTTTCGTTCTCCACCACTACTCGACGACCTAACGACACTTCTGTACTTAGGCATTGATGCATGACCTACGGAACCTACGCACCCACATCGAGGAACTGTGAGATTAATTATGTAGACTTGGTTTTGAGATAGCATAGACAAAGCACCGTTGGATGAAATTGAGTAGAACTTGAAGTGATCACGTTACATTGACCATATGGAGTGATATTGGAATGAACGTACGATTTAGTACAATATAATGACGCCAGGCCAGCGTGATTATATTGAAGTAAATCATGCAGAAGTCCCAATGTTACTATATAAGGAATATGAAGTGATTCAAAGGAAACTTTGGTAAAAACCATTTGAGTTTACGCATTATGGTCTGTTAGAGGTAGGGAAAGAATAACCACGTAGTCCAGATACTGTACATGAAGGGCCTTGATTGTTAAATTGATAACCCGAAAATTTGTTATAGATATAGACACCCCGGGCACTTAGGAGAAAAGTTTTCAAATAGGAAGAACTTTGGACTCACTTGCGGTAGAACAATCGTTATCTCAGTTATGGAGACTCTCATGGATCCTGATTTTAGTTAGGGTGCGTTTCGTCACAACGTTTTATTGTTTCGGAATTGTTAAATACTAGAACGATAGAAACCTTATATCTAACAACCTTAGCATTATGAATAATAAGCCATTAACAAGCATGAGAGTTAAGTATTCTATAGGACGAGCTAATGGTAAGCTGGTAGAGATAGAGGAATAATTTAAGGTAGTACCTTACAATTAACAGGTGGGTCATTTAGAGATGATCTCATGTCAACAAAACTTGAAAGTTTTAAGGTAGTAGTTGGATAGGATTAGTTACCTACGCACAAGCAGATGTTATTTGAGAAGGCGGATAGAATTTTTCACGATAGTATAATAAGATTTGGTTGGAATGAACCTTAAGGTTAACCTAACACCCATCAAGTTAGGAAGTTTGATGAGTTAGTTGGAACAGACTGGATTTCAAGGATGAAAGCGAAATTTATTTATAGTGAGAAAATTTATTCGTATACATCACAAGAATGGTGAACTATTACGGGAAGAGGAACCCAAAAGATGAACCTTATTAGTTGCATGACAACAACCCTAAATCCCACAATGGAGATGGGAAGGAATAACAATAGATTTCATCACGAAACTACCGAAAACGGTAAGCGGTTAGAACATTATCTGGGTTATTATTGACCATCTCACCAAATCTACTCACTTTCTAGCCACAAGAGAAACCGATACAATGGACAAACTTGCACAACGATACATAACGGAAATTGTATCCCGTCACTTCAGCGATTCAGATTCTTTATTAAAGACTACCCAAGAATCTTATTTGATACTCATTCTTACGCGACTCTAAATCCTCACTTATTCCGATAGATTCCTGATTCGATGATAACACCATCATCCTTCTTACTTCAACCGTAGTCATACCAGTTTGAAATTTCCAAAATCAATGGGTAGTTAATTCCCATCCTCATACTCTCCTTTTCGTATCTCACTTATAAGCAACAACTTTACACTTAAGAATTTTTGGTTAAAGGACTTATGCCCTACTAATAGTCATTAACCACATTTAAATTCAATACTTTTCATTACCTCAAATATCACCCGAAATTTACAAAAATCTTTTACTCAATCCTCATCAATCTTTTTCCAACTTGTAACCTTCGAAATATGAAAATTTTGTTTGCCAAAATTTTTCACACACACTATTTAACCGTGCGATCCTCTCAAGGTTTTATGAAAATAAATTTATTTTATTGACATTCGTACAAATTTTAGAAGCCGTATATGTTATATATAATAAAGTAAATGATTACTTACTGTGCCGGTAAAAATCCCTTTTGACGCACCACGTTATTCACCGGTTTCATCGCGAGGTTTTGACCTCTATGTGATACGTTTTGTAACATTGCATTCGTTTGAAAAGGTATTTCATAAATGAATATATAAATTTTAGGTTTTTAACATCTGATGATTCCTACGTATAGATAATCACCATTTAAATGGTTTACAATAATACATCTGTTGACAATACAATCAAAATAAGGTACATGGTGAATGCAAGTTTCTTGTATATAGCATGTATGACTTCAAGCTCATATCTTGTATCACGTATAAGCAAACAGCGGAAGACTTCTAGAAACCTGAGAATAAACATGCTTCAAGTGTCAACACAAAGGTTGGTGAGTTCATAGTTTTAGTGATTCGCATAATCTGTATATAAAAGTGGATCACAAGATTTCAGTTGTTTCATCCAGAAACGTTTATCAATAGATTCTACATAACAGAGCACCCTGGTAACTAAGCTTTAACGTTATAATGATAAATACCCCATTCGTTTTAATACACGCAAACCAACGTGTCCTAAACTCAAATAACATACGTCCGTTAAAAGGCTAGCGCTCTAGCTCGGACGGGGATGTCAAGCCCTATGGATCCATATACAATTATTCGCGCCCACCAGTCCATATCCTATGTACTGGCAGCTACTAGTTACCAAAGCTAAGGGATTTTCGGTTTAACTCAGTGTAGAATTTAGTATGTACTTGTATCCATTGTGTTTAAAATAAAGTGCATGTATTCTCAGCCCAAAAATATATATTGCAAAAGCAATTAAAAAGGGAGCAAATGAAACTCACCCATATAAATATTGTATATCGGTTAATAAAGCATTTGCATGTATTCTCAGCCCAAAAATGTAGAGAGTAAAAGGGATCATATGAAACTCACTGTTTAATATTGATATACAATATTGCAGGAAAGCACGTAGACGCATCGGAGATGATAAACACGAGGTTTGATTCACAAAAATACCCCCGAACATTACCCATAATTTCCTTGGCAATAACCCATATTTTCCTTGGCTCTAGCTCGCTTGGAAACTTGTTTTGAAAATTACTTGGACAGCACACCGTCGTAATTTTTTATGTACATTATTATTTTTGTATCGCAAAAATAATAACACTAATAATAAAAATAATAAGATTAATAATAAGATTAATAATAATCTTAATAATAATAATAATAATAATCATAATAATAATAAATAATATAATAAATACGGAGTAAAAATAATGAATTGAATCAGAAGCAGAAATCGCGAATTTATAGATGTGGCCAGCAAAAGGGTGCCATGCGATCGCATGGCTTCCCAAGCCATTTCCCATGCGATCGCATGGGAAGGTATGACAGCTCACAAACTTTTAACTTTTTGTTTGTCGACATAATTATTTAATATAAATATAAATATAAATATAATATATTTAATTTATATAATTAATTATATATTATATTAAATTTACGTGCATAGTTAACTTGTAATTTTTGTTCCGATAAGTCGTACATCATCACTCGACTTATGTCCCGGTTCCGGTTTTTCGAACGTCCTTACGTACGCTTAGAAAACTAGCAATTTTCGTTACGTGACGTGTACCTTTATCAAAAATTAAATTTAATCATTGATAACTATGTCACTCTAAGTGTAGCTTTAATCAATTAAGTGTTTTGGTTATTTGCTTCTATAAATCATCGTCTCGCAGTATATACATATACATATATATATTTTATTTATTTATTTTAAAATAGTGTTTACTGTAGCAAAGTTACTGTAATTTTTACTGTAGCAATTCACTGTAGCAAAGTCAATTTCACTGTAGCAAATAGTGATTTTCGAAAACACTGTAGCATTTTTGGGTACTGTAGCAATTTGAAAATACTGTAGCAAATTAGTGTTTTACTGGTTCATCTTAAATGCTTTAGTTAACTTATCTAAATATCAATCGAATCAATAAACGAATGTTACTATCGTTTACTAAATAACTTGAAATTATATATATTTATATATCTTTTTAATATATAAATCAGTTTTTTAAATACACCTTGAAAGTTATCTATAAATAAATTTTAATAATAAATATTTCAACTTAACATATATATTCAAATAAATATTTAAACCAATAAGTTTAATGTACGGTATCTAACAATTAATACATTGTTACCTTTTCAAGTTATAGTATATATGTATCTATTTACATATAATTGTTCGCGAATCGTCGAAAACAACCAAAGGGTATTTAAATATATAAAAGTAGTTCAAAAATTTTGAGATTCAGTTTTACAGACTTTGCTTATCATGTCGGAAATGTTAATCATACAAAGATTAAGTTTAAATTTGGTCAGAAATTTTCGGGTCATCACGCTTACTTTTGACTAGTACATGTGAAATTTTAATTTCACTTTTACAAATCAACTCTTTTAATCAAAAGACATTTTACTTGGAGTAGCCTATATTTACTAAGAACTTCGTTTCTTTTCCTGCATTGTCACCTTAAACGATTTCTATAAAATTTTCGTTGCTTGTTATGTAAAATTTTTCGTTGCTTGCCCGTGTCCAAGTCATCATAAAGACTTTACAACCGTCGAAATCGAGAGATTCATGTGTGTATGTGTTGAAGGCACTTACTGCCACGTCATTCAGAGCCTTTGGGCATCCACTAACACTTAAACCATTTAAAATTATTGCGTTACCCCATGGATCTTATTCGCCACACCTGTCGGAACAATGCTCTTTCTTACATAACTCTAAGTCCTGACTTATTCCAAGAAACTCTCATTTAGTGATATTAACACTATCAGTATTCTGACTTTATTATTAGTCATAACCTGTTTGGTATTTTGCAAAGTCAAGAAGCGATTAACTTCTTATCCTCATGCTCTATCCTTCATATCTCACTTTTTAGCAACGGCTTCGCATGTGAACATTTTTGGCCCAAAGGCTTATGTCCTGATAGTTATCAAAACTACATTTAATTCATTAGTTTTCATTACTCAGTAACATGTCACCCGATGATTCAAAGATTTTTCACTCGATCTTTTTCAACTCATAACCTCTAAAATACAAAAAACTATGTTTATCCAAAAATTTTACACGTTGATTATTCGTGCGGTCCTCACGGGATTTATGGACAAATGAAAGTAATAAAAATTTTTCTGCCACTTATGCGATTTATAAAGTCATATATGTATAATTAAGTTCATAAATTTACCCTTACTTATTTTGGTTAGTACATACTAAGTTATATCTTCAAATTATTTAAAAATCGCTCCTTTATCGAGTTATTCAACTTAAGTCAAATAGTTTTGTGCAAAATGGTACACGTTGTACCTACTTCTAAATTTACTAAGAACTTCGTTCCATTTATGTTGTCGCATCAAACGTTTAAAGGTTTTTCAAAACTTCCTTGGTTGATTTTATTAAAGGTTTTCGCGTTAGACTACACCATGTATGGATCACACTTCTTCTCGCCCTCCGTTGGGGATGAAGCTTACCATTAAGATCTTTGTTAAAAACTCTTGAGCC
This sequence comes from Rutidosis leptorrhynchoides, assembly GCF_046630445.1. NCBI lineage: Eukaryota > Viridiplantae > Streptophyta > Magnoliopsida > Asterales > Asteraceae > Rutidosis > Rutidosis leptorrhynchoides. Next base: position 342,817,418 of record NC_092337.1, read on the forward strand.
ACTTTGGATGGCAGTTTTATAAAATTTGTTAGAAAATCTTTGCACCATAAAATGTTCCTTCTAAGGTTAGACATGACAAAAGCGCGCCAATAAATCGGTTTTCTGAGGTACACTCAGTGGTCACCCTATTGTAGGAAATCACGAGGTGGGTTTCTGTTCTCAATACCTCACGGCAAATCGCAACACCCTCGTAAACCTCATCTCTATAAATCTGTATGTAGAGGTACATGAATCATTTTTGGAGATTCCTTTCACTCGGAGTAAACCATTCTTTAGGACCAAGAGTTCACGTATCTTCTCATTCGCACATCCCCCTAAGTATAAGGATAAATTCAAAATGGACCGCTCGAAGAGTTCACTCTCGTTCAAAGATCACGCCTTTCGTGCGATTCTCTTTCGAAAATGTAATGTAAGATACTTTGAGAACCTATGAATTTTGTTATCCCTTTTGGGAGGGGACTGCTTAAAACACTTACGACACTGATGTGGATACTCTATATATTTCTTCCTTCGTTGGATGCAACTATCTGTTGTCCTAGTTAACGTTAACCCTAACTTCAACATGTAACTGAAGGGATAAAGTTACATTATGGAACTGTGTTTTCATTCCATCCAAGGATAAGTCCACACACTGTATGTTAAACTGGGTGATATCTTTCATTGTTCGTTCAGACCACTCTGAAGGCACTATAAATAATTATGGCTTGAAAGTCCGATTGGTCAATTTCAGCTAAAATATCAATTCAATTATTCAAATGAAATGTTCTTAAGTACCGGATTCTTTATGCCTATGGCCTCCTTCCAAAATTAAGGGGGTGGTAACATTCATGATGCGTTTCCTGCATCCAGCTTACTGAAGATGCCTGTAAGGCTAAAAACACCATATTTCCTTTTGTGGATATATATTCAGATGACATACTCATGCTAATCAAAACGAAACCAATTTGTTGATCTCTTAAGACAAGAGACTTAATTAATGGCATATACCTATTCTTAATTTCATACGCCGAAGTACCTTTCAAGGTAAATAACTCACTTCTGAGCCCACGAGTCTCACGGAACTTTGATACGCTCCTTCTTATTCAAATACGGTACCATTGTTGGTCACTCCTCAAAATTTCGGGACGAAATTTTCTTTAACAGGTGGGTAATGTAACGACCCGGCATTTTCGACTTGCTTTTGTGCTTTGTGCTTTCACGAAACTGCGTATTTATGCATACTGAGCTAGCTTATGCTCTGGGATCTTTAATCATGATTAATTACTTTCGTTAATATCTTACTATGTGCTATTAAGTGTGTAATCACTTAACTTGATCCCTGAATGATTTTACGACCATTGGTGTCACTTATCGTTTTAAACGAGATACGTACTTGGTACACGTTAAACTTTTATCGTAATTGGAATATTATGACTGCGTAAACTTGATTGTTATTTATTATAACAATTACTTGGCTTAAGGGCTTATTTAATTAAGCTTAGTGTTTACTAATGCTTACTAGTTACCTTAATGGACTTGTCACCGTATTTGACTTTTCATGGCCCGACTTGTCTTTGTGACACACGTACTTTTCACGAATAATATTTTCGAATATTATTTACATTCATGATTAATTAATATTGATCATTTTTAATTAACTAAGGTTACTAGTTAATTACTTGGGCTTTATTTGATTAATTGCATACTTACTTGGATTGGGCTTTTATTATTTGAACATGGACTTGGAAGCCCACCCTACACACTTAATGGACTAATAAGCCCATCTTTTAAGCTAGTGATTTATTAATGAAAGCATGAATTAATTAACATTAGTGAAAGGAATCTAGTTACATGCACACTTACACCATTTTTCCATACCAATTTGCTTTAATACCATTTCAAGCTAACACCATTCTCCCATGTTGGAAAGTAGATTTTGACCCTTCCCTTTTTGTTGTAAAAACCGCCCACTTTCATGGTGGGGATGGAGTTCTTTTATTTTCAATTTTTGTTACATATTTACAAGTATTACTTCCTCATTTCACACACACACTTACTTACTACTCTTTTTCTCTCTTTTTCTCTCAAAACTTTGTAAGTAATAAACTTATTTTCTTTCTTTTCTTTCTTTTAAAGTCAAGTTCCATCATCATCATTGAAACAACCCAACCCGTATTAAAACCATCCCATAAATTTTTTTCCTTTTAATACGCTTTAAATAACGCTTTAGGTCCCAATTGTGTTTCCATAAACATCTTTAATACAATAAAAGGTTTAATAAACCTTAAAACATTTAATACATTAGTTAATTGTCCAAACATACATACACGACCCGACTAGTTTATTTTCCAACCAAAACCGAGCATGGTAATTTGGGGCTACGCTACCCAAATCCTAATCGAATAGAAAAGCAAGATCTTCTTAGCAACCTAGCCAAGATCTCTAATCCCCAAGCTTACACGAGCCGCCAAGCATGCGAACCTATAAAAATATCAACAACGAGAGGGTAAGCTAACGCTTAGTGAATGATAATATACTACATACATATATATGTATAAAATGGACAAGCCACACAATTAATCAAATACCGCATACCGGAGCATCCATGTATAAGGCAACTATACTAAGCATACCGTACGATCTCTAAGCAACAAGCTAAAGATATCATCAAGTAAGTTCACCAACGACGATGTGAACAACGCCAATAAGCTACACCCGGAGGGTTAGCTACAACATAACAATACATTAATATATATAACAATATATATACGACCAAGGTTAACCCTTTAACCCAATACCGAGAACCAAGTACCACAATGAAGATTGGCTGAACTACACGAGCCTTAGAAATCCGAAACCACACGAGATTACTATCTTCACGACATCGAGGTTGGCCGAACTACACGAGCCTTAGTAACCCGAAACCACACGAGATTACTACCTCAATAAGATGACCGAACTACACGAGTCATCGTGAATCCGAACTACACGCGATTCACTTCTCAACATCAAAACCCACGGTCACGGGATTATAAAATCCACCACATCGGGGTCATCCACTCACAACAATATCAACCCTTCGCCATTGGGGTTATAACATCCAAATCACAACCACGTGTGATAACGTACACACAAGCGTATACCTCGCCAAAGGTGGTCAACCAAAACACACAAACGTGCCAATTGGACTCATACAAAAGTCCATCAAATCCACCTATATATGAAGTGAGCTCTATAGCCGAGAATCACTTCACCCGACCTGCACCCATCCTACACATACATATGCACATAGGATATTAACACTCACCTTGTCGCCTTGAAGAAAAGCTTCCAAGTAATCCGCAACACGTCAATGGAAAGTACCTAATCCATTATCACCAATTCAACAACACACTTAGATTGGATCTACAAACCAACCCAATTCGACACTTAGTGCAATTTCGACCCAAATGCACTTCCAAGGACAAACCGCGCCCAAACTAACCACTAATCACTAACACAAGTGATAATGGTCCTAATATGCCAATTAAACCCGAACACAAGTGTTAAACACTTATCGTTCTCAAAATCGCACATAAACCCTAATTTTGACCCATAAGGTCAAAATCTCACCATTTACAAGTTTTGACACTAAAACATGTTTAACTCAGTTTTATACTTCAACTTAATCCATTTTAAGTTTACAAACCTCAACGAATCGACATTCGGGTCATAACCATCAACAAACCCTAATTTTAACTCTAGTCAAAATTAGTCAACCACAAGAACCTTAGAAATCTCCAAAACATCAATAATCACTAATCCTAGTGATTATACACTATTCTCAAGTCTTAAACATGGTGAAATCATTAACCAACCCAAAACCCGCCTTTAACACTTATAAACCCGAATCTTGGTGTTAATCTTCAATTAACAACTAATTGGGTTCCATCTATGAACATACAAGCCAAAAGCCTCAAATTTGAATGATGAACACGAAAATGAAATTCGGAGTTAGAGCTTACCACTAGTATCACTGTGTAGCTAAGAACGAGGAGAACAACCTAGTCAACTACACCAAAGATCAAATCCTGCTTCTTCCTTTCCAAAAATCCCTTTGAATCCAATTGGGTGTTTGAGTTTTTGAGAGGAAAATGAAATGAAAAGGAAAATGAAATTAGGAAATGAAATGAATGGATGAGGTTAAAGCCTCAAATCTGGCTCAAACGTGAAATGACCAAATTGCCCTTGAACCTTATTTAAAATTACAAGAATCTGGTACCAGTTTGCCCGTATCGCCGCGCCGCGGCCTTAAGTGTCGCGCCGCGACATTTGCCTAGTTCTGGGATCATTTTTTGTTGGACTTCTGATCTAATTTCCAATTAATTGCCGCGCCGCGGCCTCATTTGTCGCACCGCGACACACAGCGTGATCTGACTCATTTCCTTGCATACAAGACCTCAACACCCAAACATGTCCCGAACCCTTCATACGCCTATCGTACATACACAATACACTTATAAATCATGTACGGAGAAAAATGGGGTGTTACAACTCTCCCCCACTTAGATTCGATCACGTCCTCGTGATCCTCGTCACTTAACCAAACGGACCACACTTCATGGTCCTCAAACATAAGTCCCAACCGACTTTCCTAAGCAATTCTTCCCACTGAATTGCCTTCGTCAACTAAATCGTCACCCGCGATTTATCAATTCCACAATCCGAGCACTAAAACTTGCTCAATCCCTCACATCGGGAAATTCAACCAAACTCGTACCAAGATATCGATCCCTTAGCGGACCCTTACCGAGTACAACGCTAAAAGCAACCAGTCTAAACCTAAGGTCAACAACCCGAAACGATGAAGACCGAACCAAACGAATCCTTACGGATAACACCAATCACTAAACATCCCTTGTAGTGCGCAATACGTCCAATACGCAACTACCGTAACATCATAATCCAACAGCTAAAACCGATAGCTCCCAAAACGACTATGGAAACGCAAATCTCAAGGTGTACAAAATCAACTATTGTCACACCCGTAACAACACGTGAGCAAGACACGGCTATCGCATCACTAATCATATAACATGGTCCTCACGACCCCACCATCGGCGTATAAAACAACCGATAGTTCCCACAACATGGTCCTTACGACCCCACCATTGGTGTATCAAACAACCAATAGATCACATGACATGGTCCTTACGACCCCACCATTGGTGTATAAAACAACCAATAGATCAAACATCATGGTCCTTACGACCCCACCATCGGTGTATAAAACAACCGACAGATCACACAACCCGAAGGCTGGCCGAAAACTACACGCGCCTTAGTGAATCCGAAACCACACGCGACTCACTACATTCACCTCAACAACAATCGGGATTGGCCAAACTACACGCGCCTCAGTGAATCCGAACTACACGAGAGTCACTATCCCGAAGGAATGACTGAACTACACGAGTCATTTGTGAATCCGAACTACACGAGACTCACTCCTCAATACAATGACCGAAACCACACGAGTCATTTGTGAATCCGAACTACACGCTACTCACTTCCACAATAAGATGACCGAAACCACACGCGTCATCGTGAATCCGAAACCACACGCGATCCACTACCATGATGAAGTTAGCGGACCCGAAGATCATGCTTCACCAATCTCAACACCGGATGAAGTCAGCGGACCCCGTCAACGGTCATGCTTCACCGATATAACACCTCGCTCATGATGAAGTCAGCGGACCCCGAAGGTTATGCTCCACCAATCGCAAACGCCCATGATGAAGTCAGCGGACCCTAAAGGTCATGCTTCATCAATCACCAATACCATGATGAAGTCAGCGGACTCCGAAAGTCATGCTTCATCAATCAACGCCCTTTTGGCCTCGAACGACGAGTAGCGTAACATCGCGCTCTGCTACGCCATAGTGAATCCTAACGGATACCACTAACCATTCACACACTCGAGCAAGAACCACCTATATCAAACATAGGAACAAAACAATAATTCTCTAGAAGAGAATCTGACACACACCTCCCTTAACCGAAGGATTTCACCTTGCTCACCAAACACGTCTATTATCTCTCAACGAGATTCACCACATTACCACCTCGGTGATAATTCAAATCCAAACAATAAGTACAATTTATTCGAAATTGTAATCTACCACAAATCGACCAAAACCAGGTCTCGACAACATTTTCCGGATCTACCAAAAGCATCATCCGAAATCTCACACTAAAACTTCCTCGTGCGGGAGTGTAACTCCCCCACTTGGATCTACGTCCCATATCCATAACTCGTACAACCATACAATGCTACCAAAGGTAGACTTTACAAATGATTGGGATCACACTACCCATCACCATATCTTGCTCCAGCCTTGAGCACACGAAGCATTTTAATCAATCCTTAAACACTTCGAACAAAAAGTGTACCATGATTACACAAACCACACCCTTGCAATCATCCAATTGCTCTAGTTTTTCAATTTCCACCTAGTCACTCATGTACCTAAGGGTTTCACTCCGGTACCCTACTCCGGTACCCTAAGTACAATGTAACCACAACACAATCGGAGTCGAACACCATGCTAGTAGGTATAAAAGAGGCACCTAATGTCGCGTCTTATATACTCCATTACCAACATACATCGAGATTCAAAACACTCGATCTCAAGGTTTTCAGCCCACCCGTCGAACCTCACGGTTCATCGACCTCCACACAAAAGCGAACACGAGCTTAACAATCGAACACCAAAACCCATTTCCATGGCTTGGTAGAAACATTTCCCAAATACTAAGGAATGCTTGGTTGCACCAAGTCTTACGCCCTTCGCCCGACAATCAAACGTCACCATAGGGTACTTCCATTAGGAACGTCACCCATAACAACAACATGCACAACATAATGCATTTAATAAACTCAAACTCACGGCGCATAATAAATAATCAAAGGACATATTTATTTAAAATGAAATGTACCTTAACGTCTCCTTGCAGCACCCGTCCCCGCTAACTTGGGAAATTCCGACTTACGATGTCCTTCTACTTGGCAATTGAAACACACCATACCATCACCCTTTGGTACCGAACATTCCCAAGACTTGTGACCCCTCATGCTAAAATTGTAACATCTAGATGCACTAGAATCCGGTATACCCGTCCGCGTACCACCCGTGCTCACACTCGGACCCTTAGTCCTCTTACTCGGAGCACCATACGAAACAACCCTTCTCTCACTTGAAGGTTCACTAGTCTTTGATCGCGTATACGACTCGAAACCTCTAGCCACGGCGAATAATTCCGCAAACGATTTCGCATGACCCCGGCTAATCTTATTCTTCAAGTCATCATTCAAGGTTCGATAGAAATCTTGCATCAACAAATTATCATTCCCCAAATACTCCGGGAAAAAACGAGCCTTCGCCATAAATGTCGTCTTGAGAGTATTCAAATCCATAGAACCCTGTTGCAAATTTCGCAACTCATTACGCATTTCCGACAAATCGGCTGAAGTCCGGAACTCCTCGACGAATTCCTTCTTAAACCCGTCCCACGATAACACCATAAACGGTTCACCACCAACAAGATCAATCTTACCATCCAACCAATCCTTTTCCCTACCCCGCAACAAACTAGTAGCGAGTCTCGTCTTCTTCTCAGGAGGGCATTCAATAGTACGAAAACACCCTTCGACATCCGAGATCCAAGTTGTGCTTACCAAAGGATCCGGTTTTCCGTCATACATCGGGGGTTTAGTCCTCATGAAGCTCTTAAGACAACGCTCCATTTCACTACTACCCCGAAATTCGGAATACTTCCTATCCATTTCTTCTAGAAACGCACTCATTTGCTCTGCAACGGCTGCCGCAACTCTAGAGTTAAACTCCTCGTCATTCGTCTCGATCTCGTTTCGCGTCGTCATTCTAAAGAATGCAAAACGATTAGTCCACGAACGCATAAAACAACACGCATAACACCGCCCTATCTTGCTCAACACTCGTCGTACATCACTTGTTAGACACGATTTGCACCCGTAATAAGGTTTGCAAGTCCTTATTACGCACACAAGTCGTCTCAACTCGTTAGTACAACGACCGCCTCGCTCGATGATATAACCAACACAACGACTATTCCACGCGATATAAACACACGCAAGGGAATAGCATCACAACACAAGCCAAAAATCCTAGTTAGTCCACCTACAAAGAAGGCACTAACTATAACCCATTCCGACCCGTTCACCTACAAGTCCCGCAACAAATAAGCACACACAAAAGTCTAAGTCTAGGCACCTATCTCAAGTCGCCTAAATCCCTTAGACCATGCTCTGATACCACTTGAAACAACCCGACCCGTATTAAAACTGGCCCATAAATTTTTTTCATTTTAATACGCTTTAAATAACGCTTTAGGTCCCAATTGTGTTTCCATAAACATCTTTAATACAATAGAAGGTTTAATAAACCTTAAAACATTTAATACATTAGTTAATTGTCCAAATGGACATACACGACCCGACTAGTTTATTTTCCAACCAAAACCGAGCATGGTGATTTGGGACTACGCTACCCAAATCCTAATCGAATACAAAAAGCAAGATCTTCTTAGCAACCTAGCCAAGATCTCTAATCCCCAAGCTTACCCGAGCCGCCAAGCATGCGAACCTATAAAAATATCAATAACGAGAGGGTAACCTAATGCTTAGTGAATGATAATATACTACATACATATATATGTATAAAATGGACACGCCACACAATTAATCAAATACCGCATACCGGAGCATCCATGTATAAGGCAACTATACTAAGCATACCGTACGATCTCTAAGCAACAAGCTAAAGATATCAACAAGTAAGTTCACCAACGACGATGTGAACAACGCCAATAAGCTACACCCGAAGGGTTAGCTACAACACAACAATACATTAATATATATAACAATATATATACGACCAAGGTTAACCCTTTAACCCAATACCGAGAACCAAGTACCACAATGAAGATTGGCCGAACTACACGAGCCTTAGAAATCTGAAACCACACGAGATTACTATCTTCACGACATCGAGGTTGGCCGAACTACACGAGCATTAGTAATCCGAAACTACACGAGATTACTACCTCAATAAGATGATCGAACTACACGAGTCATCGTGAATCCGAACTACAAGCGATTCACTTCTCAACATCAAAACCCACGGTCACGGGATTATAAAATCCACCACATCGGGGTCATCCACTTCACAACAATATCAACCCTTCGCCATTGGGGTTATAACATCCAAATCACAGCCACGTGTGATAACGTACACACAAGCGTGTACCTTGCCAAAGGTGGTCAACCAAAACACACAAACGTGCCAATTGGACTCATACAAAAGTCCATCAAATCCACCTATATGTGAAGTGAGCTCTATAGTCGAGAATCACTTCACCCGACCCGCACCCATCCTACACATACATATGCACATAGGATATTAACACTCACCTTGTCTCCTTGAAGAAAAGCTTCCAAGTAATCCACAACTCATCAATGGAAAGTACCTAATCCATTATCACCAATTCAACAACACACTTAGATTGGATCTACAAACCAACCCAATTCGACACTTAGTGCAATTTCGACCCAAATGCACTTTCAAGGACAAACCGTGCCCAAACTAACCACTAATCACTAATACAAGTGATAATGGTCCTAATATGCCAATTAAACCCGAACACAAGTGTTAAACACTTATCGTTCTCAAAATCGCCCATAAACCCTAATTTTGACCCATAAGGTCAAAATCTCACCATTTACAAGTTTTGACACCAAAACATGTTTAACTCGGTTTTATACTTCAACTTAATCCATTTTAAGTTTACAAACCTCAACGAATCGACATTCGGGTCATAACCATCAACAAACCCTAATTTTGACTCTAGTCAAAATTAGTCAACCACAAGAACCCTAGAAGTCTTCAAAACATCAATAATCACTAATCCTAGTGATTATACACCATTCTCAAGTCTTAAACATGGTTAAATTATTAACCAACCTAAAACCCGCCTTTAACACTTATAAACCCGAATCTTGGTGTTAATCTTCAATTAACAACTAATTGGGTTCCATCTATGAACATACAAGCCAAAAGCCTCAAATTTGCATGATGAACACGAAAATGAAATTCGGAGTTAGAGCTTACCACTAGTATCACCGTGTAGCTTAGAATGAGGAGAACAACCTAGTCAACTACACCAAAGATCAAATCCCGCTTCTTCCTTTCCAAAAATCCCTTTGAATCCAATTGGGTGTTTGAGTTTTTGAGAGGAAAATGAAATGAAAAGGAAAATGAAATTAGGAAATGAAATTAGGAAATGAAATGAATTGATGAGGTTAAAGTCTCAAATCTGGCTCAAACGTGAAATGACCAAATTGCCCTTGAACCTTATTTAAAATTACAAGAATCTGGTACTAGTTTGCCCGTATCGCCGCGTCGCGGCCTTAAGTGTCGCGCCGCGACATTTGCCTAGTTCTGGGATCATTTTTTGTTGGACTTCTGATCTGATTTCCAGTTAATTGCCGCGCCGCGGGCTCATTTGTCGCACCGCGACACACAGCGTGATCTGACTCATTTCCTTGCATACAAGACCTCAACACCCAAACATGTCCCGAACCCTTCATACGCCTATCGTACATACACAATACACTTATAAATCATGTACGGAGAAAAATGGGGTGTTACAATCCTTTACTAGTTACTTGTTGTTTGTTGTTGTTAAAGATCAAGTTCTCTAACTTGTATCTTCATGAATCTTGCTTTCTTCCATCTTTTATTTGATGAAGAACCAAGAACAAGAACCTAAACTTGTTAGTTTATGGTTCTACATTTAAATGTTATCAAGATTTAAAGTTCATAAGTTTCATTATCATACTTGTGTTCATGTTTGTAGACTTAAATCCTAAGATCCAAACTTTGATTTGAATCTTCCTAAGTATGAAACAAACATGAACATAATACTTGTACTTTAGTTTAATTCTTTCTTTTATAAGTGCTTTAAAGTTGCGATGTTGTTAATTTGGGCAAGTATTACTAGTTAATCTTGATATCATATTTCTTGAAACCAAAGTTAAACTTTGTAAGTTCAAGAACATGTAAGTAAACTTTTTAATTATAACTTTGTACACTTATGTTAGATCTAGACTTTTGGGTCTAGGATCTTCAAGATCTAACTAAGAACTATTTTCTACAACTTAAGATCTTGTTTATTTAAGTTTACTTTCAAGTTTGTAGCTTAATATTACTAGTAGAACTCATGTACGTGTCGGATCTAAGATCTTGATGTAACTTTGGTTCATCAAACTACATACAACTCTTAAGTGAGTTGTGCTACATATCTTAGACTTATACTAGTGTTATGATGGTCAAACCTTGGTTAAAATGATACAAACACATCAACGAGTTGTACACTTGAAGCTATACGCATCAAGGATGAGAACCGTGATGAGCAACAAGCACCAAGAACCCACCGGAACACATTTCTTACTGTTTCTGGAACAGATCAGACTACCTGGGCTACTGGAAAGTTGATTTTCAGTTAGTTCGGGTTGATTAGATGATTTTTTGTTTAGACCTCGTCTTAATCCGAGTTACGGTTTAGGATCTATGGCCTCCCGAAAGTCACTACACCCTATTAACGTTGTGCTGAAATTTATGACCTACTCGCACTTAAACCGCCACCACAATCAAACGAATACGAGTTTGGTTCTGAAAATTGGTCAGTATCTAGGGGACTCATATACAGAGCCATGACCACTGGTCTCACCTCATTTCAGTTTGTATAGAGGTCGTGGCGACTGAACGAATCTGCCTTTGTTTCAAACCCTAGTCTTTACTTGAAACTTACTTTACACTTTTTGTTAAATGATGAATGATGATGATACTTAAGACCTAATTTACATACTTTTAAACCTTTGGGACGATTTACTTACTTAGTAACTTTTGACTTAGGTTGAGGACCTTTCAGACCAACTACTTGCAAACTTATCTCGAATCAACTTAACTACTTTACACTATGAGTTATAGCATCCCTTTTTACTTTAACTATTTTGGGAACTGAGAATACATGTGCATTTTACGTTTTACATACTAGGCACGAGTACTTAAACTTTATATATGTGTGGGTTATACAACGGCATAAACTTTCCCCTTAGCTCGGTAATGTTTAGTCATCGGTCTTTGAACCGGTGAACGCGAATCTTAGATATGGATCCATAGGGTTTGACATCCCCATTTGGGCTAGTCGCGCTAGCATTTAACGAGTGTTTAATACTTCGTAAACATACGCACTCTCCAAGTGCACTTTTAGGGGGTATTATTACGTTAAGTTAGTTACCGGGTGCCCACGGATAAGCATATACTTTATCATACTGTTTGATTTACTGATTTAAAACGCTGGTCGAAGCACTGAAATCTCGTGGCCTACATTACATTACTGATTACAAACAAACTATAGCTCACCAACATTCGTGTTGACTTTTTAAGCATGTATTTCTCAGGTGCTTAGACATTGTTGCTTTCGTTGTTAGACTTGCTGTCTTGGTGTTACAGACTTGCTGTGTTAGCCTTCCGCTGCATTACTTAGAGATGTCTCAATCATGGAACTTTTATTTTGCATTCGTAACTTACGTTATTTTCAAACAATGGCTTTGTAATGACCTTTGGGTCACGTACTTATGTTTATGCCTCCATTCATAGGAAGTGATGTGTGCGAGGTGGGGTACGAAATAGTATTATTTTTACTACGAAATACGTTACAAATTACACAAGTTTTAATTATTTATTTACAGATGGGATATACCTAAACCTTGCTACAACACTATAGACAGCGTACGTAATCGTAGAGTAGTATAGTTTTTAGTAAGTCCGGTTCGTTCCACAGGGAGTTGGCTTATTTCACACTATATTTTAATTAACTATATTTGTACAAAATATATATAATCATATATAATAATATATAAAAGGGGGGTTTACCGTTTAATGACCGGTTTGTCGATTTTTAAAACTTTAGTCGCAGTTAAAACCTAATGTAAAATATTAAATAAATAAAAGACTTAATTTAAAGCGTAAAGTAAATAACGACAATGAAATTGCGATAAATAAAAGTGCGATAAAATAAAATTACGATAATTAAAGAGTACGAAAATTAAAAGTGCAATTAAATACAATGACAATAAATAAAAGTGCAATTAAATACAATAACAATAAATAAAAGTGCAATAATTTGAAGTGCAATTAAATATGAAAATAAAGGAATTATGCTTATTTAAACTTCCGTAATCATGATGTTTGACGTGTTGATTTTAGTTTATTCCCATGGGTTAATTGTTCTTTATCCTGGATTATTCAATATGTCTGTCTGGTTTTTGTCCATAACAGTCCATCAGTCATAAATATAAAGTGCGAGTGTCCTCGTCAAATTATCCTTATACCCGAAGTCAAATATTCCAACTAATTGGGGACTTAAACTGTAACAAGGTTTTAATACTTTGTTTAATAATTACACCAGGATATCGACTGCGTGTAACCCAAGGTTTTAATACTTTGTTATCAATTATGTCAAGTGTCCTTGTACATAATTTCACCCCTGTTTTAATAATTCCATAGACTATTAATCCATTCCCGTGTCCGGTTAAATGAACGATTATTCGTACATATAAATATCCTGCCCATCGTGTCCGATCGAGTGTATATGGTTATTTATAGGTACGTCCAATTGTAAATCTTTATATTAAAATTAACAAACTATCATTTAGTTAAACAAATATAAAGCCCATTAATAGCCCATAGTCTAATTTCCACAAGTGTCGCTCTTTTATCCAAACCCCAATTATGGTACAAAGCCCAATTACCCAACTTTAGTAATTAGCCCAACATCATGATTACTTTGTTTTAAATAAGCATAATAATAACTTAGCTACGAGACATTAAATTAAAAAGGTTGAACATAACTTACAATGATTAAAAATAGCGTAGCGTTACATGGACAGAATTTCGACTTAAAACCCGTAAAACATTTCTTACAATAACCTAACTAAACCATTATTATTATTAAATCTAAAATTAAAATTAAAATTATAATATAAATATATTACATAAATTGAGAGATAGATTGAAAAATGGTACAAAAACTCAGCAGAAGCTCGTGCCTTTTATAGGCGAATTCTGAATTTGGTGTGCTCCGCGATCGCGGCATTTTATGCCTTAGGAGCTCCGCACTCGCGGAGTTCGTGTATCCAGCTCATCCATTTTTGGAACCTTGCTTGTCGACATTTATATATATAATATAATATAAATAATTTATATAATAATTTATATATTATATTATATTTATGTGTATAGTTGATTTGTAATTTACGCTCCGTTGCGTCGCGCATTACGCCCGGTTTATGTCCCGGTTTCGGATTTTTGAACGTCCTTTCGTACGCGTAGCTATCTTGTACTTTGCGTTTCGCGGCTTGTACTCTTATAATTTTTAGACGTTTCTCATCAATAATTGGAACCACTTTAATTGTATCTTGTACATTTGAGCTTTTTGGACGTTTGCATCTTCAAATCGTCATTTTCGCCTTTTGTCTTCGCACTTATTTATTTAAACGAATATTACATAAAAATAGAACAATTGCAACTAAAAGCTTTACATATTGGAAAGATATTGCTACTAAATATATGTTCATTTGGAGCACTATCAAATATCCCCACACTTGAACGTTGCTTGTCCTCAAGCAATACATAACTTGAAATAAAATCATACTTCACTCGAATCACTTTTTTTTTTATTCTCACACTTTATACATCGGTGATTTTGATACGGCGGTATAAACAATGATAGTAACGATGTGGTTTACAGTCCCACATGACAATGAAAATTTAGATCCTTTAAGGAATTTGGATCTTTATGAAAACATTTGATCTTTTGAAAATTCATTCTAGCTTTTACCCTGGATAAGTTTTCCGGAATAACCCTTCACCGGTGTTTGCAAATTATTTTTGTGGGTTTGGTGGGTTTCTGATTTGAAAAATTTAGCTCAAAACTTATGGTTTTATGTCACCCACTTGCTAACCTTGTATTAGGAAAGCACACGTCCAGTATATTTGCTCCGTATATTACCTTTCGGTAAACTACCGTTCGGTTCTAAAGAAAAGCGTTGAACAAGCAACTGTTAAGGCAATGTCTAATAACATGCATTTTTTTCATGGTCCACAACGTGTCGGATGCAATTACTATCCTTGGTAGGAGCAATAGTAAAGCTCACCCTTATAATTTTTCGGTCTGGCACAAGGTCCTGTCTTCGACCATGCTATGCAACCACCGTTCTTACGGTTGACACCTGATTTGGTTCAGGTGACCTAATGAATTCTGATGAATTCTCAGGATTTTACGTTCAATGTTAATGAACGCATTGAAAAAAGGTTTTCAGAAAACAAATCGGTTTATAATTTTGATCAAAATATTTTCTCGTTCAAGCTCGAGTTTAGATATCATTGAATTCCATGAGTTTGTAATTCTCAATCTTTAAGGTCAATCTCAAGAGTTGAGTGATATCAGGCTTAAAAGCTGATTTTTGATCTTTTAAGGAGATTATCCTTTTCTGGGGATCTGATTCATTAGTCTTATCCAGCTAATTTGCACGGCGTCCTCCCCATTTTACAAAACAGATCCTCTCATGGATAGGATAAGTCTGACCACTTGGCGACCCTGTTTGATGCTGAGGTCCGTGGATTTCCTGCTGATTTTAGAGATGACTTTTCTAGATTTTTCGTCAACCTACAGCTGGTCTGGATGATAACTTCATGACCTAAATCAAGAAGCGCGTGTCTATTTCGGAAGACTTTACTTCCTTTTAATGATGGAATTGATTCATCGTGTAAATCCATCTTTCTTTCAAATATATTACAGTAAATCGGGTAAAACTGATTAGTATCGTCCAAAGCAAAAGTACCTGCAATAATCTTGTACAAAATATGTGATATATGTTTTAAAGAACTTGGTGCATTCTTCTCACACTTAGCTTTAATTTATTCTTTTCTTTGCCTTTTTATTTTCTTCTATTCCATTTTAAATGAATTCTAGCATTTTGGGTTGTTTCTCAATTTATGTCCTTTCCGAGGTAACAATAATTTCGGCATTAACACCTAGTTTTATCGTTCATAAATATGTATAAACATGATTTTGAGTTCATTTAGTTGAAAAATTTTCAAATTTTCACAAAATTTGGCAATTAAACCAAGTGTAAACCCGAGAGAATTTATAACCCTTCCCCACACTTGAGATCTTGCAATGCCCTCATTTGCAAGAAATCAGTAAAAATTTAAATTCATGAGGGTGATTAGCGTAGAAAAATGATTAAAAATATCGAGTTTCCAAACATATTGTTGTTATTTCAAATTTGATATTTTGCGTCTTGTCGTCAAAATCAGTAGCTTTTGCTGAACTTAATGACAGTCTTTGAAAGTGCGCTGTTTTACCCTGTTGTATATATGATAAAATACAAACATATATATACATATTTTTGAAGTTTGGTATATTACCCCACATTCAAAAATTTATAAAATCTAATATTTTTTTTTTGCATACTTTAGATCAATAAAATTAAAAATAATGATAACAAAATTTGTTGTCCCGCCCTTGGGTAAAGCAATTTCGGTTCAACGACCTAATCTTCAACTCACGACGAATTTTAGAAATCATTTTTTTAAACTTAATGAAATAAAGTAAATTTTATTTTTAAATTCACACAAAACTAAAAAAAATATATATTAATTTCATATAAAACCTAAAAAACAAAAATTCAGAATGGAGGGAGAAAACTAGTTCTTTAGTGTCTGCTAGTGGAAAAGACCAATCGGATTCCATTCTCGGAACTACACGAGAACAGAACAAATAACTCTAGACAGCATCGTCTTTTTAGAATATTTGAATCTCCCCACACTTAGGTAGTTGTGGTGTCGAAATTGTGATTAACTTTATCGTCAATTTCTCTTGGACCATAATCAACTTGCATATCTGTGACTTTTTCTTTAAGCCAGTGACCAGCTTCTTCCGTAATATCCACAAATTCAACTAGTTTCGCCTTTTCTTTAGGCGACAGATTGGATACTAACCGATTACATAACTTAAAGTTCCCCTTACTTCTAGCATCAATAACCCATTTAAAAAGTTTCTTCATTGAACTGTTAATAACGGGGTCATTTAATTTTGTATCAACAACGGAGTTCTTTGTTATCAAGTCACCATTAGGTGTTACTTCATTTTCCCCACACTTAGGCGTTTTATTATTGTTAAGCACTACCGTTGGAGTTGGTAAAACAACATGGTTCTTACCAATCGTTTTTGCTGGTTCAACGGTTTTGGTTGGTAGAGATTTAGACTTTCGAATCATAAAGGTGATCGATTTCTCATCATTACTAAGTGTCATTCTACCCTTTCTTACATCAAATAACGCCCCGGTGGACGCTAAGAATGGTCGACCTAAAATTAGAGGAATGTTTGGGTCCTCTTCTATGTCAATGACAATAAATTCGACTAGAAAGGTTAAATTACCTACTTGAACGGGTGCTTAATGGTTTTATCAAAGAGTCAAACACTCATATCTGTTGGACTTAACTTACCTACTCCTAATCTCTTATATAATGAAAGAGGCATAACACTCACACTTGCACCTAAATCTGCTAGTGCATCATACATGACACAATCACTAAGTAGACAAGGAACAATAAATTCACCCGGATCACCTACTTTAGGTGGAGGTTTTGGTGGAACTGTCTTCACCGGGTTTACTTCTACTGTTTTTGTTTCTTGCACTTTCTTATTCTTCTTCTTCTTCTTTCCAGAGGTATCACAAACTTTATTACCTATCACTTGCTCATACTCAACTCTTTTTCTTAGAAACGGGATGGGTGGTCTGTATGGTGCCACCACTGGCTTTACATACTCGGGTGGTGGTGGTGGTGTAACTTCTTCATTGTTACTTACATTAAAAACTTCCCATCTTCTGGTACTGGTTTTTCAGAATTTGTTGAAACCATGTTAACATTTTCATTCCGAAGATTTTCTTCAGTATTACTCGGTAGCTTTTCTTGTTCCCTTTCACTCATCAATCTAACAAGAGTACCTACTTGTTTTTCTAGATTTAAAATGGAAGCTTGTTGAGTTCTAAATGACTGATCAAACCTCTCATTCATTTGGGTTTGAGTTTCAATAAATTGTGTTTGAGATTCAACTAGCTTAAATACCACGTCTTCCAGGTTTGAATTTTTCTCTTCGGTTTGTTGTGGTGGTTTATACAAGCCAGGTCTTTGTTGATTGAAAGTGTTGTTTTGAGTTGGTTGGTTATTCGGACCTTGTTGGTTGTATGAGTTATTATTGTCGGGTCCTTTTGGATTGTAAAGAATGTTTTGATTTCGATTGAAGTTTAGCCTTGGAGGTTGATAATTATTTTGATAATTATTTCCCGGCCTTTGGTTCGTGCAGGAAACATTCTCACGTTGTTCCATCGTTTGCTCAATGTGACAATCTTTCGTTAAGTGTGGTCCTCCGCATTGCTCACAACTGATTCGTATTGCGTGAATATCTTTAGTCATCTTTTCCATTCGTCTCTCGAAAGCATCTATTTTTGCGGAAATAGAATCAAAGTTATGGCTAGAATCGGCTCTAGCTGCTTTCGATGAATGAAAAATATCTTTTTCCTAGTGCCACTCATGAGAGTGGGATGCTGTGTTATCAATGATCTTGTGAGCTTCGGTTGCGGTTTTCTTCATAATGGAACCACCAGCTGCTGTGTCGATGTCTTTTCGTGTGGGGATGTCTACGCCTTTATAGAAGATTTGCACTATTTGAAAAGTGTCTAAACCATGTTGAGGACATCCTCTCAACATCCTTCCGAATCTTGTCCATGCCTCATATAACGTTTCATTTGGCTTTTGCACGAACGTGGCAATTTCTCCTTGAAGTCTCACGGCTTTAGATGCCGGAAAGAATCTTTGAAGAAATTTTTCAACTAAAACATCCCATGTGTCAATCGCCCCTTCAGGTAACGATTCTAACCAATCTTTGGCTTCTCCTTCTAAAGTCCATGGGAACAACATAAGATAAATAGTTTCATCCTCAACTTCTCGGATTTTAAAGAGATTACAAATCCGATTAAAAGTTCGAAGATGTTTGTTTGGATCTTCTTTTATTGTACCACCAAATTGGCATTGATTAGTGATCATGTGTAGGATTTGTCCTTTGATTTCAAAATCTGATGCTCTAACATCTGGTTGATTAATCGCGTGACCTTGGCCCGTGCGTATGGCTCTCATTCGGTCTTCCATGCTTTGAGGTTCCGTTATTTCCATTCTTGAATTTGTTGAATCCGAATCACTAGAAGATTCTAATTTAATGGTTTGTGGTTCAGGAGGAATGATTAGTGGTTCAGGATCTTGGAATTGTCCTTGAATATCCTCCGGATTCTTAGTTGTGAAGTCAGGTTCAAAAGATGGATTATCAGAATTTCGAATTGGAGTACTTGTTCGACTAGATGATGATTCTAAAGAAAAATCAACGTCGATAATATTGGCTAGATGTCTTGATCGAGTTACAGGTGGTGAACGGATGAAAGGTAGTGAACGATTTGCTCGGTGCATTCACTGAATATCCCATTAGTTATAAAAATAAGAAAAATTATATAAGTTATCAAATTAATAGACTTTTCTGATTTTGCCCACGTTTCGAATAGCCAATAGATGCAGCAGGTAGCTAGGACCCTTTAAATCGGAAGCCCACAACTCGCCACTAACAAATCCAACTATTACTACGAACCAGAAAATTTTGGATGTCTATCAATTTAACCGCTTAAAATAATTTTTCATTTTGAAATTTTAGAGAAGAAATAGAAAATTCTATGTCCTATAAACTAGAGCGTCGAGAAATAAGAAAGAAAAAGATTGCGCGTCGAAAAATGTCAAAAAATAAGAGGTCAAAAAATAATCGTCGAAAAATAATAAAAAGAAAGTAGCGCGTCGTAACTTGAAAGGAACTAAAAACTAAATCTAAAAAGTTGCGCCTAAAGGTATTAAAGCTTAAAAGGAAATCTATATCCAAAACATCAATAACTTAAAAAGCACTAAAATATATAAACGGCGTCGCAAAATTCTAAAGCGCCTAAATCTTAGTCAATAGAAAAAGCACTTAAGGGATTTTACGGCAAATCTTAGAAATCTAGAAATAAAAATAAGCTACGGCAAAAACTAGAACTTAAAACTAGTTATGAATAATAAATATACAAATTACGAATTATATTTTTAAAATGATACGAAATATAAAAAGAAAATTAGAGTTATACAAATATAATTTTTTTATAAAAATATTATTTATATAAAAGTATTAATATAAATATGTAAATAATAATAATTAAAACTTAAAATACAAATTATATTAAAACTATATAATAATTAAACCCTAATAATAATAATAATTATAATAATAAAACCCTAATTCGTAATTAATGGCTGGATCAGAGCTGTCAGACCAAGCTCCGCGAGTGCGGATTTATGCTCCCTAAAATCTCCGCGAGTGCGGAGGATGTAAATTACGCACGTTCAGGTGTTTTTTTTACAAGTTTTATAAAATAAAAGATAGATAATTTTTATAAAATAAAAATAAACTTATATTTTAAAACTTAAAATAAAAATACTTATTAATTTATAAATAAAAATCTTAAAAATAAATATTTATATATATATATATATATATATATATATATATATATATATATATATATATATATAATTTTTTTATGTTTTATACTTTTTTTATACTTATTACAAAAACAATATATTTTTTTTTCGAAATAAGAAATAATATATTTTTACAAAAATTTACGAAAATATAGCGTTTTTCACCGAGTCCCCGGCAGCGGCGCCAAAAACTTGATGTGTGTGAGGTGGGGTACGAAATAGTATTATTTTTACTACGAAATACGTTACAAATTACACAAGTTTTAATTATTTATTTACAGATGAGATATACCTAAACCTTGCTACAACACTATAGGCAGCGTACCTAAACGTAGAGTAGTATAGTTTTTAGTAAGTCCGGTTCGTTCCACAGGGAGCTGGCTTATTTCACACTATATTTAAATTAAGTATATTTGTACAAAATATATATAATTATATATAATAATATATAAAAGGGGGGTTTACCGTTTAATGACCGGTTTGTCGATTTTTAAAACTTTAGTCGCAGTTAAAACCTAATGTAAAATATTAAATAAATAAAAGACTTAATTTAAAGTGTAAAGTAAATAACGAAAATGAAATTGCGATAAATAAAAGTGCGATAAAATAAAATTACGATTATTAAAGAGTACAAAAATTAAAAGTGCAATTAAATACAATGACAATAAATAAAAGTGCAATTAAATACAATAACAATAAATAAAAGTGCAATAATTAGAAGTGCAATTAAATATGAAAATAAAGGAATTATGCTTATTTAAACTTCCGTAATCATGATGTTTGATGTGTTGATTTTAGTTTACTCCCACGGGTTAATTGTTCTTTGTCCTGGATTATACAATATGTGCGTCTGGTTTTTGTCCATAACAGTCCATCAGTCATAAATATAAAGTGCGAGTGTCCTCATCAAATTATCCTTATACCCGAAGTCAAATATTCCAACTAATTGAGGACTTAAACTGTAACAAGGTTTTAATACTTTGTTTAATAATTACACCAGGATATCGACTGCGTGTAACCCAAGGTTTTAATACTTTGTTATCAATTATGTCAAGTGTCCTTGTACATAATTTCACCCCTGTTTTAATAATTCCATAGACTATTAATCCATTCCCGTATCCGGTTAAATGAACGATTATTCGTACATATAAATATCCCGCCCATCGTGTCCGATTGAGTGTATATGGTTATTTATAGGTACGTCCAATTGTAAATCTTTATATTAAAATTAACAAACTATCATTTAGTTAAACAAATATAAAGCCTATTAATAGCCCATAGTCTAATTTCCACAAGTGTCGTTCTTTTGTCCAAACCCCAATTATGGTACAAAGCCCAATTACCCAATTTTAGTAATTAGCCCAACATCATGATTACTTTGTTTTAAATAAGCATAATAATAACTTAGCTACGAGACATTAAATTAAAAAGGTTGAACATAACTTACAATGATTAAAAATAGCGTAGCGTTACACGGACAGAACTTCGACTTAAAACCCGTAAAACATTTCTTACAATAACCCAACTAAACCATATTTATTATTAAATCTAAAATTAAAATTAAAATTATAATATAAATATATTACATAAATTGAGAGATAGATTGAAAAATGGTACAAAAACTCGGCAGAAGCTCGTGCTTTTTATAGGAGAATTCTGAATTTGGTGTGCTCCGCGATCGCGGCATTTTATGCCTTAGGAGCTCTGCACTCGCGGAGTTCGTGTATCCAGCTCATCCATTTTTGGAACCTTGCTTGTCGACATTTATATATATAATATAATATAAATAATTTATATAATTATTTATATATTATATTATATTATATTTATGTGTATAGTTGATTTGTAATTTCCGCTCCGTTGCGTCGCGCATTTACGCCCGGTTTAAAAGGACCCGTTCATATACATTATAAACGATTCACAATAGTTGATTACATTGTGAGGTATTTGACCTCTATATGATACATTTTACAAACATTGTATTCGTTTTTAAAAGACAAATTTTCTTTACATCGAAAATTGACAGACATGCATACCATTTCATAATATCCACTATCCAACTATAAATTGATTTAATAATAATCTTTGATGAACTCAATGACTCGAATGCAACGTTCTTCGAAATATGCTATGAAAGACTCCAAGTAATATCTTTAAAATGAGCAAATGCACAGTGAAAGATTTCTTTAACACCTGAGAATAAACATGCTTTAAAGTGTCAACCAAAAGGTTGGCGAGTTCATTAGTTAATCATAATCATTTATTTCCATCATTTTAATAGGCTACAAGAATTTCATTTCCAGTTCTCATAAATATACGTCCCATGCATAGAGACAAAAATAATCATTCATATGGTGAACACCTGGTAACCGACATTAACTAGATACATATAAGAATATCCCCTATCATTCCGGGATCCTCCTTCGGATATGATATAAATTTCGAAGTACTAAAGCATCCGGTACTTTGGATGGGGTTTGTTAGGCCCAATAGATCTATCTTTAGGATTCGCGTCAATTAGGGTGTCTGTTCCCTAATTCTTAGATTACCAGACTTTAATAAAAAGGGGCATATTCGATTTCGATAATTCAACCATAGAATGTAGTTTCAATTACTTGTGTCTATTTTGTCAAACATTTATAAAAGTGCATGTATTCTCAGTCCCAAAAATATAAAGGGTAAAAAGGCAAATGAAACTCACCATACTGTATTTCGTAGTAAAAATACATATAACGTCATTGAACAAGTGCAAGGTTGGTCTCGGATTCACGAACCTAAATTAATTATATATATTTATGTGTTGGTCAATATTTGTCTAACAAATTAGGTCAAGTCATAGTGTACCACAATCCTAATGCTCGAGACTAATATGCAAAAGTCAACAAAAGTAAATTTGACTCAAAATAATTTCCAAAAATCTATTAATGATTAATATATAGTTTAAATATCGTCGTTTTATATTTTTAAATATTTTTTAAAAGATTTATTAGAGTAAATAATATAATTTATTTATTAATAAATAAAATTTTATATTAAATTTATATAATAAAATATACTTTTATATATATTAAGTAATAAAATTTATAGGGTTCATTTAATATCATAAAGATAATATGATAGGTATTATTAAAGTAAGTTATTACACGTAGTAAAATATGTTTGTATCACATATTTATTTGATAAAATAATATCTATAATGATAGTAAGTAAAAGTTGTATTATTTTGTAATAATAATTATTATTATAAAAATATCAATATTTATAATTACTAAGATGACATTATGATAAAACGATAATTCTAATTATGATAACTTTAATATTTACGATAATTTTTAATATTATCTTTAAAATAATAATTCTATTTAAAATAATAATAATAATGATATTTTATAGTAACAATGACATTTCTATTAAAATAATAATTTTTGTTAAAATGATAGTTTTAATACTAACGATACTTTTAATAATAATAGTAATGATAAAAATAATAAGAACGATAATTTTATCTAAATCAATATCTTATAATATTTTAATTTCATCATGATACTCTTACTCATTATTTCCTAATCGTTTCATTTAATAGCTTTTAATCGTCTTTTATATCGTGTTCATAATAATGATAATAATAGTAATCAAAATAATTAGGTGTTACAAATATTTGTTTTAATTACACTAATATTAATAATGATAGTTACTATAACATTATTAACGATAATACTAATAATTATCTTAATGATAATATAGTAATAATAATAATAACAATAACAATAACCATTTTTAAATAATGATATATATATATTAATAATGATAATAATAATAATACTAATAATAATAATAATAATAATAATAATAATAATAATAATAATAATAATAATAATAATAATAATAATAATTGGATAATAATAATAATACTAATTATAACTTTAACGATAATAACGATAGTAATAATAAAAAAATAACAATTTTTAATGATAAATCCCTTTTATTGATAAAGATAATAATAATCATAATAATAAGATAAAACTAGAACGACGATAAAAACGACGATAATAATAATCATTTTTAATAAAAATATCGAAAATTCAATTGATTATAACTTCTAATCCGTTCATCGAAACCATTCGATATCTAAAGGAAAAGTTCTTAATTTTTCGTTAGCTTTCCAAGGACATGCATATCTTATACCTTATCTCAACCGCAAGTGTAACTAATTCAAGATTCAAGCTAACCTGTCTAAGGGCAATATCAAAAGTACAAGCATGCATAATCCTAAATACTCGAGCACTACTCAGGGATACACTATTAGTATGTAAAAGTTAAATTATGAGTACTCACGTATCAATATTGAGATTCAATATTGCAGGAAAGGTACGTAGACGCAACGAAAATGATAAACATTATATTGACCTCACGAGCATACCCATGAACCATACTCAATCACCTCTATAGCTATAACCCATAATTTCCTTAATCATATCCTACTCGAAAAACATTTTCGAAACCACTCGGACAGCACTCCGTCGTAATATTTTATGTATACTAATAATATCTTGAAATAATACGGAGTAAATATATATATGTAAATCGATTGAGAGAGTTTAGAGAAAAATATTTTCAAGTTTCTATGAAATAATGAAACCTATTGAATTCTATTTATAATATATTTTTGAATTATTAAAGTGAATTATTAAAGTATGAATTATTAAAGTGAATTATTAAAGTATGAATTATTAAAGTGAATTATTAAAGTATGAATTATTAAAGTGAATTATTAAAGTATGAATTATTAAAGTGAATTATTAAAGTTAAAGTAAAGTAAAGGTAAAGTTTAAGTATAGTAAAAGTATAAAACTATGTACGTATAATACGCGTATAAATATATATAATATTAATTTAAATTGTTATATATATTTAATAAAATAAAATATAAATATCGTTATCTTTATCATACTAGTTAAGTAATGAGTTGTCAAAAGTGGTTCTAGATATTTATAAAAGTTATATACGTTTTAATAATAAAGTTCTTTTTAAACTGAAAACGTTTTTGTACGTTTGAAATTAAATAGATCAATCGAGTCTTTATGAGATTCAATCTTCCACTATCCTTTGTCTAGTTCTCAATGATTGACAATTTGTTCTTATTTATAAATCACTTTACCATTTTCCGAATATTGTTAAAATGGAAAGATTTCTCAAATCAACGTGGGCCTTTCAACAGAGACTTGTAATCATAATTCAATATATCTGATAATTCAATCATTTGATCTTATCTTCTAATTCCATTGATAAACATTTTGAAACAGATACAATCATATAAAGTATTTAATCTAATATTTTGTTTACGTTTCAAGTTATAATATATATACACATATACATATATAATCATATTCGTTTAATGGTTCGTGAATCGTTGGAACTTGGTCGAGGTTGAATGAATGTATGAACATAGTTTAAAATTCTTGAAATTTAACTTAACAAATATTGCTTATCGTGTCGGAAACATATAAAGATTAAAGTTTAAATTTGGTTGGAAATTTCCGGTTTGTCACACGGTTTATGTCCCGGTTCCGAATTTTCGAACGTCCTTTCGTACGCGTAGATATCTTGTACTTTGCGTTTCGCAGCTTGTACTCTTATAATTTTTAGACGTTTCTCATCAATAATTGGAACCACTTTAATTGTATCTTGTACATTTGAGCTTTTTGGACGTTTGCATCTTCAAATCGTCGTTTTCACCTTTTGTCTTCGCACTTATTTATTTAAACGAATATTGTATAAAAATAGAACAATTGCAACTAAAAGCTTTACATATTGGAAGGATATTGCTACTAAATATATGTTCATTTGGAGCACTATCAGGAAGCACGTTATCTTTTGTAAAATGCTATATTTTCATGAATGCTAAACTGGTTTTCAAATAGCATATAGTGTTTGACCTTGTAATGATCCTGTTGTTGATGGTCCGTACACATTGATTTAGTACGGGGCGTCACAATATATCCTTAGAAAATTAGGAAAGTGAACCAAGTCCAAAGAAGAAGAAACCAGTGATTCAGATTAGGGAGTTGTAATCATGTTGTATATTATATGTATTGTAGTGCGCTTGTACTTTTATGTTCTATGTAAAAATTGCTTGTATTGTTTGTTAATTATCTATTATGAATCTAATCCTTGTCTATTTTACAGTATAAAAACAAAATGGACGTTAAGGGTAGACAACCGAATATTTTAGAAGACCTACCAGAGGATATGATTGAGGAAATCTTGTCTAGAGTTGGTCAGAATTCATCAGCACATTTAGTTATGGCAAAATTAACTTGTCAAACATTTGAAAGACTTTCCAGAAATGCCTTAGTTTGTAAAAGGCTTTCCTTTGATAGGTGGGGTATATCACATTGGGGAGACCGTAAGTTACGCCGTGTTTTCTTTAAAGCGTTAAATGTGGGGAACCCAAATGCAATTTTACGTTACGGGTTAAGAACCTATTTTGACTCAACATACTCCAACATAGGATTTCGTGAGTTAGAAAGAACTTCTAACATGCAACATAAAGAAGCATGTTATACTTACGGGTTAGTGATGTTCGCTTCTTACCAAAGTGAGAAAAAGAACGTCGGATTACAACTTTTAAATAAAACTTTCCCACACGTGACGGATTCAGTAGTTGGGGTGAGAAACAAGGTTTTTAAATTGTTATGGGGTTGTTGGACATTACGAAACCCTCGTTCTTTTGATGACATTACAACATGCTGCCTAGCCAATGGTCATGACGGTTACTTTCCACAAGACCAAGGATGGGAAGTCGTCTTAGTAAAACCAGAATGCATGACTTGTTTCTGGACTTATGAATTACGTGTCTTTATTTCTTTTGTTAAACGACTTGCGTATTAACTAGAATTGCCTTTATAGCTACCGAGTAGCAAAGTTATTATGTGCTATATTTCATCCTATATGTATAATAGCGTTATTGTAAGTTTGTATATATTGTATAAAATTTAAACGCGAAAGATTATTATAATCAGTTTTTTCATATAGAATTATAGTAGTTGCATTGTATATTAGCTACTAAGTATGAACTTAACGGGTAGGTACTACCCGAACTAAACTATAAAACGCTAATATAAAGAAAAAGCTTTTATAAATGAGTTCATACTATGCTACGAAATACTATTGACTACTCTTAAAATCCTATATGATTAACTTAATTCTTTTGGGTTATTTTTGAAGGAAATGGCACCGGCAACTCGTCAGAATTTAAACATGAGTGAGGAAGACTTCCGTGTTTTCCTTGCAGCAAACATAGCCGCAGTACAGGCTGCGATGCAAAATAAAAATAACTCTGGATCTTGCAGTGGAACTAATTCCACAAGAAATCGTGTAGGATGCTCCTAAAAGAATTCACTGCCTGCAAACCTTTGGAATTTGATGGAACCGAAGGACCTATTGGATTGAAACGGTGGACCGAGAAGGTCGAATCGGTGTTTGCCATAAGTAAGTGTACTGAAGAGGACAAAGTTAAGTACGCTATGCATATTTTCACAGGTACTGCGTTAACGTGGTGGAACACCTATCTTGAACAGGTAGGACAAAATGCTGCTTACGCACTACCATGGTCGGCATTCAAGCAATTGATGAACGAGCAGTACCGTCCTAGAAACGAAGTCAATAAGCTCAAGGTAGAACTTAGAGAGTTACGAACACAAGGGTTCGACATTACCACATATGAATGACGATTCACAGAGTTGTGCCTATTGTGTCCGAGAGCGTTCGAAGATGAAGAAGAGAAGATCGGCGCGTTTGTAAAAGGGTTACCAGTAAGGATTCAAGAAGATGTGAGTTCACACGAGCCCGCTTCCATACAGAAGGCAAGTCGAATGGCTCATAAACTCATAAATCAGATTGAGGGGAGAATTAAAGAGTAGGCGACCGAAGAAGCCAACACAAAACAACTCAAGAGAAAGTGAGAAAAAACCAGTGACAAGGGTCACCATTACAATAACAACAACAATCACAACCATACTCACAATAACAATCATAACAACTGCAACAACAATCGCAACAATAACCGTAATCCTAACAATAACTACAATAAATGTCCCAATAACAGCAACAACTACAACAACCATTTCAACAACAATAACAATCCCAACAACTACCTCAATAACAACAAACAACAGAAACAACCATGCATCAGGTGTGTAGAGTACCATCCGAATGCGTTTTGCACAATATTTTGCACCAAGTGTAAGAGAGGTGGTCATGGCGCGACAAAATGTGAGGTTTACAGACCAAAGAACAACAAAAATAAAGAAACAAATAATGTTGGAACAAATAATGCCGACGTAGTTTGTTATAAATGTGGAAAACCGAGTCACATTATTAGAAATTGCCCAAACCAAGGGAATAATAATGGGTAAGGCCGCGGAAGAGTTTTCAATATTAATGCGATAGAAGCGCAGGAAGACTCGGAGCTTGTTACGGGTACGTTTCTTATTGACAATAAATCTGCTTATGTTTTATTTGATTCAGGTGCGGATAGAAGCTATATGAGTAGAGATTTTTGTGCTAAATTAAGTTGTCCATTGACGCCTTTAGATAGTAAATTTTTACTCGAATTAGCAAACGGTAAATTAATTTCAGCAGATAATATATGTCGGGAGAGAGAAATTAAACTGGGGGATGAAACGTTTAAAATTGATTTAATACCAGTCGAGTTAGAGAGTTTTGATGTAATAATTGGCATGGACTGGTTGAAAAGGGTGAGAGCATAGGTCGTTTGTTACAAAAATGCGATTCGCATTATGCGTACAGGGAAAAGAACAACACGAAATTAAATCTTATTAGTAGTTTGAAGGAACAAAAACTAATAAGAAAAGGTTGTTTTGTCATTCTAGCACACATCGAGGAAGTTAAACCTGAAGAAAAGAACATCAGTGATGTTCCCATCGCAAAAGAATTTCCCGATGTATTTCTGAAAGAATTACCGGGATTACCCCCACATCGATCCGTTGAATTTCAAATAGACCTTGTACCAGGAGCTGCACCAATAGCTCATGCTCCATACAGACTCGCACCCAGCGAAATGAAAGAATTACAAAGTTAGTTACAGGAACTTTTAGAGCGTGGTTTCATTCGACCAAGCATATCACCGTAGGATGGTACATTTAGGTTATGTATCAACTACTGAGAGTTGAACAAATTTACCATCAAGAACCGCTACCCACTATCGAGAATCGAAGACTTATTTGATCAAATACAAGGCTCGTCGGTTTATTCGAAGATTGATTTACGTTCTGGGTATCATCAAATGCGGGTGAAGGAGGATGATATTCCAAAGACTGCTTTTAAGACGCGTTACGGTCATTACAAGTTTATGGTTATGCCATTTGGGTTGACTAACGCACCAGCTGTGTTCATGGACCTCATGAACCGAGTGTGTGGACCATACCTTGATAAGTTTGTCATTGTTTTCATCGATGACATACTTATTTACTCGAAGAATGAACAAGAGCACGAAGAACATTTGAGAAAAGTGCTAGAGTTGTTGAAAAAAGAAAAACTGTACGCTAAGTTTTCAAAGTGTGCATTTTGGTTGGAAGAAATTCAATTCCTCGGTCACATAGTGAACAAAGAAGGTATTCAGGTGGATCTAGGAAAGATTGAAACCGTTGAAAAGTGGGAAACTCTGAAAAGTCCGAAGCATATACGCCAATTTTTAGGACTGGCCGGTTACTACAGAAGGTTCATCCAAGATTTTTCCAAAATAGCAAAACCCTTGACTTCATTAATGCATAAAGGGAAGAAATTTGAATGGAAGGATGAGCAGGAGAAAGTGTTTCAATTGTTGAAGAAAAAGTTAACTACTGCACCTATATTGTCATTGCCTAAAGGGAATGATGATTTTGTGATATATTGTGACACCTCAAAGAAAGGCCTTGGCTGTGTATTAATGAAACGAGCGAATGTAATTGCTTATGCGTCCAAACAATTGAAGATTCACGAGCAAAATTATACGACTCACGATTTGGAATTAGGCGCTGTTGTTTTTGCATTAAAGACTTGGAGGCACTACTTATATGGGGTCAAAAGTATTATATATACCGACCACAAAAGTCTCCAACATATATTTAATCAGAAACAACTGAACATGAGACAGCGTAGGTGGATTGAACTGTTGAATGATTACGATTTCGAGATTCGTTACCACCCGGGGAAGGCAAATGTGGTAGCCGACGCCTTGAGCAGAAAGGATAGAGAACCCATTCGAGTAAAAGCTATGAATATAATGATTCACACTAACCTTACTACTCAAATAAAGGAGGCGAAAAAGGAGTTTTAAAAAAGGGAAATTTAAAGGATGAAATACCCAAAGGATCGGAGAAGCATCTTAATATTCGGGAAGACAGAACCTGGTATAGGGCTAAAAGAATTTGGGTACCAAAATTTGGAGATATGAGAGAAATGGTACTTAGAGAAGCTCATAAAATGAGATACTCAATACATCCTGGAACGGGGAAGATGTACAAGGATCTCAAGAAATATTTTTGGTGGCCGGGTATGAAAGCCGATGTTGCTAAATACGTAGGAGAATGTTTGACGTATTCTAAGGTCAAAGTGGAGCATCAGAAACCATCAGGTCTACTTCAATAACCCAAAATCCCAGAATGGAAATTGAAAAACATTACCATGGATTTCATCACTAAATTTCCAAGGACTGCAAGTGGTTTTGATACAAATTTGGGTAATAGTTGATCATCTTACAAAATCAGCACACTTCTTGCCAATAAGAGAAGATGACAAGATGGAGAAGTTAGCACGATTGTATTTGAAGGAAGTCGTCTCCAGACATGGAATACCAATCTCTATTATCTCTAATAGGGATGGCAGATTTATTTCAAGATTCTGGAAGACATTATAGCAAGCATTAGGAACTCATCTAGACATGAGTACTGCCTATCATCCACAAATTGATGCGCAGAGCGAAAGGACGATACAAACGCTTGAAGACATGCTACGAGCATGTGTTATTGATTTCTGAAACAGTTGGGATCGACACCTTCCGTTAGCATAATTTTCCTACAACAACAGTTACCATTCAAGCATTGAGATGGCGCCGTTTGAAGCACTTTATGGTAGAAAGTGCAGGTCTCCGATTTGTTAGAGTGAAGTGTGTAGTGACCCGAACTTTTCCATGTTTATATATATATTAAATGAAATTGTTATTTACATTATTAAGTGTTTCCAACATGTTAAGCAATCAAACTTGTTAAGACTTGATTAATTGAAATAGGTTTCATATAGACAATTGACCACCCAAGTTGACCGGCGATTCACGAACGTTAAAACTTGTAAAAACTATATGATGACATATATATGGATATATATATAGTTAACATGATATTATTATAAGTAAACATATCATTAAGTATATTAACAATGAACTACATATGTAAAAACAAGACTACTAACTTAATGATTTTGAAACGAGACATATATGTAATGATTATTGTTGTAACGACATTTAATGTATATATATCATATTAAGATATATTAATACATCATGATATCATGATAATGTAATAATTTAACATCTCATTTGATTTAATAAACAAAGGGTTAACAACATTTAACAAGATCGTTAACCTAAAGGTTTCAGAACAACACTTACATGTAACGACTAACGATGACTTAACGACTCAGTTAAAATGTATATACATGTAGTGTTTTAATATGTATTCATACACTTTTGAAAGACTTCAAGACACTTATCAAAATACTTCTACTTAACAAAAATGCTTACAATTATATCCTCGTTCAGTTTCATCAAAAATTCTACTCGTATGCACCCGTATTCGTACTCGTACAATACACAACTTTTAGATGTATGTACTATTGGTATATACATTCTAATTATCAGCACATAGCAGACCATTTGAGTCACCTAACACATGTGGGAACCATCATTTGGCAACTAGCATGAAATATCTCATAAAATTACAAAAATATGAGTAATCATTCATGACTTATTTACATGAAAACAAAATTACATATCCTTTATATCTAATCCATAAACCAACGACCAAAAACACCTACAAACACTTTCATTCTTCAATTTTATTCATCTAATTGATCTCTCTCAAGTTCTATCTTCAAGTTCTAAGTGTTCTTCATAAATTCTACAAGTTCTAGTTTCATAAAATCAAGAATATTTCCAAGTTTGCTAGCTTACTTCCAATCTTGTAGAGTGATCATCCAACCTCAAGAAATATTTCTTATTTACAGTAAGATATCTTTTTAATACAAGGTAATACTCATATTCAAACTTTGATTCAATTTCTATAACTATAACAATCTTATTTCGAGTGAAAATCTTACTTGAACTTGTTTTCGTGTCATGATTCTGCTTCAAGAACTTTGAAGCCATCCAAGGATCCTTTGAAGCTAGATCCATTTTTTTCATTTCCAGTAGCTTTATCCAGAAAACTTGAGGTAGTAATGATGTTCATAACATCATTCGATTCATACATATAAAGCTATCTTATTCGAAGGTTTAAACTTGTAATCACTAGAACATAGTTTAGTTAATTCTAAACTTGTTCGCAAACAAAAGTTAATCCTTCTAACTTGACTTTTAAAATAAAAAAAACACATGTTCTATATCTATATGATATGCTAACTTAATAATTTAAAACCTGAAAACACGAAGAACACTGTAAAACCGGACATACGCCGTCGTAGTAACACCGCGGGCTGTATTGGGTTAGTTATTTAAAAACTATGATAAACTTTGATTTAAAAGTTGTTCTTCTTTGAAAATGATTTTTCTTATGAACATGAAACTATATCCAAAAATCATGGTTAAACTCAAAGTGAAAGTATGTTTTCTAAAATGGTCATCTAGACGTCGTTCTTTCGACTGAAATGACTACCTTTACAAAAACGACTTGTAACTTATATTTCTGACTATAAACCTATAATTTTTCTGTTTAGATTCATAAAATAGAGTTCAATATGAAACCATAGCAATTTGGTTCTCTCAAAACGGATTTAAAATAAAGAAGTTATGGGTAAAACAAGATTGGATAATTTTTCTTGTTGTAGCAACGTGAAAATTAGTAACAAATCTATATTAATCATATCCTAGCTAACTTATATTGTATTATACATGTATTCTAATATATTATGTAATCTTGGGATACCATAGACACGTATGCAAATGTTTTGACATATCATATCGACCCATGTGTATATATTATTTGGAACAACCATAGACACTCTATATGCAGTAATGTGGGAGTTAGCTATACAGGGTTGAGGTTGATTCCAAAAATATATATACTTTGAGTTGTGATCTAGCCTGAGACATGTATACACTGGGTCGTGGATTGATTCAAGATAATATATATCAATTTTTTTTCTGTACATCTAACGTTGGACAACTAGTTGTAGGTTACTAACGAGGACAACTGACTTAATAAACTTAAAACATCAAAATGTATTAAAAGTGTTGTAAATATATTTTGAATATACTTTGATATATATGTACATATTTGTTATAGGTTCGTGAATCGACCAGTGGCCAAGTCTTACTTCCCGACGAAGTAAAAATCTGTGAAAGTGAGTTATAGTCCCACTTTTAAAATCTAATATTTTTGGGATGAGAATACATGCAGGTTTTATAAATGATTTACAAAATAGATACAAGTACGTGAAACTACATTCTATGGTTGAATTATCGAAATCGAATATGCCCCTTTTTATTAAGTCTGGTAATCTAAGAATTAGGGAACATACACCCTAATTGACGCGAATCCTAAAGATAGATCTATTGGGCCTAACAAACCCCATCCAAAGTACTGGATGCTTTAGTACGTCAAAATTTATATCATATCCGAAGGGTGTCCCGGAATGATGGGGATATTCTTATATATGCATCTTGTTAATGTCGGTTACCAGGTGTTCACCATATGAATGATTTTAATCTCTATGTATGGGATGTGTATTGAAATATGAAATCTTGTGGTCTATTGTTACGATTTGATATATATATATATATATATATATATATATAGGTTAAACCTATAACTCACCAACATTTTTGTTGACGTTTAAAGCATGTTTATTCTCAGGTGAATACTAAGAGCTTCCGCTGTTGCATACTAAAATAAGGACAAGATTTGGAGTCCATGTTTGTATGATATTGTGTAAAAACTGCATTTAAGAAACATATGTCGATGTAATATATTTCTATTGTAAACCATTATGTAATGGTCGTGTGTAAACAGTATATTTTAGATTATCATTATTTGATAATCTACGTAATGCTTTTGAAACCTTTATTGATAAAATAAAGGTTATGGTTGTTTTAAAAATAAATGCAGTCTTTGAAAAACGTCTCATATAGAGGTCAAACCCTCGCAACGAAATCAATTAATATGGAACGTTTATAATCAATATGAACGGGACATTTCAGTTGGTATCCGAGCGTTGGTCTTAGAGAACTAGAATTTTGCATTAGTGTGTCTTATCGAGTTTGTTAGGATGCATTAGTGAGTCTGGCCTTCGACCGTGTTTACTTGAAAAATGATTGCTTAACAAGTTTTGTTGGAAACTATATATTTTTAACATGTGAATATTATGTGATATATTAATCTCTTAACGTGTTTGATATTATGTGATAGATGTCTACCTCTAGAACAAGTCCCATTGACTCACCTAATAATAATGAAGAGTCAAATGTAAATTGGAATGATTCGTGGACTAATTCATAAGTTCCCGAAGAGGAACCGGAAGAAGAGTCGGAACCGGAAGAAGAATCGGAACCGGAAGAAGAATCGGAACCGGAAGAAGAAATAGAACCAATGGGGGAAATAATAAAACGGTTAAGTAGAAGAAAATTCTCAACCAACCGACCAAAGTTAATTATGGTCAATGGTGTTTCCGCCAAGGAAGCAAAGTATTGGGAGGATTACCAATTCTCCGATGAAGATCCCGACAAGGATTCCGATGATGTTATAGAAATTACCCCAACACAATTTAATAAGGCAAAAGAGAACAATAAGGGAAAGGGCATAAAAATAGAGAAATTCGATTCCAAACCCGATGAACTTTATATGTATCGTCAACACCCGTATTTCTTAAGTTGTGACAATAACCCGGGAACCTCTAAACCACCAGATTTTTCTAAACCAATGTGGAAAACGACGGCTCGTATTAGGGGAACATCATATATCCCTAAAAACTTGGCAAAACGAACCAAAACCGAAGAAGAAGAAACGAGCGAGTCGGAATAAGATAGTTGTATTCATGTGGTGTAATATATGTAATATAGTGTGCTTATGCTTTATGATATATGTAAAAATTGCTTGTATTAATAAGTAATTTTTTTTTATGAATCTAACTCTTGTCTATTTTACAGTTTAAAAACACAAAATGGATAGACAACCCAATATTTTAAGAGACCTACCCGGAGACATGATTGATGAAATCTTGTCTAGAGTCGGTCAGAATTCCTCGGCACAACTATTTAAGGCGAGATCAGTTTGTAAGACATTCGAAGAACGTTTCAAGAATGCCTTGGT
Organism: Rutidosis leptorrhynchoides; assembly: GCF_046630445.1. Taxonomy (NCBI): domain Eukaryota; kingdom Viridiplantae; phylum Streptophyta; class Magnoliopsida; order Asterales; family Asteraceae; genus Rutidosis; species Rutidosis leptorrhynchoides. The sequence goes on from NC_092337.1 coordinate 342,853,743, forward strand.
TTATAAAAGGCTTTCGTTCGAAAGATGGGGGATATCACATTGGGAAATCCATAAGTTACGATGTGTTTACTTTGACGCATATATTGCGGGGAACCCAAATGCTATTTTACGCAACGGGTTAAGAAATTATTTTGACTCAATATATCCGAATATAGGACTTCGTGATTTAGAAAAAGCGGCTAACATGCAACATAAAGAAGCATGTTATGCTTACGGGTTAGTAATGTTCGCTTCTCACCAAAGTGAGAATAAGAACATCGGGCTACAACTATTAAACAAAACGTTCCCACAAGTGACGGAGTCGGTAATTGGGGTAAGAAATGAGGTTTTTAGATTGTTACGGGACTGTTGGACATTACGTAACCCTCGTCCCTTTGACGACGTTACAACACGCTGTCTTATCAACGACTATAACGGTTATGTTCCACAAGACCAAGGATGGGAAGTAGTCCTAGTAAAACCAGAATGCATGACTTGTTTCTGGACGTATGAATTACGTGTCTTTATTGCCTTTACTGAACGACTTGTGTACTAGATAGAATTATCTTCACAACTATCTTGTATCAAAGTTATTGTGTGCTATATTTTATGCTATATGTAAAATAAGCGGTATTGTAAGTTTGTAAAATATTGTGTAAAAGTTTGAACACGAAATATTATTATAATCAATTTTTCATATAGAATTGTAGTAGTTGAATTGTATATTAGCTACTAAGTATGAACTTAACGGGTAGGTACTACCCGAATTTAATCTTATAAAACGCTAATATGAAGAAAAAGCTTTTATAAATGAGTTCATATTATGCTACGAGATACTCTTGACTACTCTTAATATTCTGTATGATTAACTTGTTTCATTTGACTATTTGAAGGAAATGGCACTAACTACTCGACAAACCATGAATATGAGCGAAGAGGAATTTCGTACCTTTCTTGCTGCAAACATAGCCGCAGTACAGGCTGCGCTACATACCAAAAATAACTCCGAATCTAGCAATGCAGCTAACAGCGGAAGAAATCGTGTAGGATGCACCTACAAAGAATTCACTGCCTGCAAACCTTTGGAATTTAATGGAACCAAAGGACCGATTGGATTGAAACGGTGGACCGAGAAGGTCGAATCGGTGTTTGCCATAAGTAAGTGTACTGAAGAGGACAAAGTGAAGTACGCTACGCATACCTTCACAGGTACTACTTTAACATGGTGGAATACCTATCTAGAGCAAGTGGGACAAGATGATGCTTACGCACTACCGTGGTCAGCATTCAAGCACTTGATGAACGAGAAGTACCGTCCCAGAACCGAGGTTAATAAGCTCAAGACAGAACTTAGAGGGTTACGAACCCAAGGATTTGATATTACCACGTACGAAAGACGATTCACAGAATTGTGCCTATTGTGTCCGAGAGTGTTCGAAGATGAGGAAGAGAAGATCGACGCGTTTGTGAAAGGATTACCGGAAAGAATCCAAGAAGATATAAGTTCACACGAGCCCGCCTCCATACAACAGGCATGTAGAATGGCTCACAAACTAGTGAATCAGATTGAGGAAAGAATTAAAGAACAGGCGGCTGAAGAGGCCAATGTGAAGCAAGTCAAAAGAAAGTGGGAGGAAAACGGTGATAAGAATCACCAATACAACACCAACAGCAATTACAACAATAATCGCAACAACTATCCCAACAATCGCAACATCAATCGCAACTACAACAAACGGCCCAACAACAACAACAACAACAACAACAACAACAACAACAACAACAACTACAACAATCATCCCAACAACAATAACAACCGCAACAACAACAATCAGAAGCAGCTATGCCAAAGGTGTGAAAAGTATCACTCGGGGTTCTGCACCAAATTTTGCAACAAGTGTAAAAGAAATGGTCATAGCGCGGCGAAGTGTGAGGTCTACGGACCAGGGGTTAACAGAACGAAAGGAACAAATGGTTTCGGAACTAGTAATGGCGGAGCAAGTAGTGTCGGAGCAAGTTATACCAATGTAGTTTTTTATAAATGTGGAAAACCGGGCCACATTATTAGAAATTGCCCAAACCAGGAGAACACGAATGGATAAGGCCGCGAAAGAGTTTTCAATATTAATGCGGCAGAGGCACAGGAAGACCCGGAGCTTGTTACGGGTACGTTTCTTATTGACAATAAATCTGCTTACGTTTTATTTGATTCGGGTGCGGATAGAAGCTATATGAGTAGAGATTTTTGTGCTAAATTAAGTTGTCCATTGACGCCGTTAGATAGTAAATTTTTACTCGAATTAGCAAACGGTAAATTAATTTCAGCAGATTATATATGCCGGAATCGAGAAATTAAACTGGGTAGCGAAATATTTAAGATTGATTTGATACCCGTAGAGTTAGGGAGTTTTGATGTAATAGTTGGCATGGACTGGCTGAAGAAGGTGAAAGCAGAGATCGTAGGTTATAAAAATGCAATTCGCATTGTACGAGAAGAAGGAGAACCCTTAATGGTGTACGGAGAAAAGGGCAACATGAAGCTACATCTTATTAGTAATTTGAAGGCACAAAAACTAATAAGAAAAGGTTGCTATGCTGTTCTAGCACACGTCGAGAAAGTACAAACCGAAGAAAAGAGCATCAATGATGTTCCCGTCTCAAAAGAATTTCCCGATGTATTTTCGAAAGAATTACCGGGACTACCTCTACATCGATCTGTTGAATTTCAAATAGATCTTGTACCAGGAGCTGCACCAATAGCTCGTGCTCCTTATAGACTCGCACCCAGCGAGATGAAAGAACTGCAAAGCCAACTGCAAGAACTATTAGAACGTGGTTTCATTCGACCAAGCACATCACCATGGGGAGTGATAATGCTAAAAACGAACATATATTTCATAGCATTATTCCTCAAGAAAGACAAGCTTTTAGTTGCAGTTGTTCTATTTACAAGTGATATTCGTTTAAATAATAAAAGGTGAAGACAAAAGACAGATTCGACGAATTGAAGACGCAAACGACCAAAAAGCTCAAAAGAACAAAACACAATCAAAGAGGTTCCAATTATTGATAAGAAACGTCTCGAAATTACAAGAGTACAAGATTCAAAACGCAAAGTACAAAATATAAAATTGTACGCAAGGACGTTCGAAAATCCGGAACCGGGACTAGAGTCAACTCTCAACGCTCGACGCAACGGACTAAAAATTACAAGTTAACTATGTATATAAATATAATATAATATATAATTAATTATATTATATATATATTATATTTATAAATAAAAACCGTCGGCAGAGAAAAACTCCAAAAGGGTGAGCTGTAAAAACAAACTCCGCGACTCGCGGAGTTTGAAGGCCAAAAAGGCCGCGAGTCGCGGAGCCCCAAAATGAAAAACTGCCTATAAAGCCAACCGAATTCTGATCATTTTCATCCATCTTTTTCTTCTTCTCTCATATATACGTAAAATATATATTTATAATTTATATTTTAATTTTAATTTTAATTATAATTCTAATAATAAGGGTATGTTAGCGAATGTTGTAAGGGTGTAAGTCGAAATTCTGTCCGTGTAACGCTACGCTATTTTTAATCATTGTAAGTTATGTTCAACCTTTTTACATTAATGTCTCGTAGCTAAGTTATTATTATGCTTATTTAAAACGAAGTAATCATGATGTTGGGCTAATTACTAAAATTGGGTAATTGGACTTTGTACCATAATTGGGGTTTGGACAAAAGAACGACACTTGTGGAAATTAGACTATGAGCTATTAATGGGCTTTATATTTGTTTAACTAAATGATAGTTTGTTAATGTTAATATAAAGATTTACAATTGGGCGTCCCTATAAATTACCATATACACTCGATCGGACACGATGGGCGGGGTATTTATATGTACGAATAATCGTTCATTTAACCGGACACGGGAATGGATTAATAGCCACTAGAATAATTAAAACAGGGGTGAAATTATGTACAAAGGACACTTGGTATAATTGATAACAAAATATTAAAACCTTGGGTTACACTCAGTCGACATCCTGGTGTAATTATTAAACAAAGTATTAAAATCTTGTTACAGTTTAAATCCCCAATTAGTTGGAATATTTAACTTCGGGTATAAGGATAATTTGACGAGGGCACTCGCATTTTATATTTATGACTGATGGACTGTTATGGACAAAAACCAGACGGACATATTAAATAATCCAGGACAAAGGACAATTAACCCATGGGCATAAAACTAAAATCAACACGTCAAACATCATGATTACGGAAGTTTAAATAAGCATAATTCTTTTATTTCATATTTAATTTCCTTTATTTTATATTTAATTTCACTTCTAATTATCGCTCTTTTATTTATTGTTATTTAATCGCACTTTTAATTATCGTACTTTTTAATTATCGCAATTTTATTTTATCGCACTTTTATTGCAATTTCATTATCGTTATTTATTTTACGCTTTAAATTAAGTCTTTTATTTATTTAATATTTTACATTAGGTTTTAACTGCGACTAAAGTTTTAAAATCGACAAACCGGTCATTAAACGGTAAAAACCCCCCTTTATAATAATAATATTACTTATATATATATTTGTATTTTTATAAAAGTAAACTAATATAGCGTTAAGCTTTGTTTAAAGATTTCCCTGTGGAACGAACCGGACTTACTAAAAACTACACTACTGTACGATTAGGTACACTGCCTATAAGTGTTGTAGCAAGGTTTAAGTATATCCATTCTCTAAATAAATAAATATCTTGTGTAAAATTGTATCGTATTTAGTAGTATTTCCTGCTAAAATTAATAACTATTTCGTATCCCTTAGGTTTAAGTATATCCATTCTCTAAATAAATAAAGAGATTTTTTCTATTAAAAGTCGCTTTTGTAAAAATACTTTTTAAATATTCGAAAATATAAAAAGAAAAACAAAAATATAAGTATTTTTAAGATTTTGTTAAATATTTAAGTTGATTAAGTTTCTTTATTTTTATTTTAGTTTATAAAAAATATAAGTTTTATTTAAATATCTTTTATTTATATAAAAAACAGAAAAAAAAATAAATAAATAAATAAAGAAAAACGCGTTGAAATTAAACCTGTCAGTTGAAATTCTGAACCCCGCGACTCGCGGGGTTTGATGTTTTAAATACCGCAACTCGCGGAGTGACTCTGACACGAGACAGAACCCTAATTCAGCATTAATTACGGGGTATTTAATAATTATTATTATTATTAACCCTAATTATTATTATTATTATAATTAATTTTATTTTAACTTTTACTTTTTATTTAATTTATGTATTTAGTATTAATTAGTTTTATTAAATTGTAAAATTAATAGTTTTAATAAATAAATAATATAAAAATAATATTTTTATAAAAATTGTAATTTTTACAACTTTTTGTATATTTTTATATTTTGTCCCTTTTTAATCGTTGTAGCGTAATATTTGTATTTTTCGCTCATATTTAATTTTAAACTTAGTTTTTGCCATAGTCATTTTTACTCTTAGATTTTTAGGCTTTGCCGTAGAATTCCTTAAGTGCTTTTTCTTTAGACTAAGATTTAGGTACTCTAGAATTTTGCGACGCCTTTTTAAGTTTTAGTTTCTTTTTAAGTTATTTCCATTTGGGATTTAGTTTTTCCTGTAAGCTTTAATATTTTTAGACACTTTTTACTATGTATCAATTATCATTCCAATTAGTAATATCAATTTGCGATTATAATTTTAAGTTAGTTGTAGTAATAAGGTTAGGTTAGTCAAGTATTTTTAATTTTTTATAAGTTTCTTTTATTTTTCCGTCACCTTTTATTTTTTTCAACCATTTTTCTTTTTCAATTTTTTTTTCCGACGAACTCTTTTTCTTTCTTATTTCTCGCTATTCTAGTTTTAGGACATAGATTTTTATTCTACTTCTTATCTAAATTTCTTAAAATTACGAAAATTTATTTTGAGTGGTTAAATTGATAGACATCAAAATTTTCTGGTTCGTAGTAATAGTTGGATTTGTACGTGGACCGGGTTATTGGAGCCAAACAGTCCTCAATTATATTGAGACCAAACGAATCCTGCCCCTCTGCTGCATCTTTTGGCTATTCGAAACGTGGGCAAAATCAGAAAAGTCTATTGATTGGATAACTTATTATAATTTTTCTTTCCTTTTAAAAACTAATAGGATATTCAGTGAATGCACCGAGCAAGACGTTCGCCGCCGGTCATACGTTCACCACCTGTAACTCGATCGAGACATCGTTTAACGAATATCGCCGCCGTTGATTTTTCTTTAGAATCGTCATCAAGTCGACCAAATCCTCAAACTCAAATTTCCGATAATCCAGTTTTTGAAACAAACCTCACAATTGAGAATCCAGAGAATACTCAGGGACAATTCCTAGACCCTGAACCATTAAACTTTCCTCCGGAGCCACCAATCATTCAAACAGAGATTGTTGAGCAACGAACCATTAAATCAGAATCATCTAGTGATACCGATTCAACAAATTCAATTATGGAGAATCTGGAACCTTTAAGTATGGAAGACCGAATGAGAGCTAAACGCACTGGCCAAGGTCACGCAATTACTCATCCAGACATTAATGCGCCAGATTATGAAATCAAAGGACAAATTCTACACATGGTGACTAATCAATGCCAATTTAGTGGTGCGCCGAAGGAAGATCCAAATGAACATCTACGTACCTTTAATAGGATCTGCACACTATTTAAAATCTGAGAAGTTGAGGATGAACAGATATATCTCATGTTATTTCCTTGGACTTTAAAGGGAGAAGCCAAAGATTGGTTGGAATCATTACCTGAAGGGGCGATTGATACATGGGACGTTTTAGTTGACAAATTTCTTAAACAATTCTTTCCTGCATCTAAAGCCGTAAGACTTCAAGCAAAAATTGTTACGTTCACACAGAAGCCAAATGAAACTCTATATGAGGCGTGGACTAGATATGGAAAGTTGTTAAGAGGATGTCCGCAACATGGTTTAGACACCTGTCAAATAGTACAAATATTCTACCAAGGATGCGACATCACTACAAGGAAAGACATAGATATAGCAGCTGGTGGTTCTATTATGAAGAAAACCGAAACTGATGCTTACAAAATTATTGATAACACTGCTTCCCACTCACATGAGTGGCACCAAGAAAAAGATATCATTAGATCATCTAAAGCAGCTAGAGCCGATTCTAGCCATGACTTAGATTCCATTTCCGCAAAGATAGATGCTGTGGAGAGACGAATGGAAAAGATGACTAAAGATATTCACTCAATACGAATTAGTTGTGAGCAGTGTGGAGGACCACATTTGACAAAAGATTGTCTCAGTATTGAATTAACAATGGAACAAAGAGAGAATATTTCATACATAAACCAAAGGCCTGGAAATAATTATCAGAATAATTATCAACCGCCAAGACCGATTTACAATCAAAACCAGAATTATAACCGAAATATTCCATACAACAACCAACAAGGTCCTAGCAATCAACAAATATCCAATAATACTTACAACCAGCAAAGACCTAATTTTCAAAACAAACCACCACAACAAACCGATGATAAAAAGCCGAATTTAGAAGATATGATGACGAAGCTAGTTGAAACTCAAACGCAGTTTTTCACATCTCAAAAACAAACCAATGAACAAAATGCTCAAGCATTTAGAAATCAACAAGCTTCTATTCAAAATATGGAACAAGAATTGAGTAACCTAGCAAGGTTAATAGGTGAAAGAAAACCGGGAAGTCTACCTAGTGATACAAATGCTAACCCCCGGAGTGAAACAGCTAAAGCCATTACCACAAGAAGTGGCACAACACTTTAACCACCTGAAATACCTGTAACTTCTGATGAAACCATTCCTACTCCATAAGAACCACAACCTGATCAAGATAAGGAAAAAGAACCGGTAGTTGAAAAGGTTAATGAAGATAACACAGTTAAGGATAAACCTTATGTTAAACCATATCAACCACCACTTCCTTACCCGAGTAAAATGAAGAAAGAGAAACTTGAAGCCGAGCAATCCAAATTTTTGGATATGTTTAAACAGATAAATGTAAATCTTCCTTTCATTGATGTGATTTCAGGAATGCTTAGATATGCTAAATTCTTGAAAGATCTAATCTCAAATAGAAAGAAAATGGAAGAACTCTCGGCTGTTACTATGAATGCTAATTGTTCAGCAGTTCTGTTGAATAAGATACCAGAAAAACTATCTGATCCAGGAAGTTTCACAATTCCATGTTTTCTGGGTAGTCTTAGTTCAATAGAAGCATTGGCAGACTTAGGTGCTAGTATAAATCTAATGCCGTATTCACTATACGCTAAACTAGACCTTGGAGAATTAAAACCAACCAGAATAAGCATACAACTAGCCGATAGATCAATAAAATATCCTAGAGGGATAATGGAGAACATGCTAGTTAAAGTTGGTACTTTAGTATTTCCAGTAGATTTTGTTGTTCTGGACATGGAAGAAGATTCTCAAGTTTCTCTCATATTAGGAAGACCATTCTTAAACACGGCTAAAGCAATGATAGACGTGTTCGGTAAGAAACTGACCCTAAGTATAGAGGATGAGAGTGTTACCTTTTCAGTTGATAGAGCAATGCAACAACCACAATCTGCAGATGATACATGTTATTATATTCAAACTATAGATGCACATGCAGAATTATTAGAAGAATTTCCAGAATTACAAGGAACAGGAGAATGTTCTTTAGGAGAAGGTAATGAACCAATTGATGAAGCTGAAATGTTAGCTACACTTATAGCTAATGGATATGAACCAACAACAGAAGAAATTCAAATGCTAAAAGAAGAAGACAGATATCGATACAAATCATCGATAGAAGAACCTCCGAAATTAGAGTTAAAGCCACTTCCAAACCATTTGGAATACGCTTATTTACATGGTGAATTTGAATTACCTGTAATAATATCGTCTTCTCTTACTGAAAATGAGAAATCACAACTCATTTCTGTATTGAAAGCTCATAAACCAGCCATTGCATGGAAGATTCATGATATTAAAGGAATAAGTCCTTCGTATTGTACACATAAAATCCTTATGGAAGAAGGTCATAAAACGTATGTGCAACGCCAACGAAGACTAAATCCTAATATGCAAGATGTAGTTAAGAAGGAGATTATTAAACTGCTAGATGCAGGTTTGATATATCCAATTTCTGATAGTCCATGGGTAAGCCCAGTTCAATGCGTGCCTAAGAAGGGTGGCATGACTGTCATTACAAATGAGAAAAATGAGCTTATTCCTACTAGGACTGTAACAGGATGGCGTGTGTGTATTGATTATAGAAAATTAAATGACGCCACCAGAAAAGATCACTTTCCCTTACCTTTCATAGATCAAATGTTGGAAAGATTAGCCGAAAATAGTTACTATTGTTTTCTAGATGGATTTTCCGGATATTTTCAAATTCCAATAGCACCCGAAGATCAAGAGAAAACCACATTCACGTGCCCTTATGGTACTTTTGCTTACAAACGCATGCCATTTGGACTTTGCAACGCCCCTGCAACCTTTCAAAGGTGTATGATGGCAATTTTTCACGACATGATAGAAGAATGCATGGAAGTATTCATGGATGAATTTTCAGTCTTCGGTGATACATTTAAATCATGTCTAATTAATCTGGAACGAATGCTAATTAGATGCGAACAATCAAATCTAGTACTTAATTGGGAAAAATGCCATTTCATGGTTAAAGAAGGCATCGTTCTTGGACATAAAATTTCAAAAGAAGGAATTGAAGTGGATAGAGCTAAAGTAGATGTAATTGCTAAACTTCCACATCCCACCAATGTTAGAGGAGTTAGGAGTTTTCTAGGGCATGCCGGTTTTTACCGACGTTTCATAAAAGATTTTTCTAAAATTGCCACTCCTATGAATAAACTCCTAGAAAAGGATGCGCCATTCATCTTTTCAGATGAGTGTATCAAATCTTTTAATATTCTTAAAGAGAAACTCACTAATGCGCCGATCATGATAACACCAAATTGGAATCTACCATTTGAACTAATGTGCGATGCAAGTGATTTTGCAATGGGAGCCGTTTTAGGACAAAGGATTGAAAAACGATTTCAACCTATATATTATGCTAGTAAGACGTTACAAGGAGCACAAACGAACTATACAACTACTGAAAAAGAACTCCTTGCTATTGTCTTTGCTTTTGACAAATTTCGATCATATCTCGTTCTAGCAAAAACGGTGGTCTATACCGACCATTCTGCTCTTAGATACCTATTTTCAAAACAAGATGCTAAACCAAGATTAATCCGTTGGATCTTACTCTTACAAGAGTTTGATATTGAAATCCGAGATAAAAGAGGAGCAGAAAATCTCGCCGCTGATCATCTTTCTCGTCTTGAAAATCCTGAGTTAGAAGTTCTAAATGAATCGGCCATACAAGACAACTTTCCTGATGAATATCTATTGAAGATAGATTATAAAGAAATACCATGGTTTGCAGACTATGCAAACTACTTAGTTTGTGGATTCCTTGAAAAAGGATTATCGTACCAAAGACGAAAGAAATTCTTCAGTGATATAAAACACTATTTTTGGGAAGATCCACATCTGTTTAAAAGTTATCCCGATAGAATAATACGCCGATGTGTATTTGGAGATGAAGCTAGTAAAATATTAAACCATTGTCACACAGGACCAACAAGAGGGCATTATGGGCCTCAACTAACAGCAAGAAAAGTTTATGATGCTGGATTCTATTGGCCAACAATTTACAAAGACACACACCTTCTTTGCAAATCCTGTGATGCATGTCAAAGGGCCGGAAAAATAAATCAACGTGATGAAATGCCACAAAATGTCATCCAAGTATTTGAAGTATTTGACATTTGGGGTATTGACTTTATGGGTCCATTTCCAAAATCTCATAATAATCTATATATACTCGTAGCCATTGATTATGTATCTAAATGGGTGGAAGCACAAGCTCTCCCAACTAATGATGCACGAGTTGTAGTCAACTTTTTAAAACGTCTTTTTGCAAGGTTTGGAACACCGAAAGCTTTAATAAGTGATCGGGGTACTCATTTCTGTAATAATCAACTTGAGAAAGTTCTTAAAAGATATGGAGTAACTCATAAAATCTCCACCGCATATCATCCACAAACAAGTGGACAAGTTGAAAATACCAACCAAGCTTTAAAACGTATTCTAGAGAAAACCGTAGGATCAAATCCGAAGGAATGGTCCATTAAATTGGAGGATGCACTCTGGGCTTTTAGAACAGCCTACAAAACTCCAATTGGAACCACACCTTTTAGACTTGTTTATGGAAAAGCATGTCATCTTCCAGTAGAAATTGAACACAAAGCATTTTGGGCTTTGAAGACATGTAATCTTGATTTACATGAAGCCGGACGTCTACGATTAAGTCAACTAAATGAATTAGAAGAATTAAGACATGAAGCATACGAAAATTCGTTAATCTATAAAGAAAGAACGAAGAAATGGCATGATAAAAGAATCAGAAGTTCAAAAGAATTTAAAGAAGGAGACAGAGTTCTTCTTTTCAATTCACGATTCAAGCTATTTCCTGGAAAATTGAAATCAAGATGGTCTGGACCATTCATAGTCAAAAGAGTTTTCCCATACGGAACGATAGAATTGATAAATTCAAATGGGATTGAATTTAAAGTTAATGGTCACAGAGTTAAACATTACATACATGGTCCGATGGAAGTCGACAACGAAGTTAATCACAATTTCGACACCACAGCTAACTAAGTGTGGGGAGAATCAAGTCTTTAAAGGATAATATGTATTTCTGTTAGAGTTAGATTGTCTGTTTTCGTGTAGTTCTAAAATGGAACCCGAATGGTCTTTCCCTAGCAGACCCTAAAGAACTAGTCTTCTCCCCCCATTCTGAATTTTTAATTTTTTTAGGTTTTTACAAAATGAAGACTGCCTGTGAACTAAACCATGGTCTAATGCTACACGCTTTGATCACTAAACGTAATAATGACATACTACCGAGTGAATTAGTATCAGTAATCAGAGAAAGAATGGACGGAGTTAGAAAAGAATCTAGATGCGAAGATAATAAGTTACAATTTGGTAAAGGAAAATCAAAATCCGCAGCGAAAAGAAGAGCACGACACCTAGAAAGATGTCACAAATGCGGAAAATGGTCACATGGAGGTAAATGTTCAAATAATCAAACCTATTCAAATACCGAATTTGTTACTTTATGCAGAGACGGACCGCTCATATGTTTAGAAGAAAAGACACTGAATGCTCGAGGTTACGCCTATGTAGCCATGGAAAACCAATTAAACCGACTATCTTATGAATGGGATAGATCATATAACTAAGAAATCTATTTCACAGGTATGTCTGTACAGTTTTTATTTTTATTTTTAACCTTTTGATAATAAACGCTAATTTGTTCGCTAAAAAGTATTAAATTGGTATTGAATAAAATTAGGTTTGGCGACCGAAATTATTGATATCATTCAAAAATTTATTACATCACTGCGAAATTTAACGTTTATTCTTAAGGTATAAATATCTTTAATCAATCAACCCAAAATATTTCAAAAATTCGTCATGAGTTAAATTAGGTCTTGGAACCGAAATTACTTTACCGAAAAGAGGGGCGCATATTTTTGATAATATTTGATTGATTAAAGTGGGATAAAAAGCCAAAAAGATTTTTAATTTTATTTTTACCATATTTTTAAAATTAATATTTAAATCTTAAATTAATATTGTAAACTTTGTAAAAACAATATATTTAAAATTGTAAATATTTGAAAAATTAATATAAGTTTGGTGTAAATTTATAATATGAATTTTTAAATTAAGTTTGGTGTGAATTTTTAATTTTTAAAATATGAATTTTTAATTTTATGCATTTTAAATTTTAAGTTTGGTGTGAATTTTTAATTTTTAAAATATGAATTTTTTTTAATTTTATGTATTTTAAATTTAAGTTGTGTGAATTTAAAATCAAAAATTTACTTTATCTCTTTAAGTTAAAAATAAGATTTTTAAAATTCGTCGTGAGTTGAAGACTAGACCGTTGAGTCGAAATTGCTTTACCCAAGGGCGGGACGAGAATTTTTATTATCATTATTTTTAATCTTATTGATTTAAAGTATGCCAAAAAAAAAAAAAAAAAAAAATTTCAAAAAAATCTAAGCTTTTAAAACAATTGCTTGAAAATGACAAATTTTAAAATTTTGTCGAGGGACGGACTAGGGCATCGTTCCGAAACGCCCTCATTCTTAAAAGACACAAATTTTTAAAATTAATTAATATTTGTTTTATAAGTTAAAGGTTTTATAAAAAAAAAAGTATGTATATATTTGTTTGTAGTTTATCTTATAAACAGGGTAAAACAAGCGCATTTTCAAAGACTGGCATTAAGTTCAGCAAAAGTAACTAATTTTAACGACAAGATGAAAAACATATGTGATGTAATAATAGACGGAATGAACAAATGAAGTGCACCATTTATCATTCAACAAACAAACGCCAATATGTTTGGAAGTTTCGGTAAAATTTAATCATTTTTCTATGCTAATCATGAAGGGATTTAACAAGTTTCAATATCCTTAAAACCATTTATTAGTAAGCTTGCGGAAGCGTGTTAATATGAGTATGTTTAGCCGTTTAAGAACTTGTTAATCATTCAACCATTTAAATGTAAATCCCATGGATCAAGTTGTGAAATAATACTTACTAATTAACAAGAAAGGAAGAGTTTTATACCTCCTTAAAACAAGTTTAAGGACTGAATTGGACAGCTGCAATGATGAAGAAGAAGATGGCTTATAAGCTTCTAACTTGAAGCCTCAAACAAGTAATACCCCAAGCTTTAGTGCACCAACACCATCCTTAATGTAGTTAGGATTTAGAGACACTTGAATGACCAAAACCCAAGCTTGAAGATCCTTTCTTTCTGCCCAAAAAAGTCGAACAGCAGCAGCAGTTTTGGACAGCAATATTCAGCTGTTTTGGCACTTCAAAATGTTATTTATTTTGAGTCTTTCTTTGGTCTATTAAAACTAGCATGCACTTAGGGAGTTGTGGTCTTTAAAAGTCACAAGAATAAGCATGGGTGGACTCTTCTTGGAGCCTACAAAACTGCCCACACTTACACATTTATTTTATACAAGATTCCATTTTATAAAACTTGTATATAAGTTTATAAAACTTATATAAAACAAACATGTATTTGTTACTTGCAACAATTTTATAAACCATTTTATAAAATATAACACAACATAATTATTTAAACCTATAAATAATTACATATAAATTATCCAAATAATTTATCCCAAGTGATGATATTTTAGAAAACCGATTTTCTAAAATCCAAGTGTCGCGTATTTATTTAACGATCCATTCGTTAAGATTAAATACTTATAAGGTGTCGGTAAGCTTGTTATTGGGTATGACCCGACTTGGATCATGACATATTAGCCACATTAATTTAATATGTCTCTCGGGCATACGAAATACCTTCAATCTCCCACTTGCACGAGAAACATAAGAAATTAATGCAAGTGATGGATACCACCTAACTACCGTCCATCACCCCCAATATGTTATGACTTTGTGCCATTCATTAACATCATCCCCTTCGAGTTCTCATCTCGAATATGAATAGGTGAATCTTTTCATTATATCCTTTCATCCTAGATGTCATGTTAAATCCAAGAGATACAGAGTGATCACTCTCTTTTAGATTTAACTTTATCAGGCCTTAGACATCTGACTCTCAACGAATAAGAGGGACAAATTCCATCTTGATTACATACGTCCTAGATATATACTTTGTATTACACCTGAGCTCTTCCTTATGAACTACCTAATTTCAAAATAGCGAAGGAAAGAATCAAGGCACAGTACTTGGTAAATATCCGAACTGAATATGTATCTCAGGTCAGAGGATACAATGATATTCACCTTTACTCAAGACTACATGTGATCAACCACAAAGGCTCCATTTGGTAAATCTTGAGGGCGGGTCTTCCAATATTTGTATCCCACAAATATCTATGAACCTTGGTTGCAACCTTGCCCCACATTCAGTCCGTGAATGTATACCAATCCAAGTTCATAATAGTCTAAACCTCACACTTGTTCCCACAAATGTGATCAACTACGGAATTTAGAATAATTGCTTATTCATGGATAAAATATGCAAAATAGGAACTTAACTCAAAATAAATTAAACCATAATTATATTAATGAGTTTGAACAATTTCGTTCCGTTACAATACTTAAAACAGATCATGACCAATCACTAGAATATCGAAGCCCTAATGCACAAACATGTCCTGCATGTTTTGATCCATGTAAGAGCTTCGTGAGAGGATCCGCTATATTAAGATCTGTGTGAACTTTGCGAATACATATCTTTCCCTTTTCAACTTCATCCCTTATGTAGTTGAATCTCCGCTCAATGTGACGGGTCTTTTGATGAGCACGAGGTTCCTTGATTTGAGCAATCGCACCCTCGTTGTCACAAAAGATCTCAAGAGGGTCCTGAATGGAAGGGACTACTCCTAAGTCGTCGATGAATTTCTTCATCCATGCAGCTTCCTGAGCTGCTAATGATGCGGCGATGTACTCCGACTCTGTAGTGGATAGAGCAACAACATCCTGTTTTGAACTCTTCCAAGAGACCGCACCTCCATTTAATGTGAAGACATAACCGGATTGTGATCGAGAATCATCTCGATCAGTTTGGAAACTCGCGTCCACGTAACCTTTTACAGCGAGTTCCTCCTCACCAGACCCATATATCAGAAACATATCCTTAGTCCTCCTAAGGTATTTCAATATACTTTTAACAGCAATCCAATGACTGTTTCCTGGGTTATTCTGGTATCTACTTGTCAGGCTAAGAGCGCATGACACATCCGGTCTAGTGCATATCATTGCATACATGATTGACCCAATGGCAGAAGCATATGGGACTTTCTTCATTATCTCCTGTTCATCTTTTGTGGTGGGGCACTGAGATGAACTGAGAAGTGTTCCCTTTTGAATAGGTACCAAACCTTTCTTAGAGTTCTCCATCTTGAACCTTTTCAAGATCTTTTCAATGTATGCACTTTGATTTAAACCTATCAGTTTCTTGGATCTATCCCTGTAGATCCCAATCCCCAAAACGTATTGTGCTTCTCCAAGATCCTTAATGGAGAAGCATTTGCTTAACCAAGTTTTAACTCCTTGCATTGCCGGAATATCATTTCCAAATAACAATATATCATTCACATATAGTACAAGGAACATGATAGTGCTCCCACTAGCTTTCTTGTATACACAAGCTTCATCACCATTTTTAATGAAGCCAAATTTCTTGGCCTCCTCATTAAAACGATGATTCCACATTCTAGATGCTTGTTTCAATCCGTAGATTGACTTCTTTAACTTGCATACCTTTTTAGGATATTTCGGATCAACAAAACCCTCAGGCTGAACCATATAGACATCTTCCTCAAGATGTCCGTTTCGGAAAGCGGTCTTGACATCCATCTACCATATTTCATAATCATAATGAGCAGCAATGGCAAGTAATATTCTAATAGACTTTAGCATCGCCACAGGCGAAAAAGTTTCATCATAGTCAACCCCTTGAGTTTGAGTGAAACCTTTTGCTACAAGTCTAGCTTTATATGTATCCAAGTTTCCATGTATGTCGGTTTTCATTTTGAACAGCCATTTACAATCAACTAGCCTAGAGCCAGGAGGTTGCGCAACAAGTTCCCACACTTGGTTGTCATACATGGATTGCATCTCAGCGTTCATGGCTTCCTGCCATTTATCTTTATCAATCCTTGATAAAGCATCTTGGTAGTTTATTGGTTCATCCAAATCAACCATATAGCAACCATCCATGAGAAACCCATATCTCTCAGGAGGATTACTAATCCTACCAGATCTGCGAACGTCTTGTGTATTTTGATCATCTATCTGATCACTCTCAACATTTTCATGTTGAGTGCTAGTGTCAGCCAATTGTGTATCATCTACTTGACCTTGAACCTCTTCAAGATCTATCTTCCTTTCACTTTTGCCTTCCATTAGGAACTTAGTTTCAAGGAATTCAGCCTTCCGAGCAACAAATACATTCTGCTCGGATGGATCATAGAAATAATATCCCATATCATTCTTGGGATATCCTATGAAGATACACTTCGTGGATCGAGCATTCAACTTATTAGGGACGTAACGCTTAGGGTAAGCTTCACATCCCCATACCTTTAAGTATGACAGAGATGGAGGTTTTCCAAACCACATCTCATGAGGTGTTCGTTCCACTTTCTTGGTTGGGGCCATATTTAAAATACGAGCCGCGGAGCATAGACAATAACCCCAAAATGATAGAGGTAACGAGCTTCTAGCCATCATAGATCGAACCATATCCATTAGGGTTCGGTTCCTCCTTTCGGAAACTCCATTCAGTTGGGGTGTTCCAGGAGGAGTGAGTTGTGAGATAATCCCACAATTTCTAAGATGATCTTGGAAGGCATCGCTTAGGTATTCACCTCCTCTATCGGTACGCAGTACCTTGATTGTCTTGTCGAGTTGATTTTGTACTTCGTTTTGATATTCTTTGAATGCTTCAAAAGTTTCATCCTTATGCCTTAACAAGTAGACATATCCGAAACGACTGAAGTCATCAATGAATGTAACAAAGTATCTTTCACCATTCCTAGTCATGTGCTTAAAGGGACCACACAAATTCGAATGTATTAATCCCAATAAGTCCTTAGCCCTTTCGTAGGTCCCTTTGAAAGGTGCTTTAGTCATTTTGCCTTGTAAACAAGATTCACATACATCAAACGAGTCTAGTTCATTTGATTTCAAAAGGCCATTCTTTTGGAGTGTATGCATTCGATTCTTGTTTATGTGACCAAGGCGACAATGCCATAAGTAGGAATCACTCAAATTCCTTTTGAGTTTCTTGGTGCTTGTATGGTACATTGAGCTACTAGATGATGTGTCATCATGAACCAATTCATAAATTCCATTTGAAGGCGAAGCCTTGAAATAGAATACATTATCTAAACAAACATGGATATCATCATTAATAAAATTAACATTAAAACCATATTGTTTCAAACGGGAAACAGAAATAATGTTTCGACATAAGTCGGGTGCATACAAAACATCATTCAAAATAAGTTCCAAACCACTTGGAAGTTTTAATACAAAGTCTCCTTGAGCCTTCACTTGCACTTTGGCTCCATTACCCATAAAGAGACTTGATGTTCCCGTTTGCTTGCTACTTCTTTTGAACCCCTGCAAAGAATTGCAAATGTGAGTTCCACATCCAGTGTCTAATACCCATGTATTAGAAGAAGTAATACTAAGCTCTATATATACCATATATATGTTACCTGTTGATTGCCCCGCATCCCTCTTTTCCTTCAACTCCTTAAGGTAGACCGGACAATTGCGTTTCCAGTGACCCATTTCACCGCAACCGAAGCACGGGTCTTCCTTGGGGTTTGCTTGTCCGGCAACCTTTTGCTTCTTGTTCTTGTTTTCGGTTGGGGTAACCATCCTCCCCTTTCCCTTGCCTTGATGGGCGGGTCCTTTCCTCTTAGCCGCCTTTGGCTTAGAGGTGTTGTTACCTTTGGACCCACCATCATTGATCATTAGCACGGGTGAAGCCCTCTTACCCATGCTAGTTTCGGCAGTCCTTAACATGCCATGAAGCTCACCGATGGTCTTATCCATCCCATTCATATTGTAATTAATTACAAATTGGTCAAACCTCTTTGACAAGGAGTTTAGGATAAGATCGGTGGCTAGCTCATTGGAAATGTTGAGGTTAAGACGGTTTGCGCGATCAATGAGGCTTTTCATTTTGAGGACATAGGAGGAGACGGATTGGGTGTCATCCATACGACATGCATGTAGCGCTCGAACCGTTTCGAAGCGCTCGACACGTGCTTGTTGAAGGAACATCTCCTTCAATTGCGTTATCATGTCATATGCACTATGATGTTCGAAATCCTTTTGGAGTTCGGGTATCATAGTCCCAAGCATTAGGCAACCAACTTGCACCGAATCGGCGCAATATTTGTCATAGTAAGCCATGCCCTCCGTATCATCCATGTCGGGTTGATCGGGAATGGGGTCCTCCAACACATACGCTTTATCCTCGAGTTTGAGGACAATCCTAAGATTACAGAACCAATCCATAAAGTTCGTATGGTTGAGTTTGTCTTTCTCAAGGAGAGACCTTAACGATAGGTTGTTTAGGTTAAGTGGTGCGTTTTGCATGTTGTTGTTGTTATTAGCGGCCATCTACAAAATTAACAAGTTCATTTAAGTATTGATTTCAAATTTAATAAACAATACCCTTTTATATTATAATTGTCTTATTAAATATTAGAATCCAACGGTAAATCAAATTTCGGTTAGGTGACCTTTATCCCGTTATTTGATTTAGCTAGGTAGTCATTTATATGACAATTGCAATCCTTTTGCAACTTCTAAATTATGGGATTATGCAATCCTTTTGCATGGCATATTTATCTCATCAACGCCTATTTGTTCCTCATGCTTCGGTGACCCTAAGTTCATGATTCCCAAATCAAGTCGTCCTACTTGTGTAAACATGTAAAATTAACATGCAAGTGGTTAGGTGACCTTTATCCCACAAGCATGTGAATTTTACCTTAACCATATTAGTTTGCTCATAACGGTTAGGTGACCTTTATCCCATTATGAGTTCACTACTATGTTCAAGTGTCCCACAATAGGATGGCGTTTAACTTGTTTTCCTTGTTTTAGTTTTAAAGGGATTTTAAGTCTTTCGTTAATTCTAGTTTGAGAAAACTTTTATGCCATACACCAACATGCATTTAGTGTATGGTACTTATGAAAAACCAATTTCATGTCTTGTAATTGAGCCAATCACTTGATATAAACCATTTTATATACGTTATCCTTTTCTTGTTCTTAATAACCATTTATTAAGGTTTTTGGTTGCCTTTTTCAATTTAACCATTTAAATTGCCGTTTTGCATGTCGTTAATACGTCTAATTTAACCAATTAAATTTTCGTTTAGTTTGTTGTTAATTTGTGTGATTAATTTGTTGCAATCAAACATACAATCCATAAACATACAAACAACTACACATGCAAAATAAGTATGTTCACAATCTAGCCATTTTAGTGGACATTTGTTTAGCCGAAAACAAATGTCACCGGGTAAGGGTTAATCATACAAAGTAGGAGATTTCAAATCTCCCACTTAATCTTGCATCCATATGCTCCTTGTGTTCTTCAAGTCTTCATCACCTTGTATCTTCATTTTTACAAAATATGTATCCTAATACATTTTATCTAGAAAATGAAATTACAACCTATTCTATTTTACATACCAAATATAAAACGAATTACATAACCAAATGAAATAATTATTACAAACCAATTGAACAATTATTACAAACCAAATGAATATAACAAATCAACCAAATATAGCATGCAATCAACACAAGGTCAAGGCATAGATTGTGAACTTCAACATGCAACCAAATATGAACCAAATGGAAGAGCCCAAACCCACTTTTGGACCCTAACCAATTCGGCATTAAACATAAACCCACCCAAATCCAACAATTTTTGTATTCTTCTTTCATGCATGTACTTAGAATGCAAAGTTGATGGGTTTTAAAACAACAATTCGAAGCATATTTCAACAACTTCGGCTCTAGATACCATTGAAGGGATTTAACAAGTTTCAATATCCTTAAAACCATTTATTAGTAAGCTTGCAGAAGCGTGTTAATATGAGTATGTTTAGCCGTTTAAGAACTTGTTAATCATTCAACCATTTAAATGTAAATCCCATGGATCAAGTTGTGAAATAATACTTACTAATTAACAAGAAAGGAAGAGTTTTATACCTCCTTAAAACAAGTTTAAGGACTGAATTGGACAGCTGCAATGATGAAGAAGAAGATGGCTTATAAGCTTCTAACTTGAAGCCTCAAACAAGTAATACCCCAAGCTTTAGTGCACTAACACCATCCTTAATGTAGTTAGGATTTAGAGACACTTGAATGACCAAAACCCAAGCTTGAAGATCCTTTCTTTCTGCCCAAAAAAGTCGAACAGCAGCAGCAGTTTTGGACAGCAATATTCAGCTGTTTTGGCACTTCAAAATGTTATTTATTTTGAGTCTTTCTTTGGTCTATTAAAACTAGCATGCACTTAGGGAGTTGTGGTCTTTAAAAGTCACAAGAATAAGCATGGGTGGACTCTTCTTGGAGCCTACAAAACTGCCCACACTTACACATTTATTTTATACAAGATTCCATTTTATAAAACTTGTATATAAGTTTATAAAACTTATATAAAACAAACATGTATTTGTTACTTGCAACAATTTTATAAACCATTTTATAAAATATAACACAACATAATTATTTAAACCTATAAATAATTACATATAAATTATCCAAATAATTTATCCCAAGTGATGATATTTTAGAAAACCGATTTTCTAAAATCCAAGTGTCGCGTATTTATTTAACGATCCATTCGTTAAGATTAAATACTTATAAGGTGTCGGTAAGCTTGTTATTGGGTATGACCCGACTTGGATCATGACATATTAGCCACATTAATTTAATATGTCTCTCGGGTATACGAAATACCTTCAAATCACCCTCAATAATTTAAATTGTTACTGATTTCTTGCAAATGAGGGCATTGCAAGATCTTAAGTGTGGGAAGGGGTTAAATTCTTTCGAATTTTAAAAATTTTTGATTTAAACACTTGGTTACCATTAAAAATACTAGTAACGCAGTAGTTGTGTTAGAATCTAGTGCTCTCCGATAACAAGGAACAGCCCTAGTCTTATATACTGACTACCCACTTCTAGTAAATTTTTCAAAATTTTCAACAAAATGGATTCAAAATCATGTTTATATATATTTATGAACGATGAAAACTAGGTCATTGAGCCGAAATTATCGTTACCTCCGAAAGGACATAAATTGAGAAACAACCAAAATGTTAGAATTCATTTAAGAATGGAATAGAGGAGAAAAAGGCAAAGAAAAACATAAATAAAAGCCAAGTGTGGGAAAACTTTACCAAATTATTCACAACATATACCACATATTTTTGTACAAATTTTTGAAAATACTTTTGTTTTGTACGATAATCAATTGTTTTACCCGATGAAACCATAAAAGAAGAGATGGATCTACACGATGAATCAATTCCATCATTAAAAGGAAGTAAAGTCTTCCGAAAAAGAAACGCGCTTCTTGATTTAGGTCATGAAGTTGTCGTCCAGACCAGCTGTAGGTTGACGAAAAATCTAGAAAAGTCATCACTAAAATCAGCAGGAAATCCACGGACCTCAGCATTAAACAGGGTCGCCAAGTGGTCAGATTTATCCTAACCATGAGAAGGATTTATCTCGTACAATGGGGGGGCACCATGCAAATTAGCTGGATAAGACTAATGAATCAGACCCCCAGAAAGGATAATCTCCTTTTAAAGATTAAAAATCAGCTTTTAAGACTGATATTACTCAATCCTTGAGATTGACTTTAAAGATTGAGAATTACAAACTCATGGAATTCAATGATATCTAAACTCGAGCTTGAACGAGAAAATATTTTGATCAAAATTACAAACCGATTTGTTTTCTGAAAACCCTATTTTCAATGCGTTCATTACCATTGAACGTAAAAACCTAGGAATTCACCTGGAATTCATTAGGTCACCTGAACTAAATCGGGTGTCAACCGTAAGAACGGTGGTTGCATAGTAGTCAAAGACAGGACCTTGTGCCATACCGAAAAATTATAAGGGTAAGCTTTACTATTGCTCCTACCAAGGATAGTAATTGCGTCCGACACATTATAGACCATAATTAAAAGCATGTCAGGGGATATTGCCTTAACAGTTGCTTGTTCAACGCTTTCCTTTACAACCGGACGGTAGTTTATCGAAAGGTAATATACGGAACAAGTAAACTGGACGTGTTGCTTTCCAAATACAAGGTTAGCAAGTGGGTGACACAAAACAGCAAGTTTTGAGCTAAAATTTTCAATTCTGAAACCCACCAAACCCACAAAAATATTTTGCAAACACCGGTAAAGGGTTATTCCGGAAAACTTATCTAGGGTAAAAACTAGATTTTCAAAAGATCAAATGTTTTCATAAAGATCCAATTTCCTTAATGGATCTTAATTTTTATAGTCATATGGGACTGTAAACCATATCGTTACTACCATTGTTCATACCACCGTATAGAAATCACTGATGTACAAAGTGTGAAGAATAAAGAAGTGATTCTAGTATTTCAAGACGATATTGCTTGAGGACAAGCAACGCTCAAGTGTGGGAATATTTGATAATGCTAAAAACGAACATATATTTCATAGCATTATTCCTCAAGAAAGACAAGCTTTTAGTTGCAATTATTCTATTTACAAGTGATATTCGTTTAAATAATAAAAGGTGAAGACAAAAGACAGATTCGACGAATTGAAGACGCAAACGACCAAAAAGCTCAAAAGAACAAAAGACAATCAAAGAGGTTCCAATTATTGATAAGAAACGTCTCGAAATTACAAGAGTACAAGATTCAAAACGCAAAGTACAAAATATAAAATTGTACGCAAGGACGTTCGAAAATCCGGAACCGGGACTAGAGTCAACTCTCAACGCTCGACGCAACGGACTAAAAATTACAAGTTAACTATGTATATAAATATAATATAATATATAATTAATTATATTAATTATATATATATTATATTTATAAATAAAAACCGTCGGCAGAGAAAAACTCCAAAAGGGTGAGCTGTAAAAACAAACTCCGCGACTCGCGGAGTTTGAAGGCCAAAAAGGCCGCGAGTCGCGGAGCCCCAAAATGAAAAACTGCCTATAAAGCCAACCGAATTCTGATCATTTTCATCCATCTTTTTCTTCTTCTCTCATATATACGTAAAATATATATTTATAATTTATATTTTAATTTTAATTTTAATTATAATTCTAATAATAAGGGTATGTTAGCGAATGTTGTAAGGGTGTAAGTCGAAATTCTGTCCGTGTAACGCTACGCTATTTTTAATCATTGTAAGTTATGTTCAACCTTTTTACATTAATGTCTCGTAGCTAAGTTATTATTATGCTTATTTAAAACGAAGTAATCATGATGTTGGGCTAATTACTAAAATTGGGTAATTGAACTTTGTACCATAATTGGGGTTTGGACAAAAGAACGACACTTGTGGAAATTAGACTATGAGCTATTAATGGGCTTTATATTTGTTTAACTAAATGATAGTTTGTTAATGTTAATATAAAGATTTACAATTGGGCGTCCCTATAAATTACCATATACACTCGATCGGACACGATGGGCGGGGTATTTATATGTACGAATAATCGTTCATTTAACCGGACACGAGAATGGATTAATAGCCACTAGAATAATTAAAACAGGGGTGAAATTATGTACAAAGGACACTTGGTATAATTGATAACAAAATATTAAAACCTTGGGTTACACTCAGTCGACATCCTGGTGTAATTATTAAACAAAGTATTAAAATCTTGTTACAGTTTAAATCCCCAATTAGTTGGAATATTTAACTTCGGGTATAAGGATAATTTGACGAGGGCACTCGCATTTTATATTTATGACTGATGGACTGTTATGGACAAAAACCAGACGGACATATTAAATAATCCAGGACAAAGGACAATTAACCCATGGGCATAAAACTAAAATCAACACGTCAAACATCATGATTACGGAAGTTTAAATAAGCATAATTCTTTTATTTCATATTTAATTTCCTTTATTTTATATTTAATTGCACTTCTAATTATCGCACTTTTATTTATTGTTATTTAATCGCACTTTTAATTATCGTACTTTTTAATTATCGCAATTTTATTTTATCGCACTTTTATTGCAATTTCATTATCGTTATTTATTTTACGCTTTAAATTAAGTCTTTTATTTATTTAATATTTTACATTAGGTTTTAACTGCGACTAAAGTTTTAAAATCGACAAACCGGTCATTAAACGGTAAAAACCCCCCTTTATAATAATAATATTACTTATATATATATTTGTATTTTTATAAAAGTAAACTAATATAGCGTTAAGCTTTGTTTAAAGATTTCCCTGTGGAACGAACCGGACTTACTAAAAACTACACTACTGTACGATTAGGTACACTGCCTATAAGTGTTGTAGCAAGGTTTAAGTATATCCATTCTCTAAATAAATAAATATCTTGTGTAAAATTGTATCGTATTTAGTAGTATTTCCTGCTAAAATTAATAACTATTTCGTATCCCTTAGCTTTGACATCAGGGAGCTCCTGTTTTGTTTGTCAAGAAGAAGGATGGTACATTTAGGTTGTGTATTGACTACATAGAGTTGAACAAACTTACCATCAAAAACCGTTATCCACTGCCGAGAATTGACGACTTATTTGATCAACTACAAGGCTCGTCAGTTTATTCGAAGATCGATTTATGTTCTGGATATCATCAAATGCGAGTAAAGGAGGATGATATTCCAAAAACTGCTTTTAGGACGCATTATGGTCATTACGAGTTTATGGTTATGCCGTTTGGATTGACTAACGCACCAGCTGTGTTCATGGACCTTATGAACCGAGTGTGTGGGCCATATCTTGACAAGTTTGTCATTGTTTTCATCGATGACATACTTATTTACTCAAAGAATGATCAAGATCACGAAGAATATTTGAGAAAAGTGCTAGAAGTATTGAGGAAAGAAAAACTGTACGCTAAGTTTTCAAAGTGTGCATTTTGGTTGGAAGAAGTTCAATTCCTCGGTCACATAGTGAACAAAGAAGGTATCCAGGTGGACCCGGCAAAGATCGAAACCGTTGAAAAGTGGGAAACCCCAAAAACTCCGAAGCATATACGTCAATTTTTAGGATTGGCTGGTTACTACAGAAGATTCATCCAAGATTTCTCCAAAATAGCAAAACCCTTGACTGCATTAACGCATAAAGGGAAGAAATTTGAATGGAAGGATGAACAAGAGAAGGCGTTTCAATTATTGAAGAAAAAGCTAACTACGGCACCTATATTGTCATTGCCTGAAGGGAATGATGATTTTGTGATTTATTGTGACGCATCAAAGCAAGGTCTCGGTTGTGTATTAATGGAACGAACGAAGGTGATTGCTTATGCGTCTAGACAATTAAAGATTCAAATAAAGGAGGCGCAACAAGGAGTATTAAAAGAGGGAAATTTAAAGGATGAAATAACCAAAGGATCGGAGAAGCATCTTAATATTCGGGAAGACGGAATCCGGTATAGGGCTGAAAGAATTTGTGTACCAAAATTTGGAGATATGAGAGAAATGGTACTTAGAGAAGCTCATAAAACCAGATACTCAATATATCCTGGAACGGGGTAGATGTACAAGGATCTTAAGAAATATTTTTGGTGGCCAGGTATGAAAGCCGATATTGCTAAATATGTAGGAGAATGTTTGACATGTTCTAAGGTCAAAGCTGAACATCAGAAACCATTAGGTCTACTACAACAACCTGAAATCCCGGAATGGAAATGGGAAAACATTACCATGGATTTCATCACTAAATTGCCAAGGACTGCAAGTGGTTTTGATACTATTTGGGTAATAGTTGATCGTCTCACCAAATCAGCACACTTCCTGCCAATAAGAGAAGATGACAAGATGGAGAAGTTAGCACGACAGTATTTGAAGGAAGTTGTCTCCAAACATAGAATACCAATCTCTATTATCTCTGATAGGGATGGCAGATTTATTTCAAGATTCTGGCAGACATTACAGCAAGCATTAGGAACTCGTCTAGACATGAGTACTGCCTATCATCCACAAACTGATGGGCAGAGCGAAAGGACGATACAAATGCTTGAAGACATGCTACGAGCATGTGTTATTGATTTCGGAAACAGTTGGGATCGACATCTACCATTAGCAGAATTTTCCTACAACAACAGCTATCATTCAAGCATTGAGATGGCGCCGTTTGAAGCACTTTATGGTAGAAAGTGCAGGTCTCCGATTTGTTGGAGTGAAGTGGGAGATAGACAGATTACGGGTCCGGAGATAATACAAGAAACTACCGAGAAGATCATCCAAATTCAACAACGGTTGAAAACTGCCCAAAGTCGACAAAAGAGCTACGCTGACATTAAAAGAAAAGATATAGAATTTGAAATTGGAGAGATGGTCATACTTAAGGTTGCACCTTGGAAAGGTGTTGTTCGATTTGGTAAACGAGGGAAATTAAATCCAAGGTATATTGGACCATTCAAGATTATTGATCGTGTCGGACCAGTAGCTTACCGACTTGAGTTACCTCAATAACTCGCGGCTGTATATAACACTTTCCACGTCTCGAATTTGAAGAAATGGTTTGCTAAAGAAGAACTCACTATTCCGTTAGATGAAATCCAAATCAACGAAAAACTTCAATTCATCGAAGAACCCGTCGAAATAATGGATCGTGAGGTTAAAAGACTTAAGCAAAACAAGATACCAATTGTTAAGGTTCGATGGAATGCTCGTAGAGGACCCGAGTTCACCTGAGAATGAGAAGATCAGATGAAGAAGAAATACCCGCATTTATTTCCAGAAGATACGTCAACACCTCCAACTGCTTAAAATTTCGGGACGAAATTTATTTAACGGGTAGGTAGTGTAGTGACCCGAACTTTTCCATGTTTATATATATATATTAAATGAAATTGTTATTTACATGATTAAGTGTTTCCAACATGTTAAGCAATCAAACTTGTTAAGACTTGATTAATTGAAATAGGTTTCATATAGACAATTGACCACTCAAGTTGACCGGCGATTCACGAACGTTAAAACTTGTAAAAACTATATGATGACATATATATGGATATATATATAGTTAACATGATATTATGATAAGTAAACATATCATTATGTATATTAACAATGAACTACATATGTAAAAACAAGACTACTAACTTAATGATTTTGAAACGAGACATTTATGTAACGATTATCGTTGTAACAACATTTAATGTATATATATCATATTAAGATATATTAATACATCATGATATCATGATAATGTAATAATTTAAAATCTAATTTGAATTAATAAACAATGGGTTAACAACATTTAACAAGATCGTTAACCTAAAGGTTTCAAAACAACACTTACATGTAACGACTAACGATGACTTAACGACTCAGTTAAAATGTATATACATGTAGTGTTTTAATATGTATTCATACACTTTTGAAAGACTTCAAGACACTTATCAAAATACTTCTACTTAACAAAAATGCTTACAATTACATCCTTGTTCAGTTTCATCAAAAATTCTACTCGTATGCACCCGTATTTGTACTCGTACAATACACAGCTTTTAGATGTATGTACTATTGGTATATACACTCCAATGATTAGCTCTTAGCAGCCCATGTGAGTCACCTAACATATGTGGGAACTATCATTTGGCAACTAGCATGAAATATCTCATAAAATTACAAAAATATGAGTAATCATTCATGACTTATTTACATGAAAACAAAATTACATATCCTTTATATCTAATCCATACACCAACGACCAAAAACACCTACAAACACTTTCATTCTTCAATTTTCTTCATTTAATTGATCTCTCTCAAGTTCTATCTTCAAGTTCTAAGTGTTCTTCATAAATTCTACAAGTTCTAGTTTCATAAAATCAAGAATACTTCCAAGTTTGCTAGCTTACTTCCAATCTTGTAGAGTGATCATCCAACCTCAAGAAATATTTCTTATTTACAGTAAGATATCTTTCTAATACAAGGTAATACTCATATTCAAACTTTGATTCAATTTCTATAACTATAACAATCTTATTTCGAGTGGAAATCTTACTTGAACTTGTTTTCGTGTCATGATTCTGCTTCAAGAACTTTCAAGCCATCCAAGGATCCTTTGAAGCTAGATCCATTTTTTTCATTTCCAGTAGCTTTATTCAGAAAACTTGAGGTAGTAATGATGTTCATAACATCATTCGATTCATACATATAAAGCTATCTTATTCGAAGGTTTAAACTTGTAATCACTAGAACATAGTTTAGTTAATTCTAAACTTGTTCGCAAACAAAAGTTAATACTTCTAACTTGACTTTTAAAATCAACTAAACACATGTTATATATCTATATGATATGCTAACTTAATGATTTAAAACCTGAAAACACGAAGAACACTGTAAAACCGGACATACGTCGTCGTAGTAACACAGCGGGCTGTTTTGGGTTAGTTAATTAAAAACTATGATAAACTTTGATTTAAAAGTTTTTCTTCTGGGAAAATGTTTTTTCTTATGAACATGAAACTATATCCAAAAATCATGGTTAAACTCAAAGTGGAAGTATGTTTTCTAAAATGGTCATCTAGACGTCGTTCTTTCGACTGAAATGACTACCTTTACAAAAACGACTTGTAACTTATATTTCCGACTATAAACCTATATTTTTTCTGTTTAAATTCATAAAATAGAGTTCAATATGAAACCATAGCAATTTGATTCACTCAAAACGGATTTAAAATAAAGAAGTTATGGGTAAAACAAGATTGGATAATTTTTCTTGTTGTAGCAACGTGAAAATTAGTAACAAATCTATATTAATCATATCCTAGCTAACTTATATTGTATTATACATGTATTCTAATATATTATGTAATCTTGGGATACCATAGACACGTATGCAAATGTTTTGACATATCGATATTCATATCGACCCATGTGTATATATTATTTGGAACAACCATAGACACTCTATATGCAGTAATGTGGGAGTTAGCTATACAGGGTTGAGGTTGATTCTAAAAATATATATACTTTGAGTTGTAATCTAGCCTGAGACGTGTATACATTGGGTCGTGGATTGATTCAAGATAATATATATCAATTTTTTATGTACATCTAACGTTGGACAACTAGTTGTAGGTTACTAACGAGGACAGCTGACTTAATAAACTTAAAACATCAAAATGTATTAAAAGTGTTGTAAATATATTTTGAATATATACTTTGATATATATGTACATGTACATATTTGTTATAGGTTCGTGAATCGACCAGTGGCCAAGTCTTACTTCCCGACGAAGTAAAAATCTGTGAAAGTGAGTTATAGTCCCACTTTTAAAATCTAAAATTTTTGGGATGAGAATACATGCAGGTTTTATAAATGATTTACAAAATAGACACAAGTACGTGAAACTACATTCTATGGTTGAATTATCGAAATCGAATATGCCCCTTTTTATTAAGTCTGGTAATCTAAGAATTAGGGAACAGACACCCTAATTGACGCGAATCCTAAAGATAGATCTATTGGGCCTAACAAACCCCATCCAAAGTACCGGATGCTTTAGTACTTCGAAATTTATATCTTATCCGAAGGGTGTCCCGGAATGATGGGGATATTCTTATATATGCATCTTGTTAATGTCGGTTACCAGGTGTTCACCATATGAATGATTTTTATCTCTATGTATGGGATGTGTATTGAAATATGAAATCTTGTGGTCTATTGTTACGATTTGATATATATATATATATATATATATAGGTTAAACCTATAACTCACCAAAATTTTTGTTGACGTTTAAAGCATGTTTATTATCAGGTGATTTGGAGTCCATGTTTGTATGATATCGTGTAAAAACTGCATTTAAGAAACATATGTCGATGTAATATATTTCTATTGTAAACCATTATGTAATGGTCGTGTGTAAATAGTATATTTTAGATTATCATTATTTGATAATCTACGTAATGCTTTTAAAACCTTTATTGATAAAATAAAGGTTATGGTTGTTTTAAAAATGAATGCAGTCTTTGAAAAACGTCTCATATAGAGGTCAAAACCTCGCAATGAAATCAATTAATATGGAACGTTTATAATCAATATGAACGGGACATTTCAAAGTGGGGGATAGACAGATTACGGGTCCGGAGATAATACAAGAA
Source organism: Rutidosis leptorrhynchoides (assembly GCF_046630445.1). Classification (NCBI taxonomy): domain Eukaryota; kingdom Viridiplantae; phylum Streptophyta; class Magnoliopsida; order Asterales; family Asteraceae; genus Rutidosis; species Rutidosis leptorrhynchoides. The sequence continues at coordinate 342,884,812 of NC_092337.1, forward strand.
ACTACCGAGAAGATCATCCAAATTCAACAACGGTTGAAAACCGCCCAAAGTCGACAAAAGAGCTACGCTGACATTAAAAGAAAAGATATAGAATTTGAAATTAGAGAGATGATCATGCTTAAAGTTGCACCTTGGAAAGGTGTTGTTCGATTTGGTAAACGAGGGAAATTAAATCCAAGGTATATTGGACCATTCAAGATTATTGATCGTGTCGGACCAGTAGCTTACCGACTTGAGTTATCTCAACAACTCGCGGCTGTACAGAACACTTTCCACATCTCGAATTTGAAGAAATGTTTTGCTAAATAAGATCTCACAATTCCATTAGACGAAATCCAAATCAACGAAAAACTTCAATTCATCGAAGAACCCGTCAAAATAATAGATCGTGAGGTTAAAAGACTTAAGAAAAACAAAATACCAATTGTTAAGGTTCGATGGAATGCTCATAGAGGACCCGAGTTCACCTGGGAATGAGAAGATCAGATGAAGAAGAAATACCCGCACTTATTTCCAGAAGATACGACAACACCTCCAACTGCTTAAAATTTCGGGACGAAATTTATTTAACGGGTAGGTACTGTAGTGACCCGAAATTTTCCATGTTTATATATAAATTAAATGAAATTGATTTTTACATGATTAAGTGTTTTCAACATGTTAAGCAATCAAACTTGTTAAGACTTGATTATTTGAAATGAGTTTCATGTAGACAATTGACCACCCAAGTTGACAGGCGATTCACGAACGTTAAAACTTGTAAAAATGATATGACTATATATATATATATATGGATATACATATAGTTAACATGAGATTATGATAAGTAAGTATCTCCATAAGTATATTAACAATGAGTTATATACATAAAAATGAGACTACTAAGTTAAGAAGCTCGAAACGATATATATAACGATTATCGTTATTACAACGTCTTACTAAATACATATGTATCATATTAAGATATTGTTACACTATATTTAACATGATAAAATGATAATTATATATATCATTAAGTATGTTAACAATGAACTACATATGTAAAAACAAGAATACTAACTTAAGGATTTCGAAACGAGACATATATGTAACGATTATCGTTGTAACGACATTTAAATGTATATATATCATATTAAGATATATTAATATATCATAATATCATGATAATATAATAATTTAACATCTCATTAGATATAATAAACATTGGGTTAACAACATTTAACAAGATCGTTAACTTAAAGGTTTCAAATCAACATTTACATGTAACGACTAACGATGACTTAACGACTCAGTTAAAATGTATATACATGTAGTGTTTTAATATGTATTTATATACTTTTGAAAGACTTCAAGACACTTATCAAAGTACTTCTACTTAACAAAAAATACTTACAATTGCATTCTCATTCATTTTCATCAACAATTCTACTCGTATGCAACTGTATTCGTACTCGTACAATACCCAGCTCCTAGACGTATATACTATTGGTATATACACATAATAATTCAGCTCTTAGCAGCCCTAGATAGTCAAAAAAAACATGTGGAACTAACAATTAGACAACTAGCATGACTTATGAGCAAGGAAACAAAAACAAGAACTCCTTTTAATCCCACTCACCTTCACCACTCACCACCTACTCCATTTCACTTCCAATTTTCTTTCCAATTCTCTCTCAAAACACACACACTCTTCCATGAACGTCTAAGTTACTATTTTTCCAGCAAAAATCATCAAATACAAGCTTCGGTTATTACCTATAATCATCATAAAAATAATTACTCAAGAACACATCAAGAACACTTCCAAGTTTACAAGTTTACTTCCAAGTTTCCTAATCCATTCCAAGCAATCATCTAACATCAAGAAACCTTTGTTATTTATAGTAGGTTATCTTTCTAAATCAAGGTAATATTCATATTCAAGCTTTGATTCAATTTCTATAACTATAACTATCTTAATTCGAGTAATAATCTTACTTGAACTTGTTTTTGTGTCATGATTCTATTTCAAGAACTTCTAAGCCATCAAAGATTCTTTGAAGCTCAAGTTATTTTTTCATCATTTCCAGTAGGTTTACCTACTAAACTTGAGGTAGTAATAATGTTCATAACATCATTCGATTCATATATATATAACTACCTTATTCGAAGGTTTAAACTTGTAATCACTAGAACATAGTTTAGCTAATTCTAAACTTGTTCGCAAACAAAAGTTAATCCTTCTAACTTGACTTTTAAAATAAACTAAACACATGTTCTATATCTATATGATATGCTAACTTAATGATTTAAAATCGGAAAACACGAAAAACACCGTAAAACTGGATATACGCCGTCGTAGTAACACCGCGGGCTGTTTTGGGTTAGTTAATTAAAAACTATGATAAACTTTGATTTAAAAGTTGTTCTTCTGGGAAAATGATTTTTCTTATGAACATAAAACTATATCCAAAACTCATGGTTAAACTCAAAGTGGAAGTATGTTTTCCAAAATAGTCATCTAGACGTCATTTTTTCGACTGAAATGACTACCTTTACAAAAACGACTTGTAACCTGTTTTTCTGACTATAAACTTATACTTTTTCTGTTTAGATTCATAAACTTAAGTTCAATATGAAACCATAGCAACTTGAAACACTCAAAACGGATTTAAAACGAAGAAGTTATGGGTAAAACAAGATTGGATAATTTTTCTTGTTGTAGCTACGTGAAAATTGGTAACAAATCTATATTAATCATATCCTAGCTAACTTATATTGTATTATGTAATCTTGGGATACCATAGACACGTATGCAAATATTTTGACATATCATATCGACCCATCTATATATATTATTTGGAACAACCATAGACACTCTATATGCAGTAATGTTGGAGTTAGCTATACAGGGTTGAGGTTGATTCCAAAAATATATATACTTTGAGTTGTGATCTAGCCTAAGACGTGTATACACTGGGTCGAGGATTGATTCAAGATAATATATATCGATTTATTTCTGTACATCTAACTATGGACAACTAGTTGTAGGTTACTAACAAGGACAGCTGACTTAATAAACTTAAAACATTAAAACGTATTAAAAATGTTGTAAATATATTTTGAACATACTTTGATATATATGTACATATTTGTTATAGGTTCTTGAATCGACCAGTGGCCAAGTCTTACTTCCCGACGAAGTAAAAATTAGTGAAAGTGAGTTATAGTCCCACTTTTTAAATCTAACATTTCTGGAATGAGAATACATGCAGTTTTATAAATGTTTTACAAAATAGACACAAGTACATGAAACTACATTCTATGGTTGAATTATTAAACCGAACCCTTTTTTAGTCTGGTAATCTAAGAATTAGGGAACAGACACCCTAATTGATGTGAATCCTAAAGATAGATCTATTGGGTTCAACAAACCCCATCCAAAGTACCGGATGCTTTAGTACTTCGAATTCATCATTGGCGAAGGGAGTCCCGGAATGATAGGGGATATTCTATATGCATCTTGTTAAGGTCGGTTACCAGGTGTTCACCATATGAATGATTTTTATCTCTATGTATGGGATGTATATTGAAATATGAAATCTTGTGGTCTATTATTAAGATTTGATAAATATATAGGTTAAACCTATAACTCACCAACATTTTTGTTGACGTTTAAAGCATGTTTATTCTCAGGTGATTATTAAGAGCTTCCGCTGTTGCATGCTAATATATGGACAAGATTTGGTGTCAGCATGCTTGTATAATATTGTTTAAAACTGCATTCGAGATTTATTTTGTTGTAATATATTAATATTGTAAACCAATATGTATTGGTAGTGTGTAAGTGTGATAGTTTTAGATTATCATTTCTGGATAATCAAGGTGGTGTCTTTTTAACCTTGTCGATAAAATAAAGGTTATGGTTTGTTTTAAAAACGAATGCAGTCTTTGAAAAACGTCTCATATAGAGGTCAAAACCTCGCAACGAAATCAATTAATATTGAACGTTTATAATCGATATGAACGGGACATTTCAATCCGCTTGATCTGATGTAACACCTTCTAATGGATTCATATGAGTGTCTGGAGAAACAATTGGAGTTGTATCAACCGATGAATCTTGAATTGGTTCAAGATTATCAGTAATAGGAGGTAGGAGGGAGGATGAAAAAGCAATAGGTTAATCTGTTGGTGTTGTATCTTCATCAAAAAGACTTGGTTGAGTCTCCACAGTAGTTTACTGTGATGGTGTAACCGGTACGGCTTGAACATTTGAATTCCGTTGAGGAGCATAGAGACTATCAAACAAGATATCCAGTTCCTCTGTTGTTACCGTAGGAACACCCTTCTTCAAGAAAATTAAATTTTGCACGGAAGAAGTAGTAGCCAGGTTAGGATCGGGTTTTGAACTGAGTTGTTCAAAAGCTATTCCCGATAACTCATCGAACCTTACATTGATACTTTCCTTGATCGTCTTCGTTTGTTTGTGATAGACACGATAGGCAACTTTGTTCGAAGAATAACCGAGAAAAATGGCCTGATCGCCATGAGGATCAAACTTTCCGAGGCTGTGAAAATCGTTAAGCACATAGCATATACAACCAAAGACACAGAAATATTTGACATTCGGGTGTCTACCATATAGTAACTCATAAGGAGTTTTATCAAAACGTTTATTAATGATGCAGCGATTTTGGGTATAACATGTAGTGGAAATGGCCTCCCCCACATATTCGGAGGTAGTTTGGAGTAAGCAAGCATCGTTCAAGCTGCCTCGCACAACGTACGATTACGTCGTTCGACTACTCCATTCTGTTGTGGGGTGCGTGCAGCAGAGAACTGATGTTCAATGCCTTAGTCTTTCAAATAACTATCAAGTAGGTCATTCTTAAATTCCGTCCCATTATAAGTTCAAATACTCTTAACATGTTTGTTAAAAGAGCGTTGAGTCTTTTTAATGAACTCAATGATAATGGCGGGGGTTTCTGACTTAGTCCGTAGAAGGAAAATCCATGTAAATCGGGTATAGTCATCTTCAATGACAAGCACATGTTTCCGGCCATCGAGGCTAGAAACCCTCATGGGTCCACATAAGTCCATATGCAATAATTGCAAGGAAGATGAAGTACTGAGGTGTTGCTTAAGTGGATGAGAAGTCCGTTTCAGCTTACCCATTGCACATGATAGACACACATGATGCTTATCATAGTGAAAACGTGGAATACCATCAACTAAGTCTTTAGAGACTAGTCGATTAATACCATTGTAATTCAGGTGTGACATCCGGTGATGCCATAACCATGAATTCTCCTTCGTTTACCAAGTAGCCAAACACATGGTTTCATGTGATAGTGCGTCATTGAGTTCAATAGTATAAAATGAAGCACAACGTTTACCAACAAGGAGATCAGTTCCATCGGTGGATTGTACCGAGCATTGACGACGTTCAAATAGAACCTTGAGATCTCCATCACAAAATTGGCTGACACTAAATAAACCGCACCCCAAACTCTCAACATATGAGACTCGTTTGATCATTATGCCATTCTTCACAAAATCTCCATAACCCGTTATTGCTGCAATCTCATCATTTCCAAAAGTAACCGTTCCTAGGGATTTGTCAACGAAATTGACAAGCAAGGATTTATTGCCCGTCATGTGTCGAGAACAACCGGAATCGATATACCAAACACGGATGTCGAAATCTTGTAAACATTAATTTCCTAGAGTTTAGGTACCCAAAGTTTCTTGGTTCCTCTACGGTTAGTACCAACAATAAACTTTGGATCAACAACTAGAAAATCACGTAAAACAACATGCAATTTAGACAATAAAGCATCATTCAAAACCACATTACATGAAGCATCATACGCAATATCAAGTTTTACATCGTTATCAAAAGTCTTAACACACAACTTATTCCATGCAGATGTTTTTTTCACAGACGAAAATCGAAAAACATGAGATGATTTCCTAGGTCGACTAGCAGATTTCTTTGGATTGTTGCTACTTTCTTAGTCGTTGACTTAGGAACCCATACAGAATTTTAAATCAAATTTGTATTATGACATGTGACATGAAAAACACCTTTGTTAGTTAGACGACCAAACTTTTCAGTTGACACATGAGATGATTGATTTTGAAAAATTTCTAATTTGATTTTACGTTCCTTTGCATCATACTCACTCAAATCAGGTTTATGACTCTTGTGTTGTGTAGACTTGACTGATTTTGTTAAAAGATTCTCCTTTGATTTATTTGACATTGGAATCATAGGAATCTTTTCACTTAACACGGCACCATTTTGAGAATGAACTTTCTTGACAACAAATTGCGTTGAAGGTGCAACTTTTGAAACACGTCTACCAAATTGAGAACGTAATGGATTTTTAAGAATAGTAATGGGTTTTGCATCCTTAGATGTTGTTGTTCCTTCCCCGTCTTAGTAATCCCACCAACACATTCAGACACATTGGTTTCAACAGACGATGATTGCTTAAGTGTGTTAGCATGTTTCATTTGAATTATCTTTTGTATTAAGCTCTTAATCTCAAGACATAATTCCTCAGCAGAAACTATCACTTCATCTTCCTTAAAATCATAAGTACATTCTTTCTTATTAAGTGGAGGGGATTTATCACATAAAACAAGCATTTGTTCTAATGATTGACACTTAAGTTGCAAATCAACATTTTCCTGTTCAACTATAGCTATTATACGTTTCAAGTTTCGTACAACAGGTATATTATCATAAAATTCATTCAAAGGATCAATTGTTGCATTAAAGTCTATTAAATTTTCAACAGTCGGTTCATCTCGAGGATTTACCTTTACATCTAAAGCAGTTTGACCTAGGGATTCTGTCTCAAAGAAGACAGTTAGTTCATGTGCTAGATCTTCACGGAAAACATTATCAGAACATGCAGGTAAAGCCGGTAGAATTGGTTTCACATCAAAAGTTGGTTCATCAAACACTTCATTTATATTAACAATGCTAGAACTAGGGTTGTTAAACACTTCATTCTCAAGCATTAAAATGTATTTCTCTAGCATGAGTGTAGGAATGTAAACCAATCGATGTGTAGGCACATAATTAACACATTGCACGTTCTTTTCAGTTTCAACAAGTTCCTTCAAGAAATCAGGATTTGATTTACCCATTTTAGCATTAATTTTCTCATACATTAAGCTAATTTGATGGTATTTTTTAGATTTGCGATTAACGATAATATCATCAAAATCAGCATCAGAAGCATGCACAAAATGAGATGGTAAACCAGCTTGAAAGTAATCAGAATGATATAATCCTGGAATCTTTTTGGAAGCATCATCTACAATCTTAGGATCTTCATAACCCAACCCCCACTTTTCACCATGAATCGTTTTTGGTCTATTCATGAAAATTGTTTGTTTTGAAAGTTCCATATCAATGATAGCTTTGGATTGCTCTGTGATATAGAGTTTTTCCTCATATAGAGCAAGTTGTGCTTTCATTTGAAAAGACTCTTTTGACAGTGAAGAATTTCAGTGTTCTTTTCAATTATGCTGTTTTCCAATTGAATAATTTTCTTATTTAGCTTTGAAAGTGTGGGTTCATGTCCTTTCGACTTTAATCGGATGAATTGATTTTTTAAGATCTTCCAACTCAGTTTCAGTTGATTTGAGTTGGACAGGCAATCTTTGCAATTCTGATTGTAATTTTGATGAAGAAGGTATGGTCTCAGAAAGTTTGATTTTATCTTTTAAAACCTTGTTTTCAGATCTTAAACCTTTGACCTCCTTTGACATTGAGACCAGATTCTTCATCATGTCATTTTGCACTTTTATAAAATCAGGTGAGATTTTTGATGATTGTACCTCATCATCATCAGATGTTGAGTCAGAATTCTCCATTGCTTCCTTAGCTTTAATGAGTTTAGTCACCTTGCAAACATTTGCATGTTCCACCTCTGAATCTGAATCATCAGTCCAGTTAAACCAAGTATCATCAACCGGTTTCAGCTCTCCCCCAGTTTCTACAATCTTTGCCATCAACATTTTCTTCTTGTAGTAAGCTGCGTCCTTCTTCTTAGGCATCTTGCACTCACGAGAGTAATGACCAGCTTTGCCACAATTGAAACAGATTGAATCATCCTTCTTGGAATCATCAGCACGTTGTTGTTGTTTTGATTGATCAGCTTTCTTGTAGTACGAGGAAGACGATGAGTTCTTGCGTTGATTGCTTGATTTGCCTTTAAACTTGTGTTTGTTCAAGGCTTTTGTGAACATGGCTGCCATTTTGACTAATTCAAGGTGAGAATCATCAACATCAGAAAGATTCAACTCTTCAGAATCAGTTGATTCTTCTACAAGCACTTTCTTGGACAAACTTTTGGAAGTCGTAAATGATTTGCTCTTCTTTTTGGCAATTAGGGCAAGTGGATCGCCCGGAGAAGACTCTTTCCTTCCTTCTTGAAGTTTAGACACTTCAGATTGGTAATGCATAAGAACTCCAACAAGCTCATGAATAGTCAACTTGTCAATCTCTTTGGTAAATTGAACAATGGTTCCATAAGAAAGCCAATCAACATTGAGATTTTTGAGAAATTTCATGTTGACTTCAGCACGTACTTTTATGATCTTGCACCTTTTCAACTCATTGAGAACACCATTGAAACGACGGTAGGTATCCTTGAGTGGTTCATCGGGTTTCTGGTTGAAATCTTCATAAAATCCCAGAGCCTTATTCAGTTTAGTAATGTCTGACATGTCATAACCTTCTTGCTGTCATTTGATCTCATCCCATATATCTTTTACTGTAATGTTGCTATCAACATTTTCAAACAACTCATACGTGATATCTTGCATAACAATGTTCTTTGCCTCTATGTCACTTTGAGCTCTCTCACGTCTATCACCAGAAAGTTCATAGACTGGAATTGGCATACCAATATCCGGATGATAATCTACAACTGGGCCATCTCTCAGAGAAGCCCATATGTATTTTGCTTTCTCACCCTTGTAGTCTATGTACTGAGTGATACGGTGAAGCCACTTAGTGTACTTTCCATCAAACAACACTGGAGGACGGGAATCTGATCCAATGATCAAAGTATCCTGAGTAGGCATCTTGAAATTGAGGTAGATTCGGTAAAGATTCGGTATTACACAAATCTAGGATAAAAAATCACAACAATCTAACAAAAATGTCAGATTCTGTATCTGATTGGGTACTGTAGCAGATTCAGTAAGGATTCGGTACTGTAGCAGATTCGATAAATTAGATTCTGTACCAGAAACTGATCAAAAATATACGTAACACACCCAGATTCAGTATAGATTCGGTAACCACAAGATTTGTAGCCTGAGAACACTTAAAACCAATGAATTAAGTGATACCGAGATCCTAATTCGGTATCTGACTCGGTAGTCAGATTCTGTATGAATTTGAATACAAACACAATTCAATTCCTCTGAATTAGATTCTGTAACCTTGCTGCACAAGGAAACAAGTTAGTATCACACAAAATATTAAAGATACCGAATGTATGGGATACCGAATGTCAACTGTAGTAGTTGACAATACCGAGTCTAAGTATGAAAATTTAGAAATTCTACAGAATCCTTTCTCAAACCAAACCAATTAGCTGCGTATGATCAAACCGAATGTGATATAATCACAAACACACCACAATCTGCAACACTGATTGAGAATTAATAACTTTGAAGCAGATTCGGTATGGCAGTTACGATACCGAATGTATATCAAATCTTCAAAACTTGATGAATTGATGAAATTAAACCGTCATAAATGTAATTAAACACCTCACGATCACAACTGAAACCTCAAACCTTTACTAAAATACAGAATCAAGCTGGAATTGATCAATACCGAGAGTTTTAGCCACGAACTCTAAAAATCAACTTGATTCTTCATACTTGATGTTAAAAAGCTGTAATGATGATCGAAACTCTTTCTAATTAACCTAATACACCTTCGCTGAACTTATCACAAGATTCTGAACGTCAGATTATCAGATTCGATAATACCGAATCTGATTCAATATACCAAGAGTGCTCAGATTCTGTAATCTTCAATCTCTGGATCGATCTAGTGATGTAATATCACTCCCTGGAAGCTCTGATACCAAATGATAGGTCAGATCTTGTTGAGATTAGAAGAATCGACAAGTTAGAATGAGATTCGGTAAAGATGAAGGAGACTTGGTATGAGATAGAATCAATAAGATTTACATTCCACAGCTTCTATGAACTCGTTTACAATGCAATGGCTATCTAATTAGGACTACTTATGTTCCTTATATAGCCCTCTTCTAAGGAACCATCATTTAAGCTTATTTCACGATAACACTATACAACTTTAGGGTCCTAACCCATCACAACTTGAGTCATACTCATGTTAAAGTGCTACCGGCTCTTTGGTTCACACTCTAACAAATTTACGCTAAGGTGCTACCTGCTCTTTGGTTCACACCCTAACAATTCATACTTTAGTGCTACCGGCTCTTTGGTTCACACTACAACATATATGCCATGATGCTACCGGCTTTTTGGTTCACATCATAGCACATTCGTACATGATATGGCACTACTGGCTCTTTGGTACATACCATAGCATGCAAATAAATACACGATATACATACATGCATAATTATTCCACTCAACTTAACGCCTTTGATGAATGATAAACAAGCTCGCAACCTTCAATGTAACATACCTATTACATTATGCACATAATCAATCACACAATCAAGTTGGTCAACCAACTCACTCACCATCCTAGTGTCATATTGACCTATAGTGCAAATGCGACCCATTTGCACCATTAACCCTAACACTAGGTCGAGATTACGCCAAATCCCTAACACTAATCAATTATAGTCTTAATACACTTATTAACACAAGGTTAGTGCATTTTCATACTCCTTAGGCAACTTAGGTAACCCAAGACTCATTTGACCCATTTCAAGGTCAACACACCCATTTGGGTCATCCACAAACCCAAATAACACCCATTCACTTAATAACAAAGTGTGCTAGTGATTAACCACCCATTTAAGACCCATAAACACATATTAATGAAAGGACCCGTTCATATACATTATAAACGATTCACAATAGTTGATTACATTGCGAGGTATTTGACCTCTATATGATATATTTTACAAACATTGCATTCGTTTTTAAAAGACAAACTTTCTTTACATCGAAAATTGACAGGCATGCATACCATTTCATAATATCTACTATCCAACTATAAATTAATTTAATAATAATCTTTGATGAACTCAATGACTCGAATGCAACGTTCTTCGAAATATGCTATGAAAGACTCCAAGTAATATCTTTAAAATGAGCAAATGCACAGCGGAAGATTTCTTTAACACCTGAGAATAAACATGCTTTAAAGTGTCAACCAAAAGGTTGGTGAGTTCATTAGTTTATCATAATCATTTATTTTCATCATTTTAATAGACCATAAGAATTTCATTTCCAGTTCTCATAAATATACGTCCCATGCATAGAGACAAAAATAATCATTCATATGGTGAACACCTGGTAACCGACATTAACTAGATACATATAAGAATATCCCCTATCATTCCGGGATCCTCCTTCGGACATGATATAAATTTCGAAGTACTAAAGCATCCGGTACTTTGGATGGGGTTTGTTAGGCCCAATAGATCTATCTTTAGGATTCGCGTCAATTAGGGTGTCTGTTCCCTAATTCTTAGATTACCAGACTTTAATAAAAAGGGGCATATTCGATTTCGATAGTTCAACCATAGAATGTAGTTTCAATTACTTGTGTCTATTTCGTCAAACATTTATAAAAGCGCATGTATTCTCAGTCCCAAAAATATAAAGGGTAAAAAGGCAAATGAGACTCACCATACTGTATTTCGTAGTAAAAATACATATAACGTCATTGAACAATTGCAAGGTTGGCCTCGGATTCACGAACCTAAATTAATTATATATAATTATGTGTTGGTGAATATTTGTCTAACAAATTAGGTCAAGTCATAGTGTACCACAATCCTAATGCTCGAGACTAATATGCAAAAGTCAACAAAAGTAAATTTGACTCAAAATAATTTCCAAAAATCTATACATGATTAATATATAGTTTAAATATCGTCATTTTATATTTTTAAATATTTTTAAAAGATTTATTAGAGTAAATAATATAATTTATTTATTAATAAATAAAATTTTATATTAAATTTATATAATAAAATATACTTTTATATATATTAAGTAATAAAATTTATAGGGTTCATTTAATATATAAAGATAATATGATAGGTATTATTAAAGTAAGTTATTACACGTAGTAAAATATGTTTGTATCACATATTTATTTGATAAAATAATATCTATAATGATAGTAAGTAAAAGTTGTATTATTTTGTAATAATAATTATTATTATAAAAATATCAATATTTATAATTACTAAGATGACATTATGATAAAACGATAATTCGAATTATGATAACTTTAATATTTACGATAATTTTTAATATTATCTTTAAAATAATAATTCTATTTAAAATAATAATAATAATGATATTTTATAGTAACAATGACATTTCTATTAAAATGATAATTTTTATTAAAATGATAGTTTTAATACTAACGATACTTTTAATAATAATAGTAATGATAAAAATAATAAGAACGATAATTTTATCTAAATCAATATCTTATAATATTTTAATTTCATCATGATACTCTTACTCATTATTTCCTAATCGTTTCGTTTAATAGCTTTTAATAGTCTTTTATATCGTGTTCATAATAATGATAATAATAGTAATCAAAATAATTTGGTGTTACAAATATTTGTTTTAATTACACTAATATTAATAATGATTGTTACTATAACATTATTAACGATAATACTAATAATTATCTTAATGATAATATAGTACTAATAATAATAACAATAACAATAATCATTTTTAAATAATGATATATATATTAATAATGATAATAATAATAATAATAATAATAATAATAATAATAATAATAATAATAATAATAATAATAATAATAATAATAATAATAATAATAATAATAATAATAATAATAATAATAATAATAATTGGATAATAATAATAATACTAATTATAACTTTAACGATAATAACGATAGTAATAATAATAAAAAAATAACAATTTTTAATGATAAATCCCTTTTATTGATAAAGATAATAATAATGATAATAATAAGATAAAACTAGAACGACGATAAAAACGACGATAATAATAATCATTTTTAATAAAAATATCGAAAATTCAATTGATTATAACTTCTAATCCGTTCATCGAAACCATTCGATATCAAAAGGAAAAGTTCTTAATTTTTCGTTAGCTTTCCAAGGACATGCATATCTTATACCTTATCTCAACCGCAAGTGTAACTAATTCAATATTCAACCTAACCTGTCTAAGGGCAATATCAAAAGTACAAGTATGCATAATCCTAAATACTCGAGCACTAGTCAGGGATACACTATTAGTATGTAAAAGTTAAATTGTGAGTACTCACTTATCAATATTGAGATTCAATATTGCAGGAAAGGTACGTAGACGCAACGGAAATGATAAACACTATATTGACCTCACGAGCATACCCATGAACCATACTCAATCACCTCCATAGCTATAACCCATAATTTCGTTAATCCTATCCTACTCGAAAAACAATTTCAAAATCACTCGGACAGCACTCCGTCGTAATATTTTATGTATACTAATAATATCTTGAAATAATACGGAGTAAATATATATATGTAAATCGATTGAGAGAGTTTAGAGAAAAATATTTTCAAGTTTCTATAAAATAATGAAACCTATTGAATTCTATTTATAATAGATTTTTGAATTATTAAAGTGAATTATTAAAGTATGAATTATTAAAATGAATTATTAAAATGAATTATTAAAGTATGAATTATTAAAGTGAATTATTAAAGTATGAATTATTAAAGTGAATTATTAAAGTATGAATTATTAAAGTGAATTATTAAAGTATGAATTATTAAAGTTAAAGTAAAGTAAAAATAAAGTAAAGGTAAAGTTTAAGTATAGTACAAGTATAAAACTATGTACGTATAATACGAGTATAAATATATATAATATTAATTTAAATCGTTATATATATTTAATAAAATAAAATATAAATATCATTATCTTTATATACTAGTTAAGTAATGAGTTGTCAAAAGTGGTTCTAGATATTTATAAAAGTTATATACGTTTTAATAATAAAGTTCTTTTTAAACCTTTGTACGTTTGAAACTAAATAGATCAATCGAGTCTTTATGAGATTCAATCTTCCACTATCCTTTATCTAGTTCTCAATGATTGACAATTTGTTCTTATTTATAAATCACTTTACCATTTTCTGAATATTGTTAAAATGGAAAGATTTCTCAAATCAACGTGGGCCTTTCAACAGAGACTTGTAATCATAATTCAATATATCTGATAATTCAATCATTTGATCTTATCTTCTAATTCCATTGATAAACATTTTGAAACAGATACAATCATATAAAGTATTTAATCTAATATTTTGTTTACGTTTCAAGTTATAATATATATACACATATACATATATAATCATATTCGTTTAATGGTTCGTGAATCGTTGGAACTTGGTCGAGGTTGAATGAATGTATGAACATAATTTAAAATTCTTGCAATTTAACTTAACAAATATTGCTTATCGTGTCGGAAACATATAAAGATTAAAGTTTAAATTTGGTTGGAAATTTCTGGGTTGTCACAGTACCTACCCGTTAAAGAAATTTCATCCCAAAATTTGAGTGGAAAGGTCGTGAATGATAATAAGTATGTTTTCATGATGCATACGGGCTTAAAATTAGAGTTTTATCATCAGCGAATAATTTGGATAAACAATCCATTTATATGAAGAGTACGAATGAAGCTAACATAGAAGAGTGAAATGAGTAAGTGTAGATTCATCTTATCATTTGACGTAGATATGATTGATTCCCAGATTTCAAGGGATTTGAAGAAAATCTTCTTAATAAGATTTGACTCTCCGGTAATCAAGGGAATTAGGATCCGCTTTAAATGCGATCGTCCATTTTAATTGTTCTGTCGGAGATTTTCTTATAAATTCACTTCCTTCGTTTCCTTACAACTCACACCTTCTGTTGATGCATTTTATGCAAGTCCCTAGACATCTACCCATGTCCATTGCAGGTACAACAGTTTACAGGCCACCATGATTGCTCGTTATCATCCTATCTGTGTTTGTATGTGGTTACAGGAACTGCAGGAACGAGATTTAGATGTTTGACTATGTTAGACTTAGTCAGACGTACGAGTGAAGCCTCACTAGTACGGCTGATAGGCTCATACGCACGGTTGATGCTGAGCTAAGTCACAATTACAACCTAAATGAGAAGACACGAGTGAGTGATCACCCGTACGGCTAATGAAGCCAACTCGTACGTGTGATGAATGAATCGTATAGGTGAGTCAACAGCAGGGGTATATAAAGTCTTATGTTCTTCATTTTAGGTTAAGCCTCTCATTTGTTACACACACTCAGATCTAGTGAGCTCCTCCGATTCTCTCTCAGTCCAAATCACCCAGGTGGTGAATAATAGCTCTAGGTGTTGATCTAATCACACTTGATTTAGTTGTGGTTTGACTAAATTAATCAAAAAAAAACTTAACCTATTCACTAGAGGGTTTGATTCACTTATTCCGCCATTGTGTGAGTTAAATCTGTTGATTTCTAAGTTCCTAGTCATGTTTCATTACCTTCTATTCTTTCCCCCTCAACTCATATTTTAAAGTATTCATCAATATGCTCCATCCAGTTCTGATTCTCGATATACTTCTAACTTTCATATCGGTCATTCTTCTTTTTCATCTACCGCCGGAAGAATCTATTTACTTCTACTATACTCTTGGGATTATAGTGTTTCTAGTTCTCCCGTGTCTTTATATTGCTATATGCATCGATATATATGGTTTATAATTTCTGGTTTGTCGTTGGGATTTATATGTTCCCTTATATTTCAAAGTCTCTGCTTCTGTCTTCTATAATCATTATCATTCACAGTTAATGCTCTCTTTTATTTGCAGCAATTTATACCCCAATTTCTATTTCGGAGTTTTGTCCTTTCGTTTCTTCTTCTTGCGATTAAACACCGCTTGTAATGGTCCAGAATTCACAGATATGAATTTCGGAATGAACATTGTTAATGTTCTAGGACGGAAATTGTGATGGCACGATCTTGACTTGTCAAATTACTAGAATACCTTGGAAAAGGCCGAATCATCAAGAAATATTTTCTTGATATTTTAGAGGTTAAATAGAATACAAGAGTCGTATAACATGGCACATGATGATGTTATGATCTGTGAATCATCACGTTCTATTTAGAAACTCAGCATGACTTACTGTAATATAATCACATTGATCAAGTGTCATTATATTATACTAATTCATGCTTCAGTTCCCAACATTACTTCAAAATATTCCTATTTTAAACTTGAATGCTTCAGAATTTAGAAACTAAAATAGTTTCTTTTATGATGTAATACAGATAGCGCGAAGAGGTAAATGATTTCAAATAAGAAAAATTAAGAAAATATCTTCAGAAATATGGAGGATATTTATAATGAAAGATATGATGATATTTTAGAATTTCTAATATCAGAGGATGATGAAGAATATTGTCCGCAGGGGTTTAGAGTCAGGAGCAAGGTATTCGTTAATGACTTCAGCAGGTACTGAATCATTTGGATCCTTTGAAATCAGGTTCAGTCTTTGTAATTTGTCCACAGCCTCCTTCCTACTTTGCTCAATCCGTTTTCCAGTTCCAAAACTTCTCTTTTTCTGCGATTTGCCAGCACACTTCATCATTATCATCCAGCTTTTACCGTTTAAAGTCGTTTATAGTTTTTGCTGCTTTATCAACATTTTTTTTTCTTCGAAGAACCAATTCGTAGTTCGGAGTGTTTTTCAGAAACTTCACATTCAAATTAAGTCCAGAAGATAGCCGTTATATATACACATATAACTGTTGGCGTAGACATCCTGCGAGATTTCAAAATACTGATTGCTAATTCCCAATGATTCGTATGGCAATTCTCATTACAAGATGTGAATGAGTAAATGATGGGGTATCAATGAATAATTATAATGACTTTTTGAAGAGGCTAAAGTCAAAGGGTAATGAAGTTCTTGGTACATCTGCTAATAATGTGGTGGAATGTAATGAAATGTCCCGTTCTTATTGATTAAAAACGTTCCATATTAATTGATTTCGTTGCGAGGTTTTGACCTCTATATGAGACGTTTTTCAAAGACTGCATTCATTTTAAAACAAACCATAACCTTTATTTCATCAATAAAGGTTTAAAAAGCTTTATGTAGATTATCAAATAATGATAATCTAAAATATCCTGTTTACACACGACCATTACATAATGGTTTACAATACAAATATGTTACAACAAAATAAGTTTCTTGAATGCAGTTTTTACACAATATCATACAAGCATGGACTCCAAATCTCGTCCTTATTTAAGTATGCGACAGCGGAAGCTCTTAATAATCACCTGAGAATAAACATGCTTAAAACGTCAACAAAAATGTTGGTGAGTTATAGGTTTAACCTATATATATCAAATCATAATAATAGACCACAAGATTTCATATTTCAATACACATCCCATACATAGAGATAAAAATCATTCATATGGTGAACACCTGGTAACCGACATTAACAAGATGCATATATAAGAATATCCCCATCATTCCGGGAGACCCTTCGGATATGATATAAATTTCGAAGTACTAAAGCATCCGGTACTTTGGATGGGGTTTGTTAGGCCCAATAGATCTATCTTTAGGATTCGCGTCAATTAGGGTGTCTGTTCCCTAATTCTTAGATTACCAGACTTAATAAAAAGGGGCATATTCGAGTTCGATAATTCAACCATAGAATGTAGTTTCACGTACTTGTGTCTATTTTGTAAATCATTTATAAAACCTGCATGTATTCTCATCCCAAAAATATTAGATTTTAAAAGTGGGACTATAACTCACTTTCACAGATTTTTACTTCGTCAGGAAGTAAGACTTGGCCACTGGTTGATTCACGAACCTATAACAATATATACATATATATCAAAGTATGTTCAAAATATATTTACAACACTTTTAATATATTTTGATGTTTTAAGTTTATTAAGTCAGCTGTCCTCGTTAGTAACCTACAACTAGTTGTCCACAGTTAGATGTACAGAAATAAATCGATAAATATTATCTTGAATCAATCCACGACCCAGTGTATACGTATCTCAGTATTGATCATAACTCAAACTATATATATTTTGGAATCAACCTCAACCCTGTATAGCTAACTCCAACATTCACATATAGAGTGTCTATGGTTGTTCCGAAATATATATAGATGTGTCGACATGATAGGTCGAAACATTGTATACGTGTCTATGGTATCTCAAGATTACATAATATACAATACAAGTTGATTAAGTTATGGTTGGAATAGATTTGTTACCAATTTTCACGTAGCTAAAATGAGAAAAATTATCCAATCTTGTTTTACCCATAACTTCTTCATTTTAAATCCGTTTTGAGTGAATCAAATTGCTATGGTTTCATATTGAACTCTATTTTATGAATCTAAACAGAAAAAGTATAGGTTTATAGTCGGAAAAAATAAGTTACAAGTCATTTTTGTAAAGGTAGTCATTTCAGTCGAAAGAACGACGTCTAGATGACCATTTTAGAAAACATACTTCCACTTTGAGTTTAACCATAATTTTTGGATATAGTTTCATGTTCATAATAAAAATCATTTTCCCAGAATAACAACTTTTAAATCAAAGTTTATCATAGTTTTTAATTAACTAACCCAAAACAGCCCGCGGTGTTACTACGACGGCGTAAATCCGGTTTTACGGTGTTTTTCGTGTTTCCAGGTTTTAAATCATTAAGTTAGCATATCATATAGATATAGAATATGTGTTTAGTTGATTTTAAAAGTCAAGTTAGAAGGATTAACTTTTATTTGCGAACAAGTTTAGAATTAACTAAACTATGTTCTAGTTATTACAAGTTTAAACCTTCGAATAAGATAGCTTTATATGTATGAATCGAATGATGTTATGAACATCATTACTACCTCAAGTTCCTTGGATAAACCTACTGGAAATGAGAAAAATAGATCTAGCTTCAAAGGATCCTTGGATGGCTTGAAAGTTCTTGAAGCAGAATCATGACACGAAAACAATTTCAAGTAAGATTTCCACTCGAAATAAGATTGTTATAGTTATAGAAATTGAATTAAAGTTTGAATATGATTATTACCTTGTATTAGAAAGATAACCTACTGTAAGTAACAAAGGTTTCTTGATCTTGGATGATTACTTGGAATGGATTTAGAAAACTTGGAAGTAAACTTGCAATCTTGGAAGTATTCTTGATCTTATGAAACTAGAACTTTTGGAATTTATGAAGAACACTTAGAACTTGAAGATAGAACTTGAGAGAGATCAATTAGATGAAGAAAATTGAAGAATGAAAGTGTTTGTAGGTGTTTTTGGTCGTTGGTGTATGGATTAGATATAAAGGATATGTAATTTTGTTTTCATGTAAATAAGTCATGAATGATTACTCATATTTTTGTAATTTTATGAGATATTTCATGCTAGTTGCCAAATGATGGTTCCCACATGTGTTAGGTGACTCACATGGGCTGTTAAGAGATGATAATTGGAGTGTATATACCAATAGTACATACATCTAAAAGCTGTGTATTGTACGAGTACGAATACGGGTGCATACGAGTAGAATTGTTGATGAAACTGAACGAGGATGTAATTGTAAGCATTTTTGTTAAGTAGAAGTATTTTGATAAGTGTCTTGAAGTCTTTCAAAAGTGTATGAATACATATTAAAACACTACATGTATATACATTTTAACTGAGTCGTTAAGTCATCGTTAGTCGTTACATGTAAATGTTGTTTTGAAACCTTTAGGTTAACGATCTTGTTGAATGTTGTTAACCCATTGTTTATTATAACAAATGAGATGTTAAATTGTTATATTATCATGATATTATGATATATAATGTATCTTAGTATGATATATATACAGTTAAATGTCGTTACAACGATAATCGTTACATATATGTCTCGTTTCGAAATCATTAAGTTAGTAGTCTTATTTTTACATATGTATTTCATTGTTAATACACTTAATAATATATTTACTTATCATTTAACATAATTAACCAAGTGTATCAATATCTTAATATGATTCATATGTACCTAGTAAGACGTTGTTATAACGATAATCGTTATATATATATCGTTTTCGAGTTTCTTAAATTAATAGTCTCATTTTTATGTATATAACTCATTGTTAAAATACCTAATGAGATACATACTTATAATAAAATCATGTTAACTATATATATAACCATATATATGTCATCGTATAGTTTTTACAAGTTTTAACGTTCGTGAATCACCGGTCAACTTGGGTGGTCAATTGTCTATATGAAACCTATTTCAATTAATCAAGTCTTAACAAGTTTGATTGCTTAACATGTTGGAAACACTTAATCATGTAAATAAAAATTTCATTTAATATATATATAAACATGGAAAAGTTCGGGTCACTACATGTAAAAGGTTCCCTGGTAACGATGGTGTATATCTCAAGGTTATAATAAGGTTAGTCTGACTGAAAAGTCGAAGTTGACTTGCTGGAGCTGTGACAAAACTGGCTACTTTGAATAGGAGTCGCAAAGTTATTTTTGCTAATAAATGCCAAAGAATCTGACGCGAATACGTTGTTTAAACTTTTACTTTGGTTTCAAGAGTTTTTCGGGTACATAACTGTGGGTAACATGTGGTTGGATCATCATCTCGATTGCTCATCATTCGAAGTGTCTTCAGAAATTTTCGAAGGGTTTGAACACAGATTGTAATCGTTAACATACATTTGATGTTCTAACACAGTTTTGAAGTCAAAATATAGCTTGTGAAAGATGTAAGGATCTAAGAGTGATGATTTTGGTCATATCTCAAGTTGAATTTTGAGATTTCAAAATCAGAATATGTAATTAAATTTTGAATGAGTATGGCTGCTTTGATTTCTATAAAAGAATGTATATTGTTGTGAAAGTAGGGAGTATAATGGATGATTTGCTGAATCAGATTCGAAGAATGTAACATATTAATTGTGAATTTATATATCTCTCGGGTATTACCTACCCGTTAAAAAAAATTTCACAATTAATATTTTGTACAAAAGAATTTTATTACAGTCGTTATGAAAATATATATATATGTATATTTTCTTCAGATGTAACATAGATTTAATGAGTTAATGTTAAATTAAACTCATTTGATTTACGGTTGAAATTAGAATTGAATAATCCCTAAAGGCTTTAAAAAGTACATAACTTTTACGCAGTATTTCTTTAATGACATTGAAATTATGAATCAATACTTCGTTATTTGTTGATGTATGATGTTTGGTTCGTGGAATTCTTGTGAATTTCGCAAAGTACGAATGATGTTATCTGAAAAGTTTCGGGTACATCGATGATGAAAGTGTAAAATCAAATATATACTTGATTTATTATGAATTGGAATTTGTTGAATTGCGACAGAGATTGTAGTTAACGCTGGTTAAGTTGCGGCCGAAGGACGTACATTATTGCATATTTGTAATAT
Source organism: Rutidosis leptorrhynchoides (assembly GCF_046630445.1). Taxonomy (NCBI): domain Eukaryota; kingdom Viridiplantae; phylum Streptophyta; class Magnoliopsida; order Asterales; family Asteraceae; genus Rutidosis; species Rutidosis leptorrhynchoides. Next base: position 342,906,572 of record NC_092337.1, read on the forward strand.
GAATTAACCGAGTAGTTAAGATTCACACACAATATCTTAGCACGGAAAGATTTATTTCAAAATATATATATATATATATATATACATATAATTTTTTCCAGAGTGAATGAGTTAATTCTTCATAACTCGTTGATACAATATACACGTTATTGATTCGTAATGATGTCCGCAGTGATTCTTGAACTGACAGAGTTTGTGATGTTATCGGTGTTGTTGATTCGGATGTTGACTGTACTGATGATGCTGGTAACGCTGACGGTACTGTTGATGCTGTTGGTAAAGAAAGTTTAGCTTGTTAATCACACACTATTTTTGTCAGGGTTTCTACTCTTCCTTCTATCATTTTGGTTCGCTTAACTGATTTATGGTTAGGGCTAGATTAGATAATCTCTAAGACTTTAGAGATTACATAATCGCCGCGGAATGTTTCTCTAATGAAGTTATGAATTAATATGTCGTCAGTTATTGTTGTTGGTACTCCTTGGTATCTATGGTGCGTATGACGTTGATGCTCGTGGGACAGATTGTGAAGTTGAGGTTTACGACGCGGTTGTGGTTGGAGGTGGTAATGGTACTGTTGGCGTTGATGGTGGTGGTATTGGTTATGCTGCTGATGCTGCTGCTGGTGTTTGTAATCTCTGCACCATATTCTCCAAAGCCACTACCCGAGCGCGAAGCTCGTTGACTTCTTCTATTACACCTGGGTGATTGTCTGTTCGGACGAGCGGATAAATAAAATCTAAAATTTGATGTAATATATAATCGTGACGAGATACTCTGGAAATGAGCGAGAAAATGGTGTTTCGGTCAGGTTCGCCGGTAAGTGCTTCAGGTTCTTCATCAAGAGGGCAATGTAGTGGATGGAAGGGATCACCTTCTTCTTGTCTCCAATGATTGAGGAGGCTACGAACCCATCCCCAATTCATCCAGAATAGGTGATGACTGATTGGTTGATCTATTCCGGTCACACTGCTTTCGGAGCTTGAATGGGATTCCATTTCGGAATCTGAGTGACTTGAACTGATGACGAATTCCATTTCGTACGATTGGATAAATGATTTTTTTTCTTTTCGATATGAAATGATTTTGGCTAACGGATGGTATTCTAATTACATAGAATATATATATATATATATATATATATATATATATATATATATATATATATATATATATATATATATATATATATATATATATATATATATATATATATATATATATATATATATATATATATATATATATATATATATATATATATATATATATATAGATCAAAAGATTTCGTAGATTACGGAGGACTTTGCGGGATATGTCAGGCAAAGTTTAAAGTAACAGATACGATAAGATATGATTTAGCAGATATGCTAAGATATGAATTTTTGTCTATACACTATTCATGCAATCAATGCAGCAAGATGTGTCTTAGACTAAAAATGATAAGCATGTAATTTCCTGATGATGATAAGTAGTTAATTTTCGACACAAAATGATAAGCAAAACTTTTGACATGCAGACACGGTCGAAGTCCAGACTCACTAATGCATCCTATCGACTTATCAGTTAGACACACTAATGCAGACCTGGTTCGCTAAGACCACCGCTCTGATACCAACTGAAAGGACCCGTTCATATACATTATAAACGATTCACAATAGTTGATTACATTGCGAGGTATTTGACCTCTATATGATATATTTTACAAACATTGCATTCGTTTTTAAAAGACAAACTTTCTTTACATCGAAAATTGACAGGCATGCATACCATTTCATAATATCCACTATCCAACTATAAATTGATTTAATAATAATCTTTGATGAACTCAATGACTCGAATGCAACGTTCTTCGAAATATGCTATGAAAGACTCCAAGTAATATCTTTAAAATGAGCAAATTCACAGCGGAAGATTTCTTTAACACCTGAGAATAAACATGCTTTAAAGTGTCAACCAAAAGGTTGGTGAGTTCATTAGTTTATCATAATCATTTATTTTCATCATTTTAATAGACCATAAGAATTTCATTTCCAGTTCTCATAAATATACATCCCATGCATAGAGACAAAAATAATCATTCATATGGTGAACACCTGGTAACCGATATTAACTAGATACATATAAGAATATCCCCTATCATTCCGGGATCCTCCTTCGGAAATGATATAAATTTCGAAGTACTAAAGCATCCGGTACTTTGGATGGGGTTTGTTAGGCCCAATAGATCTATCTTTAGGATTCGCGTCAATTAGGGTGTCTGTTCCCTAATTCTTAGATTACCAGACTTTAATAAAAAGGGGCATATTCGATTTCGATAATTCAACCATAGAATGTAGTTTCAATTACTTGTGTCTATTTCGTCAAACATTTATAAAAGCGCATGTATTCTCAGTCCCAAAAATATAAAGGGTAAAAAGGCAAATGAGACTCACCATACTGTATTTCGTAGTAAAAATACATATAACGTCATTGAACAATTGCAAGGTTGGCCTCGGATTCACGAACCTAAATTAATTATATATAATTATGTGTTGGTGAATATTTGTCTAACAAATTAGGTCAAGTCATAGTGTACCACAATCCTAATGCTCGAGACTAATATGCAAAAGTCAACAAAAGTAAATTTGACTCAAAATAATTTCCAAAAATCTATACATGATTAATATATAGTTTAAATATCGTCGTTTTATATTTTTAAATATTTTTAAAAGATTTATTAGAGTAAATAATATAATTTATTTATTAATAAATAAAATTTTATATTAAATTTATATAATAAAATATACTTTTATATATATTAAGTAATAAAATTTATAGGGTTCATTTAATATATAAAGATAATATGATAGGTATTATTAAAGTAAGTTATTACACGTAGTAAAATATGTTTGTATCAAATATTTATTTGATAAAATAATATCTATAATGATAGTAAGTAAAAGTTGTATTATTTTGTAATAATAATTATTATTATAAAAATATCAATATTTATAATTACTAAGATGACATTATGATAAAACGATAATTCTAATTATGATAACTTTAATATTTACGATAATTTTTAATATTATCTTTAAAATAATAATTCTATTTAAAATAATAATAATAATGATATTTTATAGTAACAATGACATTTCTATTAATACTTTTAATACTAAATCAATATCTTATAATATTTTAATTTCATCATGATACTCTTACTCATTATTTCCTAATCGTTTCGTTTAATAGCTTTTAATAGTCTTTTATATCGTGTTCATAATAATGATAATAATAGTAATCAAAATAATTAGGTGTTACAAATATTTGTTTTAATTACACTAATATTAATAATGATTGTTACTATAACATTATTAACGATAATACTAATAATTATCTTAATGATAATATAGTACTAATAATAATAACAATAACAATAACCATTTTTAAATAATGATATATATATTAATAATGATAATAATAATAATAATAATACTAATAATAATAATAATAATAATAATAATAATAATAATAATAATAATAATAATTGGATAATAATAATAATACTAATTATATCTTTAACGATAATAACGATAGTAATAATAATAAAAAAATAACAATTTTTAATGATAAATCCCTTTTATTGATAAAGATAATAATAATGATAATAATAAGATAAAACTAGAACGACGATAAAAACGACGATAATAATAATCATTTTTAATAAAAATATCGAAAATTCAATTGATTATAACTTCTAATCCGTTCATCGAAACCATTCGATATCTAAAGGAAAAGTTCTTAATTTTTCGTTAGCTTTCCAAGGACATGCATATCTTATACCTTATCTCAACCGCAAGTGTAACTAATTCAATATTCAACCTAACCTGTCTAAGGGCAATATCAAAAGTACAAGTATGCATAATCCTAAATACTCGAGCACTAGTCAGGGATACACTATTAGTATGTAAAAGTTAAATTGTGAGTACTCACGTATCAATATTGAGATTCAATATTGCAGGAAAGGTACGTAGACGCAACGGAAATGATAAACACTATATTGACCTCACGAGCATACCCATGAACCATACTCAATCACCTCCATAGCTATAACCCATAATTTCGTTAATCCTATCCTACTCGAAAAACAATTTCAAAATCACTCGGACAGCACTCCGTCGTAATATTTTATGTATACTAATAATATCTTGAAATAATACGGAGTAAATATATATATGTAAATCGATTGAGGGAGTTTAGAGAAAAATATTTTCAAGTTTCTATGAAATAATGAAACCTATTGAATTCTATTTATAATAGATTTTTGAATTATTAAAGTGAATTATTAAAGTATGAATTATTAAAGTGAATTATTAAAGTATGAATTATTAAAGTGAATTATTAAAGTATGAATTATTAAAGTGAATTATTAAAGTATGAATTATTAAAGTTAAAGTAAAGTAAAAATAAAGTAAAAGTAAATTTAAGTATAGTAAAAGTATAAAACTATGTACGTATAATACGCGTATAAATATATATAATATTAATTTAAATCGTTATATATATTTATTAAAATAAAATATAAATATCATTATCTTTATATACTAGTTAAGTAATGAGTTGTCAAAAGTGGTTCTAGATATTTATAAAAGTTATATACGTTTTAATAATAAAGTTCTTTTTAAACTGAAAACGTTTTTGTACGTTTGAAACTAAATAGATCAATCGAGTCTTTATGAGATTCAATCTTCCACTATCCTTTGTCTAGTTCTCAATGATTGACAATTTGTTCTTATTTATAAATCACTTTACCATTTTCCGAATATTGTTAAAATGGAAAGATTTCTCAAATCAACGTGGGCCTTTCAACAGAGACTTGTAATCATAATTCAATATATCTGATAATTCAATCATTTGATCTTATCTTCTAATTCCATTGATAAACATTTTGAAACAGATACAATCATATAAAGTATTTAATCTAATATTTTGTTTACGTTTCAAGTTATAATATATATACACATATACATATATAATCATATTCGTTTAATGGTTCGTGAATCGTTGGAACTTGGTCGAGGTTGAATGAATGTATGAACATAGTTTAAAATTCTTGCAATTTAACTTAACAAATATTGCTTATCGTGTCGGAAACATATAAAGATTAAAGTTTAAATTTGGTTGGGAATTTCCGGGTTGTCACAATTAACACTTCAAAACCCTAGGTTAGTCATCCTTGGGTTCTCATGAATCATTTTTACCCATAAATCCCCAAATCACCAACAAATGGGTTTCAAGTTAACCACTAACCTAAACCCTAACCCTCAAAAAAATTAAAGTAAAGAAATCAAGATTAAGACATACCACCACAATCAAAACGTAGCTAATAACGAGATGCACGACTTTAATACTTGCACTTTGACCCGAATCAAGCTCATTCCTCTTAGATTTGAGCTCTCTCTCTTTAATGGTTTTCTCTCTCTAGAATTGAAGTGGAAGGGATAAGTTGGGTGAAAGTGGAGTAAATGGCACTCCTAGATCTGATCTTGGGCTTTAAATTCGTCCCACGAGTGAAATTACCAAAATGGCCCTTTAAAATATCTCAAAATAAGCAGCTGGCCCGCCAGACCAGTTGGACGGCGTCCAAAAAGTCTGGACGGTGTCCAGTTTCACTGAAGCAGAAAATTGGGTCTTACAAACAATATGTTGGTCACATAAGAGGCGACCATTCATGTCGTGTTTTGCATCTTCCGTCAGATAATGGTAATGGTACTTGATAAATGTATAAGTACAATCTCTTTTCCATGATATTCGTTGAAAGTGGCCGAATTTTCAAAAAGTAGATGATAATAGTGAAGGATTAACGTGAGAGGTTAAGCCTCCGACGTAAATCGTCGTTATTCTGTTACCAGATTCGAAAGAGATTTTGAAATGGGGATTGAGTGTGAGTGATTGGAGTTTGAAGGATTCTGGGAAGGAAAGGAAGATGGGGTTGAATATGAAGGTTTTGTTGTAGGAAAAGGCACTGGAGAAGGAGGCGGTGGTGGCGGCAGAACAGTGGGTGAAGGTGGCAGGGTAGGGGAAAGGGTAGAGAGAAAATGAGAGGTCATAAGTTAACGTTTTAAGTTACTTACGTATTAACTTATTACGGAGTATTTATATTGGAAGACAATAACAAAACTTCAATTAATTATCACATCTAAAAAATCACTTTATATATATATATATATATATATATATATATATATATATATATATATATATATATATATATATATATATATATATTGGCAAAAAACATAATTGAAATATATAAGACTTTTCACAAAGTGGTGAAAAATCAAAGATTACACAATAAAATGGCATGGATTTACATGCTTTATATCCACCCACATTAACCAAAAAAGAACAATTAAAAACACCCTCTAACAGTCACTAAACTAATTGACACTAAACAAAAACATGACAGTGATCCTCTCAATGGCTAAATGAACTTGATTCTTTGACATCTTAACCATCTTGACATCTTTACTCTTGAACCGTCCTCCAAACCCAATCAATGCAATGCAAGACCCACTTTGACTTTTGCATTATTAACCATCGTTGAGTCCCCAATTAGACCCCCAAAATCCGCTAGCTTTAACTCCCATACCACAACTCCCTTCTATTGAGGATTCCACTATAGATGAAGGCAAGACTCACTTGATATTCCACCATTCAACATTGATAGTGATCAGTGCATAAAATTTGAGCTATAAACATCTTGACCAACGTCTCAGAGTAGCAACCATAGATGAGAGTTCCACACTTAAAATTGAAAACCTCTTGTCACTTGAAAAACCCTAAAAACATCTTGTTTACAAGGTTCAATAATTGTAACTTCCAATTGTGGATCACACCCACAGTAGAAATTATAGCCCATAAGAAAGAACAAATGAAAAGTTAACCCAAATCCCTACATCAACAACCGATACGATCCACACCATAAGTATAGCTGTAAAATAGACCCATATATATATATATATATATATATATATATATATATATATATATATATATATATATATATATATATATATATATATATATATATATATATATATATATATATATATATATATATATGTATATATATATACATTGTCTTGACTATATTGACCCAGATCACAGTATCAACAAAAATTACTACCTAAAATCCATCCACACCAAAAATAACCCATATCAGAATTCTGATCCTGTAATGTGATTCGGATTTCCTCCCGAACGCGTGTGTGTGCAAATGATAAGCGTCGTTGAAATAAATGAAACACTGATGCAAGCTTGTCGTTTAAAAAAATTGTTATCGTACAAAAGATCCTACATCTTTGTATTTATTACAATCTATTCTTTTTTTTTCTAAGATTAAAAAGTAGAAATAAATAAATAAATATTTTTGAAAAGCAACACTAAATATATAAATCCGACATCTTTTTTACTACATACACGATAACTTTGCATTAACAGTTTGTACATTATAACATGCTAATGCATAATTTATGGTGAATGTAGTAAAAAAGTTGTTGGATATGTCACCACCCTAAGACCATTCTTAACCATGACGGTCCATCATGGAATCACTGACTGCCACATCAGCGCCACATCAACACATTCTTCCCATCACTAACTAATCACTAACTGCTAACATCCATGACGTACCCATCACTTAGTCCCACCTCTATTTTTTTATATTAAACTTTTATTTTATTAACTTATATATAACATTTTGTGGACATTGTTGTATTTGTTGTGGAGTGTGTATTTGTTGTTGAGTTGTGGAGTAATATAATGTGGAGTGTGTATTTGTTGTGGAGTATGTATATATATAGAATTAGAAATAATTTTTTTTATTTAATTAAATGAAATATAGCCGTTGAAAAGCAAACAAAGCAAAATAATATATTCGTTGCTCGTTCTTCAACTTGTCGTTGCAAAGAAAAATGGGGGGCGGGTGGTTGGAGGGCGGTGGAGGGCGGCCGTGCTAGTATTGGCGCCCTTGAACGGCAGGAGTAATCACGAGTGCAACCACGGATCGATACGAGTAACCTAAATATATAGAAAAACAAAGTGAAGAGGTTTGATAGGGATAAGTATTAGCTAGGGGATAAAGAAGGGGATAAAGAAGATGGTAAGTGATACTATCAAATTTACTTTTGATATATTCAGTATCATTTTAAACTATCTTCCAATAATACATTAAAATAAATTTTAACATAAAATTTGTGCAATACATAATTTAAGGGTATTTATCAATTTGATAAGTGAATATATCATCACTCAATGAAGATAATTAAGTCGCGTGCACATAAAATGCAATTTCCAAAAAAGGCAAAAGCTATTTTAAAAACGTTATCCCAAGCAACTTCTTAGACTTACATGTCAAAGACTTTAGAATGAGATAGAATGGGGTGCATATTTCAAATATCTAAAGGGCCCATGTGACTTGTGAATCTACTTGGGTTAGGGAGTCAACAACTTTATGTAGTGTGGTGAAGTTAGTCAATCTGGGTCATCAAATGTTGTTTAGGTGAACCACTTTGTGTCCATTTTTCTTACTGCCACTTGTATTATCGTATCTTCAAGTCCTCAACCCAATGTACCTTGTATCCCTGCCATTTCATTCAGTTTTCATAATCTAAGTCAAGATCTCTATATCATCTTAATAAACTCCAAAGAATGTAAACAAATATTTTTTGTTTACCTGACAGGGTTTACAACAGAGAACTATGTTTAAATTATTCTAATATAGAGAAATATTTGGACGTGTTTGTAGCAGTCTTAATAAACAGAATGTCTTAGTACAGAATGTCTTACACTTGTAGATATCTACCATCATTTTGAACTAGAAAAACTTGAACGCCAATTTGATATTAGTATATTATTACTCACTTATCTACTTATGGTGGAGGATTTACTGTTCACAAGGGTAAAACTGACATTTTGCCATTTTCCCCTTTTTTCCTCTGTTGTTGACGTCATCATGACATCATCCCTCTTTGTCTTTTTCCTTTTCATATCTCATCTTTTTGGGTTTTTTTGGCGTTGTTGACATCATTCCTGCTTTTTTTTTTTCCCTTCCATGTGTCTTTTTTTGGCTTTTTTTTTTTTTGACAACGAAGTGGGTCTTCCTTTACACGTTTACACAAATACAGCATGTATTAATAGTGGTACAATTTTATGGAGTTGTTGATAAAAATGTCCATTTTTCAAAGGAACAATAACGATTCGCTGTAAAAAACGAAATTGCCAAAGTACCTTAGCAAGTCGCAAGGGCGTTGCGACTTGTATGATGGTCGGTCATTTCTGAAAAACTCAGGTAGTGAAGGGAATTTTCCAAGTCGTAAGGGGCTTGCGAGCCTTGCAACCTGTGTTTTTTGGTTTGCGATCATGCGTGTTGGGACTAAATCATGCATTAGCAACGTCGCAAGTTGCTATAAAACATTCTAATTTATATTTCGTTTAATTCTCCATCAATATAGACTAAAACTAATAGAATCCTCTCAATCAATTTGAACTTTAATACATAACTTGAAAATCACACATTTGTACATAAACCGTAACTCGCAATATGTGGTCATTGTTTGAATAAAAATCAGGACTTTGGTTTTAATAAAAACATAGAGAACTATAAAAATTACACACTTTCATAAATAAAAACCGTGCCTAAATACGAGCTAAGGATTAAAAGTTATCGCGATTTGAAAATTTTCGATCGTGCTCGGTCGCGCCCAGTCGTAAGACCCACTTGGGACCCGGAAATTGCAAGGTCTCAAGCCCAAGTTGCAAGGTCGTAACTCGTAAGGGCACCTTGGAATTTGTAAGGACATTTTGACAATTTTCCTTTTTAAAGGTGAATCCTACGTCATAATTCGTTAGATGAGTGTTTTAATTAATAGCCCCAGTTTATAATGAGGGCTTACATCTAAGTTACCGTTCCAGAGTAGCGTGAACAGAGACGAAATAAAAAGGCTACTGTTGTCCACCTTCAAAGTCGGTGTGCTTGATAAGTTTGCCTTATATGATGAGCACGTAAAGTACAAACACCAACAAAACGTACATTCAAAAAATAGTATGAGTGCATAACAAAAAGAACAATATAGAAAGCAAAGCATGTATCACAACTGTCCAAATAAGATCATTCAGACATTCAATTCAACACATACTTAAAATAAATTAGCAAATAAATATTATATCATATCATACTTATACTAAATAATTTGATAATATTTATAAAAAAGGTATCCAAACTTTAAATATATATTAATAATATATACCGAAAATTTTTGAATTATAAATATTGATTTTTTGTACCACATGAGATGACGTATAGTTGGTTTTGACTATGTCTTCTACATCCTGACTTTTTAAATTGGTACAGAAAATAGGAAGGAGACATTTACTTTTTTTTATTATTTCCAACAACAAAACATTAATAAAATAACCTAATTTGATTATGTTTCATTGGTAGTTTTTTTAGCTGTACCAGTTCAAACATCTTTATCCACCAACTTACTAACATTTGTATTAGCAAAAATTACTAATATACCCTTGTTATATATAGTTCCAATTTCACAAAGCTTGAAGAAAATAATACGCCTCGTACCTCAAACGCAACTAGCTTATTAGAGTTTCGCTAAAAAAATAACCGCGTTGGTGTTACCAGTTCACATATCCGCTCAGTGGTGTGTAATGTGTTGTGATGAAACTCGTAAAGTAAATGCTTGTAATTGGAGCTTATGAACTAGAACTGAAACTGAAACTTATTTTTGAAGTTGATAGTTGAAGCTTATTATATTTTACAAGTGTTTGGTAAACTATTTAGAGCTTATTTTTCAATTCATAATCTCTACCTTTTTCATAAGCTACTATAAGTAGCTTATTTTTTAAGAGCTTATAATTTTCATAGTCTCTACTTTCTAATGTATACCAAACAAATCTTATTACTTGGAGCTATTAAAATTATAAACTCAAGCTCCTATAAGATCACGGATAATGGTAACGCCTACGTGGAGTGAAAGAGGTGCACTTTTTGGGGCAAGTCGGTGACCGGACCATGCCAGGGAAGGGGAGATTTGTAATGGGGGGCTTTTGTCAAAGGTTGTTGGGCGTTTGTGGGTGATGTGGCAAAATATAAGTGGTGGTTGGGTTAAAAAGTGGTTAAGATGATGGGAAACAAATTAAAAAAAACAACAAAAACTACAAACGCATCAAATTTTGCCCGTGTTCTTTTGACAAACGCCCATACACAAATGCCCACAAACGCCCCATTCCAGGCGTTTGTGCGGCGTTTCTCTTGACAACTCATGGGCATTTCGGGGAATGCAGCCCCATAAGCTCTAAAAAAGCTAGTGTGTCAAACACGCCCTACAAAGGCATTTTTGGAAAAACCAACTTTATGATCACACAATACAAGGGTATTTTAGTCATTAAAGACCCAGTAAAAATACAGAGTTTAGATGATAAGTTGAAAACGCAAAAGGGTATTTTAGTCATTTTGTCCAATACCTGATAGAAGGACACGCAAGAGATAATAGTTGAAAACACAAAAGGGTATTTTAGTCATTTTGTCTAAGACCCGGTAAAAATACAAGGCAGTTGAGAGATCATAAGTTGAAAACATAAAAGGGTATATAAGTCAAAATGAACAGAAATGGAAATAGCCCAACTACTATAGTTGAAAGTGTCATCACATAACAAATTTGGCAAAATACCAAATCCAAATCCAAATTACTTTAAACCAAAACAAAAACAGTAATCCAAAATCCTGCATAACCAATCACCATATTTTCTCCATAATCTTTCTCCCAAAACTCCCCTGTTTAAATGTTCATGGCTACCATGATCCAGTTTACACCATTATCGTTTCTTTTCCTCTTATTTTTTTCTATTTTTATTCCCAAATCATCTTCCCAATTCACCCCTCAAAACATTCAAGTATTCTATCCATTCCGTCTTCCACCACCACCACCGCCACCACTTCCACCACCACCACCGCCACCACTTCCACCACCACCGCCGCCGCCAATATCTCCGCCATTAACAGATACCGATTCGACTACACCGACACTGACACCTACTCCGATCACCCCCACATCGAAGACATCGAATAAAACAGTTGCCACAGCCGTTGCAGCAACAGCAGCAAGTACATTAGTTTTATCAGCGGTTTTTTTCTTACTTCTCGTTAAGTACAAACGCTATCGAAAAGACAAGGAAAACCCGGATTTACGAGACGGAAATGCGAACAGCAATACGCATGACCCGATTTTGATGATGAATAATCAGTTTACGAGGTTTGAAGGGATCAAAGGTGTGATTGTTGATGAAGAAGGATTAGACGTCCTTTATTGGAAGAATCTTGATGATGATAACGGGCACAAAAAAGCAATCTTTAAAAAGGACCAATCGAAAATCAACGAGCAAGAAGAAGAAAAGAAAGTTTTGAATGTCAACCATAGCGCGCGAAAGTCAAAGAAATTCGACGTTCAAATTCAAGAAATTCCTTTACTTAGAGGTAAATCTTCAGCTTCTCATATTTGGCCACAAGAACAAGATGAAATAAAAAGTCAAAACAATCTTCCACCTCAAGAAATCATGATGAAAAGTCAACTGTCAACACGTTCACCACCACCAACGCCGCCTTCACCACCAACTCCGCCACCACCACCACCGCCACCAACAGCGCCGCCGCCACCTCCACCGCCTCGGAAAAGTCCGGTTCCGCCACCTTTGTTATTGCCCAACAAAGGTAGCATGACATCATCATCAACACAGGTCAAACTAAAGCCACTGCATTGGGATAAAGTCAACGCTAATGCAGAACATCCTATGGCATGGGACAAATTGAATAACGGTTCTTTCAGGTAAATTTTGAACCTTTTCGCAAATCCCATATTCGGGTTCATCATACAGTTGTACCAGATGCATATACACTTGTACATATACACTTTTACAAACAGTACTTCCATCTAGAACAATTCTACGCGTTTTATTCAGTTTGACCATTAATGTTTCGTTATCTTTTAGGTTCAATGGTGATCTCATGGAAGCACTTTTTGGGACCGTCGCTGCAAACAAAACTCCACGAGAGAATAACAACTTACCAACTCCAAAGAAAGAGCTTAAATCGGGCCCACCATCTCAAAGATTCATCCTTGAAACGCGTAAATCACAAAATATAGCGATAATTCTTCGATCGTTAGTCGTTTCAAGACAAGAAATCATCGATTGTCTCCTTGAAGGTAAAGGATTAGACATAGATACCCTCGAAAAACTTACTCGAATCACCACAACAAAAGAAGAAGAACAACTTATTCTCAATTACGATCAAGACATCACGAGGCTAGCGGACGCAGAATCGTTCTTATACCACATTTTACGAGCGGTTCCTTCCGCTTTTACTCGATTTAACGCAATGTTTTTCAAACTAAACTACAATTCCGAAGTGTCCCAAATCAAGAACACGTTACAAACGCTCGAAACGGCGTGTACGGAGCTTAAAACACGTGGGCTTTTCGTGAAGCTTCTAGAAGCAATTTTAAAAGCCGGGAACCGAATGAATGCGGGAACTTCGAGAGGAAACGCACAAGCGTTTAATCTACATTCGCTTTTAAAGCTTTCGGATGTTAAAAGTAGTGATGGGAAAACAACTTTGCTTCATTTTGTTGTTGAAGAAGTTGTTCGTTTAGAAGGAAAACGTTGCATGATTAACCGAAATCATAGTTTAAGAAATAGTACGCTTGGTGTAACTAGTGATGCGTCTAGAGGTAAAGATTATATAATGCTCGGACTACCTATTATCGGTGGAGTAAGTTCGGAATTTTCGAACGTCAAAAAAGCTGCCGGAATCGAATATAACGTTTTTTCAAAAACGTGTTCGGGATTAAGTGATCGTTTGAGTGAAATTATGAAAACAGTAGAAGAATGTGATAGTGATGGTGGCGGACGGGGTTTCGTTAGGGAAATGGAGAAGTTCGTTGAAAAGGCCAAACGAGAAATTCAATCGTTGACCGAAGAAAAAGAACGTGTTTTGGACCTCGTTAACAAAACTAACGAGTATTATCAACCTGGGGCTTCGAAAAATAAAGGAAAAAAACAGTTTCAACTGTTTGTGATAGTGAAGGCTTTTCTAGAAATGGTTGACAAGGCATGTGTTGACATTGCGATAAAACTACAGAAGAAAAGGAACGTCGTTGTTGAAGAGGCGGGCCCACCAATGCCCACGTCACCAAACCGGCCGTCAGTAAAGTTTCCGGTATTACCACCAAATTTTAATAGTAGCAGTTCAAGTGATTCAGATGAAGATTTGTAATTAAGGTACAGAAAAAAGTTGCTTGTTGTGTGCATTTGAAATGAGGAAATCGAAAGTATTGATTCGAGTTCATTCTTTATCTAAACACTATGTAATCTTTTTTCTTGTTTATGCGGTACAAATACTAGTGATTCGAGTACAAAAATGATATTATCTATTAAAAGTTTCAAACTTTAGTCCAGTCATATGAAATCGATATGGGAGATGATATATCCACTTCTCTTTTTACTTCTTCCACCCAAAATTACTAAAATGTCATTAATGATAAACTTACACATGATCTTTTTAAAAAACTTTATTATAATTTATAGAGGGGTATTTTAGGAAAAAGTGATGAAATGTTGGTGGAAGAAGTAAAAAGAGATGTGGATATATCATCTCCCGATCGATATTATCTATCAAAAGTTTCAAACTTCAAGTCCTGTCATATGAAATCTTTCCAAATTTCAGGTGCAATACTAGTGTATCGAGTACCAAATCGATTTAATCTATCAAAAGTTTCAAACTTTAGTTCCAGTCATACGAAATCTTTCCAAATTTCAGGTACACATACTAGTGTATCGAATATAAAATCGATATTATTTATCAAAAGTTTCAAACTTTAGTTCCAGTCACCTGAAATCTTTCGAAATTTCCAGCAAACATAAACGAAAAAATCGAGTTAATGGGGGTAGTTTAATAAACTATATGAATCCATATCTAATTTAGAACACTAATTGAAAAGTTAGAAAACTGAAGTATTATACCTTATATCTAATTGAGATAGTCTAAATAAATAGTACTATTTGAACTATCTCAACCTCACACTAAGGCCCCCAAACTTTATTCAACGTACGAATCGGCCCCCCTCCCCAAAACTACTATTTTGGACTATCTCAATCTCACACTAGAGACCCCAAACTTTATCCAAAGTACGAATCGGCCCCTCCCTAATTTTCCTAAAAAAACCTCACACCCTCGAGAAAATACAAAACACCCCCAACCCTACCCCTTTACCCCGACCCGACCCGACTCGCCTCCCCGTTATTATAACTATAATAATATTATATAATATATTTCGTTTTTTCACCTTATTTTATTTTATTTTTGTTTTCACCTTTTCTTCCTTTTTCAAAAAAAAAACTCCAAACTTTGTTCAAAAATTAAAACTGCCCCCAAACAGGGGAGTAAGTGTCAAATAATCATTTTCATAAAATTTTTTAACTAAACTCCACCCAAATATTCAACGGGTCATATCTTCTCGCTCGCAACGAGTTAAATTTTTCCGACACCATCGTTAAACTCGAAATAATTTTAGGAACACAATGTCACTAACTATACGCAAAATGGAATCTTTTTAAAAAAACGCAAAATATTTGAGGTACTTTTCATACACGTTGATTTTGCGTTAAATATTTAAAAGTCGACAATTCCATAGCGAAACGCGGAGATGCACATAGCACATATATTGTTAATTTAAAATAACATTTAAATTTTTCACGAATTATACATTTTAGTTCGACTCGAGTTGCGCTTCAACGACATCATCGTTAGCCACGAAATAATTTTACAAACTAAACGCACTAAAATACATTTAAAACCGAACCCCCGGCGCGAAGCGAGGGTTCGTAAACTAGTTATTAACCAATAGACAAAAGTTATGAATAGTAACTAAGGGCATTTTTGACTTTTCATCTTTTTAAAAAAAAATATTTTTAGCTAAATTTCATTTTACCAACAAAGCTCCCCAAACTTTTTTGAAAAATTCAAATCGACCCCCCAAACAGGGGGATAAAGTGTCAAATAACCATTTTCATAAAAAATCTTAAATAAACTCCACCCAAATATTCAACGAATCATATCTTCTCGCTCGCAACGAGTTAAATTTTTTCGACACTATCGTTAAGCTCGAAATAATTTTAGGAACACAATGTCACTAGCTATACGCAAAACGGATGCTTTTTAAAAAACGCTAAATATTTGGGGTAATTTTCATACACGTTGATTTTGCGTTAAATTTTTAAAAGTCGACAATTCCATAGCGAAACGCGGAGATGCACATATATTGTTAATTTAAAATAACATTTAAATCTCTCACGGGTTATACCTTTTAGTTCGACTCGAGTTGCGCTTCAACGACATTATCGTTAGCCACAAAATAATTTTACTAAACGCAATAAATTACATTAAAAACCGAACCCCCGGCACGAAGCGAGGGTTCGATAACTAGTTTAAACTATAGAAAAATCGACAACTAAAGTAGCAAATTGATCATGAATTCATGATAAAAGACTGTACCTTGTTCTCCATCTTATTCACATCCTTCATTAGAAATTTTTCAGAAAGAATAAATATATAAACCCTGATTATTGAGAAACATTGATATGTCTAAAAAAAAGTAAGAACAAGATTAGAAACGATGAATCAAATATTCCGAATACTATATTGGAGTATATGATTGTGTGAATCAATTTGAGAACAGAAAAACGTTAGTTTTCTTGATTAATTCTTGTCCATTATAATGAATTATCTTTAATCTTTAATGTTAAATTTTATTTTTTTATATATAAATAACGAAAACAAAATAGAATCGAGGCATTTTAAAAAAGAAAAGCGTCCATTAAATCGAGAAATACAAAATACGACAACACTCGAAACTAAATAACACGAAAACTAACAAAATGCTATCTAAACCGAGCACTACAAACCACTTCCACATAAACAAACAAGCAACTCCACAACGCGCACGAATAAGCAAACAAATGAAACCACTACGGCTAGCAACTTTCAAACACCACCGAGCTTAACATCTACTCAAGATCCTTTATTCGTTTTCACAATCGGCCTTAGAAATATACCTTTCACATGTTTATAATTGACCGGATTCCCTAAGCGAGAGAAAAAAGAGAAGTTCGCTGAAGATTCGTGAATGGTGGAGCTCGAAGATCCAACATTAGTAGTCGAGCCATTAAAAACACCAAGGAAATCGACATCATGATCCTCTTTAAAGAGGTTTTGAATCGCGTGCCCGAAGTTGAAATCATCTTATTCTTTTTCTTGATCAAAGCCTTAACCTCACAACCAACGAAACCGCTGGCACCAACAATCGACAACTAAAGTAGCAAATTGATCATGAATTCATGACAAAAGACTGTACCTTGTTCTCCATCTTATTCACATCCTTCATTAGAATTTTTTCAGAAATAATAAATATATAAACCCTGATTATTGAGAAACATTGATATGTCTAAAAAAAGTAAGTACAAGATTAGAAACGATGAATCAAATATCCCGAATACTATATTGGAGTATATGATTGTGTGAATCAATTTGAGAACAGAAAAACGTTAGTTTTCTTGATTAATTCTTGTCCATTATAATGAATTATCTTTAATCTTTAATGTTAAATTTTATTTTTTATATAAAAATAACGAAAACAATATACAATCGAGGCATTTTAAAAAAGAAAAGCGTCCATCAAATCGAGAAATACAAAATACGACAAAAATCGAAACTAAAGAACACGAAAACTAACAAAATGCTATCTAAACCGAGCACTACAAACCACTTCCACATAAACAAACAAGCAACTCCACAACGCGCACGAATAAGCAAACAAATGAAACCACTACGGCTAGCAACTTTCAAACACCACCGAGCTTAACATCTACTCAAGATCCTTTATTCGTTTTCACAGTCCGCCTTAAAAATATACCTTTCACATGTTTATAATTGACCGGATTCCCTAAGCGAGAGAAAAAAGAGAAGTTCGCTGAAGATTCGTGAATGGTGGAGCTCGAAGATCCAACATTAGTAGCCGAGCCATTAAAAACACCAAGAAAATCGACATCATGATCCTCTTTAAAGAGGTTTTGAATCGCGTGCCCGAAGTCGAAATCATCTTATTCTTTTTCTTGGTCAAAGCCTTAACCTCACAACCAACGAAACCGCTGGCACCAACATCCTTTGACAAACACGAAGATGCATGACTCTTCTTCACATTACTGAACTCCTTTCCACAATCAGGGGAGAAAATAATATAGGGGCAAGGTGTAACACCGTACTTAAAAAAAAAAAATACACATCGGAAGTCTTGTTTACAAAATTAACCCTTATGTACAAACATAAACATAATTACATCATTAACAAATGACAGGTGTTACGTTAATATCCGATTACATGTTCAAAACAACATGACATCAGAGTTGGCTCTGTCAAACATATCGTCAAACACCCACTCCCTCCAACCACCCACTAAGAAGAAAAACCTGCAAGTGAGGGGGTTAGTCGAAGCTAAGTGAATGTAACTATCAACAAGTCTAACATACAATAGCAACTTATACAATAACAACAGGCAGCAACAACAACAACAGTGCTATAGTTAGAGGAACGGAGGCCTGGCTGGGCACATGAATACTAGCTGATCATACTAGAGTCTACTGTTAGTCCTAACATTGAATCCCCAGTACAGTCATCCACACGCAGGTGATGCTTCATTCAGCACTATACTCAACAAATAGTGGTCAACAGGACCCAACCTAACAAGTCGAGATTGACTTCCTTGAGTACGGTCTAACAAGTCGATACCCATCTCATAAGCGGAACCTAACAAGTCGAGGTTCGATCAACAAACATAACCTTATGTAAAGACCCGTCCTAATCCATAAGAACGAATACAATAACATATGATTACATCGCGAGGTACTTGACCTTTATATGATACATTTTACAAACATTGCATTCGTTTTTAAAAAGACAAACTTTCTTTACATCGAAAGTTGACAGGCATGCATACCATTTCATAATATCCAACCATAAATGATCTAATCTGTCATTTACTTAATCATAATTCTTACTGAACTCAACGACTTGAATGCAACGTCTTTTGAAATATGCCATGAATGATTCCAAATAATATCTTTAAAATGAGCAAATGCACAGCGGAAGATTTCTTTCAATCCTGAGAATAAACATACTTTAAAGTGTCAACCAAAAGGTTGGTGAGTTCATTAGTTTATCATAATCGATCATTTTCATCATTTTAATAGACCACAAGATTTTCATTTCCATTTCTCATAAAAATACGTCCCATGCATAGAGACAAAAATAATCATTCATATGGATTGAACACCTGATAATCGACATTTACAAGATGCATATAGAATATCCCCATCATTCCGGGAGTCCCTTCGGCCATGATAAATTTCGAAGTACTAAAGCATCCGCAACAACGGATGGGGTTTGTTAGGCCCAATAGATCTATCTTTAGGATTCACGTCAATTAGGGGCTCGGTTCCCTAATTCTTAGATTACCAGGCTAAAAGGGGCATATTCGGCTTCGATCCATTCAATCATATAATGTAGTTTCGATTACTTGTGTCTATTTCGTAAAATATTTATAAAAACAGCGCATGTATTCTCAGTCCCAAAAATATATATTGCAAAAGCATTTAAAAAGGGAGCAAATGAAACTCACGATACGATATTTTGTAGTAAAAATATGCATACGACGGAACTGAACAATGCAGAGTTGGCATCGGATTCACGAACCTATATCATTTATATATATATTAACACATATAATGGTAATCGAATAAATTTATATATTATTAGTGATTTAATTGTTATTTTAATTATGTGTTTCATTAATAATAAAAAAATATTAATATAGTTATGTTATACCTAATAATTATATTTTACATAAATAATATTTGTTGTAATAGTAATAATAATACTAATGGTAATATTAGTAATACAAACAATAATAATAGTAATAATAATGTTAAAAATATTAATTTTAATGTTAAATGTAATAATGATGATAATGATAATAGTAATGATAATAATAGTAATAACAATAATATTTATAATACTTAGTAATAATAATACTAGTAATAAAAATGATAAAAATAATAATGATACTTATTTTATTAATTCATAAAATGGTAATATTAATAATAATAATACTTATGTTAATACTAAAAATGATACGATAATAATAATAGTAATGGTAATAGAAATACTACCTCAAAGAAGTGGCCCTTAAAAAAATGCCCAAATCCGGGTTTGAACCCGCGACGTCCCGCTAACCCGAAAACACCTTTAAACCAATGAACCAACGATTTGTTTTGGTATTAACCCGCATGATTAACTAGTTCATCTTCATCAAACACTTATCATTTCACCATCTTATCATGATCTAATATCATCATCATTCTAATATCATAATCATCTCTATGATATCATAGTTATCATCATCATATCATAATCAAATTATAATCATAATCATAATTATATCATAATGATCATAATACCATCGGCATCATCATGTAACTCATCAATATCATTAACATGATCATAACGTCATCATCTCACGATCCTAATATCGTCTAATCATCATCATTATAATTGTGTCATTTTATGCATCATCATCAAACAACATCGACACCATCGCCTTCAAATTACACGCTATCAATTCTTTTCCAGCAACATTTCGACCCAATTGTTGGATTAAAAGTCCAAGAACAGGTTGTGGCCCAATTTACAGCCCACTTACCCGTTTTAATTGAATAATTGTAATTGTGTTTTCTGTCGGTGGGAAAAGCACTGAACGAATGAAAAGGAGAATTGAAATAAAAAAATACTGTTAACTTATTCTTTTTTATTATTTCTCCTTCACAGCTCACCATTATCATATTCTTTATGTCCATAATAACAGCTTCGATCATGGTACCGATCAGATCGTCGTCTTCTTTAGTTCACCTCCTTCATCTTCGTTTAAGCAGGAAACAGGAACCGTAAGCATACAACCATTTTTCCTTTGAATGAATCATAAGTATAGTAGTAGCTTGTACTATGATTTTGATGGTTTGAGGCTGTTTCTGTGACGCCCCGTACAAAACCATCGTGTACGATTCGTCATCAACAGGATCTTCACACGGTCAAACACTATATGCTGTTTGAAAACCAGTTTGCATTCATAAACGATAGCGTTTTACAAAAGATAATGTGCATGCTACGAATAGGAGCATAAACATAAGTATTTGACCCTAGTGTCGTTACAAAGCCATTGTTTGAAATTAACACAAACTACAAATGCAAAAGAAAAGTTCCATGAATGAGACATCTCTAGTAATGCAGCGGATAACTAATACAGCAGGTCCTTAACAGCAATTCAATAACAGCATGACAACAAATCTAACAGCGGAAGCTAGAAACCTCTAGGTACCTGAGAAATACACGCTTAAAAGTCAACACGAATGTTGGTGAGCTATAGTTTAAGTTGTAACAGTAACGTAAGGTAGGCCACGAGATTTCAGTGTAACAAAAAAATATGAAAAGTATATGTATAACCGTGGGCACCCGGTAACTAGACTTAACGTTTATAACCCCCTAAAAGTACACTTGGCGAGTGCGTATGTTCATGAAGTATTAAACACCCGTTAAATGCTAGCGCGACTAGCCCGAGTGGGGATGTCAAACCCTATGGATCCATATCTAAGATTCGCGTTCACCGGTTCAAAAACCAATGACTAAACGTTACCGTGCTAAGGGGAATGTTTATGCCGTTGTATAACCCACACACATATAAAGTTGAAGTACTCGTGCCTAGTATGTAAAACGTAAAAAGCGCATGTATTCTCAGTCCCAAAATAATTAAAGTAAAAAGGAATGCTATAACTCACAGTGATAAAAGCGGTAAAGTCGGTAATGAAAGTACGCAAGTAGTAAGTCGGTCCGAAAGGTCGTCAATCTAAATCAAGGGTTACTAGCTCAGTAGGTTGTCTTTATAAATTCTAATAGTGCATAAAACAAGTTTAAGTGTCATCATCATCATCGTTCATCATCATAAAAGCTAAGTAAGTTCGACAAGAATAGAGATCGAAACAATAGGCTGACTTCGGTCAGCTGGTACGACCTCTACGTAAATCGAAAAGACGCATAGTCAGGGCTATGGCTCCGTATATGAGTCCCCTAACCGCTGACCAATTTTCAGAACCTAACTCATCTTTGTTTGATCGTGGCGACGATTTAAGTGCGAGTAGGTCAGAAATTTCAGCACAACGTTAATAGGGTGTAGTGACTCTCGGAGGGCCATAAATCCTAAACCGTAAATCGGATTAAGACGAGGTCTAAACGGAAAATTATCTACTCGAAACGAACTAACTGAAAATCAACTTTCCAGTAGCCCAGGTGGTTTGATCAGATACGAAAAACAGTAGGTAAGTGCTCCGGTAGGGTTCTTAATGCTTGATGCTCATCACGGTTCTCATCCTTGATGCTTGTAGCTTCAAGTGTACAACTCATTGATGGGTTAGCATCACCTTGACTAAGATTCCACCATAAACACACAATATGTTAAGACCAAGTAAGGATACAACTCAATCAAGAGTCTTAGATGGATGATGAACCAAGGTTACATCATATTCTTAGTCTTAACACAATTACAAGTCACATTTACAACTAAAGCTACAAACTTTACATCAATCAAACAAGTATGAACACAATCTAAGTCAAATGAGGTGATGGAACCCTAAGCTAGAGATCTTGGATCCTATTCACACAAGTTACAAGGTTGCAAAGCTAGAAAGCTTGAACCTTTATTGTTCTTGAAGATCTTGAAGCATAAAGCTTGGATCTTTAAGTTACATGAAGATAACAAACACAAGTTTGAATCTTTTTACCAAAATAACAAGATCATAAGTTAGAAAACTTAGATCCAACAATAAGATATGAAGATTCAAGCTAGAAAGCTTGCATCTTGGTTGTTCTTGAAGATCTTGAAGCATAAAGCTTGGATCTTTAAGATACATGAAGATTACAAATACAAGTTTGAATCTTTTCAACAAAATAACATGATTAAAGCTAAAATAATCTAGATCTACAAAGTTGGTGAAGATTCAAAGCTAAAAAGCTTGAATCTTCCATGTTCTTGAAGGATTCATGCTTGAATCAACATGATGTAATCAAGATCAAAGCTAAAAAGCTTGATCTTTAACGATGATGATGACCACGAAATAGAAAGGAGAAGAAGAAGAAGAACAAAAAGCAAAACTTACAAGTTTCTAGAGTGAGAAAGACTAGAAAGGAAATAAGAGAGCAAGTGTGTGTGAAATTCAAATGAGAGCAAGTGTTAAATGGATGAGATTAGGCTAGTATTTATAGGTGAATGGAGTGTGGGGAGGGGCCTTATGGCCGTAGGTTTTGTAGGGGGAGGGGGGGACACAAAGTTGCTTTTTGGTTAGTGGTTGTCTAAAGTAGGTACTTATATTTTTGCTAGCATGTTCTCTCTAATTAAATGGGTAATTGTCTTATATATTAATGGGTCACTAGTAATTAATAAGTGGGCTAATTAATTGGGCCACTAGCTAGAGTAGGGTAGGCTTAAGCCCAACAAGGTAGAAAGTCCAACAAGACTAGCTAGTGAGCTTAATTAAATTTCTACGCGTAATTAAGCATCCAAAAACCCAAGTAATTATTATTATAAAATAATAATTAATATTTCGCAGTCATAATATTCCGGTTATGACAAAAGTCAAACGTGTGCGCAGTCCGCGGTTTATTCGATACGTCAAGTAACACTAACGGTTATAAAGGCTTCCGGTGAACAAGTTAAGTATCCTACGTACTCTAAGGCATGTTTTAACATATAATTGGAAGTAAACCATGTATATAAAGTTTCCAGAGTATAAAGTAGCATAGTACGCACAAAATCGCAGTTTCGCAAAAATACAAGGCACGAAAGCAAGTCGAAAAAGTCGGGTCGTTACATTACCCACATGTTATTGGAAATTTCATCCCGAAATTTAAGCTGATGGTGATGGAGTCGGGAAAAGGTGAGGATACTTCTGTATCATTTGATCCTCTCGTTCCCAGGTAAACTCAGGTCCACGCTTGGCATTCCATCGAACTCGGACAATTGGAATCTTATTGCGTTTCAAGGTTTTGACCTCCCGGTCCATAATTTCGACAGGTTCTTCCATGAAGTGGAGTTTGTCATCAATCATAAGTTCTTCCAATGGTATGACAAGTTCCGGTGGAGCAAGGCACTTCTTCAAATTTGATACATGGAAGGTAGGATGAACAGCTCTCAACTGAGTCAGAAAATCCAGACAATAAGCAACGGGTCCAACACGTTTCAAAATTTCAAAAGGACCAATATATCGTGGGTTTCACTTTCCGCGCTTTCCAAAACGAATTACACCTTTCCAAGGTGCGACCTTCAACATTACTCGGTCATCCACGTTGAATTCGAAGTCTTTACATTTAAGATCAGCATAACTCTTTTGGCGATCGCGGGCCATCTTAAGTCTCGCCTGAATCTGAGAAATCTTCTCCGTCGTTTCATGGACTATCTCGGGTCCGGTGATTTGCACTTCGCCTAACTCGGCCCAACAAATAGAAGAACGGCACTTGCGGCCATACAACGCTTCAAAAGGCGCGACTTTAATACTCGAATGATAACTGTTGTTGTAAGAGAATTCGGCTAGCGGCAAATGCCTTTCCCAAGACTTTCCGAAGTCAATAACACAGGAACGCAACATGTACTCCAAAGTCTGAATCATTCGTTCGCTCTGACCGTCGGTCTGGGGGTAATACGTGGTGCTCATGTCGAGATGAGTTCCCAAGGCTTCTTGCAAAGAATGCCAGAATCGGGAAGCAAAACAGGGATCGCGATCTGAGATAATTGATAGAGGCAAACCATGACGAGATACAACCTCTTTGATGTACAATTGAGCAAGTCTCTCCATTGTATCTGTTTCTTTCATTGCTAGGAAATGAGCAGATTTGGTAAGACGGTCAACGATAAGCCAGATTGTATCGTATCCGCCCACCGTCTTTGGTAGCTTCGTGATGAAATCCATCGTAATTGTTTCCCATTTCCATTGTGGGATTTCTGGTTGTTGAAGTAATCCAGATAGTCTCTGATGTTCAGCCTTAACCTTCGAGCAAGTCAAACACCTCCCAACATAAGTTTCAACATCCTTCTTAAGATTTGGCCACCAATACTGTTCCTTAAGATCGTGGTACATTTTTCCGGCTCCTGGATGAATTGAATATCTCGACTTGTGGGCTTCATCAAGTATAATGCTTCGTAAATCTCCATAACGAGGTACCCAAATTCTTCCGGCATAACATCAGAGTCCAGACTTC
Source organism: Rutidosis leptorrhynchoides (assembly GCF_046630445.1). Classification (NCBI taxonomy): domain Eukaryota; kingdom Viridiplantae; phylum Streptophyta; class Magnoliopsida; order Asterales; family Asteraceae; genus Rutidosis; species Rutidosis leptorrhynchoides. The sequence goes on from NC_092337.1 coordinate 342,932,034, forward strand.
TTAACCTCAAATTTAGAGACAAGGATGTTCAGGTATTCACGAGATATGTTCTCCTCCTTGAGATCCTCTTCTTGGGCTACCCGGATCTGACTGCGGAGGTTCGAATGGATGGTGATGTTTAGAGCCCGAACACGAAGAGGTACCGTTCTCTCCTTTCAACTTAAAGCGTCGGCTACAACATTGGCCTTACCAGGATGGTAACGAAGTTCACAATTATAGTCGTTCAGCATCTCAATCCATCGTCGTTGTCTCATGTTCAGGTGTTTCTGGTCAAAGATGTGTTGGAGACTTTTGTGATCGGTGAATATGGTACTCTTTGTCCAATAAAGATAGTGTCTCCACAACTTCAAAACGAAGACAACGGCTCCAAGTTCGAGATCATGGGTAGTGTAATTTTGCTCATGAATCTTTAGCTGACGAGATGCATAAGCAATGACCTTCGTTCTTTGCATCAAGACACAACCAAAACCATTCTTCGAAGCATCGCAGTACACAATGAAGTCATCACTGCCTTCAGGAAGAGATAGGATAGGTGCGGTGGTTAGCTTCTGTTTCAGGGTTTGAAATGCTTCTTCTTGTTCGGTTTCCCAAACGAACTTCTTTCCTTTGTGAGTCAGTGCGGTCAAAGGACGCGCAATCAACGAAAAACCTTCAATAAACCTTCTGTAGTAACCGGCAAGACCTAGAAATTGGCGGATTTGAGTCGGAGTAGTGGGTGTCTTCCACTTCCTGATAGCTTCAATCTTGGCGGGATCAACTTTGATACCTTGATTACTCGTAATATGACCCAGAAATTGGACTTCCTTCAGCCAAAATTCACACTTGGAGAATTTGGCATAAAGCTGCTCTCGTCTCAAGAGTTCAAGCACTAACCGAAGATGTTGCTCATGTTCTTATTCGCTCTTGGAGTAGATGAGGATATCATCTATGAAGACGATAACGAACTTATCCAGGTATGGCTTGCATACACGAGTCATGAGGTCCATGAACACGGCTGGTGCGTTGGCTAATCCGAACGGCGTCACGAGAAACTCGTAATGACCATAGCGGGTTCTAAATGCAGTCTTCATCACATCACTCTCTTTCACCCTCAACTGGTGGTAACTGGATCGTAAATCGATCTTAGAGTACACGCTCGATCCTTGTAACTGATCAAAAAGGTCAATTCGGGGAAGAGGATATCGATTCTTGATCGTCAATTTGTTGAGTTCGCGTAGTCGATACACATGCGGAAGGATCCGTCCTTCTTCTTCACGAATAAAACGGGCGCGCCCCAAGGCAACGAGCTCGGTTGGATAAACCCTCGGTCGAGCAATTCCTGAAGTTGACTCTGCAATTCTTGCCGTTTGGAAGGTACTAGTCGATAAGGTGTGCGAGCTACGGGTGCAGCTCCCGGCACTAGATCGATCTGGAATTCCACGGCTCTCGGTGGCGGTAATCCAGGCAGTTCTTCTGGAAAGACGTCGAGGAATTCATTCACGGTTCGCACATCATTCACACTCTTCTCTTCTGATTCTAAAGCCTTCACGTGTGCTAAAACAGCAAGTCGTCCTTTCTTCATGATCTTCTGCGCTTTCATACAACTAATGAGGTTCAGCTTCGAGTTACATCTCTCTTCGTAAATAGTCAATGGCTCACCGTCTCCTTGTGGTATACGAAGAGCTTTATCTCCACAGATAATATCGGCCCTTACTTTAGTCAACCAGTCCATGCCGAAAATCACGTCAAAGCTTCCCAATTTGATGGGTATCAAGTCAATTTCAAAATCTACGCCAGCTATGTTAATAATAGCTCCTCGGCCAATTTGGTCAACTTTCTCAAGTTTCCCATTGGCTACCTCAACTAGCATATTCTCCTCTAAAGGCACTAATGACCAATCTATCTTAGAGAAAAAGTGTCTACAAACATAGCTCCTATCGGCACCAGTATCAAATAGGATAGAGGCTAATAGATTTTTGATAGTGAATATACCTGTAACCAAGTCGGGGTTCTCACGGGCATCCCTTGCGTTCACATTGAAAGCTCTTCCACGCGGTGGTCCTCCATCCTTTCGCTTGTTGGGACACTCATTCCTAAGGTGGCCCTGCTGTCCACACTCATAGCATTTCCTTGGTCCGTTTGGGTTTGTCCTCACAGCTGGGATGGGAATCTTGCAGTTCTTGCCAACGTGCCCGATCCTGTTGCACTTTTCACAGATCGCATTACAATATCCGTTATGGTGCTTGTAGCACCTCTTGCACTGTGGTAGACTACCCTTGTAGTTGGGGTTCGAGCTAGTGTTCGGGTTGGGGTTCCTTCTGTCGTTAGGCCTCTTAGCGGGGGTTTGATCATAGGTTCTCCCCTTGTTGTTGTAGTCCCACTTACGCTTCTCACCACTGACTCCCGATTCGAATTTACCCTTTTTCGGTTCTTTGCTGGTAATTTGGTTCATAAGGGTATGCGCCATGCGCATAGCTGTCGGGACTTTGGGTGGATTAGAAGATGTGACATTTCCTTGAATGGACTTGGGAAGTCCCCACAGGTATCGTTCCATTCTCTTAAATTCCGGGGTGACCATCGTGGGACACATCAGCGCTAAATCCAGATACCTACAGTTGTAACCATCAAGATCGTTGCCTACAACCTTTAACTCCCAGAACTCAGCCTCCATTTTCTGTATCTCTGTCCTGGGGCAGTACTCTTCGATCATGGCCCCCTTGAATTCTTCCCACGGAATGGCATAAGCCTCATCAATACCCTTAGCTTGAGTCAGTGTGTTCCACCAGGTTAGGGCACCGTCTGACAGCGTACATGAGGCATACTTGGTTTTGTTCGCCTCTGAGTAGTTGCTGACGCGGAACACAGCTTCTAATTTCTCAAACCACCTAGTCAAACCAACTGGCCCCTCAGTGCCACTAAAGTTGTGGGGCTTGCAGCTTTGAAACTCTTTGTAAGTGCAACCGTTCTAGACGTTCTGGTTAACCGGTGGGGCTGGGGGAATAGCATTTGCCATGGCTGCGGCTACTCGTTCCGCAATCATTTCCTCAATTTGTGCTGCTGTGGGTGCTGCTCTTCCATTTGACATTGCTCTTCTAAACAGAAATTTTGACTTAAGTCAAAATTCAGCATTTAATATATAATAATACAGTATATGGTAAACAGGGGAACAACACAACGCATGCCAATTAAGTAACACAACCAGGTACAAATACCGCAAAACCAACATACAGTAACGTAAATAGAACACTGTGCAAGAATTAAACAATACAAAGTTCCATTCATTAATAAAGAGTTGCATACATTCGCATAGGTTCGTACAATACATAAGTAAAACATGAACTACAAACGAGATTACATAATGAAATCTACTACAATGCCCTATGGTGACGGTGGGTAAAGGATGTCCATTACGTGGGACATCTGCTCCTCAAGCTCAGTCACCCGATCACGGAGGATCTCCACCTCCCTCGTCAGTTCTTCGACAGAGGGAGGGGCTGGCAGAGCAGGCGGTGCTGCTGGTGCAGGTGGTGCCGGTGGTGCAGATGGTCTAGCACCAGAAGTAGATGCTGCATAGCGGTAAGGCTTACGTACGAAGGGATCAGCAGGGTAAGGCACAACCCGCTTACGGGCGGTAACCCTACAACGCTGACCATGTGCGTCAGTGAACGCTCGACCTCCGTTGATCCCCGAAATAATGGTGCCGTTGTAACGGTACCGCTTCTTCGGCGGGGTGGAGGGTGGCTGTACAGGTGCATCATCAGGGTCCTCCTCGTCGGAGTCATCGTCACTAGAGTCGTCTGTGGATGAGTCGTCAGATGATGAATCGTCGAAAACAGCTGGAGGTGGCGGCGCTCAGCGACCGGTAGTCATGATCCTGTATCTGAAAGGTAGGATCGGTATGACACGTCCATCAGGAAGGCGTTGGCACCAATGGTTATGCTCATTACGGAACGGAACGTCCCCATATTCCCCGGAAATCACAACACTACCGGAGCGGGGCTGTGGCTTCGAGGGTCCTGGGGCAAGTAGAGCTGGAATCTCCGGGGGGTCCTGGGCTCCATCTGAGGTAACCACTGGGGCAGGCGTATAGCTGCTGGTTCCGGAGGATGAAGTGTCGGGGTCACTGGTGGGTGTCGCCGACGGGATCGGAGGATCGGCAACAGTGGCAGGTGAAGTGGCTGAAGAGTCTGAATCGCTACCCAAAATGATAACAGGTGGAATATCCGACATCTGAACAGAGAAAAATAACTTTTCCATGTCAGTAAGTCATAAAGCAAGCACGTATTAGGCACTACAGCAACCTAGCATGGCAGTAATAATAACAGTGCTAAACAGAAATAACATGTGAAAGCAGATAGTAATCATGCAATAGCGGAAATAAGCATACAAAAAGTTCGCATGGCAGTGAAGATAAGCAATAGCATGCAGTAAGATCATACAGCTGAAAATGTTGACAAAAGCATGCAGTAAGTTTCGCAGAAACAAGTAAACTAGCAAGTTGTAGATTAGTCTTATTAGTGAATCCTACTTAGGTTCGATCTAGACTCACTAATGCAACCTAATTCCCTACAACCAATGCTCTGATACCAAATGTGATGCCCCGTACAAAACCATCGTGTACGATTCGTCATCAACAGGTTCTTCACACGGTCAAACACTATATGCTGTTTGAAAACCAGTTTTCATTCATAAACGATAGCGTTTTACAAAAGATAATGTGCATCCTACGAATAGGAGGATAAACATAAGTATTTGACCCTAAGGTCGTTACAAAGCCATTGTTTGAAATTAACACAAACTACGAATGCAAAAGAAAAGTTCCATGAATGAGACATCTCTAGTAATGCAGCGGATAACTAATACAGCAGGTCCTTAACAGCAATTCAATAATAGCATGACAGCAAATCTAACAGCGGAAGCAAGAAACCTCTAGGAACCTGAGAAATACACGCTTAAAAGTCAACACGAATGTTGATGAGCTATAGTTTAAGTTGTAACAGTAACGTAAGGTAGGCCACAAGATTTCAGTGTAACAAAACAGTATGAAAAGTATATGTATAACCGTGGGCACCTGGTAACTAGACTTAACGTTTATAACCCCCTGAAAGTACACTTGGCGAGTGCGTATGTTCACAAAGTATTAAACACCCGTTAAATGCTAGCGCGACTAGACTGAGTGGGGATGTCAAACCCTATGGATCCATATCTAAGATTCGCGTTGGCCGGTTCAAAAACCAATGACTAAATGTTAACGTGCTAAGGGGAATGTTTATGCCGTTGTATAACCCATACACATATAAAGTTTAAGTACTCGTGCCTAGTATGTAAAATGCAAAAAGCGCATGTATTCTTAGTCCCAAAATAATTAAAGTAAAAAGGGATGCTATAACTCACAGTGATAAAAGCGGTAAAGTCGGTAATGAAAGTACGCAAGTAGTAAGTCGGTTCGAAAGGTCGTAAACCTAAATCAAGGGTTACTAGGTCAGTAGGTTGTCTTTATAAATTCTAATAGTGCATAAAACAAGTTTAAGTGTCATCATCATCATCGTTCATCATCATAAAAGCTATGTAAGTTCGACAAGAATAGAGATCGAAACAATAGGCTGACTTCGGTCAGCTGCTACGACCTCTACGTAAATCAAAAAGATGCCTAGTCAGTGGCTATGGCTCCGTATATGAGTCCCCTAACAGTTGACCAATTTTCAGAACCTAACTTGTCTTCGTTTGACCGTGGCGATGGTTTAAGTGCGAGTAGGTCAGAAATTTCAGCACAAAGTTAATAGGGTGTAGTGAATCTCGGAGGGCCATAAATCCTAAACCGTAACTCGGATTAAGACGAGGTCTAAACGGAAAATCATCTACTCAAAACGAAATAACTGAAAATAAACTTTCCAGTAGCCTAGGTGGTCTAATCAGATACGAAAAACAGTAGGTAATTGCTCCGGTGGGGTTCTTAATGCTTGATGCTCATCACGGTTCTCATCCTTGATGCTTGTAGCTTCAAGTGTACAACTCGTTGATGGGTTAGCATCACCTTGACTAAGATTCCCCCATCAACGCACAATATTTTAAGACCAAGTAAGGATACAACTCAATCAAGAGTCTTAGATGGATGATGAACCAAGGTTACATCATATTCTTAGTCTTAACACAATTGCAAGTCACATTTACAACTAAAGCTACAAACTTTACATCAATCAAACAAGTATGAATACAATCTAAGTCAAATGAGGTGATGGAACCCTAAGCTAGAGAGCTTGGATCCTATTCACACAAGTTATAAGGTTGCAAAGCTAGAAAGCTTGAAACTTTATTGTTCTTGAAGATCTTGAAGCATAAAGCTTGGATCTTTAAGTTACATGAAGATAACAAACACAAGTTTGAATGTTTTAAACAAAATAACAAGATCATAAGTTAGAAAACTTAGATCCAACAATAAGATATGAAGATTCAAGCTAGAAAGCTTGCATCTTGGTTGTTCTTGAAGATCTTGAAGCATAAAGCTTGGATCTTTAAGATACATGAAGATTACAAACATAAGTTTGAATCTTTTCAACAAAATAACATGATTAAAGCTAAAATAATCTAGATCTACAAAGTTGGTGAAGATTCAAAGCTAGAAAGCTTGAATCTTCCATGTTCTTGAAGGATTCATGCTTGAATCAACAAGATGTAATTATGATCAAAGCTAAAAAGCTTGATCTTTAATGATGATGATGACCACGAAATAGAAAGGAGAAGGAATAGAAGAAAAAGCAAAACTTACAAGTTTCTAGAGTGAGAAAGACTAGAAAGGAAATAAGAGAGAAAGTGTGTGAAATTCAAATGAGAGCTAGTGTTAAATGGATGGGATTAGGCTAGTATTTATAGGTGAATGGGGTGTGGGGAGGGGCCTTATGGCCGTAGGTTTTGTAGGGAGGAGGGGGGGGGGGATGTAAAGTTGCTTTTTGGTTAGTGGTTGTCTAAAGTAGGTACTTATGCTAGGATTCCCATGTAACATTATGGATAATACTTGACATTTTTGCTAGCATGTTACCTCTAATTAAATGGGTAATTGTCTTATATATTAATGAGTCACTAGTAATTAATAAGTGAGATAATTAATTCGGCCACTAGCTAGAGTAGGGTGGGCTTAAGCCCAACAAGGTAGAAAGTCCAACAAGACTAGCTAGTGAGCTTAATTAAATTTTTACGCGTAATTAAGCATCCAAAAACCCAAGTAATTATTATTATAAAATAATAATTAATATTTCCCTGTCATAATATTCCGGTTATGAGAAAAGTCAAACGTGTGCGCAGTCCGCGGTTTATTCGATACGTCAAGTAACACTAATGGTTATAAAGGCTTCCGGTGAACAAGTTAAGTATCCTACGTACTCTAAGGCACGTTTTAACATATAACTGGAAGTAAACCACGTATATCAAGTTTACAGAGTATAAAGTAGCATAGTACGTACAAAATCGCAGTTTCGCAAAAATACAAGGCACAAAAGCAAGTCGAAAAAGTCGGGTCGTTACAGTTTCGATCACTGAAAAAGGAAACAAAAGATAGTAGAAGTGAGAGAGGGGAAAAGAGAGAGAAAAGAAAAAGTGGTGACGGTTGGTGGTGTTTTCCGGCAGTTCGTTCATAGTGGAAACAGATGGATAGCAATCGGAAGTGGGTTGCAGCAACAGTGATTCGTAACAACTGGGTTTCGATTTAATGAAGGTGCTTGTCGATGGGTTGGTTTATTAAGCAGCAAAATATAATAGAAATAGATAGTAGTTGCTGTAGGGATTCGGTGGTGGTGGTTTACAATCATTAAGAGGAGCGAGAGAGATGAGAAAGAAAGGTGATGATTGATCAATTAAAACATGTACGTGACAGAATCATGATGGTAGTAGCAGTAATCAAAGGTGTTTGGTTTGGGTTTATATCGAATAATGATGGTGGTTGTAGGTGGTGAAAGTTTAAGGGTGTTGGTGGATATTGGAGGTTGACGATGGTGGCCTTGGTGGTGATGATTTACGGTGATTGCTTGTGGTTTCAACAAGACAGTGACGGGTTAATGTTATGGTATGTACAACAATTTAGAAATTAGATATACACAAACTTATCTAACGTTAATTTCAACCAACTGCAAACAGAAAGCTGATTCCTCTTCGATATTTCTTTGTCGGCTTGTAAAAAAAAATATGATTTTTCAATAGGAATCTAACTGTTCGATGTTCAAAGTTGTGTTTTTGTAAGCAAACTGGGTTTGGGGTTTCAACGAATGTGTGTGTGTAATTAGGCGGTGATGGTGTTCGATCATGGTGACATCAGGTGATGAGTTATTGGTTCTTGGTTTTAATTTGAAAGTGAAATGGAAAGAGGGTTTGATAAAGGTGAGCATGGTGGCATGAGGTGGTTCTCGATTACAAGATGGTGAAGGTTTTGAAGTGGTGATTGAATAGTGGGTTTTGGTTTCGTGGTTATTCAAACAGAACAAGATTGAATATAGCAATAGGAGGGATTAAAGGAAACGGTTTTTAAATGTAGCAAATGGGTCACAGGTGGTGGTTTGTTGATGGTGGCGGGTGGTGGACGTTGGAAGGAGAAACAAGAAGAAGAAGATGGGAATTGTTTCTCTCTTTGCATAAGTAATCTATGTATAATGTATAATATGTATATGTATATTATATCTATATAAAGGTGATAGATTGCATATGAACAAACACAATATCCTTTCATTCAATCCACTACAATCACGGGTGTAAAGGACAAGTGGTTTGACTAACTAAATTCAATAATTGTGTTACAAAACAAATTGTGTCTGCGAAAGAAATAGTAAAGTCATTAATTACTATTTAATCGACATGAGATTTAGGGTATTATCTCGTGCTTCGTTGTTAATCAATGGCGGATTATAAGTCTCCGAAAAATCTCTAATTTTTACTTTAATTATCTTTATTTATTTCAGTCATTTTGGTAAAAATAAACGGTCATTAATTGTTTAAATTATTAAATAAAAATTAATTTAACTATTAGCCCCAAATCCCAAGTAAAATATACTTAATGTAAATATTTAATAAATAGCTTCTTAATATATTATAAATAAGCCTATAATTTATATTACTCATTTTCGGATCACCGTTTTGTTTAAAATCAAATAAGTTCGAATTAAACTTCTCTAAATAATAATCGAAACGTCCAACGAGTATTACAATTATTTAATACTTATTTTTAATATACTTTATTTATATATAGTTATGTTTTAAATAATAATTATTATAATATCATATTTTACTTTATTTTACATAGTGAATTCAAATAATTGATCATATAACATTTCAAATTAATATGTATATATAATTAAATATTTACATATCTATTTACAAATAGTTGTTCGTGAATCGTCGAGAATGGTCGAAGGTCAATTAAATATATGAAACAGTTCAAAATTTTTGAGTCTCAACCTAACAGACTTTTCTTATTGTGTCAAAAATATTAAATCGTAACGAGAGTTTGGTTTAAAATTAGTCGAAATTTTTCGGGTCGTCACAGTACCTACCCGTTAAAGAAATTTCGTCCCGAAATTTGATCGAGGTCGTCATGGCTAACAATAAAAATGTTTTCATGACGAATATGAGTTGATAAATAGAGTTTTATCATTATTGATTAACATAGATAAAACGATTCGATTATGTGAAGCGTACGAGTGAAGCTGTCACAAAAGATTGAGATAGAGATTTAACTTTTGACGTAGATAAGGTGGATTCCCGGAATTCAAGGAATTTAAAGAAAATCTTCGTAATCTATATAAGATGTGATTCTTCGGTAATTAAGGAAATTAGGATCTCTTTAATTAAATGCGGTCATCTGCCTCGATTGCTCTGTCAGATATTTCCATTATAAATTTACCTCTTCCATTTCATTATTCTCACCATTCCTATACTTTCTTCCTTAATCCATACTTCTAAAGATTGTAAAAATGCTTAATCCAGTATCGATCCTTGTCCTTCTTCTGACAACCGCTTCTGTCTTCCTCCTTTTTCATCTACCACCTAAGGAATCTATTAACTTCTACTATTACCTTGGAGTTATAGTATTTTTAATTTTTTCCATGTCTTTATCTTGCTATTCGTACAGATATACACGGTTTGTAATTTCTTATTTGATGTCGCTCATATTCTTATTTATATTACGAAATTCCATGCTTTTGTTTATCTTCCTGTCTCTAAGTAAAGCGATTAAGATGTGCCGAATTTGTAGACTAAGTCTTTGAATTTTGAATGATCATGGCTAACGTTCTAAGAACGAAACGGTAATAGCACGATCTGACTTGTTAAATTACCAGAAAATCCGGAAAGATAGAAATAAAAAAAAAATACGTCCTTGATATGTTTAGAGGTTTAATAGAATAAAAGAGTTATGTCACATGACACATGATGATGGTATGATCTGTGAATCATCATGTTCCATTAAAAATTCAGCATGACTTACTGTAATATAATCACGTTGGCCAAGCGCATTATATTATACTAACTCATGCTTCAATTTTTAACACTTCTCCAGAATTCATTCATAATTTATACTTAGAGGTTACAAAATATTGAAAACTAAAATAGTTTTCAATATGATGTAATACGGATAGCACGAAGAGGTATATAATTTTGGACAAGATTATCTATGAAAATATTCTCAGAAATATCGAAGATATTTATGATGATATTTTGGAATTTCTAAGTTCGAAGATTGGCGAAGAAAGATTTTCCGCAAGATTTTAACATGACTTCGGAGCAAGATATTCTCTAAAGATTTCATCGGATCCAGAATTACCTTGATTCTTTGAATATAGGGTTTGGTCCTTGTATTTGTCCTTGGTCTCCTTCATGGTTAGTTCAATCCGTTTTTCAGTACCAAATTTTCTATCGAGCATTTCCAACATTCCATTCTTTATTATCAAACTTTTGGCCATTTAGACCATCTACAATTTTGTTGTTTCCTCTGCATTTAAGGCTACCATATTTGAATCATCGGTTATCAATCTGAGGTGGTTTCAAGAGAATTGTGTTTTTAGATGATTAAACGCTGATGGTAATATGGTGAAATATAAAAGGTTTCCCGGTAACAATAAAAGAGTACGTATATATATCAAGGTTATAATATGGTTGTTTTGAACGAAAAATCGAAGTTGACTTGCTGAAGCTGTGACAAAATTGGCTACCTTGAAAAGGAATTGTAAAGTGATTTTGGGTAATAATAATGCTAAATGATCTGTCACAGATACATGTTAAAAGTTTACTCAGGTTTCGAGAGTTTTTGTGACTACCCGGAAATTTTCGACCAAAATTAAACTTAATCTTTATATAATTCCGACTTGATAAGCAATGAATTTTAATAAATCTTGAACCTCCGGAAAGAGTTTTACACAAGCTTTTGGTCACCCTTTTATTCCGACGATTCACGAACGTCATAACTTGATTTAATTGTTTAATTGTTTAATTATTGTGTATATATATATATGGATTTATATATATTTAACTTGAAAATATGATAATTAAATATCTCATTAAGTATATTAACAAAGTATTATATATATATTTTCATACTACTAATTTAAAGAGTTTTCAAACAATATATATATATTACTATTTAAACGACGTAATTAACTTATGTTAAAATATATTTACATATAATGTATTACGAGTGTAAATACATCCATACAAGTATTGAATACACTTTATAATATACCAATACATATAAAGGATAGCTATACTCGTATTTCTGTTCAATTTCCTCAAGAATTCTACTCGCATTCATACGGTATTTTTACCCGTATTATACACAGCTTCTAGAAGTATTTACTATTGGTATATACCAATAGAAATCTGCAATTATTTGTATAATATATCATCCATGACCTAATCAATTTAATATATCATGTATGACTTAATACAATTTAACTTATCTTAGATATTTTCACTAAAAGCCAAAATTATAAGCTTATAAATAAGGACCATTTTAACTCATTTTTACTCCACATTTTCTTAAACTAAAAACACACACTTGAATGCTCTCATATCATACTTTAATCTCAGCAACTTTTCTCTTCATAATCAAGGTAAAATACTTCTCAAAATCCTTGTTCAATTCCTTGTATAGTTGCTATCTTATTATACTTATAAAACTTGTAAAAACTAGAACTTGTTTTGGTGAACACCAAGCTTGTTTGAAAAACTAACCTAATCTTTCTAAATTAACTCTAATAACACTTATTTATATGTATTATGATGTTATATTAAGTTAATATAAGAACTTATAACTTGTACATATGAAGAACACCTTGAAACTTAACATATATCCTTTAATCTCCATTCGGTAAAAAGCGGGCTGTTTTGGGTTGGGAATTAAAAACCTATCTTAGACTTTGAGAACGAGGCTAAGACTTTGGAAATATGTTAATATATGTAAATAAGACTTCCAGTATTTGTTTCACGATTTTAGACAAAGTGGAAGTATTTTATCAAAAATCATATATTCGGTGGGTGCCGGGATTCTTCCAAATCTGTCCACCGGCACAAAAAGAGGGTAAAACTCTGAATATTAATACATGTTCTGAAAGTTTTGAATTGTTTTTGAAAAATTAACTTCTTAAGGAATCCATAGCAATTTGATTCACTTTAAACGGAGTTGTAATGAATATTTGGCGAGCAAAACAAAATCTGTTAAAATTAACGTTGTATGGACGAAATTTATATTGTAAAAACTATATTAACCATATCCTTGATAACTTTTCCTATATCCTGTATATATTTGGATATGTTATCATTAGTATAACAAAATATTATAATCTTAGTTAATTCCGAGATTGTATATATATATAATAATCTTGGTACATTCCATGACAATAAGTATACAATACGTTTTGATAAATCCTAAGATAATACGTACACAATACGTCTTAGTTAATTCTAAGAAAATATGTATACAATACGTCTCTGGGTTGATGCAAAGACAATATGTATACAATACGTCGTGGGGTAATTCTAAGATTATATATATATATATATACCGATTATTGGACTGTTGGACTTTTCGGACTATTTTAGACTACTAACAAAGGACTACTAACAATGGACTACTAACATAAAATGTTAAAAATTATTATATAAGTATTTTATGAACTTGATTTATTTTATTCATATGTCGTATTATTATCTGAATCGTTATTATTGTTATAGGTTCGTGAATCCAAGGACGACGGTCATATTTTTAATAAGTTGAAAACTTATTATTAATATACTTTTACTACTGTGAGTATACAGTCTCATTTTTAAACTCTAAAAATATTTTGGGATGAGAATACATGCATTTTATGTTTTACGCCATAGACACAAGTACTTAAAATATATTCTACGTTGAGTCGTACCACTTTACATATCTTCCCTAATAGCTTGGTAACTAATATTTACATGTTGTAAGAACATGTAAGCGCGAATCCTATTGATAGATCTATCGGGTTTGACAACCCCCACCGGGCTAGTCGCTCTAGTATCGTAAACGGTTGCATAGTACTTCGTTTTTACTACACTTGGTACAGTGTAGGAAGATTTCATAATAAAGGGAATATGCTACATTAATGGTTAAGTATGGTTACCGAAGCGCTCAACAACTTATAGAATACTTTTATACACTTGCGAGTGTATATATATTTATAATTATGAAATCTTGTAGTCTATATTTATATCGATGCTAATTTATATATCTTACCAACCTTTGTGTTGACTATTTAAGCATGTTTATTCTCAGGTCCTTAAGAAAGTCTTCCGCTGTTGCATTATCTGAGCAAGTTTTGCATGGAGTCTCATACTTTTATTTAAATAAAGTGTTGCATTCAATAAAACCTTTGTCATGTATTATATTTGACTGTTACGTCACGTGTGTAGTATTTGGAAACTGATGTATTTTGGGGATTATTTCTTAAATAATCGCCCACTTGTTTAAAACATGCATTATGTATAATAATGATGTGCTTTTTATGAAACGAATGCAATATTTTCTAAAACGTATCATATAGAGGTCAAATACCTCGCTATGGGACCAATGAGAATGTACTGCATTTATAGTAATATGGACGGGTCGTTTCAGTTAGTATCAGAGTGGTGGTCTTAGCGAACCAGGTCTTGCATTAGTGTGTCTAACTGATAGTTGTTAGGATGAATTAGTGAGTCTGAACTTCGACCTTATCTGCATATTAAAAGTTTTGCTTATCATTCTTGTCGGAAATTACCTGTTTATCATCTTAAGTCTAGATGCGTCTTACTACAATTATTGCATAGGTAGTGTATAGACACATATTCATATCTTATCATATCTATCACGGTAGACTTTGCCTGACATCTTCCGTAAATTCCTTTGTAACTTATGGGATTTTGGTATTAAATATACATATGTAAATTATGTATTAAGAATATCAATCTAAGTCCTAAATCTTTTTCATATCAACAATCATTCCTCTGAATGTGTAAGGCGGATTCTTCACAAAGCTCGAGTTCATCGGATTCTAAACGCTATTCCGATATAGAATTTCATTTAAGCTCCGAGAGCAGTCTAACCGTAATGAACCAACCAATTAGTCATCACCTCTTCTGGATGAATTGGGGGTGAGTTCGTGGACGAATTAATCAATTTAACAATAAGAAGGCGATCTGTTTCATGAATCTAATTCGCCTCTCGGTGGAGAACATGAGGCACGTACCGGCGAACCCGTTCGTAACACCGTTTTCTCTCTCCTTTTCAGGATATGCCACAACGAGTATAATATTACTAATATTATTAAGGCTATCCGACCTTTACTCCGTATCTTGCATGGTGAATTATTTAGTAAAAAATAAATAAAAAAAATTTACTGTCATGAAAAGCAAAACTTCATTAGCAAGTGCATCCTACATCATTTCATTCCCTTTATAAAGCTCTTGACCTCTCTTTTTATTCAAGAAACTTTAAACATCTTCTTTTACAATACAAAAAAAAAAAAATTCTCATCATCTATACTCACATCCAACCACTACCAGCACCAGCACCAGCAGTACCAACAACATCACAAGCCTCAACATCGCAAGCCGCATTACCAGCATCAACATCATATGCACCGCAGGCACTGAGGGATACCAACAATAATGAGTGATGAAGTATTAATTCATTATTTCATTTACGTTGAAGAAATATTCCGCGGCGATTATGTAATCTCTAAAGTTTTAGGGATTATTTATTTCTAGTTCCAACCGTAAACCATATGAGATTAATATAATATTAACTCATTAAATCCATATTACATCTGAAGAAAATATACATACATATATTTTCATAAATACTGGAATAAAAATTCTTTTGTACAAAATATTACTTGTGAAATTTTATTTTAACGGGTAGGTAATACCCGAGAAATACTTAAGTTCACATTAATATGTTATACTGTACATTTTCAACAATGTTTCGACAATCGTTAATTATACTCTATCCTTTCATAGCAATATACATCATTTCACAAAATTCAAGACAACCATTTTCCATATCAATTCAATTATATATTCTGATTTTGACATATCAAAATCCAAGTCAAGATTTAAGAAGTGCCATCAATCTTAAATTCCTACATCCTTCAAAATCATACTTTAAATTCAAACTATACTAGAACATCACTTTCATTCACATAACTCATAAAGATATTCGTATCATTCAAGATTCACGATGAATTCATTATACGGATATTGACGATGACAACCTGCGTCTAAACCCTTCAAAATTCTTGAAAACATCTCAACTAAGGAACAATCGAGATGATGATCCAACTACATGTTATCCACAATCATGCATCTGGAAAACTCCCGGAACCTAAGTAGAAGTTTAACACAAATCCGTGAGCCATTAGCGTTGTCGTTGCCGAAAATAACCTTGCACTCCTTTTTAAAGTAGCCAGTTTTGTCACGACTCCAGCAAGTTAACATCGACTTTTCAGTCGGATTAGCCGTATTATAACCTCAATATATACGTTGCCCTTTCGCCATCGTTACCGGAGCACCTTTTATATTCCACTATATTATCAGCAGATGTACCAACAACTTCGGCTTTAGTCTCTCTGAAAAATATCTATATTATTCATGAAACCCCATCATGTACTCACCTACATCCTGTAACAATAATTGCCATACCAATTACCGGGAATCATCAATCATCAATCTCGAATCTCGCAGCATTTTCACTTCAATTATATGTATACATGTAATGTGTAACTCCTGGAAATTTTGATCTTCAATTCTGAATTTCTGAAAAGCACCCAGTCTACGAATCAATACCCTGAGTTTTGAAAAAGTTGAATGAAGCAGCAGAAACTGTAGACAACCGTAACAGTCAAAAGCTTGATGATAAAGAATAGTGTGTTGACAAAGCTCAGAAAAAGAGAAGGTTTGGAATTGGAAAACGGATTGAGCAAACCATGAAGGAGGCTGTGGACAAATCACAAAGACTAAATCTGCCTTTAAAGAATCCAAATGATTCAGTGTCTGCTGAAGTCTTTAACGAATACCTTGCTCCTTACTCTCAATTCTTGCGGATAATATTCTTCATCATCCTCTGATCTTAGATATTCCAAGATATCATCATATCTTTCATTATAAATATCTTCGATGTTTTCGAAGATATCTTCATAACTATTGTTATCCGAAATCATTTACCTCTTCGCGCTATCTGTGTTACATCATAAAAGAAACTATTTTAGTTTCTAAATTCTGAAACCTTCGAGTTTAAAATATGAATGTTTTTGTAGTAGTGTTGGGAACTGAAGCATGAGTTAGTATAATATAATGACACTTGATCAACGTGATTATATTACAGTAAGTCATGCTGAGTTTCTAAATAATATGTGATGATTCACAGATCATAACGTCATCATGTGCCATGTTACGCGACTCTTGCATTCTATTTAACCACTAAAAAAATATCAAGAAAATATTTTCTTGATGATTCTGTCTTTTCCGGATATTCTGGTAATTTGACAAATCAAATCGTGCTACTACCTTTCCTTTCTACTTTATATATTATGATAATTCGAAACTCCATACCTACAAATTCTGGACCATTACTTGCGAAAAGAAAACAAAAGCATGAAGCTCCGAAATAGAAATGGGGTATAAATCTCAGCAAACAGAAAAGACCATTAACCGTAGATGTCAATGATTATGGAAAAACAGGAGCAAGGATTCCGAAAAATAAGGAAAGATATAAAGTCCGACGACAATACATAAATTAAAAACCGTGTATATCAATATGTATTGCAACGAAAAGATACGGGAGAACTAAAAACACTATAAAACTAAGAGTATAGTAGAAGTGAATAGATTCTTTCGGGCGGCAGATGAAAAAGAAGAATGACGGATATAAAAGTTAGGAGTATATCAAGGATTAGAACCGGATGGAGCATATTGACAAATTTTTTGGAAGTATGAATTAAGGAAGAAAGTATAGAAGATGAGAGATGTGGAAATAAGGAAACGAAGGGGTTGTTAATTTATAGCGATATATCAGACATAGCAATCGAGGCAGATTACGCACCTAATCGAAGAAAATTCTAATTTCCTTAATTATCGAAGAATCAAATGTTATTAAGATTACAAAGATTTTATTTAATCCGAAAATCAACCGTGATGACGTCAAAAGTTAAGACGAATTTTTACTTTCCTCATTTCACTATTTTGCGATAGCTTCACTCATACACTTCACATAATCGAATTGTTTTATCCATATTACTCACTGATAATAAAACTCAAAATTTTCAACTTATATTCGTCATAATAACATTTTTATTGTTAGCCATCACTACCTCGATCAAATTTCGGGACGAAATTTCTTTAACGGGTAGGTACTGTGACGACCCGAAAATTTCCGACCAAAATTAAACTTAATCTTTATATAATTCCGACTTGATAAGAAATGAATTTTAATAAATCTTGAACCTCCGGAAAGAGTTTTACACAAGCTTTTGGTCACCCTTTTATTCCGACGATTCACGAACGTCATAACTTGATTTAATTGTTTAATTATTGTGTATATACATATGGATTTATATATATTTAACTTGAAAATATGATAATTAAATGTCTCATTAAGTATATTAACAAAGTATTATATATATATCATTAAGTATATTAACAAAGTATTATATATATATTTTCATACTACTAATTTAAAGAGTTTTCAAACAATATATATATTACTATTTAAACGACGTAATTAACTTATGTTAAAATGTATTTACATATAATGTATTACGAGTGTAAATACATCCTTACAAGTATTGAATACACTTTATAATATACCAATACATATAAAGGATAGCTATACTAGTATTTCCGTTTAATTTTCTTAAGAATTCTACTCGCATTCATACGGTATTTTTACCCGTATTATACACAGCTTCTAGAAGTATTTACTATTGGTATATACCAATAGAAATCTGTAATTATTTGTGTAATATGTCATCCATGACCTAATAAATTTAATATGTCATGCATGACTTAATACAATTTAACTTATCTTAGATATTTTCACTAAAAGCTAAAATTATAAGCTTATAAATAAGGACCATTTTAACTCATATTTACTCCACATTTTCTTAAACTAAAAAAACACACTTGAATGCTCTCATATTATACTTTAATCTCAGCAACTTTTCTCTTCATAATCAAGGTAAAATACTTCTCAAAATCCTTGTTCAATTCCTTGTATAGTTGCTATCTTATTATACTTATAAAACTTGTAAAAACTAGAACCTGTTTTGGTGAACACCAAGCTTGTTTGAAAAACTAACCTAGTCTTTCTAACTTAACTCTAATAACACTTATTTATATGTATTATCATGTTATATTATGTTAATATAAGAACTTATAACTTGTACATATGAAGAACACCTTGAAACTTAACATATATCCTTTAATCTCCATTCGGTAAAAAGCGGGCTGTTTTGGGTTGGGAATTAAAAACCTATCTTAGACTTTGAGAACGAGGCTAAGACTTTTTAAATATATTAATATATGTAAATAAGACTTCCAATATTTTTTTCATGATTTTCGACAAAGTAGAAGTATTTTATCAAAAATCATATATTGGGTGGGTGCCGGGATTCTTCCAAATCTGTCCACCGGCACAAAAAGAGGGTAAAACTCTAAATATTAATACATGAGCTGAACTTTTCGAATTGTTTTTGAAAAATTAACTTCTTAAGGAATCCATAGCAATTTGATTCACTTTAAACGGAGTTGTAATGAATATTTGGCGAGCAAAACAAAATCTGCTAAAATTAACGTTGTATGGACGAAATTTATATTGTAAAAACTATATTAACCATATCCTTGATAACTTTTCCTATATCCTGTATATATTTGGACATGTTATCATTAGTATAACAAAATATTATAATCTTAGTTAATTCCGAGATTGTATATATATATAATAATCTTGGTACATTCCATGACAATAAGTATACAATAGGTTTTGATAAATCCTAAGATAATACGTACACAATACGTCTTAGTTAATTCTAAGACAATACGTATACAATAGGTCTCTGGGTTGATGCAAAGACAATACGTATACAATACATCGTGGGGTAATTCTAAGATTATATATATATATATATACCGATTATTGGACTGTTGGACTTTCGGACTATTTTGGACTACTAACAAAGGACTACTAACAATGGACTACTAACATAAAATGTTAAAAATTATTATATAAGTATTCTATGAACTTGCTTTATTTTATTCATATGTCGTATTATTATCTGAATCGTTATTATTGTTATAGGTTCGTGAATCTAAGGACGACTGTCATATTTTTAATAAGTTGAAAGCTTATTATTAATATACTTTTACTACTGTGAGTATATAGTCCCATTTTTAAACTCTAAAAATATTTTGGGATGAGAATACATGCATTTTATGTTTTACGCCATAGACACAAGTACTTAAATATATTCTACGTTGAGTTGTACCACTTTACATATCTTCCATAATAGCTTGGTAACTAATATTTACATGTTGTAAGAACATGTAAGCGCGAATCCTATTGAAGATCTATCGGGTTTGACAACCCCAGCCGGGCTAGTCGCTCTAGTATCGTAAATGGTTACATAGTACTTCGTTTTTACTACACTTGGTACAGTGTAGGAAGATTTCATAATAAAGGGAATATGCTACATTAATGGTTAAGTATGGTTACCGAAGCGCTCAACAACTTATAGAATACTTTTATACACTTGCGAGTGTATATATATTTATAATTATGAAATCTTGTAGTCTATATTTATATCGATGCTAAACCTATATATCTCCCCAACCTTTGTGTTGACTATTTAAGCATGTTTATTCTCAGGTCCTTAAGAAAGTCTTCCGCTGTTGCATTATCTGAGCAAGTTGTGCATGGAGTCTCATACTTTTATTTAAATAAACTGTTGCATTCAATAAAACCTTTGACATGTATTATATTCGACTGTTACGTCACATGTGTAGTATTTGGAAATCGATGTATTTTGGGGATCATTTCTTAAATAATCGCCCACTTGTTTAAAACATGCATTATGTATAATAATGATATGCTTTTTATGAAACAAATGCAATATTTTCTAAAACGTATCATATAGAGGTCAAATACCTTGCTATGGGACCAATGAGAACGTACTGCATTTTTAGTAATATGGACGGGTCGTTTCAGTTTTCCAGGGGCATGCCCATATGCATAAGTTCTCCCTGTCGTAGATAACGTGTGGTTGGATCATCCTCTCGATTGAGGTGTTTTCAAGATTCGTGAAAGGTTTGAACGCTAATTGTAATCGTCAAGATACAAATGAGGTTTAAGATGAAATCAAGTGGCAAACTTGAAGAAATGTTTAGCTTCATATGTTATAATCAATATTTTAATTTATTTTAATTGTTCAATGTTCGTAGTCCACAGTTAGCAGTCCACAATTAGTAATTCAATAATTCATATATAGTTTAATATATAATATTAAAATTAATTAATACGTATCGTGACCCATTGTATATATGTCTCAGACTCGATCATAACTCAAAGTATATATATTATTTTAGAATCAACCTCAACCCTGTATAGCTAACTCGATCATTACCGCATATAGAGTGTCTATGGTTATTCCAAATAATATATATAGATGCGTCGATATGATATGTCAAAACCTTGTATACGTGTCCCGATTTATACGACAATATTTAAAGTGCGTAAAATAAATAACAGAAATTTAATGACGATAAATAAAATTGCGAGAATTAAAATTGCGATAAATAAATTGCGATAAATAAAATGTAATAAGGGATTAACAGTTAGCTAGGAATAGTTAGCTAGGATTTGGTTAGCGTGGATTCTTAACAAAATTTCTCATAGTTAATCTGTTTGTTTCTAACAAATTTTATTTTGTCCAATGGTTTCTTCATTATGTCACTTGTTGGATTCTGATAGGTTAAAATCCAAATATGAAATTTAATGAAAATGGTTATTCTGTGGTGAACGGATTCGTATATCTTGTGGATGTAAGTAGGATAGTAGATGACAGTTGAATCAGATTCGAAGAATGTACAGTGTAACTTATTAATGTGAAATCTAAATATTCCTTGGGTATTACCTACCCGTTAAAATATTTTCACCATTAACAGTTTGTACAAAAGAATTTTTAATTACAATCTTTATGAAACTATACTTACATATATATTTTCTTCAGATGTAATCATGGATTTAATGAGTTAATATGATATTAAGCTCTTTTGATTTACCGTTAGAACAAGAATATATAATCTCTTAAACATTATAGATTACATAATCGCCATGTCGAACGATAAATGATGTAGAACGTCATGTAGAACGATGATTATACTCGAGGTAAAGAATGAGATATTGAGGCATGTGATGTTGAAACTTGGGTTGTTGGTGGTACTGGTGTTGATGTTGGTGGTACTGTTGGTGCTGGTGATGTTGCTGAGGATGATAAGTTTTGCACCATATTCTCCAAATTGATTACTCGAGCGCGAAGATCGTTGACTTCTTTCATTACTCCAGGATAATTGTCGGTCGGAACGAGCGGATGAATAAGGTTTAGAATTGTGGATAGAATATAATCGTGACGAGTTACCCTGGAAATGAGGCTGAAAATGGTGTTTCAGATTGGTTCGCCGGTAAGTGCTTTAGGTTCATTGTCAAGAGGTGAATTCGGTTGACGGAAAGGATCACCTTCTTCTTGTCTTCAATGATTAAGTAGACTACGAACCCATCAGATGAATTAGGGATGGCTGATTGGCTAATTCATTCTGGTGACGCTGCTTCCAGAGCTTAGGTGAACATCCATGTCGGAATATTTGTCGGGTTCCAAAGAACTTGAAATAGTGACGAGTTCCATTTCGTACGATTGAGTAAAGGATTTTTCGATATGAAATGATTTTCTAGCTATCGGATGGTATTCTAATTTACATAGAATATATATATATATATATATATATATATATATATATATATATATATATATATATATATATATAGAACAAAAGATTTCGTAGATTACGGAGGGATTTACGGAATATGTCAGGTAAAGTTTACAGTAACAGATACGCTAAGATATGAATTAGCAGATATGCTAAGATATGAATTTTGTCTATACACTAATCATGCAATCAATGCAATAAGATGTGTCTAGACTAAGGATGATAAGCAAGTGATTCCCTAAGAATGATAAGCAGGTAATTTTCGACACGAAATGATAAGCAAAACTTTTGACATGCAGACACGGTCGAAGTCCAGACTCACTAATGCATCTAAACAACTATCAGTTAGACACTAATGCAAGACCTGATTCGCTAAGACCACTGCTCTGATACCACATGCAAAGACCCGTCCTAATCCATAAGAACGAATACAATAACATATGATTACATCGTGAGGTACTTGACCTCTATATGATACATTTTACAAACATTGCATTCGTTTTTAAAAAAGACAAACTTTCTTTACATCGAAAGTTGACAGGCATGCATACCATTTCATAATATCCAACCATAAATGATCTAATCTGTCATTTACTTAATCATAATCTTTACTGAACTCAACGAGTTGAATGCAACGTCTTTTGAAATATGCCATGAATGATTCCAAGTAATATCTTTAAAATGAGCAAATGCACAGCGGAAGATTTCTTTCAATCCTGAGAATAAACATGCTTTAAAGTGTCAACCAAAAGGTTGGTGAGTTCATTAGTTTATCATAATCGATCATTTTCATCATTTTAATAGACCACAAGATTTTCATTTCCATTTCTCATAAAAATACGTCCCATGCATAGAGACAAAAATAATCATTCATATGGATTGAACATCTGATAATCGACATTTACAAGATGCATATAGAATATTTCCATCATTCCGGGACTCCCTTCGGACATGATAAATTTCGATGTACTAAAGCATCCGCAACAACGGATGGGGTTTGTTAGGCCCAATAGATCTATCTTTAGGATTCGCGTCAATTAGGGGCTCGGTTCCCTAATTCTTAGATTACCAGGCTAAAAGGGGCATAATCGGCTTCAATCCATTCAACCATATAATGTAGTTTCGATTACTTGTGTCTATTTCGTAAAATATTTATAAAAACCGCGCATGTATTCTCAGTCCCAAAAATATATATTGCAAAAGCATTTAAAAAGGGAGCAAATGAAACTCATGATACGATATTTTGTAGTAAAAATATGCATACGACAGAACTGAACAATGCAGGGTTGACCTCGGATTCACGAACCTATATTATTTATATATATATATTAACACATATAATGGTAATCGAACAAATTTATATATTATTAGTGATTTAATTGTTATTTTAATTATGTGTTTCATTAATAATAAAAAAATAATATTAATATAGTTATGTTATACGTAATAATTATATTTTACATAAATAATATTTGTTGTAACAGTAATAATAATACTAATGGTAATATTAGTAATACAAACAATAATAATAGTAATAATAATGTTAAAAATAATAATTTTAAAGTTAAATGTAATAATGATGATAATGATAATAGTAGTGATAATAATAGTAATAACAATAATATTTATAATACTTAGTAATAATAATACTAGTAATAAAAATGATAAAAATAATTATGATACTTATTTTATTAATTCATAAAATGATAATATTAATAATAATAATACTTATGTTAATACTAAAAATGATACGATAATAATAATAATAGTAATGGTAATAGAAATACTACCTCAAAGAAGTAACCCTTAAAAAATGCCCAAATCCAGGTTTGAACCCGCGACGTCCCGCTAACCCGAAAACACCTTTAAACCAATGAACCAACAATTTGTTTTGGTATTAACCCGCATGATTAACTAATTCATCTTCATCAAACACTTATCATTTCATCATCTTATCATGATCTAATATCATCATCATTCTAATATCATAATCATCTCTATGATATCATAGTTATCATCATCATATCATAATCAAATTATAATCATAATCATAATCATAATTATATCATAATGATCATAATACCATCGGCATCATCATGTAACTCATCAATATCATTAACATGATCATAACGTCATCATCTCACGATCCTAATATCATCTAATCATCATCATTATAATTGTGTCATGTTATGTATCATCATCAAACAACATCGACATCATCGCCTTCAAATTATACGCTATCAATTCGTTTCCAGCAACACTTCGACCCAATTGTTGCATTAAAAGTCCAAGAACAAGTTGTGGCCCAATTTACAGCCCACTTACCCATTTTAATTGAATAATTTTAATTGTATTTTCTGTCGGTGGGAAAAGCACTGAACGAATGAAAAGGAGAATTGAAATAAAAAAATACTGTTAACTTATTATTTATTATTATTTCTCCTTCACAGCTCACCATTATCATTTTCTTTATGTCCATAATAACAGCTTCGATCATGGTACCGATCAGATCGTTGTCTTCTTTAGTTCACCACCTTCATCTTCGTTTAAGCAGGAAACATGAACCGTAAGCATACAACCATTTTTCCTTTGAATGAATCATAAGTATAGTAGTAGCTTGTACTATGGTTTTGATGGTTTGAGGCTGTTTCGATCACTGAAACAAGAAACAAAAGATAGTAGAAGTGAGAGAGGGGAAAAGAGAGAGAAAAGAAAAAGTGGTGACGGTTGGTGGTGTTTTCTGGAGGTTCATTCATAGTGGAAATAGATGGATAGCAATCGGAAGTGGGTTGCAGCAACAGTGATTCGTAACAACTGGGTTTCGATTTAATGAAGGTTCTTGTCGATGGGTTGGTTTGTTGAGCAGCGAAATATAATAGAAATATATAGTAGTTGCTGTAGGGATTCGGTGGTGGTGGTTTACAATCATTAAGAGGAGCGAGAGAGATGAGAAAGAAAGGTGATGATTGATCAATTAAAATATGTATGTGACAGAATCACGATGGTAGCAGCAGTAATCAAAGGTGTTTGGTTTAGGTTTATATCGAATAAGTGATGGTGGTTGTAGGTGGTGAAAGTTCAAGGGTGTTGGTGGATATTGGAGGTTGACGATGGTGGCCTTGATGGTGATGATTTACGGTGATTGCTTATGGTTTCAACAAGACAGTGACAAGTTAATGTTATGGTATGTACAACAATTTAGAAATTAGATATACGCAAACTTATCTAACGTTAATTTCAACCAGCTGCAAACAGAAAGCCGATTCCTCTTCAATATTTCTTTGTCGGCTTGTAAAACAATATGATTTTTCAATAGGAATCTAACTGTTCGATGTTAAAAGTTGTGTTTTTGAACTGGGTTTGGGGTTTCAATGAATGTGTGAGTGTAATTAGGTGGTGATGGTGTTCGATCATGGTTACATCAGGTGATGAGTTATTGGTTCTTGGTTCTAATTTGAAAGTGAAACGGAAAGAGGGTTTGATAAAGGTGAGCATGGTGGCATGAGGTGGTTCTCGATTACAAGATGGTGAAGGTTTTGAAGTGGTGATTGAATAGTGGGTTTTGGTTTCGTGGTTATTCAAACAGAACAAGATCGAATATAGCAATAGGAGGGATTAAAGGAAACAGTTTTTAAATGTAGCAAATGGGTCACAGGTGGTGGTTTGTTGATGGTGGCGGGTGGTGGACGTTGGCAGGAGAAACAAGAAGAAGAAGATGGGAATTGTTTCTCTCTTTGCATAAGTAATCTATGTATAATGTATAATATGTATATGTATATTATATCTATATAAAGGTGATAGATTTCATATGAACAAACAAAATATCCTTTCATTCAATCCACTACAATCACGGGTGTAAAGGACAAGTGGTTTGACTAACTAAATTCAATAATTGTGTTACAAAACAAATTATGTCTGCGAAAGAAATAGTAAAGTCATTAATTACTATTTAATCGACATGAGATTTAGGGTATTATCTCGTGCTTCGTTGTTAATCAATGGCGGATTAAAAGTCTTCGAAAAATCTCAAATTTTTACTTTAATTATCTTTATTTATTTCAGTCATTTTGGTAAAAATAAACGGTCATTAATTGTTTAAATTATTAAATAAAAATTAATTTAACTATTAGCCCCAAATCCCAAGTAAAATATACTTAGTGTAAATATTTAACAAATAGCTCCTTAATATATTATTAATAAGCCTATAATTTATATTACTCATTTTCGGATCACCGTTTTGTTTAAAATTAAATAAGTTCGAATTAAACTTCTCTAAATAATAATCGAAACGTCCAACGAGTATTACAATTATTTAATACTTATTTTTAATATACTTTATTTATATATTGTTATGTTTTAAATAATAATTATTATAATATCATATTTTACTTTATTTTACATAGTGAATTCAAATAATTGATCATATAACATTTCAAATTAATATATATATATATATATATATATATATATATATATATATATATATATATATATATATATATATATATATATATATATATATATAAATATATATAAATATATAATTAAATATTTACATATCTATTTACAAATAGTTGTTCGTGAATCGTCGGGAATGGTCGAAGGTCAATTAAATATATGAAACAGTTCAAAAATTTTGAGTCTCAACCTAACAGACTTTTCTTATTGTGTCAAAAATATTAAATCGTAACGAGAGTTTGGTTTAAAATTAGTCGAAATTTTCCGGGTCGTCACACCTTACAAGTCGAGGTTCTATCAACAGTGCACAACAACTAGTAACAATACAATATAATAACTAACAACAATAAATCTATGTAGCACAACTTGCTACTTTATGCTACACCCGGAGATAATTCCTCTCACCGAATACCACCACGAGAAGAACTCAGAGGTCTTATGTTTTTGAGTCTTCACTTTTCCTGATCACCTGCAAACATCATAAACAAAGTCAATATAGTGTTCTAATCAATAATATAATCAATTCATACTAAAAACTAAGTCATAACACTATCTATTGATTATATGATGATTTTACGACATGACCTCAATCAATATCGTCATACAAGTGCATGCAAAACAAGACATACACGCTAAAACTTCTTTTTCCCATCCAAATACAGTTTGATCTAGCTTCTAAAATTTTACCAACTAAAAGTATTCTTTTTTACGATTCCAACGATATCTGATTCATCAAAAACGGAGTTACGGTTTGAAAGTTACGACAAAAACAAATTTCACAAAATGCTGAAATGTCATACTTGTGAGCTGACAAGAGTGAGCACCTCAACTGCATGGTCAACCGCGTGGTTGCACTCAAACGCAGGGGAGCTAAAAAACAGCACCAACATGCTATTTTTTGGGTTTTTAACCCCAAATCTTTATTTTATTTATTTATTTATTTATTATTTTTTTTGCAAGTTCTAACCACGAAACCACTTCAAAAACATCATACAACATCTATAGAAACTATTTTTAACAATAATCAAGCATTACCAACAATTAGAATCAAAAATCAAGCATCCAAATACACTAAAATCCATAAGAACACAAAAAGCCAATTTCTAAGAATCAAAGCAAGGATTCAACAAAACGAACATGAGATTATTGTTTACAAAGGTACTAGTAATCAGCTCCTAAGTTGATTTAATCCAATTCCAAGCTTTAATTCAACTAGGGGTTGATGGTGATGAGAGCAATGTACGGAGTATAGATATTTCTCAATTAGGGAAATGAGGAGAAATCTCCAAAAGCATACACTTAATGGGTTATAAACTCATACCCCAATCAATTATCTGATAACTTAAGTATTTCGTTAGGCGGTCCTAACGAAGCCTAAATTTAACAAACAAACATGTTCTGTGACCCTTGTCACAAACTGGTATTAACCACAAAGTCAGATAATTATAAACATATAATCATTAAAATCACATTTAATGACACATAAGGGAAAAATAGATCATTTCAACTAGGTACAGTCTCCGAGTGTTACAAATCTACTCTCTTAAAGAGATTTCTTCCTCGAAATCTGGTTGTTGTCATAGGTCACGACAACAAAATCATATCAACTACCAGTCATACAACACATAACAACATCTAATCAAGTAGTCACCTATCCTTATTCTCATCTTATCTTACTGAAACTTCCACATAATCTACCAAAATGTTCTTACGTTGGCCAGACGTAATACATTGTCATAGATCGCACCTCCATTTCAAGTAAGAAAATACGAGAATCCTGAGTGAATGGAACTATCAACAAGTCTAACATACAATAGCAACTCATACAACAACATGCAACAACAACAATAGTGCTCTAGTTGGAGGAACGGCGGCCTGACCGGGCACACGACTACTAGATGATCATAATAGAGTCTACCATTAGTCCTACCACTGAATCCCCAGTATATAGTCATCCACACGTAGGTGATACGTCATTCAGCACTATATTCAACAAACAGTGGTTAATATGACCCAACCTAACTAGTCGAGATTGACCTCATGAGTATGCTCTAACAAGTCGAGACCTATCTTAGGAGCATAACCTAACAAGTTGAGGTTCGATCAACAAACAAAATCTTACTAGTCGAGGTTTCTATCAACAGTGCACATACAACAAGTAACAACACAATAGAATAACTAACAATAATAAATCGATGTAGCACAACTTTCTACTTTATGTTACACCCGAAGATAATTCCACTCACTGAATACCAGCAAAAGAAGAACTCAGAGGTCTTATATTTCTATTTCTGAGTCTTCACTTTTCCTGATCACCTGAAAACATCATAAACAAAGTTAGTATAGTGTTCTAATCAATAATATAAGCAATTCATACTATAAACTAAGTCATAACACCATCTGTTGATTATATGATGAGTTTACAACATGACCTCAATCAATAGCGTCATACAAGTGCGTGCAAAACCAGACACACACGCTAAAACCTATTTTTTTTGATCTAAATACAGTTTGATCTAGCTTCTTAAAAGTTTACCAATGAAACGTATTCTTCATTACGAATCCAATAATATTTGATTCATCAAAATTGGAGTTACGATTTAAAAGTTACGACCAAAACAAATTTCACAAAATGTTGAAATGTCAAACTTGTGAGATGACAAGAGTGAGCACCTTAACCGTACGGTTGAACCCCTCAACTGCATGGTCAACCGCGTGGTTGCGCTCAAATGTGTAGGAGCTGAAAAACAGCACCAGCACACTGTTTTTTGGTATTCTGACTTAAAATTTTGATTTTTTTTTGCAAGTTCTAACCACGAAACCACTTCAAAAACATCATACAACATCTATAGAAACTATTTCGAACGACAATCAAGCATTACCAACAATTATAATCAAGAATCAAGCATTCAAATACACTAAAACCCATAAGAACACAAAAACCCAATTTCTAAGAATCAAATCAAGGATTCAATAAAACAAACTTGAGATTATTGCTTACAAAGGTGCTAGTAATCAACTCCTAAGCTGATTTAATCCAATTTAAATCTTTAATTCAACTAGGGTTTGATAGTGATGAGAGCAACTACGGAGTATAGATGTTTCTCAATTAGGCAAATGAGAAGAAATCTCCAGAAACATACACTTAATGGGTTATAAACTCATACCCTATATCATACGGGTATTTACCAGTTATCTGATAACTTAAGTATTTCGCTAGGCGGTCCTAACAGAGCCCATACTTAACAAGCAACCCTGTTGAGTTATCCTTGTCACAAACAGGTCTTAACCACAAAGTCATATAATTATAAACATATAATCATTAAAATCACATTTAATAACACATAAGGGGAAAATAGACCATTTCAACTAGGCCCAGTCTGCGAGTGTTACAAATCTAACCCCTCAAAAATATTCAGTCCTCAGAATCTCGTCGTTGTCATAGGTCACGATAACAAAATCATATCAACTACCAGTCACACAACACATAACAACATCTAATCAAGTAGTCACATATCCTAATTTTCATCTTATCTTACTGAAATTTCCGCATGATCTACCAAACTGTGCTTACGTTGGCCAGATGTAATACATTATCATAGATCGAACCTCCATTCCAAGTAAGAATATACGAGAATCTTGAGTCCAAATCATCTCTATCACTACAGCCAATACAAAATCTAAGTATCGAACAAAAACAAACTACATCATCTACTTAACATACCAAACACACATTCTTAAATCTTAAAAGTAAAAATAAAGTTAGTCTGAACATACCAGTATTTACGTCATAAGCAACATCTTCATCAACAATCATCTGGTAAGCTCTCCCTCAATTTTTCTCTTATATTCTATCGGAGAAGCAGAAGATCCTGCCACTGACACTGACTGCGCCCCTGGCGCTGCCCCAGAACTCGCTCATCTTCCCGGTAGACATTGACTTGACCTATGCCCTACTTGATGACATCTCCAACACACGTTCTCCCTGAATGAACACATCTGAACTTCTTGCCTAACAATCCCGCATCTCAAACATCGTATAGTTAAATTCAAACACGGACCACTATGAGAAGCTCTACAACCCTGAAACCATGAATTTTGAATTGACACGGAATCACAATGCTCCGATATTCATTTCTTCTTTGACCCACCCGATTTCTTGGATTTTGAACTTGATTGACTTACCGATTGAATCTGTTGAGACATGCCATACCCCATCATGTTGTTTCTAGGAGAATTCACATCTCCTTCTGTTACTTTAGCCCACTGAAAAGCTTGTGAAAATGTAGATTCAAACCTAGCGACAGTTCTATATTCTGGTTTTATAACCCTTATGAGATACTGGACCCCGCTCCTTCTCATACAGAACCCATTGTTGTACGAACCTCAACTTATCATTAAAATCACAGATCACATCTTCTATTGACATCTCATCGGTCATTCTCATTCCAAGAAACTCTATTTTCATCTTCACAAATCATACTCTGAGTAGTATTATTCACTGAACTTAGCATGAAACTGCACCCAAGCAATCTGATATGCCTGTTCTCTCGACAAATGCCCAGTAATGGAATCCCACCAACTCATAATGTGATTCTTAAGAATTTGACTAGCATATAATACTCGCAACTCTGGATCACACTGGTAGGCTTCTAAAACTCTTTCAATTCTCAAAGCCAGATTAAGGTTTCTGAAGGATTAGAGCTTCCATAATACACCAGTGGTTTAGAACTCAAGAACTACTTATACGTACACCTCTTTATTGGCTCATACATCGGTATCTGATACGGATACCACATCGGATTGGGAAACTACTGATTGTACTATTGTGGCATCTGATACTATTGAGGAAGAGGATACTGAGGTGGCAACTGTTGCTGAAAAGTACTCCCAAACTGTTGGTTGAGACCCGAAAGAATGGTTGGATTAATGGTTGTGGTGTTAGAATGTGACTGTTCTTAGTGTTGTTCAAGTTCCTTTATCCTGTCTTGAGCCTCCTTTAACTGTGTCACAACCCTACTTTTTCCGTTACTTCTGTTAACTGTCTGTTACTTATTTTAACAGTGACTACTTGAAATTTATGTGTTTAAGCTTATTAAATGCATACTTAATCCTTGGTGGATTACTTGAATTAATATGATTAGATATCAATTGATAAACTTATTTCGGATATTGAAATACGAAGAAAACAATACAGTCTTGATAACTGCAAAAGATGTTTTTCGGGTTAACGAAACACCCGGAGTAATTATTAATAATTATTTTTAATAATTATTAACTTAGAAAATATATTTAATTTATTATGTGTTTTAACAAATTAAACCTCGTGGATTTGTTTGAACGACTGGTTAACATTCTGAGGATTCGGTACGGTTAATGGTAGCTAGAAGCGAGCCACACAATCACTCGATTTATCAGAACGACCCATGGACACCTCCTAATGGGCCAATCGGCAAAATATCCCAACCCCACCCCTTGTTGGTCTTTTAGTGAGCCCATGTTAACTAGTAGTGTAGATTAGGCCCTAACTAAATAAGGATTAAAATAACACTGCACTTGAGTTTATCCTTAAACCTAAATTAAAATAAAAACATCACTCAGCATCTTCTTCCTGGCCTCCTCTCATCGTCGACCACTACAACCCACACAACACCTTCAATTTTGAGTTTTTACTAGTCCTTCTTGATTAAAAGTGTTCCTTGCGTCATCCTCTACACTTTGGTATAAGCTATTGATCCATAAAGGTATAAAACCATAACCCTAATTATATAAATCTGAATTTTATAAGATTACATAGTAATATAGTGTCTATTGCTCAAATCTATACGTGTATAATTAATTGCATGAGTTAATTTGTTCGTTTGACATGTTTAGGGTTAAAAACGAATTTGATTTGCATGATCACAAAAACTTGAACTTGTTGAATGTGAATTATTATGATATAATTAGAATCCTCTCAAAAAACTAATAATTTTGGGCTTTTGAATTACGTATTTTCGTTACCGTATGTGCAAGATATGCTTAATTGAAGTTTTACATGATCATATGCACTAAACTGAGATGAACGGTTATTTATAATGATTTATGGAAAATATGCTTTTGATATTTGGAAACTACATTGAAATTACATCACTTTCCATATAGATATCATAGGCTAATTGTATATAGATGTTCGGAAAATCGCATGCGAAAGTGACTATCTAAAACTAGAACAAATCTGCTACATGTTCACTGATTTGTACTCTGTGGTTTGAGTTTTATGAATTAACATGAATGATTATGGAATTTAGTTATTTGTAATGTATGGATAATTTTTCTTTTGTATATTAACCACTGCACACACCATAGTGAATCCTAACGGAATACACTAACCATCCACCTCAAGCAACAAGTATATACACATACTTAGAAACATTCCACTCACTTGGAATCTTTGCACATGCATCATACGTACGCGTGCACAACGCCATCATAATCGAGCAAGAACCACCTATATCGCACATAGGCACAAAACAATAATTCTCTAGAAGAGAATCCGACACGCACATCCTTTAACCGAGGATCCCACCTTTCTCGTCGAACACGTCCATTATCTCCTAATAATATTCACCATATTACCGCCTCGGTGATAATTTCACTCTAATTAACTAGGTACAATTTAATCCAAATCGTACTCTTACCAACATCGACCAACGTAGGTGTCAACACTAGCTCTGAATCTATATGGGCTCCGTCCAACATCAACTCACTAAAAACTTCTTCATGCGTGAGTACAAACTCCCCCACTTAGAACTCCGTTCTATAACCACGTCATTGAGATAATAGTATCCCACAATATATACATCACAAGACCTTGCTCTGTCCTTGAGCATACGAAGGGTTTCGGATTATCCTTCGCTACTTCAACCGAAGTACTTACCAAACCGTACAAGTATTACTCTAGCAATCATCGAGTTGCTATCACTTGTAACTTCCACACCGTCACTAGAACATTTAAGGGCTTCTTGCCGGTACCCTAAGTTCAATGTAACCGTAATACCATCAGAGTCGAATACCACGCTGGTAGGTATGAAAGAGGCACCTAACATTGCATCCCGTAGACTCCATTACCAACTTTCATCGAGATTAAAACACTCGATCTCTAGTGTTCCATCCACCCGACGAACCTCATGATTCATCAACTTCAACACAAGAGCAAACACGCACTAACATCCGAACACCAAAGCCCGTTTCCATGGCTCAGTAGACACGTTTTCCGAAACACTAAGGAATGCATGGTTGCACCAAGTCTTACGCCCTTCATCCATTTATCAATACGTCACCATGGGGTAATTCCATTAGGAATGTCACACATAACAATAACACACACAACACAATGCTTTCAACACACCCGAACTCATCGGCACAAAATAAATAATCAAGGACATATTTATTAAAAACAAAAAGTAACTTAATGTCTCCTCGCGGCGTTCGCCGCCGCCAACTCGGGACAATCCGGCTTGCGATGTCCCTCTTTATGACAATAGTAGCACATTCCGTCATCACTTCTCGGCATTGTGCACTCCTATAACTTGTGGCCCCTAACACTACAATTGAAACATCTAGGTGCACGAGAACTCATCGTGCCTTTCCCCACATTACCCGTACTCGCACTTGCGCCCTTAGTTTTCTTACTTGGAGCACCATACGAATCAACCCTTCTCCTACTTGAAGGTTCACTAACCATTGATCGCGAATGTGATTCGAAACCTCTAGCCACGGTGAATAACTCCGCAAATGAATTCACTTGACCTCTGCTAATTTTGTTTCGCATAAGTTCGATAGAAATCTCCCATCAACATACGATCATTCCTGATATACTCCGGGCAAAAACCAGCCTTTGCCATAAAGGTCATCTTGAGAGTATTCAAGTACACAGATTCTTCTCGCAAATTTCGCAACTCATCACGCAAATCTGACAAATCGGCTTGTGTCCAGAACTCCTCGAAGAATGCCTTCTTAAATTCATCCCATGATAACCCCATAAACGAGTCACCACTAACAAAATCAATTTTACCATCCAACCAATCCTTCGCCCTACCTCGCAACAAGCTAGCAGCGTGTCTTGTCTCTTCTCGGGAGGGCATTCAATAGTACGAAAACACCCTTCGACATGCGAGATCCATGTCGTGCTTATCAAAGGATCCGGTTTCCCATAATACATCGGAGGTTTAGTCCTCATGAAGCTTTTATGACAACGCTCCATTTAACCACTACTTCGAAATTCGGAATACTTCCTATCCATTTCTTCTCGTAACGCACTCAATTGCTCCGCTACGGCGGCCACAACTCTAGCGTTAACTCATCGTCGCTCGTCTCGATCCCGTTTCTCGTCGTCATTCTAAAGAATGCAAAACGATTAGACCATGAACGTATAAAACCACACGCACAACACCGCCCCATCTTGATCAACACTCGTTGTACTTCACTTGATAAACACGACTTGCACCCGTAACAATGGTAGCTAGTCATTATTACGCGCACACGTCGTATCAACTTGTTAGTACAACGACCGCCTCGCTCGATTATATAAACCAACAAAACACAATAATATATTAATAATATCCGCATATTAATATAAACGTTAGTCCACCTACAAACTAAGGCACTAACTACAACCTATTCCGACCCATAGTCCTACAAGTCCCGCAACAAATAAGCACACACAAAAGTCTAAGTCTAGGCACCTATCTCAAGTAGCCTAAATCCATTAGACCATGCCCTGATACCACTTGAAACGACCCAACCCGCCGTTAAACCGTCCCATAAATGTTTTTTCTTTTATTATAATTAATACTATTAAAACGACGCCATGATTATGTTTTCCAATTATCTTTAAAACACCTACTAGTACAAATGACTTTAACAATACACACTACATAATTTAAAACCATATTTATCAAATCCGAGTACATAACTAAAAGACACTAATAAGTTTTTCGACAAAAGACCGAGCATGGTGATTGGGAACGATCTACCCAATCCTATGTAATCCAAAAGCCAAGTCTTCTAAGCATCACACGCTAGCTCACTAATCCCGGTACTTACCCTTGGCGCCATCTTTCGAACCTATAAAAATAAAGTTAACGAGAGGGTAAGCTAATGCTTAGTGAATGAAAATATACTACATCCATATATATGCATATGATGGACACGCCACACCATAATAATCAAATAGCACATACCGGAGTCCAAGCATAAAGGCAAGCTAACCTAAGCATACCGTACGATCGCTATACAACAAGCTAATATATCAACAATGTAAGTACACCAACAACGATATGAACAATGACATCAAGCTACACCCAGAGGGTTAACTATATCACAACAATATCAATAACATAAAAATATATCTATATAACCAACGAATCTATAATCCAAGGTTAACCACTTAACCTTAATCACCCGAAGGATAGCCGTGCAACCCGGTCTTAGTGAATACGCACAACCCGAGATTCACTACCTTCACTACATAGTATAACCGAGGATGGTCACGCAAATCGAGCCTTAGTGAATCCGAACTACCCTATATTTACTACCTCAAACTATGAGTCCAACCAAAAGGGACAAACGTACTACACGAAAAATTATGAATTCGTACAATCCTGCTATTCACGTCCCATACCATGTCCCACGGTCCCGGGATTATAAAAATCTACATCATCAGGGTTAATCAACCGCAAACCAAAACCAAACCCAAGCCATCGAGATTATATAATAATAATCCACATCATCGGGGTTATCCCAATCACAAGCCCATGTGATAACGTACACCCAAAGCGTGCACCTCGCCAAAGGTGGTCAACCAAAGCGCACAACCGTGCCAATTGGACATATTACACAAGCCCATCAAATCCACCTATATGTGAAGTGAGCTCTATAGCCGAGGATCACTTCACCCAACCCGCACCCTTCCTATACATACATATGCACATAGTATATTGACACTCACCTTGTAGTCTTGATGCATACAATATCACAATTCGCAATCGCCCATGGATAGTACCTATTCCATTTAACACATAACAAGCAACACGATTAGGGTGGATTACAAACCAACCCATATTGACACATAGTGCAATTTCGACTCAATTTCACTTTCAAACACGATTCATGCCCAAACATACCAGTAGTCACTTACACTGGTGAAAACGGTTCCAACAACACCAACTTAACTAAACCACAAGTTTCAAACACTTGTCTTCACCAAAATCAACTTACAAACCCTTATTTTTGACTCAAATCAAAATCAAGCTTCCAACAACACCAATTTAGGTTCTATCAACAACATAATCACTAATCATAGTGATTACACCCAAATTAAAGCCCTAATCATGGCTATATCATCAACCAACCCAAAACCCACCAAAAACAACAATATCTAGCTACAAATAACTCATTTAAGGTCTAGATGGATTTTCTCAACAATTAAAGCTCAAACCCTAACTTGAATATCAAATCATAAAGATGAAATTCAGAGTTGAGACTTACCAATACCACCAAAATGATGCCGTTGACGAGGTGAACAAATTTTCCTCTTGCGCCTTAACCCGAAATGACCTTCTTCTTCCCCAATGAAGCTTTAACTCTCTAAAATGGGTTTCTCACTCTAGGGTTTGAAGAGAGAGGTGAAGTGTGTGAAAATGAGGTTGGGATAAGGTTTGGACCAGATTTGGGGCTTATAACTCGTTCACAAGTGAAAAGACCAAACACCCTCAAGATATCCTTTAAAATCGTCAAAACAAAAGCAGTTCTGCTCGTGTATCGCATTCCGCAATGGCTCCAGACGCTGTAAGATGCACCCAAACGTGACAGTTCGACCAGGTCAAGTGTTTTTCATGTATCTCGTTTAAACATAGTACGTCGCGTATCGCGACGAGCTGGGACGCGATGGATCCATCCCACACGCGACAGTTCGACCTGATCGTACCCAATTTCATTTTAAAACACCATAAGTTAAACTTGGTCATGTAATAACGTTCCAACGAATTAAATACGCACCTTTGGACACCGTATGATGTCCCAAACGTCATGTTTAGAAAAATGGGGTGTTATAACTCTCCCCAACTTAAATTTGATCACGTCCCTATGATCCTCGTTGCTTAGCAACCCGAACTTACGATCTAAAGTCCTCTAACATACGTTCCAACCCGAGTTCCACCACATTTCTCATTAACCGGAAGATTATTCCATTTACCAAATACCCACTTGCACGCATTCTGAGTCATGCAATGCACACAACATCTGAAGTCTACAACGATCACTTAGAATACGCGTAATCACTATGTATTCTTCCAACTCCTCTAGGCAATTCTTCTTAATGAGTCACCTTCAACAATTAAATCGTCACCCGCGATTTATCGAATCCGCAAATCCGAGCACTAAAACTTGCTCAATTCTTCGCATCGGGAAGAACCCAACCAACTAGTACGAGATATCACCCCTTTAGGGTACCCTTACCAAGTACAATGCTAAAGTAACCACGCCCCAAAATAAGGTCAACAACCAAAACGATGAAGACCGATGAAACATGAATCCTCACGAAAATACTTACCACTTAACATCCCCTATAGTGCGCAAACACGGCTAATACACAACTACCGTAAAATCGTAGGCACTGCTAAATCCGCTAGCGCACAAAACGTCTATGGTAACGCTAACCCCAAGGTGTACAAAAATGGCTATTGTCACACCCTCAACAATCATGTGAGCGAAACACGGCTATCGCATTACTAATCACACAAAGTATGGCCGAAACAACCCGAGCCTAAACATATATAGAGGATGGTCCAAACAACCCGAACCTTAGTGAATCCGCAACAACCCGAAATTCACCAACCCAATCCATATTTCCAACAAATGGGATGACCACAACAACCCGAGTCATCGTGAATACACGCAAACCGATATTCACAACCTCCACCACATAGCATAACTGAGGATGGCCGTACAAACTGAGCCTTAGTGAATCCGAATAACCCGACATTCACTACCTCAAACTATGATTCCAACTAAAAGGGACAATCGTACTACCCGAAATATTGTGAATACGAACAACCTGATATTCACGTCCCAAGTCACAACGCAAGGAATGGTACTCTTATTTCCCACTGGT
Source organism: Rutidosis leptorrhynchoides (assembly GCF_046630445.1). Classification (NCBI taxonomy): domain Eukaryota; kingdom Viridiplantae; phylum Streptophyta; class Magnoliopsida; order Asterales; family Asteraceae; genus Rutidosis; species Rutidosis leptorrhynchoides. The sequence continues at coordinate 342,971,134 of NC_092337.1, forward strand.
ACTCTCATTTCCCGATAATGTTATACCATGCTGATATAACACTACTCCTAATATGAATTTAGCGGGTCGAGTTAACGATCGTAACTCACCAATTTCACACACGCTCTTTTAGCCTCAATCAACGAGTAGTGTAGCATCGCGCAATGCACACACCATAGTGAATCCTAACGGAATACACTAACCATCTACCCCAAGCAACAAGTATATACACATACTTAGAAACATTCCACTCACTTGGAATCTTTGCACACGCATCATACGTACGCGTGCACAACGCCATCACAATTGAGCAAGAACCACCTATATCGCACATAGGCACAAAACAATAATTCTCTAGAAGAGAATCCGACACACACATCCTTTAACCGGGGATCCCACCTTTCTCGTCGAACACATCCATTATCTCCTAATAATATTCACCATATTACCGCCTCGGTGATAATTTCACTCCAATTAAGTAGGTACAATTTAATCCAAATCGTACTCTTACCAACATTGACCAACGTAGGTGTGAACACTAGCTCTGAATCTATACGGGCTCCGTCCAACATTAACTCACTAAAAACCTCTTCGTGCGGGAATACAAACTCCCCCACTTAGAACTCCGTTCCATAACCACGTCATTGAGATAATAGTATCCCACAATATACACATCACAATACCTTTCTCTGTCCTTGAGCATACAAAGGGTTTCGGATTATCCTTCGCTACTTCAACCGAAGTACTTACCAAACCGTACAAGTATCACTCTAGCAATCATTGAGTTGCTATCACTTGTAACTTCCACACCGTCACTCGAACATCTAAGGGTTTCTTGCCGGTACCCTAAGTTCAATGTAACCACAATACCATCAGAGTCGAATACCACACTGGTAGGTATGAAAGAGGCACCTAACATTGCGTCCCGTAGACTCCATTACCAACTTTCATCGAGATTAAAACAGTCGATCTCTAGTGTTTCATCCACCCGACGAACCTCATGATTCATCAACTTCAACACAAGAGCGAACACGTGCTAACATCCGAACACCAAAGCCCGTTTCCATGGCTCGGTAGAAATATTTTTCGAAACACTAAGGAATGCTTGGTTGCACCAAGTCTTACGCCCTTCATCCATTTATCAATACGTTACCATAGGGTAATTCCATTAGGAATGTCACTCATAACAATAACACGGACAACACAATACTTTCAACACACCCGAACTCATCGGCACAAAATAAATAATCAAGGACATATTTATTAAAAACGAAAAGTACCTTAATGTCTCCTCGCGGCATTCACCGGTGCCAACTCAGGAAAATCCGGCTTGCGATGTCCCTCTTTATGACAATAGTAGCACATTCCGTCATCACTTCTCGGCATTGTGCACTCCAATAACTTGTGGCCCCTAACACCACAATTCAAACATCTAGGTGCACGAGAACTCGTCGTGCCTTTCCCCACATTACCCGTACTCGCACTTGCGCCCTTAGTTTTCTTACTTGGAGCACCATACGAATCAACCCTTCTCTTACTCGAAGGTTCACTAACCATTAATCGCGAATGTGATTCGAAACCCCTAGCCACGGCGAATAACTTCGCAAATGAATTCACTTGACCTCTGCTAATTTTGTTCCGCATGTCATCATTCAAAGTTCGATAGAAATCTCCCATCAACATACGATCGTTCCCAATATACTCCGTGCAAAAACCAGCCTTTGCCATAAATGTCGTCTTGAGAGTATTCAAGTCCAAAGATCCTTGTCGCAAATTTCGCAACTCATCACACAAATCCGACAAATCGACTTGTGTCCAGAACTCCTCGAAGAATTCCTTCTTAAATTCGTCTCACGATAACCCCATAAACGAGTAACCACCAACAATATCAATTTTACCATCCAACCAATCCTTAGCCCAACCCCGCAACAAGCTAGCAGCGAGTCTTGTCCTCTTCTCGGGAGGACATTCAATAGTACGAAAACACCCTTCGACATCCGAGATCCATGTCGTGCTTATTAAAGAATCCAATTTCTCGTCACACATCAGAGGTTTAGTCCTTATGAAGCTTTTATGACAACACTCCATTTCACCATTACTTCAAAACTCAGAATACTTTCTATCCATTTCTTCTCGTAACACACCCAATTGCTCCGCCACAGCGGCCACAACTCTAGCGTTAAACTCATCGTCGCTCTTCTCGATCCCGTTTCTCGTCGTCATTCTAAAGAATGCAAAACGATTAGACGATGAACGTATAAAACCACACGCACAACACCGCCCCATCTTGCTCAACACTCGTTGTACTTCACTTGATAAACACGATTTGCACCCGTAACAATGGTAGCTAGTCATTATTACGCGCACACGCCGTATCAACTTGTTAGTACAACGACCGCTATGCTCGATTATATAAACCAACAAAACACAATAATATATTAATAATATCCGCATATTAATATAAACGTTAGTCCACCTACAAACTAAGGCACTAACTACAACCCGTTCTGACCCGTAGTCCTACAAGTCCCGCAACAAATAAGCACACACAAAAGTTAAGTCTAGGCACCTATCTCAAGTCGCTTAAATCCCTTAGACCATGCTCTGATACCACTTAAAACGACCCAACCCGCCGTTAAACCGTCCCATATTTTTTTTCTTTTATAACAATTAATACTATTAAAACGACACCATGATTATGTTTTCCAATTATCTTTAAAACACCTACTAGTACAAATGTCATTAACAACACACGCTACATAACTTAAAACTATATTTATCAAATCCGAGTACATAACCAAAAGCACTAATAAATTTTTCGACAAAAGACCGAGCATGGTGATTGGGAACGATCTACCCAATCCTATGTAATCCAAAAGCCAAGTCTTCTAAGCATCACACGCTAGATTAGTACTTACCCTTGCCGCCATCTTTCGAACCTATAAAAATAAAGTTAACGAGAGGGTAAGCTAATGCTTAGTGAATGAAAATATACTACATCCATATATATGCATATGATGGACACGCCACACCATAATAATCAAATAGCACATACCGGAGTCCAAGCATAAAGGCAAGCTAACCTAAGCATACCGTACGATCGCTATACAACAAGCTAATATATCAACAATGTAAGTACACCAACAACGATATGAACAATGACATCAAGTTACACCCGGAGGGTTAACTATATCACAACAATATCAATAACATAAAAATATATCTATATAACCAACGAACCTATAATCCAAGGTTAACCACTTAACCTTAATCACCCGAAGTATAGCCGTACAACCCGACCTTAGTGAATACGCACAACCCGAGATTCACTACCTTCACTACATAGTATAACCGAGGATGGCCGTGCAAACCGAGCCTTAGTGAATCCGAACTACCCGATATTCACTACCTCAAACTATGAGTCCAACCAAAAGGGACAAACGTACTTCCCGAAAAATTATGAATACGTACAATCCCGCTATTCACGTCCCATACCATAACCCACGGTCCCGGGATTATAAAAATCCACATCATCAGGGTTAATCAACCGCAACCCAAAACCAAACCCACGCCATCGAGATTATATAATAATAATCCACATCATCGAGGTTATCCCAATCACAAGCTGATGTGATAACGTACACACAAAGCATGCACCTCGCCAAAGGTGGTCAACCAATACGCACAACCGTGCCAATTGGACCTATTACACAAGCCCATCAAATCCACCTATATGTGAAGTGAGCTCTATAGCTGAGGATCACTTCACCCAACCCGCACCCATTCTATACATACATATGCACATAGTATATTGACACTCACCTTGTCGTCTTGATGTATACAATATCACAATTCACAATTGCCAATGGATAGTACCTATTCCATTTAACACATAACAAGCAACACGATTAGGGTGGATTACAAACCAACCCATATTGACACATAGTGCAATTTCGACTCAATTTCACTTTCAAATACGATTCATGCCCAAACATACCAATAATCACTTACACTAGTGAAAACGGTTCCAACAATGCCAACTTAACTCAACCACAAGTTTCAAACACTTGTCTTCACCAAAATCAACTTACAAATCGTTATTTTTGACTCAAATCAAAACAAGCTTCCAACAACACCAATTTGGGTTCTATCAACAACATAATCACTAATCATAGTGATTACACCTAAATTAAATCCCTAATCATGGTTAAATCATCAACCAACCCAAAACCCACCAACAACAACAACAATAAGTAGCTACAAATAACTCATTTGAGGTCTAGATGGATTTTCTCAACAATTAAATCTCAAAGCCTAACTTGAATATCAAATCATAAAGATGAAATTCAGAGTTGAGACTTACCAATACCACCAAAATGATGCCGTTGATGAGGTGAACAACTTTGCCTCTTGCGCCTTAACCCGAAACGACCTTCTTCTTCCCCAATGAAGTTTTATCTCTCTAAAATGGGTTTCTCACTCAAGTGTTTGAAGAGGGAGGTGAAGTGTGTGAAAATAAGGTTCGGATAAGGTTTGGACCAGATTTGGGGCTTATAACTCGTTCACTAGTGAAAAGACCAAAACACCCTCGAGATATCCTTTAAAATCGTCAAAACAAAAGCAGGTCTGCTCGTGTATCGCGTTCTGCGAGGATATGTCACGTTCCGCGATGGCTCTAGACTCGGTAAGATGCACCCAAATGCGACAGTTCGACCAGGTCAGGTGATTTTCATGTATCGCATTTGTGAAGCGACCCGTCCTAATCCATCTGGACGAAGTCATCAATATTTGGTCCCATTGCGAGGTACTGTCCTAAATATGTCATGAACGACTCCACGTAATATCCTTAAAATGAGCAAATGCATAGCGGAAGATTTCTTTCATACCTGAGAATAAACATGCTTTAAAGTGTCAACCAAAAGGTTGGTGAGTTCATAGGTTTATTGTAATCAATTATTTCCATAATTTTAATAGACCACAAGATTCTCATTTTTCATAAATAACATTAAACTCGCAAGTGTAATAAAAATCCATTCGTATGATGAACACCTGGTAACCGACATTAACATAATGCATATAGAATATCCCCCGCATACTCGCAAGTATGCCATAAATATTAGCGATCGCAATCACCATTTAAATCGAAGTACTAAAGCATTCCAAATTTCAGAATGGGGTTTGTTAGGCCCAATAGATCTATCTTTAGGATTCGCGTCAATTAGGGGCCATTTCCCTAATTCTTAGGTTACCAGACTTGAAGGGGCGATATTCGGTTTAATAATCCAACCATAGAATGTAGTTTTAAGTGCTTGTGTCTATTTCTTCAAACATTTATAAAACAGCGCATGTATTCTCAGTCCCAAAAATATATATTGCAAAAGCATTTAAAAAGGGAGCAAATGAAACTCACAATACGATATTTTGTAGTAAAAATATGCATACGACTGAACTGAACAATGCAGGGTTGGCCTCAGATTCACGAACTTATATCAAGTATATATATTAACACACATACTAACAATTAACAAGCTTAATATTATTAATATACTTCTTGTATTAATAATTTATATGTTATATTAATAATTAAATAACTTATATTTTTCTATATATTTTAAGTAGTTAATATTTATTTTTCATGATACCTTTATTAGTATTAATATAGTAAATACTTATTTAAGTAGTTTATTCTATTAGGTTTTATATATGATAACAATATATATTTATATATTAATTGATATATAGTTTAATTAATATTCTCTTAATAAATAAAATAATGATATGTAATATTAATATTATTGGAATGTATTTTTATATAAAATATCTATTTGTAATAATACTGATACTGATAAGAATGATAATAATAATAATGATAATAATAATAATGATAATAATAATTGTGATAATAATAATTTTAATCAAAATGTTAAATTTTAAATAAAAATAATAGTATTAATAAAAATGATAATTTTGAAAATAATGATACTTTACTTTAATAATATAATGATAATAATAACAGTGTTAATAAAAATAAATCCAATTTTCCATATGCTTCATGTTTAATTTCTAAACTTATAATTTCAGTTCCTATAACTTAATTTCATGGTCATAATTGTACATGTATTCATATAATTTTATAACTATTTTACATAATTTTTCTATAACAACTTTTATTATTAATTTTATAATATAAATATTATTTACATGTTCAAAATCATGTTAATAATAATAACAATAACAATGATATTAATATTTATATAATGATATTAATACTAATATTAATGATAATAATAACTTGTATTATGATAGTAATAATAATGATTATCTTAAAAATAATAACAATAACTAATAATAATAATAATAATAATAGTAATAATAATAATAATAATAATAATAATAATAATAATAATAATAATAGTAATAATAATAATAATAATAATAATAATAATAATAATAATAATAATAATAATAATAATAATAATAATAATAATAATAATAATAATAAGAGTAATAATAATAATAATAACTACCTTCACAAGAAAAAGCTCCAAAAAAATAACTGGATTAGCCCGGGATCGAACTCGTGACCTCTCGTTCACTGACCACACACCCAACTAACCCTCTGTTTATTCATTTTCGTTTTAAATCGTGGGTTAAAACTATATAACTAGTTTTTCTGTCAGTTCTTCTCTTCTTCATCAATCATATTTAACTACAAATCATTTTCATAATCATAATCTTAAATCATAATCCATGATCATACTCATAATCCGTGATCATAATCATAATTAATTTATTATCATCATCGTGAATCGTTATTATACCCACAACTACTCATCATTATCAACCCTAAACATGATCATAATTGTGATTATCATATCTATCGCCGCGTTAATTTACTTTCGCCACCTTCATCACCGTAACAGGAGCACAGAAGTAGGTATATCAATTCAATCCTACTGTTGTCGAGAAATAACCAGAAGGATAGAAAGATGGATTTGCAAATCGTGACCATGTTAATTAAGCTTTTACACCTTATTTAGAGCCCAACAACTAAGCTTAATTGTGCAGCCCAATTATAAAACAAAAGAAGTCCAATTATCTAGTCCATTAGCACACAAAACAGTAGCCCAAAAATCATAACACAAAACTATTCGATTCCTTTTCTTTTCTTTTTAAACCGACGCACACAAGTGGGTTGTGGGGCTATCATTGTTTAGTAATATGTCAGCCATCATTACTTTCCATCAAAAATTACCATTAATTTGTAAAAAAAAAAAGTAAACAAGGCAGCAGTATCACACGATTTAAAGGTGAGGCTCTTGTCGACAGGAAATAATTCAAGCAGGTGACAGGAAGTGGTTGTTGAGGTGTGCTCAATTTGAAACAGAAAAACGTAAGTAAGAGTTGGGAAACAAGTGGGTCTGTGATGGCGGGTTTCGGTTTTTAAGGGTAGAGAGATAGAGAGAAAGATGTGGTGGATGGTGATGGTTCAATGAAGAAGAACAAGGAAGAAGGAGATGGTAGCATATAAGAAACAAGTGGTTTTGTTGGTTGTTTTGGTGATAATAAGATAGCGATTGATTTTCGATGAAGATGGTTGATGTGAAGTTCTCACTTGTGCAGCAACTTGAGAGGAATCTAGTTAGTGTGTAGCTTGCATGATGAGGGTGTCAATGGTGGATTGGGGATGGCATTTTAATGACGAGAGTGATGAAGGTTTAGTTCATGACTAACGGTAGTAACTTCGAATCAATAAGCCAGTGGTCGTGACATTAATGTTGGGTGGTTTTCGTTTGTTGATATCATGAAGAATAGTATCATTCAAAACCGAGGGTCGAATTAGTTTAGGATGATTGTCTATGGTGATAAGGGTGCAGGTAGTGATTCATGAAATGAATGAAGGGTGAGGTGATTATTCGAAGGGGTTTTAAGGTGGTTTACTGATAACAAACACATGTATAGCAGTAGCAGCAACAATGGTTCGAACCAGTGGTGTCTTTGGGTGTTTGGTTCGTCTGATAGAAACAACAAACGAAGGAAACAATGATAATGATGGTGGTTCATGTTAGTGGGTGTCGGATTGTAGCCACAATGGAGTGAGGTTGCGGTTTGATTGATGTGAACAAAGGTGGTTTTGATAAACCAAAATGAGAAGAAGAAAAGAGGGAGTTGTGATTGTATGTCATATTCTCATATGTGTAAGTTTGTATATGTATATGTATTATATATAAAAGTTCAAAGATGTGGATGTGGTATATATCTATTCTCAAATGTAAGCTCGTAATATATATATATATATATATATATATATATATATATATATATATATATATATATATATATATATATATATATATATATATATATATATAGAAAGTTGATGATTTGAGATGTGGGGACAAACTAAAAAGAATACAATGACTCATATAACTCCCCTGAAGATAAACTGAATACAGTAATCGAGGTTCTCAATATGCACAGTAAAGTATTTAATAATACTATTATATTCTAATTGATTCTATGGCAAAAGGTGTACGATCAATAACAAGAAAAGATGGCAAGTAGTGGTGAATGGAGCAGTAGATAGAGACTAGTAATGAATGTGTTTAATCATATGTGTATATGTAATACTTTAAAATTAATAATTTATGATATTAATTTAATAATTATTATAATTATAATATAATCTATTAATAATGCATGTGATAGAATGAAAGGAAACAGTTCAGTAACTTAAATCTTTGATTTATTTGCCGACAGGTTTAACACAGAGAGTATGTCGTACTCCGTTGTAAATCAGTGACGGATAAAAGTACACAAAAAAATTCCATATTTTTTATATTAAATATAATTATTTATTTCGATATTTTAATGTGCAAAATTAGTCATAAAAAGTGGATTGATCATTAGCGATCAATCCCAAATAAAGGCGTTCGGAGTATTAAAATTTATCAAATAGTTTCTAAATATATTTTTAATAAACACTATAACTTATATAGTAAAATTTCGGATCAACGTTTATTTTTAAACTCACGTAAGTTCGAATTAAACTTTTCTAAATAATAATCGAAACGTCCAATGAGTAATACAATCATTTAATATTTATTTTTTTTACTACACTTTATTTACATATAGTTATGTTGTAAATAATAATTATTATAATATTCTAGTTTTATTTTATTTTACATAATACATTTTAATAACAACAACATATAATGTTTCGAATTACATTTCCAATTATTTTATATATATATATGTGTGTGTGTGTATATATATATATATATATATATATATATATATATATATATATATATATATATATATATATATATATATATATATATATATATATTCACACATAACTATTTATAAATAGTGGTTCGTGAATCGTCGGGAATGGTCGTAGGTCAATTGAATATATGAAACAGTTCAAAATTTTTGAGACTCAACATTACAGACTTTTCTTATCGCGTCAAAATTAATATATCGTATCGAGAGTTTGGTTTAAAATTAGTCAAAATCATATAAAGATTAAGTTTAAATTTGGTCAAAAATTTTCGGGTCGTCACAGTACCTACCCGTTAAAGAAATTTCGTCCTGAAATTTGATCGAGGTTGTCATGACTAATAATAAAAATGTTTTTATGAAAAATATGAGTTGATAAATAAAGTTTTATCACCATTGAATAATATGGATAAAACAATTCGATTACTCGGAGTGTACGAGTGAAGCTATCACAAAACAGTGAAATGAAGAAATGGAGATTCGTCTTAACTTTTGATGTAGTCATGGTTAATCTTCCGGGATTCAAGGGATTTAAAGAAATCACCGAAATTTATATAAGATTTAATTCTTCGGTAATTAAGAAAATTAGGATCCACTTTAATTAAATGCGGTAATCTGTCTCGATTACTACGTCTGATATTAGATTGATTTCTTAGGTTCCATTATTTTCACCAATCTTATACTTTCTGCCTCAATTAATACTTTCAAACAAATGCTAAATCTAGTTCTGATTCTTGATATTTTCCTGGCTATCGTATCTTTCCTTCTTCTTTTTCATTTACCACCGGAGGAATCTGTTTACTCCTACTATGCTCTAGAGATTATAGTGTTTATTATTCTCACATGTCTTTATTTTGCTATTCGCATAGATATACACGGTTTGTAATTTCTACGTTGTTGTCGTTCTTATATTTCGGAGCTCCATGCTTTTATTTTCTCTTCCCGACCTGAAGTAAAGCGATCAAGACGTCTTGGTTTGTAGGTATGAAGTTCGAAAGAACATAACTAAGTTTATAGGCAGAAAGGAAAGGTAATAGCACGATTTGATTTGTTAAATTACCAGTATCACTTAGGATAAAACTATCAAGAATATATTTTCTTGATATGTTCAGAGGTTAATTAGAATGAAAGAGTTATGTAACATGGCACATGATGACGGTATGATCTGTGAACCATCATCACTTTCCATTAGAAATTCAGCATGACTTACTATAATATAATCACGTTGGCCGAGCGTCATTATATTATACTAGCTCATGCTTCAATTCCAAACACTTCTCCAGAAACCATTCATAATTTAAACTCGAGTTTTTACAGAATACAGAAACTAAAATAGTTTCTTTTACGATGTAACATAGATAACATGAGGAGATAGATAATTTTGGACAAGAATATATATGAAAATATCCTCAGAAATATCGAAGATATTTATGATGATATTTTGGAATTTCTAAGATCCAAGATTACTGAAGAAAATTCTTCCACAAGGATTTAGAATAATTAAGGAGCAAGATATTCGCTAGAGATTTCGTCAGGTACTGAATCATCTGGATTCGTTAAGTTCTGGTTTAATCCTGGTGATTTGTCCATAGCCTCCTTCATAGTTTTGCATAATCCACTTTCCAGTATCAATTTTCTATTGAGTGTTTCCAACACTCTATTCTTTATCATCAAACTTTTAGCCATTAAGATCATCTACAGTGTTGCTGCTTCATCTTCATTCAAAGTCATCATAACCGAATCATTGGTTATCAATCCGAGGTGTTTCAAGAATTTCGAAGAATTTGAACGCAGATTGTAATTGTCAAGATACAAATGAGGTTTACGATGAAATCAAGTGGAAAACTTGAAGAAATGTTTAGTTTCATATGTTATAATAAATATTTTAATTCATTTTAATTGTCCAATGTTATTAGTCCACATTTAATAGTCCACAATTAGTAATTCAATAATTCATATATAGTTTAATATATAATATTCGAATTAATTAATACGTATCATGACCCATTGTATACATGTCTCAGACTCGATCACAACTCAAAGTATATATATTATTTTAGAATCAACCTCAACCCTGTATAGCTAACTCGAACATTACCGCATATAGAGTGTCTATGGTTATTCCAAATAATATATATAGATGCGACGATATGATATGTCAAAACATTGTATACGTGTCTCGATATTTAAAATGCGTAAATAACAGTATTTAAATGACGATAAATAAAGTGCGTAAAATAAATAACAGAAACTAAATGACGATAAATAAAATTGCGATGAATAAAATGTAATAAGGAATTAACAGTTAGCTAGGAACAGTTAGCTAGGATTTTTGTTAGCGTGGATTCTTATCAAAATTTCTCATAGTTAATTTGTTTGTTTCTAACAAATTTTATTTTTTTTCTAATGTTTTCTTCATTATGCCACTTGTAGGATTCTGATAAGTCAAAATTCAAATATGAAATTGAATGAAAATGGTTATTCTGTGGTGAACAGATTCGTATATCTGTGGATGTAAGTAGGATAGTAAATGACTGTTGCATCAGATTTTAAGAATGTACATGGTAACTTATTAATGTGAAATCTAAATATTCTTCGGGTATTACCTACCCGTTAAAATATTTTCACCATTAATAGTTTGTACAAAAGAATTTTAATTACAATCTTTTATGAAAACATATATACATATATATTTTCTTCAGATGTAATCATGGTTTAATGAGTTAATATGATATTAATCTCATTTGATTTTTCGGTTGGAACTAGAATAAATAATCTCTAAAACTTTAGAGATTATATAATCGCCGCCTAATATTTCTCTAATGAAGTTATAAATCAATACTTCATCGGTTATTGTTGTGAATATTTCATGAGGCGTATTGATGTAGAGAGATATGTAGAACAAGCTAGATGGTGTAGAACAGTACGTAGAACGATATGTTGAATGAGGATTATGTTTAAGGTATAAATTATGATGTTGAGGCATGTGATGCGGATGTTGTTGTTGGTGCTACTACTGGTGCTGGTGGTGGTGCTGGTACGGATGGTGCTGTCTGTAATGCCTGCAAGTTGTGCATCATATTTTTCAAAGTCACTATTCGAGCGTGAAACTCGTTGACTTATTCTATTATTTCAGGATGATTGGCGGTTGGAACAAGCGGATGAATAAGGTTGAGAATTTTAAATATTATATAATCATTGCGAGATATCCTGGAAATGAGGGTGAATATAGTGTTTCGGACAGGTTCGCCGGTAAGTGCTTCAGGTTCTTCACCAAGAGGTGAATTCGGTTGGTGGAAAGGATCGCCTTCTTCTCGTCTCTATGGATTAAGTCGACTACAAACTCATCTCCAATTCATCCAGAATTGATGATGGCTAATTGGTTGATTCATTCCGATCACACTGCTTTCGGAGTTTAGGAGAATATCCGTGTCGAAATAACTGTCAGAATCCGAGGAACTCGAACTGGTTGAGGGATCTATATCGTACGATCAAATGAAGGATTTTTGATAAGAAATAGATTATAGGACATAGATTAGTACCCTGCAATACATAATTTACATATGCAAATATAATACTAAAATACCATAAGTTACGGAGGAATCCACGGAAGCTGTCAGGCAAAGTTTACAGTAACAGATACGGCAAGATATGAGTTTTGTCTATACACTATCGATGTAGTAAATCCAGTAAGACGTGTCTAGACTAAGAATGATAAGCAGGTAATTTTCCACTAGGAATGATAAGCAAAACTTTTGACATGGGGATACGGTCGAAGTCCAGACCCATTAATGCATCTAAACAATTATTAGTTAGACACACTAATGAGAGACCTGGTTCGCTAAGACCACCGCTCTGATACCACCTGAAGCGACTCGTCCTAATCCATCTGGACGAAGTCATCAATATTTGGTCCCATTGCGAGGTACTGTCCTAAATATATCATGAACGACTCCACGTAATATCCTTAAAATGAGCAAATACACAGCGGAAGATTTCTTTCATACCTGAGAATAAACATGCTTTAAAGTGTCAACCAAAAAGTTGGTGAGTTCATAGGTTTATCGTAATCAATTATTTCCATAATTTTAATAGACCACAAGATTCTCATTTTTCATAAATAACATTAAACTCGCAAGTGTAATAAAAATCCATTCGTATGATGAACACCTGGTAACCGACATTAACATAATGCATATAGAATATCCCCCGCATACTCGCAAGTATGCCATAAATATTGCGATCGCAATCACCATTTAAATCGAAGTACTAAAGCATTCCAAATTCCAGAATGGGTTTGTTAGGCCCAATAGATCTATCTTTTGGATTCAAGTCAATTAGGGGGCATTTCCCTAATTCTTAGGTTACCAGACTTGTAGGGGCAATATTCGGTATAATAATCCAACCATAGAATGTAGTTTTAAGTACTTGTGTCTATTTCGACAAACATTTATAAAACAGTGCATGTATTCTCAGTCCCAAACATATATATTGCAAAAGCATTTAAAAAGGGAGCAAATGAAACTCACAATACGATATTTTGTTGTAAAAATATGCATACGACTGAACTGAACAATGCAGGGTTGGCCTCGGATTCACGAACCTATATCAAGTATATATATTAACACACATACTAACAATTAACAAGCTTAATATTATTAATATACTTCTTGTATTAATAATTTATATGTTATATTACTAATTAAATAACTTATTTTTCTATATATTTTAAGTAGTTAATATTTATTTTTCATGATACCTTTATTAGTATTAATATAGTAAATACTTATTTAAGTAGTTTATTCTATTAGGGTTTATATATGATAACAATATATTTATATATTAATTGATATATAGTTTAATTAATATCCTCTTAATAAAAAAAATAATGATATGTAATATTAATATTATTGGAATGTATTTTTATATAAAATATCTATTTGTAATAATACTGATACTGATAAGAATGATAATAATAATAATGATAATAATAATAATGATAATAATAATTGTGATAATAATAATTTTAATCAAAATGTTAAATTTTAAATAAAAATAATAGTTTTAATAAAAATGATAATTTTGAAAATAATGATACTTTACTTTAATAATATAATGATAATAATAACAGTGTTAATAAAAATAAATCCAATTTTCCATATGCTTCATGTTTAATTTCTAAACTTATAATTTCAGTTCCTATAACTTAATTTCCTGGTCATAATTGTACATGTATTCATATAATTTTATTACTATTTTCCATAATTTTTCTATAACAACTTTTATTATTAATTTTATAATATAAATGTTATTTACATGTTCAAAATCATGTTAATAATAATAACAATAACAATGATATTAATATTTATATAATGATATTAATACTAATATTATTGATAATAATAACTTGTATTATGATAGTAATAATAATAATAATGATTATCTTAAAAATAATAACAATAACTAATAATAATAATAATAGTAATAATAATAATAATAATAATAATAATAATAATAATAATAATAATAATAATATTAATAATAATAATATTAATAATAATAATAATAATACTAATAATAATAATAATAATAATAATAATAATAATAATAATAATAATAATAATAATAATAAGAGTAATAATAATAATAATAAGAGTAATAATAATAATAATAACTACCTTCACAAGAAAAAGCTCCAAAAAATAACTGGATTAGCCCGGGATCGAACTCGCGACCTCTCGTTCACTGACTACACACCCAACCAACCCTCTGTTTATTCATTTCCGTTTTAAATCGTGGGTTAAAACTATATAACCAGTTTTTCTATCGGTTCTTCTCTTCTTCATCAATCATATTTAACTACAAATCATTTTCATAATCATAATCTTAAATCATAATCCATGATCATACTCATAATCCGTGATCATAATCATAATTAATTTATTATCATCATCGTGAATCGTTATTATACCCACAACTACTCATCATTATCAACCCTAAACATGATCATAATTGTGATTATCATATCTATCACCGCGTTCATTTACTTTCGCCACCTTCATCACCGTAACAGGAGCATAGAAGTAGGTATATCAATTTAATCCTACTGTTGTAGAGAAATAACCAAAAGGATAGAAAGATGGATTTGCAAATCGTGACCATGTTAATCAAGATTTTACGCCTCATTTAGAGCCCAACAAGTAAGCTTAATTGTGCAGCCCAATTATAAAACAAAAGAAGTCCAATTATCTAGTCCATTAGCACACAAAACAGTAGCCCAAAAAACATAACACAAAACTATTCGATTCCTTTTCTTTTCTTTTTAAACCGACGCATACAAGTGGGTTGTGGGGCTATCATTGTTTAGTAATATGTCAGCCATCATTACTTTCCATCAAAAATTACCATTAATTTGTAAAAAAAAAAAGTAAACAAGGCAGCAGTATCACACGATTTAAAGGTGAGGCTCTTGTCGACAGGAAATAATTCAAGCAGGTGACAGGAAGTGGTTGTTGAGGTGTGCTCGATTTGAAACAGAAAAACGTAAGTAATAGTTGGGAAACAAGTGGGTCTGTGATGGCGGGTTTCGGTTTTTAAGGGTAGAGAGATAGAGAGAAAGATGTGTTGGATGGTGATGGTTCAATGAAGAAGAACAAGGAAGAAGGAGATGGTAGCATATAAGAAACAAGTTGTTTTGTTGGTTGTTTTGGTGATAATAAGATAGCGATTGATTTTTGATGAAGATGGTTGATGTGAAGTTCTCGCTCGTGCAGCAACTTGAGAGGAATCGAGTAAGTGTGTAGCTTGCATGATGAGGGTGTCAATGGTGGATTGGGGATGGCATTTTAATGACGAGAGTGATGAAGGTTTAGTTCATGACTAACGGTAGTAACTTCGAATCAATAAGCCAGTGGTCGTGACATTAATGTTGGGTGGTTTTCTTTTGTTGATATCAAGAAGAATAGTATCATTCAAAACTGAGGGTCGAATTAGTTTAGGATGATTGTCTATGGTGATGAGGGTGCAGGTAGTGATTCATGAAATGAATGAAGGGCGAGGTGATTATTCGAAGGGGTTTTAAGGTGGTTTACTGATAACAAACATAGGTATAGCAGTAGCAGCAACAATGGTTCGAACCAGTGGTGTCTTTGGGTGTTTGGTTCATCTGATAGAAATAGCAAACGAAGGAAACAATGATAATGATGGTGGTTCATGTCAGTGGGTGTTAGATGGTAGCCACATGTAGTGACCCGAACTTTTCAATGTTTATATATATATTAATTGAGATTGATATTTACATGATTAAATGTTTCCAACATGTTAAGCAATCAAACTTGTTAAGACTTGATTAATTGAAATATGTTTCATATAGACAATTGACCACCCAAGTTGACCGGTGATTCACGAATGTTAAAACTTGTAAAAACTATATGATGACATATATATGGATATATATATAGTTAACATGATACTATGATAAGTAAACATATCATTAAGTATATTAACAATGAACTACATATGTAAAAACAAGACTACTAACTTAATGATTTTTAAACGAGACATATATGTAACGATTATCGTTGTAAAGACATTTAATGTATATATATCATATTAAGAGATATTCATACATGATAATATCATGATAATATAATAATTTAAAATCTCATTTGATATTATAAACATTGGGTTAACAACATTTAACAAGATCGTTAACCTAAAGGTTTCAAAACAACACTTACATGTAACGACTAATGATGACTTAACGACTCAGTTAAAATGTATATACATGTAGTATTTTAATATGTATTTATACACTTTTGAAAGACTTCAATACACTTATCAAAATACTTCTACTTAAAAAAAATGCTTACAATTACATCCTCGTTCAGTTTCATCAACAATTCTACTCGTATGCACCCGTATTCGTACTCGTACAATACACATCTTTTAGATGTATGTACTATTGGTATATACACTCCAATGATCAGCTCTTAGCAGCCCATGTGAGTCACTTAACACATGTGGGAACCATCATTTGGCAACTAGCATGAAATATCTCATAAAATTACAAAAATATGAGTAATCATTCATGACTTATTTACATGAAAACAAAATTACATATCCTTTATATCTAATCCATACACCAACGACCAAAAACACCTACAAAAACTTTCATTCTTCAATTTTCTTCATCTAATTGATCTCTCTCAAGTTCTATCTTCAAGTTCTAAGTGTTCTTCATAAATTCTACAAGTTCTAGTTACATAAAATCAAGAATACTTTCAAGTTTGCTAGCTCACTTCCAATCTTGTAAGGTGATCATCCAACCTCAAGAAATCTTTGTTTCTTACAGTAGGTTATCATTCTAATACAAGGTAATAATCATATTCAAACTTTTGTTCAATTTTTATAACTATAACAATCTTATTTCAAGTGATGATCTTACTTGAACTTGTTTTCGTGTCATGATTCTGCTTCAAGAACTTCGAGCCATCCAAGGATCCGTTGAAGCTAGATCCATTTTTCTCTTTTCCAGTAGGTTTATCCAAGGAACTTAAGGTAGTAATGATGTTCATAACATCATTCGATTCATACATATAAAGCCATCTTATTCGAAGGTTTAAACTCGTAATCACTAGAACATAGTTTATTTAATTCTAAACTTGTTCGCAAACAAAAGTTAATCCTTCTAACTTGACTTTTAAAATCAACTAAACACATGTTCTATATCTATATGATATGCTAACTTAATGATTTAAAACCTGGAAACACGAAAAACACAGTAAAACCGGATTTACGCCGTCGTAGTAACACCGCGGGCTGTTTTGGGTTAGTTAATTAAAAACTATGATAAACTTTGATCTAAAAGTTGTTATTCTGAGAAAATGATTTTTATTATGAACATGAAACTATATCCAAAAATTATGGTTAAACTCAAAGTGGAAGTATGTTTTCTAAAATGGTCATCTAGACGTCGTTCTTTCGACTGAAATGACTACCTTTACAAAAATGACTTGTAACTTATTTTTCCAACTATAAACCTATACTTTTTCTGTTTAGATTCATAAAATAGAGTTCAATATGAAACCATAGCAATTTTATTCACTCAAAACGGATTTAAAATGAAGAAGTTATGGGTAAAACAAGATTGGATAATTTTTCTCATTTTAGCTACGTGAAAATTGGTAACAAATCTATTCCAACCATAACTTAATCAACTTGTATTGTATATTATGTAATCTTGAGATACCATAGACACGTATACAATGTTTCGACCTATCATGTCGACACATCTATATATATTTCGGAACAACCATAGACACTCTATATGTGAATGTTGGAGTTAGCTATACAGGGTTGAGGTTGATTCCAAAATATATATAGTTTGGGTTGTGATCAATAATGAGATACGTATACACTGGGTCGCGGATTTATTCAAGATAAAATTTATCGATTTATTTCTGTACATCTAACTGTGGACAACTAGTTGTAGGTTACTAACGAGGACAGCTGACTTAATAAACTTAAAACATCAAAATATATTAAAAGTATTGTAAATATATTTTGAACATACTTTGATATATATGTATATATTGTTATAGGTTCGTGAATCAACAGTGGCCAAGTCTTACTTCCCGACGAAGTAAAAATCTGTGAAAGTGTGTTATAGTCCCACTTTTAAAATCTAATATTTTGGGATGAGAATACATGCAGGTTTTATAAATGATTTACAAAATAGACACAAGTACGTGAAACTACATTCTATGGTTGAATTATCGAAATCGAATATGCCACTTTTTATTAAGTCTGGTAATCTAAGAATTAGGGAACAGACACCCTAATTAACGCGAATCCTAAAGATAGATCTATTGGGCCTAACAAACCCCATCCAAAGTACCGGATGCTTTAGTACTTCAAAATTTATATCATATCCGAAGGGTGTCCCGGAATGATGGGGATATTCTTATATATGCATCTTGTTAATGTCGGTTACCAGGTGTTCACCATATGAATGATTTTTATCTCTATGTATGGGATGTGTATTGAAATATGAAATCTTGTGGTCTATTGTTACGATTTGATATATATAGGTTATACCTATAACTCACCAACATTTTTGTTGACGTGTAAAGCATGTTTATTCTCAGGTGAATACTAAGAGCTTCCGCTGTTGCATACTAAAATAAGGACAAGATTTGGAGTCCATGTTTGTAAATAGGATATTTTAGATTATCATTATTTGATAATCTACGTAAAGCTTTTTAAACCTTTATTTATGAAATAAAGGTTATGGTTTGTTTTAAAAATGAATGCAGTCTTTGAAAAACGTCTCATATAGAGGTCAAAACCTCGCAACGAAATCAATTAATATGGAACATTTTTAATCAATAAGAACGGGACATTTCAGTTGGTATCCGAGCGTTGGTCTTAGAGAACCAGAATTTTGTATTAGTGTGTCTTATCGAGTTTGATAGGATGTATTAGTGAGTCTGGACTTCAACCGTGTTTACTTGAAAAATGATTGCTTAACAAATTTTGTTGGAAACTATATATTTTTAACATGTGAATATTATGTGATATATTAATCTCTTAACGCGTTTGATATTATGTGATAGATGTCTACCTCTAGAACAAGTCCCATTGACTCACCTAATAATAATGAAGAGTCAAATGTAAATTGGAATGATTCGTGGACTGATTCACAAGTTCCCGAAGAGGAACCGGAAGAAGAGTCGGAACCGGAAGAAGAATCGGAACCGGAAGAAGAATCGGAACCGTATGAAGAAATAGAACCGGTGGGGGAAATAATAAAACGGTTAAGTAAAAGAAAATCCTCAACCAACCGACCAAGGTTAATTATGGTCAATGGTGTTTCCGCCAAGGAAGCAAAATATTGGGAGGATTACCAATTCTCCGATGAATCGGATTCCGACGAGAATTCCGATGATGTTATAGAAATTACCCAACTGAATTTAAAAAGGCAAAAGAAAATAATAAGGGAAAGGGCATAAAAATAGAGAAATCTAATTCCAACCCCGATGAACTTTATATGTATCGTTAACCCCCGAAGTCCTTAAGTTGTAACAATGACCCGGGAACCTCTAAACCACCAGGTTTTTCTAAACCAATGTGGAAAACGACGGCTCGTATTAGGGGAACATCATATATCCCTAGAAACTTTTCAAAACGAACCAAAACCGAAGAAGAAGAAACGAGCGAGTCGGAATAAGATAGTTGTATTCGTGTGGTGTAATATATGTAATATAGTGTGCTTATGCTTTATGATATATGTAAAAATTGCTTGTATTAATAAGTTTTTTTTTTTATGAATCTAACTCTTGTCTATTTTACAGTATAAAAACACAAAATGGATAGACAACCCAATATTTTAAGAGACCTACCCGGAGACATGATTGATGAAATCTTGTCTAGAGTCGGTCAGAATTCCTCAGCACAACTATTTAAGGCGAGATCAGTTTGTAAGACATTCGAAAAACGTTCCAAGAATGCCTTGGTTTATAAAAGGCTTTCGTTCGAAAGATGGGGGATATCACATTGGGAAATCCATAAGTTACGATGTGTTTACTTTGACGCATATATTGCGGGGAACCCAAATGCTATTTTACGCAATGGGTTAAGAAATTATTTTGACTCAATATATCCGAATATTGGACTTCGTGATTTAGAAAAAGCGGCTAACATGCAACATAAAGAAGCATGTTATGCTTACGGATTAGTAATGTTCGCTTCTCACCAAAGTGAGAACAAGAACATCGGGCTACAACTATTAAACAAAATGTTCCCACAAGTGACGGAGTCGGTAATTGGGGTAAGAAATGAGGTTTTTAGATTGTTACGGGACTGTTGGACATTACGTAACCCTCGTCCCTTTGACGACGTTACAACACGCTGTCTTATTAACGGCCATAACGGTTATGTTCCACAAGACCAAGGATGGGAAGTAATCCTAGTAAAACCAGAATGCATGACTTGTTTCTGGACGTATGAATTACGTGTCTTTATTGCCTTTGCTGAACGACTTGTGTACTAGCTAGAATTATCTTCACAACCATCTTGTATTAAATTTATTGTGTGCTATATTTCATGCTATATGTAAAATAAGCGGTATTGTAAGTTTGTAAAATATTGTGTAAAAGTTTGAACGCGAAATATTATTTTAATCAGTTTTTCATATAGAATTGTAGTAGTTGAATTGTATATTAGCAACTAAGTATGAACTTAACGGGTAGGTACTACCCGAATTTAAACTTATAAAACGCTAATATGAAGAAAAAGCTTTTATAAATGAGTTCATATTATGCTACGAAATACTATTAACTACTCTTAATATTCTGTATGATTAACTTGTTCCATTTGACTATTTTGAAGGAAATGGCACCGACTACTCGACACACCGTGAATATGAATGAAGAGGAATTCCGTACTTTTCTAGCTTCAAACATAGCCGCAGTACAGGCTGCGCTACATACCAACAATAACCTTGGATCTAGCAGTACAGGAAATCGTGTAGGATGCACCTACAAAGAATTCACTGCCTGCAAACCTTTGGAATTTGATGGAACCGAAGGACCGATCGGATTGAAACGGTGGACCGAGAAGGTCGAATCGGTGTTTGCCATAAGTAAGTGTACTGAAGAGGACAAAGTGAAGTACGCTACTCATACCTTCACAGGTTCTGCGTTAACATGGTGGAATACCTATCTAGAGCAAGTGGGACAAGACGATGCGTACGCACTACCGTGGTCAGCATTCAAGCACTTGATGAACGAGAAGTACCGTCCCAGAACCGAGGTCAATAAGCTCAAGACAGAACTTAGAGGGTTACGAACCCAAGGATTTGATATTACCACGTACGAAAGACGATCCACAGAATTGTGCCTATTGTGTCCGGGAGCGTTCGAAGATGAGGAAGAGAAGATCGACGCGTTTGTGAAAGGATTACCGGAAAGAATCCAAGAAGATATAAGTTCACACGAGCCCGCCTCCATACAACAGGCATGTAGAATGGCTCACAAACTAGTGAACCAGATTGAGGAAAGAATTAAAGAACAGACGGCTGAAGAGGCCAATGTGAAGCAAGTCAAAAGAAAGTGGGAGGAAAACGGTGATAAGAATCACCAATACAACAACAACAGCAATTACAATAATAATCGCAACAATTATCCCAACAGTCGCAACATCAATCGCAACTATAACAAACGGCATAACAATAACAACAACAACAACAACAGCAACTACAACAATCATCCCAACAACAATAACAACCGCAACAACAACAACAATCAGAAGTAGCTATGCCAAAGGTGTGAAAAGTATCACTCGGGGTTCTGCACCAAATTTTGCAACAAGTGTAAAAGAAATGGTCATAGCGCGGCGAAGTGTGAGGTCAACGGACCAGGGGTTAATAGAACGAAAGGAACAAATGGTGTTGGAACGAGTAATGGCGGAGCAAGTAGTGTCGGAGCAAGTTATGCCAATGTAGTTTGTTATAAATGTGGAAAACCAGGCCACATTATTAGAAATTGCCTGAACCAGGAGAACACGAATGGACAAGGCCGCGGAAGAGTTTTCAATATTAATGCGGCAGAGGCACAGGAAGACCCGGAGCTTGTTACGGGTACGTTTCTTATTGACAATAAATCTGCTTACGTTTTATTTGATTCGGGTGCGGATAGAAGCTATATGAGTAGAGATTTTTGTGCTAAATTAAGTTGTCCATTGACGCCGTTAGATAGTAAATTTTTACTCGAATTAGCAAACAGTAAATTAATTTCAGCAGATAATATATGCCGGAATCAAGAAATTAAACTGGGTAGCGAAATATTTAAGATTGATTTGATACCAGTAGAGTTAGGGAGTTTTGATGTAATAGTTGGCATGGACTGGCTGAAGAAGGTGAAAGCAGAGATCGTATGTTATAAAAATGCAATTCGCATTGTACGAGAAGAAGGAGAACCCTTAATGGTGTACGGAGAAAAGGGCAACATGAAGCTACATCTTATTAGTAATTTGAAGGCACAAAAACTAATAAGAAAAGGTTGCTATGCTGTTCTAGCACACGTCGAGAAAGTACAAACTGAAGAAAAGAGCATCAATGATGTTCCCGTCACAAAAGAATTTTCCGATGTATTTCCGAAAGAATTACCTGGACTACCTCCACATCGATCTGTTGAATTTCAAATAGATCTTGTACCAGGAGCTGCACCAATAGCTCGTGCTCCTTATAGACTCGCACCCAGCGAGATGAAAGAACTGCAAAGCCAATTACAAGAAATTTTAGAGCGTGGTTTCATTCGACCAAGCACATCACCGTGGGGAGCTCCTGTTTTTTTTGTCAAGAAGAAAGATGGTACATTCAGGTTGTGTATCGACTACCGAGAGTTGAACAAACTTACCATCAAGAACCGCTACCCACTACCGAGAATCGATGAGTTATTTGATCAACTACAAGGCTCGTCTATTTATTCAAAGATTGACTTACGTTCCGGGTATCATCAAATGCGGGTGAAAGAATATGATATTCCAAAGACTGCTTTCAGAACACGTTACGGTCGTTACGAGTTTATGGTCATGCCGTTTGGTTTAACTAATACACCAGCTGTGTTCATGGACCTTATGAACCGAGTGTGTGGACCATACCTTGACAAGTTTGTCATTGTTTTCATTGATGACATACTTATTTACTCAAATAATGACCAAGAGCACGGTGAACATTTGAGAAAGGTGTTAGAAGTATTGAGGAAGGAAGAATTGTACGCTAAGTTTTCAAAGTATGCATTTTGGTTGGAAGAAGTTCAATTCCTCGGTCACATAGTGAACAAAGAAGGTATTAAGGTGGATCCGGCAAAGATAGAAACTGTTGAAAAGTGGGAAACCCCAAAAACTCCGAAACACATACGCCAGTTTTTAGGACTAGCTGGTTACTACAGAAGGTTCATCCAAGACTTTTCCAGAATAGCAAAACCCTTGACTGCATTAACGCATAAAGGGAAGAAATTTGAATGGAATGATGAACAAGAGAAAGCGTTTCAGTTATTGAAGAAAAAGCTAACTACGGCACCTATATTGTCATTGCCTGAAGGGAATGATGATTTTGTGATTTATTGTGACGCATCAAAGCAAGGTCTCGGTTGTGTATTAATGCAACGAATGAAGGTGATTGCTTATGCGTCTAGACAATTGAAGATTCACGAACAAAATTATACGACGCATGATTTGGAATTAGGCGCGGTTTTTTTTGCATTAAAGACTTGGAGGCACTACTTATATGGGGTCAAAAGTATTATATATACCTACCACAAAAGTCTTCAACACATATTTAATCAGAAACAACTGAATATGAGGCAGCGTAGGTGGATTGAATTGTTGAATGATTACGACTTTGAGATTCGTTACCACCCGGGGAAGGCAAATGTGGTAGCCGATGCCTTGAGCAGGAAGGACAGAGAACCCATTCGAGTAAAATCTATGAATATAATGATTCATAATAACCTTACTACTCAAATAAAGGAGGCGCAACAAGGAGTTTTAAAAGAGGGAAATTTAAAGGATGAAATACCCAAAGGATCGGAGAAGCATCTTAATATTCGGGAAGACGGAACCTGGTATAGGGCTGAAAGGATTTGGGTACCAAAATTTGGAGATATGAGAGAAATGGTACTTAGAGAAGCTCATAAAACCAGATACTCAATACATCCTGGAACGGGGAAGATGTACAAGGATCTTAAGAAACATTTTTGGTGGCCAGGTATGAAAGCCGATATTGCTAAATATGTAGGAGAATGTTTGACGTGTTCTAAGGTTAAAGCTGAACATCAGAAACCATCAGGTCTACTACAACAACCTGAAATCCCGGAATGGAAATGGGAAAACATTACCATGGATTTCATTACTAAATTGCCAAGGACTGCAAGTGGTTTTGATACTATTTGGGTAATAGTTGATCGTCTCACCAAATCAGCACACTTCCTGCCAATAAGAGAAGATGACAAGATGGAGAAGTTAGCACGACTGTATTTGAAGGAAGTCGTCTCCAGACATGGAATACCAATCTCTATTATCTCTGATAGGGATGGCAGATTTATTTCAAGATTCTGGCAGACATTACAGCAAGCATTAGGAACTCGTCTAGACATGAGTACTGCCTATCATCCACAAACTGATGGGCAGAGCAAAAGGACGGTACAAACACTTGAAGACATGCTACGAGCATGTGTTATTGATTTCGGAAACAGTTGGGATCGACATCTACCGTTAGCAGAATTTTCCTACAACAACAGCTACCATTCAAGCATTGAGATGGCGCCGTTTGAAGCACTTTATGGTAGAAAGTGCAGGTCTCCGATTTTTTGGAGTGAAGTGGGGGATAGACAGATTACGGGTCCGGAGATTATACAAGAAACTACCGAGAAGATCATCCAAATTCAACAACGGTTGAAAACCGCCCAAAGTCGACAAAAGAGCTACGCTGACATTAAAAGAAAAGATATAGAATTTGAAATTGGAGAGATGGTCATGCTTAAAGTTGCACCTTGGAAAGGCGTTGTTCGATTTGGTAAACGAGGGAAATTAAATCCAAGGTATATTGGACCATTCAAGATTATTGATCGTATCGGACCAGTAGCTTACCGACTTGAGTTACCTCAACAACTCGCGGCTGTACATAACACTTTCCACGTCTCAAATTTGAAGAAATGTTTTGCTAAAGAAGATCTCAATATTCCGTTAGATGAAATCCAAATCAACGAAAAACTCCAATTCATCGAAGAACCCGTCGAAATAATGGATCGTGAGGTTAAAAGACTTAAGCAAAACAAGATACCAATTGTTAAGGTTCGATGGAATGCTCGTAGAGGACCCGAGTTCACCTGGGAGTGTGAAGATCAGATGAAGAAGAAATACCCGCATTTATTTCCAGAAGATACGTCAACACCTCCAACTGCTTAAAATTTCGGGACGAAATTTATTTAACGGGTAGGTACTGTAGTGACCCGAACTTTTCCATGTTTATATATATTAATTGAGATTGATATTTACATGATTAAATGTTTCCAACATGTTAAGCAATCAAACTTGTTAAGACTTGATTAATTGAAATATGTTTCATATAGACAATTGACCACCCAAGTTGACCGGTGATTCACGAACGTTAAAACTTGTAAAAACTATATGATGACATATATATGGATATATATATATAGTTAACATGATACTATGATAAGTAAACATATCATTAAGTATATTAACAATGAACTACATATGTAAAAACAAGACTACTAACTTAATGATTTTTAAACGAGACATATATGTAACGATTATCGTTGTAAAGACATTTATTGTATATATATATCATATTAAGAGATATTCATACATGATAATATCATGATAATATAATAATTTAAAATCTCATTTGATATTATAAACATTGGGTTAACAACATTTAACAAGATCGTTAACCTAAAGTTTTCAAAACAACACTTACATGTAACGACTAACGATGACTTAACGACTCAGTTAAAATGTATATACATGTAGTGTTTTAATATGTATTTATACACTTTTGAAAGACTTCAATACACTTATCAAAATACTTCTACTTAACAAAAATTCTTACAATTACATCCTCGTACAGTTTCATCAACAATTCTACTCGTATGCACCCGTATTCGTACTCGTACAATACACAGCTTTTAGATGTATGTACTATTGATATATACACTCCAATGATCAGCTCTTAGCAGCCCATGTGAGTCACCTAACACATGTGGGAACCATCATTTGGCAACTAGCATGAAATATCTCATAAAATTACAAAAATATGAGTAATCATTCATGACTTATTTACATGAAAACAAAATTACATATCCTTTATATCTAATCCATACACCAATGACCAAAAACACCTACAAACACTTTCATTCTTCAATTTTCTTCATCTAATTGATCTCTCTCAAGTTCTATCTTCAAGTTCTAAGTGTTCTTCATAAATTCTACAAGTTCTAGTTACATAAAATCAAGAATACTTTCAAGTTTGCTAGCTCACTTCCAATCTTGTAAGGTGATCATCCAACCTCAAGAAATCTTTGTTTCTTACAGTAGGTTATCATTCTAATACAAGGTAATAATCATATTCAAACTTTGGTTCAATTTCTATAACTATAACAATCTTATTTCAAGTGATGATCTTACTTGAACTTGTTTTCGTGTCTTGATTCTGCTTCAAGAACTTCAAGCCATCCAAGGATCCGTTGAAGCTAGATCCATTTTTCTATTTTCCATTAGGTTTATCAAAGGAACTTAAGGTAGTAATGATGTTCATAACATCATTCGATTCATACATATAAAGCTATCTTATTCAAAAGTTTAAACTTGTAATGACTAGAACATAGTTTAGTTAATTCTAAACTTGTTCGCAAACAAAAGTTAATCCTTCTAACTTGACTTTTAAAATCAACTAAACACATGTTCTATATCTATATGATATGCTAACTTAATGATTTAAAACCTGGAAACACGAAAAACACCGTAAAACCGGATTTACGCCGTCGTAGTAACACCGCGGGCTGTTTTGAGTTAGTTAATTAAAAACTATGATAAACTTTGATTTAAAAGTTGTTATTCTGAGAAAATGATTTTTATTATGAACATGAAACTATATCCAAAAATTATGGTTAAACTCAAAGTGGAAGTATGTTTTCTAAAATGGTCATCTAGACGTCGTTCTTTCGACTGAAATGACTACCTTTACAAAAACGACTTGTAACTTATTTTTCTGACTGTAAACCTATACTTTTTCTGTTTAGATTCATAAAATAGAGTTCAATATGAAACCATAGCAATTTGATTCACTCAAAACGGATTTAAAATGAAGAAGTTATGGGTAAAACAAGATTGGATAATTTTTCTCATTTTAGCTACGTGAAAATTGGTAACAAATCTATTCCAACCATAACTTAATCAACTTGTATTGTATATTATGTAATCTTGAGATACCATAGACACGTATACAATGTTTTGACCTATCATGTCGACACATCTATATATATTTCGGAATAACCATAGACACTCTATATGTGAATGTTGGAGTTAGCTATACAGGGTTGAGGTTGATTCCAAAATATATATAGTTTGAGTTGTGATCAATACTGAGATACGTATACACTGGGTCGTGGATTGATTCAAGATAATATTTATTGATTTATTTCTGTACATCTAACTGTGGACAACTAGTTGTAGGTTACTAACGAGGACAGCTGACTTAATAAACTTAAAACATCAAAATATAGTAAAAGTATTGTAAATATATTTTGAACATAGGTTTTAAAATCTGTGAAAGTGAGTTATAGTCCCACTTTTAAAATCTAATATTTTTGGGATGAGAATACATGCAGGTTTTATAAATGATTTACAAAATAGACACAAATACGTGAAACTACATTCTATGGTTGAATTATCAAAATCGAATATGCCCCTTTTTATTAAGTCTGGTAATCTAAGAATTAGGGAACAGACACCTTAATTGACGCGAATGCTAAAGATAGATCTATTGGGCCTAACAAACCCCATCCAAAGTACCGGATGCTTTAGCACTTCGAAATTTATATCATATCCGAAGGGTGTCCCGGAATGATGGGGATATTCTTATATATGCATCTTGTTAATGCCGGTTACCAGGTGTTCACCATATGAATGATTTTTATCTCTATGTATGGGATGTGTATTGAAATATGAAATCTTGTGGTCTATTGTTACGATTTGATATATATAGGTTAAACCTATAACTCACCAACATTTTTGTTGACGTTTAAAGCATGTTTATTCTCAGGTGAATACTAAGAGCTTTCGCTGTTGCATACTAAAATAAGGACAAGATTTGGAGTCCATGTTTGTATGATATTGTGTAAAAACTGCATTCAAGAAACTGATTTCGATGTAACATATTTGTATTGTAAACCATTATGTAATGGTCGTGTGTAAACAGGATATTTTAGATTATCATTATTTGATAATCTACGTAAAGCTTTTTAAACCTTTATTTATGAAATAAAGGTTATGGTTTGTTTTAAAAATGAATGCAGTCTTTGAAAAACGTCTCATTTAGAGGTCAAAACCTCGCAACGAAATCAATTAATATGGAACGTTTTTAATCAATAAGAACGGGACATTTCACCACAATGGAGTGAGGTGGCGGTTTGATTGATATGAACAAAGGTGGTTTTGATAAACCAAAATGAGAAGAAAAAAAGAGGGAGTTGTGATTGTATGTCATATTCTCATATGTGTAAGTTTGTATATATATATATATATATATATATATATATATATATATATATATATATATATATATATATATATATATATATATATATAAAAGTTCAAAGATGTGGATGTGGTATATATCTATTCTCAAATGTAAGCTCGTAATATATATATAGAAAGTTGATGATTTGAGATGTGGGGACGAACTAAAAAGAAGACAATGACTCATATAACTCCCCTGAAGATAAAGTGAATACAGTAATCGGGGTTCTCAATATGCACAGTAAAATATTTAATAATACTATTATATTCCAATTGATTCTATGGCAAAAGGTGTACGATCAATAACAAGAAAAGATGGCAAGTAGTGGTGAATGGAGCAGTAGATAGAGACTAGTAATGAATGTGTTTAATCATATATGTATATGTAATACTTTAAAATTAATAATTTATGATATTAATTTAATAATTATTATAATTATAATATAATCTATTAATAATGCATGTGATAGAATGAAAGGAAACAGTTCAGTAACTTAAATCTTTGATTTATTTGACGACAGGTTTAACACAGAGAGTATGTCGTACTCCGTTGTAAATCAGTGACGGATAAAAGTACACAAAAAAAATTCCATATTTTTTATATTAAATATAATTATTTATTTCGATATTTTAATGTGCAAAATTAGTCATAAAAAGTGGATTGATCATTAGCGATCAATCCCAAATAAAGGCGTTCGGAGTATTAAAATTTATCAAATAGTTTCCAAATATATTTTTAATAAACACTATAACTTATATAGTTAAATTGCAGATCAACGTTTATTTTTAAACTCACGTAAGTTCGAATTAAACTTTTCTAAATAATAATCGAAACATCCAACGAGTAATACAATTATTAAATATTTAATTTTTTTACTATACTTTATTTACATATAGTTATGTTGTAAATAATAATTAATATAATATTCTACTTTTATTTTATTTTACATAATACATTTTAATAACAACAACATATAATGTTTCGAATTACATTTCCAATTATTATTATATATATATATATATATATATATATATATATATATATATATATATATATATATATATATATATATATATATATATATATTCACACATAACTATTTACAAATAGTGGTTCGTGAATCGTCGGGAATGGTCGAAGGTCAATTGAATATATGAAACAGTTCAAAATTTTTGAGACTCAACATTACAGACTTCTCTTATCGCGTCAAAATTAATGTATCATATCGAGAGTTTGGTTTAAAATTAGTCAAAATCATATAAAGATTAAGTTTAAATTTGGTCGAAAATTTTCGGGTCGTCACAGTACCTACCCGTTAAAGAAATTTCGTCCTGAAATTTGATCGAGGTTGTCATGACTAATAATAAAAATGTTTTCATGACAAATATGAGTTGATAAATAAAGTTTTATCACCATTAAATAATATGGATAAAACAATTCGATTACTCGAAGTGTACGAGTGAAGCTATCACAAAACAGTGAAATGAAGAAATGGAGATTCGTCTTAACTTTTTATGTAGTCATGGTTAATCTTCCGGGATTCAAGGGATTTAAATAAATCTTCTAAATTTATATAAGATTTAATTCTTTGGTAATTAAGAAAATTAGGATCCTCTTTAATTAAATGCGGTAATCTGTCTCGATTACTACGTCTGATATTAGATTGATCTCTTAGGTTCCATTATTTTCACCAATCCTATACTTTCTGCCTCAATTAATACTTTCAAACAAATGCTAAATCTAGTTCTGATTCTTGATATTTTCCTAGCTATCGTATCTTTCATGCATCTTTTTCATTTACCACCGGAGGAATCTATTTACTCCTACTATGCTCTAGAGATTATAGTGTTTATTATTCTCACGTGTCTTTATCTTCCTATTCGCATAGATATACACGGTTTGTAATTTCTACGTTGTTGTCGTTCTTATATTTCGGAGCTCCATGCTTTTGTTTTCTCTTCCCGACCTAAAGTAAAGCGATCAAGACGTCTTGGTTTGTAGGTATGAAGTTCGAAAGAACATAACTAAGTTTATAGGCAGAAAGGAAAGGTAATAGCACGATTTGATTTGTTAAATTACCAGTATCACTTAGGATAAAACTATCAAGAATATATTTTCTTGATATGTTCAGAGGTTAATTAGAATGAAAGAGTTATGTAACATGGCACATGACGACGGTATGATCTGTGAACCATCATCACTTTCCATTAGAAATTCAGCATGACTTACTATAATATAATCACGTTGGCCGAGCGTCATTATATTATACTAGCTCATGCTTCAATTCCAAACACTTCTCCAGAAACCATTCATAATTTAAACTCGAGTTTTTACAAAATACAGAAACTAAAATATTTTCTTTTACGATGTAACATAGATAACATGAGGAGATAGATAATTTAGGACAAGAATATATATGAAAATATCCTCAGAAATATCGAAGATATTTATGATGATGTTTTGGAATTTCTAAGATCCAAGATTACTGAAGAAAATTCTTCCGCAAGGATTTAGAATAATTAAGGAGCAAGATATTCGCTAGAGATTTCGTCAGGTACTGAATCATCCAGATTCGTTAAGTTCTGGTTTAATCCTGGTGATTTGTCCATAGCCTCCTTCATAGTTTTGCATAATCCACTTTCCAGTATCAATTTTCTATTAAGTGTTTCCAACACTCTATTCTTTATCATCAAACTTTTGGCCATTAAGATCATCTACAGTTTTGCTGCTTCATCAGCATTCAAAGTCATCATAACCGAATCATTGGTTATCAATCCGAGGTGTTTCAAGAATTTCGAAGGATTTGAACGCAGATTGTAATTATCAAGATACAAATGAGGTTTAAGATGAAATCAAGTAGCAAACTTGAAGAAATATTTAGTTTCATATGTTATAATAAATATTTTAATTCATTTTAATTGTCCAATGTTATTAGTCCACAGTTAATAGTCCACAATTAGTAATTCAATAATTCATATATAGTTTAATATATAATATTCAAATTAATTAATACGTATCATGACCCATTGTATACATGTCTCAGACTCGATCACAACTCAAAGTATATATATTATTTTAGAATCAACCTCAACCCTGTATAGCTAACTCGAACATTACCGCATATAGAGTGTCTATGGTTATTCCAAATAATATATATATATATATATATATATATATATATATATATATATATATATATATATATATATATATATATATATATATATATATATATATATATATATATATATATATGTGTGTGTGTGTGTGTGTTTGTGTGTGTGTGTGTCGATATGATATGTCAAAACATTTTATACGTGTCCAGATATTTAAAATGCGTAAATAATAGTATTTAAATGATGATAAATAAAGTGCGTAAAATAAATAACAGAAACTAAATGACGATAAATAAAATTGCGAGAATTAAAATTGCGATGAATAAAATGTAATAAGGAATTAACAGTTATCTAGGAACAGTAAGCTAGGATTTTTGTTAGCGTGGATTCTTATCAAAATTTCTCATAGTTAATTTATTTGTTTCTAACAAATTTTATTTTTTTGTCCAATGTTTTCTTCATTATGCCACTTGTAGGATTCTGATAAGTCAAAATTCAAATATGAAATTGAATGAAAATTGTTATTCTGTGGTGAACGGATTCGTATATCTGTGGAAGTAAGTAGGATAGTAAATGACTGTTGAATCAGATTTTAAGAATGTACATGGTAACTTATTAATGTGAAATCTAAATATTCTTCGGGTATTACCTACCCGTTAAAATATTTTCACCATTAATAGTTTGTACCAAAGAATTTTAATTACAATATTTTATGAAAACATATATACGTATATATTTTCTTCAGATGTAATCATGGTTTAATGAGTTAATATGATATTAATCTCATTTGATTTTTCGTTTAGAACTAGAATAAATAATCTCTAAAACTTTAGAGATTATATAATCGCCGCCTAATATTTCTCCAATGAAGTTATAAATCAATACTTCATCGGTTATTGTTGTGAATATTTCATGAGGCGTATTGATGTAGAGAGATATGTAGAACAAGCTAGATGGTGTAGAACAGTACATAGAACAATATGTAGAATGAGGATTATGTTCAAGGTATAGATTATGATGTTGAGGCATGTGATGCGGATGTTGTTGTTGGTGCTACTACTGGTGCTGGTGGTGCTGCTGGTACGGATGGTGCTGTCTGTAATGCCTGCAAGTTGTGCATCATATTTTCCAAAGTCACTATTCGAGCGTGAAACTCGTTGACTTCTTCTATTATTTCGGGATGATTGGCGGTTGGAACAATCGGACGAATAAGGTTGAGAATTTTAGATATTATATAATCATTGCGAGATATCCTGGAAATTAGGGTGAATATAGTGTTTCGGACAGGTTCGCCGGTAAGTGCTTCAGGTTCTTCACCAAGAGGTGAATTCGGTTGGTGGAAAGGATCGCCTTCTTCTCGTCTCTATGGATTAAGTCAACTACGAACTCATCTCCAATTCATCCAGAATTGATGATGGCTAATTGGTTGATTCATTCCGATCACACTGCTTTCGAAGTTTAGGCGAATATCCGTGTCGGAATAACTGTCGGAATCCGAGGAACTCGAACTGGTTGAGGGATCCATATCGTACTATCAAATGAAGGATTTTTGATAAGAAATAGATTATAGGACATTGTAATGACCCAGAAATTTCCGACCAAATTTAAATTTTAATCTTTATATGATTCCGACATGATAAGCAAAGTCTGTAATGTTGAGTCTCGAAAACTTTGGAACAAATAGATGAATGCATTTGCCCTTTTGACCATTCCCGATGATTCACGAACAATTTATTTAAAATTAATTATGTAATATATATACATATATATATAAATGTAAGTATATATGATAATTAAAAATAATAAAATAGGATTTAAACATTTGAATTAAAAAGGTAAGATGAGTTATAAAATAATTATGTTGTAATTTAAAAGAATCTATATATAAATATATTTGATTTTTATGTATATTACAATATGTGTATAGAGTATAAATATTCAATTACATATCATATAATTAGAAACTATGATATAATTGATAAATTGTGATATTAACATATCAAATATAATTACAAGCTAAAAATATAAGTATGATTAAAATTATAATCTATTTATGATTTAATTATTAATTAAAGATATCATTTATTATTATATTCATTATTATCATTATCCTTAATAATATTATTAATTTTATTACTATTAGATTATTGTTATTATTACTATATTTTTTTAGTATTAATATTATTAATATATTTAATAATTATTAAGATTAATTATAATATATCAATATAAATACAAATATATAAATGCAGATAAATAAATACTGATATTTATTACTGGTATAATATAATAGGCGTGATATATATCTATTTATATCACTATCAGATTTTTTTTATTTTGTTTCCATCCAGCAAAATTCTGTATACCCGTGATATGGCTGCCGATTTTCAAATATCACAACAAAACAACAATTAACAAATTATATATATTACACTCATCCCTCAATCACAGATATATCTTATCTGTTACTGTATTAAAAAAAAGATTGAACCAAAGTCCAACTAAATAAAACCGTTCCCTCTGTTTATGAACATAAAACACCATGATTAGATTTAGAACCAATTGTCAAAATCTATTGATTCCATTGTGTTAGGAATCATTGAGTCAATCTATCTGCAAAATCTCATCTTCTAATTCTTCAAAACAAAAACGAATTCTCGAGTCAAAGATTGGGTTTTTAAAAGTCAAACAATGTTTATCGATAAAATTCGAGTTCATTTTTGAGTTTATAGAACAATTGACGATTTCTAAAGTTTTTAAAAAGGATTTACAACAACTTTTATGTTATAAGCTTGGCCTAATTCATTCTTGAAAACAATATTCATATTTTTTTAAAGAACTGCAGCGTCGAGCTGTTTGTTCTTCTAATTTTTTTTATTTTT
Organism: Rutidosis leptorrhynchoides; assembly: GCF_046630445.1. Lineage (NCBI taxonomy): Eukaryota > Viridiplantae > Streptophyta > Magnoliopsida > Asterales > Asteraceae > Rutidosis > Rutidosis leptorrhynchoides. The sequence goes on from NC_092337.1 coordinate 343,006,719, forward strand.
TTTATTTATTTTCTTTCTTTTCTCTGTTAGTTAATATCACGTTGAATATCGTTTCTGTGTTACATCATATAGCAGTAATACTAGGAATTGTGATGTTTAGTCGAATGGAATTTGGAACTGAGGAAGATGAAGTAGGAACAAGGTATTACGGATTATAATTAAATCGGTGGCATTTAGTAACAGAAAACAGAAATTGGAGGAGTGGTCAAGAGTGTTAGTGTGTTTGCTAGTGGTCGCGGGTTCGAGTCCTGTCTCGGGCAGTTCAGTTTTTTTTTAAAGAGAGTTCTACAAAGGTATAAATTAATAAAATTATTATAATTGTTATCATTATTATTATTATTTTGATTAATATCATTAATGTTACTACTATTATAATAATAATAATAATAATAATAATAATAATAATAATAATAATAATAATAATAATAATAATTATTATTATTATTATTATTATTATTATTATTATTATTATTATTATTATTATTATTATTATTATTATTATTATTATTATCACTTTCATTATTATTATTATTATTATCATTATTATTATTATTTTCACTATTATAATTAAAACTAGAAAAATATTTTATTTCTTTTCTTAAAATTTAACATTATTATCAGAGTTGTTACTTTTATTAAAGCTAATATCATAAAAATTAACATTATTATTAGTATTATTATTATCATTATTATTATTATCCTTAATTTAGTATATTTACAATTGTTAATAAATGATCTTTATATAAAAATATATTTAATACACATAACTTAACTATATTAATACTTTAATTTGTTTAATATATATAAAATGAATACCTTTAATTTAATAATAAAATATATAAGTTGTTAACATAAAAATCATATCACTAATAACTTACATACATATTCATTCGATTACGATTATATGTATTAATATATATACCTGATATAGGTTCGTAAATCCGAGGTCAACCTCACACCTATTCAATGATGTTATATGTATTTTTACTACAAAATACAGTATGGTGAGTATATAGTCCCACTTTTAAACTTTAAATATTTCGGGATGAGAATACATGCAAATTATGATTTACGTTATGGAAAAAAGTGATTAAAAATATATTCTACGTTGAGTTGTACCACTGATGTAGTGACCCGAACTTTTCCATGTTTATATATATTAATTGAGATTGATATTTACATGATTAAATGTTTCCAACATATTAAGCAATCAAACTTGTTAAGACTTGATTAATTGAAATAGGTTTCATATAGACAATTGACTACCCAAGTTGACCGGTGATTCACGAACGTTAAAACTTGTAAAAACTATATGATGACATATATATGGTTATATATATAGTTAACATGATATTATGATAAGTAAACATATCATTAAGTATATTAACAATGAACTACATATGTAAAAACAAGACTACTAACTTAATGATTTTGAAACGAGACATATATGTAACGATTATCGTTGTAACGACATTTAATGTATATATATATATCATATTAAGAGATATTCGTACATCATAATATCATGATAATATAATAATTTAAAATCTCTTTTGATATTATAAACATTGGGTTAACAACATTTAACAAGATCGTTAACCTAAAGGTTTCAAAACAACATTTACATGTAACGACTAACGATGACTTAACGACTCAGTTAAAATGTATATACATGTAGTGTTTTAATATGTATTCATACACTTTTGAAAGACTTCAAGACACTTATCAAAATACTTCTACTTAACAAAAATTCTTACAATTACATCCTCGTTCAGTTTCATCAACAATTCTACTCGTATGCACCCGTATTCGTACTCGTACAATACACAGCTTTTAGATGTATGTACTATTGGTATATACACTCCAATGATCAGCTCTTAGCAGCCCATGTGAGTCACCTAACACATGTGGGAACCATCATTTGGCAACTAGCATGAAATATCTCATAAAATTACAAAAATATGAGTAATCATTCATGACTTATTTACATGAAAACAAAATTACATATCCTTTATATCTAATCCATACACCAACGACCAAAAACACCTACAAACACTTTCATTCTTCAATTTTCTTCATCTAATTGATCTCTCTCAAGTTCTATCTTCAAGTTCTAAGTGTTCTTCATAAATTCCAAAAGTTCTAGTTTCATAAAATCAAGAATACTTTCAAGTTTGCTAGCTCACTTCCAATCTTGTAAGGTGATCATCCAACCTCAAGAAATCTTTGTTTCTTACAGTAGGTTATCATTCTAATACAAGGTAATAATCATATTCAAACTTTGGTTCAATTTCTATAACTATAACAATCTTATTTCAAGTGATGATCTTACTTGAACTTGTTTTCGTGTCATGATTCTGCTTCAAGAACTTCGAGCCATCCAAGGATCCGTTGAAGCTAGATCCATTTTTCTCTTTTCCAGTAGGTTTATCCAAGGAAATTAAGGTAGTAATGATGTTCATAACATCATTCGATTCATACATATAAAGCTATCTTATTCGAAGGTTTAAACTTGTAATCACTAGAACATAGTTTAGTTAATTCTAAACTTGTTCGCAAACAAAAGTTAATCCTTCTAACTTGACTTTTAAAATCAACTAAACACATGTTCTATATCTATATGATATGCTAACTTAATGATTTAAAACCTGGAAACACGAAAAACACCGTAAAACCGGATTTACGCCGTCGTAGTAACACCGCGGGCTGTTTTGGGTTAGTTAATTAAAAACTATGATAAACTTTGATTTAAAAGTTGTTATTCTGAGAAAATGATTTTTATTATGAACATGAAACTATATCCAAAAATTATGGTTAAACTCAAAGTGGAAGTATGTTTTCTAAAATGGTCATCTAGACGTCGTTCTTTCGACTGAAATGACTACCTTTACAAAAACGACTTGTAACTTATTTTTCCGACTATAAACCTATACTTTTTCTATTTAGATACATAAAATAGAGTTCAATATGAAACCATAGCAATTTGATTCACTCAAAACGGATTTAAAATGAAGAAGTTATGGGTAAAACAAGATTGGATAATTTTTCTCATTTTAGCTACGTGAAAATTGGTAACAAATCTATTCCAACCATAACTTAATCAACTTGTATTGTATATTATGTAATCTTGAGATACCATAGACACGTATACAATGTTTCGACCTATCATGTCGACACATCTATATATATTTCGGAACAACCATAGACACTCTATATGTGAATGTTGGAGTTAGCTATACAGGGTTGAGGTTGATTCCAAAATATATATAGTTTGAGTTGTGATCAATACTGAGATACGTATACACTGGGTCGTGGATTGATTCAAGATAATATTTATCGATTTATTTCTGTACATCTAACTGTGGACAACTAGTTGTAGGTTACTAACAAGGACAGCTGACTTAATAACCTTAAAACATCAAAATATATTAAAAGTGTTGTAAATATATTTTGAACATACTTTGATATATATGTATATATTGTTATAGGTTCGTGAATCAACCAGTGGCCAAGTCTTACTTCCCGACGAAGTAAAAATCTGTGAAAGTGAGTTATAGTCCCACTTTTAAAATCTAATATTTTTTGGATGAGAATACATGCAGGTTTTATAAATGATTTACAAAATAGACACAAGTACGTGAAACTACATTCTATGGTTGAATTATCGAAATCGAATATGCCCCTTTTTATTAAGTCTGGTAATCTAAGAATTAGAGAACAGACACCCTAATTGACGCGAATCCTAAAGATAGATCTATCGGGCCCAACAAGCCCCATCCAAAGTACCGGATGCTTTAGTACTTCGAAATTTATATCATATCCGAAGGGTGTCCCGGAATGATGGGGATATTCTTATATATGCATCTTGTTATTGTCGGTTACCAGGTGTTCACCATATGAATGATTTTTATCTCTATGTATGGGATGTGTATTGAAATATGAAATCTTGTGGTCTATTGTTACGATTTGATATATATAGGTTAAACCTATAACTCACCAACATTTTTGTTGATGTTTAAAGCATGTTTATTCTCAGGTGAATACTAAGAGCTTCCGCTGTTGCATACTAAAATAAGGACAAGATTTGGAGTCCATGTTTGTATGATATTGTGTAAAAACTGCATTCAAGAAACTGATTTCGATGTAACATATTTGTATTGTAAACCATTATGTAATGGTCGTGTGTAAACAGGATATTTTAGATTATCATTATTTGATAATCTACGTAAAGCTTTTTAAACCTTTATTTATGAAATAAAGGTTATGGTTTGTTTTAAAAATGAATGCAGTCTTTGAAAAACGTCTCATATAGAGGTCAAAACCTCGCAACGAAATCAATTAATATGGAACGTTTTTAATCAATAAGAACGGGACATTTCAGTTGGTATCAGAGCGTTGGTCTTAGAGAACCAGAAAATTTGCATTAGTGTGTCTTATCGAGTTTGTTAGGATGCATTAGTGATTCTGGACTTCGATCGTGTTTTCTTTAAAAATGATTGCTTAACATTTTTGTTGGAAACTATATATTTTTAACATATGAATATTATGTGATATATTAATCTCTTAACGTGTTTGATATTATGTGATAGATGTCTACCTCTAGAACAAGTCCCATTGACTCACCTAATAATAATGAAGAGTCAAATGTAAATTGGAATGATTCGTGGACTGATTCACAAGTTCCCGAAGAGGAACCGGAAGAAGAGTCGGAACCGGAAGAAGAATCGGAACCGGAAGAAGAATCGGAACCGGTGGGGGAAATAATAAAACGGTTAAGTAAAAGAGAATCGTCAACAAACCGACCAAGGTTAATTATGGTCAAGGGTGTTTCCACCAAGGAAGCAAAATATTGGGAGGATTACCAATTCTCCGATGAATCGGATTCCGACGAGAATTCCAATGATGTTATAGAAATTACCCCAACTGAATTTAAAAATGCAAAAGAAAATAATAAGGGAAAGGGCATAAAAATAGAGAAATCTAATTCCAACCCCGATGAACTTTATATGTATCGTCAACCCCCGAAGTCCTTAAGTTGTAACAATGACCCGGGAACCTCTAAACCACCAGGTTTTTCTAAACCAATGTGGACAACGACGGCTCGTATTAGAGGAACATCATATATCCCTAGAAACTTGGCAAAACGAACCAAAACCGAAGAAGAAGAAACGAGCGAGTCGGAATAAGATAGTTGTATTCGTGTGGTGTAATATATGTAATATAGTGTTCTTATGCTTTATGATATATGTAAAAATTGCTTGTATTAATAAGTATTTTTTTATGAATCTAACTCTTGTCTATTTTACAGTTTAAAAACACAAAATGGATAGACAACCCAATATTTTAAGAGACCTACCCGGAGACATGATTGATGAAATCTTGTCTAGAGTCGGCCAGAATTCCTCGGCACAACTATTTAAGGCGAGATCAGTTTGTAAGACATTCGAAGAACGTTCCAAGAATGTCTTGGTTTATAAGAGACTTTCGTTTGAAAGATGGGGGATAGCACATTGGGAAACCCATAAGTTACGATGTGTTTACTTTGACGCATATATTGCGGGGAACCCAAATGCTATTTTACGCAACGGGTTAAGAAATTATTTTGACTCAATATATCCGAATATTGGACTTCTTGATTTAGAAAAAGCGGCTAACATGCAACATGAAGAAGCATGTTATGCTTACGGATTAGTAATGTTCGCTTCTCACCAAAGTGATAACAAGAACATCGGGCTACAACTATTAAACAAAACGTTTCCACAAGTGACGGAGTCGGTAATTGGGGTAAGAAATGAGGTTTTTAGATTGTTACGGGACTGTTGGACATTACGTAACCCTCGTCCTTTTGACGACGTTACAACACGCTGTCTTATCAACGGCCATAACGGTTATGTTCCACAAGACCAAGGATGGGAAGTAATCCTAGTAAAACCAGAATGCATGACTTGTTTCTGGACGTATGAATTACGTGTCTTTATTGCCTTTGCTGAACGACTTGTGTACTAGCTAGAATTATCTTCACAACTATCTTGTATCAAAGTTATTGTGTGCTATATTTCATGCTTTATGTAAAATAAGCGGTATTGTAAGTTTGTAAAATATTGTATAAAAGTTTGAACGCGAAATATTATTATAATCAGTTTTTCATATAGAATTGTAGTAGTTGAATTGTATATTAGCTACTAAGTATGAACTTAACGGGTAGGTACTACCCGAATTTAAACTTATAAAACGCTAATATGAAGAAAAAGCTTTTATAAATGAGTTCATATTATGCTACGAAATACTATTAACTACTCTTAATATTCTGTATGATTAACTTGTTCCATTTGACTATTTTGAAGGAAATGGCACCGACTACTCGACACACCGTGAATATGAATGAAGAGGAATTCCGTACTTTTCTAGCTTCAAACATAGCCGCAGTACAGGCTGCGCTACATACCAACAATAACCTTGGATCTAGCAGTACAGGAAATCGTGTAGGATGCACCTACAAAGAATTCACTGCCTGCAAACCTTTGGAATTTGATGGAACCGAAGGACCGATCGGATTGAAACGGTGGACCGAGAAGGTCGAATCGGTGTTTGCCATAAGTAAGTGTACTGAAGAGGACAAAGTGAAGTACGCTACGCATACCTTCACAGGTTCTGCGTTAACATGGTGGAATACCTATCTAGAGTAAGTGGGACAAGACGATGCGTACGCACTACCGTGGTCAGCATTCAAGCACTTGATGAACGAGAAGTACTGTCCCAGAACCGAGGTCAATAAGCTCAAGACAGAACTTAGAGGGTTACGAACCCAAGGATTTGATATTACCACGTACGAAAGACGATTCACAGAATTGTGCCTATTGTGTCCGGGAGCATTCGAAGATGAGGAAGAGAAGATCGACGCATTTGTGAAAGGATTACCGGAAATAATCCAAGAAGATATAAGTTCACACGAGCCCGCCTCTATACAACAGGCATGTAGAATGGCTCACAAACTAGTGAACCAGATTGAAGAAAGAATTAAAGAACATACTGCTGAAGAGGCCAATGTGAAGCAAGTCAAAAGAAAGTGGGAGGATAACGGTGATAAGAATCACCAATACAACAACAACAGCAATTACAACAATAATCGCAACAATTATCCCAACAATCGCAACATCAATCGCAACTACAACAAACGGCCCAACAACAACAACAACAACAACAGCAACTACAACAATCATCCCAACAATAATAATAATCGCAACAACAACAACAATCAGAAGCAGCTATGCCAAAGGTGTGAAAAGTATCACTCGGGGTTCTGCACCAAATTTTGCAACAAGTGTAAAAGAAATGGTCATAGCGCGGCGAAGTGTGAGGTCTACGGACCAGGGGTTAATAGAACGAAAGGAACAAATGGTGTCGGAACGAGTAATGGCGGAGCAAGTAGTGTCGGAGCAAGTTATGCCAATGTAGTTTGTTATAAATGTGGAAAACCGAGCCACATTATTAGAAATTGCCCGAACCAGGAGAACACGAATGGACAAGGCCACGGAAGAGTTTTCAATATTAATGCGGCAGAGGCACAGGAAGACCCGGAGCTTGTTACGGGTACGTTTCTTATTGACAATAAATCTGCTTACGTTTTATTTGATTCGGGTGCGGATAGAAGCTATATGAGTAGAGATTTTTGTGCTAAATTAAGTTGTCCATTGACGCCTTTGGATAGTAAATTTTTACTCGAATTAGCAAATGGTAAATTAATTTCAGCAGATAATATATGTCGAAATCGAGAAATTAAACTGGTTAGCGAAACATTTAAGATTGATTTGATACCAGTAGAGTTAGGGAGTTTTGATGTGATAATCGGTATGGACTGGTTGAAAGAAGTGAAAGCAGAGATCGTTTGTTATAAAAATGCAATTCGCATTATACGAGAAAAAGGAAAACCCTTAATGGTGTACGGAGAAAAGGGCAACACAAAGCTACATCTTATTAGTAATTTGAAGGCACAAAAACTAATAAGAAAAGGTTGCTATGCTGTTCTAGCACACGTCGAGAAATTACAAACTGAAGAAAAGAGCATCAATGATGTTCCCATTGCAAAAGAATTTCCCGATGTATTTCCGAAAGAATTACTGGGATTACCCCCACATCGATCCGTTGAATTTCAAATAGATCTTGTACCAGGAGCTGCACCAATAGCTCGTGCTCCTTACAGACTCGCACCCAGCGAAATGAAAGAACTGCAAAGCCAATTACAAGAACTTTTAGAGCATGGTTTCATTCGACCAAGCACATCACCGTGGGGAGCTCCTGTTTTGTTTGTCAAGAAGAAAGATGGTACATTCAGGTTGTGTATCAACTACCGAGAGTTGAACAAACTTACCATCAAGAATCGCTACCCACTACCGAGAATCGACGACTTATTTGATCAACTACAAGGCTCGTCTGTTTATTCAAAGATTGACTTACGTTCCGGGTATCATCAAATGCGGGTGAAAGAAGATGATATTCCAAAGACTGCTTTCAGAACACGTTACGGTCATTACGAGTTTATGGTCATGCCGTTTGGTTTAACTAATGCACCAGCTGTGTTCATGGACCTTATGAACCGAGTGTGTGGACCATACCTTGACAAGTTTGTCATTGTTTTCATTGATGACATACTTATTTACTCAAAGAATGACCAAGAACACGGTGAACATTTGAGAAAGGTGTTAGAAGTATTGAGGATGGAAGAATTGTACGCTAAGTTTTCAAAGTGTGCATTTTGGTTGGAAGAAGTTCAATTCCTCGGTCACATAGTGAACAAAGAAGGTATTAAGGTGGATCCAGCAAAGATAGAAACTGTTGAAAAGTGGGAAACCCCGAAAACTCCGAAACACATACGCCAGTTTTTAGGACTAGCTGGTTACTACAGAAGGTTCATCCAAGACTTTTCCAGAATAGCAAAACCCTTGACTGCATTAACGCATAAAGGGAAGAAATTTGAATGGAATGATGAACAAGAGAAAGCGTTTCAGTTATTGAAGAAAAAGCTAACTACGGCACCTATATTGTCATTGCCTGAAGGGAATGATGATTTTGTGATTTATTGTGACGCATCAAAGCAAGGTCTCGGTTGTGTATTAATGCAACGAACGAAGGTGATTGCTTATGCGTCTAGACAATTGAAGATTCACGAACAAAATTATACGACGCATGATTTGGAATTAGGCGCGGTTGTTTTTGCATTAAAGACTTGGAGGCACTACTTATATGGGGTCAAAAGTATTATATATACCGACCACAAAAGTCTTCAACACATATTTAATCAGAAACAACTGAATATGAGGCAGCGTAGGTGGATTGAATTATTGAATGATTACGACTTTGAGATTCGTTACCACCCGGGGAAGGCAAATGTGGTAGCCGATGCCTTGAGCAGGAAGGACAGAGAACCCATTCGAGTAAAATCTATGAATATAATGATTCATAATAACCTTACTACTCAAATAAAGGAGGCGCAACAAGGAGTTTTAAAAGAGGGAAATTTAAAGGATGAAATACCCAAAGGATCGGAGAAGCATCTTAATATTCGGGAAGACGGAACCCGGTATAGGGCTGAAAGGATTTGGGTACCAAAATTTGGAGATATGAGAGAAATGGTACTTAGAGAAGCTCATAAAACCAGATACTCAATACATCCTGGAACGGGGAAGATGTACAAGGATCTCAAGAAACATTTTTGGTGGCCGGGTATGAAAGCCGATGTTGCTAAATACGTGGGAGAATGTTTGACGTGTTCTAAGGTCAAAGCTGAGCATCAGAAACCATCAGGTCTACTTCAACAACCCGAAATCCCGGAATGGAAATGGGAAAACATTACCATGGATTTCATCACTAAATTGCCAAGGACTGCAAGTGGTTTTGATACTATTTGGGTAATAGTTGATCGTCTCACCAAATCAGCACACTTCCTGCCAATAAGAGAAGATGACAAGATGGAGAAGTTAGCACGACTGTATTTGAAGGAAGTCGTCTCCAGACATGGAATACCAATCTCTATTATCTCTGATAGGGATGGCAGATTTATTTCAAGATTCTGGCAGACATTACAGCAAGCATTAGGAACTCGTCTAGACATGAGTACTGCCTATCATCCACAAACTGATGGGCAGAGTGAAAGGACGATACAAACGCTTGAAGACATGCTACGAGCATATGTTATTGATTTCGGAAACAGTTGGGATCGACATCTACCATTAGCAGAATTTTCCTACAACAACAGCTACCATTCAAGCATTGAGATGGCGCCGTTTGAAGCACTTTATGGTAGAAAGTGCAGGTCTCCGATTTGTTGGAGTGAAGTGGGGGATAGACAGATTACGAGTCCGGAGATTATACAAGAAACTACCGAGAAGATCATCCAAATTCAACAACGGTTGAAAACCGCCCAAAGTCGACAAAAGAGCTACGCTGACATTAAAAGAAAAGATATAGAATTTGAAATTGGAGAGATGGTCATGCTTAAAGTTGCACCTTGGAAAGGCGTTGTTCGATTTGGTAAACGAGGGAAATTAAATCCAAGGTATATTGGACCATTCAAGATTATTGATCGTGTCGGACCAGTAGCTTACCGACTTGAGTTACCTCAACAACTCGCGGCTGTACATAACACTTTCCACGTCTCGAATTTGAAGAAATGTTTTGCTAAAGAAGATCTCACTATTCCGTTAGATGAAATCCAAATCAACGAAAAACTTCAATTCATCGAAGAACCCGTCGAAATAATGGATCGTGAGGTTAAAAGACTTAAGCAAAACAAGATACCAATTGTTAAGGTTCGATGGAATGCTCGTAGAGGACCCGAGTTCACCTGGGAGCGTGAAGATCAGATGAAGAAGAAATACCTGCATCTCTTTCCAGAAGATTCGTCAACACCTTCAACAGCTTAAAATTTCGGGACGAAATTTATTTAACGGGTAGTTACTGTAGTGACCCGAACTTTTCCATGTTTATATATATTAATTGAGATTGATATTTACATGATTAAATGTTTCCAACATATTAAGCAATCAAACTTGTTAAGACTTGATTAATTGAAATAGGTTTCATATAGACAATTGACTACCCAAGTTGACCGGTGATTCACGAACGTTAAAACTTGTAAAAACTATATGATGACATATATATGGTTATATATATAGTTAAATGATATTATGATAAGTAAACATATCATTAAGTATATTAACAATGAACTACATATGTAAAAACAAGACTACTAACTTAATGATTTTGAAACGAGACATATATGTAACGATTATCGTTGTAACGACATTTAATGTATATATATCATATTAAGAGATATTCGTACATCATAATATCATGATAATATAATAATTTAAAATCTATTTTGATATTATAAACATTGGGTTAACAACATTTAACAAGATCGTTAACCTAAAGGTTTCAAAACAACATTTACATGTAACGACTAACGATGACTTAACGACTCAGTTAAAATGTATATACATGTAGTGTTTTAATATGTATTCATACACTTTTGAAAGACTTCAAGACACTTATCAAAATACTTCTACTTAACAAAAATTCTTACAATTACATCCTCGTTCAGTTTCATCAACAATTCTACTCGTATGCACCCGTATTCGTACTCGTACAATACACAGCTTTTAGATGTATGTACTATTGGTATATACACTCCAATGATCAGCTCTTAGCAGCCCATGTGAGTCACCTAACACATGTGGGAACCATCATTTGGCAACTAGCATGAAATATCTCATAAAATTACAAAAATATGAGTAATCATTCATGACTTATTTACATGAAAACAAAATTACATATCCTTTATATCTAATCCATACACCAACGACCAAAAACACCTACAAACACTTTCATTCTTCAATTTTCTTCATCTAATTGATCTCTCTCAAGTTCTATCTTCAAGTTCTAAGTGTTCTTCATAAATTCCAAAAGTTCTAGTTTCATAAAATCAAGAATACTTTCAAGTTTGCTAGCTCACTTCCAATCTTGTAAGGTGATCATCCAACCTCAAGAAATCTTTGTTTCTTATAGTAGGTTATCATTCTAATACAAGGTAATAATCATATTCAAACTTTGGTTCAATTTCTATAACTATAACAATCTTATTTCAAGTGATGATCTTACTTGAACTTGTTTTCGTGTCATGATTCTGCTTCAAGAACTTCGAGCCATCCAAGGATCCGTTGAAGCTAGATCCATTTTTCTCTTTTCCAGTAGGTTTATCCAAGGAACTTAAGGTAGTAATGATGTTCATAACATCATTCGATTCATACATATAAAGCTATCTTATTCGAAGGTTTAAACTTGTAATCACTAGAACATAGTTTAGTTAATTCTAAACTTGTTCGCAAACAAAAGTTAATCCTTCTAACTTGACTTTTAAAATCAACTAAACACATGTTCTATATCTATATGATATGCTAACTTAATGATTTAAAACCTGGAAACACGAAAAACACCGTAAAACCGGATTTACGCCGTCGTAGTAACACCGCGGGCTGTTTTGGGTTAGTTAATTAAAAACTATGATAAGCTTTGATTTAAAAGTTGTTATTCTGAGAAAATGATTTTTATTATGAACATGAAACTATATCCAAAAATTATGGTTAAACTCAAAGTGGAAGTATGTTTTCTAAAATGGTCATCTAGACGTCATTCTTTCGACTGAAATGACTACCTTTACAAAAACGACTTGTAACTTATTTTTCCGACTATAAACCTATACTTTTTCTATTTAGATACATAAAATAGAGTTCAATATGAAACCATAGCAATTTGATTCACTCAAAACGGATTTAAAATGAAGAAGTTATGGGTAAAACAAGATTGGATAATTTTTCTCATTTTAGCTACGTGAAAATTGGTAACAAATCTATTCCAACCATAACTTAATCAACTTGTATTGTATATTATGTAATCTTGAGATACCATAGAGACGTATACAATGTTTCGACCTATCATGTCGACACATCTATATATATTTCGGAACAACCATAGACACTCTATATGTGAATGTTGGAGTTAGCTATACAGGGTTGAGGTTGATTCCAAAATATATATAGTTTGAGTTGTGATCAATACTGAGATACGTATACACTGGGTCGTGGATTGATTCAAGATAATATTTATCGATTTATTTCTGTACATCTAACTGTGGACAACAAGTTGTAGGTTACTAACAAGGACAGCTGACTTAATAACCTTAAAACATCAAAATATATTAAAAGTGTTGTAAATATATTTTGAACATACTTTGATATATATGTATATATTGTTATAGGTTCGTGAATCAACCAGTGGCCAAGTCTTACTTCCCGACGAAGTAAAAATCTGTGAAAGTGAGTTATAGTCCCACTTTTAAAATCTAATATTTTTGGGATGAGAATACATGCAGGTTTTATAAATGATTTACAAAATAGACACAAGTACGTGAAACTACATTCTATGGTTGAATTATCGAAATCGAATATGCCCCTTTTTATTAAGTCTGGTAATCTAAGAATTAGGGAACAGACACCCTAATTGACGCGAATCCTAAAGATAGATCTATCGGGCCCAACAAGCCCCATCCAAAGTACCGGATGCTTTAGTACTTCGAAATTTATATCATATCCGAAGGGTGTCCCGGAATGATGGGGATATTCTTATATATGCATCTTGTTATTGTCGGTTACCAGGTGTTCACCATATGAATGATTTTTATCTCTATGTATGGGATGTGTATTGAAATATGAAATCTTGTGGTCTATTGTTACGATTTGATATATACAGGTTAAACCTATAACTCACCAACATTTTTGTTGACGTTTAAAGCATGTTTATTCTCAGGTGAATACTAAGAGCTTCCGCTGTTGCATACTAAAATAAGGACAAGATTTGGAGTCCATGTTTGTATGACATTGTGTAAAAACTGCATTCAAGAAACTGATTTCGATGTAACATATTTGTATTGTAAACCATTATGTAATGGTCGTGTGTAAACAGGATATTTTAGATTATCATTATTTGATAATCTACGTAAAGCTTTTTAAACCTTTATTTATGAAATAAAGGTTATGGTTTGTTTTAAAAATGAATGCAGTCTTTGAAAAACGTCTCATATAGAGGTCAAAACCTCGCAACGAAATCAATTAATATGGAACGTTTTTAATCAATAAGAACGGGACATTTCAACTGACATACTTCCCTGTAGCTTAGTAACTACTATTTACATGGGGTAGTGTACACGCAAATCCTGTTGATAGATCTATCGGGCCTGACAACCTCAACCGGGCTGGACGACCAGCATTCAACGGTTGCACAGTACTTCGTTTAGGTGACTACATTTGGTACGGTGTAGTGAGATTTCATAATAAAGGGAATATGCGACGTTGATTAAATGTTAAGTATGGTTACCAAGTGCTCAACCACTTAGAATATTTTTATTAAAACGTTTATGAATATGAAATCTTGTGGTCCATAGTTATAACGCTGCTAGCATCAAACCTATATCTCACCAACTTTATGTTGACTTTTTAAAGCATGTTTATTCTCAGGAATTACAGAAATCTTCCGATGTGCATTAGCTCATATTAAGGATATTATTTGGGGCCATTCATGCCATATTTCAAAAAGACGTTGCATTCGAGTCGTTGAAGTTCATTAAGGATTATAATTAAGTAAATGACAGATTAGGTCATTCGGATACTATGAAATGATACACATGCCTGCCAACTATTGGTGTAATGAAAGGTTGTCTTTTAAAAACAAATGCAACGTTTGTAAAATGTATCATATAGAGGTCAAGTACCTCGCAATGTAACCAACTATTGTGATTCATTTATAATCAATATGGACTTCGTCCGGATGGATTAGGAGCGGTCCTTTCAGTTGGTATCAAAGCGGTGGTCATAGCGAACCAGGTCTTGCATTAGTGTGTCTAACTAGTAGTTGTTAGGATGCATTAATGAGTCTGGACTTCGACCTAGTAGTTGTTAGGTTATGTTAATGAGTCTAGACTTGAACCTGGTCTGCATGTTAAAAGTGTTTGCTTACCACCATTTGTCGAAAAATATCTACTTGTCATTTTCAGTCTCGACGCGTCTTATTGCAATTATTGCATAGACGGCGTACAGACAAATTCACATCCCATCACATTAAGTCTTGTCTGACACGTTTCCTTAATTCCCTCCGTAATCTACGGGATCTCCTGTACTATGTATAGGTATTCTATGTAATTAGAATATCATCCGATATCCGAAAATCATTTCATATCGAAAACCCTTTATCTAATCGTACAAAATGGAACTCACCACTAGTTCAAGTCCCTCAGATTCCGATATGGAGTTTCACCTAAGCTCCAAAAGCAGCGTCACCAGAATGAATCACCCAGTCATCCATCCCCAATTCATCTGATGTGTTCGTAGTTGACTTAAATAATGGAGACGAGAAGAAGGCGATCCTTTCCTTCCACCAACCGAATTCATCACTTGGCGAAAAACCTGAAGCACTTACCGACGAACCAGTTCGAAACACCATCATCACTCTCATTTCCAGAATATCTCGCAACCATTATATAATATCTCAAATTCTAAACCTTATCCATCCCCTTGTTCAAACCGCCAATCATCCCGGAATAATAGAAGAAGTCAACGAATTTCGCACTCGAGTTGTAGCTTTGGAAAATATGGTGCAGAACCTACCAGCTTCAGCAACATCATCGGCATCAACAGTACCTCCAACATCGACACCAGTACCACCAACAACCCAAATTTCAAAATCACACGCCTCAACATCTCATTCTCTACCTCGAGCATAATGATCGTTCTACGTATCGTTCCACCTACTTTATCTTCGTTCTACATATCGTTCTACATTGATTATCTCCCCTCAACATGGCGATTATGTAATTTCTAAAGTTCTAGAGATTATGTAATCTAGTATTAACGATAAATCAAATGAGTTTAATATTTTATAGACTCATTAAATCCATGATTACATCTGAAGAAAATATATATGTATATATGTTTTCATAAAGATTGCAATTAAACATTCTTTTGTACAAACTGTTAATGGTGAAAATATTTTAACGGGTAGGTAATACCCCAGGAATATTTAGATTTCACATTAATAAGTTACACTGTACATTCTTCAAATCTGATTTAATGATCATCTATTACCCTATTTACATTCACCGATATATGAATCTGTACACCACAGAATAACCATTCTCATTCAATTTCATATTTGGATTTT
Source organism: Rutidosis leptorrhynchoides (assembly GCF_046630445.1). Lineage (NCBI taxonomy): Eukaryota > Viridiplantae > Streptophyta > Magnoliopsida > Asterales > Asteraceae > Rutidosis > Rutidosis leptorrhynchoides. Next base: position 343,022,985 of record NC_092337.1, read on the forward strand.
GACCTATCGAAATCCAACAAGTGGCATAATGAAGAAAAACATTGGACAAAATAAAATTTGTTAAAAATAAACAAATTAATTATAAAGAATTTTGTTAAGAATCCACGCTAACTGTTCCTAGCTAACTGGTTACATTTTATTTACAGCAATTTAATTATCGCAATTTATATTCTCGCAATTTTATTTATCGTCATTTAAAATCGGGACACATGTACACAATACGTCGGATTAATTCTGAGACAATAAGTTGTACACGGGTCATGATACGTATTTATTAATTCGAATATTTGGTACATCCTAACACAATAAGTATACAATACGTTTTGATAAATCCTAAGACAATACGTACACAATACGTCTTAGTTAATTCTAAGACAATACGTTTACAATACGTCTCTGGGTTGATGCAAAGACAATACGTATACAATACGTCATTGGGCAATTCTAAGATTATATATATAAACCGATTATTGGACTATCAACTAAGGACTGCCATTATTGGAAAATTAAAATGAATTAAAATATTGATTATAACATATGAAACTAAACAATTCTTCAAGTTTACCACTTGATTTCTTCTTAAACCTCATTTGAATCTTGACGATTCCAATCCATGTTCAAATCTTTCATGATTCTTGAAGACACCTCAATCGAGAGGATGAGCCAACCGTACTTCATCTATGAAAGAAAAGATTGATGCATATAGTTATGCACCTGAAAAACTCTCGAAAACTAAGTAATCGTTTAACACGTAGTTGTGCTAATTCTTTTAGTGTTATTATTACCCAAAATAATTTGGGTAATCCCTTTCAAATTAGCCAATTTTGTCACAGCTCCATCAATTCAACTTCAATTTTTCAATCGGACTAGCCTTATTATAATCTCGATAGATACGTTGTCATTTCGCCATCGTTACCAGAGAATCGTTTATATTCCACCACTTTAGTGGTAAGATTACTAGCAACTTCATTGATCTGTGACTTTCTGAAAAATCATTATATTCATTGAAACCCCATCGTTTACTCATCCGCATCTTGCAACAAGAATTGCCATATCGATTACTAAAAATCAACAATCAGTATTTTGAAATCTCGCAACGTTTCTACTTCAATAGTTATATATACATATAACGTCTATCTCTTAAACTTCCACACTTCGAATGTGAAGTTTCTGAAAAACATCTCAACTATGAACTAGTTCTCACAATGCTAATGAAGCAGCAAAAACTGTAAACGACTTTAACAGTCAAAAGTTTGATGATAAGGAATAATGTGTTGGTAAAACCCAGAAAAAGAGAAGAGTTAGTACTGAACAACGGATTGAGCAGACCGTGATGGAGACCAAGGATAAAAACAAGGACCAAAGCCTGTATTTAAAGAATCTTGATGATTCTGTTTCTGACGAAGTCATTAATGAATACCTTGCTCCTGACTCTAAATCTTTGCGGACATTATTTTTCATCATCATCTTCTCATAAATATTATAAGATATCTTCGTATCTTATAATATTCTCTATAATTTTGGAGATATTTTTACAACTAATCTTATCTGAGATCATTTATCTATCCGTAATATCTGCGTTACAACATAAAAGAAACTGTGTTAGTTTCTAAATTCTGAAACCTTCGAGTTTAAAATATGAATGTTTTGAAGTAGTGTTAGGAACTGATGCATGAGTTAGTATAATATAATGACACTTGATCAACGTCATTATATTACAGTAAATCATGTTGAGTTTCTAATGGAATGTGATTATTCACAGTACCATCATCATGTGCCATGTTACACAACTCTTACATTCTATTTATTTTCTAAAAATATCAAGAAAATATTTCTTGATGATTCGGTCTTTTCCAGGATAATCTGGTAATTTGAAAAATCAAAATCGTACCATTACCATTTCTTTCTTAGAACATTAACAATGTTCATTCCGAAATCCATATGCGTGAATTCCGGACCATTACAAGAGATGCTTAATCACAAGAAGAGGAAACGAAAGAATGAAGCTCCAAAATAGAAATTGGAGTATAAATCGCAGCAAATAGGAGAAAGTATTAACTGTAGATGACAATAATTATAGAAGACAGAAGCAGGGGCATCGAAATATAAGGGAATATATAAAACTTAACAACAACCCTGAAACTACAAACCGTGCGTATCAATACGTATTGCCACGTAAAGGCACGGGAAAAATTAGTAACACTATAACCCCAAGATAATAATAGAAGTAAATAAAATCCTCCGGTGGTAGATGAAAAAGAAGAATGATAGATATGAAGGTTAGAAGTATATCAAGGAACAGAATAGGATGGAACATATTAACAAATACTATAAAGTATGAATAAAGGAAAAAGAATAGAAGGTGTGAGTTGTGGAAAATAAGGAAAAGAAGGAGTGGATTTATAGTGAAATATCTGACAGAGAAATCGAGACAGATTATCTCATTTAATCAAAGAAGATCCTGATTTCCCTAATCATCGAATAACCAAATCTTATTACGAAGATTTTCTCTAAATCCCATGAATTCCGGAAAACAATCGTAACCACGTCATCGGTTAAACGAATATACGTATACTCATTTCACTTTCTTGCGATAGCTTCACTTACTCTTCGCGTAATCAAATTGTTTTATCTATATTACTCAATGATGATAAAACTCTATTATCACCTCATGTTTGTCATAAAAACATTCTTATTACTATCCATAACGACCTCTATCAAATTTTGGGGACGAACTTTCTTTAACGGGTAGGTACTGTAATAACCCAGAAATTTCCGACCAAATTTAAATTTTAATCTTTATATGATTCCGACATGATAAGCAAAGTCTGTAATGTTGAGTCTCGAAAACTTTGGAACAAATAGATGAATGCATTTGCCCTTTTGACCATTCCCGATGATTCACGAACAATTTATTTAAAATTAATTATGTAATATATATACAAATATATAAATGTAAGTATATATGATAATTAAAAATAATAAAATAGGATTTAAACATTTGAATTAAAAAGATAAGATGAGTTATAAAATAATTATGTTGTAATTTAAAAGAATCTATATATAAATATATTTGATTTTTATGTATATTACAATATGTGTATAGAGTATAAATATTCAATTACATATCATATAATTAGAAACTATGATATAATTGATAAATTGTGATATTAACATATCAAATATAATTACAAGCTAAAAATATAAGTATGAATAAAATTATAATCTATTTATGATTTAATTATTAATTAAAGATATCATTTATTATTATATTCATTATTATCATTATCCTTAATAATATTATTAATTTTATTACTATTAGATTATTGTTATTATTAATATATTTTTTTAGTATTAATATTATTAATATATTTAATAATTATTAAGATTAATTATAATATATCAATATAAATACAAATATATAAATGTAGATAAATAAATACTGATATTTATTACTGATATAATATAATACGCGTGATATATATCTATTTATATCACTATCAGATTTTTTTTTTATTTTGTTTCCATCCAGCAAAATTCTGTATACCCGTGATATGGCTGCCGATTTTCAATTATCACAACAAAACAACAATTAACAAATTATATATATTACACTCATCCCTTAATCATAGATATATCTTATCTGTTACTGTATTAAAAAAAAAAGATTGAACCAAAGTCCAACTAAATAAAACCGTTCCCTCTGTTTATGAACATAAAACACAATGATTAGATTTAGAACCAATTATCAAAATCTATCGATGCCATTGTGTTAGGAATCATTGAGTCAATCTATCTGCAAAATCTCATCTTCTAATTCTTCAAAACAAAAATGAATTCTCGAGTCAAAGATTGGGTTTTTAAAAGTCAAACAATGTTTATCGATAAAATTCGAGTTCGTTTTTGAGTTTATGGAACAATTGATGATTTCTAAAGTTTTTAAAAAGGATTTACAACAACTTTTATGTTATAAGCTTGGCCTAATTCATTCTTGAAAACAATATTCATATTTTTTTTAAAGAACTGCAGCGTCGAGCTGTTTGTTCTTATTTTTTTTTATTTTTTTTATTTATTTTCTTTCTTTTCTCTGTTAGTTAATATCACGTTGAATATCGTTTCTGTGTTACATCATATAGCAGTAATACTAGGAATTGTGATGTTTAGTCGAATGGAATTTGGAACTGAGGAAGATGAAGTAGGAACTAGATATTACGGATTATAATTAAATCGGTGGCATTTAGTAACAGAAAACAGAAACTGGAGGAGTGGTCAAGAGTGTTAGTGTGTTTGCTAGTGGTCGCGGGTTCGAGTCCCGTCTCGGGCAGTTCAGTTTTTTTTAAAAAGAGTTCTACAAAGGTATAAATTAATAAAATTATTATAATTATTATTATTATTTTGATTAATATCATTAATGTTACTACTATTATAATAATAATAATAATAATAATAATAATAATAATAATAATAATAATAATAATAATAATAATAATAATAATAATAATAATAATAATAATAATAATAATTATTATTATTATTTTTATTATTATTATTATTATTATTATTATTATTATCACTTTCATTATTATTATTATTATCATTATTATTATTATTTTCACTATTATAATTAAAACTAGAAAAATATTTTATTTCTTTTCTTAAAATTTAACATTATTATCAGTGTTGTTACTATTATTAAAGCTAATATCATAAAAATTAACATTATTATTAGTATTATTATTATCATTATTATTATTATCCTTAATTTTGTATATTTACAATTGTTAATAAATGATCTTTATATAAAAATATATTTAATACACATAACTTAACTGTATTAATACTTTAATTTGTTTAATATATATAAAATGAATACCTTTAATTTAATAATAAAATATATAAGTTATTAATATAAAAATCATATCACTAATAACTTACATACATATTCATTCGATTACGATTATATGTATTAATATATATACCTGATATAGGTTCGTGAATCCGAGGTCAACCTCACACTTATTCAATGATGTTATATGTATTTTTACTACAAAATACAGTATGGTGAGTATATAGTCCCACTTTTAAAGTTTAAATATTTTGGGATGAGAATACATGCAAATTATGATTTACGTTAGGGAAACAAGTGATTAAAAATATATTCTACGTTGAGTTGTACAACTGGCATACTTCCCTGTAGCTTGGTAACTACTATTTACATGGGGTAGTGTAAACGCGAATCCTGTTGATAGATCTATCAGGCCTAACAACCCCAACCGGGCTGGACGACCAGCATTCAACGGTTGCACAGTACTTCATTTCAGTGACTACATTTGGTACGGTGTAGTGAGATTTCATAATAAAGGGAATATGCGACGTTGATTAAATGTTAAGTATGGTTACCAAGTGCTCAACCACTTAGAATATTTTTATTAAAACGTTTATGAATATGAAATCTTGTGGTCCATAGTTATAATGCTGCTAGTATCAAACCTATATCTCACCAACTTTATGTTGATGTTTTAAAGCATGTTTATTCTCAGGAATTACAGAAATCTTCCGCTGTGCATTAGCTCATATTAAGGATATTATTTGGGGCCATTCATGCCATATTTCAAAAAGACGTTGCATTCGAGTCGTTGAAGTTCATTAGAGATTATTATTAAGTAAATGACAGATTAGGTCATTCGGATACTATGAAATGATACACATGCCTGCCAACTATTGGTGTAATGAAAGGTTGTCTTTTAAAAACAAATGCAACGTTTGTAAAATGTATCATATAGAGGTCAAGTACCTCGCAATGTAACCAACTATTGTGATTCATTTATAATCGATATGGACTTCATTCGGATGGATTAAGAGCGGTCCTTTCAGAAATAGAGTAGTACCCTGCAATACATAATTTACATATGCATATATAATACTAAAATCCCATAAGTTACGGAGGAATCTACGGAAGCTGTCAGGCAAAGTTTACAGTAACAGATACGGTAAGATATGTGTTTTGTGTATACACTATCGATGTACTAAATGCAGTAAGACGTGTCTAGACTAAGAATGATAAGCAGGTAATTTTCCAAACATTTGGTCCCATTGCGAGGTACTGTCCTAAATATGTCATGAACGACTCCACGTAATATCCTTAAAATGAGCAAATACACAGCGGAAGATTTCTTTCATACCTGAGAATAAACATGCTTTAAAGTATCAACCAAAAGGTTGGTGAGTTCATAGGTTTATCGTAATCAATTATTTCCATAATTTTAATAGACCACAAGATTCTCATTTTTCATAAATAACATTACACTCGTAAGTGTAATAAAAATCCATTCGTATGATGAACACCTGGTAACTGACATTAACATAATGCATATAGAATATCCCCCGCATACTCGCAAGTATGCCATAAATATTGACGATCGCAATCACCATTTAAATCAAAGTACTAAAGCATTCCAAATTCCAGAATGGGGTTTGTTAGGTCCAATAGATATATCTTTAGGATTCACGTCAATTAGGGGCCATTTCCCTAATTCTTAGGTTACCAGACTTGAAGGGGCGATATTCGGTTTAATAATCCAAACATAGAATGTAGTTTTAAGTACTTGTGTCTATTTCGTCAAACATTTATAAAACAGTGCATGTATTCTCAGTCCCAAAAATATATATTGCAAAAGCATTTAAAAAGGGATCAAATGAAACTCACAATACAATATTTTGTAGTAAAAATATGCATACGACTGAACTGAACAATGCAGGGTTGACATCGGATTCACGAACCTATATCAAGTATATATATTAACACACATACTACAATTAACAAGCTTAATATTATTAATATACTTCTTGTATTAATAATTTATATGTTATATTAATAATTAAATAACTTATATTTATTCTATATATTTTAAGTAGTTAATATTTATTTTCATGATACCTTTATTAGTATTAATATAGTAAATACTTATTTAAGTAGTTTATTCTATTAGGGTTTATATATGATAACAATCTATATTTATATATTAATTGATATATAGTTTAATTAATATCCTCTTAATAAAAAAATAATGATATGTAATATTAATATTATTGGAATGTATTTTTATATAAAATATCTATTTGTAATAATATTGATACTGATAAGAATGATAATAATAATGATAATAATAATAATGATAATAATAATTGTGATAATAATAATTTTAATCGAAATGTTAAATTTTAAATAAAAATGATAGTTTTAATAAAAATGATAATTTTGAAAATAATGATACTTTACTTTAATAATATAATGATAATAATAACAGTGTTAATAAAAATAAATCCGATTTTCCATATGCTTCGTGTATAATTTCTAAACTTATAATTTCAGTTCCTATAACTTAATTTCATGGTCATAATTGTACATGTATTCATATAATTTTATAACTATTTTACATAATTTTTCTATAACAACTTTTATTATTAATTTTATAATATAAATGTTATTTACATGTTCAAAATCATGTTAATAATTATAACAATAACAATGATATTAATATTTATATAATGATATTAATACTAATATTAATGATAATAATAACTTGTATTATGATAGTAATAATAATGATTATCTTAACAATAATAACAATAACTAATAATAATAATAATAATAATAATAATAATAATAATAATAATAATAATAATAATAATAATAATAATAAGAGTAATAATAATAAAAATAACTACCTTCACAAGAAAAAGCTCCAAAAAAATAACTGGCTTAGCCCAGGATCGAACTCGCGACCTCTCGTTCACTGACCACACACCCAACCAACCCTCTGTTTATTCATTTTCATTTTAAATCGTGGGTTAAAACTATATAACCAGTTTTTATGTCGGTTCTTCTCTTCTTCATCTATCATATTTAACTACGAATCATTTTCATAATCATAATCTTAAATCATAGTCCATGATCATACTCATAATCCGTGAACATAATCATAATTAATTTATTATCATCATCATGAATCATTATTATACCCACAACTACTCATCATTTTCAACCCTAAACATGATCATAATTGTGATTATCATATCTATCGTCGCGTTCATTTACTTTCGCCACCTTCATCACCGTAACAGGAGCACAGAAGTAGGTATATCAATTCAATCCTACTGTTGTCGAGAAATAACCAGAAGGATAGAAAGATGGATTTGCAAATCGTGACCATGTTAATCAAGCTTTTACGCCTCATTTAGAGCCCAACAAGTAAGCTTAATTGTGCAGCCCAATTATAAAACAAAAGAAGTCTAATTATCTAGTCCATTAGCACACAAAACAGTAGCCCAAAAATCATAACACAAAAGTATTCGATTCCTTTTCTTTTCTTTTTAAACCGACGCACACAAGTGGGTTGTGGGGGTATCATTGTTTAGTAATATGTCGGCCATCATTACTTTCCATCAAATATCACCATTAATTTGTAAAAAAAAAAGTAAACAAGGCAGCAGTATTACACGATTTAAAGGTGGGGCTCTTGTCGACAGGAAAGAATTCAAGCATGTGACAGGAAGTGGGTGTTGAGGTGTGCTCGATTTGAAATAGAAAAATGTAAGTAATAGTTGGGAAACAAGTGGGTCTGTGATGGCGGGTTTCGGTTTTTAAGGGTAGAGAGATAGAGAGAGAAGAAGAACAAGGAATAAAGAGATGGTAGCATATAAGAAACAAGTGGTTTTGTTGGTTGTTGTGGTGATAATAAGATAGCGATTGATTTTCGATGAAGATGGTTGATGTGAAGTTCTCGCTTGTGCAGTAACTTGAGAGGAATCGAGTAAGTGTGTAGCTTGCATGATGAGGGTGTCAATGGTGGATTGGGGATGGAATTTTAATGACGAGTGTGATGAAGGTTTAGTTCATGACTAACGGTAGTAACTTCGAATCAATAAGCCAGTGGTCATGACATTAATTCTGGGTGGTTTTCGTTTGTTGATATCATGAAGAATAGTATCATTCAAAAGTGAGGGTCAAATTAGTTTAAGATGATTGTCTATGGTGATGAGGGTGCAAGTAGTGATTCATGAAATGAATGAAGGGTGAGGTGATTATTTGAAGGGGTTTTAGGGTGGTTTACTGATAACAAACACAGGTATAGCAGTAGCAGCAACAATGGTTCGAACCAGTGGTGTCTTTGGGTGTTTGGTTCATCTGATAGAAACATCAAATGAAGGAAACAATGATAATGATGGTGGTTCATGTTAGTGGGTGTTGGATGATAGCCACAATTGAGTGAGGTGGCGGTTTGATTGATGTGAACAAAGGTGTTTTTGATCGAGCAAAATGAGAAGAAGAAAAGAGGGAGTTGTGATTGTATGTCATATTCTCATATGTGTAAGTTTGTATATGTATATGTATTATATATAAAAGTTCAAAGATGTGGATGTGGTATATATCTATTCTCAAATGTAAGCTCGTAATATATATATAGAAAGTTGATGATTTGAGATGTGGGGACGAACTAAAAAGAAGACAATGACTCATATAACTCCCGTGAAGATAAAGTGAATACAGTAATCGGGGTTCTCAATATGCACAGTAAAATATTTAATAATACTATTATATTCCAATTGATTCTATGGCAAAAGGTGTACGATCAATAACAAGAAAAGATGGCAAGTAGTGGTGAATAGAGCAATAGATAGAGACTAGTAATGAATGTGTTTAATCATATATGTATATGTAATACTTTAAAATTAATAATTTATGATATTAATTTAATAATAATTATTATAATTATAATATAATCTATTAATAATGCATGTGATAGAATGAAAGGAAACAGTTCAGTAACTTAAATCTTTGATTTATTTGCCGACAGGTTTAACACAGAGAGTATGTCGTACTCCGTTGTAAATCAGTGACGGATAAAAGTACGCAGAAAAATTCCATATTTTTTATATTAAATATAATTATTTATTTCGATCTTTTAATGTGCAAAATTAGTCATAAAAAGTGGATTGATCATTAGCGATCAATCCCAAATAAAGGCGTTCGGAGTATTAAAATTTATCAAATAGTTTCCAAATATATTTTTAATAAACACTATAACTTATATAGTTAAATTTCGGATCAACGTTTATTTTTAAACTCACGTAAGTTCGAATTAAACTTTTCTAAATAATAATCGAAACGTCCAATGAGTAATACAATCATTTAATATTTTTTATTTTTTACTATACTTTATTTTCATATAGTTATGTTGTAAATAATAATTATTATAATATTCTACTTTTATTTTATTTTACATAATACATTTTAATAACAACAACATATAATGTTTCGAATTACATTTCCAACTATTATATATATATATATATATATATATATATATATATATATATATATATATATATATATATATATATATATATATATATATATATATATATATATATATATATATATATATATATATATATATATATATATTCACACATAACTATTTACAAATAGTGGTTCGTGAATCGTCGGGAATGATCGAAGGTCAATTGAATATATGAAACGGTTCAAAATTTTTGAGACTCAACATTACAGACTTTTCTTATCGCGTCAAAATTAATATATCGTATCGAGAGTTTGGTTTAAAATTAGTCGAAATCATATAAAGATTAAGTATAAATTTGGTCGAAAATTTCCGGGTCGTCACTGTTTGAACATAGTACGTCAGGTATCGCGACGAACTGGGACGCGATGTGAAATGTCCCATTCTCATTGATTAAAAATGTTCCATATTAATTGATTTCGTTGCGAGGTTTTGACCTCTATATGAGACGTTTTTCAAAGACTGCATTCATTTTAAAACAAACCATAACCTTTATTTTATCAATAAAGGTTTAAAAAGCTTTACGTAGATTATCAAATAATGATAATCTATAATATCCTGTTTACACACGACCATTACATAATGGTTTACAATACAAATATGTTACAACGAAATAAGTTTCTTGAATGCAGTTTTTACACAATATCATACAAGCATGGACTCCAAATCTCGTCCTTATTTAAGTATGCAATAGCGGAAGCTCTTAATAATCACCTGAGAATATACATGCTTAAAACGTCAACAAAAAATGTTGGTGAGTTATAGGTTTAACCTATATATTATCAAATCATAAAAATAGACCACAAGATTTCATATTTCAATACACATCCCATACATAGAGATAAAAATCATTCATATGGTGAACACCTGGTAACCGACATTAACAAGATGCATATTTAAGAATATCCCCATCATTCCGGGACACCCTTCGGATATGATATAAATTTCGAAGTACTAAAGCATCCGGTACTTTGGATGGGGTTTGTTAGGCCCAATAGATCTATCTTTAGGATTCGCGTCAATTAGGGTGTCTGTTCCCTAATTCTTAGATTACCAGACTTAATAAAAAGGGGCATATTCGATTTCGATAATTCAACCATAGAATGTAGTTTCACGTACTTGTGTCTATTTTGTAAATCATTTATAAAACCTGCATGTATTCTCATCCCAAAAATATTAGATTTTAAAAGTGGGACTATAACTCACTTTCACAGATTTTTACTTCGTCGGGAAGTAAGACTTGGCCACTGGTCGATTCACGAACCTATAACAAATATGTACATATATATCAAAGTATGTTCAAAATATATTTACAACACTTTTAATACATTTTGATGTTTTAAGTTCATTAAGTCAGCTGTCCTCGTTAGTAACCTACAACTAGTTGTCCACAGTTAGATGTACAGAAATAAATCGATATATATTATCTTGAATCAATCCACGACCCAGTGTATACATATCTCAGTATTGATCACAACTCAAACTATATATATTTTAGAATCAACTTCAACCCTGTATAGCTAACTCCAACATTCACATATAGAGTGTCTATGGTTGTTCCGAAATATATATAGATGTGTCGACATGATAGGTTGAAACATTGTATACGTGTCTATGGTATCTCAAGATTACATAATGTACAATACAATTTGATTTAAGTTATGGTTGGAATAGATTTGTTACCAATTTTCACGTAGCTAAAATGAGAAAAATTATCCAATCTTGTTTTACCCATAACTTCTTCATTTTAAATCCGTTTTGAGTGAATCAAATTGCTATGGTTTCATATTGAACTCTATTTTATGAATCTAAATAGAAAAAGTATAGGTTTATAGTCGGAAATATAAGTTACAAGTCGTTTTTGTAAAGGTAGTCATTTCAGTCGAAAGAACGACGTCTAGATGACCATTTTAGAAAACATACTTCCACTTTGAGTTTAACCATTATTTTTGGATATAGTTTCATATTCATAAGAAAGATCATTTTCCCAGAAGAACAACTTTTAAATCAAAGTTTATCATAGTTTTTAATTAACTAACCCAAAACAGCCCGCGGTGTTACTACGACGGAGTAAATCCAGTTTTACGGTGTTTTTCATGTTTCCAGGTTTTAAATCATTAAGTTAGCATATCATATAGATATAGAACATGTGTTTAGTTGATTTTAAAAGTCAAGTTAGAAGAATTAACTTTTGTTTGCGAACAAGTTTAGAATTAACTAAACTATGTTCTAGTGATTACAAGTTTAAACCTTCGAATAAGATAGCTTTATATGTATGAATCGAATGATGTTATGAACATCATTACTACCTAAAGTTTTCTAGATAAAGCTACTGGAAATGAAAAAAATGGATCTAGCTTCAAAGGATCCTTGGATGGCTTGAAAGTTCTTGAAGCAGAATCATGACACGAAAACAGTTCAAGTAAGATTTTCACTCGAAATAAGATTGTTATAGTTATAGAAATTGAATCAAAGTTTGAATATGATTATTACCTTGTATTAAAAAGATAACCTACTGTATGTAACAAAGGTTTCTTGATCTTGGATGATTAATTGGAATGGATTTAGAAAACTTGGAAGTAAACTTGCAATCTTGGAAGTATTCTTGATTTTATGAAACTAGAACTTTTGGAAATTATGAAGAACACTTAGAACTTGAAGATAGAACTTGAGAGAGATCAATTAGATGAAGAAAATTGAAGAATGAAAGTGTTTGTAGGTGTTTTTGGTCGTTTGTGTATGGATTAGATATAAAGGATATGTAATTTTGTTTTCATGTAAATAAGTCATGAATGATTACTCATATTTTTGTAATTTTATGAGATATTTCATGCTAGTTGCCAAATGATGGTTCCCACATGTGTTAGGTGAGTCACATGGGCTGCTAAGAGCTGATCATTGGAGTGTATATACCAATAGTACATACATCTAAAAGCTATATATTGTACAAGTACGAATACGGGTGCATACGAGTAGAATTATTGATGAAACTGAACGAGGATGTAATTGTAAGCATTTTTGTTAAGTAGAAGTATTTTGATAAGTGTCTTGAAGTCTTTCAAAAGTGTATAAATACATATTAAAACACTACATGTATATACATTTTAACTGAGTCGTTAAGTCATCGTTAGTCGTTACATGTAAGTGTTGTTTTGAAACCTTTAGGTTAACGATCTTGTTAAATGTTGTTAACCCAATGTTTATAATATCAAATGAGATTTTAAATTATTATATTATCATGATATTATCATGTATGAATATCTCTTAATATGATATATATACATTAAATGTCGTTACAACGATAATCGTTACATATATGTCTCGTTTAAAAATCATTAAGTTAGTAGTCTTGTTTTTACATATGTAGTTCATTGTTAATATACTTAATGATATGTTTACATATCATAATATCATGTTAACTTATATATCTATCCATATATATGTCATCATATAGTTTTTACAAGTTTTAACGTTCGTGAATCACCGGTCAACTTGGGTGGTCAATTGTCTATATGAAACCTATTTCAATTAATCAAGTCTTAACAAATTTGATTGCTTAACATGTTGGAAACACTTAATCATGTAAATATTAATTTCATAATATATATATAAACATGGAAAAGTTCGGGTCACTACAGTACCTACCCGTTAAATAAATTTCGTCCCGAAATTTTAAGCAGTAAGAGGTGTTGACGTATCTTCTGGAAATAAGTGCGGGTATTTCTTCTTCATCTGATCTTCTCGTTCCCAGGTGAACTCGGGTCCTCTACGAGCATTCCATCGAACCTTAACAATCGGTATCTTGTTTTGTTTAAGTCTCTTAACCTCACGATCCATTATTTCAACGGGTTCTTCAATGAATTGAAGTTTTTCATTGATTTGGATTTCGTCTAACGGAATAGTGAGATCTTCTTTAGCAAAACATTTCTTCAAATTCGAGACGTGGAAAGTGTTATGTACAGCCGCGAGTTGATCAGGTAACTCAAGTCGGTAAGCTACTGGTCCGACACGATCAATAATCTTGAATGGTCCGATATACCTTGGATTTAATTTCCCTCGTTTACCAAATCGAACAACGCCTTTCCAAGGTGCAACTTTAAGCATGACCATCTCTCCAATTTCAAATTCTATATCTTTTCTTTTAATGTCAGCATAGCTCTTTTGTCGACTTTGGGCGGTTTTCAACCGTTGTTGAATTTAGATGATCTTCTCGGTAGTTTCTTGTATTATCTCCGGAACCGTAATCTGTCTATCCCCCACTTCACTCCAACAAATTCGAGACCTGCACTTTCTACCATAAAGTGCTTCAAACGGCCCCATCACAATGCTTGAATGGTAGCTGTTGTTGTAGGAAAATTCTGCTAACGGTAGATGTCGATCCCAACTGTTTCCGAAATCAATAACACATGCTCGTAGCATGTCTTCAAGAGTTTGTATCGTCCTTTCGCTCTGCCCATCAGTTTGTGGATGATAGGCAGTACTCATGTCTAAACGAGTTCCTAATGCTTGTTGTAATATCTGCCAGAATCTTGAAATAAATCTACCATCCCTATCAGAGATAATAGAGATTGGTATTCCATGTCTGGAGATGACATCCTTCAAATACAGTCGTGCTAACTTCTCCATCTTGTCATCTTCTCTTATTGGCAGGAAGTGTGCTGATTTGGTGAGACGATCAACTATTACCCAAATAGTATCAAAACCACTTGCAGTCCTTGGCAATTTAGTGATGAAATCCATGGTAATGTTTTCCCATTTCCATTCCGGGATTTCGGGTTGTTGAAGTAGACCTGATGGTTTCTGATGCTCAGCTTTGACCTTAGAACACGTCAAACATTCTCCTATTTATTTAGCAACATCGGCTTTCATACCCGGCCACCAAAAATATTTCTTGAGATCCTTGTACATCTTCCCCGTTCCAGGATGTATTGAGTATCTAGTTTTATGAGCTTCTCTAAGTACCATTTCTCTCATATCTCCAAATTTTGGTACCCAAATCCTTTCAGCTCTATACCGGGTTCCGTCTTCCCGAATATTAAGATGATTCTCCGATCCTTTGGGTATTTTATCCTTTAAATTTCCCTCTTTTAAAACTCCTTGTTGCGCCTCCTTTATTTGAGTAGTAAGGTTATTGTGAATCATTATATTCATAGATTTTACTCGAATGGGTTCTCTGTCCTTCCTGTTCAAGGCATCAGCTACCACATTTGCCTTCCCCGGGTGGTAACGAATCTCAAAGTCGTAATCATTCAACAATTCAATCCACCTACGCTGCCTCATATTCAGTTGTTTCTGATTAAATATGTGTTGAAGACTTTTGTGGTTGGTATATATAATACTTTTGACCCCATATAAGTAGTGCCTCCAAGTCTTTAATGCAAAAACAACCGCGCCTAATTCCAAATCATGCGTCGTATAATTTTGTTCGTGAATCTTCAATTGTCTAGACGCATAAGCAATCACCTTCGTTCGTTGCATTAATACACAACCGAGACCTTGCTTTGATGTGTCACAATAAATCACAAAATCATCATTCCCTTCAGGCAATGACAATATAGGTGCCGTAGTTAGCTTTTTCTTCAATAACTGAAACGCTTTCTCTTGTTCATCCTTCCATTCAAATTTCTTCCCTTTATGCGTTAATGCAGTCAAGGGTTTTGCTATTCTGGAAAAGTCTTGGATGAACCTTCTGTAGTAACTAGCTAGTCCTAAAAACTGGCGTATGTGTTTCGGAGTTTTCGGGGTTTCCCACTTTTCAACAGTTTCTATCTTTGCCGGAACCACCTTAATACCTTCTTTGTTTACTATGTGACCGAGGAATTGAACTTCTTCCAACCAAAATGCAAACTTTGAAAACTTAGCGTACAATTCTTCCTTCCTCAATACTTCTAACACCTTTCTCAAATGTTCACCGTGTTCTTGGTCATTCTTTGAGTAAATAAGTATGTCATCAATGAAAACAATGACAAATTTGTCAAGGTATGGTCCACACACTCGGTTCTTAAGGTCCATGAACACAGCTGGTGCATTAGTTAAACCAAACGGCATGACCATAAACTCGTAATGACCGTAACGTGTTCTGAAAGAAGTCTTTGGAATATCATCTTCTTTCACCCGCATTTGATGATACCCGAAACGTAAGTCAATCTTTGAATAAACAGACGAGCCTTGTAGTTGATCAAATAAGTCGTCGATTCTCGGTAGTGGGTAGCGGTTCTTGATGATAAGTTTATTCAACTCTCGGTAGTCGATACATATCCTGAATGTACCATCTTTCTTCTTGACAAACAAAACAGGAGCTCCCCACGGTGATGTGCTTGGTCGAATGAAACCACGCTCTAAAAGTTCTTGTAATTGGCTTTGCAGTTCTTTCATCTCGCTGGGTGCGAGTCTGTAAGGAGCACGAGCTATTGGTGCAGCTCCTAGTACAAGATCTATTTGAAATTCAACGGATCGATGTGGGGGTAATCCCGGTAATTCTTTTGGAAATACATCGGGAAATTCTTTTGCGACGGGAACATCATTGATGCTCTTTTTTTCAGTTTGTACTTTCTCGATGGGTGCTAGAACAGCATAGCAACCTTTTCTTATTAGTTTTTGTGCCTTCAAATTACTAATAAGATGTAGCTTCATGTTGCCCTTTTCTCCGTACACCATTAAAGGTTTTCCTTTTTCTCGTATAATGCGAATTGCATTTTTGTAACAAACGATCTCTGCTTTCACTTCTTTCAACCAGTCCATACCGATTATCACATCAAAACTCCCTAACTCTACTGGTATCAAGTCAATCTTAAATGTTTCGCTAACCAGTTTAATTTCTCGATTCCGACATATATTATCTGCTGAAATTAATTTACCATTTGCTAATTCGAGTAAAAATTTACTATCCAAAGGCGTCAATGGACAACTTAATTTAGCACAAAATCTCTACTCATATAGCTTCTATCCGCACCCGAATCAAATAAAACGTAACCAGATTTATTGTCAATAAGAAACGTACCTGTAACAAGCTCCAGGTCTTCCTGTGCCTCTGCCGCATTAATATTGAAAACTCTTCCGCGACCTTGTTCATTCGTGTTCTCTTGGTTCGGGAAATTTCTAATAATGTGGCCCGGTTTTCCACATTTATAACAAACTACATTGGCATAACTTGCTCCGACACTACTTCCTACGCCATTACTCATTCCGATCCCATTTGTTCCTTTTGTTCTGTTAACCCCTGGTCCGTAGACCTCACACTTCATCGCGCTATGACCATTTCTTTTACACTTGTTGCAAAATTTGGTGCAGGATCCCGAGTGATACTTTTCACACCTTTGGCATAGCTGCTTTTGATTGTTGTTGTTGTTGTTGCGGTTATTATTGTTGTTGGGATGATTGTTGTAGTTGCTGTTGTTGTTGTTGTTGTTGTTGTTGTTGTTGTTGTTGTTGGGCCATTTGTTGTAGTTGCGATTGATGTTGCGATTGTTGGGATAGTTGTTGCGATTATTGTTGTAATTGCTGTTGTTGTTGTAGTGGTGATTCTTATCACCTTTTTCCTCCCACTTTCTTTTGACTTGCTTCACATTGGCCTCTTCAGCAGTCTGTTCTTTAATTCTTTCCTCAATCTGGTTCACTAGTTTGTGATTCATTCTACATGCCTGTTGTATGGAGGCGGGCTCGTGTGAACTTATATCTTCTTAGATTCTTTCCGGTAATCCTTTCACAAACACGTCGATCTTCTCTTCCTCATCTTCGAACGCTCCCGGACACAATAGGCACAATTCTGTGAATCGTCTTTCGTACGTGGTAATATCAAATCCTTGGGTTCGTAACCCTCTAAGTTCTGTCTTGAGCTTATTGGCTTCGGTTCTGGGACGGTACTTCTCGTTCATCAAGTGCTTGAATGCTGACCACGGTAGTGCGTAAGCATCATCTTGTCCCACTTGCTCTAGATAGGTATTCCACCATGTTAACGCAGAACCTGTGAAGGTATGCGTAGCGTACTTCACTTTGTCCTCTTCAGTACACTTACTTATGGCAAACACCGATTCGACCTTCTCGGTCCACCGTTTCAATCCGATCGGTCCTTCGGTTCCATCAAATTCCAAAGGTTTGCAGGCAGTGAATTCTTTGTAGGTGCATCCTACACGATTTCCTGTACTGCTAGATCCAAGGTTATTGTTGGTATGTAGTGCAGCCTGTACTGCGGCTATGTTTGAAGCTAGAAAAGTACAGAATTCCTCTTCATTCATATTCACGGTGTGTCGAGTAGTCGGTGCCATTTCTTTCAAAATAGTCAAATGGAACAAGTTAATCATACAGAATATTAAGAGTAGTTAATAGTATTACATAGCATAATATGAACTCATTTATAAAAGCTTTTTCTTCATATTAGCGTTTTATAAGTTTAAATTCGGGTAGTACCTACCCGTTAAGTTCATACTTAGTAGCTAATATACAATTCAACTACTACAATTCTATATGAAAAACTGATTATAATAATATTTCGCGTTCAAACTTTTATACAATATTTTACAAACTTACAATACCGCTTATTTTACATATAGCATGAAATATAGCACACAATAACTTTGATACAAGATAGTTGTGAAGATAATTCTAGCTAGTACACAAGTCATTTAGCAAAGGCAATAAAGACACGTAATTCATACGTCCAGAAACAAGTCATGCATTCTGGTTTTACTAGGACTACTTCCCATCCTTGGTCTTGTGGAACATAACTGTTATGGCCGTTGATAAGACAGCGTGTTGTAACGTCATCAAAGGGACGAAGGTTACGTAATGACCAACAGTCTCGTAATAACCTAAAAACCTCATTTCTTACCCCAATTACCGACTCCGTCACTTGTGGGAACGTTTTGTTTAATAGTTGTAGCCCGATGTTCTTGTTCTCACTTTGGTGAGAAGCGAACATTACTAACCCGTAAGCATAACATGCTTCTTTATGTTGCATGTTAGCCGCTTTTTCTAAATCACGAAGTCCTATATTCGGATATATTGAGTCAAAATAATTTCTTAACCCGTTGCGTAAAATAGCATTTGGGTTCCCCGCAATATATGCGTCAAAGTAAACACATCGTAACTTATGGATTTCCCAATGTGATATCGCCCATCTTTCGAACGAAAGCCTTTTATAAACCAAGGCATTCTTGGAATGTTCTTCGAATGTCTTACAAACTGATCTCGCCTTAAATAGTTGTGCTGAGGAATTCTGACCGACTCTAGACAAGATTTCATCAATCATGTCTCCGGGTAGGTCTCTTAAAATATTGGGTTGTCTATCCATTTTGTGTTTTTATACTGTAAAATAGACAAGAGTTAGATTCACAAAAAAAATACTTACTAATACAAGCAATTTTTACATATATCATAAAGCATAAGCACACTATATTACATATATTACACCACACGAATACAACTATCTTATTCCAACTCGCTCGTTTCTTCTTCTTCGGTTTTGGTTTGTTTTGCCAAGTTTCTAGGGATATATGATGTTCCCCTAATACGAGCCGTCATTTTCCACATTGGTTTAGAAAAACCTGGCGGTTTAGAGGTTCCCGGGTCATTGTTACAACTTAAGGACTTCGGGGGTTGATGATACATATAAAGTTCATCGGGGTTGGAATTAGATTTCTCTATTTTTATACCCTTTCCCTTATTATTTTCTTTTGCATTTTTAAATTCAGTTGGGGTAATTTCTATAACATCATCGGAATTCTCGTCGGAATCTGATTCATCGGAGAATTGGTAATCCTCCCAATATTTTGCTTCCTTGGTAGAAACACCATTGACCATAATTAACCTTGGTCGTTTGGTTGAGGATTTTATTTTACTTAACCGTTTTATTATTTCCCCCACCGGTTCTATTTCCTCCTCCGGTTCCTCCTCTTCTGGTTCTGATTCTTCTTCCGGTTCTGATTCTTCTTCCGGTTCCTCTTCAGGAACTTGTGAATCAGTCCAATATATATTCGACTCTTCGTTATTATTAGGTGAGTCAATGGGATTTGTGCTAGAGGTAGACATCTATCACACAATATCAAACATGTTAAGAGATTAATATATCACATAATATATACATGTTAATAATATATAGTTTCCAACAAAAATGTTAAGCAATCATTTTTAAAGAAAACACGGTCAAAGTCCAGACTCACTAATGCATCCTAACAAACTCGATAAGACACACTAATGCAAGTTTTCTGGTTCTCTAAGACCAACGCTCGGATACCAACTGAAATGTCCCGTTCTCATTGATTAAAAACGTTCCATATTAATTGATTTCGTTGCGAGGTTTTGACCTCTATATGAGACGTTTTTCAAAGACTGCATTCATTTTAAAACAAACCATAACCTTTATTTCATCAATAAAGGTTTAAAAAGCTTTACGTAGATTATCAAATAATGATAATCTATAATATCCTGTTTACACACGACCATTACATAATGGTTTACAATACAAATATGTTACAACGAAATAAGTTTCTTGAATGCAGTTTTTACACAATATCATACAAGCATGGACTCCAAATCTCGTCCTTATTTAAGTATGCAACAGCGAAAGCTCTTAATAATCACCTGAGAATATACATGCTTAAAACGTCAACAAAAAATGTTGGTGAGTTATAGATTTAACCTATATATTATCAAATCATAAAAATAGACCACAAGATTTCATATTTCAATACACATCCCATACATAGAGATAAAAATCATTCATATGGTGAACACCTGGTAACCGACATTAACAAGATGCATATTTAAGAATATCCCCATCATTCCGGGACACCCTTCGGATATGATATAAATTTCGAAGTACTAAAGCATCCGGTACTTTGGATGGGGTTTGTTAGGCCCAATAGATCTACCTTTAGGATTCGCGTCAATTAGGGTGTCTGTTCCCTAATTCTTAGATTACCAGACTTAATAAAAAGGGGCATATTCGATTTCGATAATTCAACCATAGAATGTAGTTTCACGTACTTGTGTCTATTTTGTAAATCATTTATAAAACCTGCATGTATTCTCATCCCAAAAATATTAGATTTTAAAAGTGGGACTATAACTCACTTTCACAGATTTTTACTTCGTCGGGAAGTAAGACTTGGCCACTGGTCGATTCACGAACCTATAACAAATATGTACATATATATCAAAGTATGTTCAAAATATATTTACAACACTTTTAATACATTTTGATGTTTTAAGTTCATTAAGTCAGCTGTTCTCGTTAGTAACCTACAACTAGTTGTCCACAGTTAGATGTAGAGAAATAAATCGATATATATTATCTTGAATCAATCCACGACCCAGTGTATACATATCTCAGTATTGATCACAACTCAAACTATATATATTTTAGAATCAACCTCAACCCTGTATAGCTAACTCCAACATTCACATATATAGTGTCTATGGTTGTTCCGAAATATATATAGATGTGTCGACATGATAGGTCGAAACATTGTATACGTAAGATTACATAATGTACAATACAAGTTGATTTAAGTTATGGTTGGAATAGATTTGTTACCAATTTTCACGTAGCTAAAATGAGAAAAATTATCCAATCTTGTTTTACCCATAACTTCTTCATTTTAAATCCGTTTTGAGTGAATCAAATTGCTATGGTTTCATATTGAACTATATTTTATGAATCTAAACAGAAAAAGTATAGGTTTATAGTCGGAAATATAAGTTACAAGTCGTTTTTGTAAAGGTAGTCATTTCAGTCGAAAGAACGACGTCTAGATGACCATTTTAGAAAACATACTTCCACTTTGAGTTTAACCATGATTTTTGGATATAGTTTCATGTTCATAAGAAAAATCATTTTCCCAGAAGAACAACTTTTAAATCAAAGTTTATCATAGTTTTTAATTAACTAACCCAAAACAGCCCGCGGTGTTACTACGACGGCGTAAATTCGGTTTTACGGTGTTTTTCGTGTTTCCAGGTTTTAAATCATTAAGTTAGCATATCATATAGATATAGAACATGTGTTTAGTTGATTTTAAAAGTCAAGTTAGAAGAATTAACTTTTGTTTGCGAACAAGTTTAGAATTAACTAAACGATGTTCTAGTGATTACAAGTTTAAACCTTCGAATAAGATAGCTTTATATATATGAATCGAATGATATTATGAACATCATTACTACCTCAAGTTTTCTGGATAAAGCTACTGGAAATGAGAAAAATGGATCTAGCTTCAAAGGATCCTTGGATGGCTTGAAAGTTCTTGAAGCAGAATCATGACACGAAAACAGTTCAAGTAAGATTTTCACTCAAAATAAGATTGTTATAGTTATAGAAATTGAATCAAAGTTTGAATATGATTATTACCTTTTATTAAAAAGATAACCTACTGTATGTAATAAAGGTTTCTTGATCTTGGATGATTAATTGGAATGGATTTAGAAAACTTGGAAGTAAACTTGCAATCTTGGAAGTATTCTTGATTTTATGAAACTAGAACTTTTGGAAATTATGAAGAACACTTAGAACTTGAAGATAGAACTTGAGAGAGATCAATTAGATGAAGAAAATTGAAGAATGAAAGTGTTTGTAGGTGTTTTTGGTCATTGGTGTATGGATTAGATATAAAGGATATGTAATTTTGTTTTCATGTAAATAAGTCATGAATGATTACTCATATTTTTGTAATTTTATGAGATATTTCATGCTAGTTGCCAAATGATGGTTCCCACATGTGTTAGGTGAGTCACATGGGCTGCTAAGATCTGATCATTGGAGTGTATATACCAATAGTACATACATCTAAAAGCTGTGTATTGTACGAGTACGAATACGGGTGCATACGAGTAGAATTGTTGATGAAACAGAACGAGGATGTAATTGTAAGCATTTTTGTTAAGTAGAAGTATTTTGATAAGTGTCTTGAAGTCTTTCAAAAGTGTATAAATACATATTAAAACACTACATGTATATACATTTTAACTGAGTCGTAAAGTCATCGTTAGTCGTTACATGTAAGTGTTGTTTTGAAACCTTTAGGTTAACGATCTTGTTAAATGTTGTTAACCCAATGTTTATAATATCAAATGAGATTTTAAATTATTATATTATCATGATATTATCATGTATGAATATCTCTTAATATGATATATATACATTAAATGTCGTTACAACGATAATCGTTACATATATGTCTCGTTTAAAAATCATTAAGTTAGTAGTCTTGTTTTTACATATGTAGTTCATTGTTAATATACTTAATGATATGTTTACTTATCATAATATCATGTTAACTTATATATCTATCCATATATATGTCATCATATAGTTTTTACAAGTTTTAACGTTCGTGAATCACCGGTCAACTTGGGTGGTCAATTGTCTATATGAAACCTATTTCAATTAATCAAGTCTTAACAAATTTGATTGCTTAACATGTTGGAAACACTTAATCATGTAAATATTAATTTCATAATATATATATAAACATGGAAAAGTTCGGGTCACTACACGATGGATCCATCCCAGACGCGACAGTTCGACCTGATTGTACCCAATTTCATTTTAAAACACCGTAAGTTAAACTTGGTCATGTAATAACGTTCCAACGAATTAAATACGCACCTTTGGACTCCGTATGACGTCCCAAACATCATGTTTAGAAAAAGGGGGTGTTACAACTGATATAGTAGACTTAGGTTGACCAAATTAACCTTGGTTGACTTTTGTTTGACTTGCATGAATTAGTTGACTTTTTTGTTGACTTTTACTCTACAAGTGCGTCGGTCTGAGCAATAGGATAACTTATTCTACGAAATAATTATTGTACAAGATACAACTATTGACCAACCTAAATACGTATATCTAGGTTGCATTACTCGACCGTAATCCGTACAAGCTACTTTTTGCTTACTTTTCATACCGAGCTTTCAAAAGGTGAGTCTACAGTCCCGCTTTTTACATATTTTCTGGGATAAGAATACACGTTGGTTACATTTACATTATTACAAATTCTTTTACTTTTAACACGAGTACTATTATACATGTTGATTTATTGTTCATAAAGCCCCTAGCTTGAATACTTTAAACCAACTTCAGGTAAGCACAATTTAGATGGACGGATCCATTAGGTTAGACAAACCTCACCCTACTATAACTATGGTGCATTTACTTTGAACTATAACTACACTCGAACAAGTGTATACGATCTACGGGGTAAAGGATAAGTGTAGTTATAAACTATACGCAGGTCTTTAGCTAGTATTCAAGTGCTCATGGATGTATGTACTTTTTTTACAACACTTGGGTTGTACGTTATGAAATCTCGTTGTCTAAAAACAAATAATTATTTTTCTGAATACTATTTTTTAGATACTGTTTTATATTACTTAAACCTGTAGATTCACCAACATTATTGTTGACCTATTTTTGCGTGTTTGTTCATAGGTCCATAGAGGTACTAGCTTCCGTTGTTTGCTTGGTGCATGGTCTTGCTGTGGAGTCAGCATGATTTATTTAAAGAAAATATTTATTTTTGCATTTAAACTTTTACACTTGTTAAATACTGTTGGCTTGTGGTTACGATCATAATAGTATTTCTTTATGGTTGTTGACTTATGTTTTAAAGTCAATGGTTTTAATAAAATAAATGTGAATACTTTTTGAAAACGTCTCATATAGAGGGCATGACCGTTACCGTGGGACCTATGATTAACACACTGTTAAATGGAATTTGGCGGGGTGTTAAAAACTGACTCTGAAGTTCCAACACCTCTTCTAGAATTTCTTCTTCTGATACATAACCATTTTTGTCAAGGGCTCTAAACGTTCCAGAGGCGGAGGGTCCAGTTGCATTTCTTGTATTATCTGTCATATCTGCACTATCACAACATCTTACACAAAATCTTAGTGGAATACATGTTAGTACCTATTAACCAACATACATCCTCCCTACATTCATGTAACGACCCAACCCTCGTTATATCCAAAAACAAACCTTAAAAAAAATTCTGGGTCAGTACATCTGGACGGCGTCCAGCATTCTGGACGGCGTCCAGCTCTGAAAGCCAGGACGACGTCTAGCCTTTTGGGACGGCGTCCCAATGAACTACCAGAAACTGATCACGGGGTCCAACTTACATGAGCGGAAACCCGCTTCCCGACACTTTGAAGCGAAAACCTTTTCACAACATGTTATTATAAGTTAAACTAAAGGATTTCCATCACCAAAACAAGTTTTACAATGCCGGGCCCACATCAGCCCAAATTACACATTTTGTTCAAAATATACAAGTTTCGACTGTGCTAGTTTAATTTCCAAACTACACTAGAGCATGGTGTTTGGGGTTAAACTACCCAAATCTTGGCCGAACTTCTAAAAAACTAACACATCCAAGAGCGTCCCCTATCAAACAAGCGGGATCTCTAATCCAACCGAACACCCTTACCCTTGTCAACGCCCGAGCCTATAAAAAGGTAAACAATGAGAGGGTAAGCAAGGCTTAGTGAATGCAATAATTATAGATATACATATATAATATACCTACTTGCAATCACTTACACACATACCAAATACTTGCTAGCAATACAATTAGCATACCATCTCAAGTACGAAGCTAATAATCTCCAAAACCGTAACTAGCATAATCAATAACATATAATCGACATAATACAATATGCTACAATACAATACTCAACCATGGTTAACCATACACGCGTCATGGTGCTACCGGCTCTTTGGTTCACACCATACGCATCGGTTATGACGCTACCAGCTCTTTGATTCACATCACAACCCGAGTCATACTCGAGCTAAAGTGCTACCGGCTATTTGGTTCACACTCTAACAACTCGTGCCGTAGTGCTACCGGCTCTTTGGTTCACACTACAACACGCGTACTATGACGCTACCGGCTCTTTGGTTCACATCATAGCACAAATGCACATACTATTGCACTACCGGCTCTTTGGTTCATACCATAGCATACAAATAAATACATTATATACATACACATATAATTATTCCACTCACCTTGTGTCCAAAACGAAGATAAGTCCACAAGATCTTCAACCATCAACGAAAATCACCTATGATATTAACATACAATCAACACTTATCTAAATGGGACTCTTAATCCGCCAAAAGAGACCACTTAGGGTAAATGTTCACCCCCTTCGTTCTCATAATACCAATCATAGGCCCAAATCTACCAAAAATCACTAGAACTAGTGACCATGGCACTAAATCGCCTAACTATACACCACTAAGTCATTTAAAACTCTTTTGACCCATTTTCAGGTTAACACACCCACTTGGGTCACCCACAACCCAAATACACCCATTTACAAAATAATAAAGTGATCTAGTAAGTTACTAACATTTTAATACCAATATACACAATTTAACATTTCAAAACCCTAGGTTAGTCATCTTTGAGTCCTCATGACCCAAACTTACCCAAAACCCCCAAAACACTAGCAAATTGAGTTTTATGTTCATCACTAACCCAAACCCTAACCCTTGAACAATTTAAAACAAAGAAACTAGGTTTAGGACTTACCAAAACTATCACAATGTAGCTATGGGGTAGATAAACAACTTTAAAACTCGAGCTCTAACCCGAAACAAACTTCTTCTTTCTTGGATTGAGCTTTCTCACTCTAAAAGTCTCCTCTCTCTCTAGGATGTAAGTGAAAGGGAAAAGGTAGGTGGAAATGGAGTAAAGTTCTCCACCAAACTAATCTTGGGGCCTTTATGTCGTCCCCCATGTGAAATTACCAATATAGCCCTTTAAAATATCTAAAAACAAGACTGCTGGCTCGCCAGATCATCTGGACAGCTTCCAAATTACTGGATGGCATCCAACTCTTCACACTGGGATGGCGTCCCATAATGTTGGATGGCGTCCCGAAAAACAGGAAAGACAGGATCTTACAACTCTCCCCCACTTGAACCGGATTGCATCCTCGCAATCCAAGCCGCATGACAAGCAGGAAGATATACCAAAACAAGCTCTTCGGGCTCCCAAGTAAACTTGGAACCTTTACTACCACGCCATTGAACCTTATAAGTTCTCACCTCTTTATTCCTCAACTGTTTGACCTTCTCATCGAGTATAGCAATCGGCTCCTCAACATACTCGAACTTGTTGTTTAGCTCAATTTCATCTAAGGGCATCCATGAAGAATCATCCGCAAGACACTTTCGGAGATGGGAAACATGAAATGTATTATGGATCCCCGCAAGCTCTTCGAGTAATTCCAAACGATAAGAAACTTCACCAACACGAGCTAAAATCTTGAATGGCCCAATAAACCGAGGAGCTAACTTTCCCCGTTTTTGAAATCGAATAACACCCTTCCATAGCGAAACCTTAAGCATCACCATGTCACCTTCTTGGAACTCAATATATCGCCTTCGTTTATTGGCATACGACTTTTGTCTATCTTGAGCCGCTTTCAAATGAGCCCGTATCATATCAATTTTGCTATTCGTCTCTAAAACCAAATCGGTACTCCCGATTTCTCTTTGGCCCACTTCACCCCAACAAATCGGGGTTCGACATCTACGCCCATAGAGCATCTTATAAGGTGGCATCCCGATACTAGTGTGATAACTATTATTGTACGAGAATTCCACCAAGGGTAAGTGCGCATCCCAACTATCACCGAAATTGATAATACACGCCCGTAACATATCCTCCAAGGTTTGGTTCATACGTTCGGTTTGACTGTCCGTTTGAGGATGGTACGCCGTGCTCATTCTTAATTGTGTACCCATATCTTCATTAAACTTATTCCAAAACCGAGAAGTGAAATGAGTGTCTCGATCCGAAATAATAGATATAGGAACCCCATGCCTCGATATCACCTCCTTGATAAACAATTTAGCCAAAGTCTCCAATGATATCGTTTCCCGAATGGGAAGAAACAAGGTACTTTTCGTCAACCGATCAACTATCACCTAAATCGTATCAAATTGGGTTCTCGCCGTCTTTGGTAGCTTTGTAATGAAATCCATGGTAATGTGCTCCCATTTCAATTTCGGGACTTTCAACGGTTGTAACTTACCATACGGATTTTGGTGCTCGGCCTTAACTTGCAAACACGTGACACATTGTTCAACATACTTTACAACATCACGTTTCATGCCCGGCCACCAATACTCTTTCTTCAAATCAAGATACATTTTCGTCGCGCCCGGGTGAATGGAATACTTTGACTTATGTGCTTCATCAAGTAGCACTCGTCGATGATCACCCATTTTAGGCACCCACACTCTTTCTTGAAAAGATAACAAACCATGCGGACCTAAGGTAATAAACTCCGTTTGTCCCACGATTCGTTCCTCATGCTTATTGTTAATAAAAGCTTCGATTTGAGTCTCTTCAAGCTTTATAAGAAAATCGTTAGTAATAATCATGCGTAACGATCCAACTCGTATCGCCGGATGTTGACTCTTTCGACTTAACGCATCCGCGACCACATTCGCCTTACCCGGATGATAAAGTATTTCACAATCGTAATCTTTTACCACATACATCCATCTACGTTGACGATAATTCAAATCTCGTTGGTCAAAAAGATGTTTTAAACGTTTATGATCCGAATAAATCATACACTTAACACCATACAAGTAGTGGCGCCAAATTTTCAATGCATGTACCACCGCCGCCAATTCAAGATCATGAGTCAGGTATCTCGTTTCGTGTTCCTTCAATTGTCGAGAGGCATAAGCGATGACTTTACCTCTTTGCATTAGAACACAACCGATCCCATTTAATGATGCATCACAATAAACCTTCATGTCTTCTACACCTTCCGGAAACACTAACACCGGAGCTTGACACAACTTCTCTTTTAATAATTGAAAAGCAATTTCTTGCTCATTTTCCCAATTAAATCTCGCGTTCTTCCTCGTCAACTTCGTCAATGGAGAGGCGATCTTAGAAAAGTCTTGGATAAACCGACGATAATAACCGGCCAATCCGAGAAAACTTCGGATTTTTGTAGGCGTAGTCGGTCGTCCCCAACTCTTTACCGTCTCAATCTTCCCCGGATCTACTTGAATACCATATTTTTTCACAATATGGCCAAGGAATTGAACTTCCCTTAGCCAAAATTCACATTTGGAGAATTTTGCGTACAACTTCTCCTTCCGCAACGTCTTCAACATACCACGCAAATGATGTTCATGTTCCTTCATACTTTTCGAATAGACAAGTATGTCATCAATGAACACAATTACTGACTTGTCCAATGTAGGTTAGCACACTCGGTTCATAAGATCCATGAATGCCGCCAGTGCATTCGTAAGACCAAAAGGCATAACTACAAACTCAAAATGCCCGTAACGAGTTCAAAAAGCCGTTTTCTCAATGTCTTCCTCACGGACCCGCATTTGGTGATAGCCAGACCGTAAGTCAATTTTAGAAAAATAAGTCGCGCCTTGGAGTTGATCAAACAAATCATCAATCCGAGGCAATGGATAACGATTCTTGATCGTCACTTTATTCAACTCTCGATAATCGATGCACATTCGCATACTACCATCCTTCTTCTTCACGAATAAAACCGGAGCGCCTCATGGTGAAGCACTCGGTCGAATAAAACACTTTTCAAGCAACTCTTGGGTTTGATTTAACAACTCTTGCATCTCCGTTGGTGTTAAACGATAAGGAGTTTTAGCAATGGGAGTAACCCCCGCAACCAACTCAATGCGAAATTCAACTTGTCTTTCCATCGGAACACCCGGTAATTCATCCGAAAAATGTCTTTGAATCCACTAACCACCGAAATTTCACGAATGGATGGTGGCTCCTCACGAGTATCAGCTACATGAGCAAGAAAAGCCATGCCACCACTAACAAGAAAACGACATGCCCGTGCATAAGTGCATAATGGCACAAGTCTTCTCCGCCTCTCGCCATGAATAATTAACTCTCCCCCACTTGGGGTCTTCACACGAATAGATTTTTCATGGCATGCAATATAGGCTCTATGACGATCGAGCCAATCCATACCAACAACATTCACCTAGGGTCATCGGGATAAGATCAATTTTAAACGTTTCGGAACCAAATACAATATCACAATCATTACAAACATTAACCCCTAGCACCGTCTTACCATTCGCTATTTCAACTTCTACCGGATGACTTAACTTAGCTAAAGGTTTATCAAGCTTAGACACAAAACGCGGAGACACAAACGATAGATTAGCATCGCTATCAAATAGCATCCTTGCCGTATTAGAGTTAACCATGAAAGTACCTGAGACAACTTCGTTGGATTGCTTGGCCTCATCATGGGTAATTAAATAATTTCGTCCCCTCGCCATCCCCGCCGCCTTTTCTAGCTTCTTAACTTGATCACCCCTCAAATCGGGACATTCAGTCCTTCGGTGACCCTCTTTATTACAATTAAAACAAATGATTTTGTTGGAAGATGAGTTCGTACAATCACGGGCCAAGTGCCCTTGTCGACCACAATTGTAGCATGTGGGTCCAAAACTCTTAGAAGCCCCCTTTTTCACACTGCCGATGCTCTCGGTCACACTCTTGCTCTTCTTGTTCGAGTGGCTAGTAGCTTCAAATTTTCGTTTGCCAAAGGTGAAGTCACTCTTTCTCGGAGCAAGCGACTCAAAACCCTTAGCGATATCAAACAATTCATCAAAAGTCTTCACCGAATTCCTACTAATCCTTTCTTGATAGTTATCATTCAAGGTTCGGTAGAAATCTTCTTTCAACATTTGATCATTCCCAACATACTCCGGGCAAAATTGGGTCTTTGATCAGAAAGTGGACTTGAGAGTGTTCAAATCCATTGACCCTTGCCTTAAAGTACGTAACTCGTCCTTAAGCCTTGAAAGATTGGCCGAAGTTCGGTACTCCTTGAAAAATTCTTCTTTAAACTCATCCCACGTCAAACTCATACTTTGTTCTTCGCCATAAAGTCGGATTTTCGCATCCCACCACAACTTGGCATCACCCCTCATCATGCTACTACCAAACCTCGTCTTTTTATCCAGAGGGAACTCACTAGTACGAAAAGCCCCCTAAATATATCAGAGATCCATCGAGCACTCTTGAGCGGGTCTCGTTCACCTTCAAAGGTGGGAGGTTGAGCATCTTTGAAGTTTTTATAGTGGAAGTCTCGCCTTCCAACGTTATCCTCTTTAAGAACAATCTTAACTTGTTCCTTGACTAGATTGACTACGTGTTCATCAATCGAATCCAAGTACATCTTCTTAACATCCTCTAGGAAGGCCGCGTGACGCCTTTGCATAATGACCTCAACCTTGGCCGTAAACTCGACATCCTCACTCGTACCCACTTCATTATTCTCGGGTTCGTTTCTCGTCTTCATACTATAAAACGGAAATAGGTTAAACAACAAAATGAAAAGACATAACTTAAAGCATATATGTACATCTCACACCGCCCCATCTTGCTCAACAATCATCGTACATCGCTTGTTTGACACGATTTGAACCCGTAACAATGGTAGCTAATCATTGTTACGCGAGCACGTCGCATTAACTTGCTAGTACAACGTCTATCTCGCTTGATGATTGCAAAACACAACACAAAACAATTAGCACATAGTTAGTTCACAATAAAGCGCATACACAATAAAGTCTAAGTCTAGGCACCTATCTCAAGTCGCCTAAATCCCTTAGACCATGCTCTGATACCACTTGTAATGACCCAACCCTCGTTATACCCAAAAACACGCCTTAAAAAATATTTTCTGGGTCAGTACATCTGGACGACGTCAAGCACTCTGGACGGCGTCCAGCTCTGAAGGCCAGGACGGCGTCCAGCCTTTTGGGATGGTGTCCCAATGAACTACCAGAAACTGATCACGGGGTCCAACTTACATGAGCGGAAAACCCGCTTCCCGACACTTTGAAGCGAAAACCTTTTCACAACATGTTATTATAAGTTAAACTAAAGGATTTCCATCACCAAAACAAGTTTTACAACGCCAGGCCCACATCGGCCCAAATTACACGTTTTGTTCAAAATATACAAGTTTCGACCGTGCTAGTTTAATTTCCAAACTACACTAGAGCATGGTGTTTGGGGTTAAACTACCCAAATCTTGGCCGAACTTCCAAAAAACTAACACATCCAAGAGCGTCCCCTATCAAACAAGCGGGATCTCTAATCCAACCGAACGCTCTTACCCTTGTCAACGCCCGAGCCTATAAAAAGGTAAACAACAAGAGGGTAAGCAAGGCTTAACGAATGCAATAATTATACACATACATATATAATATACCTACTTGCAATCACTTACACACATACTGCATAATTGCTAGCAATACAATTAGCATACAATCTCAAGTACGAAGCTAATAATCTCCAAAACAGGAACTAAAATAATCAATAACATATAATCGATATAATACAATATGCTACAATACAATACTCAACCATGGTTAACCATACACGCGTCATGGTGCTACCGGCTCTTTGGTTCACACCATACGCATCAGTTATGACGCTACCGGCTCTTTGGTTCACATCACAACCTGAGTCATACTCGCGCTAAAGTGCTACCGGCTCTTTGGTTCACACTCTAACAACTAGTGTCGTAGTGCTACTGGCTCTTTGGTTCACACTACAACACGCGTACTATGACGTTACCTGCTCTTTGGTTCACATCATAGTACAAACGTACATACTATGGCACTACCGGATTTTTGGTTCGTACCAAAGCATACAAATAAATACATTATATACATACGCATATAATTATTCCACTCACCTTGTGTCCAAAACGAAGGTAAGTCCACAAGATCTTCAACCGTCAACGAAAATCACCTATGATATTAACATACAATCAACACTTATCTAAATGGGACTCTTAATCCGCCAAAATAGACCACTTAGGGTAAATGTTCACCCCTTTGTTCTCATAATACCAATCATAGGCCCAAATCTACCAAAAATCACTAGAACTAGTGACCATGGCACTAAATCGCCTGACTATACACCACTAAGTCATTTAAAACTTTTTTGACCATTTCGAGGTCAACACACCCACTTGGGTCACCCACAACCCAAATACACCCATTTACAAAACAACAAAGTGAGCTAGTGATTTACTAACATTTTAAGACCAATATACACAATTTAACATTTCAAAACCCTAGGTTAGTTATCTTTGAGTCCTCATGACCCAAACTTACCCAAAACCCCCCAAAACACTAGCAAATTGGGTTATATGTTCATCACTAACCCAAACCCTAACCCTTGAACAATTTAAAATAAGGAAATTAGGTTTAGGACTTACCACAACTATTACAACGTAGCTAGGGGGTAGATAAACAACTTTAAAACTCGAGCTCTAACCCGAAACAAACTTCTTCCTTCTTGGATTGAGCTTTCTCACTCTAAAAGTCTCCTCTCTCTCTAGGATGTAAGTGGAAGGGAAAAGGTAGGTGGAAATGGAGTAAAGGTCTCCACCAAACTGATCTTGGGGCCTTTATGTCATCCCCCATGTGAAATTACCAATATAGCCCTTTAAAATATCTAAAAACAAGACTGCTGGCTTGCCAGATCATCTGGAAGGCGTCCAGCTCTTCACACTGGGATGGCGTCCCACAATGTTGGACGATGTCCCGAACAACAGGAAAGACAGGATCTTACAATTCACCTAACCCATCCCTCAGATATGTTTAACACAACACCGGGTTTGGGAACATGACATCCAACATAATGTACATGCAGCTAAACCTATGCTCTGATACCGACTTGTAACACCGTACTTTTTTAAAAGAAAATAGACAGCGGAAATCTTGTTCACAAAACAAACTCTTATGTACATACATAAGAATAAATACATCATTAACAAACGATAGGTGTTACGTTAATATTCGGTTACATGTTCAAAACAACAAGACATCAGAGTTGGCTCTGTCAAACATATCTTTAAACACCCACTCCTATCCAACCACCCACTAAAATGCAAAACATGCAGGGGAGGTGGTGAGGGGGTTAGCCGAAGCTAAGTGAATGGAACTATCAACAAGTCTAACATACAATAGAAACTTACAACAATAGGAAACAACAATAGTGCCTAGTATAGTCATCCACATGCAGGTGATGCCCAACCTAACAAGTCGAGATTGACCTCCTTGAGTACGGTCTAACAAGTCAAGACCCATCTCATGAGCGGAACCTAACAAGTCGAGGTTCGATCAACAAACAGAACCTTACAAGTCGAGGTTCTATCAGCAGTGCACATACAACTAGTAACAACAAAATATAATAACTAACAACAATAAATCAATGTAGCACAACTTACTACTTTATGGTACACCTGGAGATAATTCCACTCACTAAATACCAGAACGAGAAGAACACAGAGGTCTTATATTTTCGAGACTTCACTTCTCCTTATCACCTGAAAACATCATAAATAATGTCATTATAGTGTTCTAATCAATAATATAATTAATTCATAACACCATCTATTGATTATATGATGAGTTTACAACATGATCTCAATCAATATCCTCATACAAGTGCGTGCAAAATAAGACATACACGTTAAAACCTCTTTTTTGATCCAAATACAGTTTGATGTAGCTTCTTAAAAGTTTACCAACTATAAGTATTCATCGTTACAATTCCAACGATAATTGATTTATCAAAAACGGACTTACGAAAGTTATGACTAAAACAAATTTCACAAAATGCTGACATGTCAAACTCGTCAGCTGATAAGAGTGAGCAGCTCAAATGTATGGTTGAGACCCTCAACCGCATGTTCAACTGTGTTGTTGCGCTCAGACGTGTTGGAGCTGAAAAACATCACCAACATGCTGTTTTTGAGTTTTTTGACCACGAATCTTGATTTTTTTGCAAGTTCTAACCACGAAACCACTTCAAAAACATCATACAACATCTATAGAAACTATTTCTAACAACAATCAAGCTTTAATAACACTTAGAATCAAGAATCAAGCATCCAAATACACTAAAACCCATAAGAACACAAAAACCCAATTTCTAAGAATCAAAGCAAGGATTCAACAATAAAAACCTAAGATTATTGCTTACAAAGGTGTTAGTAATCAGCTCCTATGTAGATTTAATCCAATTCCAAGCTTTAATTCAACTAGAGTTTGATGGTGATGAGAGCAAGGTACGAAGTATAGATATTTCTCAATTAGGGAGATACAGACAAATCTCCAAAAGTATATACTTAATGGGTTATAAACTCATACCTCATATGACACGAGTATTTACCAGTTATCTGATAACTTACGTATTTCGTTAGGCGGTCCTAACGGAGCCGAAATTTAAAAAACAAACATGTTTTGTGACCCTGGTCACAAACTGGTCTTAACCACAAAGTCAAATAATTATAAACATATAATCATTAAAGTCACATTTAATAACACATAAGGGAAAAATAGACCATTTCAAATAGGTCCAGTCTGCGGGTGTTACACAGGGGGTGGCAGCCACCCAGTGAATTTTGAATTTATCGATTTTCCCCAATGGTTTTTCCCCCACACAGTCTCCATATTTTGTCTCAAAACCTCCATATTTTGGCTAAAAAAACTTCATATTTATCTAAAAACCTCCAAATTTTCCCCAGAACCTCTATATTTTGTCTAAAAAAATTGCTACGCTTTTAGAAAAAATTTCACCCCCGGTGAATGCTTCTGCCACTGTCAAGGTTGTAAAACTCGCGACTCGGGAAGAACTCGGCCGGAGGTTTTTGAGGCGTTCTCGGCGACTCGGGGAGAACTCGGATATTGACTTTCGTTGACTTTCTAGTTTTTTAATATAAATATATATGAATATGTTGACAAAATATTATATTAGTGTATAATAATTATATATTAAGTTACAGCCCATCCAATTCCATTTATTAACTTTAGTCCAAGTCCGTTTATTTACTTTTATATATAAAAAAGCCCATTTATTTACTTTAGTAATGCATACTAATATATGATACGGAGTATAAAAAAATGATCAAGCATATTTTCACGGGGTCAAGGTGAACCTACGCTTGAGTGCATAAAGGGGTTTAAGGGCTAACAATATTTGAACCTCCGACACTTAGTCGTGGATAACCCATATCGGTATCGTTTCGAATCCGACAGGGTGGCCGATTTGAGAGTCCACCAACAACCTAGCATACGAGGTTGAGTGGCCCTAAGACATGAAGGTTTTATAGTTCTAGACATACCTGAAAGTCTTTAAGTTCGTAAGAAGCTTTATTCGTACGATGGAGATTTGTATGCTGTGGTTTATGTATGAGTAAATGAATGAATATCTCTATTAGGGTTCATGAGCTATGTATTTATAGGCTCACGAATTAGGGTTTCGGTAGAATCTCTTCCCTAATTAAATGTGATCTTGTCCCAACTAACTTTCGTTACTTAAGGAAAAGAATCCGAATTGATTATACCGTACATTCTTCTAGAATGTACTGGATCCTTATGCAAGTATATGAAACTCACATTAGAAGGTATAGGCGCACAAGGTGCGACTATACCCATGATATATGCCTTTGTGTGCGGTTTTAGGGTTTTGGATGCGCATCCACACAATCTTGCGGATATGCGTATCATTAAGTCCCCCCAGTTCAATGTTATATACAATGAAATATAGTGTATGACGTCGAACTAGTAAGAAAAAATGTATACAGAATGAACCTTAACGACACTTTTAAATCAGATTAGCATGCTTAATAGTGCAAATATAAATCCTAGTTGGATTTCAAATGTAACCGGACAGATTGTGAGGTTGTTTAAATATATATGCGTAACCGGATACTGTATTAGCATTAAATGCAATGTATGCGTGCAGTCACCAAACTGTTTTTTCGGCTGCAATTCCTGCACCCGAGGTGACAACTGTCACTGTTTACCGAAAAGGTAATAATTGTAATTATGCAATCGCCTGTTGATGCAAACGTGCACCGGACCTTTTAACAAGGTATTTAGCTTGAGATTGATACACGTGTACGGCTATCATTATATCCGCGTTACTTTTTGACTCCCGTATTTTCTTTATAAATAGCCTTTTGGCTTTTTCATATCTCACAATCTTTTTCCTTTTTAAATCACTCTACCATTTTCATCTTCTCTGAAAAAAGCCTAAAAAGGTATATCTCATACTCTTACGCTCTGCATGATGTAACCCTAGTTACAAATTTTATTTTTCACTAATTTGTTGTTTTGATTATTGTCTTTGCAGATAAAGTTGGAATATTACACACTGAATCCGACCATCGATTATAGTAACCAGACAAGTTCATCAGCTAGTCGTTCAGATTCACTACCTTCATTGTACCAGACTCCTGGTTCAAGAGGGTTAGGTAACCAAAAAAGGTTACACGACGAAAGTATGAATTTCAACCGACGACCTTTTAGTTGAATTTTGATGTTAAGATATTTATACACCATGCTTATTGCTTTTGCAGGTCCAAGTGGTGTATTTCATCCTTCCAAATGTGCATGTCCAAATCCAGAAGATTTGCATCTACTTATTCCAAATGCCAATGAATTCATGAAGATTCCGGTTTCAGTATTCGCCCAACAATTTTCTTTTCTACAATCCTGCGCCCCTCAGCAATTGATTCAAAAGTTTTCCACACTCTCACCTACCGAGGACCTGTACATGGACACGCAAGCAACGCTGTTCAACTTTGCCAAGGACCTCAATCGTTTACAACTCAAATCTGCTGCGCTCGCTCATCCACCACTGCCGTCATCCATAGAGACTTCCTTGTAGCAAGAAAATGCAAAACTAACTGCTCAGCTTGCGGTTGCGGTAACCGCGCACAAGCAGGCAGAAGAGCGAATCAATGTTATGATGTATAAAAGGCAACAGGAGGAGGATCGGCATATTGCTGAGAAACGGTTTATGGAGTCAGAGATTACATCACTGTTTGCAAAGCTCAAAGAGTCAGAGAACCATGTCATCTTTTTGAACGAAAGCTTTAGTGACTGGATTGCGTCACAGGAGTCATGGAGCGCGAAACATGATGCTGTAAAGGCGGAGTATGACATTCTCTGCAAGGGTTTACCGAACCTTGTCCAGCATGCTCTCGACTGCAAAGCCGTCGAGCAGCAATTTGGTGCAGCCATGGTTGCTGCATGTGCGTATGAGCGAACCCTGTTCTGGAATGTTATTCGCCAGGAACTGTATGTGCCCCCCGTGATTCCCGCCAATATTGCTGAGTTGCTCGTTGATGGAGCCAAGGAAAAATGTGAGGAAGCTTGTTCCCAACTTCAACAAATCTTGATCCCCCGTCTTTAATTTCTTGTTAACGATCCCACCATCTACGCACAGGAGATAATTTCAGACAAACTCAACTGAGTTTGTTAAGCTACCTTGGGTGGATACTTTCAACCATCCTTGGTGGCTTATTTTTTGCCAGCAAGGGATGGGCCTTGCAGTCTCGGAGGTTTCGCATCCCTATATTATATTTTTCTTTTTCTGTTTACAGCGGAGTATACGTCTGATCACTGCGGGCGAGGATGACATACTCTCCTTAGTGTAGGGCAAACGTTCCAGCCAATGCCACCCCCTTTTTTTATTTTTATTAGCTTATATTGGCATATATTAGGTCAAATTTTTGTATATGTCCCGCTTTTATGCTAAGCGGATGACTTTATATTCTCCAACTGTAATAAGTTAGCTTTTGATTGAATATAATTTCGACAACTTTTTTGGTTAAGGCGCATTTATTGTATCTTTACGAAATCACTACGGCGGTTATGATGATTTGTTATAACATTATGCATTCAATAACTCTTATGTAGAATAAATGTCCTGACTTCATGACGGGAGCGACCCTTCAATCGTTTCATGATCTTTTTATTCTTGCGCCAACAATCCAATGTTGTACGCAAAAGTAAGCAAACCAATGCTTATAAATTTATACTCAAGACTTTTATAAAAATTTTTATAAGTATGTACGCGTATACAATACAATGCAAATTACCCGTACAATAGACAAACCAATGTCTATACTCAAGAGTCTTTCGGCACGCCAATGTCTGGGTTATTTAAACAAGTAAACCAAACTTGTATTTTATAGTCTAGACTGTGCAAGTCTCCGTCTTGCGCGGTGTACAAGCGTTTGAAACAAACCAATGTTTTACTACTGTCACCATTAAGAATAGTATTAGTAACCAAACTAAACTATGTCACTTAAGACTCGGAGTGTGTCCCTGTGCAGCTTAAGGGGCATGCAATCAACAAATGTAAAAAATGCACAAGTTATTGGCTTAAATTGCATAATTCGATTTATTTCAAGCATATTTTTTGACCAGCACTTAGCTGTCATATTTACAATGGAAAATAAAAATTCACATGATAAAAACTTTAAATGGTTGTTTGGGGTGATCAGTCCCTCTGCAGTTTTCATATGTAGCACTGTTTCAGTGTCTGCGCATGCCAGGTGCGCTTTATTGCTCTTCCATCCAAACTTGCTAGACGATACGCCCATGTATTGCTTACACCAATAACCTTGTAATGTCCTTCCTATTTAGGTCCAAGCTTACCCGTATCCTCTGCCCTGCTTGCTTCATTTTTCGCCACACCAAGTCATCCAATTGGAAAGATAATGGTTGTACGCGCTTATTATAGTAGCTTGCGATTCTTTGTTTGTTGATTGCTTCTTTTATGGCTGCCATTTCTCTGCGTTCTTCAACTAAGTTTAGATTTTCACACAGTTCTTCACTTTGCTACTTTCATCGAAGGAAGCTATGCGCATAGTTGGCACATTTATTTCGGTGGGTATTACAGCCTCAGGCTCGTACACTAAACTAAAAGGTGTTTCATTAGTTGCGCCCTTTGGAGTTGTGCAGTGTGCCCACAAAACGTTAGGCAGTTCATCTATCCAACCCCTTCGACACAATCCCAATCTTGCTTTGATTCCTAAAACGATATCCCGATTCGTAACCTCACACTGACCATTCGCCTAAGGATGTGCGACTGATGTAAATGTTTGTTTTATATTCAATTATTGGCCCCAATCACTAAATGGATTACCTTCGAACTGCGTACCATTGTCGCTTACTATTTCATTTGGTATTCCAAACCGACAGACGATGTTTTCCCACACAAAATTTCGAATTTGCTTACCCGAAATTGTTTATAGTGGTTTGGCCTCTACCCATTTCATGAAATAATCAATGGCCACTACCAGGAATTTTACACCCCCTGGTCCTGCGGGGAATGGCCCCACTATGTCGATTGCCCATTTGCAGAACGGCCATGGAGACGCGACCGGTATCATAGGATGTCGCGGAGCCTTGCTTACCGGTGCATGAAGTTGACACGAGTGACACTTGCGTATTACCTCTACGGCATCTCTGTACATTGACGGCCAGTAATATCCAAGCCGCATTATTTTGGACGCAACTGTTTTGTGTCCTGAATGCAGAGCGCACATTCCCTCGTGTACTTCCCGTATGATTGACTCCGCTTGAGTTGGATTAAGGCACCGCAAATGAGGTCCCAGAAAAGATTTTCTATATAGAATTTCCTTGTCTAACAGATACATTTGTGCTTTCATTTTAATCTTTCTTGCTTCACTTGAATCTATCGGCAATGTACCTTTGGTTAGAAATTCTATTATTGGTGTCATCCAACTCTGCTCCTCTTCTTCAACTACAGTCGAAATACTGTCTTCTTCAATAGATTTTACTTTAACTTCCTCAACCCAAATTTCTTTCTTAAAATGACAGAATGTTAATGCGGCTAAATTACTTAGCGCATCCGCCGTTTTATTCAGCGTCCTAGAAACCTGAGTTATCTGGAATAAATCGAAGTCAACTGCTAGCTCTTGCACAAGCTTTAAGTATTTTTGCATTGATTCATCGTGTTCTTCGAATATTCTGTTAAATTGATTTGCAACTAACTGCTAATCAACATATACTGACAGTTCTTTAATCTCCAAATATTTTGCTACCCGCATCCCAGATAACAATGCTTCATATTCAGCTTCATTATTTGTGACAGGGAAGCTGAATCGCAGTACGAAGGTATATTCCTCTCCTTCTGGACTTTTTAGGACCATTCCTGCCCCTGCGCCTTCTGGGGCACAAGCCCCGTCTGTGTGCATTTTCCACAGCTGTTCTGGCGGAGGTGGTATTTCTTTTGATTCATGCGAGACTTCGATTTCTCCGGCTATTTCAGCCAGATAATCTGTTAGGACTTGCCCTTTTACCGCACTTCTTGGTGAAAATCTTATTTCATGCTCTCCCAATTCAATAGCCCATTTGACCATGCGACCAGAATTTTCTGGTTTATATAGCACCTGCTCAACAAGTGTCAGCGAATGTAAATTTGCTAGGATTTATCAAGCAATTTTATATTTGTTTGACGACAAA
Organism: Rutidosis leptorrhynchoides; assembly: GCF_046630445.1. Taxonomy (NCBI): domain Eukaryota; kingdom Viridiplantae; phylum Streptophyta; class Magnoliopsida; order Asterales; family Asteraceae; genus Rutidosis; species Rutidosis leptorrhynchoides. Next base: position 343,064,698 of record NC_092337.1, read on the forward strand.
TTGTTGTTTGTCGTACCTGCTTTATCGGCTGATCTGTTAGTACCCTTATTGGGTGCGCTTGGAAATACCTTCATAAGCGTCTAGCCGTATGCATGAGTGCATAAACCAGTTTTTCTATTGCAGGATATTTTAATTCGCTTCCTGTCAAAGCTTTGCTTACAAAATATACACGCATTTGTACCTGTTCGCACAACATAATTATGTAACTTTAAATGCCTATTGATTGAAAATTAGCTATTTTTAATTTTATAGTGCGTACCTGTCCTCTGTCTGCTATTAATACCGAACTTATTGCTTCCTTCGATGCTGCTAAGTATAGTATCAACGTTTCTCCCGCAATCGGCACACTCATTGTTAGCATCTCTTTCAGCAACTTTTTCATTTCTTGAAATGCCACTTCTGCTTCCTCCGTCCACTTGAAATCCGTTTTCTTTAAGCAGTTCTTCGATGTCCTAAAAAAGGGGAGTGATTGCTCTGCAGATTTTGATAAGAACCTCGTTAATGCCGCCAACTTACCCGTTAAACTTTGTACTTCGTTTTTATTTCTTGGTGACGGCATATTCTCGATTGCCTCTATTTTCTTTGGGTTTGCACGTATCCCGTGCTCAGTTATTATATGACCAAGAAACTTTCCTTCTTCCTCTCCAAAACTGCACTTCGATGGGTTGAGCTTCATATTAATCTTTCTTAACGACGCGAACATTTCTAATATGTCTTCCCACATACCTTTCTATGTTGTGCTTTTTATAACTAAGTCGTCAACGTATGCTTCCAAATTTCTCCCAATCTGACATTTGAAAGCTTCGTCTATTACCCGTTGGTATGTTGCTCCAGCATTTTTTAAACCAAATGACATCTTGGTATAGTAATATATGCCCTGGATTGTGTGGAAAGCAATCTTATCCTCATCGTCCGCTGCCATCTGTATTTGATGGTATCTTTTGTACGCATCCAAAAAACATTTGTATCGAAAGCCAGTTAACGATTCAACTTTCCAGTCTATTTCTGGTAGAGGATAATTGTCCTTGGGGCAAGATTTATTGATATCCGTGAAGTCAACACACATGCGCCAAGACCCATCGGGCTTTTTTACCAGCACTGGGTTTGCTACCCACGTTTGGTGCCTTACTTCTCGCAAGATGTTTGCTTTGACCAACTTATCGACTTCTGCCTTCAACCATTCGCTTCTTTTAGGAGCCATGCCGCATTTCTTTTGTCGCACTGGCATCAGACTAGGATTTGCGTTAAGCTTGTGCTCAGCAATTTCCCTTGGTACGCCCGTCATGTCCGCTTCTTTCCATGCGAAGACGTCCGTATTAGAAGCTAATATATTACGAAGCTTAAACTTTGTCTCATCAGAAAATACTCCGCCAATTTTAATTTTCTGTTCTGGATGTCGCGGGTTTGCGATGATCATGCAGCTTCAAATTTGCTCTGCCTCACTTGGCTGTTGTTCTGCTTGTTTTACGGCCACAATGCTTGCATCTTGCTTTTCTGACCATATCGTTACAATTCCTAACGGTGTTGGGCACTTGATAAGGCCATGTACCGTGGAAGGGATGGCTGCCAATTTTTGCAAAGTCGTGCGCCCTAAAAGCGCGTTGTATTTTGAGTAAGACCTTACGATGGCAAATTCTACTATCTTGCTTCTCACTAACTCCTTATTATCATCGTCCATCAGCTCCAGCTTTAATTCGGTGATCCCGATTGGCCATGCGGACTCCCCAAAAAATCCTGATAACGCAGTGTTAGGAGCCACTAGCTTGGTTTGCACAGCCCCTGGCAGCAAGCGGAAACAGTGCTCGTACATTATATCAACACCGAAACCGGTGTCTACATGCAATCGCTTGATGATGTACCCGCAGCTTTTGACACGCCCTTTAATTGTGATGGGCGCATCCGAGGGTTCCTATGCTATGGCCGGGAATATGATGGGAGCGTTTTCCCATTCCTCAGATACCTCTAACTTGCGCCTCTGATTTGTCTGTCCGCTGGTTACCATGTTTATGGTTTTATCCGTTTCCTTTCCCTCATTCTTCTTTTGCCACGGATATTCTTTTTCTCCATTTGGCTTATCGACTTGTGCTCTTGCACTTTTCTTCAAGTGTTGCAATCTTCCTCTTTTGAGTTCAGCAACTACCCTTTCGATTAAGTGCCGAAATTCATTGGTCTCATGATCGTAATCATCGTGAAAATCACAAAATTTGCTTTTGTCTCTGTTTCCATACTTTGACAAAGATACTGGGGGGTCGAAGCTTTTGCACACTGCCTCTGTAGCCAAAATTTCTTTTGGTGTTTTTGTGAGGTCTTTTATTAACGCAACATTTTCAGTGTGGCTGCTTTTGAACCTCTGACTTCCTCCCCCTTTATTGTTGTTGAATTTGCGATACTTATCATTATGATAGTTACCACTCCTAGGTTGGCCATTACCACCATAACGTTTGCCAGACTCTGACCCTCTTCCCTGCACTCGATAATAATCATCGTCGATGTCCATATTTGAAGAGGTACTTCCGCGATTCTGCTTTATATCTTCGTGTGCCCGCATGTAATCATGCGTTTCTTTTACGGCTTCCGCGAAGGTTTCTGGCACTCTTCTCCGTAACCGTTGCCATAAAGACAGGTGTCTGTCGGTATCTATACAATGTATTAAACCGGATACCTTCTGGCTTTCTGGCAAGTCTTGTATTTTACCCACCTCCTTGATATATCTGTCTATTATTTCTCCCAAGCTCTCTTTCGATTTCTGCTTAATGTCGTGACATTCGACATGTGTTCTATTGCATGCGCGCAAATTGTGAAAGTTTAATAAAAATCTTGAGCACAAATCCGCAAAACCTGTAATGCTTTGGGCTGGAAAATTATTAAACCATTCCCTTGCTACTCCTTGCAGCACTATTGGTAGCATATGGCATGCTACTGCATCACCCCAGCTGTGTTTTCTTGCCGATCCTTCAAATTTTTGTAAAAATTCATCCGGATCTGATAACCCATCATAACTTCCGAGTGTTAGAGGCAACACCGGTGCGACTGTGAAGGGATGATTGGCGATGTGTGGCACAAACTTTTCTGTTGTGGGAGCTAACTGAAGGCTTTGCTTAGCTTTTTGCCCTTGCATTACCGTGAACCAATTGCTCATAAATTCTTGTACCCGTGCTGTCTCATTGAAAGCGGGTGCCAAGTATGGTGGTGCGACTTGCTGTAATTGAGATATGAAGCTATTTGACTGGGATGTGGCATAGTGCGCCCCACTATATTGATTGCTTGCAACAGTATGGACTGGTTGCGAAGACGCACACGCCGTTGACCCTTGTTGTGGTGTTAGCATGATGTATGAACCATCTGGATTTCTCAGACCCATCTGCCTGATTCTTTCCTGAGCTTTCTCAGCAGTGACCCTTTCAATCGGTGTTTCGGGTTCAACCGAGGTAATAATTGGTATTGTACCCACACGGGTAGTTTTAACTTTAAAGCCTTGTGGAACCGTTTCACTTAGAGAACTGAAGCTCAGAATATTTGGTGACAGATCCTCGAATGGTTTAAAGCTAGTTCCTGTTTCCAGTAAACTTTCATCGGGAGTGTGCCACCATCCCTTAGATGATTCATTTAGGACAGTTTCTGATGTAACCAGCCCCGTTTCAATACTTGGTGTCGATGGAGGCTTTAATGTGCCCTTGGTTGGTGCTGGTGGCATCGACGGTGTGTTTGTAACAGTCGCCGTAGGTGTTTGAAACCCTGGACTTACTGGAGAGTCCGATCGCCCTTGGTTCTTTGCACTCTTACTTCCTCCACCCATTCTTGCTAACAATTAAAAACCTGAAAGTGACCGATTAGTTAAACAAAAAGGTTTTATGGAAAAAAGATAAGTACAATAAATCATATACAACATAAATTACAATCTTCTTTGTTTCATATAACCGGTCCCACGGATGGTGCCAAATGATTAAGCATATTTTCACGGGGTCAAGGTGAACCTACGCTTGAGTGCATAAAGGGGTTTAAGGACTAACAATATTCGAACCTCCGACACTTAGTCGTGGATAACCCATATCGATATCGTTTCGATTCCGACAGGGTGGCCGATTTGAGAGTCCACCAACAACCTAGCATACGAGGTTGAGTATGTAGTGACCCGAACTTTTCCATGTTTATATATATATATATATATATATATATATATATATATATATATATATATATATATATATATATATATTAAATGAAATTGTTATTTATATGATTAAGTGTTTCCAACATGTTAAGCAATCAAACTTGTTAAGACTTGATTAATTGAAATAGGTTTCATATAGACAATTGACCACCCAAGTTGACCGGTGATTCACGAACGTTAAAACTTGTAAAAACTATATGATGACATATATATGGTTATATATATAGTTAACATGATATTATGATAAGTAAACATATCATTAAGTATATTAATAATGAACTACATATGTAAAAACAAGACTACTAACTTAATGATTTTGAAACGAGACATATATGTAACGATTATCGTTGTAACGACATTTAATGTATATATATCATATTAAGAGATATTCGTACATCATAATATTATGATAATATAATATTTTAAAATCTCTTTTGATATAATAAACAATGGGTTAACAACATTTAACAAGATCGTTAACCTAAAGGTTTCAAAACAACATTTACATATAACGACTAACGATGACTCAACGACTCAGTTAAAATGTATATACATGTAGTGTTTTAATATGTATTCATACACTTTTGAAAGACTTCAAGACACTTATCAAAATACTTCTACTTAACAAAAATGCCTACAATTACATCCTCGTTTAGTTTCATCAACAATTCTACTCGTATGCACCCGTATTCGTACTCGTACAATACACAACTTTTAGATGTATGTACTATTAGTATATACACTCCAATGATCAGCTCTTAGCAGCCCATGTGAGTCACCTAACACATGTGGGAACCATCATTTGGCAACTAGCATGAAATATCTCATAAAATTACAAAAATATGAGTAATCATTCATGACTTATTTACATGAAAACAAAATTACATATCCTTTATATCTAATCCATACACCAACGACCAAAAACACCTACAAACACTTTAATTCTTCAATTTTCTTCATCTAATTGATCTCTCTCAAGTTCTATCTTCAAGTTCTAAGTGTTCTTCATAAATTCCAAAAGTTCTAGTTTCATAAAATCAAGAATACTTCCAAGATTGCAAGTTTACTTCCAAGTTTTATAAATCCATTCCAAGTAATCATCCAAGATCAAGAAACCTTTGTTACTTATAGTAGGTTATCTTTCTAATACAAGGTATTAATCATATTCAAACTTTAATTCAATTTCTATAACTATAACAATCTTATTTCGAGTGGAAATCTTACTTGAAATTGTTTTCGTGTCATGATTCTGCTTCAAGAACTTTCAAGCCATCCAAGGATCCTTTGAAGCTAGATCAATTTTTTTCATTTCCAGTAGGTTTATCCAAGGAACTTGAGGTAGTACTGATGTTCATAACATCATTCTATTCATACATATAAAGCTATCTTATTCGAAGGTTTAAACTTGTAATCACTAGAACATAGTTTAGTTAATTCTAAACTTGTTCGCAAATAAAAGTTAATCCTTCTAACTTGACTTTTAAAATCAACTAAACACATGTTCTATATCTATATGATATGCTAACTTAATGATTTAAAACCTGGAAACACGAAAAACACCGTAAAAACGGATTTACGCCGTCGTAGTAACACCGCGGGCTGTTTTGGGTTAGTTAATTAAAAACTATGAGAAACTTTGATTTAAAAGTTGTTATTCTGGGAAAATGATTTTTATTATGAACATGAAACTATATCCAAAAATTATGGTTAAACTCAAAGTGGAAGTATGTTTTCTAAAATGGTCATCTAGACGTCGTTCTTTCGACTGAAATGACTACCTTTACAAAAACGACTTGTAACCTATTTTTCTGACTATAAACCTATACTTTTTCTGTTTAGATTCATAAAATAGAATTCAATATGAAACCATAGCAATTTGATTCACTCAAAACGGATTTAAAATGAAGAAGTTATGGGTAAAACAAGATTGGATAATTTTTCTCATTTTAGCTACGTGAAAATCGGTAACAAATCTCTTCCAACCATAACTTAATCAACTTGTATTGTATATTATGTAATCTTGAGATACCATAGACACGTATACAATGTTTCGACCTATCATGTCGACACATCTATATATATTTCGGAACAACCATAGACACTCTATATGTGAATGTTGGAGTTAGCTATACAGGGTTGAGGTTGATTCCAAAATATATATAGTTTGAGTTGTGATCAATACTGAGATACGTATACACTGGGTCGTGGATTGATTCAAGATAATATTTATCGATTTATTTCTGTACATCTAACTGTGGACAACTAGTTGTAGGTTACTAACGAGGACAGCTGACTTAATAAACTTAAAACATCAAAATATATTAAAAGTGTTGTAAATATATTTTGAACATACTTTGATATATATGTATATATTGTTATAGGTTTGTGAATCAACCAGTGGCCAAGTCTTACTTCCCGACGAAGTAAAAATCTGTGAAAGTGAGTTATAGTCCCACTTTTAAAATCTAATATTTTTAGGATGAGAATACATGCAGGTTTTATAAATGATTTACAAAATAGACACAAGTACGTGAAACTACATTCTATGGTTGAATTATCGAAATCGAATATGCCCCTTTTTATTAAAGTCTGGTAATCTAAGAATTAGGGAACAGACACCCTAATTGACGCGAATCCTAAAGATAGATCTATTGGGCCTAACAAACCCCATCCAAAGTACCGGATGCTTTAGTACTTCGAAATTTATATCATATCCGAAGGGTGTCCCGGAATGATGGGGATATTCTTATATATGCATCTTGTTAATGTCGGTTACCAGGTGTTCACCATATGAATGATTTTTATCTCTATGTATGGGATGTATATTGAAATATGAAATCTTGTGGTCTATTGTTACGATTTGATATATATAGGTTAAACCTATAACTCACCAACATTTTTGTTGACGTTTAAAGCATGTCTATTCTCAGGTAAATACTAAGAGCTTCCGCTGTTGCATACTAAAATAAGGACAAGATTTGGAGTCCATGTTTGTATGATATTGTGTAAAAACTGCATTCAAGAAACTGATTTCGATGTAACATATTTGTATTGTAAACCATTATGTAATGGTCGTGTGTAAACAGGATATTTTAGATTATCATTATTTGATAATCTACGTAAAGTTTTTTAAACCTTTATTTATGAAATAAAGGTTATGGTTTGTTTTAAAAATGAATGCAGTCTTTGAAAAACGTCTCATACAGAGGTCAAAACCTTGCAACGAAATCAATTAATATGGAACGTTTTTAATCAATAAGAACGGGACATTTCAGTTGGCATCCGAGCATTGGTCTTAGAGAACCAGAAAATTTGCATTAGTGTGTCTTATCGAGTTTGTTAGGATGCATTAGTGAGTCTGGACTTCGACCGTGTTTTCTTTAAAAATGATTGCTTAACATTTTTGTTGGAAACTATATATTATTAACATGTATATATTATGTGATATATTAATCTCTTAACATGTTTGATATTGTGTGATAGATGTCTACCTCTATCACAAATCCCATTGACTTACCTAATAATAACGAAGAGTCGAATATATATTGGACTGATTCACAAGTTCCCGAAGAAGAACCGGAAGAAGAATCAGAACCGGAAGACGAGGAACCGGAGGAGGAAATAGAACCGGTGGGGGAAATAATAAAACAGTTAAGTAAAAGAAAATCCTCAACCAACCGACCAAGGTTAATTATGGTCAATGGTGTTTTCGCCAAGGAAGTAAAATATTGGGAGAATTACCAATTCTCCGATGAATCGGATTCCGATGAGAATTCCGATGATGTTATAGAAATTACCCCAACTGAATTTAAAAAGGCAAAAGAAAATAATAAGGGAAAGGGCATAAAAATAGAGAAATCTAATTCCAACCCCGATGAACTTTATATGTATCGTCAACCCTCGAAGCCCTTAAGTTGTAACAATGACCCGGGAACCTCTAAACCACCAGGTTTTTCTAAACCGTTGTGGAAAACGACAGCTCGTATTAGGGGAACATCATATATCCCTAGAAACTTGGCAAAACGAACCAAAACCGAAGAAGAAGAAGAAACGAGCAAGTCGGAATAAGATAGTTGTATTCGTGTGGTGTAATATATGTAATATAGTGTGCTTATGCTTTATGATATATGTAAAAATTGCTTGTATTAATAAGTATTTTTTTATGAATCTAACTCTTGTCTATTTTACAGTATAAAAACACAAAATGGATAGACAACCCAATATTTTAAGAGACCTACCCGGGGACATGATTGATGAAATCTTGTCTAGAGTCGGTCAGAATTCTTCGGCACAACTATTTACGGCGAAATCAGTTTGTAGAACATTCGAAGAACGTTCCAAGAATGTCTTGGTTTATAAGAGACTTTCGTTTGAAATATGGGGGATATCACATTGGGAAACCCATAAGTTACGATGTGTTTACTTTGACGCATATATTGCGGGGAACCCAAATGCTATTTTACGCAACGGGTTAAGAAATTATTTTGACTCAATGTATCCGAATATAGGACTTCATGATTTAGAAAAAGCGGCGAACATGCAACATAAAGAAGCATGCTATGCTTACGGGTTAGTAATGTTCGCTTCTCACCAAAGTGAGAAAAAGAACATCGGGCTACAACTGTTAAACAAAACGTTCCCACAAGTGACGGAGTCGGTAATTGGGGTAAGAAATGAGGTTTTTAGGTTATTACGAGACTGTTGGTCATTACGTAACCCTCGTCCCTTTGATGACGTTACAACACGCTATCTTATCAACGGCCATAACGGTTATGTTCCACAAGACCAAGGATGGGAAGTAGTCCTAGTAAAACCAGAATGCATGACTTGTTTCTGGACGTATGAATTACGTGTCTTTATTGTCTTTGCTGAACGACTTGTGTACAAGCTAGAATTATCTTCACAACTATCTTGTATCAAAGTTATTATGTGCTATATTTCATGCTTTATGTAAAATAAGCGGTATTGTAAGTTTGTAAAATATTGTATAAAAGTTTGAACGCGAAATATTATTATAATCAGTTTTTCATATAGAATTGTAGTAGTTGAATTGTATATTAGCTACTAAGTATGAACTTAACGGGTAGGTACTACCCGAATTTAAACTTATAAAATGCTAATATGAAGAAAAAGCTTTTATAAATGAGTTCATATTATGCTACGAAATACTATTAACTACTCTTAATATTCTGTATGATTAACTTGTTCCATTTGAATATTTTGAAGGAAATGGCACCGACTACTTGACACACCGTGAATATGAATGAAGAGGAATTCCGTACTTTTCTAGCTTCAAACATAGCCGCAGTACAGGATGTGTTGCATACAAACAATAACCTTGGATCTAGCAGTACAGGAAATCGTGTAGGATGCACCTACAAAGAATTCACTGCCTGCAAACCTTTGGAATTTGATGGAACCGAAGGACCGATCGGATTGAAACGGTGGACCGAGAAGGTCGAATCGGTGTTTGCCATAAGTAAGTGTACTGAAGAGGACAATGTGAAGTACGCTACGCATACCTTCACAGGTTCTGCGTTAACATGTTGGAATACCTATCTAGAGCAAGTGGGACAAGATGATGCTTACGCACTACCGTGGTCAGCATTCAAGCACTTGATGAACGAGAAGTACCGTCCCAGAACCGAGGTCAATAAGCTCAAGACAGAACTTAGAGGGTTACGAACCCAAGGATTTGATATTACCACGTACGAAAGACGATTCATAGAATTGTGCCTATTGTGTCCAGGAGCGTCCGAAGATGAGGAAGAAAAGATCGACGCGTTTGTGAAAGGATTATCGGAAAGAATCCAAGAAGATATAAGTTCACACGAGCCCGCGTCCATACAACAGGCATGTAGAATGGCTCACAAACTAGTGAACCAGATTGAGGAAATAATTAAAGAATAGACGGCTGAAGAGGCCAATGTGAAGCAAGTCAAAAGAAAGTGGGAGGAAAACGGTGATAAGAAATCACCAATACAACAACAACAGCAATTACAATAATAATCGCAACAATTATCCCAACAATCGCAACATCAATCGCAACTATAACAAACGGCCCAACAACAACAACAACAACAACAACAACAACAACAACAACTATAACAATCATCCCAACAACAATAACAACCGCAACAACAATAACAATCAGAAGCAGCTATGCCAAAGGTGTGAAAAGTATCACTCGGGGTTCTGCACCAAATTTTGCAACAATTGTAAAAGAAATGGTCATAGCGCGGCAAAGTGTGAGGTCTACGGACCAGGGGTTAACAGAACGAAAGGAACAAATGGTGTCGGAACGAGTAATGGCGGAGCAAGTAGTGTCGGAGCAAGTTATGCCAATGTAGTTTGTTATAAATGTGGAAAACCGGGCCACATTATTAGAAATTGCCCGAACCAGGAGAACACGAATGGACAAGGCCGCAGAAGAGTTTTCAATATTAATACGGCAGAGGCACAGGAAGACCCTGAGCTTGTTACGGGTACGTTTCTTATTGACAATAAATCTGCTTACGTTTTATTTGATTCGGGTGCGGATAGAAGCTATATGAGTAGAGATTTTTGTGCTAAATTAAATTATCCATTGACGCCGTTGGATAGTAAATTTTTACTCGAATTAGCAAACGGTAAATTAATTTCAGCAGATAATATATGCCGGAATCGAGAAATTAAACTGGGTAGCGAAATATTTAAGATTGATTTGATACCAGTAGAGTTAGGGAGTTTTGATGTAATAGTTGGCATGGACTGGCTGAAGAAGGTGAAAGCAGAGATCGTATGTTATAAAAATGCAATTCGCATTGTACGAGAAGAAGGAGAACCCTTAATGGTGTACGGAGAAAATGGCAACATGAAGCTACATCTTATTAGTAATTTGAAGGCACAAAAACTAATAAGAAAAGGTTGCTATGCTGTTCTAGCACACGTCGAGAAAGTACAAACTGAAGAAAAGAGCATCAATGATGTTCCCGTCGCAAAAGAATTTCCCGATGTATTTCCGAAAGAATTACCGGGACTACCTCCACATCGATCTGTTGAATTTCAAATAGATCTTGTACCAGGAGCTGCACCAATAGCTCGTGCTCCTTATAGACTCGCACCCAGCGAGATGAAAGAACTGTAAAGCCAACTGCAAGAACTATTAGAACGTGGTTTCATTCGACCAAGCACATCACCATGGGGAGCTCCTGTTTTGTTTGTCAAGAAGAAGGATGGTACATTTAGGTTGTGTATTGACTACAGAGAGTTGAACAAACTTACCATCAAAAACCGTTATCCACTGCCGAGAATTGACGACTTATTTGATCAACTACAAGGCTCGTCAGTTTATTCGAAGATCGATTTACGTTCTGGATATCATCAAATGCGAGTAAAGGAGGATGATATTCCAAAAACTGCTTTTAGGACGCGTTATGGTCATTACGAGTTTATGGTTATGCCGTTTGGATTGACTAACGCACCAGCTGTGTTCATGGACCTTATGAACCGAGTGTGTGGGCCATATCTTGACAAGTTTTGATAATGCTAAAAACGAACATATATTTCATAGCATTATTTCTCAAGAAAGACAAGCTTTTAGTTGCAATTGTTCTATTTACAAGTGATATTCGTTTAAATAATAAAAGGTAAAGATAAAAGACAGATTCGACGAATTGAAGACGCAAACGACCAAAAAGCTCAAAAGTACAAAAGACAATCAAAAAGGTTCCAATTATTGATAAGAAACGTCTCGAAATTACAAGAGTACAAGATTCAAAACGCAAAGTACAAGATATTAAATTGTACGCAAGGACGTTCGAAAATCCGGAACCGGGACCAGAGTCAACTCTCAACGCTCGACGCAACGGACTAAAAATTACAAGTTAACTAGGTATATAAATATAATATAATATATAATTAATTATATTAATTATATATATATATTATATTTATAAATAAAAACCGTCGGCAGAGAAAGACTCCAAGGGTGTGAGCTGTAAATTCATTCTCCGCGACTCGCGGAGTTTGAAGAGGATTTCACCGCGAGTCGCGGAGCCCCAAAATGAAAAACTCCCTATAAAGCAAACCGAAATCTGATCATTTTCATCCATCTTTTTCTTCTCTTATCATACGTAAATTATATATATATATTTATAATTTATATTTTAATTTTAATTATAATTCTAATAATAAGGGTATGTTAGCGAATGTTGTAAGGGTGTAAGTCGAAATTCTGTCCGTGTAACGCTACGCTATTTTTAATCATTGTAAGTTATGTTCAACCTTTTTACATTAATGTCTCGTAGCTAAGTTATTATTATGCTTATTTAAAACGAAGTAATCATGATGTTGGGCTAATTACTAAAATTGGGTAATTGGGCTTTGTACCATAATTGGGGTTTGGACAAAAGAACGACACTTGTGGAAATTAGACTATGAGCTATTAATGGGCTTTATATTTGTTTAACTAAATGATAGTTTGTTAATGTTAATATAAAGATTTACAATTGGGCGTCCTTATAAATTACCATATACACTCGATCGGACACGATGGGCGGGGTATTTATATGTACGAATAATCGTTCATTTAACCGGACACGGGAATGGATTAATAGCCACTAGAATAATCAAAACAGGGGTGAAATTACATTCAAGGGTAATTGGTGTAATTGCTAACAAAGTAGTAAAACCTTGGTTTACACGCAGTTGATAACCTGGTGTATTCATTAAACAAAGTATTAAAACCTTGTTACAATTCGAATCCCCAATTAGTTGGAATATTTAACTTCGGGTATAAGAATAATTTGATGAGGACACTCGCACTTTATATTTATGACTGATGGACTGTTATGGACAAAAACCAGACGGACATATTAAATAATCCAGGACAAAGGACAATTAAACCATGGGCATAAAACAAAAATCAACATGTCAAACATCATGATTACGGAAGTTTAAATAAGCATAATTCTTTTATTTCATATTTAATTTCCTTTATTTTATATTTAATTGCACTTCTAATTATCGCACTTTTATTTATTGTTATTTAATTGCACTTTTAATTATCGTCCTTTTTAATTATCGCAAGTTTATTTTATCGCACTTTTATTATTCGCAATTTCATTATCGTTATTTACTTTACGCTTTAATTTAAGTCTTGTATTTATTTTATATTTTACATTAGGTTTTAACTGCGACTAAAGTCTTAAAATCGACAAACCGGTCATTAAACGGTAAAAACCCCCCTTTATAATAATAATATTACTTATATATATGTTTGTATTTTTATAAAAGTAAATTAATATAGCGTTGAGCTTTGTTTAAAAAAGATTCCCTGTGGAACGAACCGGACTTACTAAAAACTACACTACTGTACGATTAGGTACACTGCCTATAAGTGTTGTAGCAAGGTTTAAGTATATCCATTCTATAAATAAATAAATATCTTGTGTAAAATTTTATCGTATTTAATAATTTTTCCTAGTAAAATATAAACTATTTCGTATCCCTTAGCTTTGACATCAAGTATTTTTGGCGCCGCTGCCGGGGAACTTTCTAAATGCCGGAAGCGCAACGCTAATATAAAAAAAAAGATTTTTAGTTAACTTTTATTAAAATTCGTTTTTGTAAAAAAACTTTTTAATTATTCGAAAATATAAAAAGAAAAACAAAAATATAAATATTTTTAGGAGTTTGATAAATATTTAAGTTTTATAAAGTTTCTTTGTTTTTATAAAAACATAAGTTTTATTTAAATCAAGTTTTAAGATTTTTATTTATAAAATTATAAAGTGATTCTATTTTTATTTAAGTTTTAAATATAAGTTTTATTTATACACATATTTTTTTTTATAAACAGAAAAAATTAAAAACAGAAAATAAAATAAATAAATAAATAAAGAAAAACGCGTTGAAGATATAACCTGTCAGCTGAATTTTGAAACCCCGCGACTCGCGGGGTTTGATGCTTTAATTACCGCAACTCGCGGAGTGACTCTGACATGCGACAAAACCCTAATTCAGCATTAATTACGGATAATTATTAATTATTATTATTATTATTTAACCCTAATAATTATTATTATTATTATTAGTTTTATTTTAACTTTTACTTTTTAATTAATTTGTATTTTTAGTTTAATTAATTTAATTAATTTGTAAAATTAATAGTTTTAATAAATAAATAATATAAAAATAATATTTTTGTAAAAATTGTAATTTTTACAACTTTTTTTTATATTTTTATATTTTGTCCCTTTTTAATCTCTTTAGCGTAACTTTTGTATTTTTAGCTCATATTTAATTTTAAACTTAGTTTTTGCCATAGTCATTTTTACTCCTAGATTTTTAGGCTTTGCCGTAGAATTCCTTAAGTGCTTTTTCTTTAGACTAAGATTTAGGTACTTTAGAATTTTGCGACGCCTTTTTAAGTTTTAGTTTCTTTTTAAGTTATTTCCATTTGGGATATAGTTTTTCCTATAAGCTTTAATATTTTTAGACACCTTTTACCTATGTATCAATTATCATTCCAATTAGTAATCTCAATTTGCGATTATAATTTTAAGTTAGTTGTAGTAATAAGGTTAGGTTAGTCAAGTGTTTTTTAAGTTTTATAAGTTTCTTTTATTTATTTTTTTCGTCACCTTTTATTTTTCAACCATTTTTCTTTTTCGACCTTTTGCGACGAACTCTTTTTCTTTCTTATTTCTCGCTATTCTAGTTTTTAGGACATAGTTTTTTATTCTACTTCTTCTCTAAATTTCTTAAAATTACGAAAATTTATTTTAAGTGGTTAAATTGATAGACATCAAAATTTTCTGGTTCGTAGTAATAGTTGGATTTGTACGTGGACCGGGTTATTGGAGCCAAACAGTCCTCAATTATATTGAGACCAAACGAATCCTGCCCCTCTGCTGCATCTTTTGGCTATTCAAAACGTGGGCAAAATCAGAAAAGTCTATTGGTTGGATAACTTATTATAATTTTTCTTACCTTTTTAAAACTAATAGGATATTCAGTGAATGCACCGAGCAAGACGTTCACCACCTTTTGTACGTTCACCACCTGTAACTAGATCAAGACATTTAGCAAATATTACCGCCGTTGATTTTTCTTTAGAATCGTCACCCAGTCAACCAAGTACTTCAGTTCAAATTTCCGATAATCCATTTTTTGAACCCGACCTCACAATTGAGAATCCGGAAAATATTCAGGAACGGTTCGTAGATCCTGAACCACTAAACTTTCCTCCGGAACCACCAATCATTCAAACAGAGATTGTTGAGGAACGAACCATTAAATCAGAATCATCTAGTGATACCGATTCAACAAATTCAATTATGGAGAATCTGGAACCTCTAAGTATGGAAGACCGAATGAGAGCTAAACGCACTGGCCAAGGTCACGCAATTACTCATCCAGACATTAATGCGCCAGATTATGAAATCAAAGGACAAATTCTACACATGGTGACTAATCAATGCCAATTTAGTGGTGCGCCGAAGGAAGATCCTAATGAACATCTACGTACCTTTAATAGAATTTGTACACTATTCAAAATCCGAGAAGTAGAAGATGAACAGATATATCTCATGTTATTTCCCTGGACTTTAAAGGGAGAAGCCAAAGATTGGTTGGAATCGTTACCTGAAGGGGCGATTGATACATGGGACGTTTTAGTTGAAAAATTTCTTAAACAATTCTTTCCTGCATCTAAAGCCGTAAGACTTCAAGCAGAAATTGTTACGTTTACACAGAAACCAAATGAAACTCTATATGAGGCGTGGACTAGATATGGAAAGTTATTAAGAGGATGTCCGCAACATGGTTTAGACACCTGTCAAATAGTACAAATATTCTACCAAGGATGCGACATCACTACAAGAAAAGACATAGATATAGCAGCTGGTGGTTCTATTATGAAGAAAACCGAAACTGATGCTTACAGAATTATTGATAACACTGCTTCCCACTCACATGAGTGGCACCAAGAAAAAGATATCGTTAGATCATCTAAAGCAGCTAGAGCCGATTCTAGCCATGACTTAGATTCCATTTCCGCAAAGATAGATGCTGTGGAACGACGAATGGAAAAGATGACTAAAGATATTCACTCAATACGAATTAGTTGTGAGCAGTGTGGAGGACCACATTTGACAAAAGATTGTCTCAGTATTGAATTAACAATGGAACAAAGAGAGAATATTTCATACATAAACCAAAGGCCTGGAAATAATTATCAGAATAATTATCAACCGCCAAGACCGATTTACAATCAAAACCAGAATTATAACCGAAATATTCCATACAACAACCAACAAGGTCCTAGCAATCAACAAATATCCAATAATACTTACAATCAGCAAAGACCAAATTTTCAAAACAAACCACCACAACAAACCGATGATAAAAAGCCGAATTTAGAAGATATGATGACGAAGCTAGTTGAAACTCAAACGCAGTTTTTCACATCTCAGAAACAAACCAATGAACAAAATGCTCAAGCATTTAGAAATCAACAAGCTTCTATTCAAAATCTAGAACAAGAAGTAAGTAACCTAGCAAGGTTAATAGGTGAAAGAAAACCGGGAGGTCTACCTAGTGATACAAATACTAACCCCCGGAATGAAACAGCTAAAGCCATTACCACAAGAAGTGGTACAACACTTAAACCACCTGAAATACCTGTAACTTCTGATGAAGCTATTCCTACTCCACAAGAACCACAACCTGATCAAGATAAGGAAAAAGAACCGGTAGTTGAAAAGGTTAATGAAGATAACACAGTTAAGGATAAACCTTATGTTAAACCATACCAACCACCACTTCCTTACCCGAGTAAAATGAAGAAAGAAAAACTTGAAGCCGAGCAATCCAAATTCTTGGATATGTTTAAACAGATAAATGTAAATCTTCCTTTCATTGATGTGATTTCAGGAATGCCTAGATATGCTAAATTCTTGAAAGATCTAATTTCAAATAGAAAGAAAATGGAAGAACTCTCGGCTGTTACTATGAATGCTAATTGTTCAGCAGTGCTGTTGAATAAGATACCAGAAAAATTATCTGATCCAGGAAGTTTCACAATTCCATGTTTTCTGGGTAGTCTTAGTTCAATAGAAGCATTGGCAGACTTAGGTGCTAGTATAAATCTAATGCCGTATTCACTATACACTAAACTAGACCTTGGAGAATTGAAACCAACCAGAATAAGCATACAACTAGCCGATAGATCAATAAAATATCCTAGAGGGATAATGGAGAACATGCTAGTTAAAGTTTGTACTTTAGTATTTCCAGTAGATTTTGTTGTTCTGGACATGGAAGAAGATTCTCAAGTTCCTCTCATATTAGGAAGACCATTCTTAAACACGGCTAAAGCAATGATAGACGTGTTCGGTAAGAAACTGACCCTAAGTATAGAGGATGAGAGTGTTACCTTTTCAGTTGATAGAGCAATGCAACAACCACAATCTGCAGATGATACATGTTATTATATTCAAACTATAGATGCACATGCAGAATTATTAAAAGAATTTCCAGAATTACAAGGAACAGGAGAATGTTCTTTAGGAGAAGGTAATGAACCAATTGATGAAGCTGAAATGTTAGCTACACTTATAGCTAATGGATATGAACCAACAACAGAAGAAATTCAAATGCTAAAAGAAGAAGACAGATATCGATATAAATCATCGATAGAAGAACCTCCGAAATTAGAGTTAAAGCCACTTCCAAACCATTTGGAATACGCTTATTTACATGGTGAATCTGAATTACCTGTAATAATATCGTCTTCTCTTACTGAAAATGAGAAATCACAACTCATTTCTGTGTTGAAAGCTCATAAACCAGCCATTGCATGGAAGATTCATGATATTAAAGGAATAAGTCCTTCGTATTGCACACATAA
Organism: Rutidosis leptorrhynchoides; assembly: GCF_046630445.1. Taxonomy (NCBI): domain Eukaryota; kingdom Viridiplantae; phylum Streptophyta; class Magnoliopsida; order Asterales; family Asteraceae; genus Rutidosis; species Rutidosis leptorrhynchoides. The sequence goes on from NC_092337.1 coordinate 343,082,763, forward strand.
AATCCTTATGGAAGAAGGTCATAAAACGTATGTGCAACGCCAACGAAGACTAAATCCTAATATGCAAGATGTAGTTAAGAAAGAGATTATTAAACTGCTAGATGCAGGTTTGATATATCCAATTTCTGATAGTCCATGGGTAAGCCCAGTTCAATGCGTACCTAAGAAGGGTGGCATGACTGTCATCACAAATGAAAAAAATGAGCTTATTCTTACTAGGACTGTAACAGGATGGCGTGTATGTATTGATTATAGAAAATTAAATGACGCCACCAGAAAAGATCACTTTCCCTTACCTTTCATAGATCAAATGTTGGAAAGATTAGCCGGAAATAGTTACTATTGTTTTCTAGATGGATTTTCCGGATATTTTCAAATTCCAATAGCACTCGAAGATCAAGAGAAAACCACATTCACGTGCCCTTATGGTACTTTTGCTTATAAACGCATGCCATTTGGACTTTGCAACGCCCCTGCAACCTTTCAAAGGTGTATGATGGCAATTTTTCACGACATGATAGAAGAATGCATGGAAGTATTCATGGATGAATTTTCAGTCTTCGGTGATACATTTAAATCATGTCTAGTTAATCTGGAACGAATGCTAATTAGATGCGAAAAATCAAATCTAGTACTTAATTGGGAGAAATGCCATTTCATAGTTAAAGAAGGCATCGTTCTTGGACATAAAATTTCAAAAGAAGGAATTGAAGTGGATAGAGCTAAAGTAGATGTAATTGCTAAACTTCCACATCCCACCAATGTTAGAGGAGTTAGGAGTTTTCTAGGGCATGCCGGTTTTTACCGACGTTTCATAAAAGATTTTTCTAAAATTGCCACTCCTATGAATAAACTCCTAGAAAAGGATGCTCCATTCATCTTTTCAGATGAGTGTATCAAATCTTTTAATATTCTTAAAGAAAAACTCACTAATGCGCCGATCATGATAACACCAAATTGGAATCTACCATTTGAACTAATGTGCGATGCAAGTGATTTTGCAATGGGAGCCGTTTTAGGACAAAGGATTGAAAAACGATTTCAACCTATATATTATGCTAGTAAGACGTTACAAGGAGAACAAACGAACTATACAACTACTGAAAAAGAACTCCTTGCTATTGTCTTTGCTTTTGACAAATTTCGATCATATCTCGTTCTAGCAAAAACGGTGGTCTATACTGACCATTCTGCTCTTAGATACTTATTTTCAAAACAAGATGCTAAACCAAGATTAATCCGTTGGATCTTACTCTTACAAGAGTTTGATATTGAAATTCGAGATAAAAAAGGAGCAGAAAATCTCGCCGCTGATCATCTTTCTCGTCTTGAAAATCCCGAATTAGAAGTTCTAAATGAATCAGCCATACAAGACAACTTTCCTGATGAATATCTATTGAAGATAGATTATAAAGAAATCCCATGGTTTGCAGACTATGCAAACTACTTAGTTTGTGGATTCCTTGAAAAAGGATTATCGTACCAAAGACGAAAGAAATTCTTCAGTGATATAAAACACTATTTCTGGGAAGATCCACACCTGTTTAAAAGTTGTTCCGATGGAATAATACGCCGATGTGTATTTGGAGATGAAGCTAGTAAAATTTTAAACCATTGTCACACAGGACCAACAGGAGGGCATTATGGGCCTCAACTAACAGCAAGAAAAGTTTATGAAGCTGGATTCTATTGGCCTACAATTTACAAAGACGCACACCTTCTTTGCAAATCCTGTGATGCATGTCAAAGGGCCGGAAAAATAAGTCAACGTGATGAAATGCCACAAAATGTCATCCAAGTATGTGAAGTATTTGACATTTGGGGTATTGACTTTATGGGTCCATTTCCAAAATCTCATAATAATCTATATATACTCGTAGCCATTGATTATGTATCTAAATGGACGGAAGCACAAGCTCTCCCAACTAACGATGCACGAGTTGTAGTCAACTTTTTAAAACGTCTTTTTGCAAGGTTTGGAACACCGAAAGCTTTAATAAGTGATCGGGGTACTCATTTCTGTAATAATCAACTTGAGAAAGTTCTTAAAAGATATGGAGTAACTCATAAAATCTCCATCGCATATCATCCACAAACAAGTGGACAAGTTGAAAATACCAACCGAGCTTTAAAACGTATTCTAGAGAAAACCGTAGGATCAAATCCGAAGGAATGGTCCATTAAATTGGAGGATGCACTCTGGGCTTTTAGAACAGCCTACAAAACTCCAATTGGAACCACACCTTTTAGACTTGTTTATGGAAAAGCATGTCATCTTCCAGTAGAAAGTGAACACAAAGCATTTTGGGCTTTGAAAACATGTAATCTTGATTTACATGAAGCTGGACGTCTACGATTAAGTCAACTAAACGAATTAGAAGAATTAAGACATGAAGCATAAGAAAATTCGTTAATCTATAAAGAAAGAACGAAGAAATGGCATGATAAAAGAATCAGAAGTTCAAAAGAATTTAAAGAAGGAGACAGAGTTCTTCTTTTCAATTCACGATTCAAGCTATTTCCTGGAAAATTGAAATCAAGATGGTCTGGACCATTCATAGTCAAAAGAGTTTTCCCATACGGAACGATAGAATTGATAAATTCAAATGGGATTGAATTTAAAGTTAATGGTCACAGAGTTAAACATTACATACATGGTCCGATGGAAGTCGACAACGAAGTTAATCACAATTTCGACACCACAGCTAACTAAGTGTGGGGAGAATCAAGTCTTTAAAGGATAATATGTATTTCTGTTAGAGTTAGATTGTCTGTTTTCGTGTAGTTCTCGAAAATGGAACCCGAATGGTCTTTCCCTAGCAGACCCTAAAGAACTAGTCTTCTCCCCCCATTCTGAATTTTTATTTTTTTTTAGGTTTTTACGAAATGAAGACTGCCTGTGAACTAAACCATGGTCTAATGCTACACGCTTTGATCACTAAAAGAAATAATGACATACTACCGAGTGAATTAGTATCAGTAATCAGAGAAAGAATGGACGGAGTTAGAAAAGAATCCAGATGCGAAGATAATAAGTTACAATTTGGTAAAGGAAAATCAAAATCCGCAGCGAAAAGAAGAGCACGACACCTAGAAAGATGTCACAAATGCGGAAAATGGTCACATGGAGGTAAATGTTCAAATAATCAAACCTATTCAAATACCGAATTTGTTACTTTATGCAGAGACGGACCGTTCATATGTTTAGAAGAAAAGACACTGAATGCTCGAGGTTACGCCTATGTAGCCATGGAAAACCAATTAAACCGACTATCTTATGAATGGGATAGATCATATAACTAAAAAATCTATTTCACAGGTATGTCTGTACAGTTTTTATTTTTATTTTTTTATTTTTAACCTTTTGATAATAAACGCTAATTTGTTCGCTAAAAAGTATTAAATTGGTATTGAATAAAATTAGGTTTGGCGACCGAAATTATTGATATCATTCAAAAATTTATTACATCACTGCGAAATTTAACGTTTATTCTTAAGGTATAAATATCTTTAATCAAACAACCCAAAATATTTCAAAAATTCGTCATGAGTTAAATTAGGTCTTGGAACCGAAATTACTTTACCGAAAAGAGGGGCGCATATTTTTGATAATATTTGATTGATTAAAGTGGGATAAAAAGACAAAAAGATTTTTAATTTTATTTTTACCATGTTTTTAAAATTAATATTTGAACCCTTTATTAATTTTGTAAACTTTGTAAAAAAAATATATATATTTAAAATTGTAAATATTTGAAAAAAATTAATATAAGTTTGGTATGAATTTGTAAATTTTTAAATTAAATTTGGTGTGAATTTTTAATTTTTAAAATATAAATTTTTAATTTTATGCATTTTAAATTTTAAGTTTGGTGTGAATTTTTAATATAAATTTTGAATTTTATATTTAAGTTGTGTGAATTTAAAAACAAAAATTTACTTTATCTCATTAAGTTAAAAATATGATTTTTAAAATTCGTCGTAAGTTGAAGACTAGGTCTTTGAACCGAAATTGCTTTACCCGAGGGAGGGACGAGAACTTTTATTATCATTATTTTTAATCTTATTGAATTAAAGTATGCCAAAAACATTGAAAAAACCCAAAAATCTTAGCTTTTAAAACAATCGCTACAAAAAGACAAATTTTAAAATTTTGTCGAAGGACGGACTAGGACATCGATCCGAAACGACCTCGTCCTAAATAACAAGGGAAACAAAATTTTAAAATTAAGTACTTAATTGTTTTATAAGTTATTGATTATAAAAAAAAATAAAATATCAAACTCCGCGACTCGCGGAGTTTGAAGGGTTATTCACCGCGAGTCGCGGAGGGATGAAAAATTAGAAAAAAAATAAAGAGCTGGAACAGATCAGTCCCAACCCCAAAACAATAAAAACCTGCGAAAAACTGCACGCGAAAAACCCGAAAAATACACCCCAAAATCACAATTTTTAACCGTTAATCACCAAATCTTTTGCTAAAATCATGTTGAGAAGGATGCTATCTAAGAATTACTCAAGAAAAACGGTAAATTTCTACACCTAAACACCATTTAATCCGAAATTTGGTGTTCTTGAGCAATTTTTTTCCCCAATTTGATTTTGATGCTTTTTAGTGTAATTATGCTTAAATTGTTTATGTATTATGCTTGTATAACCTAGATTGATGCTGTTTAACATGATTAGAAGCCTTAAACTTCAAATTTTGAATAATCTAGGGTTTGTGTTCTTGAGCAAATTTGGGGCTTTTTGATATAAACAGGTTATGGCCGATTTTTGTCATGAATTGTTGCTAAATTATGTAGTGTAACATGTTTAGGTAGTTAAATGATCCAAACTTTGAGCCTAAACATGATTTTGAGAATTAAAGTGGACTTTTTCAAGTCTAAAATTCATGAACTTGATTTTTGAAAGATAATGCCATTTGAGACTTGTTTAATTGCTAGTAATGATTATTTTGACATGTTATTTGAGTTGAATGCTTATGAACTTGGCGAACATTTTCGTATATGCTTATTTGAAAAAGTGTAGATTTGATAAAAATGTGAAAATGAGCTTAAGTTTGATATAAATTGATAATGTCATTGTAATTATTTTGATTGATGATTTTGCTGACACTAATGCATATTTGGATGCACAAAAATTGTGTTTGATGTGTTTTGCAGAATGAAAGGGGTGAATCTTCATCCCAAGCCCGCAATGCTCCTGCTGAGAATTTGGAACAACAGGAGGTGGATAACTACTACAAGCAGGATATACCTCATCCAGTCATGACCTTTTCCGATATGCACTTGGAAGAGTTGCACCCGAACCTGAGATTTGACAGACTTTGGATAGATTATCCAAAATATCAACGAGGTTTGCATACTCTTCATTCTAAGGTTGTTGAGGTACCGAGGGTCATAGAATGGGGACCCTTAGAAGCTGTAGAATTGGCCGGGCTAATTAGGGAATTACTTGTACAGAGGTATGGTAATTCTTCTTTTAATGACTGGGTACGTTTATTCACCATGCGTAGACCTGTATATAAAGTATGGTGTGAAGAATTGTTATGTAGTATAGAGTTGAATGATCGGGTAGCTAGTTTAACCGATCGTTCTTTTATTAGATTTTTGTTAGGCGGTTCGATGCGCCACATGTCTTTACTGGACATGGCTCAAGCTTTACGTATACATACGCCTGAGGAGTTAGCGTCTGCCGATTGTAGAGGATTGATACTAAACGGTAGAAAGATAGATGAAAATTTTGATACACACGGTGTGTGGAGTCAAATGACAAGCCATCACCGTTTCAAAGGGGGAAATTACTCTTATTTGGATATAGATAGAGCCGAATTAAGAGTGATACATAGGTTTTTAGCTAATTCGATTACACAAAGGAGTAAGAACAAGGAAAAAGTAAATGAACAGGATTTGTTTTACCATATGTGTATTCGAGACCCACAAAGCGCTGTAAGTATACCATATTGTGTGGGTTATTATTTATCAGCTATGGTTCGGGGGATGCGACCGCATAGCATAATAGGAGGTGGTATTTTTATTACTTTGATTAGTGAATATCTCGGTGTGGATATAAGTCGGGGGGGATTATTAGTAGAAGAACCAGAACCCCGCGATACTATAGGTTTAAATGTATACCATGGTGCGAAAGTTTTGAAGAGGCGAAATAACGCCGCAGTACGATACCATGGTAGACATCCACAGGTGGAGAGAAACCAACAGCAAGGTAATGTAGGAGGGGGGAATGAGATGCAAGAAATGCAAAGGTTTATAGCTTCTCAGGAATACAAAAATGCTAGACAGAGAGCATTTGAAGATTGGCAAGTTCATCAAAACCAAATCATAGCTCATTGCCAACATATAGGTAGAAACTATATTCCTACACCGAAACCCATCTTCCCTCCCTGGTCTATAGAGATGCAGCCACCATATCCTACGTATAACCCTGCCGAAGCATTCTATAGCACCTATGGTTATGCCTGGAACCCCTATTGGTACCAATATCATCCTTAGTATACTTATTTTTTTTTTTTTTTTTTTTTTTTGTAATTTGTAATTATAGATACGTTTAATGCTTTTGTTAATATTGTAATCATTTTTATAATTATCTAACTTTTATTCTTAGGTTTTAATAATTTTTGAATGTGGGGTAATATACCAAACTTCAAAAATATGTATATATATTTGCAGTTTATCTTATGTACACAACAGGGTAAAACAACGCATTTTCAAAGACTGGCATTAAGTTCAGCAAAAGCAACTAATTTTGACGACAAGATGCAAAATATATGTGAAATAACAACAAGACGGAATGAACAAATGATGTGCACCATTTATCATTCAGCAAACAAACGCCAATATATTTGGAAACTTTGGTAAAAATTTAATCATTTTCACACAAATCACCCTCAATAATTTAAATTATTCCTGATTTCTTGCAAATGAGGGCATTGCAAGATCTTAAGTGTGGGAAGGGGTTAAATTCTTTCGGATTTTAAAAATTTTTACTTTATACACTTGGTTACCATTAAAAATACTAGTAAAGCAGTAGTTGTATTAGAATCTAGTGCTCTCTGATAATAAAGAACAGCCCTGGTCTTATATACTGACTACCCAATTCTAGTAAAATTTTTCAAAATTTTCAATTAAATGAACTAAAAATCATGTTTATACATATTTATGAACGATAAAACTAGGTTTTAACACCGAAATTATTGTTACCTCAAAAAGGACATAAATTGAGAAACAAACCAAAATGTTAAAATTCATTTAAAATAGAATAGAGGACGATAAAAAGGAAAATAAAAGCCAAGTGTGGGAAAATTTACCAAGTTATCTTAAACATATGTCACATATATCTGTAACAAATAACTGAAAATACTTTTGCTTTGGACTAAACTAAACTGTTTTTACCCGATGAAAGAAAAGAAGAGATGGATCTACACGATGAATCAATTCCATCATTAAAAGGAAGTAAAGTCTTCCGAAAAAAGACACGCGCTTCTTGATTTAGGTCATGAAGTTGTCGTCCAGACCAGCTGTAGGTTGACGAAAAATCTAGAAAAGTCATCACTAAAATCAGCAGGAAATCTACGGACCTCAGCATTAAACAGGGTCGCCAAGTGGTCAAATTTATCCTAACCATGAGAAGGATTTATCTCGTACAATGGGGGGGCACCATGCAAATTAGCTTGACAAGACTAATGAATCAGATCCCCAGAAAGGATAATCTCCTTAAAGATTAAAAATCAGCTTTTAAGACTGATATTACTCAATCCTAGAGATTGACCTTAAAGATTGAGAATTACAAACTCATGGAATTCAATGATATCTAAACTCGAGCTTGAACGAGAAAATATTTTGATCAAAATTACAAACCGATTTGTTTTCTGAAAACCCTATTTTTAATGCGTTCATTACCATTGAACGTAAAATCCTAGGAATTCACCTGGAATTCATTAGGTCACCTGAACTAAATCGGGTGTCAACCGTAAGAACGGTGGTTGCATAGTGGTCAAAGACAGGACCTTGTGCCATACCGAAAAATCATAAGGGTGAACTTTACTATTGCTCCTACCAAGGATAGTAATTGCGTTCGACACGTTATAGACCATAATTAAAAGCATGTCAGGGGACATTGCCTTAACAGTTTCTTGTTCAACGCTTTCCTTTACAACCGGACAGTAGTTTATCGAAAGGTAATATACGGGACAAGTAAACTGGACGTGTTGCTTTCCAAATACAAGGTTAGCAAGTGGGTGACACAAAACAGCAAGTTTTGAGCTAAAATTTTCAATTCTGAAACCCACCAAACCCACAAAAATATTTTGCAAACACCGGTAAAGGGTTATCCCGGAAAACTTATCTAGGGTAAAAACTAGATTTAATTTTCAAAAGATCAAATGTTTTCATAAAGATCCAATTTCCTTTATGGATCTAAATTTTTATAGTCATGTGGGACTGTAAACCATATCATTACTACCATTGTTTATACCGCCGTATAGAAATCACTGATGTACAAAGTGTGAAGAATAAAGAAGTGATTCTAGTATTTCAAGACGATATTGCTTGAGGACAAGCAACGCTCAAGTGTGGGAATATTTGATAATGCTAAAAACGAACATATATTTCATAGCATTATTTCTCAAGAAAGACAAGCTTTTAGTTGCAATTGTTCTATTTACAAGTGATATTCGTTTAAATAATAAAAGGTAAAGACAAAAGACAGATTCGACGAATTGAAGACGCAAACGACCAAAAAGCTCAAAAGTACAAAAGACAATCAAAAAGGTTCCAATTATTGATAAGAAACGTCTCGAAATTACAAGAGTACAAGATTCAAAACGCAAAGTACAAGATATTAAATTGTACGCAATGACGTTCGAAAATCCGGAACCGGGACCAGAGTCAACTCTCAACGCTCGACGCAACGGACTAAAAATTACAAGTTAACTAGGTATATAAATATAATATAATATATAATTAATTATATTAATTATATATATATTATATTTATAAATAAAAACCGTCGGCAGAGAAAGACTCCAAGGGTGTGAGCTGTAAATTCATTCTCCGCAACTCGCGGAGTTTGAAGAGGATTTCACCGCGAGTCGCGAAGCCCCAAAATGAAAAACTCCCTATAAAGCAAACCGAAATCTGATCATTTTCATCCATCTTTTTCTTCTCTTATCATACGTAAATTATATATATATATTTATAATTTATATTTTAATTTTAATTATAATTCTAATAATAAGGGTATGTTAGCGAATGTTGTAAGGGTGTAAGTCGAAATTCTGTCCGTGTAACGCTACGCTATTTTTAATCATTGTAAGTTATGTTCAACCTTTTTACATTAATGTCTCGTAGCTAAGTTATTATTATGCTTATTTAAAACGAAGTAATCATGATGTTGGGCTAATTACTAAAATTGGGTAATTGGGCTTTGTACCATAATTGGGGTTTGGACAAAAGAACGACACTTGTGGAAATTAGACTATGAGCTATTAATGGGCTTTATATTTGTTTAACTAAATGATAGTTTGTTAATGTTAATATAAAGATTTACAATTGGGCGTCCTTATAAATTACCATATACACTCGATCGGACACGATGGGCGGGGTATTTATATGTACGAATAATCGTTCATTTAACCGGACACGGGAATGGATTAATAGCCACTAGAATAATCAAAACAGGGGTGAAATTACATTCAAGGGTAATTGGTGTAATTGCTAACAAAGTAGTAAAACCTTGGTTTACACGCAGTTGATAACCTGGTGTATTCATTAAACAAAGTATTAAAACCTTGTTACAATTCGAATCCCCAATTAGTTGGAATATTTAACTTCGGGTATAAGAATAATTTGATGAGGACACTCGCACTTTATATTTATGACTGATGGACTGTTATGGACAAAAACCAGACGGACATATTAAATAATCCAGGACAAAGGACAATTAACCCATGGGCATAAAACAAAAATCAACATGTCAAACATCATGATTACGGAAGTTTAAATAAGCATAATTCTTTTATTTCATATTTAATTTCCTTTATTTTATATTTAATTGCACTTCTAATTATCGCACTTTTATTTATTGTTATTTAATTGCACTTTTAATTATCGTCCTTTTTAATTATCGCAAGTTTATTTTATCGCACTTTTATTATTCGCAATTTCATTATCGTTATTTACTTTACGCTTTAATTTAAGTCTTGTATTTATTTTATATTTTTCATTAGGTTTTAACTGCGACTAAAGTCTTAAAATCGACAAACCGGTCATTAAACGGTAAAAACCCCCCTTTATAATAATAATATTACTTATATATATGTTTGTATTTTTATAAAAGTAAATTAATATAGCGTTGAGCTTTGTTTAAAAAAGATTCCCTGTGGAACGAACCGGACTTACTAAAAACTACACTACTGTACGATTAGGTACACTGCCTATAAGTGTTGTAGCAAGGTTTAAGTATATCCATTCTATAAATAAATAAATATCTTGTGTAAAATTTTATCGTATTTAATAATTTTTCCTAGTAAAATATAAACTATTTCGTATCCCTTAGCTTTGACATCAAGTTTGTCATTGTTTTCATCGATGACATGCTTATTTACTCAAAGAATGATCAAGAGCACGAAGAACATTTGAGAGAAGTGCTAGAAGTATTGAGGAAAGAAAAACTGTACGCTAAGTTTTCAAAGTGTGCATTTTGGTTGGAAGAAGTTCAATTCCTCGATCACATAGTGAACAAAGAAGGTATCCAGGTGGACCCGGCAAAGATCGAAATCGTTGAAAAGTGGGAAAACCCAAAAACTCCGAAGCATATACGTCAATTTTTAGGATTGGCTGGTTACTACAGAAGATTCATCCAAGATTTCTCCAAAATAGCAAAACCCTTGACTGCATTAACGCATAAAGGGAAGAAATTTGAATGGAAGGATGAACAAGAGAAGGCATTTCAATTATTGAAGAAAAAGCTAACTACGGCACCTATATTGTCATTGCCTGAAGGGAATGATGATTTTGTGATTTATTGTGACGCATCAAAGCAAGGTCTCGGTTGTGTATTAATGCAACGGACGAAGGTGATTGCTTATGCATCTAGACAATTGAAGATTCACGAGCAAAATTATACGACGCATGATTTGGAATTAGGCGCGGTTGTTTTTGCATTAAAGACTTGGAGGCACTACTTATATGGGGTCAAAAGTATTATATATACCGACCACAAAAGTCTTCAACACATATTTAATCAGAAACAACTGAATATGAGTCAGCGTAGGTGGATTTAATTGTTGAATGATTACGACTTTGAGATTCGTTACCACCCGGGGAAGGCAAATGTGGTAGCCGACGCCTTGAGCAGTAAGGACAGAGAACCCATTCGAGTAAAATCTATGAATATAATGATTCACACTAACCTTACTACTCAAATAAAGGAGGCGCAACAAGGAGTTTTAAAAGAGGGAAATTTAAAGGATGAAATATCCAAAGGATCGGAGAAGCATCTTAATATTCGAGAAGACGGAACCCGGTATAGGGCTGAAAGAATTTGGGTACCAAAATTTGGAGATATGAGAGAAATGGTACTTAGAGAAGCTCATAAAACCAGATACTCAATACATCCTGGAACGGGGAAGATGTACAAGGATCTCAAGAAACATTTTTGGTGGCCGGGTATGAAAGCCGATGTTGCTAAATACGTAGGAGAATGTTTGACGTGTTCTAAGGTCAAAGCTGAGCATCAGAAACCATCAGGTCCACTTCAACAACCCGAAATCCCGGAATGGAAATGGGAAAATATTACCATGGATTTCATCACTAAATTGCCAAGGACTGCAAGTGGTTTTGATACTATTTGGGTAATAGTTGATCGTCTCACCAAATCAGCACACTTCCTGCCAATAAGAGAAGATGATAAGATGAAGAAGTTAGCGCGACTGTATTTGAAGGAAGTCATCTCCAGACATGGAATACCAATCTCTATTATTTCTGATAGGGATGGCAGATTTATTTCAAGATTCTGGTAGACATTACAGCAAGCATTGGGAACTCGTCTAGACATGAGTACTGCCTATCATCCACAAACTAATGGGCAGAGTGAAAGGACGATATAAACGCTTGAAGACATGCTACGAGCTTGTGTTATTGATTTCGGAAACAGTTGGGATCGACATCTACCGTTAGCATAATTTTCCTACAACAACAGCTACCATTCAAGCATTGAGATGGCGCCGTTTGAAGCACTTTATGGTAGAAAGTGCAGGTCTCCGATTTGTTGGAGTGAAGTGGGGGATAGACAGATTACGGGTCCGGAGATAATACAAGAAACTACCGAGAAAATCATCCAAATTCAACAAAGATTGAAAATCGCCCAGAGTCGACAAAAGAGCTACGCGGACAGTAAAAGAAAAGATATAGAGTTTGAAATTGAAGAAATGGTCATGCTTAAGGTTTCACCTTGGAAAGGCGTTGTTCGATTTCGTAAACGGGGGAAACTAAATCCAAGGTACATTGGACCATTCAAGATTATAGATCGTGTCAGACCAGTAGCTTACCAACTGGAGCTACCTCAACAACTTGCGGCTGTACATAACACTTTCCACGTCTCAAATTTGAAGAAATGTTTTGCTAAAGAAGAACTCACTATTCCGTTGGACAAAATCCAAATCAATGAAAAACTTCAATTCATTAAAGAACCCGTCGAAATAATGGATCGTGAGGTTAAGAGACTTAAAAAAAACAAGATACCGATTGTTAAGGTTCGATGGAATGCTCGTAGAGGACCCGAGTTTACCTGGGAGCGTGAAGATCAGATGAAGAAGAAATACCCGCATTTATTTCCAGAAGATACGTCAACACCTCCAACTGCTTAAAATTTCGGGACGAAATTTATTTAACGGGTAGGTACTGTAGTGACCCGAACTTTTCCATGTTTATATATATATTAAATGAAATTGTTATTTACATGATTAAGTGTTTCCAACATGTTAAGTAATCAAACTTGTTAAGACTTGATTAATTGAAATAGGTTTCATATAGACAATTGACCACCCAAGTTGACCGGTGATTCACGAACGTTAAAACTTGTAAAAACTATACGATGACATATATATGGTTATATATATAGTTAAAATGATTTTATTATAAGTATGTATCTCATTAGGTATTTTAACAATGAGTTATATACATAAAAATGAGACTATTAATTTAAGAAACTCGAAAACGATATATATAACGATTATCGTTATAACAACGTCTTACTAGGTACATATGAATCATATTAAGATATTGATACACTTCGTTAATTATGTTAAACGATAAGTAAATATATTATTAAGTATATTAACAATGAAATACATATGTAAAAATAAGACTACTAACTTAATGATTTCGAAACGAGACATATATGTAACGATTATCGTTGTAACGACATTTAACAGTATATATATCATACTAAGTTATATTATATATCATAATATCATGATAATATAACAATTTAACATCTCATTTGTTATAATAAATAATGGGTTAACAACATTCAACAAGATCGTTAACCTAAAGGTTTCAAAACAACATTGACATGTAATGACTAACGATGACTCAATGACTCAGTTAAAATGTATATACATGTATTGTTTTAATATGTATTCATACACTTTTGAAAGACTTCAAGACACTTATCAAAATACTTCTACTTAACAAAAATGCTTACAATTACATCCTCGTTCAGTTTCATCAACAATTCTACTCGTATGCACCCGTATTCGTACTCGTACAATACACAGCTTTTAGATGTATGTACTATTGGTATATACACTCCAATGATCAGCTCTTAGCAGCCCATGTGAGTCACCTAACACATGTGGAAACCATCATTTGGCAACTAGCATAAAATATCTCATAAAATTACAAAAATATGAGTAATCATTCATGACTTATTTACATGAAAACAAAATTACATATTCTTTATATCTAATCCATACACCAATGACCAAAAACACCTACAAACACTTTCATTCTTCAATTTTCTTCATCTAATTGATCTCTCTCAAGTTCTATCTTCAAGTTCTAAGTGTTCTTCATAAATTCCAAAAGTTCTAGTTTCATAAAATCAAGAATACTTCCAAGATTGCAAGTTTACTTCCAAGTTTTCTAAATCCATTCCAAGTAATCATCCAAGATCAAGAAACCTTTGTTACTTACAGTAGGTTATCTTTCTAATACAAGGTAATAATCATATTCAAACTTTAATTCAATTTCTATAACTATAACAATCTTATTTCGAGTGGAAATCTTACTTGAAATTGTTTTGGTGTCATGATTCTGCTTCAAGAACTTTCAAGGCATCCCAGGATCCTTTAAAGCTAGATCTATTTTTCTCATTTCTAGTAGGTTTATCCAAGGAACTTGAGGTAGTAATGATGTTCATAACATCATTCTATTCATACATATAAAGCTATCTTATTCGAAGGTTTAAACTTGTAATCACTAGAACATAGTTTAGTTAATTCTAAACTTGTTCGCAAATAAAAGTTAATCCTTCTAACTTGACTTTTAAAATCAACTAAACACATGTTATATATCTATATTATATGCTAACTTAATGATTTAAAACCTGGAAACACGAAAAATACTGTAAAACCGAATTTACGCCGTCGTAGTAACACCGCGGGCTGTTTTGGGTTAGTTAATTAAAAACTATAATAAACTTTGATTTAAAAGTTGTTATTCTTGGAAAATGATTTTTATTATGAACATGAAACTATATCCAAAAATTATGGTTAAACTCAAAGTGGAAGTATGTTTTCTAAAATGGTCATCTAGACGTCGTTCTTTCGACTGAAATGACTACCTTTATAAAAATGACTTGTAACCTATTTTTCCGACAATAAACCTATACTTTTTATGTTTAGATTCATAAAATATAGTTCAATATGAAACCATAGCAATTTGATTCACTCAAAACGGATTTAAAATGAAGAAGTTATGGGTAAAACAAGATTGGATAATTTTTCTCATTTTAGCTACGTGAAAATTGGTAACAAATCTATTCCAACCGTAACTTAATCAACTTGTATTGTATATTATGTAATCTTGAGATACCATAGACACGTATACAATGTTTCGACCTATCATGTCGACACATCTATATATATTTCGGAACAACCATAGACACTCTATATGTGAATGTTGGAGTTAGCTATACAGGGTTGAGGTTGATTCCAAAATATATATAGTTTGAGTTGTGATCAATACTGAGATACGTATACACTGGGTTGTGGATTGATTCAAGATAATATTTATCGATTTATTTCTGTACATCTAACTGTGGACAACTAGTTGTAGGTTACTAACGAGGACAGCTGACTTAATAAACTTAAAACATCAAAATATATTAAAAGTGTTGTAAATATATTTTGAACATACTTTGATATATATGTATATATTGTTATATGTTCGTGAATCAACCAGTGGCCAAGTCTTACTTCCTGACGAAGTAAAAATCTGTGAAAGTGAGTTATAGTCCCACTTTTAAAATCTAATATTTTTGGGATGAGAATACATGCAGGTTTTATAAATGATTTACAAAATAGACACAAGTACGTGAAACTACATTCTATGGTTGAATTATCGAAGTCGAATATGCCCCTTTTTATTAAAGTCTGGTAATCTAAGAATTAGGGAACAGACACCCTAATTGACGCGAATCCTAAAGATAGATCTATTGGGCCTAACAAACCCCATCCAAAGTACCGGATGCTTTAGTACTTCGAAATTTATATCATATCCGAAGGGTGTCCCGGAATGATGGGGATATTCTTATATATGCATCTTGTTAATGTCGGTTACCAGGTGTTCACCATATGAATGATTTTTATCTCTATGTATGGGATGTGTATTGAAATATGAAATCTTGTGGTCTATTGTTACGATTTGATATATATAGGTTAAACCTATAACTCACCAACATTTTTGTTGACGTTTAAAGTATGTTTATTCTCAGGTGAATACTAAGAGCTTCCGCTGTTGCATACTAAAATAAGGACAAGATTTGGAGTCCATGTTTGTATGATATTGTGTAAAAACTGCATTCAAGAAACTGATTTCGATGTAACATATTTGTATTGTAAACCATTATGTAATGGTCGTGTGTAAACAAGATATTTTAGATTATCATTATTTGATAATCTACGTAAAGCTTTTTAAACCTTTATTTATGAAATAAAGGTTATGGTTTGTTTTAAAAATGAATGCAGTCTTTGAAAAACGTCTCATATAGAGGTCAAAACCTCGCAACGAAATCAATTAATATGGAACATTTTTAATCAATAAGAATGGGACATTTCAAAATCAGCAAACCAGAGCAGGCCATACGACTTGCCAAACGGCTTGCCATACGGCCTGCCATAAGAGAAAACGGCCTGCCATACGGCCCAGGTAAATGGCCAGGCAAAACGGCTGACCAGTGCAAACGGGCATCAAAAACGGCCTGCCATACGGCTTGCCAGCCTTATGCAGGCTAAACTCAAGTCTATTTAAAGGGTCTTTGTCATTCATTTTTACACACACTTCAATTCACTTCTTTCTCTCTCTTTCTACATTATTAGTCATACACTTTCAAGGTCTTCGACTCCGTGCGAGAAACCAAGTACTCGGAGAAGAACGCCAAAGATTGTATTAGGAGCGGTCTGGAGTTTGAAGTTGTCACTTTTGTATTCGGAACTCATTTAATCTACTTGTACTTCTATACTTTGTCTTTATATAATGTCTTCTATTATTATGCTTTGTGATATTGTTGCCATGATTAGCGAGTAGTTATCTTTAGTGTATGCTATGATGTAGTCAGTTATAATGCCGAAATAAAATTATGGTTTATGTATGTTGTCGAGATGCTTTCCGATTATGCTTTAAACTCAATCGCTTTTCCAACTAATAGAACGTAGTTATCGGCTCTATTATTGGGAAGTCGCAAACCCCGATTCAGAGTACACTATCTGTGTCACCCCTTGGTAAGAGAAGTCTATCGGATACAACGTAAGATTGACTGAGGCACACCGGTTGTAGTAAGTCCATCGAGCCTTGCATTCCGACTGAGGACTCTTTCGTAGTGAAACATCTAACTAGACCCCTAGTACATTGTCTGTCCTAGACCATGCTAGTGTAGTCACCAAGCATATAAACTTCGTACGTGCACGCTGAAGTACAACGGTTGTTGTAAGTTGTACCTCTGCTAAGTAAGGCCATGGAACCCAGTCAGTGCTGATTAGTACACTTCATCATAACGCTGTCTCAAGCATTGCACCCTGCTTGAGGGATTCTTAGTTAATTAAGGAACTGTTTGTTTCAATACATAAAGGATTGGACCGTTAGGATAATCGAACATGTTCATGGAAGTCAAACCCGACTTGTCCATGGTGTTCTTTATAGTTGAACTCTTTTAAGGGCCTAACTATCTTTTTAACCCAATCATTAACGAATGCATCCAAACACATCACGCCTCTCGAATATGGCAAACCCTATATTCTATTATGTTTAAGAAATTTTAGACCATTGTGGAATGTTAATTTGTCACCTAACCGAGTCACCCAATTGGATGAGCCGTCTGAACGTGTATGCCTATAGTCAGACTGCACGGGCGTTGGGGGTAAGTGACGTTGATGTCTATTTAGAATCTTCAAGCCTAATGCATTACCCAGTGACATGTCTTACGACATGGGCGTTTAGGACCAGTGTAATCAATACAGGGTCACTACCTATTCATGAGCCAGCATTCTATAATCTCGGCAAAGTAACTGATGAAATCATGGTATGCGCTTGTTTTAACCTTATTTGAATTACAAATTTTATCGCATTTACTTTACTTTATCTTATAAACTAGAAAAACTAAAAATTAGGTAACAAACCACTACTCCTTCACTTTAGAATTATCTTAAGATTTAATTATAGGTTCGATTCTACTGATATCTTAAAAATACGACCCTAGGTCATACTTCCCTTACTCATAATAAGGAGTAGTACGATTTAGGCCCCGCTAATTATAAATTTAAAACTATTGATCCCCCTCTTGGCAGCTGAATCTGACGCCTTGCGGCCTGACGACACCGCATAAATAAAACTGTCTGTTTCATTCATATCAAACGTCCTGTCAAATATCACTTAACAACCAACATTTACTAGGTCCCACAGCTCGGTTATTACCTCTATATGAACGTTTTGAATAAACATTTTCATTCATTTTATTAAAAAAGTTTGCCAAAGATGAAAATCTATATAAGTGGTAAGTTTTAAAGATAAAACAAACATTTAAGTATGTTAGCACAACCGGCAACTAAAATCATGACATGGTATAATGTGTAAAAACTTGAATGCAAAATGTAATTTTAAAATCTGCGACTCCATATGCAGACCTCTAAACACTGCGGAAGCAACCAAACATATACCTGAGAATAAAACATGCGAGAAAACGTCAACAATATTGTTGGCGAGTTATAGGTTTAATATTGCAGACAATATTTAATTAAAACCATAAGATTTATGTTTGGAAACATAAAGATTAAATTTAGACCACAAGATTTATATGTTTGGAAACATTTAAAATAAATAACATTCCACTTCTATGAGCACTTGGTAACCTAACTTAACTCAACATTATTACCCTTAGTATAGACGATACATGGTGACAAGTGTATAGGACGAATTACTATGCATTCTGTTTAAGACTAGCGCGACTAGCACAGAATGGGGCGGTCTGGCCCGATAGATCTATCAATAGGATTCATGCCTACCGGTATCAGAAACCAGTAGTTACAAGTTACCAAATTAGGGTATATTTTATCACAACTCATATAGAATATTTTGAACACTTTTGTCTAACATATATGAAAAAAGCATGAATTCTCATCCCAAAATATTTAAAAGATTAAAAAGATTTAGAAAGGTGGGACTATAACTCACCTTAAAGCTCTGCAAAAATAATACTCAAAAATGCTAAATACACATAACGTATACTGAAGACTTCAACCTAATTAAACATGTTGATTAGAATATGCCTAATAAACTAGGTCAGGTCATAGTGTAACACATTCCTAATGCTCGAGACACACACAAAAAGTCAACACAAAGAGTCAATGGGAATCATCATTAAAAGTCAACAAAAGTCAACCTGGAAAGTCAACACAAAAAGTCAAAGTCAAAGATCAAACCTAGTAGTCAAACCCTAAGTTCAACTCAAAGTTAATGCAGTTCAAATCGCGAGCATGGTCTATATAATATATTATATTTTACTTTATATATAAAAGTTAAAGTAAGGTGTTTTAGTCAGGCGGTCAACATAAGTCAAACCCGCCATCTTGTTTGAATAAAAGTCAATAGTTTGTCAAAACTCATGGTCACACTTAGTAAACTTTGCATTTTATATAAAAAAATATTATTTATATATATAATAATACATATATACAATTAATCATGTACACGCATGGTCAATGGTGTAATGACCCTGGATTTTCCAACGTTTATTTATTAATAATTGTTATTATTAGTGCGTGTGATTAAATGAATGTATGTTGATTAAATGAATGTATGTTATTACATTTACATGTTGCCATGATTGCCCGTACTTGACTTTAAATGCCCGAAACGTCTTTGTGACACGCGAAACTTACACGAATAATATTTTCAAGTATTATTTACATTCATGATTAAATTTTATTAATCATTATAATTAACTAAGGTTATTAGTTGATTACTTGGGCCTTTACTAGTGTTAGTGGACTTTTACTTGAATTATCACTAAATTGGACTTGGGCTCACTTTAATGGACTTGATTAACCCACCCTACTTCTTATATGGACTTAATTAGCCCATCTAAACATGTAAGTATTACTTTTAAGTGTAACTAGCTAGTTTTGTTCATTTTAAATCTAGTTATCACATAATCCCCCTGCATGCATCCTCATTATCCAATCTTTTGAAGCTTTACATGTATAAACCTAGTGGACTAATCCCTCCCCCTTGGAACCCCTCAAACTGTCGACTTTTATGGGGTAGAGGGAGATTGAATTTTTTTTTTTTTAACTTATCTTCTAGCTTCTCTCATTACACTTCACATTTAACAAACACACTTACTTTCTCTCAAACACTTTCTCTCTTTTCTCTAGTTCTTGTAAGTAAACTTGTAGCTTTTTCCTCCTTTCTTTTTCTTTGTAAAACCGAATTACACACACCCTTAATCATCATCATTTGTTGTTTGTTACTTGTACTTAGTTGTTGTTACTTTGTTACTAGTTGTTGTTTGTTACTTACTAGTTTCAAGAATCAACTCTTTAGTTTGATTCTTCATAATATCTTGTATTTTCAAGAACATAAACTTACTAGTTTATGATTCTACATTTATTGTTTCAAAAGATTTAAGGTTCATGTGTTGTAAATCATACTTGTAATTCATGTTAGTAAACTTTAAAGTTTACTTTCTTAAAGATCAAACTTTGGTTTGAATCTTTAAAGTATGCAACCCATGAACTCATTTACTTGTTTACTTAGCTTATTTATTTCATTTACTTGCACTTTAATTTCATGATTTATGTTCTTGTTGGTCAAATGTTACTAGTTAACTTTGATCTCATTAATCTTGAACTAAAAGTTAACTTTAAAAGTTCAAGAACAGGTACGTAAGATCTCTTTAATTATAACTTTGTACACTTATGTTAGATCTAGACTTTTGACTCTTGGATCTTCAATATCAAACTAAGAACTATGTTCTACATCTTAAGATCTTGATTTCATAAGTTCACTTTCAAGTTTGTAACTTATTATTAGTTTTAAAGTTCATGTATGTGTTAGATCTAAGACTTTGATGTAACCTTGTTTCATCAAACTTCATACAACTCTTAAGTGAGTTGTGCTACATGTCTTAGACCTACACTTGTGTCATAATAGTCAAAACTTGGTTAATATTACTTTTACATTTCATGTATGTGTTGAATCTAAGACTTTGATGTAACTTTGGTTCATCAAAACACTAGCAACACTTAAGTGAGTTGTGCTTCATGTCTTAGACTTACACTTGGGTTATGATGGTCAAACCTTGGTGAAAACGATGCAAACACATCAACGATTTGTACACTTGAAGCTATATGTATCAAGGATGAGAACCGTGATAAGCATCGAGCACCAAGACCACCGGAACCCACTATTTTTCTGTTTTCTGTCTTCTGCCTACTGTTTTCTGGGTTCTGTAACAGACCAGTACACCTGGGCTACTGTAAGCTTGATTTTCATATAGATCTTTTCGAGTAGATAATTTTTCATATAGGACTCGTCTTAATCCGAGTTACGGTTTAGGATTTATGGCCCTCCGATCGTCACTATGTCCTTTTAACGTTGTGCAGAAATTTCTGACCTACTCGCACTTAGACCGTCACCACGGTCAAACGAAGATGAGTTTGCTTCTGTAAACTTTACCACACTTAAAGGACTCATAGACGGAGCCATGGCCACTGGTCTCACCTTATTTCAGTAGGTATAGAGGCCGTGGTCACTGACCGAACTCAGCCTTTGTTTTAAACTACTTTCATGAACGAAACTTACTTTACACCTTTTATTTGATGATGAATGATGATGACCCTTAATGAAAGGACCCGTTCATATACATTATAAACGATTCACAATAGTTGATTACATCGCGAGGTATTTGACCTCTATATGATACATTTTACAAACATTGCATTCGTTTTTAAAAGACAAACTTTCTTTACAACGAAAGTTGACGGCATGCACACCATTTCATAATACATCCAACTATAATTGGCTTAATAATAATCTTGATGAACTCAATAACTCGAATGCAACGTCTTTCAAAATATGCCATGAATGACTCCAAGTAATATCCTTAAAATGAGCTAATGCACAGCGGAAGATTTCTTTAATACCTGAGAATAAACATGCTTTAAAGTGTCAACCAAAAGGTTGGTGAGTTCATAGGTTTATCATAACAATCATTTCAATATATTAATAGACCACAAGATTTCCGTTTATAAATATATGTACACTCGCAAGTGTATAAAAGTATTCTATAAGTTGTAGGCACCCGGTAACAAGCCTTAACGTTCATGTTTTACCCTCTGAAGTACACCAGATCAGGTGTGTTTAAAATAACCTCGAAGTACTAAAGCATCCCATAGTCAGGATGGGGTTTATCAGGCCCAATAGATCTATCTTTAGGATTCGCGCCTACCGTACATAGACAAGTAGTTTAATGTTACCAAGCTAAGGGTATATTTCTGGTTTAAACCCACGTAGAATTAGTTTTAGTACTTGTGCCTATTTCGTAAAACATTTATAAAAACAGCGCATGTATTCTCAGTCCCAAAAATATATATAAAAGGGAGCAAATGAAACTCACAATACTGTATTTCGTAGTAAAAATACATATAACGTCATTTAACAAGTGCAAGGTTGGCCTCGGATTCACGAACGTATCAATATTGAGATTCAATATTGCAGGAAAGTACGTAAACGTAACGGAGATGATAAACACTAGATTGACCTCACGAGCATACCCATGAACCATACCCATCACCTCCATAGCTATAACCCATAATTTTCTTAGCTTCGACTCATTCAAAAAAACTATTTTGAAATCACTCGGACAGCACTCCGTTGTAATATTTTATATATACTAATAATATCTTGAAATAATACAGAGCAAATATATATATATATATATATATATATATATATATATATATATATATATATATATATATATATATATATATATATATATATATATATATAAATCGATTGAGAGAGTTTAGAGAAATATATTTTTAAGTTTCTATGAAATAATGAAACCTATTGAATTCTATTTATAATAGATTTTTGAATTATTAAAGTGAATTATTAAAGTATGAATTATTAAAGTGAATTATTAAAGTATGAATTATTAAAGTGAATTATTAAAGTATTAATTATTAAAGTGAATTATTAAAGTATGAATTATTAAAGTGAATTATTAAAGTATGAATTATTAAAGTGAATTATTAAAGTATGAATTATTAAAGTGAATTATTAAAGTTAAAGTAAAGTAAAAGTAAGTGAAGGTAAAGTAAAAGTATAGTAAAAGTATAAAAACTATGTATGTATAATACGCGTATAAATATATATAATATTAATTTAAATCGTTATATATATTTAATGAAATAAAATATAAATATCGTTATATTTATTATACTGGTTAAGTAATGAGTTGTCAAAAGTGATTCTAGATATTTATAAAAGTTATATACGTTTTAATAATAAAGTTCTTTTTTAAACTGAAAACGTCTTTGTACGTTTGAAAATAGATTAATAGAATATTATGGAAACCAATTCTCCACTAACTTTTGTCTAACTTTTGTAAATGACACTTTTTGTTTTTATTTATAAATAGCTTTACAAATTATTTTGAATATCGTTAAGAGGAATAGATTTTCTCAAATCATAGTGGACCTCTCAACAGAGATTGTAATCATAATTCAATGTTTCTGATAATTCAATCATTTAATATATATTTTTTTAATTTCGTCAAAAATCATATTGAAACAAATACGTTCGTGTAAAGTATTATACGTTTAATACTTTATTAATATTCTCAAGTTATAATATATATATATATATATATATATATATATATATATATATATATATATATATATATATATATATACATATACATATCTATTTATATATAACGGTTCATAAATCGTCAGAATTTGGTCGAGGTTATAATGAATGTATGAACACAGTTTAAAATTCTTGAGATTTAACTTAACAAACTTTGCTTATCGTGTCGGAATAATATAAAGATTAAATTTGGTCGGAAATTTCCGGGTCGTCACAGTACCTACCCGTTAAAGAAATTTCGTCCCCGAAATTTGATAGAGGTCGTCATGACTAACAATGAGAATGTTATTATAACGATTATAGAGTTTTATCATGTTCAAGAAGAATGGATAAAATAATTCGATTACTCGAAGCGTGTGAGTGAAGTTATCGTAAATGAATGAAATAAGATAATAGTGATTCGTTGTATCTTTTAACGTCATCACGATTGATCTCCGAAAAGAAAATCTTTGTAATCTATATTGGATTTGATTATTCGGCGATTAAGGAAATTATGATCCTCTTCGAATTAATGCGATAATCTATTTTGATTTCTCTGTCGGATATTTCACTATAAATCCACCTCATTTGTTTTCTTACAACTCACACCTTCTCAACTCATATTTTAAAGTATTTGTCAATATGCTTCATCCAGTGCTGATTCTTGATATACTCCTCACTTTCATATCTGTCGCTCTTCTTTTTCATCTGCCTCCGGAAGAATCTATTTACTTCTACTATACTCTTGGTTTTATAGTGTTTTTAGTTCTCCCGTGTCTTTATATTGCTATATGCATTGATATATACGGTTTGTGATTTCTGGGTTATTGTTGGGTTTTATACCTTGCCTTATATTTCAAAGTCCTTGCTTCTTCTATAATCATTGTCATCCACAGTTAATGCTCTCTTCTATTTGCCATGATTTATACTCCCATTTCTAGTTCGGAGATTTGTCCTTTCGTTTCTTCTTCTTGCGATTAAGCACCACTTGTAATGGTCCAGAATTCGCAGATATAAATTTCGGAATGAACATTGTTAATGTTCTAGGAAGGAAATTGTAATGACACGATCTTGACTTGTCAAATTACCAGAATACCTCAGAAAAGTCCGAATCATCAAGAAATATTTTCTTGATATTTAGAGATCAAAGAGAATACAAGAGTCGTGTAACATAGCACATGATGACGTTATGATCTGTGAATCATCATGTTCCATTTAGAAACTCAGCATGAATTAATGTAATATAATCACGTTGATCAAGTGTCATTATATTATACTAACTCATGCTTCAGCTCCCAACACTTCTTCATGAATATTCCTATTTTAAACTCGAATGTTTCAGAATTTAGAAACTAAAATAGTTTCTTTTATGATATAATACAGATAGCGCGAAGAGGTAAATGATTTCAGATAAGAATAATTATAAAAATATCTTCAGAAGTATGGATGATATTTATAATGAAAAATACGATGATATCTTAGAATGTCTAATATCAGAGGATGATGAAGGATATTATCCGCAGGGATTTAGAGTCAGGAGCAAGGTATTCGTTAATGACTTCTGCAAGTACTGAATCATTTGGATTCTTTGAAGGCAGGTTCAGCCTTTGTGATTTGTCCACAGCCTCCTTCATACTTTGCTCAATCCGTTTTCCAGTTCCAAAGCTTCTCTTTTTCTGAGCTTTGCCAATATACTATCCTTTATCATCCAACTTTTTACTGTTAAGGTCGTTTACAGTTTTTGCTGCTTCATCAGCATTTTTCAAAATTTTGAGAACTGGTTCACAGTTTAGGGTGTTTTTCAGAAATTTCTCATTCAAAGAATGTAAGTCTTGGAGGTAGACGTTGTGTGTATATGTAATTGTTGATGTAGACATGCTGCGTGGTTTCAAAATACTGATTGCTGATTCTCAATAATTGGTATGGCAATTCTTGTTATAAGGTATGAATGCGTATATGATAGGGTTTCGATAATTATAATGATTTTTTTTTAAAGTCAAAGATCAGTGAAGTTGTTGGTAAGTTTATTGCTAATGTGGTGAATATAAACGATTCCCCGGTAACGTTGGTGAAAGGGCAACGTATCTATTGAGGTTATAATAAGACTGTTTTGATTGAGAAGTCGAAGTTGACTTGCTGGAGATGTGACAAAACTGTCTATTTTGAAACGGAATTGAAAAGTTATTTTAGCTAGTAAATGCCAAAGGGTCTAACACGGATACGTGTCGAACTATGACTTGGGTTTTGAGAGTTTTTCAGGTGTATAACTGTGGGTAACATGTGGTTGGATCATCATCTCGATTGTTCCTTAGTTGAAGTGTCTTCAGGAATTTCGAAGGGTTTGAGCACATATTGTAATCGTTAATACATATGATGTTCTAACACAGTTTTGAAGTCAAAGTATAGCTTTGAAAGATATAGGAATCTAAGAGTGATGATACTGGTTATATTTCGAATTGAATTATGCGATTTCAAAATCAGAATATGTAATTGAATTTGAATGAGTATGATTGTTTTGATTTATATGAAAGAATGGATATTGTTGTGAAAGTAGGGAGTATAGTTGATGATTGCTGAATCAGTTTCAAAAATGTAATATATTAATTGTGAATTTATATATCTCTCGGGTATTACCTACCCGTTAAAAATTTTTCACAATTAATATTTTGTACAAAAGAAGTTTATTACAGTCTTTATGAAAATATATGTGTATATTTTCTTTAGATGTAATATAGATTTAATGAGTTAATATTAAATTAAACTCATTTGTTTTATGGTTGGAACTAGAATTGAGTAATCCCTAAAACTTTATAAATTTCATAAGTATTTCTTCAATAATATTGAAATTATGAATCATTACTTTGTTATTTGTTGGTTTTCGTGAAATTCTTGTGAACTTCGCAAGGTACGAATGATGTTATTTGAAAAGTTTCGAGTACATCGATGATGAAAGTGTAAAATACACTTGATTAATTATGAATTGGATTTTTATTGAATTGAGACAGAGATTGTAATTAACGATGGTTAAGTTGCGGAAGAAGGACGTACATCATTGCATATTTGTAATATGAATTAACTGAGTAGTTAAGATTCACACATAATAGCTTAGTACGGGAAGATTTATTATGGTTTAAAAATTTATACATATAAAATATACATATAAATCTTTCGATTGGAAATGAGTTAATACTTCATAACTCGTTGATACAATATATTTGTTGTTGATTCGTAATGATGTCCACAATGATTCTTGAACTGACATAGTTTGTGATGTTAAGGTGCTGTTGATTCTGACGATACTGACGGCACTGACTGTGTTGATGATGCTACGGTCCTGTTGATGCTGTTGGTAAAACAATTCTAGCTTGTAAATCGTACACCATTTTCGATCAAAGTTTCTACTCTACCATCTCCTTTCACTC
This sequence comes from Rutidosis leptorrhynchoides, assembly GCF_046630445.1. NCBI lineage: Eukaryota > Viridiplantae > Streptophyta > Magnoliopsida > Asterales > Asteraceae > Rutidosis > Rutidosis leptorrhynchoides. The sequence goes on from NC_092337.1 coordinate 343,109,839, forward strand.
ATCCGATTTACGATCAGAATTAAATAATCTCTAAGATTTTGGAGATTACATAACTGCTGCAGAGATATCTATTCAATGAAGTTTATGAATTAATACTTCATCGTTTGTTGTTGTTGATATTCCTGGATATTTACAGGGCGTATGACGTTGATGTTTGAGATACAGATTGTGATGTTGCGGTATGGGATGTGGATGTTGTTGTTGGTGGTGGTGATGGTACTGTTGGTGTTGCTGATGGTGGTATTGTTTATGCTGCTGGTGCTGCTGCTGGTGTTTGTAACCTTTGCACCATATTCTCCAAAGCCACTACCCGAGCGCGAAGCTCGTTGACTTCTTCTATTACACCGGGGTGATTATCGGTTCGGACGAGCGGATAAATAAAATCTAGAATTTGGTGTAGTATGTAATCGTGACGAGATACCCTAGAAATAAGAGAGAAAATGGTGTTTCGGATAGGTTCGCCGGTAAGTGCTTCAGGTTCTTCGCCAAGAGGACAATGTGGTGGATGGAAGGGATCACCTTCTTCTTGTCTCCAACGATTAAGGAGGCTACGAACCCATCCCCAATTCATCCAGAATAGATGATGACTAATTGGTTGATCCATTCCGGTCACACTGCTTTCGGAACTTGAGTGGGATTCCATTTCGGAATTCGAGGGACTTGAACTAATGACAAATTCCATTTCGTACGATTGAATAAAGAATTTTTCGATATGAAATGATTTTTCAGCTATCGGGTGGTATTCTAATTATATAGAGCAAAAGGTTTCGTAGATTACGGAGGAATTTACGGAATATGTCAGGAAAAGTTTACAGTAATAGATACGCTAAGATATGAATTTTGTCTATATACTATTCATGCAATCATTGCAATAAGATGTGTCTAGACTAAGAATGATAAGCAGGTAATTTCCGACAAAAATGATGAGCAAAACTTTTGACATGCAGACACGGTCGAAGTCCAGACTCACTAATGCATCCTAACGACTATCGGTTAGACACACTAATGCAGACCTGGTTCACTAAGACCACCGCTCTGATACCAACTGAAAGGACCCGTTCATATACATTATAAACGATTCACAATAGTTGATTACATCGCGAGGTATTTGACCTCTATATGATACATTTTACAAACATTGCATTCGTTTTTAAAAGACAAACTTTCTTTACAACGAAAGTTGACGGCATGCACACCATTTCATAATACATCCAACTATAATTGGCTTAATAATAATCTTGATGAACTCAATAACTCGAATGCAACGTCTTTCAAAATATGCCATGAATGACTCCAAATAATATCCTTAAAATGAGCTAATGCACAGCGGAAGATTTCTTTAATACCTGAGAATAAACATGCTTTAAAGTGTCAACCAAAAGGTTGGTGAGTTCATAGGTTTATCATAACAATCATTTCAATATATTAATAGACCACAAGATTTCCGTTTATAAATATATGTACACTCGCAAGTGTATAAAAGTATTCTATAAGTTGTAGGCACCCGGTAACAAGCCTTAACGTTCATGTTTTACCCTCTGAAGTACACCAGATCAGGTGTGTTTAAAATAACCTCGAAGTACTAAAGCATCCCATAGTCAGGATGGGGTTTATCAGGCCCAATAGATCTATCTTTAGGATTCGCGCCTACCGTACATAGACAAGTAGTTTAATGTTACCAAGCTAAGGGTATATTTCTGGTTTAAACCCACGTAGAATTAGTTTTAGTACTTGTGCCTATTTCGTAAAACATTTATAAAAACAGCGCATGTATTCTCAGTCCCAAAAATATATATAAAAGGGAGCAAATGAAACTCACAATACTGTATTTCGTAGTAAAAATACATATAACGTCATTTAACAAGTGCAAGGTTGGCCTCGGATTCACGAACGTATCAATATTGAGATTCAATATTGCAGGAAAGTACGTAGACGCAACGGAGATAATAAACACTAGATTGACCTCACGAGCATACCCATGAACCATACCCATCACCTCCATAGCTATAACCCATAATTTTCTTAGCTTCGACTCATTCAAAAAAACTATTTTGAAATCACTCGGACAGCACTCCATCGTAATATTTTATATATACTAATAATATCTTGAAATAATACAGAGCAAATATATATATATATATATATATATATATATATATATATATATATATATATATATATATATATATATATATATATATATATATATATATATAAATCGATTGAGAGAGTTTAGAGAAATATATTTTTAAGTTTCTATGAAATAATGAAACCTATTGAATTCTATTTATAATAGATTTTTGAATTATTAAAGTGAATTATTAAAGTATGAATTATTAAAGTGAATTATTAAAGTATGAATTATTAAAGTGAATTATTAAAGTATGAATTATTAAAGTGAATTATTAAAGTATGAATTATTAAAGTGAATTATTAAAGTATGAATTATTAAAGTGAATTATTAAAGTATGAATTATTAAAGTGAATTATTAAAGTATGAATTATTAAAGTGAATTATTAAAGTTAAAGTAAACTAAAAGTAAAGTAAAGGTAAAGTTAAAGTATAGTAAAAGTATAAAAATTATGTATGTATAATACGCGTATAAATATATATAATATTAATTTAAATCGTTATATATATTTAATGAAATAAAATATAAATATCGTTATATTTATTATACTGGTTAAGTAATGAGTTGTCAAAAGTGATTCTAGATATTTATAAAAGTTATATACGTTTTAATAATAAAGTTCTTTTTTAAACTGAAAACGTCTTTGTACGTTTGAAAATAGATTAATAGAATATTATGGAAACCAATTCTCCACTAACTTTTGTCTAACTTTCGTAAATGACACTTTTTGTTTTTATTTATAAATAGCTTTACAAATTATTCTGAATATCGTTAAGAGGAATAGATTTTCTCAAATCATAGTGGACCTCTCAACAGAGATTGTAATCATAATTCAATGTTTCTGATAATTCAATCATTTAATATATATTTTTTTAATTTCGTCAAAAATCATATTGAAACAAATACGTTCGTGTAAAGTATTATACGTTTAATACTTTATTAATATTCTCAAGTTATAATATATATATATATATATATATATATATATATATATATATATATATATATATATATATATATATACATATACATATCTATTTATATATAACGGTTCATAAATCGTCAGAATTTGGTCGAGGTTGTAATGAATGTATGAACACAGTTTAAAATTCTTGAGATTTAACTTAACAAACTTTGCTTATCGTGTCGGAATAATATAAAGATTAAATTTTAAATTTGGTCGGAAATTTTCGGGTCGTCACACTTAAGACCTTATTTACATACTTTTAAACCTATTCGGATGATTTACCGACTTACTACTATTTGACTTAGGTTGAGGACCCGTTTGGACAACCTTCATTACTTGCTTACTTTCCGAGTCATACTTTACCGCTACTTTATCATTGTGAATTATAGCATTCCCTTTTTACTTTAACTTATTTTGGGAACAGAGAATGCATGAGCTTTTATACGTTTTACATACTAGGCACGAGTACTTAAACTTATATATGTGTGGGTTATACAACGGCATAAACATTCCCTTTAGCTCGGTAACGTTTAATCATTGGTTTTTGAACCGTGAACGCGAATCTTAGATATGGATCCGTAGGGTTTGACATCCCCACTCGGGCTAGTCGCGCTAGCATTTAACGAGTGTTTAATACTTCGTAGACATACGCACTTGCCAAGTGTACTTTCAGGGGGTATAAACGTTAAGTTAGTTACCAAGTGCCCACGGTTAACATATACTTTATCATACTGTTTTGAAACGCTCTTTGTAGCACTGAAATCTCGTGGCCTACCTTACATACTGTTATACTTAAACTATAGCTCACCAACCTTTGTGTTGATGTTTTTAAGCATGTTTTTCTCAGGTGCTTAAGGTTATTTGCTTCCGCTGTCGTGCTAGTCTTGCCGTAGACACCCGCTGCTCTAGTGTTATCACCGCATGAACTGTTTATCTTGCATTCAAACTTTAATACATTTGGAACTATGTTTTGTAACGACCTAAGGGTCACATACATTTATTCATGCTTGCTATTCGTAGAAGCATACTGTTGGTGTAAAACAATTCACGTCGATTACAATGTCATCTTTTTATCGTGAATGCAACTTCTTTTATTACAGCATATAGTACTTACCCTTGTAATGATCATGTTGTTGATGATTCGTACATGATGGATTTGTACGGGGCATCACATTTGGTATCAGAGCATTGGTTATAGGGAATTAGGTTGCATTAGTGAGTCTAAGACCGACCCTATTAGGATTCACTAATAGGACTAATCTACAACTTGCTAGTTTACTTGTTTCTGCTGAACTTACTGCATGCTGCTGCTTACTTTTACTGCTATATGCTGTATGCTACTACATGATTTCACTACTGTACAATATCACTTGCTTTCGATTGCATGCTACTTCTGTACGATTCGTTATTATTGCCATGCTACTTATTGTTATACATGATTTAAACTGTTGGCCTAATACGTGCTTGCTTTATGACTTACTGACATGGAAAATTTATTTTTCCTTGTTCAGATATTGGATGTTCCACCTGCTATCATTTTGGGCAGTTTAGACTCGTCAGCCACCCCACCTGCTGCTGCTGCCGACACACCGATCCCGCTACCCACGAGTGACCCTGGCGCTTCATCTTCCGGGACTAGCAGCCAGGCGCCTGCCCCAGTGGCTACTATTGACGGACACGTGGACCCTACGGAGATTCCAGCCCCGTCTGCTCCCGGACCCTCGGAGCCACAGCCCCGCATCGGTGGTGTTGTGATTCCCGCGGAGTTCGGGGAAGGGCTATTCCATAACCATATGCGCATGCCGTGCCGACGCGCTCCTAATGGATGTTAAGTGCCGATTCCGCCAGGCAGATACATACAGATGATGGCCGCCCACGGACTGCCAGTTCAGCCACCAGTGCCACCACCACATGATTCGGATGACTCATCATCCGCCGATTCTTCATCAGATGACTCTTCCTCAGACGACTTCAGTGATGATGAGGACCCTGCTGATATACCTATTTAGCCACCCTCCACCCCGCCGAAGAAGCGGTATCGCTTCGACGGTACCATCATTCCGGGGATCAACGGAGGACGAGCCTTCACTGACGCATTTGGTCGACATCGTAGGGTTACTGCTCGTAAGCGGCTTGTGCCGTACCCTGCCGACCCACAAGTGCGTAAGACACCCCGTTACGTACTGACTATTTCTGGAGCCGGAATGTCTGCACCCCGTTTCGTGCGGTCTGCACCACCCACACCACCCGCACCACCCGCACCACCTGCACCGCCTGCCCCACCATCTCCCTCTAACGAGGAACTGAGGAGGGAGGTGGGAATCCTCCGAGCTCGGGTTACTGGTCTCGAGGAGCTGTTGGCTCAGGTTTTAGACATCCTACATCCACCTTCACCGTAAGACCTTTTGTATTAGATTTCATGATGTAATCTAGTTGTAGTTTCATATTTCACTTATATATTGTACGAATCTATCATGATGTATGAAACTTATTATTAATGAATGGAAACTTTGTGATGTTACTTTTTGCACAAGTGTTCTATTTACGTTACTGTATGGTGTTTTGCGGTACTTGTATCAACTTGCGTTACTTAATTAACATGTGTTGTGATGTTTACATGTTGGTTGTTATATACTATATTATTATATATTGAATGCTGGATTTTGACTTGAGTCAAAATTTTTGTTTAGAACACCATGGCTAACGGTCGATCCACACCTACTGCTGCTCAAATTGAAGAGATGATCCAAGAACGTGTAGTCGCAGCCATTGCGGAAATGCAACCCCAAGCTCCACCGCCACCGACACCACCACTGGTTATTCAACCCATTCAAAATGGGTGTACTTATAAGGAATTCCAGAGCTGTAAACCACATAACTTCAGCGGCACTGAGGGACCGGTTGGTCTCACCAGATGGTTCGAGAAACTTGATTCAGTAATCCGAGTTAGCAACTGTTCGGAGGACAGCAAAACCAAATTTGCTTCTTGCACGCTGTCTGACGGCGCGCTCACGTGGTGGAACACAATGGCACAGGCACAAGGCATTGATGAGGTGTATGCTACGCCATGGGAAGAATTTAAGTGTGCCATGATTGAGGAGTATTGTCCGAGAACCGAAATCCAAAAGATGGAAATGGAATTCATGCAGTTAAAGGTCATTGAGAACGACCTTGATGGTTACAACAGGAGATTTTTGGAACTAGCCCTGATGTGTCCGAAAATGGTCACCCCAGAATTCAAGCGAATGGAGAGATACTTCAGGGGACTCCCTAAGAGCATTAAGGGAAACGTCACCTCATCCAAACCACCAAATGTTCCCGAAGTGATGCGCATGGCGCATACTTTAATGAATCAAATAACCATTGATGAACCGGAGAAAACTAAGTCTGAAGCTGGTACTAGCGAGAAGCACAAATAGGATAACCACAACAACAACAACAACAACAACAACAACAGGGGAAGGAACTATGAACAGAACCCGGCGAAACGACATGAGGGTTTCAGAGGAAACAACAACAGTGGAAACCCCAACCCCAACAACAACACCAACTCAAACCCGAACTATAAAGGAACCTTACCACAATGCAAGCGATGCTACAAGCATCATACTGGGTATTGCAATGTTGTTTGTGAGAATTTCCAACGGACTGGGCATGTTGGAAAAGACTGCAAGGTCACCACTTTGAATGGGAAGCTGAACACCAACGGGCCGAACAAGTGTTACGAATGCGGGCAGACGGGCCATTTCAGAAATGCGTGTCCAAATAAGCGAAAAGATGGCGGACCACCGTGCGCTAGAGCTTTCAACGTTAATGAAAGGGACGCCCGAGAAAACCCCGACTTGGTGACAGGTATATTCAAAATCAACAATATTTTAGCTTCTGTCTTGTTTGATACTGGTGCGGATAGAAGTTATGTATGTAGAAATTTTTGTTATAAGATTAATTGGTCATTAGTCCGTTAAAAGAGGGTATGCTTGTCGAGGTCGCCAATGGAAAACTTGAAAAGGTTGACCATATTAGTCGTGGAGCTATTATCAACATAGCTGGTGCAGATTTCGAAATTGACTTGATACCTATCAAACTGGGAAGTTTTGACGTGATCATCGGTATGGATTGGTTGAGCAAGTTAAGGGCCGATATTATCTGTGGAGATAAAGCACTTCGCATACCACAAGGAGACGGTGAGCCACTGATCATCTACGGAGAGAGATGTACCTCGAAGTTGAACCTCATTAGTTGCGTGAAAGCGCAAAAGATTATGAAGAAGGGACGTCTTGCTGTCCTAGCGCATGTAAAAATAGTAGAAACTGAGGTGAAGAGCGTGAACGACATTCGAATTGTGAACGAATTTTCTGATGTCTTCCCAGAGGAATTTCCCGGATTACCACCGCCTAGAGCCGTAGAGTTTCAGATCGACTTAGTGCCAGGAGCTGCACCTGTAGCTCGCGTACCTTATAGACTCGCACCTTCTGAGATGCAAGAATTACAGAGCCAACTACAAGAACTACTTGACCGAGGGTTTATCCAACAAAGTTTCTCGCCTTGGGGCGCACCTGTGTTGTTTGCGAAGAAGAAGGATGGATCCTTCCGTATGTGTATCGACTACCGTGAGCTCAACAAATTGACTATCAAGAATCGGTATCCTCTTCCACGAATTGATGATCTTTTTGATCAACTACAAGGATCGAGTGTTTACTCAAAGATCGATTTACGATCCGGTTATCACCAGTTGAGGGTGAAGGAAAGTGACGTGATGAAAACTGCATTTAGAACCCGTTATGGTCATTATGAGCTTCTCGTGATGCCATTCGGATTAACCAATGCACCTGCCGTGTTCATGGATCTCATGAATCGTGTCTGCAAGCCGTACTTGGATAAGTTTGTTATCGTCTTCATAGATGATATCCTCATCTAATCTAAGAGCGAAGAAGAGCATGAGCAACACCTCCGATTAGTACTTGAACTCTTGAGACAAGAGCAACTTTACGCCAAATTCTCCAAGTGTGAATTTTGGTTGAAGGAAGTACAATTTCTGGGCCATGTTGGGAGCGACCAGGGTATCAAAGTTGATCCCACCAAGATTGAAGCTATCAGCAAGTGGGAAACCCCCACTACTCCGACGTATATTCGCCAATTCCTAGGTCTCGCCGGTTACTATCGAAGGTTCATTGAAGGATTTTCTCTGATTGCGCGTCCTTTGGCCGCACTGACTCACAAGGGTAAGAAGTTCATTTGGGAACCCACACACGAATCAGCATTCCAAACTTTGAAGAAGAAGTTAACCTCCGCACCTATCCTATCGCTTCTCGAAGGCAGTGACGATTTCGTTGTTTATTGCGATGCTTTGAAGAGTGGTTTTGGTTGTGTACTGATGCAACGATCAAAAGTTATTGCCTATGCCTCCCGCCAATTGAAGATTCACGAGCGGAACTACACTACTCACGATCTTGAACTTGGAGCCGTTGTCTTTGCGCTTAAATTGTGGAGACACTATTTGTATGAAACTAAGAGCACTATCTTCACCGATCACAAGAGTCTCTAGCATATCTTTGATCAGAAGCAACTGAATATGAGACAGTGTCGATGGATCTAGATGCTCAACGACTACGATTGTGAACTCTGTTATCATCCCGGCAAGGCCAATGTTGTAGCTGACGCTTTAAGCTGAAAGGAGAGGACGACACCTCTTCTTGTTAGGACTCTGAACATCACCATCCATTCGAATCTCAACAGTCAGATCCGAGTAGCCCAAGATGAGGCTCTCAAGGAGGAGAATATATCTCATGAACATTTGAACATACTTGTCTCTCGATTCGAGGTTAGGGAGTCTGGACTCCGATGTTATGCCGGAAGAATTTGGGTACCTTATTATGTAGATCTACGGAACCTTATACTTGATGAAGCCCACAAGTCGAGATATTCGATTCATCCAGGAGCGAGCAAGATGTACCACGACCTTAAAGAACAATATTGGTGGCCGAATCTTAAGAAAGACGTTGCAACCTATGTTGGTAAGTGTTTAACTTGCTCGAAGGTTAAAGCCGAGCATCAGAGACCTTCTGGTTTACTTCAACAACTGGAAATCCCACAATGGAAGTGGGAAAGGATAACGTTGGATTTCATCACCAAGCTACCAAAGATGGTGGGCGGATACGATACTATTTGGGTTATTGTTGACCGCCTTACCAAATCTGCACATTTCTTAGCGATGAAGGAAACTGATACAATGGAAAGACTTGCTCATCTATACATCAAGGAGGTTGTATCTCGTCATGGTGTACCTTTATCGATCATCTCGGATTGCGATCCCCGTTTTGCTTCTATATTTTGGCGTTCTTTACAAGAAGCCATGGGAACCCGTCTCGACATGAGTACAGCATATCACCCACAGACTGACGGGCAAAGTGAACGAACGATTCAGACATTGGAAGACATGTTGCGTGCATGCGTCATTGATTTCGGAAAGGCCTGGGAAAGGCATTTGCCACTCGCCGAATTTTCTTACAACAACAGTTATCACTCGAGCATTAATGCTGCACCTTTTGAAGCATTGTATGGCCGTAAGTGCCGATCTCCTATTTGTTGGGCCGAAGTAGGCGTGAAGCAAATCACCGGACCCGAGGTAGTCCACGAAACGATGGAGAAGATTGCTCAGATTCAAGCTAGACTTAAAACTGCCCGCGATCATCAGAAGAGTTATGCTGATCTTAAACGTAAGGACTTTGAATTCAACGTTGGTGATCGTGTAATGTTGAAGGTTGCACCTTGGAAAGGTGTGATTCGTTTTGGAAAACGTGGAAAGTTGAACCCATGATACATTGGTCCTTTTGAAATCTTGGAACGTGTTGGACCCGTTGCTTACCGTTTGGATCTACCAGCACAATTGAGCTCAGTTCATCCTACCTTCCACGTGTCAAACTTGAAGAAGTGCCTTGCTGCACCTGAACTTATCATACCACTGGAAGAACTTACGATTGACGACAAACTCCACTTCGTGGAAGAGCCTGTTGAAATTATGGACCGTGAGGTCAAAACTTTGAATAGCAACAAGATTCCGATCGTCCGAGTACGATGGAATGCCAAACGAGGATCTGAGTTTACTTGGGAACGAGAGGATCAAATGATGCAGAAGTATCCTCACCTTTTCCCGACTCCTCCATCTACCTTAGCTTAAAATTTCGGGACGAAATTTTATTTAACATGTGGGTAATTTAATGACCCTGGATTTTCCAACGTTTATTTATTAATAATTGTTATTATTAATGCGTGTGATTAAACGAATGTATGTTATTACATTTACATGTTGCCATGATTGCCCGTACTTGACTTTAAATGCCCGAAACGTCTTTGTGACACGCGAAACTTACACGAATAATATTTTCAAGTATTATTTATATTCATGATTAAGTTTTATTAATCATTTTAATTAACTAAGGTTATTAGTTGATTACTTGGGCCTTTACTAGTGTTAGTGGACTTTTACTTGAATTATCACTAAATTGGACTTGGGCTCACTTTAATGGACTTGATTAACCCACCCTACTTCTTATATGGACTTAATTAGCCCATCTAAACATGTAAGTATTACTTGTAAGTGTAACTAGCTAGTTTTGTTCATTTGGAATCTAGTTATCACATAATCCCCATGCATGCATCCTCATTATCCAATCTTTTGAAGCTTTACATGTATAAACCTAGTGGACTAATCCCTCCCCCTTGGAACCCCTCAAACCGTCGACTTTTATGGGGTAGAGGGAGATTCAAAAAATTTTTTTGTTAACTTATCTTCTAGCTTCTCTCATTACACTTCACATTTAACAAACACACTTACTTTCTCTCAAACACTTTCTCTCTTTTCTCTAGTTCTTGTAAGTAAACTTGAAGCTTTTTCCTCCTTTCTTTTTCTTTGTAAAACCGAATTACACACACCCTTAATCATCATCATTTGTTGTTTGTTACTTGTACTTAGTTGTTGTTACTTTGTTACTAGTTGTTGTTTGTTACTTACTAGTTTCAAGAATCAACTCTTTAGTTTGATTCTTCATAATATCTTGTATTTTCAAGAAAACAAGAACATAAACTTACTAGTTTATGATTCTACATTTATTGTTTCAAAAGATTTAAGGTTCATGTGTTGTAAATCATACTTGTAATTCATGTTAGTAAACTTTAAAGTTTAGTTTCTTAAAGATCAAACTTTGGTTTGAATCTTTAAAGTATGCAACCCATGAACTCATTTACTTGTTTACTTAGCTTATTTATTTCATTTACTTGCACTTTAATTTCATGATTTATGTTATTGTTGGTCAAATGTTACTAGTTAACTTTGATCTCATTAATCTTGAACTAAAAGTTAACTTTAAAAGTTCAAGAACATGTAAGTAAGATTTCTTTAATTATAACTTTGTACACTTATGTTAGATCTAGACTTTTGAGTCTTGGATCTTCAAGATCAAACTAAGAACTATGTTCTACATCTTAAGATCTTGATTTCATAAGTTCACTTTCAAGTTTGTAACTTATTATTAGTTTTAAAGTTCATGTATGTGTTAGATCTAAGACTTTGATGTAACCTTGGTTCATCAAACTTCATACAACTCTTAAGTGAGTTGTGCTACATGTCTTAGACCTACACTTGTGTCATAATAGTCAAAACTTGGTTAATATTACTTTTACATTTCATGTATGTGTTGAATCTAAGACTTTGATGTAACTTTGGTTCATCAAAACACTTGCAACACTTAAGTGAGTTGTGCTTCATGTCTTAGACTTACACTTGGGTTATGATGGTCAAACCTTGGTGAAAATGATGCAAACACATCAACGAGTTGTACACTTGAAGCTATATGCATCAAGGATGAGAACCGTGATAAGCATCGAGCACCAAGACCACCGGAACCCACTATTTTTCTGTTTTCTGTCTTCTGCCTACTGTTTTCTGGGTTCTGTAACAGACCAGTACACCTGGGCTACAGTAACCTTGATTTTCAGATAGATATTTTCGAGTAGATAATTTTTCATATAGGACTCGTCTTAATTCGTGTAACAACCCAACCCATTAACCAACCAATAACGCAGAAAAAAAAAAATTTTTTTGCTGGTACAGCACATGGCGCGGCGCGCCATATGGCCGCGCGGCGCGCCAAAGTGGCCTGTCCAAAAAGTCATGAAATGCGAAAATGTTTGACCACTTCCCGACGTATTTAGACGAAACGCTTTTAACCATACATTAATATATGTAGAATTAACACGTTCCATTAATAAAATTAGTTTTACGAAGACCGGGCCCACATCGGCCGTTTTACGACTTTCGTACGAAAATACAAGTTTTCAACCACATGATTTGTAATACAAAATAAAGGTCGAGCATGGCGATTGGGGATACGCTACCCAATCCTAATCAATCCAAAAGCAAGCCTTCTAAAGCAACTACGCGAGTCCACTAGTCCCCGCTTACCCGAGCCTCCGCATCCATGCAATCTATAAAAAAGTCAACAACGAGAGGGTAAGCTAACGCTTAGTGAATGATAACATACTACATACATATATATGTATAAAATGGACACGCCACACAAATATCAAATACCGCATACCGAAGCATCCAAGCATAAAGGCAAGCTAGTCTAAGCATACCGTAACATCACTAAGCAACAAGCTAACAATAAATAAAGTGAGTTCACCAACGACGATGTGAACAACGCCAATAAGCCACACCCGGAGGGTTAGCTATATCACAACAATTCATTAATATAAACAACATTATACGTATACAATATATATATATATATATATATATATATATATATATATATATATATATATATATATATATATATATATATATATATATATATATATATATATATATATATATATATATATATATATATATATATCTCGAATAGCATAATTGCTTACTCTTACATCACAATAACCATGGTTAACCAAATCTTCGCAAGGGAATGACTTCGCGAAATAAGTCATCGATGTTCATAACATTCTTTAGTATACTTAACACCTCGTATCACTAAACCCTAGGGTGGCACCTTAACACCTCGGTACTTCACCCCGAGTGGCATCTTAACACCTCGATGCTTCACTCATTATTTTACGGAGTGGTGTCTTAACACCTCGACACTACACCCCTAGGTGGCATCTTAACACCTCAATGCTTCACCCCGAGTGGCATCTTAACACCTCGATGCTTCACCCGTCAATTACTTAGAGTGGCATCTTAACACCTCGATGCTTCACTCCGAGTGGCGTCTTAACACCTCGACACATCACTCGTCACATGAAACGTGGTGTCTTAACACCTCGACACTACACATTTCACGCTACCACAAATAGATATATTATATACCTACACATATAATTATTCCACCTATACGAGAAGCGAGCTCTACAAGCGAGAACCCCTCCTCCCGACCCGCACCCATCCTACACATACATATGCATATAGGATATTACCACTCACCTTGTCGCCTTGAAGAATGCTACCGAATAATCTGCAACTCGTCAATGGAAAGTACCTAATCCATTATCACAAATTCAACAACACACTTAGATTGGATTTACAAACCAACCCAATTTGATACTTAGTGCAAATTTGACCCAAATGCACTTCCAAGTACAAACCGCGCCCAAAATTAACCAATAATCACTAACACAAGTGAGAATGGTCTTAATTCGCCAATTAAACCCCATCATAGGTGTTAAATACCTATCTTGCCCAAAATGACACTTAAACCCTAATTTGACCCATAAGAAGTCAATATCACGCCACTAGCAAGTTTTGACACCAAAACATATTTAACTCGGTTCTATGCTTCAACCTAATCCATTTTAAGTTTATAAACCTTATTAATTCGACAATTGGGTCATAATCATCACCAAACCCTAATTTTGAACCAAAGTCAAAATTAGTCAACCAACACACCTAAAAGTGTTCCAACACTTCCATAATCACTAAACCTAGTGATTAAACCCAATTACAAGTCCTAATCAAGGCCAATTTGTTCACCAACCCAAAATTCACCAACACTAACAATAAACCCGATTACTAGCATCACTAAACCCACTTCATGAGTCTAAATGGGTTTATCAACAAATCAAGTTCAAACCCTAACTTTGAATAGCAAAATCAACAATGAAATTCGGAGTTAGAACTTACCAATATCGCCAAAATGATGCCGTTGACGAGTAGAACAACTTTAATGCTTGAGGTTTGACCCGAAACAACCTCCTTCTTCTCCAAATGGAGTTCTCTCTTACTAGAACTCAATCTCTCTCTAGGGTTTGAGGATGGGAGTGTTTGATGAGTGAGATGTGATCCAAACTGATCAATGGATCAGTTTTGATGACCCCAAACCGACCCCAAGTGAAAAGACCAAAGTACCCCTCATTTAGACCTTTTAAAAAGGCTGAAAATTGCATCAGACGGGTTCGGCGCGCCGCGCCGAAAGTTGGAGCGACGCTCCAACCTTCAGGTCAGTTTTCAGTTTCTTGTTTTGGCCATAACTTTTTGACCGTAGCTCCGTTTTCGATGAATCAAATATCGTTGGAAACGTGATAAGATTTCCTTTCCAATGGTAAGGCTTTGGAACATCAACACAAACTTTATTTGGGGTTGAAAGGATACGTACACACCTTGTCACTTCAGACAACGTCCAGTTTCCTTCGGCGTTCGAGCAAGCAACACGTAAACTTCATACACGCATCATACACCATAAATACATTATGTACAATAAATATTTGGGTCTTACAACTCTCCCCCACTTAAACTCAATCACGTCCTCGTGATCTTCTCCACTTAACCAATCCGGACCTACTCAATGATCCTCACTCAAGTCCCAATACGAACTTTCCTAGACAATTCTTCCCAATGGATCACTTTTAACAACTAAAATCGTCAACCGTGATTTATCAAAACCACAATCCGAGCACTAAAACCTACTCAACCAACCTCGTACCGAGATATAAATTCCTTAGCGTACCTTTACCACGGACAACGCTAAAAGTGACCAAGTCTCAACCTAAAGTCAACAATCCGAACGTTGAAGATCGAACCACATGAATCCTCACGGATTACTCTTACCACTAAACATCCTTTGTAGTGCGCAATACAACCAATACGCCACTATCCTAACATCATAAGCAACGACTAAAACCAAAAGCGCCCAAAACGACTATGGCAACGCTAATCCTAAGGTGTCCAAAATTGACTATTGTCACACCCGTAACAACACGTGAGCGAAACACGGCTATCGCAATCACTAATCACACAACATGGTCCTCATGATCCCACCATCGGTGTATAAAACAACCAATAGATCACTCAACACCGGATGAAGTCAGCGGACCCCGAAGGTCATGCTCCACCAATCAAAAATACTATGATGAAGTCAGCGGACCCCGAAGGTCATGCTTCACCAATCACATACGTACTTTTGGCCTCGAACAACGAGTAGTGCAACATCGCACTCTGTTACACTATAGTGAACCCTAACGGATACCACTAACCATCCACACAATCGAGCAAGAACCACCTATATCAAACATAGGTACAAAACAATAATTCTCTAAAAGAGAATCCGACACACACATCCCTTAACCGAGGGATTTCACATTGCTTGCCAAACACGTCCATTATCTCTCAACCAGATTTACCACATTACCACCTTGGTGATAATTCAAATCTAAAATCGTAAGTACAATTTAACCGAAATTGTACTCTACCACAATCGACCAAATCTAGGTCCCGACATAAGTTTCGGTTTACTAAAACATTGTCCAAAATCTCACACTAAAACCTCCTCGTGCGGGAGTGTAACTCCTCCACTTGGAATTACGTTCCATAACCGCATCTCGTACACCCATACAATGCTACCAAAGGTAGACTTTACCAATAATTGGGTTCGCACGGCCCATCACCATGTCTTGCTCTAACTTTGAGCATACCAAGGATCCTAACCTATCCTTGAACATTTCGAACGAAAAGTGTACCACAAATTACACGAACTATACACTCGCAATCATCCAATTGCTTTAGTTTGTCGAATTTCACCCGATCACTCATGAACCTAAGGGTTTCACTTCGGTACACTAAGTACAATGTAACCGCAACACAATCGGAGTCGAACACCACGCTAGTAGGTATAAAAGAGGCACCTAATGTCGTGTCACGTAGAATCCTTTACCAACATACATCGAGATCCAAAACACTGGATTTCTCGGGTTTCATCCCACCCATCGAACCTCATGGTTCATCAACTTCAACACGAGAGCGAACACGCTCTAACATCCGAACACCAAAACTCATTTCCATGGCTTGGTAGAGACATTTCCCAAATATTAAGGAATGCTTGGTTACGCCAAGTCTTACGCCCTTCGCCCGACAATCCAAAGTCACCGTAGGGTACTTCCATTAGGAACGTCACCCATATCAATAACATGCACAACACAATTGAGACCTTAAGGGTCTCACTCGAACGAGCTAAACAACCCGATACCAACCAAAATGCCTAAGCACCCAAGGATTCACACCATAGAGTCAAGGCACAACACACCACTTATACGCTCTGCTGAGAGCAAACCGGAACCATAAACGTAAACCGCCCGCTTGCTACAAATTATCTCCAACGGAGAATAAAGTTTAGCTAAGACTTATGCACATACCGCATGTTATTACAAACGAATGACATATGATTTCGTACTAAAAGTACCTGATGTAGCGCTGTTGGGCTTCCGTGCTCCACTTCCCATCATATATTCGCGCTCTAGCCTCCTAACCCGATCGTCATGCGATTCGGAACACTCTGACTTCCGGTGTCCCTCCATCCAGCAAATGAAACACCTGATTGAGCCTAAAGGCACTACCGTACAATCTTGTGCCAAATAACCCCGTTCCCCACACTTAAAGCACGTAAGCTTGTAACCCTTCTTACTCTTCTTCTTCACATTCCCGACGCCTTCAGGCGTACTTCGTGCCCTCTTACCATGAGCACCGTGTAATCCTAACCTTGCAAGTACATCTTCATCATCGCTGCCTCGAGGTTTGGGAAACCTCTTTTCAAACTCTTCCTTTACAACTTTAGTCACTTGGTCTCGGACCACTTTCGTCATTTGTCCTTCGACCAACTCCTTGGTTACTTCTCTAACTCTGCCGGTGAAAATCGAGACATATCATTCAAACACAGCCTCAATCTTTAACGTTAACTCATCCTTCCCTTCATGAATAGGCTCACTCATTCCGCATCCATCTTCCGTTTTCATTCTAAGGAATGCAAACGATTAGATCACGAACGTATAAACCACACCCACAACACCATCCCATCTTGCTAAACACTCGTCGTACATCACTTGCTAGACACGATTTGCACCCGTAATAAGGTTTGCAAGTCCTTATTACGCATACACAACGTATCGGCTCGTTAGTACAACGACCGCCTCGCTCGATGATATATGCAACCGCAACATAAACAAAGCACAAACAAAATCCTACGCGATATAAACACACGCGAGAATTATTATCACATCGCAATAATATATTAATAATATCCGCATTACTAATATACACGTTAGTCAATCTATAAACAAGGCACTAACTACACCCATTCCGACCCGTAATCCTCCAAGTCCCGCAACAATTAAGCACACACACAAGTCTAAGTCTAGGCACCTATCTCAAGTCACATAAATCCCTTAGACCATGCTCTGATACCACTTGTAACAACCCAACCCGTTAACCAACCAATAACGCAGAAAAAAAAAAATTTGCTGGTACAGCACATGGCGCGGCGCGCCATATGGCCGCGCGGCGCGCCAAAGTGGCCTGTCCAAAAAGTCATGAAATGCGAAAATGTATGACCACTTCCCGATGTATTTAGACGAAACGCTTTTAACCATACATTAATATATGTAGAACTAACACGTTCCATTAATAAAATTAGTTTTACGAAGACCGGGCCCACATCGGCCGTTTTACGACTTTCGTACGAAAATACAAGTTTTTAACCACATGATTTGTAATACAAAATAAAGGTCGAGCATGGCGATTGGGGATACGCTACCCAATCCTAATCAATCCAAAAGCAAGCCTTCTAAAGAAACTACGCGAGTCCACTAGTCCCCGCTTACCCGAGCCTCCGCATCCATGCAATCTATAAAAAAGTCAACAACGAGAGGGTAAGCTAACGCTTAGTGAATGATAACATACTACATACATATATATGTATAAAATGGACACGCCATACAAATATCAAATACCGCATACCGAAGCATCCAAGCATAAAGGCAAGCTAGTCTAAGCATACCGTAACATCACTAAGCAACAAGCTAACAATAAATAAAGTGAGTTCACCAACGACGATGTGAACAACGTCAATAAGCCACACCCGGAGGGTTAGCTACATCACAATAATTCATTAATATAAACAACATTATACGTATACAATATATATATATATATATATATATATATATATATATATATATATATATATATATATATATATATATCTCGAATAGCATAATTGCTTACGCTTACATCACAATAACCATGGTTAACCAAATCTTCGCAAGGGAATGACTTCGCGAAATAAGTCATCGATGTTCATAACATTCTTTAGTATACTTAACACCTCGTATCACTAAACCCTAGGGTGGCACCTTAACACCTCGGTACTTCACCCCGAGTGGCATCTTAACACCTCGATGCTTCACTCATTATTTTACGGAGTGGTGTCTTAACACCTCGACACTACACCCCTAGGTGGCATCTTAACACCTCGATGCTTCACCCCGAGTGGCATCTTAACACCTCGATGCTTCACCCGTCAATTACTTAGAGTGGCATCTTAACACCTCGATGCTTCACTCCGAGTGGCGTCTTAACACCTCGACACATCACTCGTCACATGAAACGTGGTGTCTTAACACCTCGACACTACACATTTCACGCTACCACAAATAGATATATTATATACCTACACATATAATTATTCCACCTATACGAGAAGCGAGCTCTACAAGCGAGAACCCCTTCTCCCGACCCGCACCCATCCTACACATACATATGCATATAGGATATTACCACTCACCTTGTCGCCTTGAAGAATGCTACCGAATAATCTGCAACTCGTCAATGGAAAGTACCTAATCCATTATCACAAATTCAACAACACACTTAGATTGGATTTACAAACCAACCCAATTTGACACTTAGTGCAAATTTGACCCAAATGCACTTCCAAGTACAAACCGCGCCCAAAATTAACCAATAATCACTAACACAAGTGAGAATGGTCTTAATTTGCCAATTAAACCCCATCATAGGTGTTAAATACCTATCTTGCCCAAAATGACACTTAAACCCTAATTTGACCCATAAGAAGTCAATATCACGCCATTAGCAAGTTTTGACACCAAAACATATTTAACTCGGTTCTATGCTTTAACCTAATCCATTTTAAGTTTATAAACCTTATTAATTCGACAATTGGGTCATAATCATCACCAAACCCTAATTTTGACCCAAAGTCAAAATTAGTCAACTAACACACCTAAAAGTGTTCCAACACTTCCATAATCACTAAACCTAGTGATTAAACTCAATTACAAGTCCTAATCAAGGCCAATTTGTTCACCAACCCAAAATCCACCAACACTAACAATAAACCCGATTACTAGCATCACTAAACCCACTTCATGAGTCTAAATGGGTTTATCAACAAATCAAGTTCAAACCCTAACTTTGAATAGCAAAATCAACAATGAAATTCGGAGTTAGAACTTACCAATACCGCCAAAATGATGCCGTTGACGAGTAGAACAACTTTAATGCTTGAGGTTTGACCCGAAACAACCTCCTTCTTCTCCAAATGGAGTTCTCTCTCACTAGAACTCAATCTCTCTCTAGGGTTTGAGGATGGGAGTGTTTGATGAGTGAGATGTGATCCAAACTGATCAATGGATCAGTTTTGATGACCCCAAACCGACCCCAAGTGAAAAGACCAAAGTACCCCTCATTTAAACCTTTTAAAAAGGCTGAAAATTGCATCAGACTGGTTCGGCGCGCCGCGCCGAAAGGTGGAGCGCCGCTCCAACCTTCAGGTCAGTTTTCAGTTTCTTGTTTTAGCCATAACTTTTTGACCGTAGCTCCGTTTTCGATGAATCAAATATCGTTGGAAATGTGATAAGATTTACTTTCTAATGGTAAGGCTTTGGAACATCAACACAAACTTTATTTGGGGTTGAAAGGATACGTACACACATTGTCACTTCAGACAACGTCCAGTTTCCTTCGGCGTTCGAGCAAGCAACACGTAAACTTCATACACGCATCGTACACCATAAATACATTATGTACAATAAATATTTAGGTCTTACAATCCGAGTTACGGTTTAGGATTTATGGCCCTCCGATCGTCACTATGTCCTTTTAACGTTGTGCAGAAATTTCTAACCTACTCGCACTTAGACCGTCGCCACGGTCAAACGAAGACAAGTTTGCTTCTGTAAACTTTACCACACTTAAAGGACTCATAGACGGAGCCATGGCCACTGGTCTCACCTTATTTCAGTAGGTATAGAGGCCGTGGTGACTGACCGAACTCAGCCTTTGTTTTAAACTACTTTCATGAACGAAACTTACTTTACACCTTTTATTTGATGATGAATGATGATGAATGATGATGACCCTTAAGACCTTATTTACATACTTTTAAACCTATTCGGGCGATTTACTGACTTAGTACTATTTGACTTAGGTTGAGGACCCGTTTGGACAACCTTCATTACTTGCTTACTTTCCGAGTCATACTTTACCGCTACTTTATCATTGTGAGTTATAGCATTCCCTTTTTACTTTAACTTATTTTGGGAACTGAGAATGCATGCGCTTTTATACGTTTTACATACTAGGCACGAGTACTTAAACTTATATATGTGTGGGTTATACAACGGCATAAACATTCCCTTTAGCTCGGTAACGTTTAATCATTGGTTTTTGAACTGTGAACGCGAATCTTAGATATGGATCCATAGGGTTTGACATCCCCACTCGGGCTAGTCACACTAGCATTTAACGAGTGTTTAATACTTCGTAGACATACGCACTTGCCAAGTGTACTTTTAGGGGGTATAAACATTAAGTTAGTTACCAAGTGCCCACGGTTAACATATACTTTATTATACTGTTTTAAAACGCTCTTTGTAGCACTGAAATCTCGTGGCCTACCTTACATACTATTATACTTAAACTATAGCTCACCAACCTTTGTGTTAACGTTTTTAAGCATGTTTTTCTCAGGTGCTTAAGGTTATTTGCTTCCGCTGTCGTGCTAGTCTTGCCGTAGACAGCTGCTGCTCTAGTGTTATCACCGCATGAACTGTTTATCTTGCATTCAAACTTTAATACATTTGAAACTATGTTTTGTAACGACCTAAGGGTCACATACATTTATTCATGCTTGCTATTCGTAGAAGCATATTGTTGGTGTAAAACAATTGACGTCGGTTATGACGTCATCTTTTTATCGTGAATGCAACTTCTTTTATTACAGCATATAGTACTTAACCTTGTAATGATCCTGTTGTTGATGATTCGTACACGATGGTTTTGTACGGGGCATCACAAATGGTTTGACCAAGTGGTCAACCACGGTCAATGTCATATTCAATATAGTCAACGGGTCAAGTCTGACCCAAAAGATCTCTCAAAACCAAAGTCGCTAACCTACAAGTCAATACATGCAATTAATATAATGATTATATTATTCTACCGACAATTCACTGCGCAAAAAACTTCTAGAATTTCTATAAATATATCTACAGGTCCGTTTGACTTGAAATACGCGTCAAAATCTTCGTAACTCAGAGTTGTAAAACATTGAAATCAGACTTAAAGTCCTAACCGATAGGTCGCAACAGTCCGAAATGCGCCTGACAGTTTTTCAGAAAAGTTTCAGTACTTTTACATAAAACATATAAACTTTGAACGAGTGTATAGGTCTAGAGAAAAATCAAAACGACCTGATTCTTGAGTCCAATATCAGTGGGTTTTCAAGGCCAATAACCCTATGAACCCATATTAGAAGCTACATGCCAATAACCATGTCAAAAACGTCCACATATAGTTATATAAAAACATAACTTAAATTGTTCATAACTTTTGACTCACTAATCCAATTCGCGAGATATCTAAATGAAAGTTTAATTTTTTTGAACAAGAAATGCAATTAGGAAACTCTCGTAACCTGAATATGACATGTACTTTTCCAGATTACCAATTACATGTACGTATATAACCATATCTTTCGATCCGTAAATCGAAATCAAACGATATCTTAGTGAAAAGTTATTAATTTTTCAAGAGCTATCTAATTATACACTTTTCATAAACTGGAAATAGGGTTCATATCAGTAGCATATTAATCCCAATTCACCAAATGCTTAAATTAACGAATAAAAACATGCACACAATCAATGGCTCGAGCGCTAGACTTGTATACACTATATAATTAATCAATAATCATAAAGATAAAAATTAGGGTTCATAAGATTATAACTATAATCAAGAAATTACACGGTGTAGATTTGTAGCTCTTATCGCGTACGTTACGAAATATATAATTTAATTTGGGGTTAGAGAATTAGAAGTGAGGTTTTTGATGGTGTAGAGGGCCGATGTAGATGTTGGTGTCGTGAGTTTCTGGAGCAGCTAAAAGATGTAGGAGAAAAAAAATAAAAACCTGTGTTATTTAATTTAGGTTTAGGGTGTGTTTGGATGAAAGTAGTTGGAGCTACCGAGCTGGAGCTGGTAGCTGGAGCTTATGGGCTAGAGTTGGAGCTGGAGGTAGAGCTTTTTTAAAAGCTGGTAACTGGAGCTTTTTTTTTATAAGTGTTTGGTAACTAGCTGGAGCTTATTTTCGAGTTCATAAGCTCTACTTTTTATTTTCATAAGCTACTAGAAGTAGCTTATTTTATAAGAGCTTACGATTTTCATAAGCTTTACATTTTATGTCTAACAAACAAAGCTTATGACTTGAAGCTTATTAAAATCATAAGCTCAAGCTCCAATAAGCTTCCATAAGCTCCAAGAAACTTTTATGCCAAACACACCCTTAAGCTACTAATTTAAACCCTAATAACTATTAGCTAATGACAGAACACCCCCTTACCATATCCACAACTTTTATGCTCCAAAAAGGGTTCTTTGGCTCATTTTTTTGCTAGTTAAGTTTCTTAAGTAAACCAATTAAGTGTCTTTAACCGAAACCAAAAACCAGAACATTAGCCGAACGTTTAATCAAATTTCTCAGATTTTAAATCAGAAAATCCAAAATACTTGAAAGGAATCTTAAAACCTAATAATTATATAAAATAATTATTAAAATTTAATAATCGTGCGTTTCGTTGTCTTAAAAAATGTTTCGCTGGTTCGCAAACCGGGGTGTTTTCTAACGGTCGTTAGGTTTCAATTAATTAATTAAAGAACATGAATTCTTAACAATACATTTATTCTCAAATAAATATTATGGATAATATTTATATTTATAATTAAAAATAATATAAGAATTTTATTTTCTTAAATCGTGACTCGGAAGTCAGTTTACAGTCGTTACTAATGGTGTATCCTATCGTATACACGCATAAAGGCATAATATTCACATGAAATTAGCATCAGGTACACTGGGAACAACAGTTTTGTGAAACTGCCCATCCAGCGTTCTCCGCCGTGTAGGCTGCTTTCGTCATGCGTAAGCCCTGACGGCCGCCTAGCGATTAAGCCCTGACCGGAGAGTGTCACATCTAGCGCAAATATCGGATCACGATTAACAGAACACAGCATCATCTGACACGTGTCCCCGAGCATTCCGGTGGATCTATCACTATAAATAGACCCCTTGGGTCATCATTTCACACGGTCAGACACTCTGATAACTTGTGACCAGAGATTTCACCTTTCTCTCTCACATAGTATTTTCTCTCACTAGAAGTCATCCGGATAGTAGCTCAACGCTCAGTGGACTAAGATTGATTAAGCCACCCCACAGATTTCTATATCTGTGTACCGGGTCTGCAGGGATTATTTCCCGAGGGTAAACATCAATCAGCAACATTCTCCCACTTTTAGCTAGATACTTCTAGTATTTGTGCTAACACACTAAGCCTTACCTCATAAGGACATAGGTGTCAACAATGGCGCCATCTGTTATCAAAATGAATCACCTCACCGATACTGACGACGAAAGCAAGGATAAAGAATTGGTACCCAGAGGTGTAGGCATGATACATCCATGGAAGGCTGGATAACGGAGGAAGACAGAGGTTTTAGAAGATTGGAAAGAACAATTAATATCATTTCCTTCTGTGTTTAACACAAATCCATCCGATAATCCAGTGGTTATAGAAGCACGAGTTGCTAATTGCATAATAGGTAACGTCTATACTGATACAGGAGCTGGAGCAGACATTATGTATGAACATTGCTTCATACAGCTTCCTAAACACGTACAAGAAACAATGAAGGAAACATATGTGCCGTTAGCAAGTTTTACAAGTGAACCATCTTGGTCTAAAGGAAGTATTCTTCTTGAAGTAGTTTTGGGCAAGCCACCCCTTAAACGCACAGCCAACATAGAGTTTCTAGTGGTAAAAGCAAATTCACAATACAATATCATTTGGGGAAGAACTGCCTTAATGACGTTTGGGGCAGTGACGTCAACCGTGCACGGCATGATGAAATTTCCAACGCCTGGCGGAATAGCAACGCTATACGCAGAACGAAAAAAATTAATTGAGTGTTCTCAAGTAACAAAAACAACAATTAAGCTAATCATACATGATGATTGGTCAATCTCGCCAAATCCACAATTTCCAGATCAAAAGATCATAATTGGGCACACGTAATCTACGGAATGTAAGGAAAGATTATACAACATTTTGGAAACAAATTTAGACGTCTTTGCATGGCAACCGTCTGATAAGACTGGTGTTCCAAGGGAAGTTGCAGAACATATGTTAAATGTTAATCCTAATATACATCCTGTTTGTCAAAAGAAGCGAGGCATGGCGCCAGAAAGAAACAAATTCCTCCGTGATGAGGTACGAAGTTTGGTGGATGTCGGTATTTTGCGAGAGGTCAAATATCAGACGTGGGTGGCAAATCCGGTCATGGTAAGGAAGCCGGACAACTCATGGCGGATGTGTGTAGATTTCACAGATATCAATAAAGCATGTCTAAAGGATAATTATCCCTTACCTGAAATAGATTGGAAGGTTGAATCATTGGCCGGGTATCGATTTAAATGTTTTTTAGATGCAGCTAAGGGGTATCATCAAATACCTATGGCCTTAAAAGATGAAGACAAAACAGCTTTTCACACGACGGAAGACATATTTTGTTACAAGAAAATGCCTTCTGGTTTGAAGAACGCAGGAGCAACATATCAAAGACTTATTGATATGGCATTCAAGGATCAGATTGGGCGAAATGTTGAGGCTTATGTGGATGATATCGTTATAAAAAGTCATACTGAAGAAAAAATGTTGCGAGATATACAAGAGACTTTTGCATCTCTGCGAAAAATCAATATGAAGTTAAATCCTAAGAAGTATACGTTTGGCGTGGAAGAAGGAAAATTTTTAGGTCATATTGTTACAGAACGAGGTATTAAAGCTAATCCTAAGAAAATTCAAGCAATTGAAGAAATGACATTGCCGGCCAGCAAAAAAGACGTTCAAAGGTTAAATGGATGTTTAGCAGCATTAACAAGATTTTTATCCAAAGCAGCTGAAAAGTAGCTTCCATTCATGAAGGTGTTAAAAACTTATCTAAATAAAAAAGATTTTGTTTGGACGGCGGAAGCTGAAGGGCATTCCAAGAAGTCAAGCAATTGTTAAAAACATTACCTACGTTGACAGCGCCAATAGAAGGAGATACTTTGATTTTGTATTTAGCTGTCTCAAAGGAAGCAATTAGTTATGTCTTAATTGAAGAACGGAATGGCGTATAAATGCCTATATATTTTGTGAGAAAAGTATTATAATGGTGTATCCTATCGTATACACGCATAAAAGGCATAATGGTTGCATAAAAGTAACATCAGGAAGACTGGAAACAATAGTTTTGTGGAATTATCCGTCCAGCGTTCTCCGCTGTACAGGCTGCTCTGTCATGCGTAAGCCCTGAAGGCCGCCTAGCGCGTAAGCCCTGGCCGGAGAACGCCACTTTCAGCATAAATTTCATATCACAAGTAACAGAATGTATCATCATCTGACACGTGTCCCCGAACAATCCGGTGGATCTGACACTATAAATAGACCCCTTGGGTCGTCATTTTACACAGTTCAGACATTTTGACAAACTTGAGAGCTGAGACTTCATCTCTCTCTCTATAGTACTTTTCTAACTAGAAGTCATCCGGCTAGCACTTCTATGCTCTACGGACGACAGATTGATTAAGCCACCCCACAAGTTTCTACACTTGTGAACCGGGTCTGCAGGGATTATTTCCCAAGAGCAAACATCAATCGACAATACTCGCCCACCTAAAGCTAGATTACTTCTAGTATCATGTTGACACACTAAGCCTTACCTCATAAGGCAATAAGTGTTAACAATGGAGCCATCCACTAATGCAAAGAACACGCGAAACGGAAAAGGAACAAAAACAACTGAAGCTCCATTTGTACTTGAAGCAGTAAACAATCCATTAACTGACGACATGATAACTGCTGAAGATGTACCTATTCCACCACCAGACAGTACGATTGAAGAAACAGTTGTTGAAACTACAGAAAGGCTTAAGCGTTTGGCAACTAATTCAGAGAAAAGGCCAGTAATCGAAGAAACAACAACCAAAAGTGCAGAAAGGCTTCCAAACCTTGTTACTAATCCAGAGAGGCGACCATTGATGCAACCACGGCGATGTCCATCATTTATACCTTTTCGACGGATGGTGGATGGCAAAGACAAGCAAATCATGAAAAAGCAATCTATAACAAAGTACAGGTTATCAAGATTACTTGATAAGCTGGGGAGTCTTATTGATGATTCTGAGGATGATAATGACTTGAGCTATGATTCTGACGATGAAATTGACAAAGATGAGTTCATGTCTGAGAAGCAGGCAGTATTGCTTTTAAATGACATCCTTAAGCAGACGGTTCCGACAAAGTATAAGCAACGCTTAGCACAGCCCTCTGTCCGTGCTGTGGCTGTGGATAATTTTTTCGCTTTAATCACTGGAGAACAAGCTACAAAACCACCAGCTATGGCAGAATCCACTCAATGTTTTATTGATCGAATTACTAACTATCTGTTGCCTAGAAATCTTAGCATACCGGCAATTGGAGTTTATGATGGTACAACAGATCCTGAGGATTTCCTCACTATGTTTGAAGGTGCAATGAGGTTGCAACATTGGGATGATGAGGTAGCTTGTCATATGTTTCCAATGGTGCTGCAGAAAATGGCAAGGGAATGGTTTGCTAGCTTGCCACCAAGAAGCATCACAAGTTATTTGGACCTCCGTGCAAAGTTTGTTATGCAGTATCAAAATCTTCGAAGCTGTACTTTGACACATCTTGATGCACTTGAGATCACAATGCATCACAATGAGTCCTTGAGTAATTTCATGAAGTGATACACACTTGAAGCACATAAGATACCTGATTGTCCAGAATCTCAGCTAGTATCTGGTTTCATTTTCTGTTTAGATCAGCGACGGTTTAGTGCACTTGTCCATGCATTAAGGTATGACTTGCCAAAAACTCTGCGTCAGGCGTTGGAAGTTCCACAGAAGCATGTTCGAGCCGGTGAGTGGGAGATGAACAAGTTTGATGGCAGTAGCAGTAGCAAACCGCACAACGGAGGGCGGTACTTTGACAGAAATCAGAGGAGGAATTACAATTCCAATGGTGGATGGAGAGGCAACAATTATCCCAATGATTTTCATCACAACAGAAGGCCAATAGAGAGACATCTATTGATAATGGCGCTGACTAAAACTCCAAAAGAGATTCTTTTCACTGATCCAATTCGAACCACTTTCAATCCTCCAGCACCCATGGAGGAAAGAGAAGGTCCAAAAAGTGAACTATGGTGTGACTTTCATGAGGCATAGGGTCATGATACAGATAATTTCAAATCTTTGATGAGAGAAATCATTGCGAAAATCAAAGCAGGAGAGTTAAACCACTTGTTGCCAGGAAAACAATATAGGAGAAATGATCCTCGCAGGAAATTTGGATGGCAAAAGAATGATGGTGGAAGAGGTCGTCGAGGTGAGAACAGAAGAAGGGAAGAGCATGGCGGAAGAGATAACAGAAACCAGTACGGAGACCGGATCACGGAGCGTGAGTCAACTCCAGACGTTGTAATCAAAATGGTGTGGTTGAATGGAAGTCACTATAAGGGCAGTGAGCAGTCGGATAACAATGTTGCTAGCTGGAGATATGCCCCAATCATTTTTCAACCAATTCAAAATTGGGCCTTTTCCGTTCAGCCAGTGGTCATTTCAGCAGAAATTGCAAACAAGTTCATCAGCCATATTTACACAGATACAGGCAGTGAGGCTGACATCATTTATTGGCATTGTTTCAAGGCTTTTCCAAGGCATGTGCAGGTTAGAGCTAGGCGGACGAGTTTGAAGGTTTCAGGGCTAACAGGAACGCCAGTGAATGCAATGGGTCGAGTTTGTTTGGAGGCCGTTTTGGGAACATTTCCACGATTGAGAACTGAAACAATCGATTTCACTATTATGGATGGCAACTCTCGATTTAATGTCCTTTTTGGACGGGAAGTGTTAGCTAAATTTAGAGCGATAACATCAATCAGATTCCCAACTCCGAAAGGAGTAGCCGCCATACAGTCACAGTATGTGGCACCAACAAGGGAACGATCCACATTTGCAAATTTACCAGAAGGCAATATGAATCACAGGAGGCGTAATCGGTTGTTCAGGGAGGATGAGGTTCAGGAGTTCTTTATACCATGATCAAGGTTCAGGCCGAATAATGCTAGGCGCTTGGCGTTTGAAGAAACAAATTCCAGCATTTTATCAAGAACAAAATTTATCATTTCAATAAGAGCAGTTTGTTAGCATTTCTGAAGAACAAAATTTATCAATTTACGGTAGACCATTGTGGTCATCTTTACAGTGCCTATATTTTCAATTGCATACATAAACGTTCATGATGTACTAATTAGGCTTGATCTACCTAAATTCGTCATCAATTGTTTAGGTATTGCAGAGTACTGATCAATAAAATTTTATATTTTTCTTATGCAAAGTGCTGCCTGTGACAAATGTAAAACATTGCATTTATATCCTGCCCTCAGAAGGAGAGTATTTTTATATCTCCGATGGCGGAAGCTTTTGTGCCGGCCAGCAAAGGCACAAGGGATCAGCTAGAAAACGTTAAAGTTTTACTAGAACGCACCGAGGCAAAATACAAAACTCAAATACTTGTCATGACAAACATTATAAAAACTTACTTCACAGAACGAAAGAAGTTTATATTTTATATGAAGGCCAAAAATATTACACAATTCTTCCTCATATACTTTATGACGGAAGGCGTATGGCGGAAAGATTATTTTATGATCACTCTTCAAAGAACACTTCATAACTATTCCTCATTAATTTGATGACCGAAAGCGTATAACAAACTACAAATGTCCTACTGAATGTTAGAAGGCATAATGTTTGCTAAGTGAATTTTTGATAAGTTGCTCATTTAGCTGAAGTAAACAATGCAAAACATCCAAAAATGAATTACCTTAAACACTTTTCTAAGTGCTTTGCTCAGATATACAATGTACAATTGTACATAACAAATTTATTATATGCTTCAGTGCAACACAGATTTGTTCTAAGAAGGAAACAACAAAATAATTGGAACAAGTATGTAAGGAGACACAACCATTAAAGCAATACATATTTATGCATCCAAATTGTCAAAATTTATTACAAACTGTTGTTCATCAAATAGTTACAAATTTATGAAAATTCCACATTAAGCACATCTTGAGCAGAGGACTCCTCCCTGCTGCATACTTCATCATACACATCTATCTTCAGATTAACCAGCTTGTCCATTGCTTCATTGACCTTCTCAAGAGTTCCAGGAAGCATCAAATTAGTAATAGCAGCAGGAAGAGTCTGGTTTGGAGCAAGGCGTCTGGTCAATTTATCTGTCACATCAGAAAGAGCATGGGTGCGCATAGAATCAACATAATCATTGTAGGGGTCTCCAACAAGCTTGGACCCAAGAACCTTAGCTATCAGACCCGGTATACCCTTCTTAAGCTCAGTAAAGTTACCCTCACCTTCCTCCGCCCTTCGGAGAAGCTCAGCAGACTTTTCCTTCTCTGCATTCAGCTGCTTCTCCAGCTCACTTACTTTCACCTGCTCCTCCTCAAACTTTTCTTTTCAGCATCCACCAACATGTCCTTCTCCTCTTGCAGAGCAACAACAGCATCTTGAACACTTTTCAGCTCAACTTCTCTTGCCTTCAATGTATTCTGAGCATCAGTCAAGGTACGCTCAGCATCAGTAGCTCTCTTGCGAGCATTTTGAACCTTGAGCAATCTCAGTATGGGCAAAGGCAAGTATAGACTCGTGTTGCTTCTGCAGTTGCAGCACAGAATCCAGATGGTTGGTCAGCAATACATGAGCTGCAGCAGTTGATTCCCTGAGCTGCTCAGAGCGGAGAGCGGTGAAATGGGGTTTTAGCTCAGGGATAGCATAACCCTTTAGAAGAAAAAATTTTATGGTTAATTTCAAGTAACTCACATAAATAAATTGCAAGCATATGCATGCATGAGGTTTTATCATTCATACCTGCAGAAGAGTTGAAAATTCTTTATCCTTAGTAGCAGGGTTCTCAATGATCGCCTGCAACGTCCTCACATGAGCAGGAAGAGATGGCTCTTGAACATTGGAAGAGACAGCAGGGTTAGTGGTATTAGGAGGAGGAGAATGATAAGCAGAATCGCCTTCCGGCCTCTCTTCATGGAATTCAGATTCCTCAAATGGAGTAAAGTTAGTGTCAGAAGTTTTCAGAATCTTATCTCCTTCACCTTCAAGGTTCTCCTCCGGCCTCCGTTCATCACCATCAGTGGCCTTCCCTTGGCTATCGTCAGACTCTGCTAAAGTCACTAACAGAAACAAATTAGCATTATGAACAAATATAACAGCTATAAGCAAAGACATGTGCATTATCAAGAAAAAGCAGAATGGACATACTTCTTCTGCGTTTCTGCTGTTGGCTCCCCTCAGTACTTTTTTCCCTTTTAGAGCCTATGCACTTCTTCCTTTTCTTTTTAATTGGAGGAGTGAGGTTTATTTCACCCGTGATGTCAACCGAGCCTGATGTCTGCTGCCCGGCGGTGGTGGTGTCATCCGCTGTCCGTTCAGTGTCTGTCTGTTCAGACCCGGACTCACTGTCAGAGCTGCTAACAATGATTTCTTCACCTTTTTCAGCAGCAGCAGCATCAGCAGCAGCAGCCTTAGCCTCAGCTATAGCCCTCTCTGCCTCTAGTTCTTCAGCAGTTTTAGCACCGTCAGTGATCTCCACTTCATCCTCAAGATCGACGGATAAAATAGCAGAGCGAACCTGCATCTCGGAGTTGGCTGCAAAAATTAAACATGGACAACAATATAAGCAAACATGGTAAACAATAGACAAGCATTTATATATATATATATATATTAGGATGATCATATCACATCCTACCCTGATTCTTCTTACGGAGTACTGGCACAGAAGTGCTTGGCCATTCTTGACTCACTCTACACAGCACAAGAATCCCCTCATACTTCTCGTATGATCTGGGCGGATGGCGGAGCTCTTTCAAACTATTTACTATTCGCTGCTCTGCAGCAGAAATCTTAACATCCTTTCCTACACCAGCATCAATAGCACCTCATTTCCGGACAACGGAATATTCCTCCGGAATAACAGTCTCATCAACAAAGAAAAACGGACTCTTCCAGTCCTTCAAGTTTGATACTCTATTTGTACTAACAAAATGAGTATTTTGTTTACTATCAATAGTAAGCCAGCAGTCGCTAATCGTGCGAATTCTAAACAAAGAGATAAAAACTTTAATGCGAGGTTTAATATTGCTGGCATTACAGTACATTTCAAAAAGGATAATTTTTTGAAGGCCATGGGGATGCATTTAGCTAAGGCAGGCCTTATAATATCTAAGAAGGCGAACAAGAAAGTTAGTAGGGGGAACACGGAGGTTGCCGTGAGTAAGTTGTAAGGCGTATAAAGTAATTTTTCCGTCAGGAGGATGGTTGGCAGTTTGCCTATTGGTAGGAAGAACAGGGTTGTATTGATTAAGATGGCGAAAAGCAATCTTCAAACCGTCTAAGTATTCTCCTGTTAGTGATGATGCCATCGTGCTAACTTCTGGAATGTCAGCAACATTTGAAGAAGAAGGCTCTGCGTGTTCTTGGCCAGTACTCGGTGCAGAAGCCATGGTAATAAAGTAAAAAGATATCAACAGGAAAGAAATAGCAGTAAGATGAAGTGTAACTGACCTTGGAAGACGATAAAACCTTAAAGAGTTGAAGGTTGGAGAAAGCGATGAAGATTTGGGAGGAAATGTGCTTTTTAGATCTTGGCAAAGGTAAAAAAGTGAAGATAAAAGGGTTATGCCGGTTTATATAGGAGTTTGTTGATGCAATTTTTATGGACACGATTGTGACACGTGTACGGGTACGTTTACACGTGGGGTACGAAATGACACTTTTTACAGCTGGAGGCGCATGGAGATTCTCAACCATTTAAAGTTAATCATCACAGAGTCAGTAAAATTCGTTTGCATTTAATGCCTGTAATATTTTCCCCGATGCAAATGGGCAATGAACAGGCTAGTTTGGCATGCGTTATCAAAAGTTTAACAACTTAATCATTTTTCAAATGCTTAAGTCATTAAACTGGGGGGACTTAATGGTGTATCCTATCGTATACACGCATAAAAGGCATAATGGTTGCATAAAAGTAGCATCAGAAAGACTGGAAACAACAGTTTTGTGGAATTATCCGTCCAGCGTTCTCCGCTGTACAGGCTGCTCCGTCATGCGTAAGACCTGAAGGCCGCCTAGCGCGTAAGCCCTGGCCGGAGAACGCCACTTTCAGCATAAATTTAGGATCACAAGTAACAGAACGTATCATCATCTGACACGTGTCCCCGAACAATCCGGTGGATCTGACACTCTAAATAGACCCCTTGGGTCGTCATTTTACACAGTTCAGACATTTTGACAAACTTGAGAGCTGAGACTTCATCTCTCTCTCTCTAGCACTTTTCTAACTAGAACTCATCCGGCTAGCACCTCTAAGCTCTACGGACGACAGATTGATTAAGCCACCCTACAAGTTTCTACACTTGTGAACAGGGTCTGCAGGGATTATTTCCCAAGAGCAAACATCAATCGGCAATACTCGCCCACCTAAAGCTATATTACTTCTAGTATCGTGTTGACACACTAAGCCTTACCTCATAAGGAAATAGGTGTTAACATATTACAACTCAGTGAAACAAATTATCCACCAATTCATCGCATAGTTTATGCCCTTGTGCATACTGCACGACGTTTACGAAGGTATTTTCAAGGTCATCCTATTTTGGTGTTAACAGATCAACCGTTGAAGCAAATACTCTGGCGTCCAGAGTCATCTGGCCATCTAGCGAAATGGGCCATCGAGTTGGGCGAATATGAAATTAATTTTGCTCCCAGAAATGTGGTTAAAGGACAAATATTGGCAGATTTTCTTCTGGAAACAAATGAAAAAGTGGAATATGATAATAAAATGGCACCACAACAACATGTTTAGGAATTGCACACTGATGGGGCCTCAAGTGAAGAAGGAACAGGTGCAGGATTGGTTCTAACAAGTCCAGATGGGGAAGAGTATACTTATGTATTGAAATTTTGTTTTTATGCGTCCAACAATGAAGCAGAGTATGAGGCATTACTCTCCGGCTTACGCATAGCAGTAGAAATGGGCATAACAAACCTAAGGGCATATGTTGATTCTCAAATCGTGGCTCAGCAAGTTAATGGAGCGTTTGTTGCAAGAGATACATCAATGAGGCAGTATGTAAAGTTGGAAGAAGCAATTTCAAAGAATTTTGATAACCTAGAAGTCGTGCAAATCCCTCGAAATAAGAACAAGAATGCTGACGTCTTAAGCAAATTAGCTACTTTAACCTTTGATCATTTGCACAAGAGAGTGTTAGTTGAGGAACTTAAGGAAAAATCAATACATGAAAAACCAATTGTGGCAATTGTTGAAAATGCTAAGGAAACTTGGATGACTCCATATTCCGGTATTTACACGACGGAGGACTACCCAT
Source organism: Rutidosis leptorrhynchoides (assembly GCF_046630445.1). Classification (NCBI taxonomy): domain Eukaryota; kingdom Viridiplantae; phylum Streptophyta; class Magnoliopsida; order Asterales; family Asteraceae; genus Rutidosis; species Rutidosis leptorrhynchoides. The sequence continues at coordinate 343,144,325 of NC_092337.1, forward strand.
CGACAAGACGGAAGCTAGAAGGATAAAAGTAACGGCACCAATGTATGAAGTAGTTAATGGTACTCTTTATTGGAAGTCTTACAATGGTCCGTTGTTAAGATGTTTAACCAGTGATGAAGCATTGAAAGTAGTCAAGTAAATGCATGAAGGAGTTTGTTCTTAACACTCCAGCTTCCGTACTGTGGCATCACGGATTATGCGACAAGGATATTTTTGGCCTTCCCTCTATTGGGATGTTGCAGAGATTATAAAAACATGTGAGAACTGTCAGAGGCATGGGACCGTTCAGCGTCTTCCGAAGTATGACTTGATACCAGTATCATCTGCTTGACCATTTTGCAAATGGGCGATTGATATTGTGGGACCATCAGATAGAAGCACTGGTAATGCTAAGTTCTTGGTGGTAGCAATTGATTTTTTCACAAAATGGGTTGAAGCAAAGGCTTTAGCAAAGATTACAGGAGAAAATGTCAAAAAGTTTGTCTGGCATGATATTATGTGCCGTTATGGGGTTCCAAATGAAATAGTCAGTGACAATGGCAAGCAATTTGCAGAGAATCCATTTCGAAGTTGGTGTGAAGAGCTAGGAATAAAGCAAAACTTTACATCTGTTGTGAAATGTCCCGTTCATATTGATTATAAACGTTCCATATTAATTGATTTCGTTGCGAGGTTTTGTGTAACGACCCGAAAAATTTCGACTAATTTTAAACCAAACTCTCAATATGATTTAATATTTTTGACACGATAAGAAAAGTCTGTTAATCTGAGTCTCAGAATTTTTGAACTAATTACATGTATAACATTTACCCTTTGACTGTTTTCGACGATTCACGAACAATTGTTTGTAAATAAATATATATATGATTATTATTAATACTTATAAATATATGGTAATAGATATAAAATTTATAAATAACAAATATTCAACTTATGCTATCATAATATTAAATGTATTTAGAAATTAAAATATATTTGTTATAAAAATTTTATAATTTACTTTTTATTATATAAAAATGGGAATAGGTAACCTGTTATACTTTAATTATAAATTGTATTGGACATTATTAATAACAATTATTGTTATTATAGTTATCTTTATGAAATAATATAATATATTAATATCATTAGTAATATTATTATTATCATTATTAAAGTGATCATTTTCATGATTATTAGTATCATCATTATTATTATTAGAAATATTAATATTATTATCATTATTACTAATCTTACTAATACTGAGTTATTTTGATTAGTATGTTTATTATTATTAATAATATATAATAATATAATATAATTACTATTGATTTAAAATAATATATATATAGAAACAAGACATCACGCGTAATCAATCTGTTTTGATATTTTTTTTCCTCATAACTACTGTATGCTTGTGATATTACTATTTGATTACTATTTGCTTTCTGACTTCATGATTTAATTTAATATTTTATTATTATTATTAATTATTATAAATATTATAATTAAAATATAACATGTTATATATGTGTTTATCCAGAGATTGAGAAAGGGGATACACAGACCATCATCATCAAACAACACCACAACCACCTTGATCACCCTACAACCTTGCTTCTTCGGCTACTACCATCGTGAACCGCCACCAAGAGCCACCCCACTTGCTCACTCCCTCTATTCTCTCTCTTTATCTATATCTCTCGTTTTTAAACATAGTTCGAATCAAGGAACCACCACCTTCGACTTTATCACCACACTTGCTCGAACAATAAACTGATATGTATTTGTTTCCCCTTAATATCTCGATCTGGTTCTGTTATCATTCAAAGACCCCAATAACCGTAAACAAACCCACCTCTTTGTTGAACACTATTATCTCCAACACCCACCATCAAAACCTTTTCTGTCTTCGACAACCTTCACGACACCACACCACAATCATCACCAATTACTCCCACTTCTATTCCCGCTCCTTGTTTCTTTCGTAAACCACCATAAACCATGAATTAACTATCACCACACTAAACCACCTATCTTTTCTATAATTATATATATACATACATATGATCATACACCGTTGAACCATTACCTCACCACCATCAAAGAACAAATTCAAAACCGAAACTATTTCAAGTTTTCACTTCTGTTTATTTTTCTTTTGTTTTCTTTGATCACCACCATCTCACGTTTAAGTTTAGCAACCAAACACCATCATATTGTGTAATCCACAATCTACCTGTTGCTAATAATCGATGTCAGAAAAGACCACTTAATCATCAACCTGTCGTCACCACCTCTTTCTTTCTCACTTTCTCTCTAACACACCATATCCCTCTCTCCCAATTCCTGATCGAAACCCGTCATAAAACCCATCACTTTCTTAACTAATACTCGTCAATTATATTGAAGTATAACACACAATCTGTAGTGGTTATGATGATGGGTTCTGTGGTGCGAATAAAGACAATGATGAATGATGTCGATTTATTTATAAAGAAGAAGATGAACAGTGAATTATAATGATACGTGAACCCGTAACCCTTATTCTTTCCTCTTCTATTTCAAACTCAAAAATCTGCTGCCATGGTGATTACACGTTTTCTGTTTCTAGTTTTATTCCTATATAATGATGATGAACGAGGATGATGACGATGAATAGTGAAGAAAGATGATAATGAATGATACCTGATAACGTGATCGATTTCTGTTGCTGTCTCCTGTTCGAAACATCTCAAAACCGAACCCATTTGAAGCTGCTGCAACTATGCTATCGTTTAATTTAGATCGGGGACATATTAAAACTTAATCAGAATTAGGTTTGAGTTTTGGACTCTTGGGCTTGTAATTGTTGGACTCCATTTTTTTTACTAATAAACTCTAACTTGGGTTTCCTTAATGGGCTTCTGATTCGGACTTGTTAAATATGTTAAAGCATTTAACGTGGGCTCTAATTACCAAAACGAAAAGTGTAGTCCAGTGGTAGGGTCTTGGTTGTGTTAACAAGAGGTCTTGGGTTCGAGTCCCGTCGCGAGCATTTCTTTTTATATAAGCATTGGAAGGTATATATCATTATCAAAATTATTATTATTATTAGAATTGTAATTATTATTATAATTATTATTATTATAATTATTATTATTATTATTATCAATATTATTAATTAAAATTATCATTTTATTAAGATTAACATCATTTGTAAAATTATTATTTTAATCATTATTATCAAAACTATTATTTTAACGAATAAATATATATAACATATTTTATATACATATACAAAAATAAACATATATATAGTATATAACTTAAGAGATAATATATAAATAAAATGTAATACAAATCCTATATAAACTACAACACTAAAATATATAAATATTATATAATTAATAGATGTAATTATTTGATTACTATTATATGTTTTAATATACATATAATTGATATAGGTTCGTGAATCCAAGGTCAACTCCACATCTTATGCAATGTCGTCATATGTATTTTTACTACAAAATACAGTATGGTGAGTTTCATTTGCTCCCTTTTTAATTGTTTTTGCAATATATATTTTTGGGCTGAGAATACATGCACTGCTTTTATAAATGTTTACGAAATAGATACAAGTACTTAAAATACATTCTACGTTGAGTTGTACCACTGGCATATTTCCCTGTAGCTTGGTAACTACTATTTACATGGGTATTGTAAACGCGAATCCTGTTGATAGATCTATCGGGCCTGACAACCCCAACCGGACTGGACGACCAGTATTCAACGGTTGCACAGTACTTCGTTTCAGTGACTACACTTGGTACGGTGTAGTAAGATTTCATAATAAAGGGAATATGCGACGTTGATTAAATGTTAAGTATGGTTATCAAGTGCTCAACAACTTAGAATATTTTTATTAAAACGTTTATGTATATGAAATCTTGTGGTCTATTACTATTACGGAAATAATTGATTATGATAAACTAATGAACTCACCAACCTTTTGGTTGACACTTTTAAGCATGTTTATTCTCAGGTACGAATTAAGTCTTCCGCTGTGCATTTGCTCATTTTAAAGACATTACTTGGAGTCGATCATCGCAATGGGACCAGATGTTGATGATTTCGTCCAGGGGGATAAGGACGGGTCGTCACATTTTGACCACTATATGAGACGTTTTTCAAAGACTGCATTCATTTTTAAAACAACCATAACCTTTATTTTATCAATAAAGGTTTTAAAAACATTACGTAGATTATCAAATAATGATAATCTAAAATATACTGTTTACACACGACCATTACATAATGGTTTACAATAGAAATATATTACATCGACATATGTTTCTTGAATGCAGCTTTTACACAATATCATACAAACATGGACTCCAAATGTTGTCCTTATTTTAGTATGCAACAGCGGAAGCTCTTAATATTCACCTGAGAATAAACATGCTTTAAACGTCAACAAAAAATGTTGGTGAGTTATAGGTTTAACCTATATATATCAAATCGTAACAATAGACCACAAGATTTCATATTTCAATACACATCCCATACATAGAGATAAAAATTATTCATATGGTGAACACCTGGTAACCGACATTAACAAGATGCATATATAAGAATATCCCCATCATTCCGGGACACCCTTCGGATATGATATAAATTTTAAAGTACTAAAGCATACGGTACTTTGGATGGGGTTTGTTAGGCCCAATAGATCTATCTTTAGGATTCGCGTCAATTAGGGTGTCTGTTCCCTAATTCTTGTGATGACCCGGGAATTTCCGACCAAATTTAAACTTTAATCTTTATATGTTTCCGACACGATAAGCAAAGTCTATAATGTTGAGTCTCGAAAGTTTTGAAATCTATATTCATGTATACATTTGACCTTCGACTGTTTCCAACGATTCACGAACGATTGTTTGTAAATAAAGATGTATATATATATATGGTTTTTATTACCTAATTAATATTATATGTATATTACAATATAAATAAAATATATAAATATTAACTAATCAATATGTGTTAATATGTATATTAGATGTTATAAAATATTACATACTTTAACAATATGTAATGTCAACAAATTTAAAGTTACTTACAAAATAAAATATAATAATATTATTACTTTCATTAAAATTAAAATATAGGTTTATATTAAAATCAGTATTAATATATATGTGTTTAATTAATAACACAAATTATATAGAATCGTATATCTATATGCAGAAGTTGTTTCCCTATCTTAATCAACTTTTACAATTTGTTATCTGTCTCAATCCTAGTTACCAGTGGAGTGATCACATATACAAAAGAACAAAATTTGTTGGACAACAAAATCTCTAATTTGTACAATCAATTAGAATCAATATCTGCTTTATTCATTTTTTTTCTGTTCGTTCTTTGTCTTCTTCCTCTTGTTTGGAATAACCTGTCAACATCCCTCCCATCTATACGAATCGATCAACTAGTGTACTGAGTGAATTATTCAGTTTGGTAAATTAAATTCTCATCTGTTTTAATAAAGAAAACGAGAGAGATATAGATGCACACAACCATCTTCACGATCTCTGTAAAACACCACAATCTTGTTTCGATTACAACCCATCACAAATTACCATAATTATAATCTGTTCCTTATGTTTCTTTTATGTTCGAGCCATCAACCACCTTACACCTTCTCTTCATCTCTCACCTTTTCTTCTTCGATAGAATCACCACCCGCCACCTTTCAACCAACAAACAAACCATCGAATACTACTTAAATGTTGCTACTGCGGTACTTCTCTTTTGTTTTAGAAAATGATCACCTTCAACCCATCATTGTGATCCTCCATTCACCACCTTTCTTTATAATCCCCATAACCGAACACTCCTTCCTTCTTGATCGATGAAACCATTTATAAAACTTGTTACATTTATAATTTTGTTCCAGATCCTGAACCCACAGTTGTTACACCTTGTTTCAGTTCCTGTCGAGTTCCAACCGCCATCATAGATTCAATAAACAATCACTGCTACTGCTACGATTCTAATCTTCTCTGGATCCTGTCTTCACTTCTTTGTTTCTACTTAAACTATAAACTATTAATATAAATAAAGGAGTAATAATAATGAAGGATGATAATATCATATTTATATACTAACGAAGGATTAAAGTGAATTGCTAGTGGAAGGCTAGTTTGTGCCAAATCTCGATTTTTTTTTTTTTCCTTGCTGGCGGACATCTATTAAATCAATGAACCCCACTTGAATTTTTTTAAACAAACCGATACAAGGCATGTGATATTTGGGTTGGAACATGTAAGCTGCTAGCAACTACTTTTAATTTATTTATTTTTTTTTTTTTCATGATGATGACTTATAATCATGATGATGTGGGGTTGTATGTTGATAATGTAAAGGAATGCGTGGTTGTTTTGCAACCAGACGAACCCTACCACAACCATGAGTCATCGAGCTTTAATGTAGACCGCCACATTTTTTTTTTAAAAAAAAACACTCATAAAAGTATCCATCTATGTATTCTATTATGGACCGAGATTAATTGCCTGTTGGACTGGAAAACTTGCTTTGTTATTGGGCTTAATCAATGACTGAAATCAAATGGGCTGTTATGTGTATCGATTAAGTTTGGAAGAAGGTGAGAACGGTTTAAGTAAATATCAGGTTCATACATAAACAGAAAAACAGAGGTGGTGGAATGGATAAGATGTGTTGTTGGGTTTCGAGAGGTCGTGGGTTCGAACCCCAGCAATGGTGTCATTGTTTTTAGACTATTCTTTGAGGTAGTTTATTTCTCCTTATTATTATTATCATTATTATTATTATTATTAATTGTTATGATTACTATTATTATTAGTTAGTATTATAAGTTATTATTATATTTATTACTATCATCAATATAATTAATATTGTTATCACTATATTTAGAACTAAGTATGAATATTATGTATTATTAAGTGTTATTATGCAAATTGTTATTATTATCATTAATATTAGTGTACTAGGAGTACCCTTTTGACATAAATTTTAGTATTATCCATTATGATCATTAAAATTTCTATTAAAACGATAATTATTATTAAACTTATAATTTCTATTGAGAATACTATTTTTACTAAAACTATTATTTTTACTTATCATCATTAATGAAATTATAATTTTTATTAAAATTACTATTATCAGTATTATTATTATCTTTAAACTAGTATTACTGCAATTGATAACAATCTTACAAAACAAAAGATATATTTATATATAAATACAAATATATTTATTAAATAAAGTATACTAATGATACATAAAATTTCGTCTTAATTAGTAACATTAATTAAATATCAAATAAGTATTATAATATAAGGAAGGCATTAATAAAAATTATATATATAAGAATATTAATATTAATACATACAATAATAGGTATACACTTGTTTGATTGTGATTATATGTTTTAATATAAATATATAAATGATATAGGTTCGTGAATCCGAGGTCAACCCTACACTTGTTAAATGAAGACATATGTATTTTTACTACAAAATACAGTATGGTGAGTTTCATTAATCCCTTTTTAAATGCTTTCGCAATATATATTTTGGGACTGAGAATACATGCGCTACTTTTATAACTGTTTTACGAAATAGACACAAGTACTTAAAACTACATTCTATGGTTGGATTATTAAACCGAATATGCCCCTATATAGTCTGGTAATCTAAGAATTAGGGAACAGAAACCCTAATTGACGCGAACTCTAAAGATAGATCTATCGGGCCCAGCAAGCCCCATCCAAAGTACCGGATGCTTTAGTACTTCGAAATTTATATCATGTCCGATGGAGGATCCCGGAATGATGGGGATATTCTTATATGGATATTGTGAATGTCGGTTACCAGGTGTTCAAACCATATGAATGATATTTTTGTCTCTATGCATGGGACGTATGTTTATGAGAAATGGAAAAAAAAAATGAAATCTTGTGGTCTATTAAAATGATGGAAATGATTATTTATGTAAAACTAATGAACTCACCAACCTTTTGGTTGACACTTTAAAGCATGTTTATTCTCAGGTATGAAAGAAATCTTCCGCTGTACATTTGCTCATCTTAGAGATATTACTTGGAGTCATTCATGACATATTTCAAAAGACGTTGCATTCGAGTCGTTGAGTTCATCAAGATTATTATTAAGTCAATTATAGTAAGATATATTATGAAATGGTATGCATGTTGTCAACTTTCGATGTAATGAAAGATTGTCTTTTCAAAACGAATGCAATGTTTGTAAAAGGTATCATATAGAGGTCAAATACCTCGCGATGTAATCAACTGTTGTGAATCATTTATAATCGATATGGACTTCGTCCGGATGGATTAGGACGGGTCCTTTCAGTTGGTATCAGAGCGGTGGTCTTAGCGAACCAGGTCTTGCATTAGAGTGTCCAACCAGTAGTTGTTTAGATGCATTAGTGAGTCTGGACTTCGACCGTGTCTGCATGTCAAAAGTTTTGCTTATCATTTCGTGTCAAAAATTACCTGCTTATCATTCTTAGAGAATCACTTGCTTATCATTCTTAGTCTAGACACGTTTTACTGCATTGACAGCATAAATAGTGTATAGACAAAAATTCATATCTTAGCGTATCTGTTACTGTAGATCTTGCCTGATATCTTCCGTAAATTTCTCCGTAATTTAAGGGAAACTGGTACTATATATCTATGCATATTATGCATTGAGAATACCATCCAACTATCAATTGCTGTCACTAAACTTTTCATACCAAATTTTTTTTCTGAGATAGCGTAAGATGGCCTCTACGAACCAACCAAGTTCATCTGACTCCGAAGATAGCGTGACAGGAGCTCACCAACCAATCAACTACCGTGATTACTGGAGAAAATGGGGGTGGGTTCGCGACATACTCACCCTATGGAGAAGGGAAGAAGGTACTCCATATCATGAACCGAATCTACCACCTAACCTTGGAGTACTTGACCCGCTCACCGGCGAACCCGTTCGCAACACCGTTTATACCCTTTTTGCAAGAATTTTTCGTCTTGAGGCTACCATTTACGGAACTAGAGAAGATATCCGATCTCTACCTCACACTGGCAACCAACCAGGGTTAGTAGAAGAAGTTAAAGAACTTCAAGCTCGAGTGTTAACTTTAGAGAGCATGGTACACAATTTGCAAGCACCATCAGTATCACCAACACCAGTAACATCACCAACCTTAGCACCAACAGCATTAGTACCACCAACAACAACATCCGCACCACCAGCTTCGACATCTCATTCTGTACCTCGAGTATAATCATCGTTCCACATAACGTTCTACATCATTTATCTTCGTTTGACATGATGATTATGTAAACTCTAATGTTTTAGAGATTATATGTACTTGTTCAAACGGTAAATCAAAAGAGTTTAATATCATATTGACTCATTAAATCCATGGTTACATCTGAAGAAAATATATATGTAAGTATATTTTCATAAAGATTGTGATTAAAAATTCTCTTGTACAAACTGTTAATGGTGAAAATATTTTAACGGGTAGGTAATACCCGAGGACTATTTAAATTTCACATTAATAAGTTACATTGTACGTTCTTCAAATCTGTTTCAACAGTCATATACTATCCTACTTACATCCACCGATATACAAATCCGTTCACCACAGAATAACCATATTCATCCAATTACCTATTTAAATTTTGACCTATCAGAATCCAACAAGTGGCATAATGAAGAAATAATGAACACAATAAAAAAAAATAAAATGATTAGAAACAGATTAATTAACAATATGAAATTCTATTAAGAATCCACGCTAACAAAATTCTAGCTAACTGTTCCTAGCTAACTGTTAATTCCGTATTACCATTTAATTATCGCAATTTATTTATCGCAGTTTATTTATCGCAATTTACATTCTAGCAATTTTATTTATTGTCATTTAATTTCTGTTATTTACCTTACGCATTTTATTTATCGTCATTTAATTTATGTTATCTATTTTACGCACTTTAAATATCGGGATGCGTATACAAGGTTTTGACATATTATATCGACGCATCTATATATATTATTTGGAATCACCATAGACACTCTATATGCAGTAATGATCGAGTTCTCTATAAAGGATTGAGGTTGATTCTCAAATAATATATATACTTTGAGTTGTGATCGAGTCTGAGACATGTACACGGGTCACGATATTTATTAATTAATTCGAATATTATATATGAATTATTGAAATGTTAACTGTGGACTAGTAACTGTGGACTATCAACATTGGACAATTAAAATGAATCAAAATATTGATTATAACATATGAAACTAAACAATTCTTCAAGTTTGCCACTTGATTTCATTTTAAACCCCATTCATATCATCACAATTACAATCTGCGTTCAAACCTTTCATGATTCTTGAAAACACCTCAATCGATAGGATGAATCAACCGCACTTCATCTACGGAAGAAAAGATTGAGGCATTTAGTTATGCATCTGAAAAACTCTCGGAAATTGAGTAAATGTTTAACACATAGTTGTGATAATTCCTTTAGTGTTATTATTACCCAAAATAACTTGGTAATTCCTTTCAAAGTAGCAAATTTTGTCACAGCTCCAGCAAATCAACTTCGAATTTTCGTTCGAAACAACCTTATTATAACCTTGATATTTATATGTGTGCTCTTTATTGTTACCGGGGAACCTTTTATATTCCACCATATTACCATCAGCGTTTAATCATCTAAAAACACCATTCTTCTGAAACCACCTCGGATTGATAACCGACGATACAAATATGGCTGCATTAAATGCAGAGGAAACAGTAAAATTGTAGATGGCCTAAATGGCCAAGAATTTGATGATAAAGAATGGAGTGTTGGGAACGCTCGATAGAAAAATTGGTATTGAAAAACGGATTGAGCTAACCGTGAAGGAGACCAAGGACAAATACAAGGACCAAACCCTTTATTCATAGAACCCAGATAAATCTAGATCCGTTGAAATCTTTAGAGAATATCTTGCTCCGAAGTCATGTTAAAATCTTACGGAAAATCTTTCTCCATCAACCATCGAAATTAGAAATTCCAAAATATCATCATCAATATCTTCGATATTTCTGAGGATATCTTCATAAATATTCTCGTCCGAAATTATATACCTCTACGTGCTTCCTGTGTATTATTATATTGGAAACATTCAATAGAATATTTAGTACTGAAAAGCAGATTATGCAAAACTATGAAGAAAGCCGTGGACAAATCACAAAGAATAAGTTTGACTTCAAAGAATCCAAATGATTCAATGTCTACTAAAGTCTTTAGTGAATATCTTGCTCCTTACTCTAAACCCTTGCAGATAATAGTTTCTATCATCCTCTGATCTTAGAAATTCCAATATATCATCGTATCTCCCATTATAAATATCCTCCATATTTTTGAAGATATTTTCATAAGTATTCTTATCTGAAATCATTAATCTCTTCATGATATCAGTGTTACATCATATAGAAACTGTTAGTTTCTATATTCTGTAAACTTTCGAGCTTAAAATATGAATGTTATTGAAGTAATGTTGGGAATTGATGTATGAGTTAGTATAATATAATGACACTTGATCAACGTGATTATATTACAGTAAGTCATGCTGAGTTCTAATGGGACATGATGGTTCACAGTAGATCATACCACCATCTTGTGTCATGTTACATAACTCTTTCATTCTAATTAACTTCAGAACATATCAAGAAAGTATATTCTTGATAGCTCTATTCTCAATGATTCTGGTAATTTGACGAATCAAATCGTGCTATTACATTCTTTCTTGATTATAACATTAAATTCATTCGAAACTCCATACTTACAAATTCTAGACCATTACTCGTTTTACTAGAGATCGAGAGGAGATTAAAAAGATGAAGAGCTCCGAAACATAAAGGAAGATATAAAACTCGACAACAACACTGAAATTACAATAATTAAAAATTAAAACATCACGACAATTAAAAATTAAAAGATTACAATCAAACTACTCGTCGTCGTCAATTGTCATCTGCTAAGTAGCGTTCACCAGTCATTTCACCATCCGTGAGGTACTCTGGAGACATCGGTATTTCTCTTGATGCCTCAACTGCTGCTTCTGCTGATTCATCGAAGTAACGATAACCCAACGTCTCTTCATCTTCAAGAACCGCATACAAAGAAATGTGTTTACCGCGATCTTCAATGGTATCTTTTATAAAGTACCATTGATCATCGGTACACAGAAAACTTGCCCTACAATCCGCATCATAATCGTCTCTATAAAAGAACACAGACGTGAATTCACACGGAACTTTTTCCTTCAGAAAGGATAGCAAATCTTGTAAACCAACATCACGAATGTCGATATCTTCAAATGAAATACTGTCGCCCCACTCATATTCCTTCATTTGATTACGGAAATCACCTCCGTAATGAACATCGAATGAAACAATCATTGGGGGAAGTGTTAACATTTTGCAGTTTGGGAGTGTTTGATTTTGATCTTGAGAAAGATGGAAATATAAAAGAAATATATGTTTGAGTGTATAAAATGAAGTATATGGTTGGTGTTTATATAGTGTAAAAAGTGACCGTTGGGATAGCCGTTGGAAATTTTTTTTTATTTTACTAACGGCTAAAAATTTGGGCAAGTTTTTGGACGAAGGTGGACGATGCCCGTTGGGACCTCTCTCATGATAATTTCATTCGTGCTCTTCGAATAATCGAATTATTTTATCTGTATTATTCGGTAAAGATGAAAACTCTATTTATCAACCCATATTCGTCATGAAAACATTTTTATTGTTAGCCATGATGACCTCACTCAAATTTCGGGACGAAATTTCTTTAACGGGTAGGTACTGTGATGACCCGGGAATTTCCGACCAAATTTAAACTTTAATCTTTATATGTTTCCGACACGATAAGCAAAGTCTATAATGTTAAGTCTCGAAAGTTTTGAAATCTATATTCATGTATACATTTGACCTTCGACTGTTTCCAACGATTCACGAACGATTGTTTGTAAATAAAGATGTATATATATATATGGTTTTTATTACCTAATTAATATTATATGTATATTACAATATAAATAAAATATATAAATATTAACTAATCAATATGTGTTAATATGTATATTAGATGTTATAAAATATTACATACTTTAACAATATGTAATGTCAACAAATTTAAAGTTACTTACAAAATAAAATATAATAATATTATTACTTTCATTAAAATTAAAATATAGGTTTATATTAAAATCAGTATTAATATATATGTGTTTAATTAATAACACAAATTATATAGAATCGTATATCTATATGCAGAAGTTGTTTCCCTATCTTAATCAACTTTTACAATTTGTTATCTGTCTCAATCCTAGTTACCAGTGGAGTGATCACATATACAAAAGAACAAAATTTGTTGGACAACAAAATCTCTAATTTGTACAATCAATTAGAATCAATATCTGCTTTATTCATTTTTTTTCTGTTCGTTCTTTGTCTTCTTCCTCTTGTTTGGAATAACCTGTCAACATCCCTCCCATCTATACGAATCGATCAACTAGTGTACTGAGTGAATTATTCAGTTTGGTAAATTAAATTCTCATCTGTTTTAATAAAGAAAACGAGAGAGATATAGATGCACACAACCATCTTCACGATCTCTGTAAAACACCACAATCTTGTTTTGATTACAACCCATCACAAATTACCATAATTATAATCTGTTCCTTATGTTTCTTTTATGTTCGAGCCATCAACCACCTTACACCTTCTCTTCATCTCTCACCTTTTCTTCTTCGATAGAATCACCACCCGCCACCTTTCAACCAACAAACAAACCATCGAATACTACTTAAATGTTGCTACTGCGGTACTTCTCTTTTGTTTTAGAAAATGATCACCTTCAACCCATCATTGTGATCCTCCATTCACCACCTTTCTTTATAATCCCCATAACCGAACACTCCTTCCTTCTTGATCGATGAAACCATTTATAAAACTTGTTACATTTATAATTTTGTTCCAGATCCTGAACCCACAGTTGTTACACCTTGTTTCAGTTCCTGTCGAGTTCCAACCGCCATCATAGATTCAATAAACAATCACTGCTACTGCTACGATTCTAATCTTCTCTGGATCCTGTCTTCACTTCTTTGTTTCTACTTAAACTATAAACTATTAATATAAATAAAGGAGTAATAATAATGAAGGATGATAATATCATATTTATATACTAACGAAGGATTAAAGTGAATTGCTAGTGGAAGGCTAGTTTGTGCCAAATCTCGATTTTTTTTTTCCTTGCTGGCGGACATCTATTAAATCAATGAACCCCACTTGAATTTTTTTAAACAAACCGATACAAGGCATGTGATATTTGGGTTGGAACATGTAAGCTGCTAGCAACTACTTTTAATTTATTTATTATTTTTTTTTCATGATGATGACTTATAATCATGATGATGTGGGGTTGTATGTTGATAATGTAAAGGAATGCGTGGTTGTTTTGCAACCAGACGAACCCTACCACAACCATGAGTCATCGAGCTTTAATGTAGACCGCCACATTTTTTTTAAAAAAAAACACTCATAAAAGTATCCATCTATGTATTCTATTATGGACCGAGATTAATTGCCTGTTGGACTGGAAAACTTGCTTTGTTATTGGGCTTAATCAATGACTGAAATCAAATGGGCTGTTATGTGTATCGATTAAGTTTGGAAGAAGGTGAGAACGGTTTAAGTAAATATCAGGTTCATACATAAACAGAAAAACAGAGGTGGTGGAATGGATAAGATGTGTTGTTGGGTTTCGAGAGGTCATGGGTTCGAACCCCAGCAACGGTGTCATTGTTTTTAGACTATTCTTTGAGGTAGTTTATTTCTCCTTATTATTATTATCATTATTATTATTATTATTAATTGTTATGATTACTATTATTATTAGTTAGTATTATAAGTTATTATTATATTTATTACTATCATCAATATAATTAATATTGTTATCACTATATTTAGAACTAAGTATGAATATTATGTATTATTAAGTGTTATTATGCAAATTGTTATTATTATCATTAATATTAGTGTACTAGGAGTACCCTTTTGACATAAATTTTAGTATTATCCATTATGATCATTAAAATTTCTATTAAAACGATAATTATTATTAAACTTATAATTTCTATTGAGAATACTATTTTTACTAAAACTATTATTTTTACTTATCATCATTAATGAAATTATAATTTTTATTAAAATTACTATTATCAGTATTATTATTATCTTTAAACTAGTATTACTGCAATTGATAACAATCTTACAAAACAAAAGATATATTTATATATAAATACAAATATATTTATTAAATAAAGTATACTAATGATACATAAAATTTCGTCTTAATTAGTAACATTAATTAAATATCAAATAAGTATTATAATATAAGGAAGGCATTAATAAAAATTATATATATAAGAATATTAATATTAATACATACAATAATAGGTATACACTTGTTTGATTGTGATTATATGTTTTAATATAAATATATAAATGATATAGGTTCGTGAATCCGAGGTCAACCCTACACTTGTTAAATGACGACATATGTATTTTTACTACAAAATACAGTATGGTGAGTTTCATTAATCCCTTTTTAAATGCTTTCGCAATATATATTTTGGGACTGAGAATACATGCGCTACTTTTATAACTGTTTTACGAAATAGACACAAGTACTTAAAACTACATTCTATGGTTGGATTATTAAACCGAATATGCCCCTATATAGTCTGGTAATCTAAGAATTAGGGAACAGAAACCCTAATTGACGCGAACTCTAAAGATAGATCTATCGGGCCCAGCAAGCCCCATCCAAAGTACCGGATGCTTTAGTACTTCGAAATTTATATCATGTCCGATGGAGGATCCCGGAATGATGGGGATATTCTTATATGGATATTGTGAATGTCGGTTACCAGGTGTTCAAACCATATGAATGATATTTTTGTCTCTATGCATGGGACGTATGTTTATGAGAAATGGAAAAAAAAATGAAATCTTGTGGTCTATTAAAATGATGGAAATGATTATTTATGTAAAACTAATGAACTCACCAACCTTTTGGTTGACACTTTAAAGCATGTTTATTCTCAGGTATGAAAGAAATCTTCCGCTGTACATTTGCTCATCTTAGAGATATTACTTGGAGTCATTCATGACATATTTCAAAAGACGTTGCATTCGAGTCGTTGAGTTCATCAAGATTATTATTAAGTCAATTATAGTAAGATATATTATGAAATGGTATGCATGTTGTCAACTTTCGATGTAATGAAAGATTGTCTTTTCAAAACGAATGCAATGTTTGTAAAATGTATCATATAGAGGTCAAATACCTCGCGATGTAATCAACTGTTGTGAATCGTTTATAATCGATATGGACTTCGTCCGGATGGATTAGGACGGGTCCTTTCAATTCTTAGATTACCAGACTTAATAAAAAGGGGCATATTCGATTTCAATAATTCAACCATAGAATGTAGTTTCACGTACTTGTGTCTATTTTGTAAATCATTTATAAAACCTGCATGTATTCTCATCCCAAAAATATTAGATTTTAAAAGTGGGACTATAACTCACTTTCACGGATTTTTACTTCGTCGGGAAGTAAGACTTGGCCACTGGTCGATTCACGAACCTATAACAAATATGTACATATATATCAAAGTATGTTCAAGATATATTTACAACACTTTTAATACATTTTGATGTTTTAAGTTTATTAAGTCAGCTGTCCTCGTTAGTAACCTACAACTAGTTGTCCACAGTTAGATGTACAGAAATAAATCGATATATATTATCTTGAATCAATCCACGACCCAGTGTATACACATCTCAGGCTAGATCACAACTCAAAGTATATATATTTTTGGAATCAACCTCAACCCTGTATAGCTAACTCCAACATTACTGCATATAGAGTGTCTATGGTTGTTCCAAATAATATATATACATGGGTCGATATGATATGTCAAAACATTTGCATACGTGTCTATGGTATCCCAAGATTACATAATATATTAGAATACATGTATAATACAATATAAGTTAGCTAGGATATGATTTGTATAGAATTGTTAATATTTCCCGTAGCTACAAAAATAAAAAATATCCAATCTTGTTTTACCCATAACTTCTTCATTTTAAATCCGTTTTGAGTGAATCAAATTGCTATGGTTTCATATTGAACTCTATTTTATGAATCTAAACAGAAAAAGTATAGGTTTATTGTCAGAAATATAAGTTACAAGTCGTTTTTGTAAGAGGTAGTCATTTCAGTCGAAAGAACGACGTCTTGATGACCATTTTGAAAAACATACTTCCACTTTGAGTTTAACCATGATTTTTGGTTATAGTTTCATGTTCATAAGAAAAATAATTTTCCCAGAAGAACAACTTTTAAATCAAAGTTTATCATAGTTTTTAATTATCAAACCCAAAACAGCCCGCGGTGTTACTACGACGGCGTATGTCCAGTTTTATGGTGTTTTTCGTGTTTCCAGGTTTTAAATCATTAAGTTAGCATATCATATAGATATATAACATGTGTTTAGTTGATTTTAAAAGTCAAGTTAGAAGGATTAACTTTTGTTTGCGAACAAGTTTAGAATTAACTAAACTATGTTCTAGTGATTTCAAGTTTAAACCTTCGAATAAGATAGCTTTATATGTATGAATCGAATGATGTTATGAACATCATTACTACCTCAAGTTTTATGGATAAACCTACTGGAAAAGAGACAAATGGATCTAGCTTCAAAGGATCTTGGATGGGTTGAAAGTTCTTGAAGTAGAATCATGACACGAAAACAAGTTCAAGTAAGATTTTCACTCGAAATAAGATTGTTATAGTTATAGAAATTGAATCAAAGTTTGAATATGAGTATTACCTTATATTAGAAAGAAATCTTACTGTAAATAAGAAAGATTTCTTGAGGTTGGATGATCACTCTACAAGATTGGAAGTAAGCTAGCAAACTTGCAAGTATTCTTGATTTTATGAAACTAGAACTTGTAGAATTTATGAAGAACACTTAGAACTTGAAGATAGAACTTGAGAGAGATCAGTTAGATGAAGAAAATTGAAGAATGAAAGTGTTTGTAGGTGTTTTTGGTCGTTGGTGTATGGATTAGATATAAAGGATATGTAATTTTGTTTTCATGTAAATAAGTCATGAATGATTACTCATATTTTTGTAATTTTATGAGATATTTCATGCTAGTTGCCAAATGATGGTTCCCACATGTGTTAGGTGACTCACATGGGCTGCTAAGAGCTGATCATTGGAGTGTATATACCAATAGTACATACATCTAAAAGATGTGTATTGTACGAGTACGAATACGGGTGCATACGAGTAGAATTGTTGATGAAACTGAACGAGGATGTAATTGTAAGCATTTTTGTTAAGTAGAAGTATTTTGATAAGTGTCTTGAAGTCTTTCAAAAATGTATGAATACATATTAAAACACTACATGTATATACATTTTAACTGAGTCGTTAAGTCATCGTTAGTCGTTACATGTAAGTGTTGTTTTGAAACCTTTAGGTTAACAATCTTGTTAAATGTTGTTAACCCAATATTTATAATATCAAATGAGATTTTAAATTATTATATTATCATGATATTATGATGTACGAATATCTCTTAATATGATATATATATATATATATATATATATATATATATATATATATATATATATACATTAAATGTCGTTACAACGATAATCGTTACATATATGTCTCGTTTCAAAATCATTAAGTTAGTAGTCTTGTTTTTATAAATGAAGTTCATTGTTAATATACTTAATGATATGTTTACTTATCATAATATAATGTTAACTATATATATAACCATATATATGTCATCATATAGTTTTTACAAGTTTTAACGTTCGTGAATCACCGGTCAACTTGGGTGGTCAATTGTCAATATGAAACCTATTTCAATTAATCAAGTCTTAACAAGTTTGATTGCTTAACATGTTGGAAACACTTAATCATGTAAATAACAATTTCATTTAATATATATATAAATATGGAAAAGTTCGGGTCACTACAGTACCTACCCGTTAAATAAATTTTGTCCCGAAATTTTAAGCAGTTGGAGGTGTTGACGTATCTTCTGGAAATAAATGCGGGTATTTCTTCTTCATCTGATCTTCTCGTTCCCAGGTGAACTCGGGTCCTCTACGAGCATTCCATCGAACCTTAACAATTGGTATCTTGTTTTGCTTAAGTCTTTTAACCTCACGATCCATTATTTCGACGGGTTCTTCGATGAATTGAAGTTTTTCGTTGATTTGGATTTCATCTAACGGAATAGTGAGATCTTCTTTAGCAAAACATTTCTTCAAATTCGATACGTGGAAAGTGTTATGTACAGCCGCGAGTTATTGAGGTAACTCAAGTCGGTAAGCTACTAGTCCGACACGATCAATAATCTTGAATGGTCCGATATACCTTGGATTTAATTTCCCTCGTTTACCAAATCGAACAACGCCTTTCCAAGGTGCAACTTTAAGCATGACCATCTCTCCAATTTCAAATTCTATATCTTTTCTTTTAATTTCAGCGTAGCTCTTTTGTCGACTTTGGGCGGTTTTCAACCATTGTTGAATTTGGATGATCTTCTCGGTAGTTTCTTGTATTATCTCCGGACCCGTAATCTGTCTATCCCCCACTTCACTCCAACAAATCGGAGACCTGCACTTTCTACCATAAAGTGCTTCAAACGGCGCCATCTTAATGCTTGAATGGTAGCTGTTGTTGTAGGAAAATTCTGCTAACGGTAGATGTTGATCCCAACTGTTTCGGAAATCAATAACACATGCTCGTAGCATGTCTTCAAGCGCTTGTATCGTCCTTTCGCTCTGCCCATCAGTTTGTGGATGATAGGCAGTACTCATGTCTAGACGAGTTCCTTTGGGTATTTCATTATTTAAATTTCTCTCTTTTAAAACTCCTTGTTGCGCCTCCTTTATTTGAGTAGTAAGGTTATTGTGAATCATTATATTCATAGATTTTACTCGAATGGGTTCTCTGTCCTTCCTGCTCAAGGCGTCGGCTACCACATTTGCCTTCCCCGGGTGGTAACGAATCTCAAAGTCGTAATCATTCAACAATTCAATCTACCTACGCTGCCTCATTTCAGTTGTTTCTGATTAAATATGTGTTGAAGACTTTTGTAGTCGGTATATATAATACTTTTGACCCCATATAAGTAGTGCCTCCAAGTCTTTAATGCAAAAACAACCGCGCCTAATTCCAAATCATGCGTCGTATAATTTTGTTCGTGAATCTTCAATTGTTTAGACGCATAAGCAATCACCTTCGTTCGTTGCATTAATACACAACCGAAACCTTGCTTTGATGCGTCATAATAAATCACAAAATCATCATTCCCTTCAGGCAATGACAATATAGGTGCCGTAGTTAGCTTTTTCTTCAATAACTGAAACGCTTTCTCTTGTTCATCCTTCCATTCAAATTTCTTCCCTTTATGCGTTAATGCAGTCAAGGGTTTTGCTATTCTGGAAAAGTCTTGGATGAACCTTCTGTAGTAACCAGCTAGTCCTAAAAACTGGCGTATGTGTTTCGGAGTTTTCGGGGTTTCCCACTTTTCAACAGATTCTATCTTTGCCGGATCCACCTTAATACCTTCTTTGTTCACTATGTGACCGAGGAATTGAACTTCTTCCAACCAAAATGCACACTTTGAAAACTTAGCGTACAATTCTTCCTTCCTCAATACTTCTAACACCTTTCTCAAATGTTCACCGTGTTCTTGGTCATTCTTTGAGTAAATAAGTATGTCATCAATGAAAACAATGACAAACTTGTCAAGGTATGGTCCACACACTCGGTTCATAAGGTCCATGAACACAGCTGGTGCATTAGTTAAACCAAACAGCATGACCATAAACTCGTAATGACCGTAACGTGTTCTGAAAGCAGTCTTTGGAATATCATCTTCTTTCACCCGCATTTGATGATACCCAGAACGTAAGTCAATCTTTGAATAAACGGACGAGCCTTGTAGTTGATCAAATAAGTCATCAATTCTCGGTAGTGGGTAGCGGTTCTTGATGGTAAGTTTGTTCAACTCTTGGTAGTCGATACACAACCTGAATGTACCATCTTTCTTCTTGACAAACAAAACAGGAGCTCCCCACGGTGATGTGCTTGGTCGAATGAAACCACGCTCTAAAAGTTCTTGTAATTGGCTTTGCAGTTCTTTCATCTCACTGGGTGCGAGTCTGTAAGGAGCACGAGCTATTGGTGCAGCTCCTGGTACAAGATCTATTTGAAATTCAACAGATCGATGTGGAGGTAGTCCCGGTAATTCTTTCGGAAATACATCGGGAAATTCTTTTGCGACGGGAACATCATTGATGCTCTTTTCTTCAGTTTGTACTTTCTCAACGTGTGCTAGAACATCATAGCAACCTTTTCTTATTAGTTTTTGTGCCTTCAAATTACTAATAAGATGTAGCTTCGTGTTGCCCTTTTCTCCGTACACCATTAAGGGTTCTCCTTCTTCTCGTATAATGCGAATTGCATTTTTGTAACATACTATCTCTGCTTTCATCTCCTTCAGCCAGTCCATGCCAACTATTACATCAAAACTCCCTAACTCTACTGGTATCAAATCAATCTTAAATATTTCGCTACCCAATTTAATTTCTCGATTCCGGCATATATAATCTGCTAAAATTAATTTACCGTTTGCTAATTCGAGTAAAAATTTACTATCCAACGGTGTCAATGGACAACTTAATTTAGCACAAAAATCTCTACTCATATAACTTCTATCCGCACCCGAATCAAATAAAACGTAAACAGATTTATTGTCAATAAGAAACGTACCCTAACAAGCTCCAGGTCTTCATGTGCCTCTGCCGCATTAATATTGAAAACTCTTCCGCGGCCTTGTCCATTCGTGTTCTCCTGGTTCGGAAAATTTCTAATAATGTGGCCCGGTTTTCCACATTTATAACAAACTACATTGGCATAACTTGCTCCGACATTACTTGCTCTGCCATTACTCATTCTGACACCATTTGTTCCTTTCGTTCTTTTAACCCCTGGTCCGTAGACCTCACACTTCACCGCGCTATGACCATTTCTTTTACACTTGTTGTAAAATTTGGTGCAGAACCCCGAGTGATACTTTTCACACCTTTGGCATAGCTGCTTCTGATTGTTGTTGTTGCTGCGGTTGTTATTGTTGTTGGGATGATTGTTGTTGTTGTTGTTGTTGTTGTTGTTGTTGTTGTTGTTGTTGTTGTTTTTCCGTTTGTTGTAGTTGCGATTGATGTTGCGATTGTTGGGATAGTTGTTGTTGTTTTGGTGACTCTTATCACCGTTTTCCTCCCACTTTCTTTTGACTAGCTTCACGTTGGCCTCTTCGGCCGCCTGTTCTTTAATTCTTCCCTCAATTTGGTTCACTAGTTTGTGAGCCATTCTACATGCCTTTTGTATGGAGGCAGGCTCGTTTGAACTTATATCTTCTTGGATTCTCTCCAGTAACCCTTTCACAAACGCGTCGATCTTCTCTTCCTCATCTTCGAACGCTCTCGGACACAATAGGCACAATTCTGTGAATCGTCTTTCGTACGAAGTAATATAGAATTCCTGTTTTCGTAACCCTCTAAGTTCTAACTTGAGCTTATTGACCTCGGTTCTCGAACGGTACTTCTCGTTCATCAAGTGCTTGAATGCTGACCACGGTAGCGCGTAAGCAGCATCTTGTCCCACTTGCTCTAGATAGGTATTCCACCATGTTAACACAATACCTGTGAAGGTATGCGTAGTGTACTTCACTTTGTCTCCTTCAGCGCACTTACTTATGGCAAACACCGATTCAACTTTCTCGGTCCACCGTTTCAATCCGATTAGTCCTTCGGTCCCATCAAATTCTGAAGGTTTGCAGGCAGTGAATTCCTTGTAGGAGCATCCTACACGATTTCTTGCGCCGTTAGCTGTATTGCTAGATTCAGAGTTATTGTTGGTATGTAGCGCAGCCTGTACTACGGCTATGTTTGAAGCAAGAAAGGTACGAAATTCCTCTTCGCTCATATTCAAGGTGTGTCGAGTAGTCGGTGCCATTTCCTTCAAAATAGTCAAATGAGACAATTTAATCATACAGAATATTAAGAGTAGTCAATAGTATCTCGTAGCATAATATGAACTCATTTATAAAATCTTTTTCTTCATATTAGCGTTTTATAAGTTTAAATTCGGGTACTACCTACCTGTTAAGTTCATACTTAGTAGCTAATATACAATTCAACTACTACAATTCCATATGAAAAACTGATTATAATAATATATCACATACAAATATTCTTCAAACTTACAACTTCGCTATATTACATATAACATGAAATATAGTACACTATGATACATGATAGCTTTGAAGATAAATCTAGTTAATACGCAAGTTGTTCAGCAGAGGAAATAAAGACACGTAATTCATAAGTCCAGAAACAAGTCATGCATTTTGGTTTTACTAAGACGACTTCCCATCCTTGGTCTTGTGGAAAATAACCGTTATGACCATTAGCTAGGCAGCATGTTGTAATGTCGTCAAAAGGACGAGGGTTTCGTAATGTCCAACAGCCCCGTAATAATCTAAAAACCTTGTTTCTCACCCCAACTACTGAATCCGTCACTTGTGGGAAAGTTTTATTTAAAAGCTGCAATCCGATGTTCTTTTTCTCACTTTGGTAAGAAGCGAACATCACTAACCCGTAAGCATAACATGCTTCTTTATGTTGCATGTTAGAAGCTCTTTCTAATTCACGAAATTCTATGTTGGGATATGTTGAGTCAAAATAGGTTCTTAACCCGTAGCGTAAAATTGCATTTGGGTTCCCCGCATTTAATGCTTTAAAGAAAACACGGCGTAACTTACGGTCTCCCCAATGTGATATACCCCACCTATCAAAGGAAAGCCTTTTATAAACTAAGGCATTTCTGGAAAGTCTTTCAAATGTTTGACAAGTTAATTTCGCCATAACTAAATGTGCTGATGAATTCTGACCGACTCTAGACAAGATTTCCTCAATCATATCCTCTGGTAGGTCTTCTAAAATATTCGGTTGTCTACCCTTAACGTCCATCTTGTTTTTATACTATAAAATAGACAAGGATTAGATTCATAATAACAAACAATACAAGCAATTTTTACATAGAACATAAAAGTACAAGCACACTACAATACATTTATTACACAACATGCTCACACCCCTCTAATCTGAATCACTGGTTTCTTCTTCTTCGGACTTGGTTCTTTTTCCTAATCTTCTAGGGATATATGATGCTCCTCTAATACGAGTCGTCGTTTTCCACATTGGTTTAGAAAAACCTGGTGGTTTAGAGGTTCCCTGGTTATTGTCACGATATTGAAAATACGGGTGTTGACGGTACATATAAAGTTCATCGGGGTCGAAATCAGATTTCTCTATTTTGATGCCTTTTCCCTTATTATTTTCTTTTGCCTCATTAAATTGGGTCGGGGTAATTTCTATAACATCATCGAAATCCTCATCAGGATCCGATTCATCGGAAAATTGGTAATTTTCCCAATATTTTTCTTCCTTAGCGGAAACACCATTGACCATTATTAACTTTGGTCCATTGGTTGAGGATTTTCTTTTATTTGACCAGTTTTCCGTGGTTCCTACTATTCCCCCCTCCGGAACCTCTTCTTCTTCCGGTTCCTCTTCTTATGGTTCCTCTTCTTCCGGTTCCTCTTCTTCCGGTTCCGTTTCCTCTTCTTCCGGTTCTTCGGGAACTTGTGAATCTTGCCAATATATATTAGACTCTTCATTATTATTAGGTGAGTCAATGGGATTTGTGCTAGAGGTAGACATCTATCACACAATATCAAACATATTAAGAGATTAATATATCACATAATATTTACATGTTAATAATATATAGTTTCCAACAAAAATGTTAAGTAATCATTTTTAAAGAAAACACGGTCGAAGTCCAGACTCACTAATGCATCCTAACAAACTTGATAAGACACACTAATGCAAATTTTCTGGTTCTCTAAGACCAACGCTCGGATACCAACTGAAATGTCCCGTTCATATTGATTATAAACGTTCCATATTAATTGATTTCGTTGCGAGGTTTTGACCTCTATATGAGACGTTTTTCAGAGACTGCATTCATTTTTAAAACAACCATAACCTTTATTTTAGCAATAAAGGTTTTAAAAACATTACGTGGATTATCAAATAATGATAATCTAAAATATACTATTTACACACGACCATTACATAATGGTTTACAATAGAAATATATTACATCGACATATGTTTCTTGAATGCAGTTTTTACACAATATCATACAAACATGGACTCCAAATGTTGTCCTTATTTTAGTATGCAACAGCGGAAGCTCTTAATATTCACCTGAGAATAAACATGCTTTAAACGTCAACAAAAAATGTTGGTGAGTTATAGGTCTAACCTATATATATCAAATCGTAACAATAGACCACAAGATTTCATATTTCAATACACATCCCATACATAGAGATAAAAATTATTCATATGGTGAACACCTGGTAACCGACATTAACAAGATGCATATATAAGAATATTCCCATCAATCCGGGACACCCTTTCGATATGATATAAATTTCGAAGTACTAAAGCATCGGGTACTTTGGATGGGGTTTGTTAGGCCCAATAGATCTATCTTTAGGATTCACGTCAATTAGGGTGTCTGTTCCCTAATTCTTAGATTACCAGACTTAATAAAAAGGGGCATATTCGATTTCGATAATTCAACCATAGAATGTAGTTTCACGTACTTGTGTCTATTTTGTAAATCATTTATAAAACCTGCATGTATTCTCATCCCAAAAATATTAGATTTTAAAAGTGGGACTATAACTCACTTTCACAGATTTTTACTTCGTCGGGAAGTAAGACTTGGCCACTGGTCGATTCACGAACCTATAACAAATATGTACATATATATCAAAGTATGTTCAAGATATATTTACAACACTTTTAATACATTTTGATGTTTTAAGTTTATTAAGTCAGCTGTCCTCGTTAGTAACCTACAACTAGTTGTCCACAGTTAGATGTACAGAAATAAATCGATATATATTATCTTGAATCAATCCACGACCCAGTGTATACACGTCTCAGGCTAGATCACAACTCAAAGTATATATATTTTTGGAATCAACCTCAACCCTGTATAGCTAACTCCAACATTACTGCATATAGAGTGTCTATGGTTGTTCCAAATAATATATATACATGGGTCGATATGATATGTCAAAACATTTGCATACGTGTCTATGGTATCCCAAGATTATATAATATATTAGAATACATGTATAATACAATATAAGTTAGCTAGGATATGATTTGTATAGAATTGTTAATATTTCCCGTAGCTACAAAAATAAAAAATATCCAATCTTGTTTTACCCATAACTTCTTCATTTTAAAACCGTTTTGAGTGAATCAAATTGCTATAGTTTCATATTGAACTCTATTTTATGAATCTAAACAGAAAAAGTATAGGTTTATAGTTGGAAATATAAGTTACAAGTCGTTTTTGTAAGAGGTAGTCATTTCAGTCGAAAGAAAGACGTCTTGATGACCATTTTGAAAAACATACTTCCACTTTGAGTTTAACCATGATTTTTGGATATAGTTTCATGTTCATAAGAAAAATCATTTTCCCAGAAGAACAACTTTTAAATCAAAGTTTATCATAGTTTTTAATTATCAAACCCAAAACAGCCCGCGGTGTTACTACGACGGCGTATGTCCAGTTTTACGGTGTTTTTCGTGTTTCCAGGTTTTAAATCATTAAGTTAGCATATCATATAGATATAGAACATGTGTTTAGTTGATTTTAAAAGTCAAGTTAGAAGGATTAACTTTTGTTTGCGAACAAGTTTAGAATTAACTAAACTATGTTCTAGTGATTTCAAGTTTAAACTTTCGAATAAGATAGCTTTATATGTATGAATCGAATGATGTTATGAACATCATTACTACCTCAAGTTTTGTGGATAAACCTACTGGAAAAGAGACAAGTTGGATGATCACTCTTGGATGGCTTGAAAGTTCTTGAAGTAGAATCATGACACGAAAACAAGTTCAAGTAAGATTTCCACTCGAAATAAGATTGTTATAGTTATAGAAATTGAATCAAATTTTGAATATGAGTATTAAATTATATTAGAAAGATATCTTACTGTAAATAAGAAAGATTTCTTGAGGTTGGATGATCACTCTACAAGATTGGAAGTAAGCTAGCAAACTTGGAAGTATTCTTGATTTTATGAAACTAGAACTTGTAGAATTTATGAAGAACACTTAGAACTTGAAGATAGAACTTGAGAGAGATCAATTAGATGAAGAAAATTGAAGAATGAAAGTGTTTGTAGGTGTTTTTGGTCGTTGGTGTATGGATTAGATATAAAGGATATGTAATTTTGTTTTCATGTAAATAAGTCATGAATGATTACTCATATTTTTGTAATTTTATGAGATATTTCATGCTAGTTGCCAAATGATGGTTCCCACATGTGTTAAGTGACTCATATGGGCTGCTAAGAGCTGATCATTGGAGTGTATATACCAATAGTACATACATCTAAAAGATGTGTATTGTACGAGTACGAATACGGGTGCATACGAGTAGAATTGTTGATGAAACTGAACGATGATGTAATTGTAAGCATTTTTGTTAAGTAGAAGTATTTTGATAAGTGTCTTGAAGTCTTTCAAAAGTGTATGAATACATATTAAAACACTACATGTATATACATTTTAACTGAGTCGTTAAGTCATCGTTAGTCGTTACATGTAAGTGTTGTTTTGAAACCTTTAGGTTAACGATCTTGTTAAATGTTGTTAACCCAATATTTATAATATCAAATGAGATTTTAAATTATTATATTATC
Source organism: Rutidosis leptorrhynchoides (assembly GCF_046630445.1). Classification (NCBI taxonomy): domain Eukaryota; kingdom Viridiplantae; phylum Streptophyta; class Magnoliopsida; order Asterales; family Asteraceae; genus Rutidosis; species Rutidosis leptorrhynchoides. The sequence continues at coordinate 343,172,387 of NC_092337.1, forward strand.
ATGATATTATGATGTACGAATATCTCTTAATATGATATATATATATATATATATATATATATATATATATATATATATATATATATATATATATATATATATATATATATATATATATATATATATATACATTAAATGTCGTTACAACGATAATCGTTACATATATGTCTCGTTTCAAAATCATTAAGTTAGTAGTCTTGTTTTTACAAATGAAGTTCATTGTTAATATACTTAATGATATGTTTACTTATCATAATATAATGTTAACTATATATATAACCATATATATGTCATCATATAGTTTTTACAAGTTTTAACGTTCGTGAATCACCGGTCAACTTGGGTGGTCAATTGTCTATATGAAACCTATTTCAATTAATCAAGTCTTAACAAGTTTGATTGCTTAACATGTTGGAAACACTTAATCATGTAAATAACAATTTCATTTAATATATATAAATAAACATGGAAAAGTTCGGGTCACTACATGTTGCTCATCCTCAAGCGAATTGGCAAGTGGAGGTTACTAATAAAGAAATTGTTGCTGGCATTAAGACACGTCTGGGATTAAGTAAAACCGGTTGGGTGGACGAACTGCCAAATGTACTATGGGCACACCGGACAACTCCAAAGCGGAGCACGGGAGAAACACCTTTCAGTTTAATATATGGTACTGAAGCAGTGATACCAGCCGAAATATGTGTTCCAACACAACGCATTATGGCATTTGATATTGAAGCCAATTCTGAAGCATTGAGGGAAAATCTTAATTTGTTGGAGGAAAGAAGGTTGATGGCCGCCATCCGGCAAGCAGATCACAAACACAAGATGGCAAAATATTACAACAAAAAAGTGAAGCATACACAATTTGAAGTTGGTGATTTGGTGTTACGAGATAATGAAGCAAGCAGGCAACTTAAATTTGGAAAAATGGCACCAAAATGGGAAGGACCTTATAAGGTCGCAAAAATAAATCAGAACGGGTCATACATGCTTGTGCGCCATCCGGCGAGCAATCTGAAAGAGCTTGGAATGCAATGAATTTAAAGAAATTTTATGCGTAGTGCTATATGCATGGACAGCTTGATCACTTGTCAAATGCATGAGATATAGTCATAAATGTAAAAATTTCTTTTTGAATAAGAATAGCAGCAATTATTCTTATGGCAATATCTTTCATAAATTTTATCCGGCCAAGGATTTTTTTAGCCTAGGTGTCACATAGCTGTGTGTCATTCCTACCCGCAAAAGAAAGATAACCTTTCGGTGAGAGAAGTACAATCATACTCAAAATGGTTGTATCGATAGTGAGACATGTAGAACTCACTAAAGCATCGAAGCGTTAAATTGAATCTACAAATGTCATGACACAACACTTATACACAAAAATACAAAGCAAAACGGATAATGGACTATGACGTCCTGCAAACTATTTGAAGGCAAAGATAATTCGCAACTTTTACTCATAAATTTCATGACGGAAAGCATATAACGGAAAATATGATTTCAATATTAGAAAGCATAGTGGTTGCAAAGTAAAATATCAATACCTTGTACATTTTTAACTCAAAATGTGTTAATAAACTAAGGCATCTTCATAGCAATTACAGCAACTATAGTATTAAAAGTTATGCAAGGCATATATACATGAAAGCATAATATTTCATTCATTTTGAGGAGTGTAATTTAATACGTCATCAATGGTTACATTTGGATTTTTACAAAGATTTTCAAGACACAGAATTTCATATTTTCTATTAAAGCACCGGCTGCATTAGCTTCTATGACAGCATTTCATTGATCTTTGATGTAATTACTTCAGGCAGTGGATTTGGAAGATCTGGTAGTTTTCTCTTCATAAAATTGAAGAAACTCAACCGTTCAGCAGATTTAGCAAGGTGGACAAATTCACGAATCCCGTGAGATAACGCCTGACAGTTAAAAATACGATTCACAAGAGCAGGAATCCCAGCAATCACACGTTTTTCATTCTCTTCTTTAGCTTTAAGCTGTTCTTTCAGAACATTATTCTCCTTTACTAGTTCCTCAATCCTGCTCAAGTGTTCTTTTTCTCTGAGAGATAGTTCCTTCACTTGTTTATTAAATTCTCCCCTCTGAGTGCTGCAGTTCAAAAAATTCCTCTTCATCGTATCATAATCCCTCTTTAAGGATGTAGCCACTTGTTCTAGCTGAGTTATTTTCTCCTTTTCAGCGGAAAGTTTCTCACTCGTGGTAATTTCATTGTTCTCAAATTCGAATAAGCGTTGAAGGTCATTTAGCCCAGAAGCAATATTGAGGATAATACTTTGCGCTTTAACCTTTTTAGCATCTGCACCAGATAGGTTACTGAAAAACTGGGATAGTGATGGACATACCATGGCATTCAAGTAACTCATGAAACCCTCATAAGAGTGTGGTGGTCCTTTTAGAAAGGAAGAAAGAACATATGTGTCAAGATTGGGAAGAATTATTTGTTTTTGAGAAGAACTAGTGCCAGCTTCTTGTTGAACGGATGACGGAACATTTTGACCAGTTCTTCTTTTCTTGGCGCTAGGCGGAAGCGTTGCTAGTATATTATCTTGGTGTGGTACAGTAGCTGTTGAAGATAAAGGGAAATTGTTACTTATAAAAGAGTTCCAATAAGACTCACAAGATTTCAAAGGTGGCATAACGTATAAAGCAGGGTTTGGATTATAAAATCCACCAGTACTGGGTCTAAAAGAAAACAAATTCAGGTTTTGGTTTAGTATTTCACATAATTCAGTGTTATCATTCTCATTACCCGAGGCACGGCGTTCTCTAGAAGCAATTCGGTTCATACATATGTCTATTTCTTCTTCTTCTTATTCCTCCTCCCTTGCAGCATCCTTTTCAGGAATAGGAGTATCGTCAATAATTTTCTGTGTGGTAAATTTAAGTTGTGAATAAGACGACGAGCGCATGGCGGTAAGCAGACTAATTTCTGCAAAATTTAAATAGTCAAAGTGGTTAATTGGATAAACAGAAAGAAGAATGTTATTAGCATACATGGCACAAATAAACTCTTACTCTTTCTCCCAAGAAGAACACAAGCATAGCCTTGCGTGATATCCCAATCTTGGCTTACGGATGTCAATGAAAGCATATGTTCCCCATATTTGACATCGTTGATTTGTTCGGCTTTCAGTTTTTTAAACAAAGCATTCTCTTTGCTATTTAACCTCGGAAATGTAATTGATACGGGATGAATGTATTTACGCCAAAACCGCACAGATGAGTATTTGTTAGCAATTGCATCTTCATTTATGAAGATAAAAGAATGATGCCAATCATGACAGGGATGATCAAGTGCAGGTCTCAAAAATCCATCAACTTTACTGAATGTAAACCAACCTTTTTCGTAAGATGCTATGCACACCAAAGAGCAAAATATCCGAACATATGACACTATTTTACTCGCATGACAGTACATCTCAAATATGAGAATTTTTCGAATAGATGCTGGTTCAAATTGGCCAACGGCAACACCGTAAAACTTACAAACTTCTAAGAAGAATGGTGTAAACGGCAGTCGCAAACAATAATTGAAAAATGCATAGCCATAGACAGCAACCTTGCCAGGAGGTGGCGAACAAGCTCTAGCATTAATTGAGGGAATTATCGGCTCAGCACCAGCTAATCTTGGAAAACATTGCAATAGCAGTGCCAAGTACTTGTCATTCACTAAACTACAAGTAATTGTAACGTCTTTTATGGTCGCCATTGAGGTTTTAATGAAACAGGAAGTGAAGAAGATATTAATGGTAAAAGATGAAGATTGGTAACAAAAGGCTGTAAAAGTGAAAGATCGATTAGCGTTGTTTGGCAGTTAAAAAGGAAGAAGGATATGACATTTGTGACTGATGGTAGTTCTGAGGGTTTTATTTTCAACCACACACGTGTATGGTCAGAATTGATTCGATAAACGCGCCTATTGCTCCCGGGAAACCCAATAATCGACCTATTTCATAATTCAAATTTTAAGTTTAACAACTTTAACTTTTTTTTAAAAAAAAGTTTAAGTCATTAAACTGGGGGGACTTAATGGTGTATCCTATCGTATACACGCATAAAGGCATAATATTCGCATGAAATTAGCATCAGGAACACTGGGAACAACAGTTTTGTGAAACTGCCCGTCCAGCGTTCTCCGCCGTGTAGGCTGCTTTCGTCATGCGTAAGCCCTGAAGGCCGTCTAGCGCTTAAGCCCTGACCGGAGAGCGTCACATCTAGCACAAATATCGGATCACGAATAACAGAACGCATCATCATCTGACACGTGTCCCCGAGCATTCCAGTGGATCTATCACTAGAAATAGACCCCTTGGGTCGTCATTTCACACGGTCAGACACTCTGATAACTTGTGACCAGAGATTTCACCTTTCTCTCTCACATAGTATTTTCTCTCACTAGAAGTCATCCGGCTAGTAGCTCAACGCTCAGCGGACTAAGATTGATTAAGGCACCCCACAGATTTCTATATCTGTGTACCGGGTCTGCAGGGATTATTTCCCGAGGGTAAACATCAATCGGCAACATTCCCCCACTTTTAGCTAGATACTTCTAGTATTTGTGCTGACACACTAAGCCGTACCTCATAAGGATATAGGTGTCAACAGTTACGTATGATTAATCACGAATAGGAATAAAGTTATTTCAAAATCACGAATAGGAATAAAGTTATTTCAAAATAGGAATTCTTATAATCTCAAGTTGTCACATAAATAATATAGATAATAGTTATAACTAATTATAACAATAAAGTTATTTCAAAATCATTAGTCACTAAGAAGTCAACTAACTGACGCTAAATAATCAACGAAAAAATTAACGGAAAAAGGAGGGTCGTTACATAAAGTAATTAAACAAAAAAAAAATGAATTTTAACTAGAAGAAAAATGAAAAAGAAATAAATGAAAATACACACCTGTACCCCCAACACTTCATTCAGCATATCACCCATTATTTACCAGTTTACCAGCACGCCCGCTAAACACCTCACCCCTACCCATCAACACGCCAACAAGCCTGCCATGGTTAAAGATGATCTTATACTTCTTTTTTACATCAGTTTATTTTACTTTCGGTATGTATTTCTAGATTAAGTTTTTTTAGTAGTTTCGTTTTTGCTAGTTTAAGCTCGTGGAAGGAGCTATTTTCAAGTAGCTTCGATTTTTAGTGAAGATTTGCTGGTTTTCAGTGGCCGCTTACGGTTGTTTCACTCTCAATTCGAGTTATGCAAAGGGTGTTAGGTGGTTTTCAGGCGATGAGTTCTGGTATTTCAAATCGGTTTCGTGTTCCGATTAGTGGTTTCAAGTAATGTTCAGAGAGTAGGTGTCTTAAGTAGCTATTCGAGTAATGATTTCTGGTGGTTTCGGGTGGTCTCGCGTTGTTTGGGTGGTCTTATGTGTTTCGGGTGTTTTTCTAGGTAAGGAACGTGAGGTGGTAGGAGATGCTTACGGTATGAAATTCGATATCGAGTTAAGAAATGTTGACCGATGTTGTTTATTTTTCTGGCATATTTTGAAGGTAATTTGCCTCTTTTATTATAGATAGCACTCCTCCGGTTAACTATTTTTGGTTAGCTATAAATCGCTATTTGGAACCGATTGTTATATCGACAACTAACAAGCCCGACGCGTAACAAGGTCTCTCCACTAGTTCATTTTAAATAAATTAAATTAATAGATAATACTGAATTAACAATAATAAATTGACCAACAATTACTAATAAACAATGCTTAGAAATTGGTTTAACTTTACGGACTACAATTTTTTTTTCCCACAATTTAGTAACAATAAATAAATTATGAGGATATATATTTATATATATATATATATATATATATATATATATATATATATATATATATATATATATATATATATGTGTGTGTGTGTGTGTGTGTGTGTGTGTGTGTGTGTGTGAGAGAGAGAGAGAGAGAGAGAGAGAGATCAAATTGATTAACATAGAGTGTGTTTGTGAGTTTGAGTTTATTCTTTCAAGTTAGCAAATTGTTTAAAACATCCGCAAGAATTTAGTTATTTTTTGTTGTAAGGCTAAAATGACTTTATTGTTAATTAGACCATTAATTTAATTCAACAATGAAAGTAAACTATTTACTTTTCTACTTACTACATATATATAACTAGTCCGGATCGGGTCCGCGCGATGCGGCGGGTGATTTCGGCATGCATATTCATATTTAACGTAGTTTTTTGTATTTACAGAAAGTAAAACGACTCATGTGTTAAGCGCCGTTGTAGGTGTCGTCGTCTTTAGTGGTTTCTAAAAACTGTTCGGTTCGAGCGTAGTTAGTTTCGTTTTGTTCATAAAATTGTTTCGAGTTTAACGGTGCTGGCGAAAAAATTTAACTCGCAGCGAGCAGGAAGATACGAGATGTCGTTGTGTTTAGCGTTTTTTAAAGAGTGTCCGTTTCGAACGTGCTTTTTATCGTTTTGTTCATAAAATTATTTCGAGTCTGACCCTGTTGTCGGAAAAATTTAACTCGTGGCGAGCGGGAAGATACGGGCAGTCGTTGTGTTTAGCATTTTTAAAAAAGTGTCCGTTTCGAATGTAGTTAGTTTCGTTTTGTTCATAAAAATATTTTGAGTTTAATGGTGTGGTCGGTGACATTTAACTCGGAGAGGAGAGGAAGATAAGAGTTGTCAAAGTTGTTGGGTGGAGTTTTTATTTTAGTTGAGAAAATTGACAGTTTAACTCCTAGGGAGTCTTTGTAAGGTGTTTATAGTAGAGAGGGGGGGGGGGGGGGGGGGTGGGGGGGGGGGGGGTGTTTTAGCAGTTTTTAGGGGCAAGTTTGAGTCAATATCGTTTTGACCCACTTTTTGAACTTGGCTGGGGTTGAAACCACACTAAGTGCCACGGCATTTAGTATGTAGAAAAAGGTTAAGGTTAATAATTATATTTATTATCCATTCTGTCATACATATTCAATAAAAGATTTGATGAAAAAAAAAATAAACAAGCCAACAAAATTCACATGATTACCTCTCAAAATGAAAAACAAAAAACCAATAAAAATAAGTTCGTATCAATATGCATGTATATTTTTTTCCATGTCATCCACATTTGTCAATATAATATCCACAAACATCACATAAGCCTCTTAGAAGCTCCAATAATTATTTCACTAATTTTAATGGCCTCATCATCACATTATCTTCATGATCCAATATCTGCAATATATAACAGTAACAAAAAATATGTAACAAAACCACTATCAATAGCAATAACGTTATTTGTACAAGTTCAAGTTTGTAACCAAATTATGTTGAACAATGGAACTTACATGGCAATGGTAGACATAACCTGGCTCTGCGGTTGCATCGAACGGGTACGATGCATTCGTATGTATGTAACCAAACTTCACAACGATCTTCGTAACATGTCCCGGTTGCATCTTATACACATTCTTCCACCCATTCTCGTACGGTTCTACACTCAATTTCGCCCCCTGAGCGTGTTTATCAATCTCACATTTTTCAGCATTGTTATATTTCGTCATACACGTTTTAAACGTGTCTATATCGGTTATATTTGTTTGATCCAGCACTTTGAAAAGTGCAAGATGGATATGTAACGGGTGATTATCCTCCGTTAGATTAATCACATTCCAAATCTCCGTTGTCCCAACTTTAGGTTTTTCGGTCACTGGGTCATCATATGACTTTGCATTGATATATAGATGAGTCGGTTCATCGATTGGGCTCGTGTACTCGTACATAGCAATGTAACGAGTTTTCGCCACTTGGGATAAAGTCGGTGTAGGATACTTGATCAACATTTTTGGTACACGCGATGAGTCGAATTCGCGTTGATGATTAATGATGAATTTCATAACTATCCCATTGTTCTCGTTCACTGGGTCGCCACCAGGGTAAGGATAGGCTGCTCCATTGTGTAATATAGCCGAATCGGTAGTTGACTTTGAAAAGTCAACTACCACATCTGTGATCTCAGATGGCCCCAGAAGTATCTCTTTCACCGATACCGACTCCTCGCTATAAACTGAGTCAGACCCGACATGGATGAACTCTAAATCGTTCCCGAAAAGGAACTTAAAAAACCTCGCGTTACTAGCATTGATAATACGAAACCGGTACTTTCTCCTGCGTACATTCATGTACGGCCACGCTTTGCCGTTAACAACAATGACATCACCGAAATACTCGGGTTGCCATTGTGGATGAATTTTTGGATTATTTCCGACCGGATCCATGTAAATGGATCCATTAATACGGAAGCTACGATCAAAAACGACCAAGGGACGATCGTATTCGTTGCCAGAAGGTAATCCAAGTGGCGATTCTACGTGATCATCACGTATAATGTAGGCCCCAAACAGCCCGGCAAGAAGGTTGACTCTAGTCAACCCCATGGCATGATCATGGTAATATAAGTTGCCGGGCTGTTGTAAATTATGATAATGATACGTCTTTTTAGACCAAAGGGGCCCACACTGTTGGAACCCGGAAGTGAACCATGAATGTGAGTTACCGTCACTTTGGGGTTCATCGATCCCACCGTGAAGGTGAGTGACTGTTGGAATGCCCGTTTTTGTACGAGGGATAGCCGTTGGGATTGTCGGGTCCCATGGAAGGATGTGTTGTGAAGGGAGACGATTTTGCCACCTCACATAAGTGGAGACACCATGGACAGCTTCGATTGTAGGACCAGGAACTGTCGCATTGTGTCGCGTTTCACCGTATGCGAACACTTTAGAAGGTGGAAGATCCTTGTGAAATTTCTGCAAGTGAAATAAAAAAGAAAGAAACTTTTACTTAAATCTTAATTTTGTCTTTACACAATTTGAAGTTACATGGAAATCTGGGCATAAACATTGTCTAATCCTACATGTCCCAAATCTGATAAATTGTTATAAAATATAATAGCTTCATTCCAAAGTTCATTTACAATTGCAATCTATAAATGTATATGTTTAATATTAATGATACTCTGTATATATTCAAGTTAAAGTGTATATTTTGATTATGACTATGTACATATGATAATACTAGTAATTAAGACGGATGTGGTAATAAATAGATCAGATAATGCCACGATGTTTATAAACTAAAAATTCATTACAACTACATCGCAACATATATGTTTCTATATAGAATTAGCCATAAAACCAATTAACATCAAATAAACAAAATAGTTGTGGCAAGTAATTTTTTTAGTTTGTTATACAACACAATATGGCTCTACCACAAAAACTACATATATAAAATATAATATAAATAACTAAATTATATTGATAAGGTAGTACACCGAGTAGACACAACAATATGAACCTAACGTAGATTCTGATGTACCATAACAATAACATTTATGTTACTTAGAGGACTATGAGTTAACTCGTGAGTTATATATATGCATGTACGATATGATGTAACATAACATGGTAAACAAATGAATATGCTAATTTTCTGGTATAACATTAATCAACAATAGTCTATGCAAAAGTAAAGGAATAAACAACTACTCCGTACATATATTATATTACAAGGTAGGTCATAATATACTTTAGATTCACTTGATCTGACTACAGTCGCACTTAAGTATAATTTGTTTAAGCTAACATTGTTAGGTAAGTTATCCATTCGTTTCGAAATAGGTATTTACTTCTTTTTAAAAGTATTATATTAAATTTATTACAGTATTATTTTACCGAAACTGTATCTTTGTTTTGAAAATTGGTTAGGAGTGTATAATAAGTAAACTAAAATTGCTATACTAGTCAATGTAATGATTATTTAATTATTTAAAATTTCATAAACGTAAATTGTACATCATATATTTTCACCTATACTTCTTAGGATTATAAATATATGATCTACATATTTATTTCTTTAGGTAGCATTCAAACATACACAAATGGAAGGAAGATTTTCCATAGTTGGAAAACGCCAAATTATGGTTACATTAGTGTACAAAATGTTAACATCCTTCCAAATTAAGTTGCAATCAGCCAAGTCCAGAAAACACCTATTTTTATTAAAATAAAATATATTCAACCATTTCTATTCTATTCTATCAACTTTTATAATATTCTACAAATATATAGCCGTTGGCATGACATTGTATAAGATAAAAACAGTAAATTACTAACAAATTGGGAATAAGGTAATCTTACTGTGAGTATGTGTTTGTTTGTTAATGAATAAAAGAATCACAAAAAGGTTTTTTAACTTTTAATAAAAGTTGTATAAAAGGACAAAGTAGGGCAAGATAAGAAAACATAATTTGTCTTTGTCTTGCAGACGGATATAATATGAGGTGTAAGTCACCCAAAAAAAAGTGAGTATTCCCAAGTGATCATAACCATTTAAATAAAAGTTAATTTAATATAATTAAAGTTAATATTAAATATATGGGGAGTGATTCGTACGCCACCTATTCTTAGCCGTACACCACCAAATGTGCTTTACACGGTTGTACAGTACAACACTGTAAAGCATGTTTGGTGGTGTATGGCTAAAAATAAGTAGTGTACGAATCATCACCCTAAATATATAAGTTACGAGGCATCTAATTCTAACACAATAAAGTTAATTATTCGTAAAAATAAGGTAGTAGAAGATACTTTCTAAGTGTTACACCTTTTGTCTCTGCTTTTTGACCTTTTCCTCAAATGTTGTGTGAACCATTTTAGGACAGTTGCTAAACTAACTCCCTCATCTTTATAGTCATTTTTTTTTTTTAATATGTTCCAAATTAATAAAATAAATAAAAATAATATTTTATAATGGCAAAAAAGAAATAAATAAGAATAATAAGTTAAAATTTTTTAATACTTTACTTTATACTCGTAAAATAAAAAGTAGTAAAAAATAAAGAATTTTTTTTTGAAAAGCAAGAAAGTAATATTATTAATAATGGAATGGAATGTGTAAACACATGGGCCTATAAGATCTATACAATGGATAATCAGAATACATGGAGGAAACAATTAATTTAGAGAATAGTCAGAGAGCCCTAACTATATGAAACAGGGATAAACGAACTTGAGAATTCAAGCCGGAGGAAAGAGTAATTATCAAAAATATATTTATGTGCCAAATATTAGAGGACGACATGTGTGGACAGTAACGGTGAGAACAAATATAAATTTAAATATAAATATTTAATGAAAACAAAATAAAATATTTTAGAAAATTAATTCTACATTATTGCTAGAGGACAATAATTTAAAAAGCACTAAATTGCTCATAAATAAAAGGTCTACTATATAGCCAATTAATTCTTCAATAACAAAACCTATCACAAAACCTATCGATTGGGAGCAATTGGATCAAATTCGGAAGTCATTCAAGTTCAATTTCTCAAACAATTCAAAATTTAACACTCCATCAGTCCTATTTTTATTGTTACCTCTCATTTTGTTAGATTTAAGTTTAAGAATTTACCTTTAATTTACAATTGAAATTAAAACTAATTGTGAAAAGGTACTATTATATGTTGAAAAAATTACTAAATAAATTAATTTTTTTTTTAGAAATGCAATTTTGGCATCGAATCTTTTTATTTGTTACCCACACACCCGTTAGGAAGTAACTAATATAGTTACATATTGCTCAATTTATCACAATTTCATTTTAATTTAACAAATAAATATGACACAAATATAAAAAATAAAATAAGAATTTTAATATTACATATACAATGTTATTACCAGCTAAAATAGAAAACGTATCGCTCCCTTCATTTCAAAATAATTGTCCCAATAACAAGTAGTTCTTTTTTATCTTTGATTTTAAATATTTTTATTTATATTATATAATAATTGATCAAAATTATATCAATGATAACACGTTTAAAACTTAGTCTATTCATATAAATTTAATAAAAAGTTATATGAAATAATAAAAATATTTAAAGTGAAAATAGTGAAAAAAGACTTTGCTGTAAAATTGTGAAAAGGTAATATATTTACCTTGCTATATCATGTAAATAAATTAACTAAATGCAACAACTATAAGTTACTTTAAAGTGAGAAATTAAAGTTTCAAAACTTATGTCCACTAAAAATCTTTAACTTCTATCTCTAATATAGATAATGTGGATATGCAAACTCAAAGTATCAAGTCTAGCTGTAAAAAAAAGTCATCAAGTCTACTCAACTTATATATGCTTAAAATTAAGGCCCACAATTATTATAAAATTCTATGAGGTAATTAAATCAAATATAGATTAAGATTAAGATTAAGATTAAGATATAGATTATAATAAAATGATATGCTTCACACTGAAACTTACTTGAAAAATATGATAACATATTGACATTCAATACAAGACACATTAAATTTAGAAAGTTATTGCAATTAATATGATACACAAAAAGGTACATTATTGATACAATCAATAGTGTGATTATGATACACAAAAAGGTACATTATTGATACAATCAATAGTGTGATGAGTGATGATATGTACGGAACCTTTTTTCTTATTTACACAATTAATCAGGTGAACCGTAAAACATACTACCTCCGTCTCATTCCAATAGTTCATATTCTATTTTGGGCTGTCCCAAATTAATAGTTCACTTCCATAAATAGAAAGGAAATAAGATATTTTATTAGTGGATCTAGAGAGAGAAGATATTTCATTGGTGGAGAAATGAAGTTAGTGGGATTTCCTAAAACTGCGTGTTTTTTGTCTGTAGACTATTGGAATGAGACGGAGGGAGTAATTAATTATATATATAAAAAAAATGACTCCTCCAATCCATAAGACTAAAAGCACAGGCAAACAATGAAATATTGAATATGAAGAATAAACATTTATAAAAAACGAAGACATACCCAGTACTTTTGAAACATCGTTATTTTGAGAGCTTTGGGAAGTTTAACTCCATTCACAACATGATAGCCTTTGATTCTGGGCATATCTGGAATTTCATCCACAAACATTTTCAACTTAGATGGATTCACTAGCCCTACATCCCCGTAAACAACCATAAACACACCCAAAATCTGAATCTGAATAATTATAATAACTAGACAAGTATTCATCATGCTGGATATCGTGCTGTTACTATTTTTCTTTTTTCTTGAACAAGAACACACACTCTGTGTGTGTTTAAGAAAAATGTAGGAGAGAGAAATAGAAAGAAGGGTTTGTGCGTAGGAACTAATGGAATTAGATTCATATATATAGTGAGTGTGAATTAATGTGATAATGCGAAAATTGGGTGGTGTATGTAGTGTGAAAAGGGGTTTTAATGAAAGGTGTTAATCTTAATCAAACAAAATAAGAATACACCAGAATTCTTTTAATTTTTTTAATAAAATCAAGACATGATTATGGGATAGTCCTCGTGTTTTTATTCAAATTTGTGGATATTGTTGTTGAACACACTACAAATAATGTTGTAATTTTTAACACTTTTGAAATGAGTTTTTGACGCTTAAAAATATCAATATAAGTCGAAAGCCTGGAAAAATATGGTGTCAAAAACTTTGAAGCGTTAAAAAATATGGTGTCAGAAATTTTTAGTGTTATCAACTTTTTGACAATTCTAAGTGTCATTGAGTTTTCTTTTTTTATGCTTTTCAATGTCAAAAACTTTGTGACGCTTATAGGTGTTAAATATATGTCAAGTTATTGACACTTCAAAGTGTTAAAAATTTTGAAAGTGTCAAAAATGAAACATTATTTTGTAGTGACATCTTTTGCACGGTAGTCCTCATGATTTTCATTTTTTGCAGTGATAGTCCCTACAGTCAGTGATCATTAAATTTTTTTGCTTTAAATAAAGATAATTACGTTTTCTTCTTAAACTTTTTTTTTTTTTGTTCATTTTCCAAACCCTCCTTAAAAAACCCCAATATCCACAAAAATTCAATCATCACCACATCAACTACCAATCCACCACATAAAATTCATAATTTACGAAAATAAATTTTAATCAAATTAGTTCTATTCACCAGGACAAATTGGTGATTTCCTAATATTTTAAAATTGGGCTGAACCTAATATATTAAAGAAATGGGCTTGCTCTATTGTTGCTGCTCTTTTCTGGTATATATGACGTTTTCGTAATGGTGTCGTTTTTCAAGACGATATTTTTAAAAAAGGAGATTATTTGATCAGATTCGATCTATTTCTTATTCTTGGATTGTTTATAGAAGTAGAGATAAAATTAATTGGAACAATTAGCTACTAAAGTCGTTGCGACTCTTCTTGGTATGTTTGTTGCTTTTGCCTTCTAGTATCTTACTAGAGCCGTAATAAAATTACATTTGCTGTTCAAAAGAAAAAATTGGTGATTTCCATACTTTTACGGATTAAACGTGTCAAATTTTCTTTAATAGTGTTGCGGGTGTTCGTGTATTAGTTTTTGACAAAGATTAAACTGTCTTTGTTCCTTAATAAAGGCTTTTTCTCATGCTTCAGTCTCTCCCTCCTGTGATTTCATCTATGTGTTGTTGAGTTCCGATTAGAGTACTTGTTAAATATCTACACCGTACAATTCACAATTAAATTCCGATCAGAAATGAAAGTCATCACTTAATAGTCTACATTCTGTTATAATATATAAATATATATATATAAATGGATAGTCAATTATTGATACCCAAAAGTAATATTATTGTATTAACTAAACTTGTGATATTTTTACTATAAATAGCCATGAATGCAAGCATTAAACTTGCACCATTTCTCACACTTACAAAGTGTTTCTTTCTTTCTCTCCATTATCATCTTTGTTCTTACACTTCATTATTAGTATTCTTAATCAAGAATCAAATCACTAAAGGTAGTTATAAGCATACTGAATTATAACATCAAGAATCAAACCACTAAAGGTAGTTATAAGCCTACTGAATTATAACACGTTATCAACACGATAATCTTAATACTAATTATGGTTGGCTCTGCCACCTAAATGATATATGGTCGGTTATACCACCTGAATAATATATGGTCGACACTGTCGTCTAATTATCATTTATGTTACTAACATTTATATTTCAATTATCTAACATTTATATGGCCGACACTGTCGCCTAATTATCATTTATGTTACTAACATTTATATTTCTATTATCTAACATTTATATGGCCGATACTGTCGCCTAATTATCATTTATGTTACTAACATTTATATTTCTATTATCTAACATTTATATGGCCGACACTGTCGCCTAATTATCATTTATGTTTACTAATATTTATATTTATGTTATATAACATTTATTAATGATTGCTTACATATGGTCGACACTGTCACCTACTTATCATTTATGTTATATTAAATTTATGTTTAATGTTTATATACTTATGAATATAAAGTGACTATAATTTATCATGTTGTTTGTTTTAATAGAAAATGTCGAATCTGGAAAAGCTTAAATTTACTCCTTTAGAATCAACTGGAAACAACTACATGCCATGGGTTATAAAAGTAAAAATGCATCTTAAATCAATGGGCATTCTTGAAGCCATAAATGAAAACAACACTTGTTCTGAAAAAGAACAAGCAACGGCATGTTGCTTTATTCATCAACATATTGATGAATGCTTACAAAATAATTATGTGACTGTAGAAGATCCCCATGTTTTATGGGAAGGTCTCAAAAGCAGATTCAATAATCAAAGAGAAATTTTACTTCCAGCTGCTATGGAACAATGGAGAACATTAAGGTTCCAAGACTTTAAGAAAGTAAATGAATATAGCTCAGCTCTGTATAATACATGTTCACAACTTAAATTCTGTGGACATGAAATAAGTGATGCAGACATGGTGGAGAAAACTTTCTCCACAATGAATGCTGCAAACATCACAGTGCAAAGAAATTTGAGAATGCTAAAGTTCAAAACATATCCTGAACTTAATTCATATCTCTTAGTTGCAGAGCAAAATGATGAGCTATTAATGAAAAATCAGCAATCCCGTCCTACTGGTACACTTGCAATCCCTGAAGCAAATACTGCAAATAATTATAAACAGGAACAAGGACGCGGGCAAGGTCGTGGTTATAATAACCATCACCATCATCATGCCAAAAGCCATAACTATGGTAGAAACCATCCTTATGGTAATGGTAATGGGCGAGGACGTGGTCGTGGTAGTGGCCGTGGTGGTCAAAGAAATAATAATCCACGAAAATATAAATATCAACCACAAAACAAGCCCACTAAACAAGATGTTGAAGAAAATTCTTCTAAAAATTCTAAAGAATCTTGCTACAGATGTGGTAGAATGGGCCACTGGGCTAATACTTGCCGAACATCTAAACATCTTGTTAAGATGTATCAGGATTCGCTGAAAGATAAAGAAAAGGAAGTAAACTTTGTGGATAACGTCGATCCAACAGTCACTGAGAAACTATCTGATTTATATGAAGATTTCTTGAATGTTTAAGTTGTGTGTCTTTCAAAAAATAAACGATTTAATATCGTCTGTCTTTGTCATTATGTTTGCTAAATGTTTCAGTACTATCTATTTGCGTGTAAAATATTGTGTAATATTAATGTACTCACTATTTATTTCTTATATATGAAGTTCAATATGAATTTTGCTGGAATACAACATCAATCAAGTGGTGGAGATCTCTGTATAGCAGACAGTGGAACTACACATACTATACTTAAATCCGAGAAATATTTTATTGATCTAAAACCAACGGAAGGAACTATACATACAATATCAGGACCTGCTAACTTGATAAAAGGGATAGGAAAGGCAAATTTCATACTACCAAATGGTACAAAAATTTTAATAAATGATGCCTTATTTTCTCCCAAGTCAAGCAGAAATTTATTGAGTTTCTCCGACATATACCTTAACGGGTATGATTATCAGTCAGTGACAACAGAAAATGAGAAATATTTAAGTATCACTGACAAGAGTCATGTGGTTGAAAAACTACCAAGACTTAGTTCTGGATTACATTATACACATATAAATGTACCAGAAATACATATGGTAGTTAACGAAAAATATATTGATCCTGGTGTATTCAGTTTATGGCATAACAGATTAGGCCATCCAGGATCAACAATGATGAAAAGGATTATTGAATGTACTCATGGACATCCACTAGAGGATTGAAAAATCCATCATGATACAATGGTTCCATGTACATCTTGCTCTCTTGGAAAATTGATAACTAGACCCTCACCACTTAAGGTTGAGAAAGAATCACCAATGTTTCTTGAAAGAATTCAAGGTGATATATGTGGACCAATTCATCCACCATGTGGACCATTTAGATATTTCATGGTTCTAATAGACGCATCTAGCAGATGGTCTCATGTTTGTCTGTTATCAAGCCGTAATGTGGCATTTGCAAAATTTCTTGTCCAAATTATTAAATTGAGAGCTCATTTTCCTGATTACACCATTAAAAGGGTGAGACTTGATAATGCTGGTGAATTTACATCTCAAGCATTTAATGACTATTGCATGTATATAGGAATTGTTGTTGAACATTCTGTTGCTCATGTGCATACACAAAATGGTTTAGCAGAGTCATTGATTAAACGTTTACAGTTAATCGCTAGACCATTGATAATGAGAACAAAACTCCCTGTATCTATATGGGGTCATGCAATTTTAGATGCTACTGCATTGATTCGCATCAGACCAAGTGCAAGTCATAAATATTCCCCCCTACAACTTGCTTTTGGTCAAGAGCCAAATATTTCTCATCTTAGAACATTTGGTTGTGCAGTGTATGTTCCAATTGCGACACCACAACGTACAAAAATGAGTCCTCAAAGGAGGTTGGGAATATATGTTGGATATGAAACATTTTCAATATTAAGGTATATTGAACCTATGACAGGTGACGTTTTTACAGCACGTTTTGTTGATTGTCATTTTAATGAAACATTGTTCCCTAGATTAGGGGGAGAAATGAAAAATAAAGAAAATGATGTTTCATGGTGTGAACCTCAATTAAAGTATCTTGATCCTCGCACAAAAGAATGCGAGACAGAAGTTCAAAAGATAATGCATATACAAGAACTTGCAAATCAATTGCCTGATGCATTTACAGATACAAAAACGGTGACAAAATCATATATACCAGCAGTAAATACTCCAGCTCGAATTGAAATTCCAAAAGCTGGCAATAACGTCACTCATGAATCTTTGAAACGTCAGAAACGTGGAAGACCAATTGGTTCAAAGGATAAAAATCTTCGAAAAAGAAAATCAGCTGATAATGAAGTAAAAGAAAGTGTTCAAGAAGAACCACAAATCAGTACTCCTACTGCAGAGGAGATTGATGATGTCAATACAGAAATTGCAATCAATTATGCATATTCAAAAATATTATGGAACCGAAATGAAATGAAAAATCTTGATGAGAAATTTTCATTTAATGTTGCATATGACATCATGAATAATGATGATGATCCAAAACCAACATCTATAGTTGAATGTCAAAATAGACATGATTGGGCTCAATGGAAAGAAGCAATACGAGCTGAATTAGAATCACTCAATAAAAGAAAAGTTTTCGGATCCATCATTCTCACTCCTAAAGATGTGAAACCTGTAGGATACAGATGGATTTTTGTTCGAAAAAGAAATGAGAAAAATGAAGTTACAAGGTATAAAGCTAGACTTGTAGCTCAAGGTTTTTCTCAAAGACCGGGAATTGATTATGAAGAAACTTATTCCCCTGTTATGGATGCAATTACTTTTAGGTACTTAATCAGCCTGGCAGTTTCTAAAAATTTAGAAATGCATCTCATGGATGTTGTGACTGCTTACCTATATGGATCACTTGATAGTGATATATATATGAAGATACCTGAAGGATTTAAGGTACCAGAAGCATCAAATGCAAAACCCAAAGAAATGTATTCGATTAAATTACAAAGATCTTTATAT
Organism: Rutidosis leptorrhynchoides; assembly: GCF_046630445.1. NCBI lineage: Eukaryota > Viridiplantae > Streptophyta > Magnoliopsida > Asterales > Asteraceae > Rutidosis > Rutidosis leptorrhynchoides. Next base: position 343,191,284 of record NC_092337.1, read on the forward strand.
GGGTTAAAACAATCGGTACGTATGTGGTATAACCGATTAAGTGATTACTTGATAAGCAAAGGGTATACAAATAACCTTACTTGCCCTTGTGTTTTCATTAAGAAAACAACATCCGGATATGTGATCATAGCTGTTTATGTTGATGATCTTAACATCATAGGTACAAATAAAGAGATCTATGAAGCCATTCAACTTCTAAAGAAAGAATTTGAAATGAAAGATCTCGGAAAAACCAAGTATTGCCTTGATTTACAAATTGAGCATATGCCTAATGGTTTACTTGTACATCAAACAACATATACTGAAAAGATTTTGAAACGTTTCAATATGGACAAGGCAAAACCATTAAGTACTCCTATGGTTGTTAGATCACTCAATGTTGAAACTGATCCATTTCGTCCATGTGAAGATCATGAAGATATTCTTGGACCAGAAGTACCATATCTTAGTGCAATTGGAGCTCTTATGTATCTTACAAATTGTACAAGACCTGACATTTCTTTTGCAGTTAATTTGTTGGCAAGGTTCAGCTCTGCTCCTACCAAAAGACACTGGAATGGGATCAAACACATATTTCGATACCTTCGAGGAACTACTGATTTAGGATTATTTTATTCTAACGAATCAAAACAAGATTTGGTTGGTTATGCTGATGCAGGTTATTTATCTGATCCACATAAAGCTAAATCTCAAACTGGATATGTATTCCTAAATGGAGGTACTGCAATATCATGGCGTTCTCAAAAACAAACACTTGTTGCTACATCATCAAATCATGCCGAAGTGATTGCATTACATGAAGCTACTCGGGAATGTTTTTGGTTGAGATCAATGACACAAATCATTACTGATTCTTGTGGACTAGAACGCAATAAAAGTCCAACAATTATCTATGAAGATAATGCAGCTTGCATAGCACAGATTAAAGAAGGGTATATCAAAAGTGACCGAACCAAACACATACCTCCTACATTCTTCTCATACACTCAAAATCTCATTAAGGACAACGAGATTGAAATGAGATATGTTCAATCCAGCAAAAACTCTGCTGATCTTTTCACGAAAGCACTTCCAACTGCTATTTTCAGAACACACGTTCATAACATTGGCATGAGACATGTTCAAAAGATGTAACAACCGAAGCGATGTCTACTTGAGGGGGAGTCAACTCCATGCTGCACTCTTTTTCCCTTAGCTAAAGTTTTTCCCACTGGGTTTTCTTTAGCAAGGTTTTTAACGAGGCAGTAACTTACAGTTGATCTTCAACAAACAAAATTGCTATCCAAGGGGGAGTGTTATAATATATAAATATATATATATATATAAATGGATAGTCAATTATTGATACACAAAAGTAATATTATTGTATTACCTAAACTTGTGATATTTTTGCTATAAATAGCCATGAATGCAAGCATTAAACTTGCACCATTTCTCACACTTACAAAGTGTTTCTTTCTTTCTCTCCATTATCATCTTTGTTCTTACACTTCATTATTAGTATTCTTAATCAAGAATCAAATCACTAAAGGTAGTTATAAGCCTACTGAATTATAACATCAAGAATCAAACCACTAAAGGTAGTTATAAGCCTACTGAATTATAACATCAAGAATCAAACCACTAAAGGTAGTTATAAGCCTACTGAATTATAACACATTCAAAAGTTTTTTTTTTTTTTTTTTTTTTTTTTTTTGGCAAAAAACAGAATTGAAATATATAGGACTTTTCACGGTGGTGAAAAGTAAATGATTACACAAAGAAATGGCATGGATTTACATACTTTATATCCACCCACATTAACCAAAAAAACAATTAAGAAACCATCTAACAAACTAACCCAATAGGCAATAAACAACATAAAACAACCATTGGACTTCTCAGTGACTAAAAGAACTTGGGAGTTCTACAATTTATACTCTTGATCTACACTTCATATCAAAGCAATGCAAGACCCACTTTGATTTTTACATTAGCACCCATAAGTGAGTCGATCGTATGTGGAGATGATCACTCGAACACGCCTTTAAATTTACTAGCCATTGATATTCCACCACTTGGACATAGTTGATCACAGATTATGAAGTTGCGACAGTAATTATTTTAGAACCATTCTATATCTTTGAAAACTTGAAGAAAATTCTTCCAAACTAAACAAGAGCATAACCATTACCATACCAATAATCTCACTATCCACCTCAAGCAAAACCACACATTGATGCTGATAAAACTCCATAAATCACTTTCAATGAATTGAACTTCAATGCTACTGACCCGTTGTGCATTCAACTTACTCATTCCTACTCCCATCCAATCCAGTCCATATGCACTTGTGGACTGGGCCGTAAACAGATTCTCAGACAAGACAAATACATACTCCTTTAAGAAGACATGATTTCAACCCATGTGTTTCAAATTCTGTCCTTATTTCTCACCATTCTCTCTTTAATTTTTATATTAAATGCTCTCTTACTGAATTATATCTCTATCAATGAAGATCAAGAAGATGGTGATACTTGTGGTATTGATCATACTTCTAGTACTTATAAGTACAAGTTGTAATGCAGTAGGTACAAAAAAGAAGCTCAATGGAAGATCATATTCATCATCATGTCGGGTGATGTGTGCAGCGGTGTATACGAAATACTATTAAATACGATACAATTTTACATAAGTTTTATTTTAATTTATTTACAGATGGGATATACCTAAATCTTGCTACAACACTATAGGCAGTGTACCTAATCGTAGAGTAGTATAGTTTTTAGTAAGTGCGGTTCGTTCCACAGGGAGGCGGCTTATTTTACACTATATTTTTATATAACTATATTTGTACAAAATATAAATATATATATTACAATTATTATTATTATAAAAGGGGTTTTTACCGTTTAATGACTAGTTTGTCGATTTTATATTTTAATTCAAGCATAAAGTAAATGACGATATTTAAATAACGATAAAAAAAATAACAATAATTAAAATGACAATAAAAGTACGAAGTAATATAAAATAAAATAATTATGCTTATTTAAACTTCCATAATTATGATGTTTGACGTTTTGATTTTAATTTATTACCCTGGGTTAATTGTCCTTTGTCCTGGATTTATTTGAAACCTATCTGGTTTTTGCCCATAATAGTTCATCGGTCATAATTATAAAATGCTCGTCAAATTAACCTTATACCCGAAGTCAAATATTCCAACTAATTGGGGACTTAAACAGTAACAAGGTCTTAATACTTTGTTAATGATTACGCCAGATTATCGACTGCGTGTAATCCAAGGTTTTAATACTTTGTTAACAATTACACCAATTACCCTTGAATGTAATCCACCCCTGTTTTAATGAGTCCATTGACTATTAATCTATCCCCGTGTCCGGTCAAATGAACAATTATTCGTATTTATAAATATCCAGCTCACCGTACCCAGTCAAGCGTATGTGGTTATATATAAATACGTCAAATTATAAATCTCTATATTAAATTAACGAGATATCATTTAGTTAATATAAAGCCCATTAATAGCCATAGTCCAATTTCCACAAGTGTCGGTCTTTTGTCCAAACCCCAATTATGGTCCAAAGTTCAATAAACCCGTCATAATAATTAGTCCAACATCACGATTACTTTAGCTCAAATAAGCATAATAATAACTTAAATACGAGACATTAATTTAAAAAGGAAGAACATAGCTTACAGTGATTATTAATTGCGTAGTGTTACAGAGACAGAGTTCTGACTTTAAAACCTGTAAAATAACCTTTACATTACCCAAACTAATCTAATATTAAACTAAACTATATTATATATATATATATATATATATATATATATATATATATATATATATATATATATATATATATATATATATATATATATTAACAGAGAGAGATTGAGTTGTGAGGGTGTAAGTCTTTACTCGAGCAGAAACTGGCTAATTTATAGAAGAATTTGTGATCCTGAAGCCCATGCACTCGCATGAGCTTTTAGTGTATTTTCCATGCACTCGCATGGGCTCATGCAAGTGCATGGGGTTTTAGTGCATTTCTCATGCACTCGCATGGCCAGGCTGTCCAGCTCCAATTATTTTTGTACACTAGCTTGTCGACATATAATTTAAATCTATATAATATATATATAATTTATATTAATTAAATATATATTATATTATATTCTTGTGCATAGTTGACTTGTAATTTTAGGTCCGTTGACTCGCGCGTTGATGCTCGGTTTATGTCTCGATTCCGGATTTTTGAGCGTCTTTTCGTATGCTTAGATATCTTATACTTTGCGTTTCGCGACTTGTACTTTTATCAATATTTAGACGTTAATCATCAATAAATTGAACCACTTGGATTGTAACTTGTACGTTTGAGCATTTTGAACGTTTGCGTCTTCAAATCTTCGTTTTCTTCTTTTGTCTTCGCACTTATTTAATATAAACGATTATTACTTAAAAATAGAACAATTACAACTAAAAACTTTACATATTGGAAGGATATTGCGACTAAATATATGATCATTTGGAGCACTATCAAATATCTGCACACTTGAACTTTGCTTGTCCTCAAGCAATACAGAACTTGAAATTAAATCACATTTCACTCGAATCACTTTTTTATTCTCACACTTTATACATCAGTGATTTTAATACGGTGGTATAAATAATGATAGTAACGATATGGTTTACAGTCCCACATGACTATGAAAATTTAGATCCATTAAGGAAATTGGATCTTTATGAAAATATTTGATCTTTTGAAAATTCATTCTAGCTTTTACCCTAGATAAGTTTTCCGGAATAACCCTACATCGGTGTTTGCAAAATGTTTTTGTGGGTTGTGTGGGTTTCAGATTTTGAAATTTTAGCTCAAAACTTGTGGTTTTTGTGTCACCCACTTGCTAACCTTGTATTAGGAAAGCAACACGTCCAGTTTACTTGTCCCGTATATTACCTTTCGGTAAACTACCATCCGGTTGTAAAGGAAAGCGATGAACAAGCAACTGTTAAGGCAATGTCTAATGACATGCAGATGTTCATGGTCCACAGCGTGTCGGATGCAATTACTATCCTTTGTAGGAGAAATAGTAAAGATCGCCCTATAATTTTTCAGTCTGGCACAAGGTCCTGTCTTCGACCATGCTATGCAACCACCGTTCTTACGGTTGACACCCGATTTGGTTCAGGTGACCTAATGAATTCCGATGAATTCTCAGGATTTTACGTTCAATGGTAATGAATGCATTGAAAATAGGTTTTTTAGAAAACAAATCGGCTTTAATTTGATCAAAATATTTTCTCGTTTAAGCTCGAGTTCAGATATCATCGAATTCCATGAGTTTGTAATTCTCAATCTTTAAGGTCAATCTCAAGGATTGAGTAATATCAGGCTTAAAAGCTGATTTTTGATCTTTAAGGAGATTATCCTTTATGGGGGTCTGATTCATTAGTATTATCAAGTTAATTTGCACGTCGCCCTCCCCATTTTACAAGACAGGTCCTCTCATGGATAGGATAAGTCTGACCACTTGGCGACCCTGTTTGATGTTGAGGTCCGTGGATTTCTAGCTGATTTTCGAGAAAACTTTTCAAGGTTTTTTGTAGACTCTACAACTGGTCTGGATGACAACTTCTTGACCTAAATCAAGAAGCGCATTTCTTTTTCTGAAGACTTTACCTCTTTTTAAATAATGGAATTGATTCATCGTGTAGATCCATCTTTTCTTTCAAATGTATTACAATAAACCGGGTAAAACAGTTAATTTATTCCAAAACAAAAGCACCTGCAATAACTTTATAGAAACATGTGATAGATAGTTTTTAATTGAATAACTTGGTACATTCTCCCCACACTTGGCTTTTTTCATGCGTTTTTTTATTTCTAATAAATAAATTCAAGCGTTTTAGGTTGTCTCTTAATTTATGTCCTTTCCGAGGTAACGACAATTTTGACATTAACACCTAGTTTTATCATTCATAAATATGTATAAACATGATTTTGAATTCATTTAGTTGAAAATTTTTCAAATTTTCATAAAATTTAGAAAATAAACCAAGTATAAACCCGAGAGAATTTATAACTCTTCCCCACACTTGAGATCATGCAATGCCCTCATTTGCATGAAATCAGACTATAATTATAAATTCATGAGGGTGATTAGTGTAGAAAAGTGATTAAGAATACCCAGTTTGTAATTACAAGGCTCGTTGAATGATAGATGGTGCTCCTCTTTGTTCATTACTTTTGTTGTTTTATCACACATATTTTTCTTCAAAGACGGTTGCTTTTCTGAACTGTTTGCTAATTTTTGAAAATGCGTATTTTACCCTAACTTATCATGCATGTTCATTAACGAGTTATGCACTAATCCGAACCCCTATTTTAATGTTAAGTATGGTTAGACTTCCCCACACTTAGCTGATGACATGCGAAGTCAGTAGAATAAGTTCCGCGAATTAAAATAGTGAGCCAGCTATTTACATCTCGGGTGGTGTATAATATATTAAAGGGTTTAAGGTTTAGACCCACCCGATCGTCACTATGTAATTCTTTTTTAAGTGTAGCTTTTAGTAAATGGATATGTCTTTTTTCTGGTTCTTGGTCAAATGGATCGTTATACACCGACATACATATTTCTATAGGGTGGGTGATTCCTAACATTTTCTTCCGTTCATTCTCGGGATCAAAGGTTTCACCTCTATTACCCAATTGGGTAAAATCCGAGGTGTCATTATCTATTATAGCCCGTAGTTCATCTTCGGTAGATGACTCGTCTATTGAGAATATTGGGTTGGAAAGTTGTGGAATGGTGAATTTCGGGATTGAAGCAAATTCTTCTTCATTAACTGTTCTTATCGGTCCCTCCACTTTGGTGTCGGGGGTAAAATTTTCAACGTTATCGTTTTCCCAAGAGTACCAATTTGTCACCCTTACTTCTTCTTCATTCATTGATGGATCGATGATTTCTTCGGTAGAGGCTAATGTGTCGATATGTTGTGAAATTGGTAAGACTGAATAAAAAGTATCATCGGGATAATTGGTGATTTCGGAGATCTTGAATTCATCAAAATTCGATGACATGAGATTTTCTTGCACAATACTCCTCAGATCAACAGGTGTGTAGTCTGATAGAGTTTCAGCCTACCAATTTGCAAATTCTCTTATTTGTTCATTTTGAGCATCAAATTCTTCGATTTTGATTTTCATAGAATCTAAAAAATTTTCAGACACATAATTTTCCTCGTCTTCTGGTTGTTGTGTTTGGATATATTCTTGGGAATAATCCCAATTTGAATTGTATTCCTCATAATCATTTCATTCAGGTTCCATGGGTGCATAATTTTCCATAGGAACGTAATAATAACATTCCCATATTGAATGATAATCTCCACAGATTTCACAACCAGTTATTGTTTCGTCATTCGTGATCCAAGATTGACCGAACGAATTTTCATCAACACTCGTTTGAGAGTATTGATTTAATTGATTTTGCATGTCAGAAAGAGTTTCCAAAATATTTTCGAGATTTTCCATAATACGCTTATTACTAAATTTTAGCTACAATGTGGTGCATTTACTAATTATCCTATTAGTTATAAAACTAAAAATTATATATGTTATCAAATTAATAGACTTTTCTGCTTTTGCCCACATTTCGAATAGCCAATAGATGCAGTAGGTAACCAGGACCCTTTTAATCGGAAATCCATAACTCGCCACTAACAAATCCAACTATTACTACGAACCAGAAAACTGGTGTCTATTAATTTAATCGCTTAAAATAATTTTTTCATCGAAATTTAAAGATTAAAAATTCTATGTCCTAAAACTAGCGCGTGAAAAAGAAAAAGAGCGTCGAAAAACAAACGTCAAAAAATAAATGTCGAAAAACAAAAAAAAATCGAAAAATAATGATAAGAAATTAAAGCGTCGTAACTTAAAAGTCTAAAAACTAAAAATTAAAACTTGCGTCTAAAGGTATTAAAGCTTAAAAGAAATTCTAAATGAAAAATGGCAATTACTTAAAAAGTACTAAAATCTTGAAACTAAAAACGGCGTCGCAAAATTCTAAAGCGCCTAAATCTTAATCTACAGAAAAAGCACTTAAGGGATTTTACGGCAAAGTCTAAAAATCTAGAAATATAAAATAACTATGGTACAAACTAAGTTTAAAACTAATTACTAATGATAAATATACAAATTACGAATGATATGTTTAAAATATATAATTTATAAAAAGAAACAAAAAATGATAAAATTACTTATTTTTATAAAGATATTACTTTTATATTAATTTATATAAAAGTATTAATGTAAATATGTAAATAAAAATAACTAAAACTTAAAATACAAATTTAATTAAAAACTAAAACTAAATATTATTAAATATAAACCCTAATCTTAATTATTATTAATAATAATAATAATAATAATAATAATAATAATAATAATAATAATAATAATAATAATAATAATTAAACCCTACAGCCCGTAATTAATGCGAGGTACAGATCTGTCAGAACACCCCATGCGATCGCATGGGGTTTAAGCTTTGAAGCCATGCGGTCGAATGGATATGTAGGTTCAGAATATATGCAGGCCAAAATTCGCAGTTTCAGTTTTAGTTTTTTTTATATGTATAAAAGATAGATAATAAAAATAATTTATATAAAAACTTAAAATACTTATTAATTTTATAAATAAAGATATTCAAAACAAATATATATATAAATATTTTTTTATGACTTATTATTAATACAAAATATTTTTACAAAATAATAAATTATATATTTTTACAAAAATATAGTTTTAATAAAATACATAGTTTTTCACCGAGTCTCCGGCAGCGGCACCAAAAACTTGATGTGTGCAGCGGTGTATACGAAATACTATTAAATACGATACAATTTTACACAAGTTTTATTTTAATTTATTTACAGATGGGATATACCTAAACCTTGCTACAACACTATAGGCAGTGTACCTAATCGTAGAGTAGTATAGTTTTTAGTAAGTTCGGTTCGTTCCACAGGGAGACGGCTTATTTTACACTATATTTTTATATAACGATATTTGTAAAAAATATAAATATATATATTACAATTATTATTATTATAAAAGGGGTTTTTACCATTTATTGACTGGTTTGTCGATTTTATATTTTAAGTCAAGCGTAAAGTAAATGACTATAATTAAATAACGGTAAAATAAATAACAATAATTAAAATGACAATAAAAGTACGAGAAAATATAAAATAAAATAATTATGCTTATTTAAACTTCCGTAATTATGATGTTTGACGTTTTGATTTTAATTTATTACCCTGGGTTAATTTTCCTTTGTCCTGGATTTATTTGAAACCTATCTCGTTTTTGCCCATAATAGTTCATCGGTCATAATTATAAAATGCTCGTCAAATTAACCTTATACCCAAAGTCAAATATTCCAACTAATTGGGGACTTAAACTGTAACAAGGTCTTAATACTTTGTTAATGATTACGCCAGGTTATCGACTGCGTGTAATGAAAGGTTTTAATACTTTGTTAACAATTACACCAATTACCCTTGAATGTAATCCAACCCTATTTTAATGAGTCCATTGACTATTAATCCATTCCCGTGTACGGTCAAATTAACAATTATTCGTATTTATAAATATCCCGCTCACCGTACCCAGTCAAGCGTATGTGGTTATATATAAATACGTCAAATTATAAATCTCTATACTAAATTAACGAGATATCATTTAGTTAATATAAAGCCCATTAATAGCCCATAGTTCAATTTCCACAAGTGTCAGTCTTTTGTCCAAACCCCAATTATGGTCCAAAGTTCAATAAACCCGTCTTAATAATTAGTCGAACATCACGATTACTTTAGCTCAAATATTCATAATAATAACTTAAATTCGAGACATTAATTTAAAAAAGAAGAACATAGCTTACAGTGATTATTAATCGCGTAGTGTTACAGAGACAGAGTTCCGACTTTAAAACCCGTAAAATAACCTTTACATTACCCAAACTAATCTAATATAAAACTAAACTATATTTATATATATATATATATATATATATATATATATATATATACATACATATATATATTAACAGAGAGAGATTGAGTTGTGAGGGTGTAAGTCTTTACTCGAGCAGAAACTGGCCAATTTATAGAAAAATTTGTGATCCTGAAGCCCATGCACTCGCATGAGATTTTAGTGTATTTCCCATGCACTCGCATGGGCTCATGCAAGTGCATGGGGGTTTTAGTGCATTTCTCATGCACTCGCATGGCCAGGCTGTCCAGCTCCAATTATTTTTGTACACTAGCTTGTCGACATATAATTTAAATATATATAATATATATATAATTTTAATTATATATATATATATATATATATATATATATATATATATATATATATATATATATATATATATATATATATATATATATATATATATTATATTCTTGTGCATAGTTGACTTGTAATTTTAGGTCCGTTGACTTGCGCGTTGATGCTCGGTTTATGTCTCGATTCCGGATTTTTTAACGTCTTTTCGTATGCTTAGATATCTTGTACTTTGCGTTCCGCGACTTGTACTTTTTTCAATATTTAGACGTTAATCATCAATAAATTGAGCCACATGGATTGTAACTTGTACGTTTGAGCATTTTGGACGTTTGCATCTTCAAATCTTCGTTTTCTTCTTTTGTCTTCGCACTTATTTAATATAAACAATTATTACTTAAAAATAGAACAATTACAACTAAAAAATATACATATTGGAAGGATATTGCGACTAAATATATGATCATTTGGAGCACTATCATCGGGCAGCAAGAGATGAGTTAAAATCACTCAAAACACATGTCGGGCCTTTCCATTTAAGAATCATCAAAGTGACCAACCAATTTTGTGCTTTAAGTTGTCTATAAGTTTGAAAAGTCTTCCCTCCAAGAAGAAATCAAGCCACCCGAACGACCCCGAGATGACACTTGTTAATCAAGTCCTCCATACCTTTCAACATTTCTCTAAGAACACAGGATGACACATTTGCAACCATCGACTCTTGAATAGCAACAAATTGGGCTTGGAATTTAGTAATTAAAGAACCCAATCGTCTTCCCTTGTTCCTAGTGCCATGGCCCCTAGTGTTCTATGTAGCAATATCCATTGTTTTGATTTGCTAGGTCTTTCGGCACTATCAAACATGCCCTCAAGAAACCCCTCCTTTTCTAAAGAATTTTTCTTAGGATTTAGAATTTTCCCATAAACTTTGGTAGTTTTGCTTGCAAATTGTGAAGATTTCGCCTCTTCTACTTGGTCAATATTTTCAGAGCGGAACCCGAATCAACTTCATCATTAAAATCTCTTGCCTTAGACTTCTTTTTCCTAATTGATTTAGAAGGGCTTCGATGTGTTTTGGGCACAACAACATTTTTAGCTAATGTTTTTGATTTTTGTGAGTTCTTTTTATACCAAGCACATGAAGATCTACAATCTAGGATTGGGCACTTGAGAAGATATTGTTTAACATGTGAAAATCAGGCAGAGTGGAAAAACCTACGTTCATCAGAAATCTCCACATGAAAAGGAGGACTTTTTGCTGCTGAATCATGATTAATAGGCCCATTTGGAGTAACTGGACTGTTTCGTGGCCCATTAAAAATAACTGGGTTAGGCCTATCTAAAGAAGGGGGACCATCCGTCACATTTTTAGAGAAAGCCACATGTACTTTATCTCTTCCAATAACAATAATTAATGTATATCCTCATGTAAACAACTAACAAAGATACAACCCACCAATATATATATGAAGCTAATCCAATTTTTGACATGTTTTGTGGCAGATTAGGAAGCTAATAATAAAACCTAAACGATTTATGTTTTATGTTTTACTATATAATCTAACCCTAGCTTCCTGTAACTTTTTGCACAAGAATAATAAAAAAAATCTCTAGTTTGCGCTCGTGAGCTAACCTTTCTCCATGGGATTAGAGATCGGATATAACCATGTTAAATAGTTGTCCCATTTATGTTTTATATTTATCATTTTTCTTATTTATTTGTTTGTTGTTGTGGTTTTTAAATAAGATTAATCGTTAGCAAGGCCGTCTCATTATTTTTAAACGCCCTGTTCTAGATATATAAATACACCCTTATTATTTGGTCAAGCGCGGAGAATTTCAGGAGCAAGGAGGGGTCGTAGTCCCCGCAATAAAAATGAAACTTATTTCGCTTTGAGTTACAAACTTTTAGGTTTGTTAAATAAACTAAATTGGATTATGCATGATAAGAGATATGATAAAATGGTGAAGGCTCGCAAAATTTATGAGTTGTCATCGTTTTGGTCGTATCTCCTTCATACGAGTTCAGATTTAGTGGATTCCAAAGCTCAAACGCTTGTAACTCAAAGAGCTACATATTTCTATTTATGGTTACTTTAAGTTCAGATCCTCCTATCTGGTAGAGGCCTTATCTTTTCCGGGCTATCACCGACATACTAAAACTTTATATTGTACTCTAAAATCATTTTGTCTTGATGATAAAACATGTCATATCCGACCTCTTTTATAAAATTCTTTAAGATTCGTCACTTAAAGATAAATGAGACTTGCCGACTTGGGCTTGAGTTATCTAGTAGTTAGTGGAAAACAATAATAAACTGATCTTTTTAAACTTATAATTTGTAAACTATCTAATTACAATTTAAAATATTTGTTCGTATAATATTCCGCTACTTTATATAAATAAATGCATTATTATTTGAAAATTTTGAGCCCCTCTAAAATTTTGAGACATGTTCGGTTGCACAATTTGCATATGTGCCGATGACGCCTCTGATCACTTGCCTTATTTGGATCCATATAATTCCTAACAAATAGTCTTAGAGCTACAAGGTTTGAAGAACAGAGATTGAGATCATATGTTTGAATGGTTGATGATTTGGTTATTATCAGGTGAGAAAATGATGGGTCTATGATTTGTGCAACATGTATCGAGACTAGGTGACTTAGTAGATCGTAGTAAATTCATGGGTTATTGTCTATGTATCTAGGAGTTGTTCACACCAGGATTGTCAATGTTTTAAGCAGATTAAGATGCAACTGAGCCAATAAGTTGCATTATGATGGTAATTGTTCGTGAATGCTACAGAATCATGGTTCGAGGTCGATCAGTTTTGTTTTAGGAGAGATTTTCGAGAGATCCTAATTTTGGATATGATTTATCATTCTTTGAAGTCTCGTGCAAGAGAATGATTAACCTATTAAAATTAGAAGTTCTTGCGCAGTCGTAGGAGAAAATTCTTAGCGGGTCTGTAAACTGTTGGGTCGCCTTGAAATTTGGACAAATATAGGTCCAAAGATGACAGAAATTTGGCGATGATAGGACCGTTAAATTTTTTTATATATTATTTTTTGAATTAGCTACAGTTCTGGCCGTAAATTCCGGGTTTAATGTTGCGAATGGTGAAACAGTTTGGTTTCAAGAAACTTCGAGGCGATATAATGATATGCGTACCTTCGCGCATGGTGCTTGTGCGTATCACGTGTTGTGCACACATCATTCATAAGTAACCCTGAACAGTAACAAATGGAAAATTACACAATCTTGCTTGGTGCATACGTAAACAATCTCAGATGATCTTATCCTTAATTAAAAGGCAATCATTTCTTAACTATTATACCATTATTTATGTTTATTATTCGGGATGGATCTAGAATGAATTAACGAGCATCTAGGGTTAAAGTTTCACTATAAATACAATCCTAAACTCATTCATTCGACAACACGTTTTCTGTATTACTCGATTATCGATTGCATCCAGGAAACAACATTATTGTAACATGTATGTTTCATAAAAATAAACCCTATACAACAACCCTAGTGGCCATTATTGTGGAACTTGCCAGGTGGACTAGGTTTTAATTACCCTCTCGTAGATCCTCATCTCGACTAGGGTTATTCACGGTAAACTGGACCAAAGATTAAAACCGTATTGTCCTTAAACACTCTCACCTGGCACTCAACATGAATCTAGTTCTTGGGAAATATTTATGTTTAATCAAATGACGCGATCTGTGGGACCATAAATAGAACTGCATGAGAAGTTTGTACGTTACTGACGAATAATTATCAGACTTCTAATCTTTTTGTTTATGATTGTTTTTTGTGTAACTGGTAGCTATGGCAGGTAATCATAAATATGGTAACAATCACTCGTCTCGTTCCCAGGCAACTGGTCTGACGGGGCTGAAACAATCAACCAGGGAAAAGACACATGTCCAGAGCGAAGCTCCCGAGACAAGAATCAACAAGTTCATTGAAAAATTAACAATGTCATCAACTATAGTTCCTCCGACATCACAGGAGGTGCCACCAAAATCGCCTCCGCAAATATGTAGTAAATATTAGGCACGTGGTGATAAGGATGATCATGACGATGGTGAGGAAGAAATCCCAATTACTACAGTTGGGTCTATTCCCGTGTATTCCACGCCAAGGTCAACAATTCACACCAAGCGTGTGATGACACCAACTAGCATATGTGAATATCTTCCAGGTAAAAACATCGAAATCGGGAATCACACCGATGTCAGGACCCTCTTAGATAATGTGCGCTTACAGCTTGAAACATCGTCCATCCCCAAGTTTTCAACTCCGTTTACTCTAGGTACGTCGTCAGGGCACACTGAGGGTTCAGCAGAGGAGAGCAACAAAAAGAGTCAAGATGATTCGCTTGCGCTCTTGGCTCAGGCCGCTCCAGATAAATATGCTTCAGCCTTCCAAGTGCCAGATAAAAGTGGAGATGTACTAAATAACTTCTATTCGGGCATAATGGGCTGAAAGGTCAAACCCTTTATGGAAACTGCACCTACCAACGAAAGGTTTGTGACTCACATTGCCAACTACATGCCCGCATCTCCGCCAATCATTCCATTAACTATGGGATGGTATGATGGCACAACAGATCCCGATGATTTCTTACAAAGGTATGAGAACAGCGCGCATTCAAGTGTAATGATGAAACTAAGTGCCTGGAGTTTCAAACTCTACTGTAGGGGGTTACGAGGGAGTGGTTCAATAATCTATCGCTACCGCTCGTCAATTCTTACAGTGATATTCGGGCGCGCTTCTTGCTAAATTTTTATAATATTGCGAGAAAGATAACGCATGTGGAATGCCATGATATCAGGTAGGGGGCAAAGGAATCCCTGGGTCAAATCATTAACCGATACACCAAAGAGGTCGCAAAGATCCCAGGGTTGACCGAAAGTCACAAGGTATCTGGGTTCATACATGGGATGTGAAGAGACATGCATCTTACTTTATGGTAATGCTTGCGCATATAAGTTCCTGACACTCTAGTAGAAGCAATCAGAGAAGCGCACGAGCATATGCATGTGCGAGAAGATACCCCACACAATAGCGGTAAGAACTCTGATAATAGAGGAAGTAAATACGATGATTATTACCAGGGACAACCTCGTAGATCCAAGTGCAAGAGTGAAATCTACAAGCTACAATCAGGGTTATAGATCTTCAAGGTACAACAATAAGTTTCGCAAGTCTAACAATAGCGATCAAGGGAAAGGGCACTTTCCAAGTCAGAATTTTGCAATTATGCGTGAATTAACCAAGACACCAAAGGAAATCCTTGCAACCTAGCCAATTTCTCAGACATTTTCAGCGCCTCCAATGATGCCAGATTATGCAAGAAGGGATAAATCTAAATATTGTGAGTTCCATGATGATTATGTATATGAAATCGACAGATGCAAGACTTTTAAAGAAATGGTGATTTTTAAAGAAATGGTGATTGATTACCTTCGGAGAGGCGAGCTTAATTATCTAAAACCCGCAAAGAAACATGGATCTTCAACACAAAACAATGCAACAGAAAAAACCACTCCAAATCAGAAGAGTGTGGTGAGAAGGGTGCGAACAAGACGATAAATATGGTGTATGCGTGGCATACTGGCCAAAGATGCAAGGCGGAGTAGTTAAAGGAATGGAAGATAGTGCCCATATCTTTCCCTCCTATGCAGACAATTAATCCTTCGCATGCACCAATTATCATTAAAGGGCGCATTACTAATTGCGGGTATAATGTCAAGCGATTAAATGTCAACACTGGAAGCAGTGTTGATGTTATGTATGAGCATTGCTTCAGGAAGTTCCCCGAAGATATCAAATAGATAATGCGCGCCCCAACAACATTGTTATCAAGGTTCTCTGGGATGGCCATTGAGATGCGGTGAACTTGAATTAGATTTAGAAAATGACAACGACGCAACTCTCTCCCGAGCGGTTCTTATTGAATTTCGTGCGGTGCTCCTACTCTTGCTATAACGCGTTACTAGGAAGGGTCACCTTGCAGAAGTTTGGTGCAGTCCCTTCAACATTTCATGGTGTGGTCAAAATCCCTACCAAGCGAGGCATAGTGACCATCCAGCCAGAATCAGGAAGGGAGTTATTCTGCATCTATTGCCCTACCCGTACCGCTTCCAACAATTGATGAACATATTTGAAGTTGTTCTATCCCGGTTAATCCAAAGCATCCCGATAAGCGAATCCAAATTGGGGGCAACTTGTCTGATGAAATCAAAGCTAAGTTACCCGATATATTGATTTCCAATATGGATGTTTTCGCTTGGAACGAAGAGGCTATGTGAGGAGTTCCGCGCAAGATTGCTGAGCATAACTTAAATGCTAATCCAAGCCTAACTCCCGTGTTCCAGAAAAAGCTACCGATGGACCCTGAAGGAAGTGAGTGGTTGATGATGGAGGTTAATAAGTTGGTACATATAAACATAATGAGGGAGGTTCAATATCAGGCGTGGGTTGCAAACCCTGTGTTAGTAAAATTGACAGATGGGTCATGGCGCATGTACGTCGATTTCTAAGACATAAATAAAGCATGCCCAAAGGATAATTATCCTTTTCATAAGATCGATTAAAAGGTGGAATCACTCTCAGGTTTCAGGTTTAAATGCTTTTTGGATGCATACAAGGGCTACCACCAGATTCAAATGGCCAAGACAGACGAAGACAAAACCGCTTTCCACACTGATCAGGGTATTTACTGTTACACAAAGATGCCCTTTGGATTAAAGAACATGAGTGCCTCTTAGCAAAGGGTAGTCGATGCGACTTTCAACCTTGAAGCTTACGTAGATGAATTGGTCATTATAGTAACACCGAGGTTTAATTACTAGACGATATCCTTGAGACGTTTAACTCTTTGAAAAAAATCAATATGAAGCTCAATCTGGTAAAGTGTAGTTTTGGGGAAGAAGTGTAGTGACCCGAACTTTTCCATGTTTATATATATTAATTGAGATTGATATTTACATGATTAAATATTTCCAACATGTTAAGCAATCAAACTTGTTAAAACTTGATTAATTGAAATATGTTTCATATAGACAATTGGCCACCCAAGTTGACCGGTGATTCACGAACGTTAAAACTTGTAAAAACTATATGATGACATATATATGGATATATATATATAGTTAACATGATACTATGATAAGTAAACATATCATTAAGTATATTAATAATGAACTACATATGTAAAAATAAGACTACTAACTTAATGATTTTTAAACGAGACATATATGTAACGATTATCGTTGTAAAGACATTTAATGTATATATATCATATTAAGAGATATTCATACATGATAATATCATGATAATATAATAATTTAAAATCTCATTTGATATTATAAACATTGGGTTAACAACATTTAACAAGATCGTTAACCTAAAGGTTTCAAAACAACACTTACATGTAACGACTAACGATGACTTAACGACTCAGTTAAAATGTATATACAAGTAGTGTTTTAATATGTATTTATACACTTTTGAAAGACTTCAATACACTTATCAAAATACTTATACTTAACAAAAATGCTTACAATTATATCCTCGTTCAGTTTCATCAACAATTCTACTCGTATGCACCCGTATTCGTACTCGTACAATACACAGCTTTTAGATGTATGTACTATTGGTATATACACTCCAATGATCAGCTCTTAGCAGCCCATGTGAGTCACCTAACACATGTGGGAACCATCATTTGGCAACTAGCATGAAATATCTCATAAAATTACAAAAATATGAGTAATCATTCATGACTTATTTACATGAAAACAAAATTACATATCCTTTATATCTAATCCATACACCAACGACCAAAAACACCTACAAACACTTTCATTCTTCAATTTTCTTCATCTAATTGATCTCTCTCAAGTTCTATCTTCAAGTTCTAAGTGTTCTTCATATATTCTACAAGTTCTAGTTACATAAAATCAAGAATACTTTCAAGTTTGCTAGCTCACTTCCAATCTTGTAAGGTGATCATCCAACCTCAAGAAATCTTTGTTTCTTACAGTAGGTTATCATTCTAATACAAGGTAATAATCATATTCAAACTTTGGTTCAATTTCTATAACTATAACAATCTTATTTCAAGTGATGATCTTACTTGAACTTGTTTTCGTGTCATGATTCTGCTTCAAGAACTTCGAGCCATCCAAGGATCCGTTGAAGCTAGATCCATTTTTCTCTTTTCCAGTAGGTTTATCCAAGGAACTTAAGGTAGTAATGATGTTCATAACATCATTCGATTCATATATATAAAGCTATCTTATTCGAAGATTTAAACTTGTAATCACTAGAACATAGTTTAGTTAATTCTAAACTTGTTCGCAAACAAAAGTTAATCCTTCTAACTTGAATTTTAAAATCAACTAAACACATGTTCTATATCTATATTATATGCTAACTTAATGATTTAAAACCCAGAAACACGAAGAACACCGTAAAACCGGACATACGCCGTCGTAGTAACACCGCGGGCTGTTTTGGGTTTGATAATTAAAGACTATGATAAACTTTGATTTAAAAGTTGTTCTTCTGGGAAAATGATTTTTATTATGAACATGAAACTATATCCAAAAATTATGGTTAAACTCAAAGTGGAAGTATGTTTTCTAAAATGGTCATCTAGACGTCGTTCTTTCGACTGAAATGACTACCTTTACAAAAACGACTTGTAACTTATTTTTCTGACTATAAACCTATACTTTTTCTGTTTAGATTCATAAAATAGATTTCAATATGAAACCATAGCAATTTGATTCACTCAAAACGGATTTAAAATGAAGAAGTTATGGGTAAAACAAGATTGGATAATTTTTCTCATTTTAGCTACGTGAAAATTGGTAACAAATCTATTCCAACCATAACTTAATCAACTTGTATTGTATATTATGTAATCTTGAGATACCATAGACACGTATACAATGTTTCGACCTATCATGTCGACACATCTATATATATTTCTGAACAACCATAGACACTCTATATGTGAATGTTGGAGTTAGCTATACAGGGTTGAGGTTGATTCCAAAATATATATAGTTTGAGTTGTGATCAATACTGAGATACGTATACACTGGGTCGTGGATTGATTCAAGATAATATTTATCGATTTATTTCTGTACATCTAACTGTGGACAACTAGTTGTAGGTTACTAACGAGGACAGCTGACTTAATAAACTTAAAACATCAAAATATATTAAAAGTGTTGTAAATATATTTTAAACATACTTTGATATATATGTATATATTGTTATAGGTTCGTGAATCAACCAGTGGCCAAGTCTTACTTCCCGACGAAGTAAAAATCTGTGAAAGTGAGTTATAGTCCCACTTTTAAAATCTAATATTTTTGGGATGAGAATACATGCAGGTTTTACAAATGATTTACAAAATAGACACAAGTACGTGAAACTACATTCTATGGTTGAATTATCGAAATCGAATATGCCCCTTTTTATTAAGTCTGGTAATCTAAGAATTAGGGAACAGACACCCTAATTGACGCGAATCCTAAAGATAGATCTATTGGGCCTAACAAACCCCATCCAAAGTACCGGATGCTTTAGTACTTCGAAATTTATATCATATCCGAAGGGTGTCCCAAAATGATGGGGATATTCTTATATATGCATCTTGTTAATGTCGGTTACCAGGTGTTCACCATATGAATGATTTTTATCTCTATGTATGGGATGTGTATTGAAATATGAAATCTTGTGGTCTATTATTATGATTTGATATATATAGGTTAAACCTATAACTCACCAACATTTTTGTTGATGTTTTAAGCATGTTTATTCTCAGGTGATTATTAAGAGCTTCCGCTGTAGCATACTTAAATAAGGACGAGATTTGGAGTCCATGCTTGTATGATATTGTGTAAAAACTGCATTCAAGAAACTTATTTTGTTGTAACATATTTGTATTGTAAACCATTATGTAATGGTCGTGTGTAAACAGGATATTTTAGATTATCATTATTTGATAATCTACGTAAAGCTTTTTAAACCTTTATTGATGAAATAAAGGTTATGGTTTGTTTTAAAATGAATGCAGTCTTTGAAAAACGTCTCATATAGAGGTCAAAACCTCGCAACGAAATCAATTAATATGGAACGTTTTTAATCAATAAGAACGGGACATTTCAGTTGGTATCCGAGCGTTGGTCTTAGAGAACCAGAATTTTGCATTAGTGTGTCTTATCGAGTTTGTTAGGATGCATTAGTGAGTCTGGACTTCGACCGTGTTTACTTGAAAAATGATTGCTTAACAAATTTTGTTGGAAACTATATATTTTTAACATGTGAATATTATGTGATATATTAATCTCTTAACGCGTTTGATATAATGTGATAGATGTCTACCTCTAGAACAAGTCCCATTGACTCACCTAATAATAATGAAGATTCAAATGTAAATTGGAATGATTCGTGGACTGATTCACAAGTTCCCGAAGAGGAACCGGAAGAAGAGTCGGAACCGGAAGAAGAATCGGAACCGGAAGAAGAATCGGAACCGGATGAAGAAATAGAACCGGTGGGGGAAATAATAAAACGGTTAAGTAAAAGAAAATCCTCAACCAACCGACCAAGGTTAATTATGGTCAATGGTGTTTCCGCCAAGGAAGCAAAATATTGGGAGGATTACCAATTCTCCGATGAATCGGATTCCGACGAGAATTCCGATGATGTTATAGAAATTACCCCAACTGAATTTAAAAAGGAAAAAGAAAATAATAAGGGAAAGGGCATAAAAATAGAGAAATCTAATTCCAACCTCGATGAACTTTATATGTATCGTCAACCCCTGAAGTCTTTAAGTTGTAACAATGACCCGGGAACCTCTAAACCACCAGGTTTTTCTAAACCAATGTGGAAAACGACGGCTCGTATTAGGGGAACATCATATATCCCTAGCAACTTGGCAAAATGAACCAAAACCGAAGAAGAAGAAACAAGCGAGTCGGAATAAGATAGTTGTATTCGTGTGGTGTAATATAGTGTGCTTATGCTTTATGATATATGTAAAAATTGCTTGTATTAATAAGTATTTTTTTTTTATGAATCTAACTCTTGTCTATTTTACAGTATAAAAACACAAAATGGATAGACAACCCAATATTTTAAGAGACCTACCCGGAGACATGATTGATGAAATCTTGTCTAGAGTCGGTCAGAATTCTTCGGCACAACTATTTAAGGCAAGATCAGTTTGTAAGACATTCGAAGAACATTCCAAGAATGCCTTGGTTTATAAAAGGCTTTCGTTCGAAAGATGGGGGATATCACATTGGGAAATCCATAAGTTATGATGTGTTTACTTTGACGCATATATTGCGGGGAACCCAAATGCTATTTTACGCAATGGGTTAAGAAATTATTTTGACTCAATATATCCGAATATTGGACTTCGTGATTTAGAAAAAGCGGCTAACATGCAACATAAAGAAGCATGTTATGCTTACGGATTAGTAATGTTCGCTTCTCACCAAAGTGAGAACAAGAACATCGGGCTACAACTATTAAACAAAACGTTTCCACAAGTGACGGAGTCTGTAATTGGGGTAAGAAATGAGGTTTTTAGATTGTTACGGGACTGTTGGACATTACGTAACCCTCGTCCCTTTGACGACGTTACAACACGCTGTCTTATCAATGGCCATAACGGTTATGTTCCACAAGACCAAGGATGGGAAGTAATCCTAGTAAAACCAGAATGCATGACTTGTTTCTGGACGTATGAATTACGTGTCTTTATTGCCTTTGCTGAACGACTTGTGTACTAGCTAGAATTATCTTCACAACCATCTTGTATCTAATTTATTGTGTGCTATATTTCATGCTATATGTAAAATAAGCGGTATTGTAAGTTTGTAAAATATTGTGTAAAAGTTTGAACGCGAAATATTATTATAATCAGTTTTTCATATAGAATTGTAGCAGTTGAATTGTATATTAGCTACTAAGTATGAACTTAACGGGTAGGTACTACCCGAATTTAAACTTATAAAACGCTAATATGAAGAAAAAGCTTTTATAAATGAGTTCATATTATGCTACGAAATACTATTAACTACTCTTAATATTCTGTATGATTAACTTGTTCCATTTGACTATTTTGAAGGAAATGGCACCGACTACTCGACACACCGTGAATATGAATGAAGAGGAATTCCATACTTTTCTAGCTTCAAACATAGCCGCAGTACAGGCTGCGCTACATACCAATAATAACCTTGGATATAGCAGTACAGGAAATCGTGTAGGATGCACCTACAAAAAATTCACTGCCTGCAAACCTTTGGAATTTGATGGAACCGAAGGACCGATCGGATTGAAATGGTGGACCGAGAAGGTCGAATCGGTGTTTGCCATAAGTAAGTGTACTGAAGAGGACAAAGTGAAGTACGCTACGCATACCTTCACAGGTTCTGCGTTAACATGGTGGAATACCTATCTAGAGCAAGTGGGACAAGACGATCCGTACGCACTACCGTGGTCAGCATTCAAGCACTTGATGAACGAGAAGTACCGTCCCAGAACCGAGGTCAATAAGCTCAAGACAGAACTTAGAGGGTTACGAACCCAAGGATTTGATATTACCACGTACGAAAGACGATTCACAGAATTGTGCCTATTGTGTCCGGGAGCATTCGAAGATGAGGAAGAGAAGATCGACGCGTTTGTGAAAGGATTACCGGAAAGAATCCAAGAAGATATAAGTTCACACGAGCCCGCTTCCATACAACAGGCATGTAGAATGGCTCACAAACTAGTGAACTAGATTGAAGAAAGAATTAAAGAACAGACTGCTGAAGAGGCCAATGTGAAGCAAGTCAAAAGAAAGTGGGAGGAAAACGGTGATAAGAATCACCAATACAACAACAACAGCAATTACAACAATAATCGCAACAATTATCCCAACAATCGCAGCATCAATCGCAACTAAAACAAACGGCCCAACAACAACAACAACAACAACAATAGCAACTACAACAATCATCCCAACAACAATAATAACCGCAACAACAACAACAATCAGAAGCAGCTATGCCAAAGGTGTGAAAAGTATCACTCGGGGTTCTGCACCAAATTTTGCAACAAGTGTAAAA
The DNA here is from genome assembly GCF_046630445.1 of Rutidosis leptorrhynchoides. NCBI lineage: Eukaryota > Viridiplantae > Streptophyta > Magnoliopsida > Asterales > Asteraceae > Rutidosis > Rutidosis leptorrhynchoides. The sequence goes on from NC_092337.1 coordinate 343,214,818, forward strand.
GAAATGGTCATAGCGCGGCGAAGTGTGAGGTCTACGGACCAGGGGTTAATAGAACGAAAGGAACAAATGGTGTTAGAACGAGTAATGGCGGAGCAAGTAGTGTCGGAGCAAGTTATGCCAATGTAGTTTGTTATAAATGTGGAAAACCGGGCCACATTATTAGAAATTGCCCGAACCAGGAGAACACGAATGGACAAGGCCGCGGAAGAGTTTTCAATATTAATGCGGCAGAGGCACAGGAAGACCCGGAGCTTGTTACGGGTACGTTTCTTATTGACAATAAATCTGCTTACGTTTTATTTGATTCGGGTGCGGATAGAAGCTATATGAGTAGAGATTTTTGTGCTAAATTAAGTTGTCCATTGACGCCTTTGGATAGTAAATTTTTACTTGAATTAGCAAATGGTAAATTAATTTCAGCAGATAATATATGTCGGAATCGAGAAATTAAACTGGTTAGCGAAACATTTAAGATTGATTTGATACCAGTAGAGTTAGGGAGTTTTGATGTGATAATCGGTATGGACTGGTTGAAATAAGTGAAAGCAGAGATCGTTTGTTACAAAAATGCAATTCGCATTATACGAGAAAAAGGAAAACCCTTAATGGTGTACGGAGAAAAGGGCAACACGAAGCTACATCTTATTAGTAATTTGAAGGCACAAAAACTAATAAGAAAAGGTTGCTATGCTGTTCTAGCACACGTCGAGAAAGTACAAACTGAAGAAAAGAGCATCAATGATGTTCCCATTGCAAAAGAATTTCCCGATGTATTTCCGAAAGAATTACCGGGATTACCCCCACATAGATCCGTTGAATTTCAAATAGATCTTGTACCAGGATCTGCACCAATAGCTCGTGCTCCTTACAGACTCGCACCTAGCAAGATGACAGAACTGCAAAGCCAATTACAAGAACTTTTAGAGCGTGGTTTCATTCGACCAAGCACATCACCGTGGGGAGCTCCTGTTTTGTTTGTCAAGAAGAAAGATGGTACATTCAGGTTGTGTATCGACTACCGAGAGTTGAACAAACTTACCATCAAGAACCGCTACCCACTATCGAGAATCGACGACTTATTTGATCAACTACAAGGCTCGTCTGTTTATTCAAAGATTGACTTACGTTCCGGGTATCATCAAATGCGGGTGAAAGAAGATGATATTCCAAAGACTGCTTTCAGAACGCGTTACGGTCATTACGAATTTATGGTCATGCCATTTGGTTTAACTAATGCACCAGCTGTGTTCATGGACCTTATGAACCAAGTGTGTGGACCATACCTTGACAAGTTTCTCATTGTTTTCATTGATGACATACTTATTTACTCAAAGAATGACCAAGAACACGGTGAACATTTGAGAAAGGTGTTAGAAGTATTGAGGAAGGAAGAATTGTACGCTAAGTTTTCAAAGTGTGCATTTTGGTTGGAAGAAGTTCAATTCCTCGGTCACATAGTGAACAAAGAAGGTATTAAGGTGGATCCGGCAAAGATAGAAACTGTTGAAAAGTGGGAAACCCCAAAAACTCCGAAACACATACGCCAGTTTTTAGGACTAGCTGATTACTACAGAAGGTTCATCCAAGACTTTTCCAGAATAGCAAAACCCTTGACTGTATTAACGCATAAAGGGAAGAAATTTGAATGGAATGATGAACAAGAGAAAGTGTTTCAGTTATTGAAGAAAAAGCTAACTACGGCACCTATATTGTCATTGCCTGAAGGGAATGATGATTTTGTGATTTATTGTCATGCATCAAAGCAAGGTCTCGGTTGTGTATTAATGCAACGAACGAAGGTGATTGCTTATGCGTCTAGACAATTGAAGATTCACGAAAAAAATTATACGATGCATGATTTGGAATTAGGCGCGGTTGTTTTTGCATTAAAGACTTGGAGGCACTACTTATATGGGGTCAAAAGTATTATATATACCGACCACAAAAGTATTCAACACATATTTAATCAGAAACAACTGAATATGAGGCAGCGTAGGTGGATTGAATTATTGAATGATTACGACTTTGAGATTCGTTACCACCCGGGGAAGGCAAATGTGGTAGCCGATGCCTTGAGCAGGAAGGACAGAGAACCCATTCGAGTAAAATCTATGAATATAATGATTCATAATAACCTTACTACTCAAATAAAGGAGGCGCAACAAGGAGTTTTAAAAGAGGGAAATTTAAAGGATGAAATACCAAAAGGATCGGAGAAGCATCTTAATATTCGGGAAGACGGAACCCGGTATAGGGCTGAAAGGATTTGGGTACTAAAATTTGGAGATATGAGAGAAATGGTACTTAGAGAAGCTCATAAAACCAGATACTCAATACATCCTGGAACGGGGAAGATGTACAAGGATCTCAAGAAACATTTTTGGTGGCCGGGTATGAAAGCCGATGTTGCTAAATACGTAGGAGAATGTTTGACGTGTTCTAAGGTCAAAGCTGAGCATCAGAATCCATCAGGTCTACTTCAACAACCCAAAATCCCGGAATGGAAATGGGAAAACATTACCATGGATTTCATCACTAAATTACCAAGGACTGCAAGTGGTTTTGTTATTATTTGGGTAATAGTTGATCATCTCACCAAATCAGCACACTTCCTGCCAATAAGAGAAGATGACAAGATGGAGAAGTTAGCACGACTGTATTTGAAGGAAGTCGTCTCCAGACATGGAATACCAATCTCTATTATCTCTGATAGGGATGGCAGATTTATTTCAAGATTCTGGCAGACATTACAGCAAGCATTAGGAACTCGTCTAGACATGAGTACTGCCTATCATCCACAAACTGATGGGCAGAGCGAAAGGACGATACAAGCGCTTGAAGACATGCTATGAGCATGTGTTATTGATTTCGGAAACAGTTGGGATCAACATCTACCGTTAGCAGAATTTTCCTACAACAACAGCTACCATTCAAGCATTGAGATGGCGCCGTTTGAAGCACTTTATGGTAGAAAGTGCAGGTCTCCGATTAGTTGGAGTGAAGTGGGGGATAGACAGATTACGGGTCCGGAGATTATACAAGAAACTACCGAGAAGATCATCCAAATTCAACAACGGTTGAAAACCGCCGAAAGTCGACAAAAGAGCTACGCTGACATTAAAAGAAAAGATATAGAATTTGAAATTGGAGAGATGGTCATGCTTAAAGTTGCACCTTGGAAAGGCGTTGTTCGATTTGGTAAACGAGGAAAATTAAATCCAAGGTATATTGGACCATTCAAGATTATTGATCGTGTCGGACCAGTAGCTTACCGACTTGAGTTACCTCAACAACTCGCGGCTGTACATAACACTTTCCACGTCTCGAATTTGAAGAAATGTTTTGCTAAAGAAGATCTCACTATTCCGTTAGATGAAATCCAAATCAACGAAAAACTTCAATTCATCGAAGAACCCGTCAAAATAATGGATCGTGAGGTTAAAAGACTTAAGCAAAACAAGATACCAATTGTTAAGGTTCGATGGAATGCTCGTAGAGAACCCGAGTTCACCTGGGAGCGTGAAGATCAGATGAAGAAGAAATACCCGCATCTATTTCCAGAAGATTCGTCAACACCTTCAACAGCTTAAAATTTCGGGACGAAATTTATTTAACGGGTAGGTACTGTAGTGACCCGAACTTTTCCATGTTTATATATATTAATTGAGATTGATATTTACATGATTAAATGTTTCCAACATGTTAAGCAATCAAACTTGTTAAGACTTGATTAATTGAAATATGTTTCATATAGACAATTGGCCACCCAAGTTGACCGGTGATTCACGAACGTTAAAACTTGTAAAAACTATATGATGACATATATATGGATATATATATATATATATATATATATATATATATATATATATATATATATATATATATATATATATATATATATATATATATATATATATATATATATATAGTTAACATGATACTATGATAAGTAAACATATCATTAAGTATATTAACAATGAACTACATATGTAAAAACAAGACTACTAACTTAATGATTTTTAAACGAGACATATATGTAACGATTATCGTTGTAAAGACATTTAATGTATATATATCATATTAAGAGATATTCATACATGATAATATCATGATAATATAATAATTTAAAATCTCATTTGATATTATAAACATTGGGTTAACAACATTTAACAAGATCGTTAACCTAAAGGTTTCAAAACAACACTTACATGTAACGACTAACGATGACTTAACGACTCAGTTAAAATGTATATACAAGTAGTGTTTTAATATGTATTTATACACTTTTGAAAGACTTCAATACACTTATCAAAATACTTCTACTTAACAAAAATGCTTACAATTACATCCTCGTTCAGTTTCATCAACAATTCTACTCGTATGCACCCGTATTCGTACTCGTACAATACACAGCTTTTAGATGTATGTACTATTGGTATATACACTCCAATGATCAGCTCTTAGTAGCCCATGTGAGTCACCTAACACATGTGGGAACCATCATTTGGCAACTAGCATGAAATATCTCATAAAATTACAAAAATATGAGTAATCATTCATGACTTATTTACATGAAAACAAAATTACATATCCTTTATATCTAATCCATACACCAACGACCAAAAACACCTACAAACACTTTCATTCTTCAATTTTCTTCATCTAATTGATCTCTCTCAAGTTCTATCTTCAAGTTCTAAGTGTTCTTCATATATTCTACAAGTTCTAGTTACATAAAATCAAGAATACTTTCAAGTTTGCTAGCTCACTTCCAATCTTGTAAGGTGATCATCCAACCTCAAGAAATCTTTATTTCTTACAGTAGGTTATCATTCTAATATAAGGTAATAATCATATTCAAACTTTGGTTCAATTTCTATAACTATAACAATCTTATTTCAAGTGATGATCTTACTTGAACTTGTTTTCGTGTCATGATTCTGCTTCAAGAACTTCGAGCCATCCAAGGATCCGTTGAAGCTAGATCCATTTTTCTCTTTTCCAGTAGGTTTATCAAAGGAACTTAAGGTAGTAATGATGTTCATAACATCATTCGATTCATATATATAAAGCTATCTTATTCGAAGATTTAAACTTGTAATCACTAGAACATAGTTTAGTTAATTCTAAACTTGTTCGCAAACAAAAGTTAATCCTTCTAACTTGACTTTTAAAATCAACTAAACACATGTTCTATATCTATATGATATGCTAACTTAATGATTTAAAACCCGGAAACACGAAGAACACCGTAAAACCGGACATACGCCGTCGTAGTAACACCGCGGGCTGTTTTGGGTTTGATAATTAAAGACTATGATAAACTTTGATTTAAAAGTTGTTCTTCTGGGAAAATGATTTTTATTATGAACATGAAACTATATCCAAAAATTATGGTTAAACTCAAAGTGGAAGTATGTTTTCTAAAATGGTCATCTAGACGTCGTTCTTTCGACTGAAATGACTACCTTTACAAAAACGACTTGTAACTTATTTTTCTGACTATAAACCTATACTTTTTATGTTTAGATTCATAAAATAGAGTTCAATATGAAACCATAGCAATTTGATTCACTCAAAACGGATTTAAAATGAAGAAGTTATGGGTAAAACAAGATTGGATAATTTTTCTCATTTTAGCGCTCAAAACGGATTTAAAATGAAGAAGTTATGGGTAAAACGAAGAAAGATTTTCTGGAAATGAAGGCGCTCTTGAAAAAATTGCCTACTTTAACTGCGCTTATTGCAGGGGACACGTTGATGCTATATCTTGCGACTTCTAAGGAGGCAATAAGTTCCATCCTCGTCGAAGATAGGGGCAGGTATGTCTCATGCATTTATGCACTTGCATTTATATTGTTTATATATATGATGTATGTGTGTATGCCTTCTATTCTTATGAGGCATGTACAAATTCCTGTATACTTTGTTAGCAAGGCACTTAGTGGAAGCGAGGTTAACTATCCACCTATCAAAAAGATGGTATACGCACTAGTATACACAGTTCGTCGGTTGCGCAGGTACTTTCAGGCGCATCCCATCATGGTGTTAACCGATCAGCCAATAAGACAGGTATAAGTCGCGATGTGCGCTTCTTGATTACTTACATTCGTAATTTATAAGACGCATAATGAACGCGCATGAGTTAATTACGAATTTCTGATAAGTGCTATGTAAAACAAAACAGGTGTTGTACAATCCTGAGGTTTCTGGTAGATTGGCTAAATGGCTATAGAAATAGAATTGGGAGAACATGAGATAAACTATTTTCCACGCACTGCGGTTAAAGGGCCAAATACTGGTAGATTACTTGGCCGAAACAACAATTGAAGTAAAGGCACTTACAGAAAGCACGGTAATATAACCTGTCGAAAGTCAATCATGGGAGTTGTATACTGGCGGTGCTTGCGGCGTAGAAGGCGTAGGCGCCGGGCTAGTCCTCACAAGTCCTGGTGGGAAGAGCATACTTACGTGCTATGGTTTATGTTCGGTACGACAAATAACGAGTCAGAGTATGAAGCATTGCTTTCAAGAATGCGTATAGCACATAAGATTGGTATAAATATCTGGATATGTATGTTGACTCATAGTTAGTCGCAAACCAGGTTAATGGGTTGTTCGAGGCACATGATACCTCCATGCAAAGCTATCTGGAGTTAGTGCATAAGTTGGCCGATGAATTTGATATATTCAGGCTAACATAAGTGCCAGAGGGCCAAACCAGAAATCGGATGCACTTAGAAAGCTAGCGGCTCTAGCATTTGATCATATGCACAAGAATGTATGGGTAGAAGAGTTAACAGAAAAATATATCGAAGAAAAGGTTACAGTCGCTCCAATTGAGGAAGAGCACTCGAACTGGATGACACCTTTTGTAAAGTTTCTAACAGAAGGTGTGCTCCCAGCAGATGAGAAAGAAGAGTGGAAAATACGCATGAAGGCCCCAATGTACGCCTTAACAGATGGGGCATTATACAAAAAGTCCTTTCTAGGGCGAAGGTTTCTATGTGTTGGTCCAAAACAGGCTAAAGAGGTGCTTAGAGAAGTCTATTACGGATACTGCGCATTACATTCATGATACATAATAATCGTCGCGAAAGTTATGCGCATAGGGTATTACTGGCCCACAATCCATAGTGATGCAGTAGAAGTTGTAAGGACATGTTAGTCATGCCAACAACACGCGCCAGTGAAACAACCCAACCCGTATTTAAACCGGCCCATTTTTTTATAATACAATAATATCGTTAATATTTAGGTCCAATTATGTTCCCAAAAACATCTTTAATACAATAGTAAGTTTAATAACTTTAAAACATTTAATACATAAGTTGAAACACAAATGACCATACAACCCGAGACCCGTTTGACATAACCAAAAGATACTAATAAGTTTTTCAACAAAAACACCGAGCATGGTGATTGGGAACGCTACCCAATCCTAATCAAAAGTCTTCTAAGCATCACAAGCTAGCTCACTAGTCCCCACGCTTACCCTTGCCACGTCCGCCTTGCAAATCTATAAAAATGTAAACAACGAGAGGGTAAGCTAACGCTTAGTGAGTGAAAGTATACTACATATATATATATATATATATATATATATATATGCATAAAATGGACACGCCACACTATAATAAACAAATAGCACATACAGGTGCATCTAAGCATAAAGGCAAGCTAATCTAAGCATACCGTACGATCGCTATACAACAAGCTAATAACATCAACAATATGAGTACACCAACGACGATGTGTACAACGCCAATAAGCTACACCCGGAGGGTTAGCTACATCACGACAATACATCAATATACATATAACAAAGTGTAAACTGTCCAAGATTAACCCCTTAACCCAATACCGAAAGTCAATTACCAAAATGAAGATTGGCCGAACTACACGAGCCTTAGTAAATCTGCACCACACGAGACTACTATCTTCATTACCACCACAACATCGAGGTTGGCCGAAACTACACGAGCCCTAGTGAATCCGCACCACACGAGACCACTACCTCAATAAGATGACCGAAACTACACACATCATCGTGAATCCGCATCCACACGTGATTCACTTCCCAAATCAAAACCCACATCATCGGGGTTACTCAACCGTAACTCAATACCAATCCAACTACATCGGGATTATATAACTCCACATCACAAGTCCATGTGATAACGTACAAACGAAGTGTGTACCTCGCCAAAGGTGGTCAACCAAAACGCACAACCGTGCCCATTGGACCTATACACAAGTCCATCAAATCCACCTATATGTGAAGTGAGCTCTATAGTCGAGAATCACTTCACTCGACCCGCACCCATCCTATACATACATATGCAGATAGTATATTAACACTCACCTTGAAGTCTTGATGGATGCCAAACCAAAATCCACAAACGCCAATGGAACGTACCTATTCAATTATCACATAATAAATAACACAATTAGGGTGGATTACAAATCAACCCATATTGATAACTAGTGCAAATTCGACCCAAATCCACTTTCAAGCTCAAACCACGCCCAAACTAACCAATAGTCACTAACACAAGTGAGAATGGTCCTAATACACCAATCAAACCCAATTATAAGCGTTAAACACCTATCTTGCCCAAATTGACACATAAACCCTAATTTTGACCCATTTCAAAATTAGTCAACCCAAATACACCCAAATGGTTTCCACTACTTCCATAATCACTAACACTAGTGATTATATACCAATTACAAGCCTTAAACATGGTTAAATCAACAACTAACCTAAAACAAGCCAAGTATCAAAAATAAAAAGTTTCCATAAACCCTCTTCATCATCTAAACGGGTTTTACAACTAACAAGCTCAAAACCCTAACATTGAATCTCAAATCAAATAATGAAACTCGGAGTTAGAACTTACCAATACCACCAAAATGACGCCGTTGATGAGTGAAACAACTTTAACACTTGAGGTTTGACCCGAAACACCCTTCTTCTTCTCCAAATGGAGATCTCTCTCTCTCTAAACTCTCTCCTCTCTCTAGGGTTTGAAGGTGAGAGTGTTGGTGGGTGAAAATGTGGATAAGATAAGCCTTGAATCAGTCTTATGGCTCTAAAACTGGCCATAGGTGAAATTACTAAAACACCCCCAAAATATTTCATTAAAATGGATTAAAAATGACAATACATCGACAATTGTCGCGTTTCGTGACACCTTGTCGCGTTTCGCGATGCCAGGACGTGACAAGACCTACTAAAATACGATATAGTGATCAGATCTCGAATAAATTAGCCGTCACGTTTTGATCATGTTTGTCACGGATCGTGACAACCCGAAACGCGATATACTTGCTTGAAACACGATAATACCAGCTTTTAGAAGTTCAGGGACTGAAATTGATAGATTCTGATTCTGATGTAAATTCGAAAAATGCATAAGTGTTAGGATGAGTTTTAGTGGCGCTTTCTGGTGCACACATTTACTGACACTTTTAGGAACATTTTCTGATGCATTAAAAATTTAGGGTGTTACAACTCTCCCCTACTTAGATTCGATCACGTCCTCGTGATCCTAGTCACTTAACCGATCGGACTCGCACTCTATGGTCCTCAAACAAACGTTACAATCCAACTTCCACCACATTACAAATTAACCCGAAGATTATTCCATTGACTAAATACACACTTGCACGCATTCCGAAGCGTGCAACACATACAACATTCGAAGTCTATAACAATCACTTAAAATACGCAGAATCGCCACGTATTCTTCCAACTACTCTAGGCAATTCTTCTCAAAGAGTCACCTTTAACAACTAAATCGTCACCCGTGATTTATTGAATCCGTAAATCCGAGCACTAAAACTTGCTCAATTCCTCACATCGGGAAAACTCAACCAATCTCGTACCGAGATATCAACTCCTAGCGTACCCATACCAAGCACATTGGTAGTCACAACCACATACCAAAACAAGGTTAACAACCAAACTGATGAAGACCAAATCAAAGCGAATCCTTACGGATAAGACTTACCACTTAACATCCCTTGTAGTGCGCAACACGACCAATATGCAACTATCATAAAATCGTAAGCAAATGACTAAATCCGCTAGCGCCCCAAACGACTATGGCAACGCAAATCTCAAGGTGTAAAAAAATGGCTATTGTCACACCCTCAACAATCATGTGAGCGAAACACGGCTATCGCATCACTAATCATATAACATGGTCCTCATGATCCCACCATCGGCGTATAAAATAACCAATAGTTCTCAAATCCAACAACATGAAGGCTGGCTGAAACTACATGTGCCTTAGTGAATCCGCACCACACGCGACTCACTGCCTTCACCGCAACAACAATCGGGATTGGCTGAACTACACGCTCCCTAGTGAATCCGAACTTATCATGACCCGTCCTAATCCATCTGGATGAATACATTACATTTGGTTACATCGCGAGGTACTTGACCTCTATATGATACATTTTACAAGCATTGCATTCATTTTTGAAAAGATAAACTTTCATTATATCGAAAGTTGACAGCATGCATACCATTTCATAATGTATCCAACTATAATTGACTTAATAATAATCTTGATGAACTCAACGACTCGAACGCAACGTCTTTTGAAATATGTCATTAATGACTCCAAGTAATATCTCTAAAATGAGCAAATGCACAGCGGAAGATTTCTTTCATACCTGAGAATAAACATGCTTTCAAGTGTCAACCAAAAGGTTGGTGAGTTCATAGGTTTATCATAAAACAATAAAATTCATCATTTTGATAGACCACAAGATTTAAATCCTGCATGGTACAAATGGGCCCGAATCCTATACCCACCTGTAATGTACATGTGATATCTTTTAAATACAGTACACCTTTCTCGTGTACGAAATCATCTTTCATAAATCTTAGTAACCGTACACATATCTTATGCACAAAAATAACATACACATAACCTGTGTATAAAATCATTCTCTCTATACATAACATTCACTTTTCATTGCTTTCATAGCTTGGCTTGGTAACCGACCTTAACATATAATGCGCATAATAATATCCTCAAAATAGAACATCTCGTCTGTATAATAATCGTATAAACTTCGAAGTACTAAACACCACGCCCACTAGCCCTTCCGTCTAGTGAACATTCTGGGTGGGGGTGTTAAATCCGATAGCTACCTTTAGGATTCGTGTCAATTAGGTGTGCACTAATTCTCAAAATTAGTGATGTTCCCTAATTCTTAGGTTACCAAGCAATAATAATCAGGGGAAAAATATTCATATCATTGTGGCAATTATCACGTCTACATAATTTAATGGTGGCAATTATCACGTCCACATAATTCATTCGAGAAATGTTTTGCTTGTGTCTATCTCGTCAAATATTTATAAAAGCATTTCATGTATTCGCAGCTCAAAATATATTTCAAAAGTATTTAATAAAGTAGTTGTAAAAGTGGCGCATGTATTCTCAGTCCCAAAAATGTAAAGAGTAAAAGGGAATCAAATGAACTCACCTAATGTATTTTGTAGTAAAAATACATATGACAAAACTGAATAATGTAGGGTTGGCCTTGGATTCACGAACCTATATCAATTGTATATATTAACACATAGAATCAAATAATCCTATTAATTATATAATATTTATATATTAATATTGTAGTTATATAAAATTTATACTAAATCTTTATGTAAGTATATATATATATATATATATATATATATATATATATATATATATATATATATATATATTATTTATATCTTATATCTTAAATTATATGTTATCTATGTTTATTCTGTATATATATATATATATATATATATATATATATATATATATATATATATATATATATATATATATATATTTAAAATAATTAATGTATATATATATATATATATATATATATATATATATATATATATATATATATATATATATATATATATATATATATATATATATATATATATATATATATATAACTATTATTATATCAAAATCAATAATTTGCTATATATAATAATAATATCAGTTGTAATAATAATAACAATATTAATGATAAAAATAGTAATAATAAATAAAATAATAAAAATGATAAAAATCATGATAGTAATAAAATAATGATAGTTTTTATAAATATGTTAATTTTAGTAATAATGATAATTCTAAATAAAATGATGTTTTTAATTATAATGATAATTATAATAAAGATGAAAATTTCAATAATAATAATAATAATACTAATAATAATACTAATGTCTAAAAATGATAAATAATACTAATAATGTTAATACTAATAGTAGTAGTAGTAGTAGTAGTAGTAATAATAATAATAATAATAATAATAATAATAATAATAATAATAATAATAATAACAATGATTTTAAAATTATTAACTACCTTAGAAACCCTTTTTAAAAAGAAATTTCACCAAGTAGGGATCGAACCCGAGACCTCTAGTTCACCAAACATTCCACTAAACCATTCCTCTGTCTCATTTTATCTGATTTAATTCACAGCTTAGTTTATTTAACCTATGATTCGTTTTCTACTTCTTTATCAAACCCAAATGGCCCAAGTTAAAAATACAGCCCAGCAGATAAAGGAAATCTCGGCCCACTAATAAATATCTTGATCTTTTACGGCCCAATACTTGTAACGCATTTAATCAAACTGATACTTTAATAATTTATCTGTATACTTCGATGGATAACCTAGTAACCAGCAGCGAATAAAAAACAATTGACTGACTTTGGCTTATCATCATCATTATAATCACACCATCACCATCATCATCATCATCATCCTAATCATATTCATCATCCTATTGTAACATCGTTATCACTATATCAATTCACTGTAACCTCCTTTTCCTGACTTTATCATTATGATTACTAAAAAAAAAAAATGAACGTCCCTCTAAGTAATCTCTTTCGGTCAGCCACCATGTCCCACTATGATCCACTTGCTTATATGAAATTGTTGTATACCATACTATATTAACAAGTTGTTAAAACTCCAATTAAATATGTGTACTACTACTTCTTCCTTCTTTTGTTTCTTAAAATTTTGGTTCGTACTTAAAGAAACTATCAGGTGGCCTTGTGCTGCTCGAACAACGGTTAACAGGAAACAGAAGCATCTAACAACGGTTCATGTGGTGATGAACTTGAAAACAAAACAGTAGCAGTGGTCTTGTTCGGTTGGTGTTGCATCGAATAGAAACACAAGAAAATAACTGCACTGTAACAGTGGCAGTTTGAATAGGTTACAAGTACAGTAGCAGTAACATCAATAGATGGGTTTTGGGATGCTTGATCGAAGATGAAAACAGAAACAAATAAAAAAATTGTAGCAACACCAAAACAGTGGTATTCTATGATGGTTTCGATGGTGGTTGTAGACCCACTGTTAATAGCACATCACGATGGAGTTTAGGCGGCGCTTTATGGTGATGGAAGGTGGTTGTTCAAAGTTAGAAGGATAGTGATTTCAGACAGAAACAGAAACAATTCAGAAGTTGCTAATAACAGAAATATTGCAGGCTCAATGATTAATTGATGAAGGTGGTTTTGCAACGGTTTGAACAGGAAGAAGTACAGTAGTAGTTTTTCGTAGTTGATGGTGGTTTGGTTCTAAAAAGGTGGTGGGTTATGTGTAGGTCTCGTTCGGAATGTAAACAGAAAATAGAAATTATAACCTATAGTACCTAGGTGGTGATTATGGTGGTGATTCATGTGAAGTAGGTGTTTGTCTATTGAGATTAAAAGAGAGAGAGTGAGAGAGCAAGAGAAGAGATATAGTGGTTACCGTGTTCTTGATGATGGTTGAATAAGTGTTGTCATTGTGAGTTGTAATTATCGTCGATAGATTTCAAAAGAATACTCTGTTAGATGTTTGAGTGAGATGCGTAAAGGTTATAAGGTGGTGATACGGATGGTTGTTTGATGGGTGAAGAAGGAAGATGGCGGCTGTGATGGTAATTGGGGAGGTGTGATGGTTTTGTTTGTTATGGTTTATGGGTTCATGAAGAAGAATGAAGGTTCAGTGGTTTAATGGGTGTTGATCGAATAAACGTAAATAAACACAAAGTGGTTCTCATTTGGAAGTGTGTGTGGATGCTGTAAGTCTCTAAAGGTGATGGTCTCAAGGTAAAGTAGCAGCGGTTAACAAGTTAGTTCATGTTGTGTATGTCGAACAAGGAAACAAGTGTACTAGCAGTGATTAGTTGTGATTATGATGATGGTTATGGTTCTGGGTTTGGTAAATGAAAATAGAGAGAAAGGTTGAAAGAAATAGATAGATAGATGATTGAAAGGTGGGATGATCCTAACATCTATATATATATATACAAACACAGTGATTAATAATAATAAATAAAATAATATAATAATAATAAGAATTCTAAATTTTTGGTAATTTGAAAAGATACGACTAAGTACAGTAAAACAGCCTTCAAAATTGGATTAATGTGCTGACAGTTTTCACGGACTGTGTATCGTACGAAATCAGTGGCGGATAAAAGTGTTCAGAAAAATTCCATATTTTTAAATTAAGTATATTTATTTATTTTGGTCATTATGGTATAAAATTCGAGCATTAACTATTAAATAAAAATTACATTAATTATTCACTCTCAACCCTAAGTAAAATATAAAAATTTTTAAAATTCAACAAATAGTTTCTAAATATATTTTAAATAAGCCTATAATTTATCTAACTCATTTTCGGATCACTGTTTATTTTATAATCATATAAGTTCGTATTAAACTTGTTTTATATTCATCAAATGGCAGTTGAGTGTTGTTGTCGTTTACTAAATAGATTCGAAATAACGGAATATATATCTAATATACTTTATTTATATATATAGATATGTTTTAAATAATAATTATTGTAATATCCTATTTTTATTTTATTTCACATAATTACTTATAATATTTCAAATTACATTTCCAATTATTTATATATATATATATATACATATATATATATATATATACATATATATATATATATATATACATACACATATTCATTTGCAAATAATTGTTTGTGAATCGTCGGAAACAGTCAAAAGTCAAATGATAATTGATTACATGAATATAGTTTCAAAATTTTCGTGACTCAACATTACAGACTTTGCTTATCGTGTCGGAATCAAATAAATTTTAGGTTTAAATTTGGTCAGAAATTTCCGGGTCGTCACAGTACCTACCCGTTAAAGAAATTTCGTCCCCGAAATTTGATCGAGGTCGTCATGGCTAACAATAAGAATGTTTTCATAACAATATGAGTTGATAAATAACGTTTTATCACCGTTGAGTAATATGGATAAAACAATTTGATTACTCGAAGAGTACGATGAAGCTATCACAAAATATTGAAATGAGAAAATAAAGATTCGTTTTAATTTTTGACGTAGTCACGTTTGAATTTTCGGAATCCAAAGGATTTAAAGATAATTGTCAAAATCTATATAAGATTTGATTTGTTATATTACCAGAATTACAGAAGATAAAACTATCAAGAATATATTTTCTTGATATATTGGGAGGTTAAGTAGAATGTAAGAGTCGTGTGACATGGCACATGATGACGTTAGGGTATGTGAATCATCACGTTCCATTAGAAACTCAGCATGACTTACTGTAATATAATTACGTTGATCAAGTGTCATTATATTATACTAACACATGCATCAGTTCCCAACATTACTTCAATAACATTCATCTTTTAAGCTTGAAAGTTTACAGAATATAGAAACTAACAGTTTCTATATGATGTAACACTGATAGCACGAAGAGATTAATGATTTCAGATAAGAATAGTTATAAAAATATCTTCAGAAATATAGAGGATATTTATAATGAAAGATACGATGATATCTTGGAATTTCTAATATCGAAGGATGGTGAAGAAAATTTGTCCGCAAGAGTTTGGAGTCAGAAGCAAGGTATTCGCTAAAGATTTTATCAGAAACAGAATCATCAGGATTCTTAATATACAAGTTTAGTCCTTGTGATTTGTTCAGAGACTCCTTCGTAGTTTGCTCAATCAATTTTTCAGTTTCAAACTTTTTCTGAGCTTTGCCAACATACAATTCTTTATTATCAACTTTTGGCTGTTGAGGTCGTTTACAGTTTTTGTTGCTTCATTCAACTTTTTAAAATTCAGAGTATTAATTCGCAGACTGGGTGCTTTTCAGAATTTCAGAATGGAAGATCATAGTTCTAAGAGATAAATGTTATATGGATATATATAACTATTGATGTGGAAACGTTGCGAGACTCACAATACAAATTTGCTTATTCCCGGTAATTGGTATGGCAATTCTTGTTATAAGATGCAGATGAGTACATGATGAGACTTCACTAGATAAATATAGTGATCTTTCGAAGAGATTTAAGCCAAGGAGCAACGAGGTTGCTGGTACGTCTGCTGGTAATATGGTGGAATATAAAGGTTTCCCGGTAACAATGACGAAAAGGGTATTCGTATATATCAAGATTATAATGAAACTAGCCCGACTGAAAAGTCAAAATTAACTTGCTGAAGCTGTGAAGAAATTGGCTAATTTGAAAAGAGATTGCAAAGTTATTTTCGGTAATAGTAACGCTAAAGGAATTTGCACAGCAACGTGTTAAATGTTTTCTCAGGTTCCGAGTGTTTTCAGGTGCATAACTATATGAATCAATCTTTTCTTCCGTAGATGAAGTGCGGTTGGTTCATCCTCTCGATTGAGGTGTTTTCAAGAATCATGAAAGGTTTGAACGCAGATTGTAATCGTCAAGATACAAACGAGGTTTAAGATGAAATCAAGTGGCAAACTTGAAGAAATGTTTAGTTTCATATGTTATAATCAATATTTTAATTCATTTTAATTGTCCAATGTTATTAGTCCACAGTCGATAGTCCACAGTTAACAGTCCAATAATTCATATATTGTTTAATATATAATAATCGAATTAATTAATACGTATCGTGACCCGTGTACATGTCTCAGACTCGATCACAACTCAAAGTATATATATTACTGTAGAATCACTTCAACCCTGTATAGAGAACTCGATCATTTCTACATATAGAGTGTCTATGGTTATTCCAAATAATATATATAGATGTGTCGATATGATATGTCAAAACCTTGTATACGTGTCCCAATATTTAAAGTGCGTAAAATAAATAACATAAATTAAATGACGATAAATAAAGTGCGTAAAGTAAATAACAGAAATTAAATGACGATAAATAAAATTGCGATAATTAAATTGCGATAAATAAACTGCGATAAATAAATTGCGATAATAAAATGTAATAAGGAATTAACAGTTAACTAGGAACAGTTAGCTAGGATTTTGTTAGCGTGGATTCTTAACAAAATTTCTCATAGTTAATTTGTTTGTTTCTAACAAATTTTATTTTGTCCAATGTTTTCTTCATTATGCCACTTGTCGAATTCTGATAAGTCAAAATCCAAATATGAAATTGAATGAAAAAGGTTATTCTGCGGTGAACGGATACGTATATCTGTGGATGTAAGTAGGATAGTAAATGGCTTGTTGAATCAGATTCGAAGAATGTACAGTGTAATTTATTAATGTGAAATCTAAATATTCCTTGGGTATTACCTACCCGTTAAATTTTTTTCACCATTAACAGTTTGTACCAAAGAATTTTTAATTACAATCTTTATGAAAACATATATACATATATATTTTCTTCAGATGTAATCATGGATTTAATGAGTCGATATGATATTAAACTCATTTGATTTACCGTTAGAACAAGGATATATAATCTCTAAAACATTAGAGATTACATACTAACCATATCGAACGAAGATAAATGATGTAGAACGTATGTAGAACGATGATTATACTAGAGGTATAGAATGAGATGTGGAGGCATGTGATGTTGAAACTTGGGTTGTTGGTGGTACTGTTGGTGCCGGTGATGTTGCTGAAGCTAGTAAGTTTTGCACCATATTTTCCAAATTAATGACTCGGGCGCGAAGTTCTTTGACTTCTTCTATTACACCGGGGTGATTGTCGGTTCGGACGAGCGGATAAATAAAATCTAGAATTTGATGTAGTATATAATCGTAACGAGATACTCTGGAAATGAGAGAGAAAATGGTGTTTCGGACAGGTTCGTCGGTAAGTGCTTCAGGTTCACTGTCAAGAGGGCAATGTGGTGGATGAAAGGGATCTCCTTCTTCTTATCTCCAATGATTGAGGAGGCTACGAACCCATCAGATGAATTGGGGATGGCTGATTTGGCTGATTCATTCTGGTGACGCTGCTTTCGGAGCTTAGGTGAACATCCATGTCGGAATCCGAGGGACTTGAACAAGTGAGAGTTCCATTTCGTACGATTGAATAAAGGATTTTTCGATATAAAATAATTTTCGGTTATCGAATTTTATTCTAATTACATAGAATATCTATATATATAGACCAAAAGATTTCGTAGATTACAGAGAAAATTTCAAAAGCTGTCAGGCAAAGGTAGCAGTAACATATACGCTAAGATATGAATTTTGTCTATACACTATTCATGCAATTAATGCAGTAAGATATGTCTAGACTAAGAATGATAACTAGGTAATTTCCTACGGATGATAAGTAGATGATTTCCGAATAGAAATGATAAGCAAAACTTTTGACATGCAGACACGGTCGAAGTCCAGACTCACTAATGCATCCTAACAACTATCAGTTAGACATACTAATGCAAGAGCTGTTTCACTAAGACCACCGCTCTGATGCCAACTTTCAGGACCCGTCCTAATCCATCTGGACGAATACATTACATTTTGGTTACATTGCGAGGTACTTGACCTCTATATGATACATTTTACAAACATTGCATTCATTTTTGAAAAGACAAACTTTCATTACATCGAAAGTTGACAGCATGCATACCATTTCATAATGTATCCAACTATAATTGACTTAATAATAATCTTAATGAACTCAATGACTCGAATGCAACGTCTTTTAAAATATGTCATGAATGACTCCAAGTAATATCTCTAAAATGAGCAAATGCACAGCGTAAGATTTCTTTCATACCTGAGAATAAACATGCTTTCAAGTGTCAACCAAAAGTTTGGTGAGTTCATAGGTTTATCATAAAACAATAAAATTCATCATTTTGATAGATTACAAGATTTAAATCCTGCATGATACAAATGGGCCCGAATCCTATACCCACCTGTAATGTACATGCGATATTTTTTAAATACAGTACACCTTTCTCGTGTACGAAATCATCTTTCATAAATCTTGGTAACCGTACACATATCTTGTGCACAAAAATCACATACACATAACCTGTGTATAAAATCATTCTCTCGATACATAACATTCACTTTTCATTGCTTTCATAGCTTGGCTTGGTAACCGACCTTAACATATAATGCGCATAATAATATCCCCAAAACAGAACATCTCGTCTGTATAATAATCATATAAACTTCGAAGTACTAAACACCACGCCCAATAGCCCTTCCGTCTAGATTCTGGGTGGGGGTGTTAAACCCGATAGCTACCTTTAGGATTCGCGTCAATTAGGCGTGCACTAATTCTCAAAATTAGTGATGTTCCCTAATTCTTAGGTTACCAAGCAATAATAATCAGGGGAAAAATATTCATATCAATTGTGGCAATTATCACGTCCACATAATTTAATAGTGGCAATTATCACGTCCACATAATTCATTTGAGGAATGTTTTGCTTGTGTCTATCTCGTCAAATATTTATAAAAGCATTTCATGTATTCACAGTTCAAAATATATTTCAAAAGCATTTAATAAAGTAGTTGTAAAAGTGGCGCATGTATTCTCAGTCCCAAAAATGTAAAGAGTAAAAGGGAATCAAATGAACTCACCTAATGTATTTTGTAGTAAAAATACATATGACAAAACTAAATAATGCAGGGTTGGCCTTGGATTCACGAACCTATATCAATTGTATATATTAACACATAGAATCAAATAATCCTATTAATTATATAATATTTATATATTAATATTGTAGTTATATAAAATTTATACTAAATCTTTATGTAAGTATATATATATATATATATATATATATATATATATATATATATATATATATATATATATATATATATATATATATATATATATATATATATATATATATATATATATATATTTTATTTATATCTTATATCTTAAATTATATGTTATCTATGTTTATTCTGTATATATATATTTAAAATAATTAATGTATATTAATATATATATATATATATATATAACTATTATTATATCAAAATCAATAATTTGTTATATATAATAATAATATCGGCTGTAATAATAATAAAAATATTAATGATAAAAATAGTAATAATAAATAAAATAATAAAAATGATAAAAATCATGATAGTAATAAAATAATGATAGTTTTTATAAAAATGTTAATTTTAGTAATAATGATAATTCTAAATAAAATGATGTTTTTAATTATAATGATAATTATAATAAAGATGAAAATTTCAATAATAATAATAATACTAATAATAATACTAATGTCTAAAAATGATAAATAATACTAATAATGTTAATACAAATAATAGTAGTAGTAGTAGTAATAATAATAATAATAATAATAATAATAATAATAATAATAATAATAATAATAATAATAATGATAATAATAATAATAATAATAACAATGATTTTAAAATTATGAACTACCATAGAAACCCTTTTTAAAAATAAACTGTACCAAGTAGGGATCGAACCCGAGACCTCTAGCTCACCAAACATTCCACTAAACCGTTCCTCTGTCTCATTTTATCTGATTTAATTCACAGTTTAGTTTATTTAACCTATGATTCATTTTCTACTTCTTTGTCAAACCCAAATGGCCCAAGTTAAAAATACAGCCCAGCAGATAAAGGAACTCTCGGCCCACTAATATATATCTTGATCTTTTATGACCCAATACTTGTAACCCATTTAATCAAACTGATAATTTAATAATTTATCTGTATACTTCGATGGATAACCTAGTAACCAGCAGCGAATAACAAATCAATTGTCTGACTTCGGCTTATCATCATCATTATAATCACGCCATCATCATCATCATCATCCTAATCATATTCATCATCCTATTGTAACATCGTTATCACTATATCAATTCACTGTAACCTCCTTTTCCTTACTTTATCATTATGATTACTAAAAAAAAATGAACGTCCCTTTAAGTAATCCATTTCGGTCAGCCACCATGTCCCACTATGATCTACTTACTTATATGAAATTGTTGTATACCATACTATATTAACAAGTTGTCAAAACTCCAATTAAATATGTGTACTACTTCTTGCTTCTTTTGTTTCTTAAAATTTTGGTTCGTACTTAAAGAAACTATCAAGTGGTCTTGTGCTGCTCGAACAATGGTTAACAGGAAGCAGAAGCATCTAACTATGCTTCATGTGGTGATGAACTTGAAAACAAAACAGTAGCAGTGGTCTTGTTCGGTTGGTGTTGCATCGAATAGAAACACAAGAAAATAACTGCACTGTAACAGTGGCCATTTGAATAAGTTACAAGTGCAGTAGCAGTAACATCAATAGATGGGTTTTGGGATGCTTGATCAAAAATGAAAACAGAAACAAATAAAAAAATTGTAGCAACACCAAAACAGTGGTATTCTATGATGGTTTCGATGGTGGTTGTAGACCCACTGTTAACAGCACATCACGATGGAGTATAGGCGGCATTTTGTGGTGATGGAAGGTGGTTGTTCAAAGTTGGAAGGATAGTGATTTCAGACAGAAACAGAAACGATTCAGAAGTTGCTAATAACAGAAATATTGCAGGCTCAATGATTAATTGATGAAGGTGATTTTGCAACGGTTTGAACAGGAAGAAGTACAGCAGTAGTTTTTCGAAGTTGATTGTGGTTTGGTTCTAAAAAGGTGGTGGGTTATGTGTAGGTCTCGTTCGGAATGTAAACATAAAATAGAAATTATAACCGATAGTACCTAGGTGGTGATTATGGTGGTGATTCATGTGAAGTAGGTGTTTGTCGTTTTAGATTAAAAGAGAGAGAGTGAGAGAGCAAGAGAAGAGATATAGTGGTTACCGTGTTCTTGATGATGGTTGAATAAATGTTGTCATTGTGAGATGTAATTATCGTCAATAGATTTCAAAAGAATACTCAGTTAGATGTTTGAGTGAGATGTGTAAAGGTTATAAGGTGGTGATACGGATGGTTGTTTGATGGGTGAAGAAGGAAGATGGCGGCTGTGATGGTAATTAGGGAGGTGTGATGGTTTCATTCGTTATGGTTTATGGGTTTATGAAGAAGAATGAAGGTTCGGTGGTTTAATGGGTGTTGATCGAATAAACGTAAATGAACATAAAGTGGTTCTCATTTGGAAGTGGGTGTGGATGCTGTAAGTCTCTAAAGGTGATGGTCTCAAGGTAAAGTAGCAGCGGTTAACAAGTTAGTTCATGTTGTGTATGTCGAACAAGGAAACAAGTGTACTAGCAGTGATTAGTTATGATTATGATGATGGTTATGGTTCTGGGTTTGGTAAATGAAAATAGAGAGAAAGGTAGAAAGAAATAGATAGATAGATGATTGAAAGGTGGGATGATCCTAACATCTATATATATATATATATATATATATATATATATATATATATATATATATATATATATATATATATATATATACAAACACAGTGATTAATAATAATAAATAAAATAATATAATAATAATAAGAATTCTAAAGTTTTGGTAATTTGAAAAGATACGACTAAGTATAGTAAAACAGCCTTCAAAATTGGATTAATGTGCTGACAGTTTTCACGGACTGTGTATCGTACGAAATCAGTGGCGGATAAAAGTGTTCAGAAAAATTCCATATTTTTAAATTAAGTATATTTATTTATTTTGGTCATTATGGAATAAAATTAGCATTAACTATTAAATAAAAATTACATTAATTATTCACTCCCAACCCTAAGTAAAATATAAAAAATTTTAAAATTCAACAAATAGTTTCTAAATATATTTTAAATAAGCCTATATTTATCTAACTCATTTTCGGATCACCGTTTATTTTATAATCATATAAGTTCGTATTAAACTTGTTTTATATTCATCAAATGGCAGTTGAGTGTTATTGTCGTTTACTAAATAGATTCGAAATAACGGAATATATATCTAATATACTTTATTTATATATATAGATATGTTTTAAATAATAATTATTGTAATATCCTATTTTTATTTTATTTCACATAATTACTTATAATATTTCAAATTACATTTCCAATTATTATATATATATATATATATATATATATATTCATTTACAAATAATTGTTCGTGAATCATCGGGAACAGTCACAAGTCAAATGATAATTGATTACATGAATATAGTTTCAAAATTTTCGAGACTCAACATTACAGACTTTGCTTATCTTGTCAGAATCAAATAAATTTTAGGTTTAAATTTGGTCGGAAATTTCCAGGTCGTCACAGAACTACACGAGAGTCACTATCCCAATAGAATGACCGCATCCACACGTGTCATTGTGAATCCGAACTACACGAGACTCACTTCCTCAATAATATGATCGAACTACACGTGTCATCGTGAATCCGCATCCACACGTGATTCACCTCCCAAATCTCAACACAGGAATGGTACTCCCATTCCCCATCAGTACTCGCATTTCTTGATAACGTTATACCATACCGATTTAACACTACTCCCATGGTGAAGTTAGCGGACCGAGTCGATGGCCATAACCTGTGACGACCTGGAAATTTCCGACCAAATTTAAACTTTAATCCTTATATTATTCCGACACGATAAGCAAAGTTTGTTAAGTTAAATCTCAAGAATTTTAAACTGTGTTCATACATTCATTATAACCTCGACCAAATTCCGACGATTCACGAACCGTTATATATAAATAGATATGTATATGTATATATATATTATAACTTGAGAATATTAATAAAGTATTAAATGTATAATACTTTATACGAACGTATTTGTTTCAATATGATTTTCGATGAAATTAAAAAAATATATTAAATGATTGAATTATCAGAAACATTGAATTATGATTACAAGTCTCTGTTGAGAGGTCCACTATGATTTGAGAAAATCTATTCCTCTTAACGATATTCAGAATAATTTGTAAAGCTATTTATAAATAAAAACAAAAAGTGTCATTTACGAAAGTTAGACAAAAGTTAGTGGATAATTGGTTTCCATAATATTCCATTAATTTAGTTTCAAAAGTACAAAAATCGTTTTCAGTTTAAAAAGAACTTTATTATTAAAACGTATATAACTTTTATAAATATCTAGAATCACTTTTGACAACTCATTACTTAACCAGTATAATAAATATAACGATATTTATATTTTATTTCTTTAAATATATATAACGATTTAAATTAATATTATATATATTTATACGCGTATTATACATACATAGTTTTTATACTTTTACTATACTTTAACTTTACCTTTACTTTACTTTTATTTTACTTTAACTTTAATAATTCACTTTAATAATTCATAATTTAATAATTCACTTTAATAATTCATACTTTAATAATTCACTTTAATAATTCACTTTAATAATTCATACTTTAATAATTCACTTTAATAATTCATACTTTAATAATTCACTTTAATAATTCATACTTTAATAATTCACTTTAATAATTCATACTTTAATAATTCACTTTAATAATTCATACTTTAATAATTCACTTTAATAATTCCAAAATCTATTATAAATAGAATTCAATAGGTTTCAATATTTCATAGAAACTTGAAAATATATTTCTCTAAACTCTCTCAATCGATTATATATATATATATATATATATATATATATATATATATATATATATATATATATATATATATATATATATATATATATATATTTGCTCTGTATTATTTCAAGATATTATTAGTATACATAAAATATTACGACGGAGTGGTGTCCGAGTGATTTCAAAATAGTTTTTTTGAATGAGTCGAAGCTAAGGAAATTATGGGTTATAGCTATGGAGGTGATGAGTATGGTTCATGGGTATGCTCGTGAGGTCAATCTAGTGTTTATCATCTCCGTTGCGTCTACGTACTTTCCTGCAATATTGAATCTAAATATTGATACGTTTGTGAATTCGAGGCCAACCTTGCACTTGTTAAATGACGTTATATGTATTTTTACTACGAAATACAGTATTGTGAGTTTCATTTGCTCCCTTTTATATATATTTTTGGGACTGAGAATACATGCGCGGTTTTTATAAATGTTTTACGAAATAGGCACAAGTACTAAAACTAATTCAACGTGGGTTTAAACCAGAAATATACCCTTAGCTTGGTAACATTAAACTACTTGTCTATGTACGGTAGGCGCGAATCCTAAAGATAGATCTATTGGGCCTGACAAACCCCATCCTGAGTATGGGATGCTTTAGTACTTCGAGGTTATTTTAAACACACCTGATCTGGTGTACTTCAGAGGATAAAACATGAACGTTAAGGCTTGTTACCGGGTGCCTACAACTTATAGAATACTTTTATACACTTGCGAGTGTACATATATTTATAAACGGAAATCTTGTGGTCTATTAATATATTGAAATGATTGTTATGATAAACCTATGAACTCACCAACCTTTTTGGTTGACACTTTAAAGCATGTTTATTCTCAGGTATTAAAGAAATCTTCCGCTGTGCATTAGCTCATTTTAAGGATATTACTTGGAGTCATTCATGGCATATTTTGAAAGACGTTGCATTCGAGTCATTGAGTTCATCAAGATTATTATTAAGCCAATTATAGTTGGATGTATTATGAAATGGTGTGCATGCCGTCAACTTTCATTGTAAAGAAAGTTTTTCTTTTAAACACGAATGCAATGTTTGTAAAATGTATCATATAGAGGTCAAATACCTCGCGATGTAATCAACTATTGTGAATCGTTTATAATGTATATGAACGGGTCCTTTCAGTTGGTATCAGAGCGGTGGTCTTAGCGAACCAGGTCTGCATTAGTGTGTCTAACTGATAGTCGTTAGGATGCATTAGTGAGTCTGGACTTCGACCGTGTCTGCATGTCAAAAGTTTTGCTCATCATTTTTGGCGGAAATTGCCTGTTTATCATTCTTAGTCTAGACACGTCTTACTGCATTGACTGCATGAATAGTGTATAGACAAAATTCATATCTTAGCGTATCTGCTAATCTATATCTTAGCGTATCTGTTACTGTAAACTTTGCCTGACATATCCCGTAAATTCCTCCGTAATCTACGAAATCTTTTGCGCTATATATATAGATATTCTATGTAATTAGAATACCACCCGATAGCTGAAAAATCATTTCATATCGAAAAATCCTTTATTCAATCGAACGAAATGGAATTCGTCATTAGTTCAAGTCCCTCGAATTCCGATATGGAATCCCACTCAAGCTCCGAAAGCAGTGTGACCAGAATGGATCAACCAATTAGCCTTCATCTATTCTGGATGAATTGGGGATAGGTTCGTAGCCTCCTCAATAATTGGAGACAAGAAGAAGGTGATCCCTTCCATCCACCACATTGCCCTCTTGGCGATGAACCTGAAGCACTTACCGGCGAACCGGTCTGAAACACCATTTTCTCTCTCATTTCCAGATTTTCTCGTCATGATTATATACTACATCAAATTCTAGATTTTATTTATCCGCTCGTCCGAACCGACAATCACCCCGGTGTAATAGAAGAAGTCAACGCGCTTCGCACTCGAGTAGTGGCTTTAGAGAATATGGTGCAAGGGTTACAAACACCAACAAATAACGAAGTATTAATTCATAATTTCAATTTTATTGAATAAATACTCCGTAAAAGTTATGTAATTTCTAAAGTCTTTAGGGATTATTCAGTTCTAGTTTCAACCGTAAATCAAATGAGTTTAATTTAATATTAACTCATTAAATCTATGTTACATCTGAAGAAAATATGTACATATATATTTTCATAAAGACTGTAATAAAATTCTGTTGTACAAAATATTAATTGTGAAATTTTTTTTAACGGGTAGGTAATACCCAAGAGATATATAAATTCACAATTAATATATTACATTTTTCGAAACTGATTCAGTAATCATCAACTATACTCCCTACTTTCACAACAATATCCATTCTTTCATATAAATCAAAACAATCATACTCATTCAAATTCAATTACATATTCTGATTTTGAAATCGCATAATTCAATTCGAAATATAACCAGTATCATCACTCTTAGATTCCTATATCTTTCAAAGCTATACTTTGACTTCAAAATAGTGTTAGAACATCATATGTATTAACGATTACAATATGTGCTTAAACCCTTCAAAATTCCTGAAGACACTTCAACTAAGGAACAATCGAGATGATGATCCAACCACATGTTACCCACAGTTATACACCTGAAAAACTCTTAAAACCCAAGTCATAGTTCGACACGTATCCGTGTTAGACCCTTTGGCATTTACTAGCTAACATAACTTTTCAATTCCGTTTAAAAATAGACAGTTTTGTCACAGCTCCAGCAAGTTAACTTCGACTTCTCAATCAAAAAAAGTCTTATTATAACCTCGATAGATACGTTGCCCTTTCGCCAACGTTACCGGAGAATCGTTTACATTCACCACATTAGCAATAAACTTACCAACAACTTCACTGATCTTTGACTTTCCAAAAAAAAAATCATTATAATTATCGAAACCGTATCATATACTCATTCGTACCTTATAACAAAAATTGCCATACCAATTATTGAGAATCAGCAATCAGTATTTTGAAACCTCGTAGCATGTCTACATCAACAATTACATATACACACAACGTCTACCTCCAAGACTTACATTCTTTGAATGAGAAATTTCTGAAAAACACCCTAAACTGCGAACCTATTTTCGAAATTTGAAAAATGCTGATGAAGCAGCAAAAACTGTAAACGACCTTAACAGTAAAAAGTTGGATGATAAAGGATAGTATATTAGCAAAGCTCAAAAAAAGAGAAGATTTGGAACTTAAAAACGGATTGAGCAAAGTATGAAGGAGGCTGTGGACAAATCACAAAGGCTGAACCTGCCTTCAAAGAATCCAAATGATTCAGTACTTGCTGAAGTCATTAACGAATACCTTGCTCCTGACTCTAAACCCCTGCGGACAATATCCTTCATCATCCTCTGATATTAGACATTCTAAGATATCATCGTATCTTTCATTATAAATATCATCCATACTTCTGAAGATATTTTTATAATTATTCTTATCTGAAATCATTTATCTCTTCGCGCTATCTGTATTATATCATAAAAGAAACTATTTTAGTTTCTAAATTCTGAAACATTCGAGTTTAAAATAGGAATATTCTTGAAGAAGTGTTGGGAGCTGAAGCATGAGTTAGTATAATATAATGACACTTGATCAACGTGATTATATTACAGTAATTCATGCTGAGTTTCTAAATGGAACATGATGATTCACAGATCATAACGTCATCATGTGCTATGTTACACGACTCTTGTATTCTCTTTGATCTCTAAATATCAAGAAAATATTTCTTGATGATTCGGTCTTTTCCGAGGTATTCTGGTAATTTGACAAGTCAAGATCGTGTCATTACAATTTCCTTCCTAGAACATTAACAATGTTCATTCCGAAATTTATATCTGCGAATTCTGGACCATTACAAGCGGTGCTTAATCGCAAGAAGAAGAAATGAAAGGACAAAGCTCCAAACTAGAAATGGGAGTATAAATCATAGCAAATAGAAGAGAGAATTAACTGTGGATGACAATGATTATAGAAGAAGCAAGGACTTTGAAATATAAGGGAAGATATAAAACCCAACAACAACCCAGAAATCACAAACCGTATATATCAATGCATATAGCAATATAAAGATACGGGAGAACTAAAAACACTATAAAACCAAGAGTATAGTAGAAGTAAATAGATTCTTCTGGAGGCAGATGAAAAAGAAGAGCGACAGATATGAAAGTGAGGAGTATATCAAGAATCAGCACTGGATGAAGCATATTGACAAATACTTTAAAATATGAGTTGAGAAGGTGTGAGTTGTAAGAAAACAAATGAGGTGGATTTATAGTGAAATATCCGACAGAGAAATCAAAATGGATTATCGCATTAATTCGAAGAGGATCATAATTTCCTTAATCGCCGAATAATCAAATCCAATATAGATTACAAAGATTTTCTTTTCGGAGATCAATCGTGATGACGTCAAAAGATACGACGAATCACTATTATCTTATTTCATTCATTTACGATAACTTCACTCACACGTTTCTATTAATCGAATTATTTTATCCATTCTTCTTGAACATGATAAAACTCTATAATCGTTATAATAACATTCTCATTGTTAGTCATGAAGACCTCTATCAAATTTCGGGGACGAAATTTCTTTAACGGGTAGGTACTGTGACGACCCGAAAATTTCCGACCAAATTTAAACTTTAATCTTTATATTATTCCGACACGATAAGCAAAGTTTGTTAAGTTAAATCTCAAGAATTTTAAACTGTGTTCATACATTCATTATAACCTCGACCAAATTCCGACGATTCACGAACCGTTATATATAAATAGATATGTATATGTATATATATATTATAACTTGAGAATATTAATAAAGTATTAAACGTATAATACTTTATACGAACGTATTTGTTTCAATATGATTTTCGATGAAATTAAAAAAATATATTAAATGATTGAATTATCAGAAACATTGAATTATGATTACAAGTCTCTGTTGAGAGGTCCACTATGATTTGAGAAAATCTATTCCTCTTAACGATATTCAGAATAATTTGTAAAGCTATTTATAAATAAAAACAAAAAGTGTCATTTACGAAAGTTAGACAAAAGTTAGTGGAGAATTGGTTTCCATAATATTCTATTAATTTAGTTTTAAAAGTACAAAAAACGTTTTCAGTTTAAAAAGAACTTTATTATTAAAACGTATATAACTTTTATAAATATCTAGAATCACTTTTGACAACTCATTACTTAACCAGTATAATAAATATAACGATATTTATATTTTATTTCTTTAAATATATATAACGATTTAAATTAATATTATATATATTTATACGCGTATTATACATACATAGTTTTTATACTTTTACTATACTTTAACTTTAACTTTACCTTTACTTTACTTTTATTTTACTTTAACTTTAATAATTCACTTTAATAATTCATAATTTAATAATTCACTTTAATAATTCATACTTTAATAATTCACTTTAATAATTCATACTTTAATAATTCACTTTAATAATTCACTTTAATAATTCATACTTTAATAATTCACTTTAATAATTCATACTTTAATAATTCACTTTAATAATTCACTTTAATAATTCATACTTTAATAATTCACTTTAATAATTCATACTTTAATAATTCACTTTAATAATTCATACTTTAATAATTCACTTTAATAATTCAAAAATCTATTATAAATAGAATTCAATAGGTTTCATTATTTCATAGAAACTTGAAAATATATTTCTCTAAACTCTCTCAATCGATTTATATATATATATATATATATATATATATATATATATATATATATATATATATATATATATATATATTTGCTCTGTATTATTTCAAGATATTATTAGTATACATAAAATATTACGACGGAGTGGTGTCCGAGTGATTTCAAAATAGTTTTTTTGAATGAGTCGAAGCTAAGAAAATTATGGGTTATAGCTATGGAGGTGATGAGTATGGTTCATGGGTATGCTCGTGAGGTCAATCTAGTGTTTATCATCTCCGTTGCGTCTACGTACTTTCCTACAATATTGAATCTAAATATTGATACGTTCGTGAATCCGAGGCCAACCTTGCACTTGTTAAATGACGTTATATGTATTTTTACTACGAAATACAGTATTGTGAGTTTCATTTGCTCCCTTTTATATATATTTTTGGGACTGAGAATACATGCGCTGTTTTTATAAATGTTTTACGAAATAGGCACAAGTACTAAAACTAATTCAAAGTGGGTTTAAACCAGAAATATACCCTTAGCTTGGTAACATTAAACTACTTGTCTATGTACGGTAGGCGCGGCCTGACAAACCCCATCCTGAGTATGGGATGCTTTAGTACTTCGAGGTTATTTTAAACACACCTGATCTGGTGTACTTCAGAGGGTAAAACATGAACGTTAAGGCTTGTTACCGGGTGCCTACAACTTATAGAATACTTTTATACACTTGCGAGTGTACATATATTTATAAACGGAAATCTTGTGGTCTATTAATATATTGAAATGATTGTTATGATAAACCTATGAACTCACCAACCTTTTTGGTTGACACTTTAAAGCATGTTTATTCTCAGGTATTAAAGAAATCTTCCGCTGTGCATTAGCTCATTTTAAGGATATTACTTGGAGTCATTCATGGCATATTTTGAAAGACGTTGCATTCGAGTCATTGAGTTCATCAAGATTATTATTAAGCCAATTATAGTTGGATGTATTATGAAATGGTGTGCATGCCGTCAACTTTCATTGTAAAGAAAGTTTATCTTTTAAAAACGAATGCAATGTTTGTAAAATGTATCATATAGAGGTCAAATACCTCGCGATGTAATCAACTATTGTGAATCGTTTATAATGTATATGAACGGGTCCTTTCAGTTGGTATCAGAGCGGTGGTCTTAGCGAACCAGGTCTGCATTAGTGTGTCTAACTGATAGTCGTTAGGATGCATTAGTGAGTCTGGACTTCGACCGTGTCTGCATGTCAAAAGTTTTGCTCATCATTTTTGTCGGAAATTACCTGTTTATCATTCTTAGTCTAGACACGTCTTACTGCATTGACTGCATGAATAGTGTATAGACAAAATTCATATCTTAGCGTATCTGCTAATCTATATCTTAGCGTATCTGTTACTGTAAACTTTGCCTGACATATCCCGTAAATTCCTCCGTAATCTACGAAATCTTTTGCGCTATATATATAGATATTCTATGTAATTAGAATACCACCCGATAGCTGAAAAATCATTTCATATCCAAAAATCCTTTATTCAATCGAACGAAATGGAATTCGTCATTAGTTCAAGTCCCTCGAATTCCGATATGGAATCCCACTCAAGCTCCGAAAGCAGTGTGACCGGAATGGATCAACCAATTAGCCTTCATCTATTCTGGATGAATTGGGGATAGGTTCGTAGCCTCCTCAATAATTGGAGACAAGAAGAAGGTGATCCCTTCCATCCACCACATTGCCCTCTTGGCGATGAACCTGAAGCACTTACCGACGAACCGGTCCGAAACACCATTTTCTCTCTCATTTCCAGATTTTCTCGTCATGATTATATACTACATCAAATTCTAGATTTTATTTATCCGCTCGTCCGAACCGACAATCACCCCGGTGTAATAGAAGAAATCAACGCGCTTCGCACTCGAGTAGTGGCTTTAGAGAATATGGTGCAAGGGTTACAAACACCAACAAATAACGAAGTATTAATTCATAATTTCAATTTTATTGAATAAATACTCCGTAAAAGTTATGTAATTTCTAAAGTCTTTAGGGATTATTCAGTTCTAGTTTCAACCGTAAATCAAATGAGTTTAATTTAATATTAACTCATTAAATCTATATTACATCTGAAGAAAATATGTACATATATATTTTCATAAAGACTGTAATAAAATTCTGTTGTACAAAATATTAATTGTGAAATTTTTTTTAACGGGTAGGTAATACCCGAGAGATATATAAATTCACAATTAATATATTACATTTTTCGAAACTGATTCAGTAATCATCAACTATACTTGGGGTTTGGATAAAAGAACGACACTTGTGGAAATTAGACTATGGGCTATTAATGGGTTTTATATTAACTAAACAATACCTTGTTAATTTAATATACAAACTTATAATTCGACGTATTTATATATAACCACATACGCTTGACTGGGTACGGTGGGCGGGATATCTATAAATACCAATAATTATTCATTTTACCGGATACGGAACTGGATTAATAGTTAATAGACTTGTTGAAACAGGGGTGAATTACATTCAAGGGTAATTGGTGTAATTGTTAACAAAGTAGTAAAACCTTGGTTTACACGCAGTCGATAACCTGGTGTATTCATTAAAAAAAGTATTAAAACCTTGTTACAATTCGAATCCCCAATTAGTTGGAATATTTGACTTCGGAAATAAGAATAATTTGACAAAGGCTTTCGCTCTTTATATTTATGACTGATGGACTATTATGGACAAAATCCGTATGGACATATTAAATAATCCAGGACAAAGGACAATTAACCCATGGGCATAAAACTAAAATCAACACGTCAAACATCATGATTACGGAAGTTTAAATAAGCATAATTCTTTTATTTCACATTTAATTTCCTTTATTTTATATTTAATTGCACTTCTAATTATCGCATTTTTATTTATTGTTATTGTATTTAATTGCACTTTTAATTATCGTACTTTTTAATTATCGCAAGTTTATTTTATCGCACTTTTATTATTCGCAATTTCATTATCGTTATTTACTTTACGCTTTAAATTAAGTCTTGTATTTATTTATTATTTTACATTTGGTTTTAACTGCAACTAAAGTTTTAAAATCGACAAACCGGTCATTAAACGGTAAAAACCCCCCTTTATAATAATAATATTACTTATATATATATTTGTATTTTTATAAAAGTAAACTAATATAGTGTTAAGCTTTGTTTAAAAAGATTCCCTATGGAACGAACCGAACTTACTAAAAACTACACTACTGTACGATTAGGTACACTGCCTATAAGTGTTGTAGCAAGGTTTAAGTATATCCATTCTCTAAATAAATAAATATCTTGTGTAAAATTGTATCGTATTTAATAGTATTTCCTGTAAAAATATAAGCTATTTTATATACTACTCTGCTAAAACATCAAGTATTTTTGGCGCCGCTGCCGGGGAACTCTTAAAAGTCGGAAGCGCAACGCTAATATATATAAAAAAAAAAGATTTTTAGTTTACTTTTATTAAAATTCGTTTTTATAAAAATACGTTTTAAATATTCGAAAATATAAAAAGAAAAACAAAAATATAACTATTTTTAGAAGTTTGGTAAATATTTAAGTTTTATAAAGTTTCTTTAGTTTGTAAAAATATAAGTTTTATTTAATTTATTTTATAAATATATTTTATAAATATAAAAAAAAGACCGAAAAAAAATAATATAAATATATATAAATCTATTTTTTTAGATTGTTATAAAGTATTTTATTTTTATCTTAGTTATTAAAGATAAGTTTTATTTAAATTATATAAATATTTTAATTAGATTTTAAAACAGAAAATATAAAAATAGAAAATAAAAAAAAAATAAAAAAAACGCGTCAAATAAAAAACTGTACCTGAGTTGAATTCTGGATCCCCGTGACTCGCGGAGTTTTCTTCTTGGAATACCGCAACTCGCGGAGCTAACCTGACACGCCGACAGAAGCCCTAATCAGGCATTAATTACGTAATTATTATTATTTTTAATTAAAACCCTAATTAGTTTTTAGTTTTTAATTAGTTTTTAGTGTTTATTATTATTTTGTATATTTAGTTAAATTAGTTTAATTAAATTGTAAAATTAATAGTTTTAATAAATAAATAATATAAAAATAATATTTTTATAAAAATTGTACTTTTTACAACTTTTAGTGTATTTTTATATTTTGTCCCTTTTCAATCGTTTTAACGTAATATTTGTATTTTTAGCTCATATTTAGTTTTAAACTTAGTTTTTGCCATAGTTATTTTTACTTCTAGATTTTTAGGCTTTGCCGTAGAATTCCTTAAGTGCTTTTTCTTTAGACTAAGATTTAGGTGCTTTAGAATTTTGCGACGCCTTTTTAAGTTTTAGTTTTTTTTTTTTAGTTATTTCCATTTGGGATTTAGTTTTTCCTGTAAACTTTAATATTTTTAGACGACTTTTACCTATGTATCAATTATCATTCCAATTAGTAATCTCAATTTGCGATTATAATTTTAAGTTAGTTGTAGTAATAAGGTTAGGTTAGTCAATTGTTTTTAAGTTTTATAAGTTTCTTTTATTTTTTCGTCACCTTTTATTTTTCAACCATTTTTCTTTTTCGACCTTTTTCGACGAACTCTTTTTCTTTCTTATTTCTCGCTATTCTAGTTTTAGGACATAGATTTTTATTCTACTTCTTTTCTAAATTTCTTAAAATTACGAAAATTTATTTTAAGTGGTTAAATTGATAGACATCAAAATTTTCTGGTTCGTAGTAATAGTTGGATTTGTACGTGGACCGGGTTATTGGAGCCAAACAGTCCTCAATTATATTGAGACCAAACGAATCCTGCCCCTCTGCTGCATCTTTTGGCTATTCGAAACGTGGGCAAAATCAGAAAAGTCTATTAATTGGATAACTTATTATAATTTTTCTTTCCTTTTTAAAACTAATAGGATATTCAGTGAATGCACCGAGCAAGACGTTCACCACCTTTTGTACGTTCACCACCTGTAACTAGATCAAGACATTTAGCAAATATTACTGCCGTTGATTTTTCTTTAGAATCGTCATCCAGTCGACCAAGTACTCCAGTTCAAATTTTCGATAATCCATTTTTTGAACCCGACCTCACAATTGAGAATCCGGAGAATATTCAGGAACGATTCATAGATCCTGAACCACTAAACTTTCCTCCGGAACCACCAATCATTCAAACAGAGATTGTTGAGGAACGAACCATTAAATCAGAATCCTCTAGTAAATCCGATTCAACAAATTCAATTATGGAGAATCTGGAACCTTTAAGTATGGAAGACCAAGGTCACGCAATTACTCATCCAGACATTAATGCGCCAGATTATGAAATCAAAGGACAAATTCTACACATGGTGACTAATCAATGCCAATTTAGTGGTGTGCCGAAGGAAGATCCAAATGAACATCTACGTACCTTTAATAGGATCTGCACACTATTTAAAATCCGAGAAGTGGAGGATGAACAGATATATCTCATGTTATTTCCCTGGACTTTAAAGGGAGAAGCCAAAGATTGGTTGGAATCGTTACCTGAAGGGGCGATTGATACATGGGACGTTTTAGTTGAAAAATTTCTTAAACAATTTTTTCCTGCATCTAAAGCCGTAAGACTTCAAGCAGAAATTGTTACGTTTACACAAAAGCCGAATGAAACTCTATATGAGGCGTGGACAAGATATGGAAAGTTATTAAGAGGATGTCCGCAACATGGTTTAGACACCTATCAAATAGTACAAATATTCTACCAAGGATGCGACATCACTACAAGGAAAGACATAGATATAGCAGCCGGTGGTTCTATTATGAAGAAAACCAAAACTGATGCTTACAAAATTATTAATAACACTGCTTCCCACTCACATGAGTGGCACCAAGAAAAAGATATCATTAGATCATCTAAAGCAGCTAGAGCCGATTCTAGCCATGACTTAGATTCCATTTCCGCAAAGATAGATGCTGTGGAGAGACGAATGGAAAAGATGACTAAGGATATTCACTCAATACGAATTAGTTGTGAGCAGTGTGGAGGACCACATTTGACAAAAGATTGTCTCAGTATTGAATTAACAATGGAACAAAGAGAGAATATTTCATACATAAACCAAAGGCCTGGAAATAATTATCAGAATAATTATCAACCGCCAAGACCAATTTACAATCAAAACCAGAATTATAACCGAAATATTCCATACAACAACCAACAAGGTCCTAGCAATCAACAAGTATCCAATAATACTTACAATCAGCAAAGACCTAATTTTCAAAACAAACCACCACAACAAATCGATGGTAAAAAGCCGAATTTAGAAGATATGATGACGAAGCTAGTTGAAACTCAAACGCAGTTTTTCACATCTCAGAAACAAACCAATGAACAAAATGCTCAAGCATTTAGAAATCAACAAGCTTCTATTCAAAATCTGGAACAAGAAGTAAGTAACCTAGCAAGGTTAATAGGTGAAAGAAAACCGGGAAGTTTACCTAGTGATACAAATGCTAACCCCTGGAATGAAACAGCTAAAGCCATTACCACAAGAAGTGGTACAACACTTAAACCACCTGAAATACCTGTAACTTCTGATGAAGCTATTCCTACTCCACAAGAACCGCAACCTAATCAAGATAAGGAAAAAGAACCGGTAGTTGAAAAGGTTAATGAAGATAACACAGTTAAGGCTAAACCTTATGTTAAAGCATACCAACCACCACTTCCTTACCCGAGTAAAATGAAGAAAGAGAAACTTGAAGCCGAGCAATCCAAATTCTTGGATATGTTTAAACAGATAAATGTAAATCTTCCTTTCATTGATGTGATTTCAGGAATGCCTAGATATGCTAAATTCTTGAAAGATCTAATCTCAAATAGAAAGAAAATGGAAGAACTCCCGGCTGTTACCATGAATGCTAATTGTTCAGCAGTGCTGTTGAATAAGATACCAGAAAAACTATCTGATCCAGGAAGTTTCACAATTCCATGTTTTCTGGGTAGTCTTAGTTCAATAGAAGCATTGGCAGATTTAGGTGCTAGTATAAATCTAATGCCATATTCACTATACGCTAAACTAGACCTTGGAGAATTGAAACCAACCAGAATAAGCATACAACTAGCCGATAGATCAATAAAATATCCTAGAGGGATAATGGAGAACATGCTAGTTAAAGTTGGTACTTTAGTATTTCCAGTAGATTTTGTTGTTCTGGACATGGAAGAAGATTCTCAAGTTCCTCTCATATTAGGAAGACCATTCTTAAACACGACTAAAGCAATGATAGACGTGTTCGGTAAGAAATTGACCCTAAGTATAGAGGATGAGAGTGTTACCTTTTCAGTTGATAGAGCAATGCAACAACCACAATCTGCAGATGATACATGTTATTATATTCAAACTATAGATGCACATGCAGAATTATTAGAAGAATTTCCAGAATTACAAGGAACAGGAGAATGTTCTTTAGGAGAAGGTAATGAACCAATTGATGAAGCTGAAATGTTAGCTACACTTATAGCTAATGGATATGAACCAACAACAGAAGAAATTCAAATGCTAAAAGAAGAAGACAGATATCGATATAAATCATCAATAGAAGAACCTCCGAAATTAGAGTTAAAGCCACTTCCAAACCATTTGGAATACGCTTATTTACATGGTGAATCTAAATTACCTGTAATAATATCGTCTTCTCTTACTGAAAATGAGAAATCACAACTCATTTCTGTGTTGAAAGCTCATAAACCAGCCATTGCATGGAAGATTCATGATATTAAAGGAATAAGTCCTTCGTATTGCACACATAAAATCCTTATGGAAGAAGGTCATAAAACTTATGTGCAATGCCAACGAAGACTAAATCCTAATATGCAAGATGTAGTTAAGAAAGAGATTATTAAACTACTAGACGCAGGTCTAATTTATCCAATCTCTGATAGTCCATGGGTAAGCCCAGTTCAATGCGTGCCTAAGAAGGGTGGCATGACTGTCATTACAAATGAGAAAAATGAGCTTATTCCTACTAGGACTGTAACAGGATGGCGTGTATGTATTTATTATAGAAAATTAAATGACGCCACCAGAAAAGATCACTTTTCCTTACCTTTCATTGATCAAATGTTGGAAAGATTAGCCGGAAATAGTTACTATTGTTTTCTAGATGGATT
This sequence comes from Rutidosis leptorrhynchoides, assembly GCF_046630445.1. Classification (NCBI taxonomy): domain Eukaryota; kingdom Viridiplantae; phylum Streptophyta; class Magnoliopsida; order Asterales; family Asteraceae; genus Rutidosis; species Rutidosis leptorrhynchoides. The sequence continues at coordinate 343,253,649 of NC_092337.1, forward strand.
TTCTGGATATTTTCAAATTCCAATAGCACCCGAAGATCAAGAGAAAACCACATTCACGTGCCATTATGGTACTTTTGCTTACAAACGCATGCCATTTGGACTTTGTAACGCCCCTGCAACCTTTCAAAGGTGAATGATGGCGATTTTTCATGACATGATAGAAGAATGCATGGAAGTTTTCATGGATGACTTTTCAGTCTTCGGTGATACATTTGAATCATGTCTAGTTAATCTGGAATGAATGCTTATTAGATGCGAACAATCAAATCTAGTACTTAATTGGGAGAAATGCCATTTCATGGTTAAAGAAGGCATCGTTCTTGGACATAAAATTTCAAAAGAAGGAATTGAAGTAGATAGAGCTAAAGTAGATGTAATTGCTAAACTTCCACATCCCACCAATGTTAGAGGAGTTAGGAGTTTTCTAGGGCATGCCGGTTTTTACCGACGTTTCATAAAAGATTTTTCTAAAATTGCCACTCCTATAAATAAACTCCTAGAAAAGGATGCTCCATTCATCTTTTCAGATGAGTGTATCAAATCTTTTAATATTCTTAAAGAGAAACTCACTAATGCGCCGATCATGATAACACCAAATTGGAATCTACCATTTGAATTAATGTGCGATGTAAGTGATTTTGCAATGGGAGCCGTTTTAGGACAAAGGATTGAAAAACGATTTCAACCTATATATTATGCTAGTAAGACGTTACAAGGAGCACAAACGAACTATACAACTACTGAAAAAGAACTCCTTGCTATTGTCTTTGCTTTTGACAAATTTCGTTCATATCTCGTTCAAGCAAAAACGATGGTCTATACCGACCATTCTGCTCTTAGATACCTATTTTCGAAACAAGATGCTAAACCAAGATTAATCCGTTGGATCTTACTCTTACAAGAGTTTGATATTGAAATCCGAGATAAAAGAGGAGCAGAAAATCTCGCCGCTGATCATCTTTCTCGTCTTGAAAATCCTGAGTTAGAAGTTCTAAATGAATCGGCCATAAAAGACAACTTTCCTGATGAATATCTATTGAAGATAGATTATAAAGAAATTCCATGGTTTGCAGACTATGCAAACTACTTAGTTTGTGGATTCCTTAAAAAAGGATTATCGTACCAAAAACGAAAGAAATTCTTCAGTGATATAAAACACTATTTCTGGGAAGATCCACATTTGTTTAAAAGTTGTCCAGATGGAATAATACGCCGATGTGTATTTGGAGATGAAGCCAGTAAAATATTAAACCATTGTCACACAGGACCAACAGGAGGGCATTATGGGCCTCAACTAACAGCAAGAAAAGTTTATGATGCTGGATTCTATTGGCCTACAATTTACAAAGACGCACACCTTCTTTGCAAATCCTGTGATGCTTGTCAAAGGGCCGGAAAAATAAGTCAACGTGATGAAATGCCACAGAATGTCATCCAAGTATGTGAAGTATTTGACATTTGGGGTATTGACTTTATGGGTCCATTTCCAAAATCTAATAATAATCTATATATACTCGTAGCCATTGATTATTTATCTAAATGGGCGGAAGCACAAGCTCTCCCAACTAACGATGCACGAGTTGTAGTCAACTTTTTAAAACGTATTTTTGCAAGGTTTGGAACACCGAAAGCTTTAATAAGTGATCGGGGTACTCATTTCTGTAATAATCAACTTGAGAAAGTTCTTAAAAGATATGGAGTAACTCATAAAATCTCCACCGCATATCATCCACAAACAAGTGGACAAGTTGAAAATACCAACCGAGCTTTAAAACGTATTCTAGAGAAAACCGTAGGATCAAATCCGAAGGAATGGTCCATTAAATTGGAGGATGCACTCTGTGCTTTTAGAACAGCCTACAAAACTCCAATTGGAACCACACCTTTTAGACTTGTTTATGGAAAAGCATGTCATCTTCCAGTAGAAATTGAACACAAAGCATTTTGGGCTTTGAAGACATGTAATTTTAATATACATGAAGCTGGACGTCTACGATTAAGTCAACTAAACGAATTAGAAGAATTAAGACATGAAGCATACGAAAATTCGTTAATCTATAAAGAAAGAATGAAGAAATGGCATGATAAAAGAATCAGAAGTTCAAAAGAATTTAAGGAAGGAGACAGAGTTCTTCTTTTCAATTCACGATTCAAGCTATTTCCTGGAAAATTGAAATCAAGATGGTCTGGACCATTCATAGTCAAAAGAGTTTTCCCATACGGAACGATAGAATTAATAAATTCAAATGGGATTGAATTTAAAGTTAATGGTCATAGAGTTAAACACTACATAGATAGTTCGATGGAAGTCGACAACGAAGTTAATCACAATTTCGACACCACAGCTAACTAAGTGTGGGGAGAATCAAGTCTTTAAAGGATAATATGTATTTCTGTTAGAGTTAGATTGTCTGTTTTCGTGTAGTTCTCGAAAATGGAACCCGAATGGTCTTTCCCTAGCAGACCCTAAAGAACTAGTCTTCTCCCCCTATTCTGAATTTTTAATTTTTTTTAGGAAATGAAGACTGCCTGTGAACTAAACCATGGTCTAATGCTACACGCTTTGATCACTAAACGTAATAATGACACACTACCAAGTGAAATAGTATCAGTAATCAGAGAAAGAATGGACGGAGTTAGAAAAGAATCCAGATGCGAAGATAATAAGTTACAATTTGGTAAAGGAAAATCAAAATCTGCAGCGAAAAGAAGAGCACGACACCTAGAAAGATGTCACAAATGCGGAAAATGGTCACATGGAGGTAAATGTTCAAATAATCAAACCTATTCAAATACCGAATTTGTTACTTTATGTAGAGACGGACCGTTCATATGTTTAGAAGAAAAGACACTGAATGCTCGAGGTTACGCCTATGTAGCCATGGAAAACCAATTAAACCGACTATCTTATGAATGGGATAGATCGTATAACTAAGAAATCTATTTCAAAGGTATGTCTGTACAGTTTTTATTTTTTTTTATTTTTAACCTTTTGATAATAAACGCTAATTTGTTCGCTATAAAGTATTAAATTGGTATTGAATAAAATTAGGTTTGGCGACCGAAATTATTGATATCATTCAAAAATTTATTACATCACTGCGAAATTTAACGTTTATTCTTAAGGTATAAATATCTTTAATCAATCAACCCAAAATATTTCAAAAATTCGTCATGAGTTAAATTAGGTCTTGGAACCGAAATTACTTTACCGAAAAGAGGGGCGCATATTTTTGATAATATTTGATTGATTAAAGTGGGATAAAAAGCCAAAAAGATTTTTAATTTTATTTTTACCATGTTTTTAAAATTAATATTTAAATCTTAAATTAATATTGTAAACTTTGTAAAAACAATATATTTAAAATTATAAATATTTGAAAAATTAATATAAGTTTGGTGTGAATTTATAATATGAATTTTTAAATTAAGTTTGGTGTGAATTTTTAATTTTTAAAAAATGAATTTTTAATTTTATGCATTTCAAATTTTAAGTTTGGTGTGAATTTTTAATATTAATTTTGAATTTTATATTTAAATTGTGTGAATTTAAAAACAAAAATTTACTTTATCTCATTAAGTTAAAAATATGATTTTTAAAATTCGTCGTAAGTTGAAGACTAGGTCTTTGAACCGAAATTGCTTTACCTAAGGGAGGGACGAGAACTTTTATTATCATTATTTTTAATCTTATTGAATTAAAGTATGCCAAAAACATTAAAAAACCCAAAACTCTTAGCTTTTAAAACAATCGCTACAAAAAGACAAATTTCAAAATTTTGTCGAAGGACGGACTAGGACATCGATCCGAAACGACCTCGTCCTAATTAACAAGGGAAACAAAATTTTAAATTAATTAATTAATTGTTTTAATTAGTATAAGATGTTATTAAAAAAAAAAACAAACTCCGCGACTCGCGGAGTTTTAAGCTTTAAACCCCGCGACTCACGGAGGGATCGGATTACAGAAAAAAATAAAAAGAGCTGAAACAGCTCAGTCCACACAACACACAAAGAAAACACTGCGAAATAACTGCCGAAAAAACCCCCAAATACACCCCCAAAATCACAATTTTTAACCGTTAATCATCAAATCTTTTACTAAAATCATATTGAGAAGGATGCTATCAAGGAATTACTCAAGAAAAATGGTAAATTTCTACACCTAAACACCATTTAATCCGAAAATTAGTGTTCTTGAGCAATTTTTTCCCCAATTCGATTTTGATGCTTTTTAGTGTAATTATGCTTAAATTGTTTATGTATTATGCTTGTATAACCTAGATTGATGCTATTTAACATGATTAGAAGCCTTAAACTTCAAATTTTGAGTAATCTAGGTTTTGTATTCTTGAGCAAATTTGGGGCTTTTTGATATAAACAGGTTATGGCCGATTTTTGTCATGAATTGTTGCTAAATTAAGTAGTGTAACATGTTTAGGTAGTTAAATGATCCAAACTCTGAGCCTAAACATGATTTTGAGAATTAAAGTGGACTTTTTCAAGTCTAAAATTCATGAACTTGATTTTTGAGAGATAATGCCATTTGAAACTTGTTTAATTGCTAGTAATGATTATTTTGACATGTTATTTGAGTTGAATGCTTATGAACTTGGCGAACATTTTCGTATATGCTTATTTGAAAAAGTGTAGATTTGATAAAAATGTGAAAATGAGCTTAAGTTTGATATAAATTGATCATGTCATTCTGATTGATGATTTTGCTGACACTAATGCATATTTGGATGCACAAAAATTGTGTTTGATGTGTTTTGCAGACTGAAAGGGGTGAATCTTCATCCCAAGCTCGCAAAACTCCTGCTGAGAATGCGGAACAACAGGAGGTTGATAACTACTACAAGCAAGATATACCTCATCCAGTCATGACATTTTCTGATATGCACTTGGAAGAGTTGCACCCGAACCTGAGATTTGACAGACTTTGGATAGATTATCCAAAATACCAAAGGGGTTTGCATACTCTTCATTCTAAAGTTGTTGAGGTACCTAGGGTCATAGAATGGGGACCCTTAGAAGCTGTAGAATTGGCCGGGCCAATTAGGGAATTACTTGCACAGAGGTATGGTAATTCTACTTTTAATGACTGGGTACGTTTATTCACCATGCGTAGACCTGTATATAAAGTATGGTGTGAAGAATTGTTGTGTAGTATAGAATTAAATGATCGGGTAGCTAGTTTAACCGATCGATCTTTTATTAGATTTTTGTTAGGAGGTTCGATGCGCCACATGTCTTTACTAGACATGGCTCAGGCTTTACGTATATATACGCCTGAGGAGTTAGCATCTGCCGATTGTAGAGGGTTGATACTAAATAGTAGAAAGATAGATGAAAATTTTGATACACACGGTGTATGGAGTCAAATGACAAGCCATCACCGATTCAAAGGGGGAAATTACTCATATTTGGATATAGATAGAGCTGAATTAAGAGTAATTCATAGGTTTTTAGCAAATTCGATTACACAAAGAGGTAAGAACAAGGAAAAGGTAAATGAACAGGATTTGTTTTACCATATGTGTATTCGAGACCCACAAAGCGCTGTAAGTATACCTTATTGTGTGGGTTATTATTTATCAGCTATGGTTAGGGGGATGAGACCGCATAGCATAATAGGAGGTGGTATTTTTATTACTTTGATTGTTGAATATCTCGGTGTGGATATAAGTCGGGGGGATTATTAGTCGAAGAACCAGAACCCCGCGATACTATAAGTTTAAATGTATACCATGCTGCGAAAGTTTTGAAGAGGCGAAATAACGCCGCAGTACAATACCATGGTAGACATCCACAGGTTGAGAGAAACCAACAGCAAGGTAATGTAGGAGGGGGAAATGAGATGCAAGAAATGCAAAGGTTTATAGCTTCACAGGAATACGAAAATGCTAGACAGAGAGCATTTGAAGATTGGCAAGTTCATCAGAACCAAATCATAGCTCATTGCCAACATATAGGTAGAAACTATATTCCTACACCAAAACCCATATTCCCTCCCTGGTCAATAGAGATGCAACCACCGTATCCTACGTATAACCCTGCCGAAGCATTTTATAGTACCTATGGTTATGCTTGAAACCCCTATTGGTATCAATATCATCCCTAGTCTACTTAGTTTTATTTATTTTGTAATTTGTAATATTGATACATTTAATACTTATGTTAATATTGTAATAGTTTTTATAATTTTCTAACTTTTATTCTTAGATTTTAATAATTTTTGAATGTGGGGTAATATACCAAACTTCAAAAATATGTATATATGTTTGCAGTTTATCTTATGTACACAACAGGGTAAAACAACGCATTTTCAAAGACTGGCATTAAGTTCAGCAAAAGCAACTAATTTTGACGACAAGATGCAAAATATATGTGAAATAACAACAAGACGGAATGAACAAATGATGTGCACCATTTATCATTCAGCAAACAAACGCCAATATATTTGGAAACTTTGGTAAAATTTAATCATTTTCACACAAATCACCCTCAATAATTTAAATTGTTACTGATTTCTTGCAAATGAGGGCATTGCAAGATCTTAAGTGTGGAAAAGGGTTAAATTCTTTCAGATTTTAAAATTTTTATCTTAAACACTTGGTTACCATTAAAAATACTAGTAAAGCAGTAGTTGTATTAGAATCTAGTGCTCTCTGATAATAAAGAACAGCTCTAGTCTTATATACTGACTACCCAATTCTAGTAAAAATTTTCAAAATTTTCAATTAAATGAACTCAAAATCATGTTTATACATATTTATGAACGATAAAACTAGGTTTTAACACCGAAATTATTGTTACCTCAGAAATGACATAAATTAAGAAACAAACCAAAATGTTAACCTTGTATTTGGAAAGCAACACGTCCAGTTTACTTGTCCCGTATATTTCCTTTCGGTAAACTACCGTCCGGTTGTAAAGGAAAGCGTTGAACAAGCAACTGTTAAGGCAATGTCCCCTGACATGCTTTTAATTATGGTCTATAACGTGTCGGACGCAATTACTATCCTTGGTAGGAGCAATAGTAAAGCTTACCCTTATAATTTTTCGGTCTGGCACAAGGTCCTGTCTTTGACCACTATGCAACCACCGTTCTTACGGTTGACACCCGATTTGGTTCAGGTGACCTAATGAATTCCAGGTGAATTCCTAGGATTTTACGTTCAATGGTAATGAACGCATTGAAAATAGGGTTCTCAGAAAATAAATCGGTTTGTAATTTTGATCAAAATATTTTCTCGTTCAAGCTCGAGTTTAGATATAATTGAATTCCATGAGTTTGAATTCTCAATCTTTAAGGTCAATCTCTAGGATTGAGTAATATCAGGCTTAAAAGCTGATTTTTGATCTTTTAAGGAGATTATCCTTTCTGGGGATCTGATTCATTAGTCTTATCAAGCTAATTTTCATGGTGCCCCCCCATTGTACTAGATAAATCCTTCTCATGGTTAGGATAAATCTGACCACTTGGTGACCCTGTTTAATGCTGAGGTCCGTGGATTTCCTGCTGATTTTAGTGATGACTTTTCTAGATTTTTCGTCAACCTACAGCTGGTCTGGACGACAACTTCCTGACCTAAATCAAGAAGCGCGTGTCTTTTTCGAAAGACTTTACTTCCTTTTAATGATGGAATTGATTCATCGTGTAGATCCATCTCTTCTTTTCTTTTATCGGGTAAAATAGTTTAGTTTAGTCCAAAGCAAAAGTATTTTCAGTTATTTGTTACAGAAATATGTGACATATGTTTAAGATAACTTGGTAATTTTTCCCACACTTGGCTTTTATTTTCCTTTTTATTGTTCTCTATTCCATTTTAAATGAATTTTAACATTTTGGTTTGTTTCTCAATTTATGTCCTTTCTGAGGTAACAATAATTTCGGTGTTAAAACCTAGTTTTATCGTTCATAAATATGTATAAACATGATTTTGAGTTCATTTAATTGAAAATTTTGAAAAATTTTACTAGAATTGGGTAGTCAGTATATAAGACTAGGGCTGTTCTTTATTATCAGAGAGCACTAGATTCTAATACAACTACTGCTTTACTAGTATTTTTAATGGTAACCAAGTGTTTAAGATAAAAATTTTAAAATTCGAAAGAATTTAACCCTTTCCCACACTTAAGATCTTGCATAGTGGTCAAAGACAGGACCTTGTGCCAGACCGAAAAATTATAAGGGTAAGCTTTACTATTGCTCCTACCAAGGATAGTAATTGCGTCCGACACGTTATAGACCATAATTAAAAGCATGTCAGGGGACATTGCCTTAACAGTTGCTTGTTCAACGCTTTCCTTTACAACCGGACGGTAGTTTACCGAAAGGTAATATACGGGACAAGTAAACTGGACGTGTTGCTTTCCAAATACAAGGTTAGCAAGTGGGTGACACAAAACCATAAGTTTTGAGCTAAAATTTTCAAATCTGAAACACACCAAACCCACAAAAATATTTTGCAAACACCGGTAAAGGGTTATTCCGGAAAACTTATCTAGGGTAAAAACTAGATTTAATTTTCAAAAGATCAAATGTTTTCATAAAGATCCAATTTCCTTAATGGATCTAAATTTTTATAGTCATGTGGGACTGTAAACCATATCGTTACTACCATTGTTTATACCGCCATATAGAAATCACTGATGTACAAAGTGTGAAGAATAAAGAAGTGATTCTAGTATTTCAAGACGATATTGCTTGAGGACAAGCAACGCTTAAGTGTGGGAATATTTGATAATGCTAAAAACGAACATATATTTCATAGCATTATTCCTCAAGAAAGACAAGCTTTTAGTTGCAATTGTTCTATTTAAAAGTGATATTCGTTTAAATAATAAAAGGTGAAGACAAAAGACAGATTCGACGAATTGAAGACACAAACAACCAAAAAGCTCAAAAGTACAAAAGACAATCAAAGAGGTTCCAATTATTGATAAGAAACGTCTCAAAATTACAAGAGTACAAGATTCAAAACGCAAAGTACAAAATATAAAATTGTACGCAAGGACGTTCGAAAATCCGAAACCGGGACCAGAGTCAACTCTCAACGCTCGACGCAACGGACTAAAAATTACAAGTCAACTATGCACATAAATATAATATAATATTTAAATAATTCTTATAATTATTTAATATATTATATTTATTTATAAAACCGTCGGCAAGAAAGACTCCAAAGTGTGTGAGCTGTATTTTCAAACTCCGCGACTCGCGGAGTTTGAAGGCCAAAAGGGTCGCGAGTCGCGGAGCCCCAAACTCTGAAAATCCCTATAAAAGCAAACGAATTATGATCGCAAAAATCATCTTTTTTTCCTTCTTCTCTCAATATATACGTAATATATATTTATAATTTATATTTTAATTTTAATTTTAATTTTAAATCATAATAATAAGGTATGTTAGCGAATATTGTAAGGGTGTAAGTCGAAATTCTGTCCGTGTAACGCTACGCTATTTTTAATCATTGTAAGTTATGTTCAACCTTTTTAATTTAATGTCTCGTAGCTAAGTTATTATTATGCTTATTTAATCCGAAGTAATCATGATGTTGGGCTAATTACTAAAATTGGGTAATTGGGCTTTGTACCATAATTGGGGTTTGGATAAAAGAACGACACTTGTGAAAATTAGACTATGGGCTATTAATGGGTTTTATATTAACTAAACAATACCTTGTTAATTTAATATACAAACTTATAATTCGACGTATTTATATATAACCACATACGCTTGACTGGGTACGGTGGGCGGGATATCTATAAATACCAATAATTATTCATTTTACCGGATACGGAACTGGATTAATAGTTAATAGACTTGTTGAAACAGGGGTGAATTACATTCAAGGGTAATTGGTGTAATTGTTAACAAAGTAGTAAAACCTTGGTTTACACGCAGTCGATAACCTGGTGTATTCATTAAACAAAGTATTAAAACCTTGTTACAATTCGAATCCCCAATTAGTTGGAATATTTGACTTCGGGAATAAGAATAATTTGACGAAGGCTTTCACTCTTTATATTTATGACTGATGGACTATTATGGACAAAATCCGTATGGACATATTAAATAATCCAGGACAAAGACAATTAACCCATGGGCATAAAACTAAAATCAACACGTCAAACATCATGATTACGGAAGTTTAAATAAGCATAATTCTTTTATTTCACATTTAATTTCCTTTATTTTATATTTAATTGCACTTCTAATTATCGCATTTTTATTTATTGTTATTGTATTTAATTGCACTTTTAATTATCGTACTTTTTATTTATCGCAAGTTTATTTTATCGCACTTTTATTATTCGCAATTTCATTATCGTTATTTACTTTACGCTTTAAATTAAGTCTTGTATTTATTTATTATTTTACATTTGGTTTTAACTGCGACTAAAGTTTTAAAATCGACAAACCGGTCATTAAACGGTAAAAACCCCCCTTTATAATAATAATATTACTTATATATATATTTGTATTTTTATAAAAGTAAACTAATATAGCGTTAAGCTTTGTTTAAAAAGATTCCCCGTGGAACGAACCGGACTTACTAAAAACTACACTACTGTACGATTAGATACACTGCCTATAAGTGTTGTAGCAAGGTTTAAGTATATCCATTCTCTAAATAAATAAATATCTTGTGTAAAATTGTATCGTATTTAATAGTATTTCCTGTAAAAATATAAGCTATTTTATATACTACTCTGCAAAAACATCATATCTCTCAACGAGATTCACCTCATTACCACCTCAGTGATAATTTAAATCCAAAATCACAAGTACAATTTATTCCAAATCATACTTTTACCACAATCAACCAACGTAGGTCTCAACGCTAGCTTCGAATCTATACGAGCATCGTCCAATCTCTACACACTAGTACATCTTCGTGCGAGAGTACAAACTCCCCCACTTAGAACTTAGTTCCGTAACCGCATTATCGAGATAAAAGTATCTCACAACCACACATATCACAATACCTTGCTCCAACTTTGAGCATACGAAGGATTTCGGATTATCCTTCGCTACTTCAACCGAAGTAATTACCAAACCGTACAAGTATCACTCTAGCAATCACCGAGTTGCTATCACTTGTAACTTCCATACCGTCAGTCAAGCACCTAAAGATTTCTTACCGGCACCCTAAGTACAAAGTAACCGCAATACCATCGGAGTCGAATACCACGCTAGTAGGTATGAAAGAGGCACCTAACACCACGTCACGTAGGCTCCATTACCAACATGTATCGAGATCAAACACTCGATCTCTAGGGTTCCATCCACCCGATGAACCTCATGGTTCACCATCCCAACATAAAAGCGATCACGCTCTTAACAACCGAACACCAAAGCCCATTCCCATGGCTTGGTAGAAACATTTTCCAACACTAAGGAATGCTTGGTTGCACCAAGTCTTACGCCCTTCGTCCGTCAATCCAAACGCCACCATAGTGTAATTCCATTAGGAATGTCACCCATAACAATAATATGCACAATACAATGCATCTAACAAACCCGAACTCATCGGCACATGATAAATAATCAAAAGACATATTTATTAAAACTAAAAATACCTTAACGTCTTCTCACCACACCCGTCCCCGCTAACTCGGGACACTCCGACTTACGATGTCCTTCTTCTTGGCAATTGAAGCACACCGTGCCATCACCCTTTGGCACCGAACATTCTCAAGACTTGTGACCCCTCACGCCACAATTGTAACACCTAGACGCACTAGAATCCGATATACTCGTCCGTATACCATCCGTGCTCACACTTGCAACCTTAGTTCTCTTACTTGTAGCACCATACGAAATAATCCTTCTCTTACTTTAAGGTTCACTAACAACCTGTTGCGAATACGATTCGAAACCCCTAGCCACGGCGAATAACTCCACAAACGATTTCACTTGACCAAGGCTAATTTTGTTTCGCAAATCATCATTCAAAGTTCGATAGAAATCTCCCATCAACATATTATCATTTCCGTTATACTCCGGTCAAAAATGAGCCTTCGCCATAAAGGTCATCTTGTGATCATTCAAATCCATAGAACCTTGTTGCAAATATCGCAACTCATTACGCAAATCCAACAAATCGGCTCGAGTCCAGAACTCCTCGAAGAATTCCTTCTTAAAATCGTCCCACGATAACCCCATAAATGCTTCACCACCAACAATATCAATTTTACCATCCAACCAATCCTTCGCCCTACCCCGCAGCAAGCTAGTAGCGAGTCTCGTCCTCTTTTCAGGAGGCCATTCAATAGTGCGAAAACACCCTTCGACATCCGAGATCCATGTTGTACTTATCAAAGGATCCAGTTTCCAGTCATACATCGGAGGTTTAGTCCTCATGAAGCTCTTATGACAACGCTCCATTTCACCACTACTTTGAAATTCAGAATACTTCCTATCCATTTCTTCTTGAAACGCACCCATTTGCTCCGCAACGGCGGCCGCAACTCTAGCGTTAAACTCAACATCACTCGCCTGGATCCCGTTTCTCGTCGCTATTCTAAAGAATGCAAAATGATTAGTCCAAGAACGTATAAAACCACACGCACCACACCGCCCCATCTTGCTAAACACTCGTCGTACATCACTTGCAGACACGATTTGTACCCGTAATAAGGTTTGCAAGTCCTTAGTACGCGCGCACGCCGTTTCAACTTGTTAGTACAACGACCGTCTCGCTCGATGATATAACCAACACAAACAAAAATTCTACGCGATAAAAACACACGCAAGAAGTAATATCATAACATGAGTCACAATCCTAGTTAGTTCACCTACACGCTAAGGCACTAACCAAGTCCCCGTTCGACCCGTTCACCTACACGTCCCGCAACAAATAAGCACACACAAAAGTCTAAGTCTAGGCACCTATCTCAAGTCGTCTAAATCCTTTATACCATGCTCTGATACCACTTGAAACAACCTAACCTGTATTTAAACCGGCTACTTTTTTTTATAATACAATAATATCGTTAACATTTAGGTCCCAATTATGTTTCCAAAAACATCTTTAATACAATAGTAAGTTTAATAACTTTAAAACATTTAATACATAAGTTGAAACACAAACGGCCATATAACCAGAGACCCGTTTGACATAACCAAAAGATACTAATAAGTTTTCCATCAAAAAGACCGAGCATGGTGATTGGGAACCCTACCCAATCCTAATCAAAAGTCTTCTAAGCATCATAAGCTAGCTCAATAGTCCCCACACTTACCCTTTCCACGTCCGCCTTGCAAATCTATAAAAATGTAAACAACGAGAGGGTAAGCTAACGCTTAATGAGTGAAAGTATACTACATACATATATATGCATAAAATGGACGCGCCACACGATAATAAACAAATAGCACATACCGGAGCATCCAAGCATAAAGGCAAGCTAATCTAAGCATACCGTACGATCGCTATACAACAAGCTAGTAACATCAACAATATGAGTACACCAATGACGATGTGTACAACGCCAATAAGCTACACTCGGAGGGTTAGCTATATCACGACAATACATCAATATACATATAACAAAGTGTAAACCGCCCAAGGTTAACCCCTTAACCTAATACCGAAAGTCAATTACCAAAATGAAGATTGACCGAACTACACGAGCCTTAGTAAATCCGTACCACACGAGACTACTATCTTCATTACCACCACAACATCGAGGTTGGCTGAAACTACACGAGCCCTAGTGAATCTGCACCACACGAGACCACTACCTCAATAAGATGACCGAAATTACACGCGTCATTGTGAATCCGCATCCACACGTGATTCACTTCCCAAATCAAAACCCACATCATCGGGGTTACTCAACCGCAACTTAATACCAATCCCACTACATTGGGATTATATAACTCTACATCACAAGTCCATGTGATAACGTACACATGAAGTGTGCACCCCGCCAAAGGTGGTCAACCAAAATGCACAACCGTGCCCATTGGACCTATACACAAGTCCATCAAATCCACCTATATGTGAAGTAAGCTCTATAGCCTAGAATCACTTCACTCGACCCGCACCCATCCTATACATACATATGCACATAGTATATTAACACTCACCTTGAAGTCTTGATGGATGCCAAACCAAAATCCGCAAACGCCAATGGAACATACCTATTCCATTATCACATAACAAATAACACAGTTAGGGTGGATTACAAATCAACCCATATTGATAACTAGTGCAAATTCGACCCAAATGCACTTCCAAGCTAAACCACGCCCAAACTAACCAATAATCACTAACAGAAGTGAGAATGGTCCTAATACACCAATCAAACCCAATTATAAGCGTTAAACACCTATTTCGCCCAAATTGACACATAAACCCTAATTTTGACCCATTTTAAAATTAGTCAACCCAAATACACCCAAATGGTTTCCACTACTTCTATAATCACTAACACTAGTGATTATACACCAATTACAAGCCTTAAAAATGGTTAAATCAACAACTAACCCAAAACCCGCCAAGTATCAAAAATAACAAGTTTCCATAAATCCTCTTCATCATCTAAACGGGTCTTAGAACTAACAAGTTCAAAACCCTAACATTGAATCTCAAATCAAATAATGAAACTCGGAGTTAGAACTTACCAATACCACCAAAATGACGCCGTTGACGAATGGAACAACTTTAACACTTGAGGTTTGACCCGAAACACCCTTCTTCTTCTCCAAATGGAGCTCTCTCTCTTTAAACTCTCTCCTCTCTCTATAGGGTTTGAAGGTGAGAGTGTTGGTGGCTGAAAATGGGGATAAGATAAGCCTTGAATCAGTCTTATGGCTCTAAAATCGGCCATAGGTGAAATTACTAAAACACCCCCAAAAGATTCCATTAAAATGGGTTAAAAATGACAATACAGCAACAATTGTTGCGTTCGCCAGGACGCGACAAGACCTACTAGAACGCGATATCGTGATCAGATCCCGAATAAATTAGCCGTCGCATTTTGATCATGTTTGTCGCGGATCGCGACAACCCGAAATGCGACATACTTGCCTGAAACGCGATAATACCAGCTTTTAGAAGTTAGGGGACTGAAATTGACAGATTCTGATTCTGATGTAAATTTTGAAAATGCATAAGTGTTAGGATGACTTTTAGTGGCGCTTTCTGGTGCACACATTTACTGACACTTTCAGGAACATTTTCTGATGCATTAAAAATTCAGGGTGTTACAGCCAATCAGCCGAGCACCTCGGCACCCAATGATACCAATTACGGCAGCATGGTCATTCTGTGAATGGGCCATTGATATTGTCGGTCTAATTACTTCGTGTTCAGGTAGACGTCGAACAATTTAATTAAAAAATACTTCACATTATATGCACTTTTATACTATTTACAAAATCATTGCTTACTCAGGTGGATTAAAATTCTTGGTGGTAGCAATCGAATACTTCACTAAACTTGTAGAGGCAAAACCATTGGCAACAATTACCAGCAAGCACATTCAAAACTTCTATTTGGAAGTTATTGTCTGCAGGTTTGGTATTCCCAATGAAATAGTCAGCTATAATGGTACCCAATTTTAAGAAGAGCCCTTCAGGTCCTGGTGTCAAGAGCTGAATATCAAGCAATCTTTTACTTCAGTTGCACAGCCACAGGTGAATGGACAATGCTATTTACTAATCGAGATATTGCTAGGGGCATAAAGGCGATTAATTTTGCATGGCAAAGAGTGGGTGGATGAGCTTCCAAGTGTTTTGTGGGCTCACCGCACTACTCACAAGAAAAGCACAGGTGAAACACCGTTCGGTCTAGGGTATGTAATGGAGGATGTTATCCCCGTCGAGTTGTTGGTCCCAACAAAGCGCATAAGCACTTTCGGTGAGTAAAGCAATGGTGAAGGCTTGCGCGCTAATCTAGATTTACTGGAAGAGCGCAGAGAAATAGCTGCCATTCGTGAAGCAATAAACAAGTAGAAAATCTCCAAGTATTAAGATAAGCGCGTCAAGCCCATGTAATTCAAAATAGTAGATTAATTTTGGCGCAACAATGAAGTAAGTCGCGTAGAGAATACTGGAAAGCTGGGACCTAATTAGGAGGGTCCCTATGAATTCATTGGTACGAGTGCAACTGGATCTTATATCCTTGCAGAAATTATTGGAGAGCGAGTACCTCGCATTTGGTATGCAACCAAAAAGATGTTACATATAATTGTCAGGCTGCATCACTTGGGACAGATCACCGCGCTCTTTAAGCATTTTCATTTTTTTGTTTTATTTTAGAAATGTTGCTTTACTTTTTAAGATAATTAGTATTTATTTTATGGTTGCAATAAATTGTTATATGGATGTGACTTATGAATTTTATTTATTTGTTATGAAGAAATTCAATTTTTGAATACAAACTTTTGGTTACATTTTGATGCACAATATGATAGCAATTATGTGCACCTGCCTTTTAAGCGATGATCTCTAGCTCCCGCGTGGTAGAAGCCTGTTTGGTTACAAAGCTACATTTTAGGATGGGTAACAGACATTGTTTGTCTAGACCAACGCAATCTCGCAGACTAGAAGACTGCAAGTCATGACTATAAATTACAATCATTGGGTTTGCTTGTCCACATCCCTAAGTGTTGGTTCACTTAGAAGACTCTAAATATTTTACTTAAAAAGGAAGTGAATAGTGGCTGCTATGTGCACAATAATATGTTACTAGTGAACTTATTAAATTTGGAGTATAAACAAGGTGTACATTGGCTTGTATACAAACAATTATGTCTAAGTCTAAAAAAATTAGAACAAAAATAAACGCATGCAATATAACCAAAAAAATACAAGTTTATTCAAAAGAGTTTAACGTTGAGCATGTCTCATGCACAAAGTTATTACGATTACAAGGGTGCTTAGAGCACTAAGTTTATTGGCACGCATGCCGTTAAAAAAGAAGAAATCTAAACTACAAACATGAAATTAAAGGGGGTGGCTTGTTGGTGACGATGCCCTACACTAATGGTAGCAATTCTTTGAACCCTTTCCTACAGTAATCAGGCGAATTTCCCATGGAAACAGGAAAGTAAAATGACCTATGATGGTCCGATACAAATAAGCTGGAAAGTGCATCCAATGAGTTGAAAGCACCCCACCAAGCATGCTAATAATGAATGTGCCCCATAAGGAGTAGTGAGCACAAGGGACGAAGAGCATAAAACAAAGCCTGCTCATGGCGTACCCAAGACCCCCACGCTCCAAAAAAAGTAAACATCAAAGGACGCCTGACAAAGAGCGCCAAATGACCACAGCGAGCAACAAGCGCGCCTATATACCACATCCTTTTAACAATATCCTGTACTGAAGTTGCAGGATCCAAACTTGCTTCGATCAGGGGTTAGATGGTGATGTTTTCCAGCACCTTGATGTTTTCTATTGCCTTTTCTAAAGCGTTTTCTTTAAGTTGATCTGTGATGATTTGAGGAACAGGGGAAGGGACTTTGATGTTCTCTGAAGTTAGCTTCCAAAACTTCACCCTCTTCAGTGCTCGCATTACCTTCAAAGCGTGGCTATATAGCTCGCTGACAATAGAGGCACCAAGGACGTAACTCGCGATGGTGGGAAGTGCTGCTTTGAGATCATTGTAGTTCTTTTCCATCATGTCACGGTCTGTAGCCACGTCTTCAATGTGAAGGGTAAGATCCTGGTTCTCATAAGATAACTGGTCAAGAATGGAGTTGGTAGTGGCAAGTGTTATGTAACATCCTCTATCGGACCTAGCTGTAAGATTACTAAATTGCCCTTAAGTTGGTGTTGTGCTTTTATATGCTTTTATTTTTATTTAATGTTTATTATTATTTAATGATGTGGTTAGAACCAGTTTGTGACAAGGGTCACAGAACATGTTTGTTTATTTAATTTGGACTTCGCTTGGATTGCCAAATGATGTACGAAAGATATCAAATAACTGATAAATACCCGTGTGTTGCAAAGTGTAGGAATTAAATCTAAATTAAGTGACTTGTGGCTGTCACTTTTTGGCACTTTTCAGATTTCACCACACACACACACACCCCCACTTATTCTTCCTCTTCACCACCTAACTAAAACCTAAATATTCCATTCTTATTCTTGAATCTAATTGAGTGTTAAAATCGTGTTCCTTGTGTTTCACTGAATCTATCAAGGTAAGAATCAAGTGTTTATATGTTCAATTTGAGTCAAAATTGGGGTTTTTGTTTAGTTTTGTAAAAATGATGATTTTGGGTCAAAATCACTTGATATTTTGTTGTTTGGGTGTAAAATGAGTTGCTTTGAGTCCCCAAACGGTTTGTGTATAAAGTATAGTCGATTTCATGGTCACAAACAGGTTCAGGAACAAGATTTGGTCGAAATTGGCTTGAACCCGTAGCCTTGTTCTTTAGCTTCTACAGATAAACACAGTCGGCCGAGTGTCTCTTGACACTCGACCGACCGACTCGACCATCGACTGAGTGTGTATGACCCACGGCCGAGTGTGTCTGTAAGAGACCATTGACCGATTGACTAGACACTCGGCCGAGTGAGTGTAGAAAGTCGGCTGACTGTCTCTGACAGTCGATCGAGTGTCTTTGGCACTGAAATATTTTACTAAGTGTTGATTTTTTAGCCATTATGCTGTCCGTTTGTATTTTGATGATCAGGATGTAAATTTTGTAATCGCATAAGTGTTAAGAAGGAATTTTTAGCGAGCGCTTTTTGATACAAAAATTTATGTATTGTGTTATTTGATGATAACGGACAGTAACTAACTTGATTTGCCTTATGTTCAGGTGATAAGGATAAGGAAGCCGCTCAGTAGTAGATTATCTGAGCTGGTTGCTGGTATTTAGTGAGTGGGACTAACTGGAGTATATAGCATAGAGTAGTATGTTATATTATGATTGCCATGCTTGTTAGATATACTTGTTACTCTGGTAGTTAGTAGGTTGTGATGACTGCATGTTAGTTGATGCTTGTCTGTTGGAGCCCAGTGCGTCCCTATTATGTGGTAGCCTCGGTAGGAGAGATCAACCTGCGGGTTGGGTTCCTCATGTGGTAGCCTAGACAATCGTGGTGTATATATGTGAGATTGACGCGTCTGTTGCGTGTGGATTATGTATATACATACGATGGTGGAAGAACTTCTGGTAAGCCCCAGTCTGATCAACTGGTGGTTAATGGTTTGGCCGAGCCGCTAGAGTCTCTGTAGACGGCACTTGGGTGATGTTTGTATGTTAGTTTTAGTGACATGATTAGTATAACGGTTCATGTGTACTATTGCCTGTAGTTAGCCGTACTCACTTAGCTTCGCGCTAATTCCCCTCCTTCTCCACCTTGCAGGTTGTTAGTTTTTGTAAGTGATGCTTTTGAGGAGAAGACGGGCATGGTGATGTTATGCTCGACAGGAGTCAACTCTGATGTATCTTTTCCATTAAAACTGAATTTTGGTTATAATGTTACGTGACACTAGAATTATTGTTTAATACTAGGCGTCAAATGATTTGGATATGTAATTAAATATGATTATGTTATGGTAATGGTTAATTAATGCTAATGTTTCCGCCACGTATTTATAATTTTTTTTTTAGCTTTGTCACAAGTTGGTATTAGAGCTTGGTTTGGCAGCATGCACATTTTGATCTAAATGTCATGTTCCCAAACTTAGTAGAGTCATGTCAAACATAACATGTTAGGGATGGGTTAAGTGAGTATTATGACAAGTTATGTGTTAGTTGTTAGTACTAACAGAATTTATACTAAGCTTTGGTGTGAGTATTGTGGTAGTGCAGTAATGTTAGATAACGAAGCAAACGCTACTGGCCCTGCCGCCCCTGGAACTGGAATCTTCAGAGCTCCCGATGAAGATGGAAACGTATCATCTGAAGAAGAAACCTCTCAAGAAGTAATAAACCTTCGAAGTCGATTACTAGAAGCTCAGGAGAAAATTAAAGAACTAGAACAAGAACGAACAAGATGGAACCCTAGTACCACTGCGTTGAACACAACTTTTCTTCCAAATTTTTATACTCAAGCCGGTGGCAGTTCTCAGTCACAGTTTCCTCAAACTTCATATCAACACCTCCAAATGCCATTCCCATTTAATCAGTCATTTCCGAATTAGATGATATACCCATTTCAAATTCCCGAGACGAGAAAGAAGTGTACATATAAACAGTTTCTAGACTGTAAACTGCCAGAATACAGCGGTCACACAAACCCTACAATGAACCTCAGCTGGTTAAGAGAAGTGGAGAGAGCGTTAGAAGCATGTTTTTGTGAGCCAGAATCCATGGTGTTGTTTGCTAGTAGGCTTCCCAAAGGGGAAGCAATGGAATGGTGGGACTTTATCACTGAATATTTACCCAAAGAACAGATCAGTCAAATAACCTGGGAACAGTTTGCTGCTAAGGTTCGTGAGCAGTATTGTTCTGAGTATGAGATGGAAACATTGAAAACGAAGTTTTTGAATATGAGGATGACGGAAAGTATGACGATTGATGAAATTTTAAGAGATTTCACGTCGAAGCTAAGGTTTGTTCAACAATGGGTACCGACTGAAAAGGATAAAATTCAGCATTTCATGCGGGGTGATTAAGCCGGTATACAAAACCGTTGCAAGATTTGCAACAACTTTGGCACAGGCTCATGAGATGGCTAAGGTTACTGAAGGTGATGTAATGGCAGCAAAAAGAGAAAGTTCAAAAGGTGGATCTTTTAGGGGAAAATCAGAAGGTCAAACAAGTGGTCAGTCTGTTCAGCAATCAATAAGCAATCAGGATTTCGTGGCAACAAGTCAGGCGGGTTTAAACAAAAGAGTAAATCTGGTATGAGCGGATCGGGTTCTAGTCAGTCTGGTTGGTGTAATGTTTGTAAATCGACTCATGCCGGACCATGTTCTTCAATGACCCGAAGATGTCTGAAATGTGGGGTGCTAGGTCAAGAATCAACAGCTTGTTCCTTTAAGTCTAATGTTTGTTGGAGTTTCCATCAAGAAGAACATAGATCAGCGAATTGTCCATCTGCGTCAAGAGCCAATTCTGGGGCAGGGTCAGGGGTGAGGTAAGTAACTTCTGGGATCTTCTGCTTCTACTGCCGGGTAGAAGAGAAAGAATCCTCCAACAGCAGAGGCAAGGGCATTTCAGATGACGGTGAGATGCTGCAACCGCTACCGATGACGTCATTACCGGTATGTTCTTGGTGAATTCCTTGCCAGCTCATGTGTTGTTTGATTCAGGAGCAAATCGTTCTTTTATGTCCTTAGGCTTCTGTGATAAGTTGAAGTTGTCTGTTAGGGTGTTAGATATGCCTTTGGGAATAGAAGTAGTTGATGGTTGATGTCAAAGCGAGGTGTATATAAAATAGTATTATTTTTTTACAAGGAAATACTATTAAATACGATACAATTTTACACAAGATATTTATTTATTTATAGAATGGATATACTTAAACCTTACTACAACACTTATAGGCAGTGTACCTAATCGTACAGTAGTGTAGTTTTTAGTAAGTCCGGTTCGTTCCACAGGGAAATCTTTAAACAAAGCTTAACGCTATATTAGTTTACTTTTATAAAAATACAAATATATATATAAGTAATATTATTATTATAAAGGGGGGTTTTTACCGTTTAATGACCGGTTTGTCGATTTTAAAACTTTAGTCGCAGTTAAAACCTAATGTAAAATATAAAATAAATACAAGACTTAAATTAAAGCGTAAAGTAAATAACGATAAAATAAAATTGCGATAATTAAAAAGTACGATAATTAGAAGTGCAATTAAATATAAAATAAAGGAAATTAAATATGAAATAAAAGAATTATGCTTATTTAAACTTCCGTAATCATGATGTTTGACGTGTTGATTTTAGTTTTATGCCCATGGGTTAATTGTCCTTTGTCCTGGATTATTTAATATGTCCGTCTGGTTTTTGTCCATAACAGTCCATCAGTCATAAATATAAATTGCAAGTGTCCTTGTCAAATTATTATTATACCCGAAGATAAATATTCCAACTAATTGGGGATTCGAATTGTAACAAGGTTTTAATACTTTGTTTAATGAATACACCAGGTTATCGACTGCGTGTAAACCAAGGTTTTACTACTTTGTTAACAATTACACCAATTACCCTTGAATGTAATTTCACCCCTGTTTTAATTATTCTAGTGGCTATTAATCCATTCCCGTTTCCGGTTAAATGAACGATTATTCGTACATATAAATACCCCTCCCATCGTGTCCGATCGAGTGTATATGGTAATTTATAGGGACGCCCAATTGTAAATCTTTATATTAACATTAACAAACTTTCATTTAGTTAAACAAATATAAAGCCCATTAATAGCCCATAGTCTAATTTCCACAAGTGTCGTTCTTTTGTCCAAACCCCAATTATGGTACAAAGCCCAATTACCCAATTTTAGTAATTAGCCCAACATCATGATTACTTCGTTTTAAATAAGCATAATAATAACTTAGCTACGAGACATTAATATAAAAAGGTTGAACATAACTTACAATGATTAAAAATAGCGTAGCGTTACACGGACAGAATTTCGACTTACACCCTTACAACATTCGCTAACATACCCTTATTATTAGAATTAAAATTAAAATTAAAATATAAATTATATATATATATATATAAGTTTTACGTATGAATGAGGAAGAAAAGATGATGATTTTTGATCAGAATTCGGTTGGCTTTATAGCCAGAGTTGATTTTTGGGGCTCCGCGACTCGCGGCAAAATGCTCTTCAAACTCCGCGAGTCGCGGAGATAGAAATTACAGCTCAGTCCTTGGAGTTTTCTCTGCCGACGGTTTTATATATATAAATATAATATATATATAATTAATATAATTAATTATATATTATATTATATTTATATACATAGTTAACTTGTAATTTTTAGTCCGTTGCGTCGAGCGTTAAGAGTTGACTTTGGTCCCAGTTCCGGATTTTCGAACGTCCTTGCGTACAATTTTATATTTTGTACTTTGCGTTTTGAATCTTGTACTCTTGTAATTTCGAGACGTTTCTTATCAATAATTGGAACCTTTTTGATTGTCTTTTGTACTTTTGAGCTTTTTGGTCGTTTGCGTCTTCAATTCGTCGAATCTGTCTTTTGTCTTCACCTTTTATTATTTAAACGAATATCACTTGTAAATAGAACAATTGCAACTAAAAGCTTGTCTTTCTTGAGGAATAATGCTATGAAATATATGTTCGTTTTTAGCATTATCAAATATTCCCACACTTGAGCGTTGCTTGTCCTCAAGCAATATTGTCTTGAAATACTAGAATCACTTCTTTATTCTTCACACTTTGTACATCAGTGATTTCTATACGGCGGTATAAACGATGGTAGTAATGATATGGTTTACAGTCCCACATGACTATAAAAATTTAGATCCATTAAGGAAATTGGATCTTTATGAAAACATTTGATCTTTTGAAAATTAAATCTAGTTTTTACCCTAGATAAGTTTTCCGGAATAACCCTTTACCGGTGTTTGCAAAATATTTTTGTGGGGTTGGTGGGTTTCAGATTTGAAAATTTTAGCTCAAAACTTGCGGTTTTGTGTCACCCACTTGCTAACCTTGTATTAGGAAAGCAACACGTCCAGTTTACTTGTTCCGTATATTACCTTTCGGCAAACTACCGTCCGGTTGAAAGGAAAGCGTTGAACAAGCAACTGTTAAGGCAATGTCCCGTGACATGCTTTTGATTGTGGTCTATAACGTGTCGGACGCAATTACTATCCTTGGTAGGAGCAATAGTAAAGCTCACCCTTAAAATTTGTCGGTTTGGCACAAGGTCCTGTCTTTGACCACTATGCAACCACCGTTCTTACGGTTGACACCCGATTTGGTTCAGGTGACCTAATGAATTCCAGGTGAATTCCTAGGATTTTACGTTCAATGGTAATGAACGCATTGAAAATAGGGTTTTCAGAAAACAAATTGGTTTGTAATTTTGATCAAAATATTTTCTCGTTCAAGCTCGTTTAGATATCATTGAATTCCATGAGTTTGAATTCTCAATCTTTAAGGTCAATCTCTAGGATTGAGTAATATCAGTCTTAAAAGCTGATTTTTAATCTTTAAGGAGATTATCCTTTCTGGGGATCTGATTCATTAGTCTTATCCAGCTAATTTGCATGGTGCCCCCCCATTGTACGAGATAAATCCTTCTCATGGTTAGGATAAATCTGACCACTTGGCGACCCTGTTTAATGCTGAGGTCCGTGGATTTCCTGCTGATTTTAGTGATGACTTTTCTAGATTTTTCGTCAACCTACAGCTGGTCTGGACGACAACTTCATGACCTAAATCAAGAAGCGCGTGTCTTTTTCGGAAGACTTGACTTCCTTTTAATGATGGAATTGATTCATCGTGTAGATCCATCTCTTCTTTTCTTTCATCGGGTAAAACAGTTTAGTTTAGTCCAAAGCAAAAGTATTTTCAGTTATTTGTTACAGATATATGTGACATATGTTTAAAATAACTTGGTAAATTTTCCCACACTTGGCTTTTTATTTTTCTTTTTATCGTCCTCTATTCCATTTTAAATGAATTTTAACATTTTAATTTGTTTCTCAATTTATGTCCTTTCCGAGGTAACAATAATTTCGGTGTTAAAACCTAGTTTTATCGTTCATAAATATGTATAAACATGATTTGAATTCATTTAATTGAAAAATTTTTACTAGAATTGGGTAGTCAGTATATAAGACTAGGGTTGTTCTTTTTTTATCAGAGAGCACTAGATTCTAATAAAACTACTGCTTTACTAGTATTTTTAATGGTAACCAAGTGTTTAATATAAAAAATTTAAAATCCGAAAGAATTTAACCCCTTCCCACACTTAAGATCTTGCAATGCCCTCATTTGCAAGAAATCAGTAACAATTTAAATTATTGAGGGTGATTTGTGTGAAAATGATTAAATTTTTACCAAAGTTTCCAAATATATTGGCCTTTGTTTGCTGAATGATAAATGGTGCACATCATTTGTTCATTCCGTCTTGTTGTTATTTCACATATATTTTGCATCTTGTCGTCAAAATTAGTTGCTTTTGCTGAACTTAATGCCAGTCTTTGAAAATGCGTTGTTTTACCCTGTTGTGTACATAAGATAAACTGCAAACATATATACATATTTTTGAAGTTTGGTATATTACCCCACATTCAAAAATTATTAAAGTCTAAGAATAAAAGTTAGATAATTATAAAAATGATTACAATATTAACAAAAGTATTAAACATATCAATAATTACAAATTACAAAATAATAAAAAATAATAAGTAAACTAAGGATGATATTGGTACCAATAGGGGTTCCAGGCATAACCATAAGTGCTATAGAATGCTTCGGCAGGGTCATACGTAGGATATGGTGGCTGCATCTCTATAGACCAAGGAGGGAAGACGGGTTTCGGTGTAGGAATATAGTTTCTACCTATATGTTGGCAATGCGCTATGATCTGGTGCTGATGAACTTGCCAATCTTCAAATGCTCTCTGTCTAGCATTTTCGTATTCCTGAGAAGCTATAAACCTATGCATTTCTTGCATCTCATTCCCCCCTCCTACATTACCTTGTTGCTGGTTTCTCTCCACCTGTGGATGTCTACCATGGTATCGTACTGCGGCGTTATTTCGCCTCTTCAAAACTTTCGCACCATGGTATACATTTAAACCTATAGTATCGCGGGGTTCCGGCTCTTCTAGTAATAATCCCCCCCGACTTATATCCACACCGAGATATTCACCAATCAAAGTAATAAAAATACCACCTCCTATTATGCTATGTGGTCGCATCCCCCGAACCATAGCTGATAAATAATAACCCACACAATATGGTATACTTACAGCGCTCTGTGGGTCTCGAATACACATATGGTAAAACAAATCTTGTTCATTTACTTTTTCTTTGTTCTTACCCCTTTGTGTAATCGAATTAGCTAAAAACCTATGTATCACTCTTAATTCGGCTCTATCTATATCCAAATAAGAGTAGTTTCCCCCTTTGAAACGGTGATGGCTTGTCATTTGACTCCACACACCGTGTGTATCAAAATTCTCATCTATCTTTCTACCGTTTAGTATCAATCCTCTACAATCGGCAGACGCTAACTCCTCAGGCGTATATATACGTAAAGCCTGAGCCATGTCCAGTAAAGACATGTGGCGCATCGAACCGCCTAACAAAAATCTAATAAAAGAACGATCTGTTAAACTAGCTACCCGATCATTCAACTCTATACTACATAACAACTCTTCACACCATACTTTATATACAGGTCTGCGTATGGTGAATAAACATATCCAGTCATTAAAAGAAGAATTACCATACCTCTGTACAAGTAATTCCCTAATTGGCCCGGCCAATTCTACAGCTTCTAAGGGTCCCCATTCTATGACCCTCGGTACCTCAACAACCTTGGAATGAAGAGTATGCAAACCCCGTTGATATTTTGGATAATCTATCCAAAGTCTGTCAAATCTCAGGTTCGGGTGCAACTCTTCCAAATGCATATCGGAAAAGGTCATGACTGGATGAGGTACATCCTGCTTGTAGTAATTATCCACCTCCTGTTGTTCCAAATTCTCGGCAGGAGCATTGCGGGCTTGGGATGAAGATTCACCCCTTTCATTCTGCAAAACACATCAAACACAAATTTTGTGCATCCAAATATGCATTAGTGTCAGCAAAATCATCAATCAAAATAATTACAATGACATTATCAATTTATATCAAACTTAAGCTTATTTTCACATTTTTATCAAATCTACACTTTTTCAAATAAGCATATACGAAAATTTTCGCCAAGTTCATAAGCATTCAACTCAAATAACATGTCAAAATAATCATTACTAGCAATCAAACAAGTCTCAAATGGCATTATCTTTCAAAAATCAAGTTCATGAATTTTAGACTTGAAAAAGTCCACTTTAATTCTCAAAATCATGTTTAGGCTCAAAGATTGGATCATTTAACTACCTAGACATGTTACACTACTTAATTTAGCAACAATTCATGACAAAAATCGGCCATAACCTGTTTATATCAAAAAGCCCCAAATTTGCTCAAGAACACAAACCCTAGATTATTCAAAATTTGAAGTTTAAGGCTTCTAATCATGTTAAACAGCATCAATCTAGGTTATACAAGCATAATACATAAACAATTTAAGTCTAATTACACTAAAAAGCATCAAAATCAAATTGGGGAAAAAATAGCTCAAGAACACCTAATTTCGAATTAAATGGTGTTTAGGTGTAGAAATTTACCGTTTTTCTTGAGTAATTCTTAGATAGCATCCTTCTCAACATGATTTTAGCAAAAAATTTGGTGATTAACGGTTAAAAATTGTGATTTTTGGGGGTGTTTTTCGGGTTTTTTCGCAGTATTTTTCTGTTTTGTGTGTGGGGGAGTTGGGACTGATCTGTTGTTCAGTTATATTTTTTTCCGGTTTTTAGTATCTCCGCGACTCGCGGAGATTTAAGCTCTAAACTCCGCGAGTCGCGGAGTTTGGTATTTTTTTTTTTTTTTTTTTTATAAAAATTAACTTTTGAAAACAATTAAGAAATTAATTTTAAAATTTTGTTTCCCTTGTTATTTAGGACGAGGTCGTTTCGGATCGATGTCCTAGTCCGTCCTTCGAAAAAATTTTAAAATTTGTCTTTTTGTAGCGATTGTTTTAAAAGCTAAGATTTTTTGGGTTTTTTTTATGTTTTTGGCATACTTTAAATCAATAAGATTAAAAATAATGATAATAAAAGTTCTCGTCCCTCCCTTGGGTAAAGCAATTTCGGTTCAAAGACCTAGTCTTCAACTTACGACGAATTTAAAAATCATATTCTTAACTTAATGAGATAAAGTAAATTTTTGTTTTTAAATTCACACAACTTAAATATAAAATTCAAAATTAAAAATTAATAATTAAAAATTCACACCAAACTTAAAATTTGAAATGCATAAAATTAAAAATTCATATTTTAAAAATTCACACCAGACTTAATTTAAAAATTCATATATTTACAATTTTAAATATATTGTTTTTACAAAGTTACAATATTAATTTAAGATTTAAATATTAATTTTAAAAACATGGTAAAAATAAATTTAAAAATCTTTTTGTCTTTTTATCCCACTTTAATTAATCAAATATTATCAAAAATATGCGCCCCTCTTTTCGGTAAAGTAATTTCGGTTCCAAGACCTAATTTAACTCATGACGAATTTTTGAAATATTTTGGGTTGATTGATTAAAGATATTTATACCTTAAGAATAAACGTTAAATTTCGCAGTGATGTAATAAATTTTTGAATGATATCAATAATTTCGGTCGCCAAACCTAATTTTATTCAATACCAATTTAATACTTTTTAGCGAACAAATTAGCGTTTATTATCAAAAGGTTAAAAATAAAAAAAATAAAAACTGTACAGACATACCTGTGAAATAGATCTTAGTTATATGATCTATTCCATTCATAAGATAGTCGGTTTAATTGGTTTTCCATGGCTCCAAAGGCGTAACCCCGAGCATTCAGTGTCTTTTCTTCTAAACATATGAACGGTCCGTCTCTGCATAAAGTAACAAATTCGGTATTTGAATAGGTTTGATTATTTGAACATTTACCTCCATGTGACCATTTTCCGCATTTGTGACATCGTTCTAGGTGTCGTGCTCTTCTTTTCGCTGCGGATTTTGATTTTCCTTTACCAAATTGTAACTTATTATCTTCGCATCTGGATTCTTTTCTAACTCCGTCCATTCTTTCTCTTATTACTGATACTAATTCGCTCGGTAGTATGTCATTATTACGTTTAGTGATCAAAGCGTGTAGCATTAGACCATGGTTTAGTTCACAGGCAGTCTTCATTTCGTAAAAACCTAAAAAAATAAAAATTCAGAATGGGGGGAGAAGACTAGTTCTTTAGGGTCTGCTAGGGAAAGACCATACGTGTTCCATTTTCGAGAACTACACGAAAACAGACAATCTAACTCTAACAGAAATATATATTATCCTTTAAAGACTTGATTCTCCCCACACTTAGTTAGCTGTGGTGTCGAAATTGTGATTAACTTCACTGTCGACTTCCATCGGACCATGTATGTAATGTTTAACTCTGTGACCATTAACTTTAAATTCAATCCCATTTGAATTTATTAATTCTATCGTTCCGTATGGGAAAACTCTTTTGACTATGAATGGTCCAGACCATCTTGATTTCAATTTTCCAGGAAATAGCTTGAATCGTGAATTGAAAAGAAGAACTCTGTCTCCTTCTTTAAATTCTTTTGAACTTCTGATTCTTTTATCATGCCATTTCTTCGTTCTTTCTTTATAGATTAACGAATTTTCGTATGCTTCATGTCTTAATTCTTCTAATTCGTTTAGTTGACTTAATCGTAGACGTCCAGCTTCATATAAATCAAGATTACATGTCTTCAAAGCCCAAAATGCTTTGTGTTCAATTTCTACTGGAAGATGACATGCTTTTCCATAAACAAGTCTAAAAGGTGTGGTTCCAATTGGAGTTTTGTAGGCTGTTCTAAAAGCCCAGAGTGCATCCTCCAATTTAATGGACCATTCCTTCGAATTTGATCCTACGGTTTTCTCTAGAATACGTTTTAAAGCTCGGTTGGTATTTTCAACTTGTCCACTTGTTTGTGGATGATATGCGGTGGAGATTTTATGAGTTACTCCATATCTTTTAAGAACTTTCTCAAGTTGATTATTACAGAAATGAGTACCCCGATCACTTATTAAAGCTTTCGGTGTTCCAAACCTTGCAAAAAGACGTTTTAAAAAGTTGACTACAACTCGTGCATCGTTAGTTGGGAGAGCTTGTGCTTCCGCCCATTTAGATACATAATCAATGGCTACGAGTATATATAGATTATTATGAGATTTTGGAAATGGACCCATAAAGTCAATACCCCAAATGTCAAATACTTCACATACTTGGATGACATTTTGTGGCATTTCATCACGTTGACTTATTTTTCCGGCCCTTTGACATGCATCACAGGATTTGCAAAGAAGGTGTGCGTCTTTGTAAATTGTAGGCCAATAGAATCCAGCTTCATAAACTTTTCTTGCTGTTAGTTGAGGCCCATAATGCCCTCCTGTTGGTCCTGTGTGACAATGGTTTAAAATTTTACTAGCTTCATCTCCAAATACACATCGGCGTATTATTCCATCGGGACAACTTTTAAACAGATGTGGATCTTCCCAGAAATAGTGTTTTATATCACTGAAGAATTTCTTTCGTCTTTGGTACGATAATCCTTTTTCAAGGAATCCACAAACTAAGTAGTTTGCATAGTCTGCAAACCATGGGATTTCTTTATAATCTATCTTCAATAGATATTCATCAGGAAAGTTGTCTTGTATGGCCGATTCATTCAGAACTTCTAATTCGGGATTTTCAAGACGAGAAAGATGATCAGCGGCGAGATTTTCTGCTCCTTTTTTATCTCGGATTTCAATATCAAACTCTTGTAAGAGTAAGATCCAACGGATTAATCTTGGTTTAGCATCTTGTTTTGAAAATAGGTATCTAAGAGCAGAATGGTCGGTATAGACCACCGTTTTTGCTAGAACTAGATATGATCGAAATTTGTCAAATGCAAAGACAATAGCAAGGAGTTCTTTTTCAGTGGTTGTATAGTTCGTTTGTGCTCCTTGTAACGTCTTACTAGCATAATATATAGGTTGAAATCGTTTTTCAATCCTTTGTCCTAAAACGGCTCCCATTGCAAAATCACTTGCATCGCACATTAGTTCAAATGGTAGATTCCAATTTGGTGTTATCATGATCGGTGCATTAGTGAGTTTCTCTTTAAGAATATTAAAAGATTTGATACACTCATCTGAAAAGATGAATTGCGCATCCTTTTCTAGGAGTTTATTCATAGGAGTGGCAATTTTAGAAAAATCTTTTATGAAACGTCGGTAAAAACCGGCATGCCCTAGAAAACTCCTAACTCCTCTAACATTGGTGGGATGTGGAAGTTTAGCAATTACATCTACTTTAGCTCTATCCACTTCAATTCCTTCTTTTGAAATTTTATGTCCAAGAACGATGCCTTCTTTAACCATGAAATGGCATTTCTCCCAATTAAGTACTAGATTTGATTTTTCGCATCTAATTAGCATTCGTTCCAGATTAACTAGACATGATTTAAATGTATCACCGAAGACTGAAAAGTCATCCATGAATACTTCCATGCATTCTTCTATCATGTCATGAAAAATCGCCATCATACACCTTTGAAAGGTTGCAGGGGCGTTGCAAAGTCCAAATGGCATTCTTTTGTAAGCAAAAGTACCATAAGGGCACGTGAATGTGGTTTTCTCTTGGTCCTCGGGTGCTATTGGAATTTGAAAATATCCGGAAAATCCATCTAGAAAACAATAGTAACTATTTCCGGCTAATCTTTCCAACATTTGATCTATGAAAGGTAAGGGAAAGTGATCTTTTCTGGTGGCGTCATTTAATTTTCTATAATCAATACATACACGCCATCCTGTTACAGTCCTAGTAGGAATAAGCTCATTTTTCTCATTTGTAATGACAGTCATGCCACCCTTCTTAGGCACGCATTGAACTGGGCTTACCCATGGACTATCAGAGATTGGATAAATTAAACCTGCATCTAGCAGTTTAATAATCTCTTTCTTAACTACATCTTGCATATTAGGATTTAGTCTTCGTTGGCGTTGCACATACGTTTTATGACCTTCTTCCATAAGGATTTTATGTGTGCAATACGAAGGACTTATTCCTTTAATATCATGAATCTTCCATGCAATGGCTGGTTTATGAGCTTTCAACACAGAAATGAGTTGAGATTTTTCATTTTTAGTAAGAGAAGACGATATTATTACAGGTAATTCAGATTCACCATGTAAATAAGCATATTCCAAATGGTTTGGAAGTGGCTTTAACTCTAATTTCGGAGGTTCTTCTATCGATGATTTATATCGATATCTGTCTTCTTCTTTTAGCATTTGAATTTCTTCTGTTGTTGGTTCATATCCATTAGCTATAAGTGTAGCTAACATTTCAGCTTCATCAATTGGTTCATTACCTTCTCCTAAAGAACATTCTCCTGTTCCTTGTAATTCTGGAAATTCTTCTAATAATTCTGCATGTGCATCTATAGTTTGAATATAATAACATGTATCATCTGCAGATTGTGGTTGTTGCATTGCTCTATCAACTGAAAAGGTAACACTCTCATCCTCTATACTTAGGGTCAGTTTCTTACCGAACACGTCTATCATTGCTTTAGCCGTGTTTAAGAATGGTCTTCCTAATATGAGAGGAACTTGAGAATCTTCTTCCATGTCCAAAACAACAAAATCTACTGGAAATACTAAAGTACCAACTTTAACTAGCATGTTCTCCATTATCCCTCTAGGATATTTTATTGATCTATCGGCTAGTTGTATGCTTATTCTGGTTGGTTTCAATTCTCCAAGGTCTAGTTTAGCGTATAGTGAATACGGCATTAAATTTATACTAGCACCTAAGTCTGCCAATGCTTCTATTGAACTAAGACTACCCAGAAAACATGGAATTGTGAAACTTCCTGGATCAGATAGTTTTTCTGGTATCTTATTCAACAGCACTGCTGAACAATTAGCATTCATAGTAACAGCCGAGAGTTCTTCCATTTTCTTTCTATTTGTGATTAGATCTTTCAAGAATTTAGCATATCTAGGCATTCCTGAAATTACATCAATGAAAGGAAGATTTACATTTATCTGTTTAAACATATCCAAGAATTTGGATTGCTCGGCTTCAAGTTTTTCTTTCTTCATTTTACTCGGGTAAGGAAGTGGTGGTTGGTATGGTTTAACATAAGGTTTATCCTTAACTGTGTTATCTTCATTAACCTTTTCAACTACCGGTTCTTTTTCCTTATCTTGATCAGGTTGTGGTTCTTGTGGAGTAGGAATAGTTTCATCAGAAGTTACAGGTATTTCAGGTGGTTTAAGTGTTGTACCACTTCTTGTGGTAATAGCTTTAGCTGTTTCATTTCGTGGGTTAGCATTTGTATCACTAGGTAGACTTCCCGGTTTCCTTTCACCTATTAACCTTGCTAGGTTACTTACTTCTTGTTCCAGATTTTGAATAGAAGCTTGTTGATTTCTAAATGCTTGAGCATTTTGTTCATTGGTTTGTTTCTGAGATGTGAAAAACTGTGTTTGAGTTTCAACTAGCTTCGTCATCATATCTTCTAAATTCGGCTTTTTATCATCGATTTGTTGTGGTGGTTTGTTTTGAAAATTCGGTCTTTGCTGATTGTAAGTATTATTGGATACTTGTTGATTGCTAGGACCTTGTTGGTTGTTGTATGGAATATTTCGGTTATAATTCTGGTTTTGATTGTAAATCGGTCTTGGCGGTTGATAATTATTCTGATAATTATTTCCAGGCCTTTGGTTTATGTATGAAATATTCTCTCTTTGTTCCATTGTTAATTCAATACTGAGACAATCTTTTGTCAAATGTGGTCCTCCACACTGCTCACAACTAATTCGTATTGAGTGAATATCCTTAGTCATCTTTTCCATTCGTCTCTCCACAGCATCTATCTTTGCGGAAATGGAATCTAAGTCATGGCTAGAATCGGCTCTAGCTGCTTTAGATGATCTAATGATATCTTTTTCTTGGTGCCACTCATGTGAGTGGGAAGCAGTGTTATCAATAATTTTGTAAGCATCAGTTTCGGTTTTCTTCATAATAGAACCACCAGCTGCTATATCTATATCTTTCCTTGTAGTGATGTCGCATCCTTGGTAGAATATTTGTACTATTTGACAGGTGTCTAAACCATGTTGCGGACATCCTCTTAACAACTTTCCATATCTTGTCCACGCCTCATATAGAGTTTCATTTGGCTTCTGTGTGAACGTAACAATTTCTGCTTGAAGTCTTACGGCTTTAGATGCAGGAAAGAATTGTTTAAGAAATTTGTCAATTAAAACGTCCCATGTATCAATCGCCCCTTCAGGTAACGATTCCAACCAATCTTTGGCTTCTCCCTTTAAAGTCCAGGGAAATAACATGAGATATATCTGTTCATCCTCCACTTCTCGGATTTTAAATAGTGTGCAGATCCTATTAAAGGTACGTAGATGTTCATTTGGATCTTCCTTCGGCGCACCACTAAATTGGCATTGATTAGTCACCATGTGTAGAATTTGTCCTTTGATTTCATAATCTGGCGCATTAATGTCTGGATGAGTAATTGCGTGACCTTGGCCAGTGCGTTTAGCTCTCATTCGGTCTTCCATACTTAAAGGTTCCAGATTCTCCATAATTGAATTTGTTGAATCGGTATCACTAGATGATTCTGATTTAATGGTTCGTTCCTCAACAATCTCTGTTTGAATGATTGGTGGTTCCGGAGGAAAGTTTAATGGTTCAGGATCTATGAACCGTTCCTGAATATTTTCTGGATTCTCAATTGTGAGGTTGGGTTCAAAAAATGGATTATCGGAAATTTGAACTGAAGTACTTGGTCGACTGGATGACGATTCTAAAGAAAAATCAACGGCGGTTATATTTGTTAAACGATGTCTTGATCTAGTTACAGGTGGTGAACGTACAAAAGGTGATGAACGTCTTGCTCGGTGCATTCACTGAATATCCTATTAGTTTTTAAAAGGAAAGAAAAATTATAATAAGTTATCCAATCAATAGACTTTTCTGATTTTGCCCACGTTTTGAATAGCCAAAAGATGCAGCAGAGGGGCAGGATTCGTTTGGTCTCAATATAATTGAGGACTGTTTGACTCCAATAACCCGGTCCACGTACAAATCCAACTATTACTACGAACCAGAAAATTTTGATGTCTATCAATTTAACCACTTAAAATAAATTTTCGTAATTTTAAGAAATTTAGATAAGAAGTAGAAAAAAATTCTAAGTCCTAAAAACTAGAATATCGAGAAATAAGAAAGAAAAAGAGTTCGTCGCAAAAGGTCGAAAAAGAAAAATGGTTAAAAAATAAAAGGTGACGGAAAAATAAAAGAAACTTATAAAAACTTAAAAATACTTGACTAACCTAACCTTATTACTACAACTAACTTAAAATTATAATCGCAAATTGAAATTACTAATTGGAATGATAATTGATACATAGTAAAAGGTGTCTAAAAATATTAAAGCTTACAAGAAAAACTAAATCCCAAATGGAAATAACTTAAAAAGAAACTAAAACTTAAAAAGGCGTCGCAAAATTCTAAAGCACCTAAATCTTAGTCTAAAGAAAAAGCACTTAAGAGAGTTTACGGCAAAGCCTAAAAATCTAGGAGTAAAAATAACTATAGCAAAAACTAAGTTTAAAATTAAATATGAGCTAAAAATACAAAAGTTACGCTAAAACGATTAAAAAGGGACAAAATATAAAAATATACAAAAAGTTGTAAAAAGTACAATTTTTATAAAAAATATTATTTTTATATTAATTTTTTAATAAAACTACTAATTTTATAATTTAATTAAACTTATTTAAACTAAAATATAAATTAAATAAAACTTAAATTAAAATAAAACTTAATTATAATATTAATTAGGGTTAATAATAATAATAATAATTAAAAATCCGTAATAAATGCTGAATTAGGGCATCTGTTCGCGTGTCAGACAAGCTCCGCGAGTTGCGGCAATTTATAAAGAAAACCCCGCGAGTCGCGGGGTTCAGAATTTCAGCTGACAGGTTTGAAATTTTACGCGTTTTCTTTATTTTTTTTATTTTTTTTTATTTTATGTTTTCTGTTTTTTAAATAAATAAAAGATTTTAAAATAAAACTTATATTTTTATAAACTAAAATAGAAATAAAGAAACTTATAAAACTTAAATATTTAACAAAATCTTAAAAATACTTATATTTTTGTTTTTCTTTTTATATTTTTCGAATATTTAAAACGTATTTTTACAAAAACGACTTTTAATAAAAGTAACTAAAAATCTTTTTTTTTTTTTTTTATATTAGCGTTGCGCTTCCGGCGTTTAAGATGAGTCCCCGGCAGCGGCGCCAAAAATAACTTGATGTCAAAGCGAGGTGTATATAAAATAGTATTATTTT
This sequence comes from Rutidosis leptorrhynchoides, assembly GCF_046630445.1. Taxonomy (NCBI): domain Eukaryota; kingdom Viridiplantae; phylum Streptophyta; class Magnoliopsida; order Asterales; family Asteraceae; genus Rutidosis; species Rutidosis leptorrhynchoides. The sequence goes on from NC_092337.1 coordinate 343,289,786, forward strand.
TTTACAAGGAAATACTATTAAATACGATACAATTTTACACAAGATATTTATTTATTTATAGAATGGATATACTTAAACCTTGCTACAACACTTATAGGCAGTGTACCTAATCGTACAGTAGTGTAGTTTTTAGTAAGTCCGGTTCGTTCCACAGGGAAATCTTTAAACAAAGCTTAACGCTATATTAGTTTACTTTTATAAAAATACAAATATATATATAAGTAATATTATTATTATAAAGGGGGGTTTTTACCGTTTAATGACCGGTTTGTCGATTTTAAAACTTTAGTCGCAGTTAAAACCTAATGTAAAATATAAAATAAATACAAGACTTAAATTAAAGCATAAAGTAAATAACGATAAAATAAAATTGCGATAATTAAAAAGTACGATAATTAGAAGTGCAATTAAATATAAAATAAAGGAAATTAAATATGAAATAAAAGAATTATGCTTATTTAAACTTCCGTAATCATGATGTTTGACGTGTTGATTTTAGTTTTATGCCCATGGGTTAATTGTCCTTTGTCCTGGATTATTTAATATGTCCGTCTGGTTTTTGTCCATAACAGTCCATCAGTCATAAATATAAATTGCAAGTGTCCTTGTCAAATTATTATTATACCCGAAGATAAATATTCCAACTAATTGGGGATTCGAATTGTAACAAGGTTTTAATACTTTGTTTAATGAATACACCAGGTTATCGACTGCGTGTAAACCAAGGTTTTACTACTTTGTTAACAATTACACCAATTACCCTTGAATGTAATTTCACCCCTGTTTTAATTATTCTAGTGGCTATTAATCCATTCCCGTTTCCGGTTAAATGAACGATTATTCGTACATATAAATACCCCGCCCATCGTGTCCGATCGAGTGTATATGGTAATTTATAGGGACGCCCAATTGTAAATCTTTATATTAACATTAACAAACTTTCATTTAGTTAAACAAATATAAAGCCCATTAATAGCCCATAGTCTAATTTCCACAAGTGTCGTTCTTTTGTCCAAACCCCAATTATGGTACAAAGCCCAATTACCCAATTTTAGTAATTAGCCCAACATCATGATTACTTCGTTTTAAATAAGCATAATAATAACTTAGCTACGAGACATTAATATAAAAAGGTTGAACATAACTTACAATGATTAAAAATAGCGTAGCGTTACACGGACAGAATTTCGACTTACACCCTTACAACATTCGCTAACATACCCTTATTATTAGAATTAAAATTAAAATTAAAATATAAATTATATATATATATATAAGTTTTACGTATGAATGAGGAAGAAAAGATGATGATTTTTTATCAGAATTCGGTTGGCTTTATAGCCAGAGTTGATTTTTGGGGCTCCGCGACTCGCGGCAAAATGCTCTTCAAACTCCGCGAGTCGCGGAGATAGAAATTACAGCTCAGTCCTTGGAGTTTTCTCTGCCGACGGTTTTATATATATAAATATAATATATATATAATTAATATAATTAATTATATATTATATTATATTTATATACATAGTTAACTTGTAATTTTTAGTCCGTTGCGTCGAGCGTTAAGAGTTGACTTTGGTCCCAGTTCCGGATTTTCGAACGTCCTTGCGTACAATTTTATATTTTGTACTTTGCGTTTTGAATCTTGTACTCTTGTAATTTCGAGACGTTTCTTATCAATAATTGGAACCTTTTTGATTGTCTTTTGTACTTTTGAGCTTTTTGGTCGTTTGCGTCTTCAATTCGTCGAATCTGTCTTTTGTCTTCACCTTTTATTATTTAAACGAATATCACTTGTAAATAGAACAATTGCAACTAAAAGCTTGTCTTTCTTGAGGAATAATGCTATGAAATATATGTTCGTTTTTAGCATTATCAATGGTAAAATGGTTCTATGCACATCATCTGTATCTAGAATTACCGTCGAAATCGACGGCCATTCATTCCCTTTAACATGTTTGTTGATGCCTATACCTAGCTTTGATGTAGTCATAGGCATGAATTGGTTAAGATCTAATACGGCTAATATTAAGTGTGATAATAATATGATTTCTTTCCGTCTGGCTGATGGATCCCGAGTGATAGCTAGGGGAGAGCGTAGTGGATTTAACTTTCCTATGGTTTCCCTAATGAAAGCTCAGAAGGCGATATCGAAAGGGTGTGATTTGTTCTTAGCTTATGTGATTGATGTTAAGAAAGAAAAGAAGTAGGTGACTGATATTCCTGTTGTGTCAGATGTTCCCGAAGTGTTTCCAGATGATCTACCAGGGTTACCTCCAGTACGTGAGGTAGAGTATAAAATTGATTTGGTTCCAGGTGCTATGTCAGTTGCAAAAGCTCCTTACAGATTAGCTCCGTCAGAAATTCGAGAAATGATGTTTCAGATTCAGGAACTGTTAGATAAGGGGTTTATCCGACCAAGTTCTTCACCATGGGGTGCTCCTGTATTGTTTGTGAAAAAGAAAGATGGGTCGCTTAGAATGTGTATAGATTACCGCGACTTAAATAAGAGAACAATCAAGAATAAGTATCCGTTACCAAGAATAGATGATTTATTTGATCAGTTACAGGGTGCTTCCTACTTTTCAAAGATTGATTTACGTTCAGGGTATCATCAAGTACGTGTTACAGAGAACGATATACCAAAAACAGCGTTTAGAACTAGATATGGTCATTATGAATTTTTAGTTATGCCATTCGGGTTAACAAACGCGCCAGCAGTGTTTATGGATTTAATGAACAGGGTGTGTCGTCAATATCTTGACAAGTTTGTGATTGTCTTCATAGATGATATCTTTATATATTCGAAAACCGAGAAAGATCATGCTACGCATATGAGGTTAGTGTTAGAACTTCTGAAACAGGAACAGTTGTACGCTAAGTTCTCCAAGTGTGAATTTTGGTTGCGGGAAGTATAGTTTCTGGGTCATGTAATTTGTGAACAGGGTATTAAAGTAGATCAGTCTAAGATAGAGGCCGTAATGAATTGGAACTCACCGAAAACATCGACAGAAATTAAAAGTTTTCTGGGTTTAGCAGGTTATTACCGCTGGTTTATCAAAGACTTTTCCAAAATAGCAGGTCCATTAAATAAGTTAACCAGAAAAGGTGTAGCCTTTCGATGGAGTGATGAACAAGAAAAAGCTATTCAGACTCTCAAACAGTTGCTATGTCAACCGCCGGTTTTAGCTTTACCAGAGGGATCAGAAGATTTTGTGGTTTACTGTGATGCGTCACGCGCTGGTCTGGGTTGTGTTTTGATGCAGAGAAATAAAGTTATAGCGTATGCTTCACGACAGTTGAAAGATCATGAACGAAATTACCCTACACATGATTTAGAGTTCACTGCAGTTGTGTATGCTTTGAAGCTTTGGAGACACTATTTGTATGGTACACATTGTGAAATCTATACAAATCATAAGAGTCTTCAGTACATCTTTTCACAGAAAAATTAAATATGCGTCAACGTCGATGTCAAGAATTGATTAAAGACTTTGATTGTGAGATTAAATACCATCCGGGTAAAGAAAATGTGGTCGCAGATGCTCTGAGTTGAAAGAAAACAGTCGAAAACGTTAGATTTATGAGAATAGAGATAGTTTCAGACTTGATTGATTGATTAAAAACCGTTCAGTTAGTAGCATTGAATGATGAAAACCTAAAGACTGAGCAAATGATCAAAAGAAAATTTGACCTATGCAATGATTCTAGAGGATTAAAGACCTATAAAGACCGAATTTGGGTCCCTATGCTTGGAGTTTTGAGGGATTTAATCCTTACTGAAGCGCATAAATCGAGATTGACAGTGGATCCGGGTAGTACTAAGATGTACAGAGATTTGAAAATGTTTTATTGGTGGCCGACAATGAAGACAGATGTTGCAAGTTTTTTTGAAAAATGTCATATATGTGCGCAAGTTAAATCAGAACACCAGAAACCGTATGGGTCTCTACGACAGTTAGAAATTCCTTAGTGGAAATGGGATCATATAACGATGGATTTTATAACCAAGTTACCCCGAACCCAGAAGGGACATGACATGATCTGGGTGATAGTGGATCATTTAACCAAGAGTGTTCACTTTTTAGCTACTCGTGAAACCACTTCGTTGAGTGATTTAGCAGATTTATACTTAAAAGAAATCATTAGTCGACATGGTGTACAGTTGTCAATAGTTTCCGACAGGGATACTAGGTTCGTATCAAACTTCTGGAACAGTTTACAACAGACTCTGAGTATGCGTGTGAATCTAAGTATAGCTTATCATCCACAAACAGACGGTCAGAGTGAACGAACGATTCAAACGTTAGAAGACATGTTGAGAGCATGTGTCTTAGAATATGGTGGTTCTTGGGATTCACATCTTCCATTAATAGAGTTGGCTTACAACAATTCGTTTTATTCGAGTATCGGAATGCCGTCGTATGAAATGTTGTATGGTCGCAAGTGTAGAACTCCTACGTGTTGGTTAGAAGCAGGTAAGAAACAATTTGCAGGTCCCGAAATTGTTCAGATAACTGCAGAAAAGGTCGAAATTGCACGTGAGAAGTTAAAAGAAGCTAGAGACCAACAAAAGATGTATGCTGATCCGCACAGACGTTCGGTGATATTTAATGTAGGTGATCATGTATATTTGAAATTTTCACCGTGGAAAGGGGTGATCAGATTTGGTAAACGTGATAAGCTAGCACCGAGATTTATTGGACCATTTCCGATCAAAGAAATTTTGAATGATCAAACTGTTGTTTTAGATCTTCCATTAGAGTTAGCAGGAATTCACAACACGTTCAACGTGTGCTATTTGAGAAAGTGCAAAGTAGACGATGAAGGTCAGATTCTTCCATTGAAAGATTTGAAAGTATACTTTACTAAGAAATTAGATCAAGAGCTAATTCGAATAGTGGACAAGAAGGTCACAAAGCTAAGAAAGAAACAGATTCCTATGGTGATAGTGGAATGGCGACACAGTTTAGGTTCTAACTTGACATGGGAAACCGAGGAGTTAATGAGGGCGTGCTATCCCCAGTTATTTGACCTTGACCAGATTCCGAGGACGGAATCTTCTTAAGGGGGTAGATTTGTAACATCCTCTATCGGACCTAGCTGTAAGATTACTAAATTGCCCTTAAGTTGGTGTTGTGCTTTTATATGCTTTTATTTTTATTTAATGTTTATTATTATTTAATGATGTGGTTAGGACCAGTTTATGACAAGGGTCACAGAACATGTTTGTTTATTTAACTTGGACTTCGTTTGGATTCTTAAATGATGTATGAAAGATATCAGATAACTGATAAATACCCGTGTGTTGCAATGTAGGAATTAAATCTAAATTAAGTGACTTATGGCTGTCACTTTTTGGCACTTTCTAGATTTCACCACACACACACACACCCACTTGTTCTTCCTCTTCACCACCTAACTAAAACCTAAATCTTCCATTCTTGTTCTTGAATCTAATTGAGTGTTAAAATCGTGTTCCTTGTGTTTCACTGAATCTATCAAGGTAAGAATCAAGTGTTTATATGTTCAATTAGTGTCAAAATTGGGGTTTATGTTTAGTTTTGTAAAAATCTTGATTTTGGGTCAAAATCACTTGATATGTTGTTGTTTGGGTGTAAAATGAGTTGCTTTGAGTCCTCAAATGGTTTGTGTATAAAGTATAGTCAATTTATGGTCAACAACAGGTTCAGGAACAAGATTTGGTTTTAATTGGCTTAAACCCGTAGCTTTGTTCTTCAGCTTCTGCAGATAAACACAGTCGGCCGAGTGTCTCTTGACACTCGATCGACCGACTCGACCATCGACCGAGTGTGATGACCCACGGCCGAGTGTGTATGTGAGAGACCATCGACCGAGTGACTAGACACTCGACCGAGTGAGTGTAGACATTCGGCCAACAGTCTTTGACAGTCGACCGACTGTCTTTGACAGTCGACCGAGTGTCTTTGGCAGTGAAATATTTTACTAAATGTTGATTTTTTAGCCGTTATGCTGCCTGTTTGTATTTTAATGATCAGGATGTAAATTTTGAAAATGCCTAAGTGTTAAGAAGAAATTTTTAGCGAACGCTCTTTGATACAAAAATTTCTGTATTGTGTTGTTTGATGTTAATGGACAGTAACTAACTTGATTTGCTTTATGTTCAGGTGATAAGGATAAGGAAGCCGCTCAGTAGTAGATTATCTGAGCTGGTTGCTGGTATTTGGTGAGTGGGACTAACTGGAGTATATAGTATAGAGTAGCATGTTACATTATGATTGCCATGCTTGTTAGATATACTTGTTACTCTGGTAGTTAGTAGGTTGTGATGACTGCATGTTAGTTGATGCTTGTCTGTTGGAGCCCAGTGTGTCCCTATTGTGTGATAGCCTCGGTAGGAGAGATAAACCTGCGGGTTGGGTTCCTCATGTGGTAGCCTAGACAATCGTGGTGTATATATGTGTGAATGACGCGTCTATCACGTGTGGATTATGTATATACATACGGTGGTGGAGGAACTTCTGGTAAGCCCCAGTCTGATCAACTGGTGGTTAATGGTTTGGCCGAGCCGCTAGAGTCTCTGTAGACGGCACTTGGGTGATGTTTGTGTGTTAGTTTTTGTGACATGATTAGTATAACAGTTCCTGTGTACTATTGCCTGTAGTTAGTCGTACTCACTTAGCTTCGTGCTAATTCCCCTCCTTCTCCTCCCTGCTGGTTGTTAGTTTTTGTAAGTGATGCTTTTGGGGAGAAGATGGGCATGGTGATGTTATGTTTGACAGGAGTCAACTCTGATGTGTCTTTTCCGTTAAAACTGAATTTTGGTTGTAATGTTACATGACACTAGAATTATTGTTTAATACTAGCCGTCAAATGATTTAGATATGTAATTAAATATGACTATGTTATGGTAATGGTTAATTAATATAATACTTCCGCCACGTATTCATAAAAAAAAAAAAATTAGCTGTGTCACATGTTAGGACCCCGAGAATTGCATAGATTGTGTGCTAAGCCTTAGAATGGAGTGATATTGAAGAAGGCTATAAATATCCCACAAGGCATCCTTATAAGGAAGAACTTCATACACATAGCCAAAGTTTAGTAAAGAGTTCAAAAGAGTTGTGGAAAAGTCAGTCTTGACCAACTGACTTTTCCTCTCAATATTCATATCAATCTTCATAGATATTCATACATTCATATGATATTCATCACAATACACCCTAACAAGTGGTCTCAGAGCAAAAGCTTTTAGCATCGATCCGAGAATATCGTGTGTATCTTCATTCAATCTTCAACCAATCTTCAAACTACCTTCATACACATCTTCATATCTTCATCGAATATTCGTACTGAATCTTTGAATCTTCAAACTCACAAATTACCGAACCCAAAAAATTTACCGAATCCGAAATTTATTCATATTTCATTTTACATATTCAAAATAAAAAAAAATTTAAATACCGAATCTCTAGACACCTACAGTACTGAATGTACTTTACAATATCTGATCTATCTCTCTTATTAGATACATCAATTCATCTATCTATCTCTCCTATTCACGAACTGTATATCATCATCTTTGTTTTTAGTAACAAAAATACATATTTATCATCGAGTATCATAATATACCGAATCTCAAACTCACTCTTCTCCTCTCTACTGTATACATCCATTGACCTACTGTAGAGACCCATCCTAATCCATTTAGACGAATACATTATATTTGGTTACATCGCGAGGTACTTGACCTCTATATGATACATTTTACAAACATTGCATTCGTTTTTGGAAAGACAAACTTTCATTACATCGAAAGTTGACAGCATGCATAACATTTCATAATATATCCAATTATAATTGACTTAATAATAATCTTGATGAACTCAATGACTTGAATGCAACGTCTTTTGGAATATGTCATGAATGACTCCAAGTAATATCTCTAAAATGAGCAAATGCACAGCGGAAGATTCCTTTCATACCTGAGAATAAACATGCTTTCAAGTGTCAACCAAAAGGTTGGTGAGTTCATTAGTTTAACATAAATAATTATTTCCATTATTTTAATAGACCACAAGATTTTCATTTTCATTTCTCATAAATATACGTCCCATGCATAGAGACAAAAATATCATTCATATGGATTGAACACCTGGTAACCGACATTAACAAGATGCATATAAGAATATCCCCTATCATTCCGGGAAATCCTTCAGACATGATAAAAATGAATTCGAAGTACTAAAGCATCTGGTACTTTGGATGGGGTTCGTTAGGCACAATAGATCTATCTTTAGGATTCGCGTCAATTAGTAGATCGGTTTACTAATTCTTAGGTTACCAAGCAAAAGGGGCATATTCGGCTTCGATCATTCAACAATATAATGTAGTTTCGATTACTTGTGTCTATTCCGTAAAACATTTATAAAAGCGCATGTATTCTCAGTCCCAAAAATATATATTGCAAAAGCATTTAAAAGTGGAGTAATGAAACTCACCATACTGTATTTTGTAGTAAAAATACATATGATGACATTGAACAAGTGCAAGGTTGACCTCGGATTTACGAACCTATAACATTTGTATATATATTAATACACCTACTTGCAATCGAACAATTATATTTATGTGAATTTATTAGTTTTATCATATTTGTATTAGTAATATGTATATGTTTCCTATATTCATTTTGTATATAAAAATATAAACTTTGTTATGTTATATGTATTAAATATGTTTATATGTATATATTTATATATATATAATTTGTCTGCTATTGAAAATAGTAATTATAATAATATTAAAATAATATTAAATATGGTAATAATTATAATACTTTAGTTTTCTAAGAAAAGTATTAATGTTAATAATTCTATTAGTGATAATAGTAATGATATTAATCATAATAACTATAAAAATATTAATTTTACTGTTAGTGATAGTTGTGATAATGATGTTAGTAATTACATATAATAATACTCATGATAATATAAATACTAATACTTATAATCATGTTATTGGTAACAATGATAATAATATTAATATTAATATTAATAATGATAATAATATTTATAGTTATGTTAATAATACTCATTTTAATGATAATAATATGTAATTGCATTATTATAGTATTGTTAATAATTAACTTAACCATAATAATAATAATAACCATATTGATAATGATAATCATTTTAATAATAATAATAATTGTAATGCTAATACTAACTCTTATAATAATAATAATAGTAATGATAATAACAATTGTAACTATGATGATAACACTAATTTTAAGGATAGTAATAATAATTCTAATCATAATAATAATAAAAATAATAATAATAATAATAATAATAATAATAATAATAATAATAATAATAATAATAATAATAATAATAATAATAATAATAATAATAATAATAATACAAATAATAATATTAATAACTATAATAATACTAATTGCATTAATGATAATAATAATTTTATTTCTAATACTAGTATTAATTATATTATATATAGCATACAACATAACAATAATAATTTATAATAACAATATTAATAACAATAATAATAGAATTAAAAGTAAAAGGGTTCAACCTTTGAAAGCCTTTCCAAAAAAAAAAAAAACTGCTCCAACCCCGGCTCGAACTCAAGACCTCTCGTTAACCCGACACACACACAAACCACTAGACCGTACATGAATTTCTGACATTTACTCAACTAATTTAAATGTAACTCGTACTTATTTTTTTGTTATATTTATTCTTCTTCATACAACTGAATCGACCGACGTCCCCAAATCAATTATGATAATAAGTTTTAAAACTTGAATTAAAATGTGAAATAGAATTTAAAACCAAACAATTGTGATTCTTTTATTAGCTGTAAAAAAAATAGTGCAGTAGCAGAAACAAATTAAAACGCGATGAACACAATATGAACTCAAAATCAAACTCAAACTTTTAGAACGTTTTAGGCTATATTTATAACACGAAAAAATTTCCAAAACATTATTAGAAACTAGTTGAATCATCAATTGTATTTGAAACGTCAAAACTAATTCAAATTTCTTCATGAACCAATCGGTTGACTTTTTGAATTAAAAGTTTGACTCGTGAATTGAAACTCGATATAATGAATTGGGAGATGAGATTTTGCAGAAAGATTAAGTAGACAATTCCTAACAATACTACAATTACAGATTTTTAAATTAAATACGAAATTGAGGTTTTGATTAAATGAATCAAGAACAGGGACAGTCGGCATATATAAAAGAAAAAAATTGATTAAAATTACCAAATAGCAGTTGATAGGGATTGTATAATTTTAGTGTTGAGGAAACATTCTAATGACTTGTTTACCAACTGGAATTGAATGGTTTAAGGAAGACAATGGTCGACGAGCATCTTTCAAACAGACAAGAATGAATAAATAAATAAAAATTAAAACTCGAATCAATCTGTACTGGATTTGTTTTGTACTGAAATTTTGATTTCAACTTGTAACTGATTCCGACATTTACAAAAATTAAACACAGTGATTGTTGAAATTAACAGATTCGATTTTATCCTCTTGATTTTATAATTTATATAATAAATATTAAAGATTAATAATATATTAGTAATAATAATAATAATAATAATAATAATAATAATAAAAATAATAATAATAATAATAATAATAATAATAATAATAATAATAATAATAATAATAATAATAATAATAATAATCATATTATTAATGTTAATGATAATAAAATATATTATTTTCTAATAATAATAATAATAATAATTTTTAAATATAACAATAATAATAATATCTAATAATAATACTAATATTAATCATAATAACTAAAATTATATTTTTACTACTAATTATAATAATGATGTTAACAATGATAATAATAATAATATAACAAATCAATTGTATCTAATATTAATAATATTGATATTAATATTATTATTAATATTAATATTTGTTTTAATAACAATAATGAAGGTAGTTATATTAATATAACAACTATATTTTTAACTTAAATTATATATTATTAGTTATGTAATATCATATAATATGTTATATAATAAATTTTATTGAATATATAATAATCATAAATTCTATATATATACAATATACATATAATAATAATTATACATGGAAATCATATTTACCTATATATAAATTCATTTTAAATTACACTTATTACTTATCTTATTTTACAAATGTTTAAATTATGTTTTATAATTTCAAATTATTAAATATACTTACATTTATATATATATATATATATATATATATATACACACACACACACATATCTATTTACAATTAATGGTTCGTGAATCGTCGATACTGGTTGAAGGTAATTGAATACATAAACATAGTTTCAAAATTTTCGAGACTCAACATTATAGACTTTGCTTATCGTGTCGAAATCATATAAAGATTAAGTTTAAATTTAGTCAGAAATTCCTGGGTCGTCACAGTACCTACCCGTTAAAGAAATTTTGTCCCGAAATTTGAGTTAGGTGGTCATGGCTGACAATAGAAATGTTTTCATGACAAATATGAGTTGATGAATAGAGTTTTATCAGCATCGAGTAATACAGATAAAACAATTCGATTATTTGAAACGTATGAGTGAAGTTATCACAAAAGAGTGAATTGAATTAAGTAGAGGTTCGACTTAACTTTTGACGTAGTCACAATTGATTTCCGGGATTCAAGGTATTTAAAGAAAATTTTCAAAATCTACAAGATATGGTTCTTCGGTGAATAAGGAAATTAAAATCTCTATAATTAAATACGGTGATCTGCCTCGATTACTCTGTCTGATATTTCCATTATAAATTAAACTCTTCTGTCCCATTATTCTCACCATTCTTATACTTTCTTTCTTAGTTCATACATCCAAAAGATTGTGAAAATGCTTAATCCAGTTCTAATACTTGATATTTTCCTAATTATCATTTCCGGCATCCTTCTTTCAAATCTTCCACCAGAGAAATCTGTTTACTTGTACTATTACCTTGGGTGATGCTATTCCTAATTATATCGTGTCTTTATATTGCTATTCTTATTAATATCCATGGTTTGTGACCTCCATGTTGTTATTGGGCTTTATATGTTCTCTTATATTTTAGAGCTCTTTGCCTTTTTATTCTCTTCTCGACCTCTAGTAAAGCGAGTAACGGTCCAGAATATTTAAGTATGGAATTTCGAATGAACTTTATGTTCTAAACAAGAAAGAACGTAATCGCACGATCTTGATGTGTTAAATTACCAGAATTCCGGAGAGAAGATAGAATTATCAGGAAATTATGTTCTTGATATGTTTATAGATTAGATATAATGTAAGAGTCGTGTAACATGGTACATGATGACGTTATGATCTGTGAATCATCATGTTCCGTTAGAAACTCAGCATGACTTAATGTAATATAATCACGTTGATCAAGTGTCATTATATTATACTAACTCATGCATCAGTTCCCCAACACTTCAAAAACATTCAGAATTTAAACTCGAAAGTTTACAGAATAAAGAAACTATTCAGTTTCCATTATGATGTAACATAGATAGCGCGAAGAGATAAATAATTTCGGACAAGAATATGTATGAAAATATCCTCAGAAATATCGAAGATATTTATGATGATATTTTGGAATTTCTAAGATCGAAGGTTGATGAAGAAAATTTGTCCGCGAGAGTTTAGGGTCAGGAGTAAGGTATTCGTTAATGACTTCAGTAGATACTGAATCATTTGGATTCTTTATGTACAAGTTTAGCCCTTGTGATTTGTTCAGAGTCTCCTTCATGGGTTGCTTAATCCCTTTTTCCAGTACAATTTTTTTTCCATTGAGTGTTTCCAACACTCCATTCTTTATCATCAAACTTTTGACTTAAGGCAGTCTTCAGTTTTCACTGCTTCATCAGCTTTTTCAAAACTCAGGAAACTGATTCGTAAGCTAAAGCGCTTTTCAGAAATTCAGAATTGAAATTCGTAAATCCAGGAGATAGAAGTTATATTTATATATATATATATATATATATATATATATATATATATATATATATATATATATATATATATATATATATATATATATTTATATATATATAAATTGTTGTCGTAGAATCACTGAGAATTTCGAGATTATTGATTGATGCCTTCCGGTACTTGGTATGGTAATTATCGTTACAAGATACCGATGAGTTCATGATAAGATTTCAATATATAAATATATGGAGTTCATGATAAGACTTCAATAGATAAATATATTGATTTGTCGTAGAGATTTGAGCCATGGAGCAACGAGGTTGCTGGTACGTCTGCTGGTAATATAGTGGAATATAAAAGATTCCCCGGTAACAATAAAACAGCACATATATATCAAAGTTATAATAAGTTTGTTTCAAACGAAAAGTCGAAGTTGACTTGCTGGAGCTGTGACAAAATTGGCTACTTTGAAGAGGGATTGTAAAGTTATTTTCGGTAATAATAACGCCAAAGGAGCTAGCACAGATACGTGTTAAACGTTTACTCAGGTTCCAAGTGTTTTCAGGTGCATAACTATATGCATCAATCTTTTCTTCCGTAGATGAAGTGCGGTTGGTTCATCCTCTCGAGTAAGGTGTTTTCAAGAATTATGAAAGGTTTGAACGTAGATTGTAATCGTCGAGATACAAATGAGGTTTAAGATGAAATCAAGTGGCAAACTTGCAGAAATGTTTAGTTTCATATGTTATAATCAATATTTTAAATCATTTTAATTGTCCAATGTCATTAGTCCACAGTCGATAGTCCACAGTTAACAGTCCAATAATTCATATATAAATTAATATATAATATTCGAATTAATTAATACGTATCGTGACCCGTGTACATGTCTCAGACTCGATCACAACTCAAACTATATATATTATTGTAGAATCAACCTCAACCCTGTATAGCGAACTCTATCATTACAGCATATAGAGTATCTATGGTTATTCCAAATAATATATATAGATGCGTCGATATGATATGTCAAAACCTTGTATACGTGTCCCGATATTTAAAATGCGTAAATAACAGTATTTAAATGGCGATAAATAAAGTGCGTAAAATAAATAACAGAAATTAAATGACGATAAATAAAATTGCGAGAATTAAAATTACGATAATAAAATTACGATAAATAAAATGTAATACGAAATTAACAGTTAGCTAGGGACAGTTAGCTAGGAATAGTTAGCGTGGATTCTTAACAAAATTTATCATAATTAATTTGTTTGTTTCTAACAAATTTTATTTTGTCCAATGTTTTCTTCATTATGCCACTTGTTGGATTCTGATAGTTCAAAATCCAATTATGAAATTGAATGAAAATAATTATTCTGCGATGAACGAATACGTATATCTGTGGATGTAAGTAGGATAGTAAATGACTTGTTGAATCGGATTGGAAGAATATACAGTGTAACTCATTAATGTGAAATCCAAATATTCCTCGGGTATTACCTACCAGTTAAAATATTTTCACCATTAACAGTTTGCACAAAAGAATTTTTAAATTACAATCTTTATGAAAACATATATACATATATATTTTCTTCAGATGTAATCATGAATTTAATGAGTAAATATAGTATTAAACTCATATGATTTACCGTTAGATCTAAAATACATAATCTCTAAAACATTAGAGATTACATAATCATCATGAAGAACGAAGATAATTAATGTAGAACGTCATGTAGAATGGTGATTATACTCGAGGTACAGAATGAGATGTTGAGGCATGTGATGTTGAAACTTGAGTTGTTGGTGGTACTGTTGGGACCGGTGATGTTGCTGAAGCTGGTAAGTTTTGCACCACGTTTTCTAAATTGATTACTCGAGCGCGAAGTTCGTTGATTTCTTCTATTATTCCGGGATGATTGTCGGTCGGAACGAGTGGATGAATAAGAACTAAAATTTGTGATAGTACGTAGTCGTGACGAGATACCCTGGAGATGAGAGATAAAATGGTATTACGGACAGGTTCGCCGATAAGTGCTTCAGGTTCATCGCCAAGAGGGAAATTTGGTTGATGGAAAGTATCGCCTTCTTCTCATCTTCATTGATTAAGACGACTACGAACTCATTAGATAAATTGAGGATGAATGATTGGTTGATTCATTCTAGTGACACATGCTTTCGGAGCTCAGGTGGATATCCATATCGGAATAGCTGTCGAAATCTGAGGAATTCGAACTGGTTGAGGGATCCATCTCGTACAATCGGATGGAGGATTTTTCGATATGAAATGATTTTCGAATATTGGATGGTATTCTAACTACATAGGATATCTATATATATAGTACTAAAGATTTTGTAGACTACGGAGGAATTTTCGGCATATGTCAGGAAAGTCTACAACAACAGATGCGCTAAGATATGAATTATCAGATACGCTAATATATGAATTTTGTCTATACACAATTCATGCAGTCAATGCAATAAAATGTGTCTAGACTAAGAATGATAAGAAGGTAATTTCCTAAGGATGATAAGCAGATGCTTTCTGACTAGAAATGATAAGCAAAACTTTTGACATGCAGACACGGTCGAAGTCCAGACTCACTAATGCATCTAAACAACTATCAGTTAGACACACTAATGCAAGACCTGGTTTGCTAAGACCACCGCTCTGATACCAACTGTAGAGACCCATCCTAATCCATCTAGACGAATACATTACATTTGGTTACATCGGGAGGTACTTGACCTCTATATGATACATTTTACAAACATTGCATTCGTTTTTGGAAAGACAAACTTTCATTACATCGAAAGTTGACAGCATGCATAACATTTCATAATATATCCAATTATAATTGACTTAATAATAATCTTGATGACTCAACGACTCGAATGCAACGTATTTTGAAATATGTCATGAATGACTCCAAGTAATATCTCTAAAATGAGCAAATGCACAGTGGAAGATTTCTTTCATACCTGAGAATAAACATGCTTTCAAGTGTCAACCAAAAGGTTGGTGAGTTCATTAGTTTAACATAAATAATTATTTCCATCATTTTAATAGACCACAAGAATTTTATTTTCATTTCTCATAAATATACTTCCCATGCATAGAGACAAAAATATCATTCATATGGATTGAACACCTGGTAACCAACTATTGTGAATCGTTTGTAATCGATATGGACTTCGTCCGGATGGATTATGACGGATCGCTTCACCTATATCTCAACCTAATCAATATTCATCTTCATGAAAAAATTAGGCGAATAAGATTTTGAAGTGGAAATGACAAATTGAAGACACTATCATGATCAGTAATCAAAATCGAATCCTCGAGACTCATTAGTGTCGATCAACAACAACAGATTGACAGAGAATCGGACCATGTTCTTCGTCATTCAAATCTCAAACTTATTTTAACCTCCGGATCCTTCAAGAATGAATAATAAAAAATTATAAATGCATATGTGATCAAAATCTACTCGTGATACTACCTGCAAAATCTCACATCTCAATTCGAAATATCAATTACGAATTTCTGAGTCAAAGTTAAAAAGAAAAAATTCAAACGAATTCACTTTCATCGAATTCGAATTATGTGATTTTTTCCTGGATCAATTGATGCTTTTCGAGTGTTATATTCATGTTTTGCAGTAAATTTGGTGAAGAATTCATGGCCTAATAGCAAGTAATTCAAAATTTTGAGTTTGAAGCATATAAAGGTGTCGTCAACTGTTCATCGCATGGTTCACAATTTTGTGATGGTTTGGATCCTGTTTCTTGTTGAAATTGCTTCATCGATACATATGGAAGGTATATCAATCGAAGTTTAGACTCAATTTGTTCGATTAATAAATTTTGGATAATCTAAACTTGAAGGCTTCAAGAACACATTCAGTTTTAAGTGTTGAACCACATTCGGTATTCATTCGGTATATGTGAATTCGGTTACACACTCGGTATTGATAACTCGGTATAAGCTTTACTTCGGTTCCTGGACTCGGTATTTGGTTACTAGTTTCACTTGGTTCCTAGATACATTGTGTTAGCTTAAAAGCCCAATGAAGGCCTATCGAATCCTACTTGGGTTGTCCAACTCACTCTAAGCCCAACAAGAAACCTCAGTCCATTTGACAAGTTTCACTTTTAGTCCCTGTCAAGTTTGAGGGTTTTGCAAGTTCAGTCCTTTATAGAATCTAACAGCTCATTTGACATTTTCAGCCCCTGTCAAGTTACAGAATTTACAAGGGTGGTCCCTTACCGAATCTGGACTAACTGTGCAACGATTTTCAGAAAGTTAACGGAACGTCCAAAAACAAAATTTGATTCACCGGAATCATATTTTGAGGGGGGAGAAAAGGCGATAATACTTGATATTATTCAAGTATGAATACTTAATATTATTCAACGTTTCGTGATAATGATGCGTGTTACACAAGATTTACCTCTGAAACCAGATTTCATTGAACGATTCAATCATTGAGACAAGAGATGTTCGTGTTACTATAACACTCCCGGAAAATGTGCTTTTATCAGATTTTTGGAAGCAACAAAAACTACACAACTTGAGTCGATTGCTTTGTTAATGACTCCAGCAGAACCATCTTCTGTTGAAGTGACTGCACATTATGAATATGGTTGTTCATGCCACAACAGAAGTAAACGTTCCAATTGTATCTTTATATAACACAAACTTCATCAACAACTTCAAATAGAATTTCAATAGATGAGAGAACAATAAGATCAAACAACATCTTTAGAGATTTCCAAGTTGTAAGCTAAAATTAAAGAATTGGAATCTCTCGTTGCATACAGTAAATCAGTGATATCGGCCAAAAAGTCACGTTTTTACCCCCGATATTAAGCCCTAAAACCATAAAGTTCCATACTTTATCACCAAAATAATCACTTTGTTGGTTAATTTGGTAGATTTAGTCATTACAAAGGCTATGTTTCAAGAATCACTAAAAACAGATGAAAAACGAGGCAAAACGAGCAAAATCGGCTAAGACAATTAACTCGCGTTTAAATAACTTATATTATAATTTTTGAAAAAGTTTATTTACTTAATCTCCCATTGTAGTATATTCAATTACGAACGCGTGGGCGCAAGAAACATCAAAAACGGAGCTAAAACGGAAATTCTAGAGCGAAAACGGTGAAAGACAAGTTCGATCCAGCAAACCCCCTGCCAAACCCCCTGCCAAAAGGCCTGCCAGGCTTGAAAATGGCCTGCCAGTAAACGGGCATCAAAAACGTCTTGCCTGGCTCGTAAACCCCCTGCCAAACGGCCTGCCAAGTGGCAAGCCGTTTTTCAGCCATTTATTTACATTTTTGCCATCGAGCATTTCCTATAAATGGGGGTTTCATTCCACCATTTCGACACACACCATTATTCACTTCTCTCTCTAAATATCTCTCTATAGTCGCTCTCTAGTGATCTATAGGAGATTTGTTCTCTCTCTAGATTCTAGAGAGAGAAAAGTGCAGAGATTAGGAAAATAATTATCTCTCTATTGTCGCTCTCTAGTGATCAATAGCAGAATAGTATGTAGTTAGTAGTAGAAGCTTTCAAGCATTGTAATGCTATGGATATTATAAAGAAATACAAGTGTTATTCTGCCGACATTATTCGGTAACATCTATCCTTTCTTTTATTAATTTATTATAATATTCTTGTTTGATATTGTGATTTATTAATATTAGAAATGCTTGTTGCCATGATTTAACACCCCATCAAAATCCATTAACGGCGATGTTAACTCTGGGCCTAGTGCTTGGGTTGACTTCTATGTAACAGCAAAGTTATACAACGGAAGCAAAAAGTACCTGAGAATAAATATGCTAAAAAGTGTCAACCAAAAGGTTGGTGAGTTCATAGATTTATCATAAACAATGATTTTGATAATAATAATTGATCACAAGATTTCAGTTTCCATAATTATCCTTACACCGCAGTGTAATAAAAAGATTCTACAACCATGGGCACCTGGTAACAGCCTTAACGATAATAATATAATAATGAATACCCCTATGTCTATAGAGCACCGAATCAAGTGCGATAAATACCCTCGAAGTACTAAACATCCGTTGACTGCTAGCGCGACTAGCCCGGATGGGGTTGTCAAACCCGATAGATCTATCAATAGGATTCGTGCCTATGGTATAGAGACCAATAGATTACGTTACCAAGCTAGGAGAATATTTGTGATTCTAACCCACGTAGAATTAAGTTTAGTACTTGTATCTATTTTGTAAAACATATTATAAAACATTGCATGTATTCTCAGCCCAAAAATATAGATAAAAAGGGAGCAAATGAAACTCACGATACGATACGATAGTTTGTAGTAAATATGCATAGGATGGCACTGAATAAGTACAGAGTTGACCTCGGATTCATGAACCTATATCAAGTATATATATTAACACGTATACTTGTAATCGAATAAGTTTATATATATTATTTCACTTGTTATATATATATATATATATATATATATATATATATATATATATATATATATATATATATATATATATATATATATATATATATATATATATATATATACTTATATATATACTTATATATTCTATGTATAAGTATTTGTTTGATAAAATGATTTTAATAATGATAATGAATAAAGAGTTGTATTATTTTGTAATAACAATAATAATACTAGTAGTAAAAATGATAATAATCATAATAAGGTTTTTAAAATAATAATAATAATAATAATATAATTTTGATGATAGCAAAAATGTTAATTTTTGTAAAAATGATAATAACGATAATAATTTTAATAATAACAATACTAATAATAATAATTATACTTATGTTGATAATAATAATTATAATAGCAGTAGTTTTTAATGAAGATAATAATTTTGATAATAATACTTTATTACTAGTAATAATAATAACTATAATAATAATAATAATAATAATAACAATACTTAATGATAATACTAGTAATAATAATAATGATAATACTACTAATTAGATTAATGATAATAATAGTAATTATCATAATAATAATAATAACAATAATAATAATAATAATAATAATCATAATAATAATAATAATAATAATAATAATAATAATAATAATAATAATAATAATAATAATAATAATAATAATAATAATAATAATAATAATAATAATAATAATAATAATAATAATAATATAGAAATGGAAAACTACCTTGAAAAGCTTTTCTAAAAAAAATGCCCAAGAAGGGGCTCGAACCCGAAACCTCTCGCTAAACATGAAACACACAACACCACTCAGCTATCTTTATTTTTATGATTTAAAACACCCTTAAATTTTATATAACCCGTTTATCTTCATGAACCCTTTTTTTCTTCTTCTTCTTCACTGATTTTAGTCGACCCAAAAATCCCTTTTAATAATAATTACGAAATTGATTTTAGAATTTAATAACCAACACATAAACCATTATCTGTGATTAATTGGATTAACAAAACAAAACAAAAAAAGGAAAAAAAAAGTTGTTGCTGTTTCGAGAAAAAAAATATTTAACTCAAAACGTGATTTTGATTTCTGGACGTTTTTGGACCACGATTTCTTCATGAAATAGTTTGAAAATCATTCATAGAAACTTTAGAAATTATCAATTTTACCTTAAACATAACATGTAACTCGAATTTCTTCAAAGAAAGATCGTTTGATTTTTTGTATTAAATCTTTGACTCGAAAATTTGAATTCAATTCAATGAATTGGATTCAGAAATTTTGCAGGTAGTTTGAGTATGGAAATCCTAACAAGACTGCATTTTTAGTTTTTGATAACTGATATGAATTCGATCAAATGCTAAAAAAAAAGCTATGGCAACAGAGGAACAAGCTGTGTGTGTGTGTGTGTGTGTATATATATATATATATATATATATATATATATATATATATATATATATATATATATATATATATATATATATATATATATATATATATATAATTAAAGTCTATTGTGATGTGCTACTGAATTTTGGTTGTATTGTGAAAAATTTTGATACTTAAACAAGATTAGAGATAGGATTATTCGATCCATAGTAACGAAAACAAAATAAAAACCAGTAAAAGGAAAAACAAAATACATCACGATTACATAAAAAAATTAAAAAGCAGTCATGGAAAAATATAAAAAAAGATTTGATTTATATAATACTGATTTGATACCTTGTTTTTGACTTTTATTTTATTTGATATTAATAATTATTATTAATACTAATAATAATAATTATATTAATAATAATAATACTTTTAATAATAAAAATACTAATACTAATAAAAATAGAATTAATAATAATAATAATAATAATAATAATAATAATAATAATAATAATAATAATAATAATAATAATAATAATAATAATAATAATAATAATAATAATAATAATATTGTTAATGATAAATAATAATGATAATAATGTTAATATTACAATATTAATAATAAAAATGATGATTTTAATTATAATTAATAATAACGATAATAATCATTATAAATGTTATTAATACTATTAATAATAATATTATTATTATTAATAATAAGTTGTATTAATAATAATAATGATATTTATAATAATCTTAAAACTGCTAATACTAATAATATTAATGTTATTAATAATTAATAATAATAATAACATTAATAATATTTGTAATAATAATATTTGTAAATGATAATGATTAGTGATAAAATGATATTAATAATAATATTAATATAACGAATTAATACAAATGCATAATTATTTATGAATAATTGTTCGTGAGTCGTAGGAACTAGTCGAAGATAGGTTTAAATTTAGTCAAAAATTTTCGGGTTGTTACAGTACCTACCCGTTAAAAGAAATTTTGTCTCGAAATTTGATTGTGGTCATCATGGCTAACAATAAAAATATTTTCATGACGAATATGAGTTGAGAAATAGAGTTTTATCAACATTGGGTAATATGGATGAAACGATTCGATTACAGGAAGAGTATAAACGAAGCTATCGTAAAAGATTGAAATGAAGAAATATCTGTTTACTTTAACTTCTGACGTAGTCATGATTGATTTCCAGAATTCAAGGGATTAAAGGAAATCTTCATAATCTATAAGATTTGATTCTCCGGTAATTAAGGAAATTAGAATTTTCTTTAATTAAATGCGGTGAATTGCCTCGATTGCTATGTCTGGAATTTCGCTATAAATTAGTTTCTTCTGTTTCATTTTCTTCAACAATTCTATACTTTCTTCCTCAATTCATACTTCCAAAAGATTCATCAATATGATTCATCCAGTTCTAATTCTGGATAAAGTCATGACTCTTATATCTAACGTGCTTCTTTTTCATCTGTCGCTGGAAGAGTCAGTTTACTTCTACTATGCTCTTAGATTTATTGTGTTTTTAGTTCCCCCGTGTCTTTATATTGCTATACGCATTGATATACACGGTTTGTAATTTCGGTGTCGTTATCGGGCTTTATATTTTCCCTAATATGTCGAAGCTTCATGCTTTTGTAAAGCAAGTAATGGTCCAGAATTCGTAGGTATGAAGTTTCAAATGAACCTAAAGTTCTAAGCAGGAAGGAACGTAATATCATGATTTGATTTGTTAAATTACCAGAATTACTGAGGATAGAACTATCAAGAATATATGTTCTTGATATGTTCAGAGGTTAAGTAGAATGTAAGAGTCGTGTAACATGGCACATGATGATTATAAAGTCTATAAATCATCATCTTCCATTAGAAATTTAGCATGACTTACTGTAATATAATCACGTTGGCCTGACGTCATTATATTATACTAACTCATGCTCCAATTCCCAACACTACTTCAAATCATTCAAAATTTAAATTTTACGGAATATAGAAACTTAAACAGTTTTCCTTTATGATGTAATAAAGATATCATAAAGAGATAATTTATTGTGGATAAGAATAGTTATGAAGATATCTTCAGAAATATCGAGGATATTTATAACGAAGAATATGAAAATATTTAAAATCGAAGGATAATGATGGAAATTCTTCTGTAAAGATTTAGAATGCGTAAAAGGATCTTCTGTGATTTCCTTCAGAAATCTAATCATCTAGATTCTTTGGTTATAGGTTTAGTCCTTGGGATTTGTCCACAGCTTCCTTCATGCTTTGTTCAATCCATTTCTCAATACCAGATTTTCTTTTGAGCTTTTCCAACACACAATTCTTTATTATCAAGCTTTTGGCCATTAAGACCCTCTACAGCTTTTGCTGCTTCGTCAGCATTCTCAAAGTTTAACGAATCTGAATCATTGGTTATAGTTCTGAGGTGTTTTCAAGAATTTGGAGTTGAAGTGTTTAAGCGTAGGATGTAACTAGAAATGTTGTAAATCTCAAAAGTAATGAATGATAGTTTCAGTGGTTTGATGTGATAAGAATGCGAATGAATATAATTTACGAATGTAGTGATCTTAGGAAGATAACACCTGTTAAAGCTTTGGATGTCCAATTGAATTTGAATTAAAATGGTTGTTCTTCGGTGAACAGATACAAATGTCTTGTGAATGTAAGTGGTATAGTTAATTACTGTTGAATCAGAATTAAAGAATGTACAATGTAGCATATTAATTGTGAACTTAAATATTTCTCGAGTATTACCTACCCGTTAAAATATTTTCACCATCAACAGTTTGTACAACAGAATATTTAATTTCAATCTTTATGAAAATATACGTACATATATATTTTCCTTCATATGTAATCATGGATTTAATGAGTTAATATAATATTAAACTCATTTGATTTATGGTTGAAACGAGAATGAATAATCTTCAAAACTTTAGAGATTACATAATCGTTGTGGAATATTTCTCAAATGAAGTTATGAATCAATACTTCATCGTTTATTGTTATTGATATACCTCGGTATATGATGTTGGTGCTCGTGGAATTCTTGTGAACTTCGCAAGGCACGAATGATGTTTTCTAGAAAGTTTCGAGTACATCAAAAATGGAAGTATACAATCAAACATGTATTCGAATAATACACTTGGTTTATTATGAAATGGAATTTGTTGAGTTGAAACAGAGATTGTAGTTAACGATGGTTAAGTCGTTAACGAAGGATGTACATCATAGCATATTAGTAATATGATTTAACCGAATAGTACATACTAGTTAAGATTCACACGTAATAGCTTAGTACGGAAAGATTTATTATTGTTCCAAACCATATATATATATATATATATATATATATATATATATATATATATATATATATATATATATATATATATATATATATATATAAAGTATACATATAAAATTCTTCAGGAAGAATGAGTCAATACATCTTAACTCATTATTACTAATATTCCTTGGTGGTTGTCGTGTTGCTGTCTTCAGTAATTTTGGAGTTTGCGGAGCTTGTGATGTTGCTGGTGCTTTCAGTGTTTGCGGTGTTGGTGATGTTGGTGGTACTGCTGGTACTGGTGGTGCTTGTTATGCTGCTGGTGCTGCTGATGCTATTAGATTTTGCACCATATTCTCTAGAGCCACTATTCGAGCGCGAAGCTCGTTGACTTCTTCCATTATTTCGGGATGATTGGCGGTTCGGACGAGTGGATGAATAAGATCTGAAAATGGTGTTCTGAACTGGTTCGCCGGTAAGTGCTTCAGGTTCTTCGCCAACAGGACAATTTGGTGAGTGATAGTGCTCCATTTATACATATTTTACTACGCACTATCGAGTTAGTTTATATCTATTTCAGTTGATATTTGAAGATAAAAAGCTAATATTTATTGAAGATTTGAAGTGTATTTGTCATCCGAGCTGATCCGGTGAGCCGAAAGAAAAAATGCCTAAAATAGTAGCAATCCCCATCAGGAAACTCAACACATCCCCATTGGGGAATTACATGATTTTATGAGATTTTGATCACAAATACGTCCCTAATGAGGATCTCCAAAGATCCCTATAAAGGATCTCTACTTCCCTAATCGAGATCTCTACTTCCCTATCCGGGATCTGCTAAAAACGGGAAAAAAACTTATAAAACCTAAAATTCGAGCTGCATACGGGGAGAACTTGTTTTTGACGATTTGGGAGCTAGGGTTAGGCGATTTTGGTAATTCAAAAGCCATTCTTCACCAAATCTAAAGGGCTTTCATCTAGGATTGAAGATTTGATCATTACAACATCATTGGTACTCTAGATTTTATCTCTTTTAGTGATAAAACTATGAATTCTTATTGTTTCCATTATTTGTTTGATTTTATGATCATGTTTGGCTAAAACCCTTAGTGTTTGCTCAGATGTAATAGCTTTTGATTGTTGGATTATTCTTTATCTCATAGATTTAATGTTTGATTGATTTAGTTTATTTAAGTTTGGTCAAAGACCCATTGTTATGCGTGCTTTTCGACTTTAATTCAATTATATATGTTATCAATTAGTTATTGTGAGATAATTGATGGTAGATAACGTGTACTTCAACACATCTGGTGATCTAGACGATTAGGGCTTTGATTTCAAGTGATTGTATTAAGGAACTATTCGGTAATTGAATGGTAGGTTTGCATCATAATCGTGATAATTACATTGAGTGATCTTTGTAGTTAGGATTTTAAGTGATTTTAATCCAGATCAAATCTTAATAGCTTAATCTAATTGATTAATGATTATTGTGTTCAACTAAAAGATCCATTATTGTGCAAATTGGTTACTTTACTTTAATTACATAATTTGTTATCTAGTTTATGTGAGTTTATTAGTGATAAACAGATTATGCTTCAACTCTTAGGAGATTTAGACATTTACATGTGAGTGTGAATGGTAATTAATTGGTAATTTGATAGCACAGTCGTGTAGTTGCTCTGAGTGATCGGTGTAATTAAGGTCTCATGTGAGTTTAACCTAGATTGAATCACAATAGTTTTATCATGTATGATTTGATTGTTTCGAATGAGATTAATGTGAGTTAGTCAAGTTTGAATAATTGAATTATAACTTATCAGACATTTAATTGGTTTTAATTGAAAGAACAATCCACGTCACTAGTGAATCATCTGAGTGAACACTGCTTCGTCCATCTGGTTATTCGTTTTATTTATTTTCGCGTTATTAGTTTATTCAAACCCCCATTTTACAACATAAATCTTCAGAATTATTATCAGTCTTAAAATCTTAAACGTTGCTCCCTGTGAACGAATTCATAACTATATTACAATAAGATTAGGTGTGTTTCAAGCATATCAAATTTTTGGCGCCGCTGCCGAGGAACGGTGTGTCTTAGGATTTTACAAGCTTTTTAGTTATTCGATCCTTTCGTGGGAACTTATTTTCGCGAAAGTTACTTTTTGTTATTTTATTTTGTTTGATTTTACGCGCTGGTTTGGTTGTGTTGTGATTGCAGCTAGGTTACAGGTATACCATGGCCGGGCAAGAATCTTTGTATGACTTCTTATGGTCAAGAGTAATGAATGACGGTCACATGGGTAATCATGATAATGGGTGTATGAATTCGTGGCAAGTTAATGGTGAGTCGTATGGTTATTGTGCTGCTTATGATGGTTGTTATCGAGACAGGGGTTATGATGAGAGTTACATGAATGATTTCTCCCCTATTTATCAACCTTGTGATAATGGTTCCATATCTAATTTTGACTCTTTCGGTCAACCAATGGACTATTGTTATGAGGGGGATGACTCGATATGGGATTCTTCTCAACATCAACTCAAAGAGAAGAAATCAGTTTTAAATGTAAAGGTTGATCCGAGAGATGTTGGTGGAGGTTTCCGTTTGGTCAAAGATATTGATCAGATTCCTATGTATCTATTGGAAAGATACCATTTGACGGGGAATTATAACAACATACCCATGTTTCTATTAGAGGAAATTCCAACGAACCCACCAAGGGATGAATATGAGCCTGTAACTACTCTTCCACCTACCACCTCGGTTCGGGGGACAGACATATATTCCTGTGGTAGTGATGATGAGGTTAAGACGGTTTTACAGTCACCCGAGTTTTGTCCGATTTATACTCATGGTTATGATAATGGTAAGGATGATGATGTTACGCCTGCGATTTCTTCGGTGAATAATGAGTTGATTAGGTATAACTGTGATAATGATAAGGTTTTAAATCCCGAGGGTGAAGTGGCGGAGTCATCAAAGATTATCGAGGATGAGGTGTTTAATATAGAGAAACCACTTGAAGAGTCACATTCTCATGTGGAATTTGTTTACCCTCACGAGGTTAGCACTTGGAATACATTGAAGGATGATCCATTTGGCCAAGATCCGCCTAAGAAAGTTAACGTACTTTTGCAAGCCGCACTTGGAGGGGAGTCAGTTATTGATTCTCGGGTTGGTTTATTCGTTTTCATGCAAA
Source organism: Rutidosis leptorrhynchoides (assembly GCF_046630445.1). Lineage (NCBI taxonomy): Eukaryota > Viridiplantae > Streptophyta > Magnoliopsida > Asterales > Asteraceae > Rutidosis > Rutidosis leptorrhynchoides. Next base: position 343,317,167 of record NC_092337.1, read on the forward strand.
TGAAAAAGATTTTATTAGTCATCTTATATACCACCCGAGGAGTTAATGAGTGGCTCACGCTACTTATTCGTGGAAGTTTTTTCACTGATTTCATATGTCATCCGATAAGTGTGGGGGAGGAGGACCCCACTAGGAGTTAATAATATGGAGTTGAGTCTACTGCACGACTCGTTAATAAACTTGCACAGTGTACATCCTTGTATAATTTGTTTAATGCGTGTGTTTTAAAACTAAAAATCCTAAAAAATTGAAAAACCCAAATTTTTTTTTCTTTTTGTGTTTTGTTCTTGTGTAATCATTGCAGGTACTATAATGTGATGACAATCGAGGAATGGCCGTCAGTGCAGAGCCGTCTGTCACTCCGTTTCGCGATTATATTGCTCTACATCCGGTTATATTTTTCTCATTCACTCTATTGTCCTCTCGAATTTATACTTTATATTTCTGATTTCATGTAAATGAGGGCATTACATGATCTTAAGTGTGGGGGGAGAGATATAAATTCTCGCGGATGTAATACACTTGGCTTGAGTCTTATTTTTGATTGAATTGTTGAAAAATTTGGGAAATTTTAAAATTTTTGACTCATTCAAAAAGCCAAGTGTAGTTGTTTTATGAAGCAAATGTTATCACTTTTGTAAGTTAAATTGTGAAGGTACCTCATTGATTCTGGTGTTTTGTATTTTATTTTGCGTGAGTGTGTGTAATAAGGAAGCAAAGTCTTCCAAGATTTTCAAAAAAACCAAAATTGTAGGATGATTCAAGTGCATCCATAAAGGAAGTTAAGTCTTCTGAATGCCCGTCTTACTTGGTGTAGGAGACTTCCTAATCTACATTATTTCATACTGACATTGGTTAATACTTTATTTTACGATGTATTACACCGATGTATCGTACTGTGGGAAGAGGAGCCTTGAGCTTCAACCATGCTATATTTTTATGTAAGAGCAATGGCTTCGTGCTAGCGTTTGCTTAGACAACGCACGCCATGGCCAAAAGCCATGGTAACCTTTAAAATACGGAAATGTAGTATCTGCTTCCGACATTTTCTTAAAATTAGCATAAAAGCTAAGATGCGTGGGAAGTGGGGTCCAAGGACCTTAAATAAAACTTTAAACAAGTGTTTTAACACTTCCGGGAGAATCGAGTCCTCCCATGTTATTCTTAGGAAGTAAAGTCTTCCGAACTTGTAAGTAAAGTCTTACAAGTAAAGTTTGTTTCAAAAGACCATTGCTTGAAAGTAAAGTCTTTCAGGTTTCGTGCAATAGACCCTCCGAAAAATTTACACCCAAGGTTGGTCGCTTAAGTGCAACCACCCGTGCGGCTGTCCCATAATCGGAAAGGCTTGTATGCACACCGGCTTTTGAGCCAAATCATGGAATTGATGGACCTCTTAATTAGCCACGTGGGGCACTAATTCCATGAACCTCCGTTAATGCTTTCGCCCTACTATGAGAGAAACCATAGAGTTGTGATAGAAAGTTTGATCCCGAATAGGGAAGTAGGGATCCCTGATGGTGATCCTTCTTTTTCAGATTTTTGGCTTAGAGATCCCTTATAGGGATCTTTGGAGATCCCCATTAGGGAAGTATTTCTGATCAAAATCCCATAAAATCATGTAATTCCCCAATGGGGATGTGTTGAGTTCCCTGATGGGGATTGCTACTATTTTAGGCATTTTTTCTTTCGGCTCACTGGATCAGCTCGGATGATAAATACACTTCAATTCTTCAATAAATATTAGCTTTTTATCTTCAAATATCAACCGAAATAGATATAAACTAACCCGATAGTGCGTAGTAAAATATGTATAAATGGAGCACTATCAAAATCCCCCACACTTGAACCTTGCTTGTCCTCAAGCAAGTCTATCTTCAAATAATATCAACTAATGTAGAGATGAACATACTCGGACAAGTCTTCAAAAATTAGAAAATCAAGACATACCGATATCAATATTTAGAAGCAATAATTCCATACCGCGTAGTCTTCAATCATAGCAAGCATAAGGTTCAAGTCTTCAACAAACCATCAAATTAACCACAATTCAAGCATAAATCTACCCATCACTACCATTTCCCAGTCAAAGTCAACTCCATCTTCTAAAAAGTCAACAATCATTAATCATCATGTATACAATTTTTCACAAACTCGAACTTTTGACCTCCTTGACTTTGACCAATTATGTAAGATTCACGGGATAGCCATCAATTTACCAAAATTAACTCAAAATTATCAACAAGATATAAATCATAAGCTCCAATCACCATGAAAATCACAATGTAAACCCCCAAAATGAACAAGGCTATAAATATCACAAAAAATTACAGTTCACCAAGGAATCTGTCGTGGATAAAGTATATGCCTTCAAAAAGTATGCTTCTTTCATCAACCCGCTATGGCTATCCCTCTTTCACCTCCATGCCCCCAAAATACCAATGATTCGTCAATTCCATATAAAATCGTCAATTCCAAAAATTGGGTTAAGGTAGGTGTGCCAAAGCGTAGGGGACTGGTTACCCCTATCTTTATAGTCAATCCGGTCACATGATGACCGGCTACTTCCCTAATCGAGATCTCTACTTCCCTATCCGGGATCTGCTAAAAACGGGAAAAAAATTATAAAACCTAAAATTCGAGTTGCATACGGGGAGAACTTGTTTTTAACGATTTGGGAGCTAGGGTTAGGCATTTTTGTCATTCAAAAGCCATTCTTCACCGAATCTAAAGGGCTTTCATCTAGGATTGAAGATTGGATCATTACAACATCATTGGTACTCTAGATTTCATCTCTTTTAGTGATAAAACTATGAATTCTTATTGTTTCCATTATTTGTTTGATTTTATGATCATGTTTGGCTAAAACCCTTAGTGTTTGCTCAGATGTAATAGCTTTTGATTGTTCGATTGTTCTTTATCTCATGGATTTAATGTTTGATTGATTTAGTTTATTTAAGTTTGGTCAAAGACCCATTGTTATGCATGCTTTTCGACTTTAATTCAATTATATATGTTATCAATTAGTTATTGTGAGATAATTGATGGTAGATAACGTGTACTTCAACACATCTAGTGATCTAGACGATTAGGGCTTTGATTTCAAGTGATTGTATTAAGGAACTAATCGGTAATTGAATGGTAGGTTTGCATCATAATCGTGATAATTACATTGAGTGATCTTTGTAGTTAGGATTTTAAGTGATTTTAATCCGGATCAAATCTTAATAGCTTAATCTAATTGATTAATGATTATTGTGTTCAACCAAAAGATCCATTATTGTGCAAATTGGTTACTTTACTTTAATTACATAATTTGTTATCTAGTTTATGTGAGTTTATTAGTGATAAAGGGATTATGCTTCAACTCTTAGGAGATTTAGACATTTACATGTGAGTGTGAGTGGTAATTAATTGGTAATTTGATAGCACAGTTGTGTAGTTGCTCCGAGTGATCGGTGTAATTAAGGTTTCATGTGAGTTTAACCTAGATTGAATCACAATAGTTTTATCACGTATGATTTGATTGTTTCAAATGAGACTAATGTGAGTTAGTCAAGTTTGAATAATTGAATTATAACTTATCAGACATTTAATCGATTTTAATTGAATGAACAATCCACGTCACTAGTGAATCATCTGAGTGAACACTGCTTCATCCATCTGGTTATTCTTTTTATTTATTTTCGCGTTATTAGTTTATTCAAACCCCCATTTTACAACATAAATCTTCAGAATAATTATTAGTCTTAAAATCTTAAACGTTGCTCCCTGTGAACGAATTCATAACTATATTACAATAAGATTAGGTATGTTTTACCATATCAGTGAGTGGAAGGGATCTTCTTCTTCTCGCCTCCATTGATTAAGTCGGCTATGAACCCATCCTCAATCCATCCAGAATTGATGATGACTGATTGGTTAGTTCGTTCCGGTTACGCTTCCTGTGGAGCTCGAGGGATCAAGTGAGAAATCCATATTATGTGATTAGAATAAGGGTTTCGATATGAGATGAGTGTTGAATACTGAATGATATATTTGTCTCCTCGAATACATATATATAGCAAAAAGATTTCCGTAATTTATGGAGGAAACTTAGGAAAAGTGTCAGGCAAAGTCTACTGGGATAAAGATGATCAGATATGATTTGTCTATACTCCATTTATGCAATAATTGCAGTATGACGTGTCAAAAAAAAATGATAAGTATGTAATCAGATAATCTTTCGATTAAAGACTTTCAATTCATAATGGCCTATTCAGGTCTAGGGGTTGAGCTATAGGATCCTTTAAATCGGTAATCCAAACCCTTCCATTCTAGAGTTTCGTAGACGCCACCCGTCAAGAAAGTTCAATGATCAAAAATAACGAGAAAACAAAAATTTAAAAGTAATGAATATGAATTGTGGTGACATTATAATGTCTTTGAGTTATCGAGAATCTTTATGACATTTTCCGGTTCACAAACCAATGCACAAAGGCATAAGGGCACATAGGTACGTGATATAACAAGGAGGTTATATACGTATGAGTATGAGTAGTAACAGGCATAGAAATTTTAAAAATCAGGGATGACATTTCATGTAGTACATACGTAATACACAAAACCAGGATAGATGATATAGGAATGTCAAGAATTTCAGAAATCATGAGTGACAACCCTCGATTTCACCAACCGAGGTGATCTTATAAAGATAATGCGCGTGTGTTATAGAATATTGTGAATCACAATGGGAGTTCCTCCCGGAGTGACAAAATAAAAGATATGTATATGTATAATGCAAGTAATAATATTTTAAAGCTATAGGTCAGGCTGTAGACTAGACTTTAATGCACCCTATAAATCTGGGTTATCCATGAGAATTTCATCCAACATGGCCTAGATGGCCCACTCATCAAAATTTGGTTTTTATAAATTGTCCCGAACAATTTAAACGAGCGTGATCTGAGAAAAATACCGCTACGCTAATTAAATACGCGAGAAGAATAATGATTCAAGAAATAAAACATAGGAATATTTTATTAACTCATACGACATCGGAATATCGTATCAAAATAATTTGGATTTGGAAATCTCTAAAGTCTAATCGTTGGTTTGGGAACCGAGACGATTCATCGAATAAAAATGTTATACATAGGAACGTACAAACACATAGTCACACCTTTTTATTTAATAGATAATATATGAATATTATAATATAATTTAGTCACATAAAATGACTTCATAAAACCTTTCAAAATTTTGAGACTCATAATAACAAGTTTGCTTATCGAGTCGAAACCATTCAATCATATAGAGAATTGACTTAAAAATAAGTTGAAATTTTCAGGCAAGAAATGATATCAAAAAATTTAAAATAAACACGTACGGTCAAAGTCCAGACTCACTAATGCATCCTAACAACTACCGGTTAGACACACTAATGCAATTTCTGGTTCTCTAAGACCAACGCTCTGATACCAACTTTAACACCCCGTCAAAATCCATTAACGGCGATGTTAACTCAGGTCCCAGTGCTTGGCTTGACTTCTATGTAACAACAAAGTTATACAACGGAACCAAAAAGTACCTGAGAATAAACATGCTAAAAAGTGTCAACCAAAAGGTTGGTGAGTTCATAGATTTAACATAAACAATGATTTTGATAATAGTAATTGATCACAAGATTTCAGTTTCCAATATTATCCTTACACCGCAGTGTAATAAAAAGATTCTACAACTATGGGCACCTGGTAACAGCCTTAACAATAATAATATAATAATGAATACCCCTATGTCTATAGAGCACTGAATCAAGTGCGATAAATACCCTCGAAGTACTAAACATCTGTTGACTGCTAGCGCGACTAGCCCAGATGGGGTTGTCAAACCCGATAGATCTATCAATAGGATTCGCGCCTACGGTACAGAGACTAATAGATTACGTTACCACGATAGGGAATATTTGTGATTATAACCCACGTAGAATTAAGTTTAGTACTTGTATCTATTTTGTAAAACATATTATAAAACATTGCATGTATTCTCAACCCAAAAATATAGATAAAAAGGGAGCAAATGAAACTCATGATACGATACGATAGTTTGTAGTAAATATGCATAGGATGGCACTGAATAAGTATAGAGTTGACCTCGGATTCACGAACCTTTATCAAGTATATATATTAACAAGTATACTTGTAATCGAATAAGTTTATATATATTATTTCACTTGTTATATATATATATATATATATATATATATATATATATTCTATGTATAAGTATTTGTTTGATAAAATGATATTAATAATGATAATGAATAAAGAGTTGTATTATTTTGTAGTAACAATAATAATACTAGTAGTAAAAATGATAATAATCATAATAAGGTTTTAAAAATAATAATAATAATAATATAATTTTGATGATAGCAAAAATGTTAATTTTTGTAAAAATGATAATAACGATAATAATTTTAATAATAACAATACTAATAATAATAATTATACTTATGTTGATAATAATAATTATAATAGCAGTAGTTTTTAATGAAGATAATAATTTTGATAATAATACTTTAATACTAGTAATAATAATAACTATAATAATAATAATAATAATAATAATAATAATAATAATAATAATAATAATAATAATAATAATAATAATAATAATAATAATAATAACAATACTTAATGATAATACTAGTAATAATAATAATGATAATACTACTAATTAGATTAATGATTATAATAGTAATTATCATAATAATAACAATAATAATAATAATAATAATAATAATAAGAATAAGAATAATAATAATAATAATAATAATAATAATAATAATAATAATAATAATAATAATAATAATAATAATAATAATAATAATAATAATAATAATAATAATAATAATAATAATATAGAAATGAAAAACTACCTTGAAAAGCTTTTCTAAAAAAAAATGTCCAAGACGGGGCTCGAACCCGAAACCTCTCGCTAAATATGAAACACACAACACCACTCAGCTATCTTTGTTTTTTTGATTTAAAACACCCTTAAATTTTATATAACCCGTTTATCTTCATGAACCCTTTTTTTCTTCTTCTTCTTCACTGATTCTAGTCGACCCAAAAATCCCTTTTAATAATAATTACGAAATTGATTTTAGAATTTAATAACCAACACAAAAACCATTATCTGTGATTAATTGGATTAACAAAAAAAAAAAAAGTTGTTGCTGCTTCGCGAAATAAAAAAAATATTTAACTCAAATCGTGATTTTGATATCTGGACGTTTTTTGACCACGATTTCTTCATGAAATAGTTTGAAAATCATTCATAAAAACTTTAGAAATTATCAATTTTACCTTAATCATAACATGTAACTCGAATTTCTTCAAAGAAAGATTGTTTGACTTTTTGTATTAAATCTTTGACTCGAAAATTTGAATTCAATTCAATGAATTGGATTCTGATATTTTGCAGGTAGTTTGAGTATGGAAATCCTAACAATACTGCATTTTTAGTTTTTGATAATTGATACGAATTCGATCAAATGCTAAAAAAAACTATGGCGACAGAGGAACGAGCTGTGTGTGTGTATATATATATATATATATATATATATATATATATATATATATATATATATATATATACAATTAAAGTCTATTGTGATGTGCTACTAAATTTTGGTTGTATTGTGAAAAATTTTGATACTTAAACTGTAACATCCCGCGTTTTTCCGTTAAATTTTTTTTAACACAGTCTTTTTTTTTAGATAATATCTTTCGTTATCTAAATTCGTATCTTTCGTTAACTAACGTTCTTAATATTTTCGTTATTCGATTTTAACATCTCACGTTTACTCTAGCATTTTTAAAATATTCGTTCGTTTAATTCCCGCACCCGCTTTTAAACTTGAGGGACTAAATTCGCCATTGGGCCAAAGTGGCAACTAGTTGAACTAGTCACCACTCTTCCTCACCATTCATTCATTCACCTCCTCATCCTTCATACTTCCACTTTTACTCTAAAACACCCAAATCATTTATTCATCATCTAAATTCGATCTAGGAAGCTTGCAACAAAACAAATTATATATTCGTGATCCTCTCTTCATCCTCTACATTTTGGTACCAATTTCATCTCGTTTGGGTAACATTTCTAAAACTCTAGATTTCATGTTCTTAGTGTTTTTTACTTGAAATGGTGTTAATTAGTGTCTATGGCTCAAGTCTAACTTGAATATGTGTTTAGTTTGCTCGATTTGTTGTTTTGAGTAACTAGCATGAACACTTGAAATGGGTGTGCTTAATCTTTGATTTTGGATGATTAAATGTTGTTTAAATGTTAAAGTTCATGTATTAAATGTGTTACTAGCATCATTAGCTTCAATTTGATGTGTAGGTTGACTTGGAAAACTTCACTAACATGATTATTGATTTTGTAATTCTTGGTTAGGGTTTGATAGTTTTTAAAATGAACTTTTAATGCATTGGATGCTTGTTAATGTTGTTAGTAAGTGTTTAGTTGCAATGTATGTTTAATTACCTTCGAAACGGCATATAATACATATAAATTGGTTGCCCGAATCATAAAATGCGTTTTACGAACTTGAAACATCAATGATGAACCTTTAACAATCATTCGACGAGGATTTGGTCATTTTAAATGATGTATTTGTTTGATGATATGTATTTAGTTGTATTCCTTGTAAAAATACCTTTCAAATGATATAAGATACGTGTCTTGAGTGTTTTCGGTTCATAAGTTGTGTTTGAAATAAGTTTGGTTCGAGACTTGTCAAATTTCAGCTTCAGCAACCTGTAGTTCATTGGGACGCCATCCCATATATTGGACGCTGTCCCCCCCGTCACTGCTGGATGCCGTCCATCCATTCTAGATTCCGTCCAGATGATCTGTCAGGGGCTGTCCAAAATTGTCATTTTTCGTTTAATTCTAACTATGCTACGCATATCCGATTAACATGAAACTTGGCCAACATGCTCACATATGATTATATAACTTAGAAAAATTGTCGGATACCCGACCCGACCTCGTTGACTTTGACCAAGTTTGATTTTTAGTCAAACTTAACCAAAAACTTATGCAATCGTTCTAATCCTCTTTTATACTTGGTTCTTGCATGAAACTTGACAACTTGATTCACATACTGTATAATCGAGTCGTAACGAGCCATAGGACTAATTGAACACATTTCACCTGACCTTGTGTCGTAACCGGTAATTGATATCACTTACTTGTTTAGGTCAAGGCTAAAAAACTTTCATGCACACGTTTACTTTGTGAAGTACCTTTATACTCGTGCACTCGAGGTGAGATCATAGTCCCATCTTTTCAACAACTTTTATACTTTAAATCATGGGATGAGAAACATATACAGTTTTATACTACATACTTTTATGCTTTGAACACAAGTACGATAACAAACATTCCACAGCGAGTTAGAACAAAAAGCCTCAATTCAATTATCATTAGTTACACTTGCAGGGTGTAAGCGAGAACTTATATTATGTGATTACATGGGATTGACGAGCGTCATTCGGACGGTTCGCTACCGTTAACGGATGAAATATATTTTCAGTTTTAGTGTATGTTCTAACACTTCGTAACAGGGTGCAAAACAGTTAAGTCTTGATAATTGGGTGCTCGCGACCATACTTTTGGAATGCAAACGATTCAGATAATCAACGTTATGGAAATACAAAATCTTGTGGTTCAAAACAGCTTTTACAAATACACCTATGATTTCACCAACGTTTTTCGTTGACAGTTTTCTATATGTTTCTCAGGTTCATACTTGGCTACTTGATACATGCTTCCGCACACTTTGATTACTTGCTTGGAGTCAAGCATACATGCATACGCTAGCGATAGCACTTTTGGATTTAACTTAAGCATACATACTTATGCTATTTATAGCAAACCGTGATTTTCAAAAAATTATGTCGCAAGTTATTTCATTTATACTTTATAACTTTTGTAAACTTACACTCTTTATCGAACCGCTTGGTAAACTAAACTTTGTAAGTCTTACACGTTTCAAATGAATGTGACATAATTTTGGTCAAACGCGTCTCATTTAGGGACTATGACCACGCAACGGAACCTAAGTTAATGGCGCCGTCAATGACGATTTTGTCGGGTCGTTACAGATAGTATCAGAGCGTTGGTTGTAGGGAACTAGGATATGCATTAGTGTGTCTGACAGAGTCGTTAGGACGCATTAGTGAATCTAGACTACAACCGGATAGTTAGCCATTTGATAGTGCTCCAAATGAACATATATTTAGGCATAATATCCTTCTAATATGTAAAGCTTTTAGTTGCAATTGTTCTATTTTTATGTAATATTCTTTTAAATAAATAAGTGCGAAGACAAAAGAAGAAAACGACGATTTAAAGACGCAAATGACCAAAAAGCTCAATTGCACAAGATACGATCCAAGTGGTTCAATTTATTGATGAGAAACGTCTAAAAATTACCAGAGTACGAGCCGCGGAACGCAAAGTACAAGATATCTCCGCGTACGAAAGGACGTTCAAAAATTCGTAATCGGGACCTGAGCCAACTATCAACGCTCGACGCAACGGACCTAAAATTAAAAGCCAACTATGCACAAGAATATAATATAATATATATATATAATTAATATAAATTATATATTATATATATTTAAATAAAACGTCGGCAAACTAGAAAACAAAGTGATTGAGCTGGATCCAGATGGCCATGCGATCACATGGCCTGGCTGCCTTATTCCCAAGCGATCGCATGGTAGGGAAATGGTGGCCAGGTCCTATAAAAGCCAGCGAATTCGACGAGTTATATACATCGTTTTCTTTTCCTTCCTCTGATCAATGTAATATATATGTATATTTATAATATTAAGTTTAAATTAAGTTTAATAATAATTGGGTTATTATAAGAAATGTTTTAAGGTTTTGTAAGTCGGAACTCTGTCCGTGTAACGCTATGCGATTAATCACCACTGTAAGCTATGTTCTTCCTTTTTAAATTAATGTCTCGTAACTAAGTTATTATTATGCTTATTTGAGCCGAAGTAATCTTGATGTTAGACTAAATATTAAGACGGAGTTATTGGATTTTGAACCATAATTCGGGTTTGGAAAAAAGACCGACACTTGTGAACATTGGACTATTGACTATTAATAGGTAGGGGGTATTGTCTAATTGAATGACAACTCATTAGAACCTGTCAAACCTATTTTCAAACTAGTTAATCTAATAATTATTAAATTGATTAGGAATGTCCTATTTAGTGACGTTTATACGACATCGTTTACAATCATTTAATTAATCAATTGGATTGGGTAATTGATTATTCATTATTGCCAAAGTGAATAAATTAATGTATCATGGACTAATTAAAACAGGGGTGGATTACATACAAGGATAATTGGTGTAATTGTTAACAAGTATTAAAACCTTGGATTACACGCAGTCGATAACCTGGTGTAATTATTAAACAAAGTATTAAAATCTTGTTACAGTTCAAGTCCCTAATTAGTTGGAATATTTGACTTCGGGAATAAGGTTAATTTGACGAGCATTTTATAATTATGACCGATGGACTATTATAGACAAAAACCAGATAGGTTTCAAATAATCCAGGACAAAAGGACAATTAACCCAGAGTAATAAATTAAAATCATAACGTCAAACATCATGATTATGGAAGTTTAAATAAGCATAATTGTTTTATTTTATTTCTCATCGTACTTTTATTTACTGTCATTTTAAATATTGTTATTTATTTTACGCATTTTAATTATCTTCATTTATCTTTACGCTTAAAATATAAAATCGACAAACCGGTCATTAAATGGTAAAACCCCCTTTTTATATAATATTATTACTACTTATATATATACAAATATAATTGTTTAAAAATATAGTGTACGCAATAAGCCATCTCCCTGTGGAACGAACCGGACTTACTAAAAATTACACTACTCTACGATTAGGTACACTGCCTATAAGTGTTGTAGTAAGGTTTAGGTATATTCCATAAATAAATAAATAAAACTTGTGTAATTTGTATCGTATTTTGTAATAAAAATAATAGTATTTCGTACTACACCTCGCACACATCAAGAGTTTTTGGCGCCGCTGCCGGGGACCCGGCGAAACGCTATATTTTTACGCTATATTCTAAAAAATAAAAAAAAGAGAATATTAGTTTTTAAGCTATTTTTGTAAAAATATAATTTTATATAAGTTTTAAAATACAAAAATATATAAAAAAGTATATTTATATTTATCTATTTAAGTATTTAAATTAAAAAGTTTATATTTTTTTATTTATTTAAAGTATAAAAGTATTTTTAAAAATATAATTTTAAATATAACCTATATATTAATTTTGTAAAACTAAAAAAAAAATAAAAAAATAATAAGTAAACGGGCTGGTTACTGTAGCAGCCCAAGAAGTGGCCTGGATCCATACACCATGCGACCGCATGGGAAAATAACCCTCAACTCATGCGATCGCATGAGCTGAGGTGACATGTCTGTTACCTCAAACGTACAATTAGGGTTACGTTTAATTATTATTATTATTTATTAATTAATTAGTAATTAGGGTTTTGTTTTTTAATATTTAGTTTAGTTTTAAATTAATTTGTATTTTTAAGTTTAATTTAGTTTTATTAACTATAAAATTACTACTTTTATAAAATAATAATATAAAAATAATATTTTTATAAAAATAAGTAATTTTATCAATTTTTGTTTTTATTATTATTTATTTTAATCGTTTAATTCGTAATTTGTATTTTTATCGTTCGTAATTAATTTTAAACTTACTATCTTGCCGTAGAAACTTTTTTATTTCTAGATTTTTAGGCTTTGCCGTAAAATCTCTTAAGTGCTTTTTCTTTAGATTAAAATTTAGACGCTTTAGAATTTTACGACGTCGCTTATCGCTTTATTATTTAATAGATTTTAGTGCCTTTTTAAGTTATTGCCGTTTTGGATATAGAATTCCTTTTAAGTTTTAATACCTTTAGGCGCAACTTTTTATATTTACTTTTTAGACTTTTAAGTTTCGACGTTTTTCTTTCTTATTTTTATTTTTCGACGTTTTTCAACGCACTCTTTTTCTTTCTCATTTCTACGCTCTAGTTTTTAGGACATAGATTTTATCTTCAAAATTTCGCCGAAAAATTATTTTAAGCGGTTAAATTGATAGACATCCAAAATTTTCTGGTTTGTAGTAATAGTTGGATTTGTTAGTGACGAGTTGTGGGCTTTTGATTTAAAGGGTCCTGGCTACCTGCTGTATCTATTGGCTATTCGAAACGTGGGCAAAATCAGAAAAGTCTATTAATTTGATAACTTATATAATTTTTTTTTATTTTTTTGAACTAATAGGATATTCTGTGAATGCACCGAGCAAAACGTTCACCACCTTTCATACGTTCACCACTTGTAACTCGATCAAGACATGTAGCCAATATCTTCGCCGTTGATTTTTCTTTAGAATCATCATCTAGTCAAACAAGCACTCCAATTCAAATTTTTGATAATCCATTTTTTGAACCCGACTTCACAATTGAGAACCCAGAGGATATTCAAGGACAAGTCAGAGATCCTGAACCACTAATCATTCCTCCTGAACCACAAACTGTTAAATCAGAATCTTCTAGTGATTCGGATTCAACAATTTCAAATATGGAAATAACGGAACCTCAAAGTATGGAAGACCGAATGAGAGCTACACGCACTGGCCAAGGTCACGCCATTATTAAACCAGACATTAATGCGCCAAATTATGAAATCAAAGGACAAATCCTACACATGGTAACTAATCAATGCCAATTTAGTGGTGCGCTGAAAGAAGATCCAAACAAACATCTTCGTACCTTTAATAGGATCTGTACTCTATTTAAAATCAGAGAAGTTGAGGATGAACAGATCTATCTCATGTTATTTCCCTGGACTTTAAAGGGAGAAGCCAAAGATTGGTTAGAATCGTTACCTGAAGGAGCGATTGATACATGTGATGTTTTAGTTGAAAAATTTCTTAAACAATTCTTTCCGGCATCTAAAGCCGTGAGACTTCAAGGAGAAATTGTTACGTTCACACAGAAGCCAAATGAAACTCTATATGAGGCGTAGACAAGATTTGGAAAGTTGTTGAGAGGATGTCCTCAACATGGTTTAGACACTTATCAAATAGTACAAATATTCTACCAAGGATGCGATATTACTACACGAAAAGACATCGACATAGCAGCTGGTGGTTCCATTATGAAGAAAACCGCACTTAACGAAAGACATCGACATAGCAGCTGGTGGTTCCATTATGAAGAAAACCGCACTTAGCAGCTGGTGGTTCCATTATGAAGAAAACCGCCAATTCGAGAGACGAATGGAAAAGATGACTAAAGATATTCATGTAATACGAATCAGTTGTGAGCAATGCGGTGGACCACACTTAACGAAAGATTGTCACATTGAACAAACGATGGAACAACGAGAGAATGTTTCCTACATGAACCAAAGGCCGGGAAATATTTATCAAAATAATTATCAACCGCCAAGGCCAAACTTCAATCGAAATCAAAACATTCTTTACAATCCAAATGGACCTAACAATAACTCGTATAATCAACAAGGTCCGAATAACCAACCAACTCAAAACAACACTTTCAATCAACAAAGACCTGGTTTGTATAAACCACCACAACAAACCGAAGAGAAAAAGTCAAATCTGGAAGAAATGGTACAAAAGCTAGTTGAATCTCAAACACAATTTATTGCAACTTAAACCCAAACGAATGAGAGGTTTGATCAGTCATTAAGAACTCAACAAGCTTCCATTTTGAATCTAGAAAAACACGTAGGTACTCTTGCTAGCATGATGAGTGAAAGGGAACAAAGAAAGCTACCGAGTAACATTGAAGTAAATCCTCGGAATGAGAATGTTAATATGGTTTCATCGAATTCTGAAAAACCAGCATCAAAAGATGGGAAGGTTTTTAATGTGAGTAGCAATGAAGAAGTTACACCACCACCACCACCACCCGAGTATGTAAAGCCAGTGGTGGCACCATACAGACCACCCATCCCATTTCCAAGAAAAGGAGTTGAGTATGAGCAAGTGATAGGTAATAAAGTTTGTGATACCTCTGGAAAGAAGAAGAAGAATAAAAAAGTGCAAGAAACAAAAATCGTAAAAATAAACCCGGTGAAGACAGTTCCACCAAAAGTTCCACCCAGGTTGGGTGATCCGGGTGAATTTATTGTTCCTTGTCTACTTAGTGATTGTGTCATGTATGATGCACTAGCAGATTTAGGTGCGAGTGTAAGTGTTATGCCTCTTTCATTATATAAAAGATTAGGAGTAGGTGAGCTAAGTACAACGGAAATGAGTGTTCGACTCTTTGATCAAACCATTAAGCACCCAGTTGGAATTGCTGACAACCTACCCGTTCAAGTGGGTAATTTAACCTTTTTAGTCGAATTTATTGTCATTGACATAGAAGAGGACTCAAACATTCCTCTAATTTTAGGTCGACCATTCTTAGCGTCCACCGGGGCGTTATTTGATGTAAGTGAGGGTAGAATGACACTTAGTAATGATGAAAAATCGATCACCTTTGTGAGTCGAAAGTCTAAAGCTCCACCAACCAAAACCGTTGAACCAACAAAAACGATCGATAAGAACCATATTGTTTTACCAACTCCAACGGTAGTGCTTAACAATAATAAAACGCCTAAGTGTGGGAAAGATGAAGTAACACCTAATGATGACCTGATAACAAAGAACCTCATTGTTGATATGAAATTAAATGACCCCGTTATTAACAGTTCAATGAAGAAACTAATTAAACGGTTTCGCGATGCTAGAACCAAGGGGAACTTTAAGTTATGTAACCGGTTAGTATCCAATCTATCGCCTAAAGAAAAGGCAAAACTAGTTGAATCTGTGGATATTACACAGGAATCCGACCAATGGCTTAAAGCAAAAGTCACAGATATGCAAGTTGATTATGGTCCAAAAGAAATTGGCAATGAAGTTAATCACAATTTTGACACCACAGCTACCTAAGTGTGGGGAGATTCAAATGTTCTAAAAAGAAAACGCTGTCTAGAGTTAGTTGTTCTGTTCTCGTGTAGTTCCGAGAATGGAATCCGATTGGTCTTTTCCACTAGCAGACACTAAAGAACTAATTTTTTCCCCCCATTCTGAATTTTTGTTTTGTATGAAATTAATATGCATTTTTAAAATTAAGTTTTGTGTGAATTTAAAAACAAAATTTACTTTATTTCATTACGTTTAAAAAAATGACCTCTAAAATTCGTCGTAAGTTAAAGACTAGGTCATAGAATCGAAATTGCTTCACCCGAGGGCGGGGCGAAAAATTTTGTTATGATTATTTTTAATTTTATTGATCTAAAGTATACCAAAAAAAATTAAAAAAAACCCAAAAATCTTTGCTTTAAAACAATCGCTTTAAAAACCAAAAATTTTAAATTTTGTTCGAGGGACGGAGTAGGTAAACATACCAAAACTACCTAAAGTAAAAGGAAACAAAATTTTAAAAAATTATTCATTTAAATTGTTTTAATAAATATAGGTTATATATATATATATATATATATATATATATATATATATATATATATATATATATATATATATATATATATATGTTTGTAGTTTATCTTATGTATAAAACAGGGTAAAACATCGTATTTTCAAAGACTGACATTAAAGTTCAGCAAAAGCTACTAATTTTGACGACAAGACGCAAAATATCAAATGTGATATAAAATAATATGTTTGCAAACTCGGTATTTTTAATCACTTTTCTACACTAATCACCCTCATGAATTTATAATTATAGTCTGATTTCATGCAAATGAGGGTATTGCATGATCTCAAGTGTGGGGAAGAGTTATAAATTCTCTCGGGTTTACACTTAGTTTAATTGCCAAATTTTGTGAAAATTTGAAAAAATTTTCAACTAAATGTATTCAAAATCATGTTTATACATATTTATGAACGATAAAACTAGGTGTTAATGCCGAAATTATTGTTACCTCGGAGAGAACATAAATGGAGAAACAACCCAAAATGCTTGAATTCATTTAAAATGGAATAAAGGAGAATAAAAAGGCAAAGAAAAATAAAAGCTAAGTGTGGAAAGAATTTACCAAGTTCTTTAAAACATATATCACATATTTTTGTACAAGATTATTGCAGGTACTTTTGCTTTGGACTAAACTAATCAGTTTTACCCGATTTATTATAATACATTTGAAAGAAAGATGGATCTACACGATGAATCAATTCCATCATTAAAAGGAAGTAAAGTTTTCCGAAAAAGACACGCGCTTCATGATTTTGGTCAAGAAGTTGTCGTCCAGACCAGCTGTAGGTTGACGAAAAATCTAGAAAAGTCATCTCTAAAATCAGCAGGAAATCCACGGACCTCAGCATCAAACAGGGTCGCCATGTGGTCAGACTTATCCTAACCATGAGAGGATCTGTCTCGTAAAATGGGGAGGGCACCGTGCAAATTAGCTTAATAAGACTAATGAATCAGACCCCCAGAAAGGATAATCTCCTTAAAGATTAAAAATCAGCTTTTAAGCCTGATATTACTCAATCCTTGAGATTGACCTTAAAGATTGAGAATTACAAACTCATAGAATTCGATGATATCTAAACTCGAGCTTGAACGAGAAAATAATTTGATCAAAAATAAAGCCGATTTGTTTTCTGAAAACTCATTTTCAATACGTTCATTTCCATTGAACGTAAAATCCTGAGAATTCATCAGAATTCATTAGGTCACCTGAACCAAATCGGGTGTCAACCATAAGAACGGTGGTTGCATAGCATGGTCGAAGATAGGACCTTGTGCCAGACCGAAAAATTATAGGGTGATCTTTACTATTGCTCCTACAAAGGATAGAAATTGCATCCGACAGGTTTTTAATCATAATCAAAAGCATGTCATTAGACATTGCCTTAACAGTTGCTTGTTCATCGCTTTCCTTTACAACCGGACGGTAGTTTACTGAAAGGTAATATACGGAGCAAGTATACTGTACATGTTGCTTTCCTAATACAAGGTTAGCAAGTGGGTGACACAAAACCGCAAGTTTTGAGCTAAAATTTTAAATATGAAACCCACGCAACCCACAAAAATATTTTACAAACACCGATGGTGGATCAAATCAGAAAACTTATCTAGGGTAAAAGCTAGATTGAATTTTCAAAAGATCAAATGTTTTCATAAAGATCCAATTTCCTTAAAGGATCTAAATTTTCATAGTCATGTGGGACTGTAAATCACATCGTTACTATCATTGTTTATACCGCCGTATCAAAATCATTGATGTATAAAGTGTGAGAATAAAAAAAGTGATTAGAGTGAAGTGTGATTTAATTTCAAATTTTGTATTGCTTGAGGACAAGCAACGCTCAAGTGTGGGGATATTTGATAATGCTCCAAATGAACATATATTTAGGCACAATATCCTTCCAATATGTAAAGCTTTTAGTTGCAATTGTTCTATTTTTATGTAATATTAGTTTAAATAAATAAGTGCGAAGACAAAAGAAGAAAATGACGAGTTAAAGACGCAAATGACCAAAAAGCTCAATTGTACAAGATACGATCCAAGTGGTTCAATTTATTGATGAAAAACATCTAAAAATTACAAGAGTATTAGCCGCAGAACACTAAGTACAAGATATCTCCGCGTACGAAAGGACGTTCGAAAATCCAGAACCGGGACCTGAGCCAACTATCAACGCGCGACGCAACGGACCTAAAATTACAAGTCAACTATGCACAAGAATATAATATAATATATATATAATTAATATAAATTATATATATTTAAATAAAATGTTGGCAAACTAGAAAACAAATTGATTGAGCTGGATCCAGATAGCCATGCGATCGCATGGCTTGGCTGCCTTATTCCCATGCGATCGCATGGCAGGGAAATGGTGGCCAGGTCCTATAAAAGCCAGCGAATTTGACGAGTTATATACATCTTTTTCTTTTCCTTCCTCTGATCAATGTAATATATATATATATATATATATATATATATATATATATATATATATATATATATATATATATATATATATATATAATATTAAGTTTAAATTAAGTTTAATAATAATTGGGTTATTATAAGAAATGTTTTAAGGTTTTGTAAGTCGGAACTCTGTCCGTGTAATGCTACATGATTAATCACCACTGTAAGCTATGTTCTTCCTTTTTAAATTAATGTCTCGTAACTAAGTTATTATTATGCTTATTTGAGCCGAAGTAATCGTGATGTTAGACTAAATATTAAGACGGAGTTATTGGATTTTGTACCATAATTCGGGTTTGGATAAAAGACCGACACTTGTGAACATTGGACTATTGACTATTAATAGGTAGGGGATATTGTCTAATTGGATGACAACTCATTAGAACCTGTCGAACCTATTTTCAAATTAGTTAATCTAATAATTATTAAATTGATTATGAATGTCCTATTTAGTGACGTTTATACGACATCATTTACAATCATTTAATTAATCAATTGGATTAGGTAATTGATTATTCATTGGCCAAAGTGAATAAATTAATGTATCATGGACTAATTAAAACAAGGGTGGATTACATACAAGGATAATTGATGTAATTGTTAACAAAGTATTAAAACCTTAGATTACACGCAGTCGATAACCTAGTGTAATTATTAAACAAAGTATTAAAACCTTGTTACAGTTCAAGTCCCTAATTAGTTGGAATATTTGACTTCGGGAATAGGGTTAATTTGACGAGCATTTTATAATTATGACCGATAGACTATTATGGACAAAAACCAGATAGGTTTCAAATAATCCAGGACAAAAGGACAATTAACCCAGAGTAATAAATTAAAATCAAAACGTCAAACATCATGATTACAGAAGTTTAAATAAGCATAATTGTTTTATTTTATATCTCATCGTACTTTTATTTACTGTCATTTTAAATATTGTTATTTATTTTACGCATTTTAATTATCTTCATTTATCTTTACGCTTAAAATATAAAATCGACAAACCGGTCATTAAACGGTAAAACCCCCTTTTTATATAATATTATTACTACTTATATTTATACAAATATATATATATATATATATATATATATATATATATATATATATATATATATATATATATATATATATATATATATATATATATATACAAATATAATTATTTAAAAATATAGTGTACGCAATAAGCCGTCTCCCTGTGGAACGAGCCGGACTTACTAAAAATTACACTACTCTACAATTAGGTACACTGCATATAAGCGTTGTAGCAAGGTTTAGGTATATTCCATAAATAAATAAATAAAACTTGTGTAATTTGTATCGTATTTTGTAATAAAAATAATAGTATTTCGTACTACACCTCACACACATCACCATTGCATTCTGACATACATTTTCTATAGATAGCACTTACTTGACTACTTGTGCATTATACTTGCATCATTCTTAGGCAAACTTCTTACTGGTACCAAGTTTTCGTCATACGAATCCGTATTCTGCCACTTTCTGGTAACACACGTGAATTCAAGATTTATACACGTAGGGATGACGATGACTTCATTAGTCACACTTGTCCGGGAACTCTGTCTCCCAGATTGTTATTCATCACTGTCCCATCTTACTATCCACAAGTGACGTAAAGTTTCCACCACCATGGCAATCACTGACCGCTACCGATGTTACACCGGCGTTCTTCACTATCTACTACTTCTTGTTACTACCGCCACTACTCTAGGTGAGCATCGTCGTCACTACTTATCACTACGGTTGCATACTACTCGTTATCATGATTCGTTACTCTTTTCGTATCTAAAGACGTTATTTTTTGACTTGAACCGCATTGACGTGGACAATCATTTATACACTTTCCTCGGGAAACGCATCTTCAGAGTTGCACTAATTCTTTCTATCCAATACGAGTCACGTTTGAGACGTCGTTACACTTTGTTCATTTTAGATCTTCACGATTACACGAACTTGAATCTATGGAGTGATGGGGGAATGGAGGTATGAGTTAGCGTAATATAAAGACACTCGATCAACGTGGTTATATTACGGTAAGTCATACCAAAGTTCTAGTGACACGTGATGGTGATTGGACTCGATCAACCTAATCACCACCATGTGCCATGTACATGACTTCATTTTTCTTGTTGGATATCTGAAAACTATGAGAATATTGATAACAACCATACCAGGGATACATCTTCGATTATTGTCGAACCATATTTATGCTTCCGAATGAATGACAAATTCTTTCGACTTCAAACATATGTTACACGTGTACACTATCTCGTTTTCGCGCAGTTTTATCGACGAACTACAAATATGCTTGACATTCTCACATCGAGGCGAAAACTTCTCTCGCATTACACTCGTACTTCCATATAAGGAAATATTTTATCTTAATTCTCAACGGAGAGAGAGACTCTTCACGTTATACTAAGTATTCACCACGAAGGTGAATAGTCCTAACGAACATTTTCAGAAACCAATAAGAAACTTGTTCTATCAAACGTTTCCAATTCCTAGCAAACTTGTTCAAATATATCTTAAAGAAATGTACCTTGTTTTGGATCGAGATGTTCGTTTCACTTCTAAATTTCGGGGTGCCTTACAAGAAGCCTTGGGACCACGTTTAAACATGAGTACCGCTTATCGCCCACAAACTGACAGACCAAGCAAACATACGATTCAAACCTTGGAAACCATAATACGAGTTTTTGTTATCAACTTCAAACTTACTTGGGAAAAGTATTTGCCTTTAACCGAATTCTCTTACCACGATAGTTATCACCCGAGTATTAACGCTACACCTTTTGAGAACTCGTATAGCCGCAATTATCGTTTTCTTAATTGTTGAACCAAAGTAAGTGACAAGCAAACCACCGGACCCGAACTCATTCATGAAATAACCGTTATGATCGTTCAATTCCAAGAAGGACTCAAGACGGCCCATAGTCGCCAAAAGGGCTACGCCGATGTTAGACATAAACCTCTCGAATTCCAAGTGGGTGGCCGCATAACGTTAAAAGTCGCACCTTGGAAAGGTGTAATCCATTTCGAGAAACGTAGAAAGCTAAATCCGCAATATTTTGATCTTTTTAAAATCTTGGGGCGTATTAGACCCGTTGCTTACCGTTTTGAACCTCCAACTCGATTGAATTCCGCTCATTCTACATACCATGTATCAAACTTAAAGAAGTGTATTGCGAAACAAGAACTCGTTATCCTCTTCGATGAGCTTACTATCGATGATACACTCTACCTCCTAGGAGAACCAGTTGAAATTTTGAATCGTGGAACAAAACTCTAAAATAACATAAAATCCTGACTGTCAGAGTTCGTTGAAATGCCCAAGGAAGTACCTTCACTCATTCGTAGAATTGGCAACGCAAGATTTCGAGGAAGAAACGACGACTACTACTTTCAACTAAATTTCGGGATGAAATTTCTTTTAAGGTGTAGGTAATGTAACATCCCGCGTTTTTCCATTAATTTTTTTTTAACACAGTCTTTTTTTAGATAATATCTTTCGTTATCTAAATTTGTATCTTTCATTAACTAACGTTCTTAATATTTCCGTTATTCGATTTTAACATCTCACGTTTACTCTAGCATTTTTAAAATATTCGTTCGGTTAATTCCCGCACCCGCTTTTAAACTCGAGAGACTAAATTTGCCATTGGGCCAAAGTGGCAACTAGTTGAACTAGTCACCACTCTTCCTCACCATTCATTCATTCACTTCCTCATCCTTCATACTTCCACTTTTACTCTCAAACACCCAAATCATTCATTCATCATCTAAATTCGATCTCGGAAGCTTGCAACAAAACAAATTACATATTCGTGATCCTCTCTTCATCCTCTACATTTTGGCACCAATTTCATCTCGTTTGGGTAATATTTCTAAAACTCTATATTTCATGTTCTTAGTGTTTTTGACTTGAAATGGTGTTAATTAGTGTATATGGCTCAAGTCTAATATGAATATGTGTTTAGTTTGCTCGATTTGTTGTTTTGAGTAACTAGCATGAACACTTGAAATGGGTGTGCTTAATCTTTGATTTTGGATGATTAAATGTTGTTTAAATGTTAAAGTTCATGTATTAAATGTGTTACTAGCATCATTAGCTTCAATTTGATGTGTAGGTTGACTTGGAAAACTTCACTAACATGATTATTGATTTTGTGATTCTTGATTAGGGTTTGATAGCTTTTAAAATGAACTTTTAATGCATTGGATGCTTGTTAATGTTGTTAGTAAGTGTTTAGTTGCAATGTATGTTTAATTACCTTCGAAACGGCATATAATACATGTAAATTGGTTGCCCGAATCATAAAATGCGTTTTACGAACTTGAAACATCAATGATGAACTTTTAACAATCATTCGGGGAGGATTTGGTCATTTTAAATGATGTATTTGTTTGATGACATGTATTTAGTTGTATACCTCGTCAAAATACCTTTCCAACGATATAAGATACGTGTCTTGAGTGTTTTCGGTTCATAAGTTGTATTTGAAATATGTTTGGTTCGAGACTTGTCAAATTTCAGCTTTAGCAACCTGTAGTTCATTGGGACGCCGTCCCATATCTTGGACACCATCCCACCCTTCACTGCTGGATGCCGTCCAACCATTCTGGACGCCGTCCAGATGATCTATCAGGGGCTGTCCAACATTGTCATTTTTCGTTTAATTCTAATTATGCTACGCACATCCGATTAACATGAAACTTGGCCAACATGCTCACATATGATTATATAACTTAGAAAAATTGTCGGATACCCGACCCGACCTCGTTGACTTTAATTTGACCAAGTTTGACTTTTAGTCAAACTTAACCAAAAACTTATGCAATCGTTCTAATCCTCTTTTATACGTGGTTCTTGCATGAAACTTGACAACTTGATTCACATGTTATATAATCGAGTCGTAACGAGCCATAGGACTAATTGAACACATTTCTCCCGACCTTGTGTCATAACTGGTAATTGATATCACTTGCTTATTTAGGTCAAGGCTAAACAACTTTCATGCACACGTTTACTTTGTGAAGTACCTTTATACTCGTGCACTCGAGGTGAGATCATAGTCCCATCTTTTCAACAACTTTTATACTTTAAATCATGGGATGAGAAACATATACATTTTTATACTACATACTTTTATGCTTTGAACACAAGTACGAAAACAAACATTCCATAGCGAGTTAGAACAAAAAGCCTCAATTCAATTATCATTAGTTACATTTGCAAGGTTGTGATGACTCGGGAATTTCTGACCAAATTTAAACTTGATCTTTATATGTTTTCGACACGATAAGCAAAGTCTGTAAAGTTGAATCTCTAAATTTTTGGAACAGTTTACATGAAACCAATTGACCTTCGACTCCTCTCGATGATTCAGGAACAATTAACTGTAATTAAATATGTGTGTATGTATATATAAATAATAATTCAAAATATAATTTGATGTATTATATGTTGTTATTATTAAAAATTAATAAATAAAAAATAGGATATTATAATAATTATTATTTAAAATATATCTCTATATATAAATAAAGTATATTAAAAATGAATATTAAATGATTGTAATACTCATTTGATGTTTCGATTGATATTAAGCAAGTTAAATTCAAACTTATGTAATTTTAAAATAAACGGTGATACGAAAATAAGCTCTATAAATTTTAGGCTTATTAAAAATGTATTTAGAAACTATTTGTTAAATTTTAAAACTTTTTATATTTTACTTGGGGTTGGGAGTGAATAATTAATGTAATTTTTATTTAAGAGTTAATGATCGAATTTTATGCCATAATGACCAAAATAAATAAATATAGTTAATTTAAAAATATGGAATTTTTCTGAACACTTTTGTCCGCCACTGTGTAACAACGGAGTACGAAATAATAGTCCGTGATTTGATGTCGGTAGCATATAGACAATGGTTGTTCACGAGATAACTGTGTATTAATTATTATTATTATTATTATTATATTAATTAATCTTTAATTTAAGTTATATATACATGTGAATATATATTTGAAGAGTACCTATATGCTCAATAAACAAAATGTATTAACCACCCATTCTTCAAAATCTATAAACCGGATCAACCGTGTTCGATTAATCGACCATCTTCTCCAGCTTCACAACCGCCACCTTCATCTACACCACCATCTTTATACTTCCATCGACACCTTCGAACACCATGGAAAACCCACCAATTATTCTTTCTTTCTCATTTCTGTGAACTAAACCGACAATTAAACACCACATTTATCTATCTCCTTCCTCCCTCTTCTTTTGACCAAGGCATGAACCACCACCTCGAAACCACCCTAACCATCACTAAAACCCGTTACCATATCATCACCCTACGGCTACCACCTCCTTGGACACCACCTTCCTGACTATCACCATTAAAGACCATCACCCTATACCTTCTGTTTTCGTTTGAATCTAGAACAACCATGATCAACCATCGACAACTACACCACTGTTTCTATTTTCTATCATCATCGAACCCACCATGATAACCATCATCTTAACCGAATCCCGACCACATAGTATCATCTTTACATCACCAAAACTACCCGTTTTCTATTCCATTTCAATTCTGTTAGAACAAGCGCGAACAAACCCATTTTTTTATCATCACCTTCGATCACAATAACACTACCACCATGACAATCACCATGTACCTGCAACAACTACTATTTAAATGTTTTCTTCTAGTTCGACTAAAACCTTAAGCAAACACATTATTCTTCCTTCTGTTCCTGATTAATATCGAACCACCACTCCTGCTATCAACTTATTTCTGTCTCCTGGTTACAACAAACACCACAACCCCAGTAACCATTGTATTGTGGTGTTGCTACGTGTTACTACTACTGCTGTGAAGATTTCTGTTTCTTTTCGCTATTATCGTCAATCCAAGTAACCTACAACCGAAACCCACTTAGATGAAGATGAATTGTGTTTAGTGATTATTATGTTAAACAAGAATGATACGTGTATGATGATGAGGCATACAATGAAACGAGGGAATGATGAGGATACTATTTTAACTACTGGCGGGTTCCTTTTTGTATTTGTGGCCGACCACCCCACTAGATAACCCACTTGTTGATCATTGAAGAAAAAGAAACTGATATACATTTCACTAGTTTATTTGAACTGATTAAACGGGCCATTTAAAATCGTGTGGTTTATGGACTAAGGGTTTTTGGTACTTGGGCCGAGATCTTTAGCTTTCTTTTGTTGGTCCGATTTTGATAACTTGGTCTCTTGTTGATACTTGGGCCGAAGTCCACTAATTACGTATTGTTTTCGAAAAATGATATATGAATTAATAAAGAAGAAAAATGGCTACATGATAAAGGGAAATAAGATCCGGTTTATGATAGAAAAACATTGAATGGTTCAGTGGTTAGGGAGCTTTGTGTGGAATGAGAGGTCTTGGGTTCGAGCCTTGTCTGAGGCATTTTATTTTTAGGAAAGCTTTAAAGGTAGTTTTTATTATTATTTTTGTTATTATTATTATTATTAATTATTTTTGTTATTATTATGTTAATTGTTATTATCCCTAATATTAATATCATGATTATTATTATCATTAATGTTAGGATTACTATCTTTTTTTTATAAATATTATTATCATTATTATAAAAATTAATTTTTTTATTAGAATTACCATTATTATTATTTTTTTCACTATTATTATTAGTAATAATATTATTATTAATGTTTTATCATTTTTAATATTATTACTATCATTATTATTACTTTTACCATTATTATCGTTATTATTACAACTATATCATTATTATTATCAAAATTACTTGTAATATTATTATTACTACAATAAAAGTTAGTTATATAAAAATAGACTTAATAAAGATATATCTTATAAATTATTTATTTAAAGTATATAAAGTAAATATATTTAAGTTAATAATGAAACACATGAATTACTAAAATAATAGTTATGTTAATAATAATACATAAATTTATTTGACTTCAATTATATGTGTTAATATATATAAATGATATAGGTTCGTGAATCCGAGGCCAACCCTATACTTATTCAATGTCACCACATGTATTTTTACTACAAAATACATTAGGTGAGTTTCATTTGCTCCCTTTTTAATTGCTTTTGCAATATATATTTTGGGCTGAGAATACATGCAATATTTTATAAATGCTTTACGAAATAGAGACAAGTGATTAAAAATGATATTCTGTGGATTGATGTGCTAGGTAATTTAGTTATATGTGATAAGAGCATATAAGCGCGAATCCTAAAGATAGATCTATCGGGCTTAACACCCCCATCTTGTAGGCTGCAATAGACATAAGAGCTAGTGGGCGGATGTTTAGTACTTCGAGGATTATTTATACACTTGCGAGTGTACATATCCATCTTTGCGAAGATGACTTATTATATTATTGTTAAGGTTGGTTACTGAGGCCTCAACATAAGCAGAACGGTTTTATACACTTGCGAGTGTACATATATTTATAAATGGAAATCTTGTGGTCTATTAATATATTGAAATGATTGATATGATAAACCTATGAACTCACCAACCTTTTGGTTGACACTTTTAAGCATGTTTATTCTCAGGTACGAATTAAGTCTTCCGCTGTGCATTTGCTCATTTTAAAGATATTACATGGAGTCGTTCAAGACATATAGAGGTCTGTACCTCGCAATGGAACCAGTTGTTGAAGACTTCGTCCAGGTGGATTAGGACGGGTCATCACAGATGGTATCAGATCGGTGGTCTTAGCGAACCAGGTCTTGCATTAGTATGTCTAACTGATAGTTGTTATGATGAATTAGTGAGTCTGGACTTCGACCGTGTCTGCATGTCAAAAGTTTTGCTTATCATTTAGTGTCGAAAATTATTTGCTTATCATCCTTAAAGTCTAGACACGTCTTACTGCCTCTATTTCATAGACAGTGTATAGATAAATTCATATCTTAGCGTATCTGTTATTGTTACCTTTGCCTGACAGTTTCCATAGATTCCTCTGTAACGTATGAGATTTTAGTATTATATATGCATATATAAATTATGTATTACAGGGTACTAATCTACGTCCTATAATCTATTTCTTATCGAAAATCCTCCATCTGATCGTATGAGATGGATCCCTCAACCAGTTCGAATTCCTCGGATTCCGACAGCTATTTCGATATGGAGTTTCACCTAAGCTTCGAAAGCAGTGTCACCAGAATGAATCAATCAATTCATCTGATGGGTTCGTAGTTGACTTAACCGATGGAGATGAGAAGAAGGCGATCCTTTCCACCAACCAACTTCACCTCTTGGTGAAGAACCTGATGCACTTATTGGTGAACCTATCCGAAACACCATTTTCACACTCATTTCCAGAGTATCTCGCCACGATTATATTCTATCTAAAATTCTAAATCTTATTCATCCACTCGTCCGAACCGACAATCATCCCGGTATAATAGAAGAAGTCAACGAGCTTCGCGCCCGAGTTTTAGCCTTGGAAAATATAGTGCAAACCCTACCAGCTTCAGCAACAGCACCGGCAACACCATTACTACCAATAACATAAGCCTCAACATCACACGCCTCAACATCACAATCTATACCTCGAACACAATCTTCATTCTACATCTTGTTCTACATCGGTTATCTTCGTTCTTCATGATGATTATGTAATCTCTAATATTTTAGAGATTATGTATTCTAGTTCTAACGGTAAATCAAATGAGTTAATATTATATCTACTCATTAAATCCATGATTAAATCTGAAGAAAATATATATGTAAGTATATTTTCATAAAGATTGTAATTAAAAAATTCTTTTGTACATATTGTTAATGGTGAAAATATTTTAACGGGTAGGTAATACCCGAGGAATATTTAGATTTCACATTAATAAGTTACACTGTACATTCTTTCAATTCTGATTCAATAGTCATTTACTATTCTACCTACATTCACAGATATACGAATCCGTTCACCGCAGAATAACTATTTTCATCCAATTTCATATTTGGATTTTGAATTATCAGAATCCAACAAGTGGCATAATGAAGAAAACATTGGAAAAAATAAAATTTGTTAGAGACAAACAAATTAACTATGAGAAATTTTGTTAAGAATCCACGCTAACTGT
Organism: Rutidosis leptorrhynchoides; assembly: GCF_046630445.1. Classification (NCBI taxonomy): domain Eukaryota; kingdom Viridiplantae; phylum Streptophyta; class Magnoliopsida; order Asterales; family Asteraceae; genus Rutidosis; species Rutidosis leptorrhynchoides. The sequence goes on from NC_092337.1 coordinate 343,346,453, forward strand.
TCCTAGCTAACTGTTCCTAGCTAACTGTTAATTCCGTATTACCTTTTATTTATCGCAATTTATTTATCGTAATTTATTTATCGCATTTTATTTATCGCAGTTTTTAATTCTCGCAATTTTATTTATCGTCATTTAATTTATGTTATTTATTTTACGCACTTTAAATATCGGGACACGTATACAAAGTTTTGACATATCATATCGACGCATCTATATATATTTGGAATAACCATAGACACTCTATATGCAGTAATGCTGGAGTTAGCTATACAGGTGATAATGCTAAAAACGAACATATATTTCATAGCATTATTCCTCAAGAAAGACAAGATTTTAGTTGCAGTTGTCCTATTTACAAGTAATATTCGTTTAAATAATAAAAGGTGAAGACAAAAGACAGATTCGACGAATTGAAGACGCAAACGACCAAAAAGCTAAAAAGTACAAAGTACAATCAAAGAGGTTCCAATTATTGATAAGAAACATCTCAAAATTACAAGAGTACAAGATTCGAAACACAAAATACAAGATATTAAATTGTACGCAAGGTAGTTCGAAAATCCGGAACTGGGACCAGAGTCATCTCTCAACGCTCGACGCAACGGACTAAAAATTACAAGTCAACTATGCACATGAATATAATATAATATATAATTATAATTAATTCTTAAAATTAATATATATATTATATTATATTATATAAACCGTCGGCAAGCTAGGAGCCAAGCTTGTGTGAGCTGGATTCCACAGTTCCGCACTCGCGGAGCTCTGAAGAGCAAAATCCACCGCACTCGCGGAGCCCAAAAAGTCAGAAATCCACCTTTAAAAGGCCGAGCATTCGGCCGAATTTTATACATCTTTTTCTCTTCACTCATACGTAAACTTATATATATATATATTTATATTTTAATTTTAAATCCTAATAATAAGGGTATGTTAGCGAATGTTGTAAGGGTGTAAGTCGAAATTCTGTCCGCGTAACGCTTCGCTATTTTTAATCATTGTAAGTTATGTTCAACCTTTTTAATTTAATGTCTCGTAGCTAAGTTATTATTATGCTTATTTAAAATGAAGTAATCATGATGTTGGGCTAAATATTTAAATTTGGGTAATTGGGCTTTGTACCATAATTGGGGTTTGGACAAAAGAACGACACTTGTGAAAATTAGACTATGGGCTATTAATGGGCTTTATACTTATTTAACTAAATGATAGTTTGTTAATTTTAATATAAAGATTTACAATTGGATGTACCTATAAATAACCATATACACTCGATCGGACACGATGGGCGGGATATTTATATGTACGAATAATCGTTCATTTAACCGGACACGGGAATGGATTAATAGTCTATGGAATTATATGTACAAGGACACTTGGCATAATTGATAAAAAAGTATTAAAACTTTGGTTACACGCAGTCGATATCCTGGTGTAATTATTAAACAAAGTATTAAGACCTTGTTACAGTTTAAGTCCCCAATTAGTTAGAATATTTGACTTCGGGTATAAGGATAATTTGACGAGGATACTCGCACTTTATATTTATGACTGATGGACTGTTATGGACAAAAACCAGACGGACATATTAAATAATTCAGGACAAAGGACAATTAACCCATGGGCATAAAACTAAAAATCAACATGTCAAACATCATGATTACGGAAGTTTAAATAAGCATAATTCCTTTATTTTCATATTTAATTGCACTTCTAATTATTGCACTTTTATTTATTGTCATTGTATTTAATTGCACTTTTAATTATCACAATTTTGTTTCATCGCACTTTTATTTATTGAAATTTCATTATCGTTATTTACTTTACGCTTTAAATTAAGTCTTTTATTTATTTAATATTTTACATTAGGTTTTAATTGCGACTAAAGTTTTAAAATCGACAAACCGGTCATTAAACGGTAAAAACTCCCCTTTATAATAATAATATTACTTATATATATTTGTATTTTTATAAATTAAAACTAATATAGCGTTAAGCTTTGTTTAAAAGATTCCCTGTGGAACGAACCGGACTTACTAAAAACTACACTACTGTACGATTAGGTACACTGCCTATAAGTGTTGTATCAAGGTTTAGTTATATCCGTTCTATAAATAAATAAATATCTTGTGTAAAATTGTATCATATTTAATAGTTTTTCCTAGTAAAATATAACCTATTTCATATACACCTCTACGCACATCAACAGGGTTGAGGTTGATTCTACAATAATATATATAGTTTGAGTTGTGATCGAGTCTGAGACATGTACACGGGTCACGATACGTATTAATTAATTCGAATATTATATATTAAACTATATATGAAATATTGGACTACTAACTGTGGACTGTCAATATTGGACAATTAAAATGAATTAAAATATTGATTATAACATATGAAACTAAACAATTCTTCAAGTTTGCCACTTGATTTCATCTTAAACCTCGTTTGTATCTTGATGATTACAATCTGCGTTCAAACCTTTCATGAGTTTTGAAAACACCTCAATCGAGAGGATGAACCAATCGCACTCCAACTACGAAAGAAAAGATTGGTGCATATAGTTATACACCTGAAAACACTCGGAACCTGAGTAAACATTTAACACGTATCTTTACTAGCTCCTTTGGAATTGTTATTACCGAAAATAACATTGCAGTCCTTTTTCAAATTAGCCAATTTTATCACAGCTCCAACAAATCAACTTCGACTTTCATTCGAATTAGCCTTATTATAACCTCGATATATAAGTTTGCCTTTCGTCATCGTTACCGGGAAACCGTTTATATTCCACCATATTAGCAGTAAACTAACCAGCAACCTCGTTGCTCCTTGGCTTAACTCCCTCCGACAAATCACTATATTTATCTATTGAAGTTTTATCATGAACTCATCCGCATCTTATAACGAGAATTGCCATACCAATTACCGGGAATTAGCAATCAGTAGTTTAAATCTCGCAACAATTCTACATCAACAGTTATATGCTTACATATAACCATTATTTCCTAGAATTATGATCTCCCATTCCGAAATTCTGAAAATCACCCACTCTACGAATCAATACTCTGAATGTTGAAAATGCTGATGAAGCAGCAAAAACTGTAAACGACCTTAACAGTCAAAAGTTTGATGATAAAGAATGGAGTGTTGAAAAAGCTCAAAGATTTTGATACTGAAAAATGAATTGAGCAAATCATGAAAGAGACTCTGAACAAGGACTAAACTTGTACATAAAAGAATTCTGATGATTCTATTTCTGATGAAATCTTTAGCGAATACCCTACTCTTTAGTCGCTCTAAATCATTGTGAATAAATTTCTTCATCACACTTTGAATCTAAAATTCTAAGGTATTATCGTATCTTTCAATGTAAATATCCTCAATATTTCTGAAGATATCTTCATAAATATTCTCGTCCAATATTAATTATCTCTCCGCACTGTCTGTGTTATTTCATAAAAAAAAGAAACTTCTTTAGTTTCTATATTCTGTAAATCTTCGAATTTAAAATATGAATGTTTTGAAGTAGTGTTGGAAATTGATGCATGAGTTAGTATAATATAATGACACTTGATCAACGTGATTATATTACAGTAAGTCATGATGAGTTTCTAATGGAACGTGATGATTCACCGAACATACCGTCACCATGTGTCATGTTACACGACTCTTACATTATATCTAACCTCTAAACATATCAAGAACATATTTTATTGATAGTTCTATTCTTAAGGATTCTGGTAATTTGACAAATCAAATCGTGCTATTATGTTCTTTCTTGTTTAGAACATGATGTTCATTCGAAACTCCATACTTACGAATTCTGGACCCTTACTCGCTTTACTAGAGGTCGAGAAGATAATAAAAAGGCAAAGAGCTCCAAAATATAAGAGAAAATATAAAGCGTAATAACAACACGGAGGTTATAAACCGTGGATATTAATACGAATAGCAATATAAAGACACAGTAGAATTAAGAATAGTATCACCCCAAAGTAATAGTAGAAGTAAACAGATTTTTCTGGTGGAAGATTGAAAAGAAGGATGACAGAAATGATAATTAGGAAAATATCAAGGATTAGAACGGAATTACACATTTTTCATAATCTTTTGGATGTATGAACTAAGAAAGAGAATATAGGAATGATGAGAATAATGGAACGGAAGAGATTAATTTATAATGGAAATATCAGACATAGAAATCGAAGCAGATCACCGTATTTAATTATTGAGATCTTAATTTCCTTACTCGCCGAAGAATCAAATCTTTAAGATTTCGAAGATTTTCTTTAAATCCCTTGAATTTCGGAATTCAACCAAGACAACGTCAAAAGTTAAGACGCACCTTATTTTCTAAATCCAAACGTGACTACGTCAAAAGTTATGACGAATCTTTAATTTTCTCATTTCACTATTTTGTGATAGCTTCATTCGTGCTCTTCGAATAATCGAATTGTTTTATCCATATTACTCAATGATGATAAAACTCTATTTATCAACACATATTCACCATGGAAAAACATTTTTATTATTAGTCATGACCACCTCACTCAAATTTCGGGACAAAATTTCTTTAACGGGTTGGTACTGTGATGACCCGGGAATTTCCGACCAAATTTAAACTTGATCTTTATATGTTTTCGACATGATAAGCAAAGTCTGTAAAGTTGATTCTCTAAATTTTTGGAACAGTTTACATGAAACCAATTGACCTTCGACTCCTCTCGATGATTCAGGAACAATTAATTGTAATTAAATATGTGTGTATGTATATATAAATAATAATTCGAAATATAATTTGATGTATTATATGTTGTTATTATTAAAAATTAATAAATAAAAAATAGGATATTATAATAATTATTATTTAAAATATATCTCTATATATAAATAAAGTATATTAAAAATGAATATTAAATGATTGTAATACTCGTTTGATGTTTCGATTGATATTAAGCAAGTTAAATTCAAACTTATGTAATTTTAAAATAAACGATGATACGAAAATAAGCTCTATAAATTTTAGGCTTATTAAAAATGTATTTAGGAACTATTTGTTAAATTTTAAAACATTTTATATTTTACTTGGGGTTGGGAGTGAATAATTAATGTAATTTTTTATTTAAGAGTTAATGATCGAATTTTATACCATAATGACCAAAATAAATAAATATAATTAATTTAAAAATATGGGATTTTTCTGAACACTTTTGTCCGCCACTGTGTAATAACGGAGTACAAAATAATAGTCCGTGATTTGATGTCGGTAGCATATAGACAATGGTTGTTCACGAGATAACTGTGTATTAATTATTATTATTATTATTATTATATTAATTAATCTTTAATTTAAGTTATATATACATGTGAATATATATTTGAAGAGTACCTATATGCTCAATAAACAAAATGTATTAACCACCCATTCTTCAAAATCTATAAACCGGATCAACCATGTTCGATCAATCGACCATCTTCTCCAGCTTCACAACCGCCACCTTCATCTACACCACCAACTTTATACTTCCATCACCACCTTCGAACACCATGGAAAACCCACCAATTATTCTTTCTTTCTCATTTCTGTGAACTAAACCGACAATTGAACACCACATTTATCTATCTCCTTCATCCCTCTTCTTTTGAGCAAGGCATGAACCACCACCTCGAAACCACCCTAACCATCACCAAACCCGTTACCATATCATCACCCTACGGCTACCACCTCCTTGGACACCACCTTCCCGACTATCACCATTAAAGACCATCACCCTATACCTTCTGTTTTCATTTGAATCTAGAACAACCATGATCAACCATCGACAACTACACCACTATTTCTATTTTCTATCATCATTGAACCCACCATGATAACCATCATCTTAACCGAATCTCGACCACCTAGTATCATCTTTACATTACCAAAACTACCCGTTTTCTATTCCGTTTCAATTCTGTTAGAACAAACGCGAACAAACCCATTTTTTTATCATCACCTTCGATCACAATAACACTACCACCATGACAATCACCACGTACCTGCAACAACTACTATTTAAATGTTTTCTTCTAGTTCGACTAAAACCTCAAGCAAACACATTATTATTCCTTATGTTCCTGATTAATATCGAACCACCACTCCTGCTATCAACTTATTTCTGTCTCCTGGTTACAACGAACACCACAACCCCGGTAACCGTTGTATTGTGGTGTTGCTACGTGTTACTACTACTGCTGTGAAGATTTCTGTTTCTTTTCGCTATTTTCGTCAATCCAAGTAACCTACAACCGAAACCCACTTAGATGAAGATGAATTGTGTTTAGTGATTATTATGTTAAACAAGAATGATACGTGTATGATGATGAGGTGTACAATGAAACGAGTGAATGATGAGGATACTATTTTAACTACTGACGTGTTCCTTTTTGTATTTGTGGCCGACCACCCCACTTGTTGATCATTGAAGAAAAAGAAACTGATATACATTTCACTAGTTTATTTGAACTGATTAAACGGGCCATTTAAAATCGTGTGGTTTATGGACTAAGGGTTTTTAGTACTTGGGCCGAGATCTTTAGCTTTCTTTTGTTGGGCCGATTTTGATTACTTGGACTCTTGGTGATACTTGGGCCGAAGTCCACTAATTACGTATTGTTTTCGAAAAATGATACATGAATTAATAAAGAAGAAAAATGGCTACATGATAAAGGGAAATAAGATCCGGTTTATGATAGAAAAACATTGAATGGTTCAGTGGTTAGGGAGCTTTGTGTAGAACGAGAGGTCTTGGGTTCGAGCCTTGTCTGAGGCATTTTATTTTTAGGAAATCTTTAAAGGTAGTTTTTATTATTATTATTGTTATTATTATTATTATTATTAATTATTTTTGTTATTATTATGTTAATTGTTATTATCCCTAATATTAATATCATGATTATTATTATCATTAATGTTAGGATTACTGTCTTTTTTTTTTATAAATATTATTATCATTATTTTAAAAATTAATTTTTTTATTAGAATTAACATTATTATTATTTTTTTTCACTATTATTATTAGTAATAATAATATTATTAATGTTTTATCATTTTTAATATTATTACTATCATTATTATTACTTTTACCATTATTATCGTTATTATTACAACTATATTATTATTATTATTATTATTATCAAAATTACTTGTAATATTATTATTATTACAATAAAAGTTAGTTATATAAAAATAGACTTAATAAAATTATATCTTATAAATTATTTATTTAAAGTATATAAAGTAAATATATTTAAGTTAATAATGAAACACATGAATTACTAAAATAATAGTTATGTTAATAATAATACATAAATTTATTTGACTTCAATTATATGTGTTAATATATATAAATGATATAGGTGCGTGAATCCGAGGCCAACCCTATACTTATTCAATGTCGCCACATGTATTTTTACTACAAAATACATTATGTGAGTTTCATTTGCTCCCTTTTTTAATTGTTTTTGCAATATATATTTTGGGCTGAGAATACATGCAATATTTTATAAATGCTTTACAAAATAGAGACAAGTGATTAAAAATGATATTCTACGGATTGATGTGCTAGGTAATTTAGTTATATGTTATAAGAGCATATAAGCGTGAATCCTAAAGATAGATCTATCGGGCTTAACACCCCCATCCTGTAGGCTGCACTAGACATAAGAGCTAGTGGGTGGATGTTTAGTACTTCGAGGATTATTTAAACGCTTGCGAGTGTACATATCCATCTTTGCGAAGATGACTTATTATATTATTGTTAAGGTTGGTTACTGAGGCCTCAACATAAGTAGAACGGTTTTATACACTTACGAGTGTATATATATTTATAAATGGAAATCTTGTGGTCAATTAATATATTGAAATGATTGATATGATAAACCTATGAACTCACCAACCTTTTGGTTGACACTTTTAAGCATGTTTATTCTCAGGTACGAATTGAGTCTTCCGCTGTGTATTTGCTCATTTTAAAGATATTACATGGAGTCGTTCAAGACATATAGAGGTCTGTACCTCGCAATGGAACTAGTTGTTGAAGACTTCGTCCAGGTGGATTAGGACGGGTCATCACAAGAGTGTAAGCGAGCACTTATATTATGTGATCACATGGGCTTGACGAGCCGCATTCGGATGGTTCGCTACCTTTAGCGGATGAAATATATTTTCGGGTTTAGTGTATGTTCTAACACTACGTAACAGGGTGCAAAACAGTTAAGTCTTGATAATTGGGTGCTCGCGACCATACTTTTTGGAATGCAAACGATTCAGATAATCAACGTTATGGAAATACAAAATCTTGTGGTTCAAAACAACGTTTACAAATACACCTATGATTTCACCAACGTTTTTCGTTGACAATTTTCTATATGTTTCTCAGGTTCATACTTGGCTACTTGATACATGCTTCCGCACACTTTGATTACTTGCTTGGAGTCAAGCATACATGCATACGCTAGCGATAACACTTTTGGATTTAACTTAAGCATACATACTTACGCTATTTATAGCAAACCTTGATTTTCAACAAATTAGGTCTCAAGTTATTTCATTTATACTTTATAACTTTTGTAAACTTAAACTCTTTGTCGAACCGCTTGGTAAACTAAACTTTGTAAGTCTTACACGTTTCAAATGAATGTGAGATAATTTTGGTCAAACGCGTCTCTTTTAGGGACTATGACCACGCAATGGGACCTAAGTTAACGGCGCCGTCAATGACGATTTTGTCGGGTCGTTACATAAACAAGATTAGAGACAGGATTATTCGATCCATAGTGAAGAAAACAAAATAAAAACCAGTAAAAGGAAAAAAAAAAAATACATCACGTTTACATAAAAAAATTTAAAAGCAGTCGTGGAAAAATATATAAAAAAAGATTTGATTTATATAATACTGATTTGGTACCTTTTTTTGACTTTTAATTTATTTGATATTAATAATTATTATTAATACTAATAATAATAATTATATTAATAATAATAATACTTTTAATAATAAAAATACTAATACTAATAAAAATAGAATTAATAATAATAGAAATATTAATAATAATAATAATAATATTATTATTATTATTATTAATGATAAATAATAATGATAATAATGTTAATATTACAATATTAATAATAAAAATGATAATTTTAATTATAATTAATAATAATGATAATAATCATTATAAATGTTATTAATACTATTAATAATAATAATAATATTATTAATAATAAGTTGTATTAATAATAATAATGATATTTATAATAATCTTAAATGTGATAATACTAATAATATTAATGTTATTAATAATTATTAATAATAATAACATTAATAATATTTGTAATAATAATATTTGTAAATGATAATGATTAGTGATAAAAATGATATTAATAATAATATTAATATAACGAATTAATACAAATGCATAATTATTTATGAATAATTGTTCGTGAGTCGTAGGAACTAGTCGAAGATAGGTTTAAATTTAGTCGAAAATTTTCGGGTTGTTACACATGATGTGTGAGTAATTGCTTGATTGTTTGCCATGATTTAATAATATTAGTTAGGGATGATTATCGTTTCGTACTCGCTTTCTGTCTATGATATTAAACCTCGTTATTATCGTCCTTCAACCAATAAACGTGATTAAAACCTTTTATAAAGTCGACATTATAAGGGTAATTAATTATATGTGTTTATACATTGGTCAAGGTATGAACCCATCGGAAATACTATAAAGTACATGAAGAATTACCATATGACCAGATTAAGACATTGGTCAAGAGTATAAGACTCGAGGAAATACTGTTGCAACAGTAGAGTACAGTGTTGATGTACTATAGGACCATTTGAGCATGGTCAAGGTTAGAAGCTATGGAACCACTATAAGTCAAGCACATGGTGGATAACTAAGGGATTTATTGGGTAGATTTAAGTAAGGGCTGGTTTAAATCATAAATGGGAGTTTTATGCACTACAATACAAACTAAGCTTATAAATCTTTAAGGATGACTGAAAACTATCAGATGTTCTAACTTGTCTACAAACCCTTAGATTTTACCAAACCATTGAGATAAAGGAATTCGAAACACAATCATAACCACTCATTTGGGTAATACACTAAGGTGTTAAGAAAGGTTGGATATTATATGTATATGGCTATGCTACTTTGTTCGTAAGCCCAAGGTATGCATTGCATCCAAGATGGGCCGCTTATATTCTTAAACCGAATAAAGCGTCGGGAGTTGAGCATAGTCCACCCGATCAGAATCTTCAAAGCCTAGTTCCTCGTGACATGTTAATTGAGAAACCGCTTAGTAGGGAATCTAGTGTTTACACCAAGGTATATCTAACCAATGAGAGTCTCGCAATCATCGCGACACCACGTTATCTTAAATCATAGTGAACCACGTCTTCTCTGTCCTTAGCTGTTGCATGCTAGCTAGCTTATTTTAGTTATATTGCTATCTCAATTACAAATATAAACTATATCAACCCAACTATTGACTTTACATAATTTGATATTCCGGATAAAAGTGGTGTCTAGAATAAACCGGTTGGACTTGGTTGTTGGATTTTCTGAACAGTCGCCAATTTATTGGAACCAAAAGGATCCTGCCTCTCCACACAAGGTGTACCTGGCCACTAGTCTTGGATAATATGTTGTGTACAAAACTATGTTAATTACTAATTTATCTAGATAAGCTCCGTTTCAAATTCGACCGCTCAAGGAACGACCCTAGGTCATATTTGCCCTTGCTAACCCATAGGAAGGAATAATAGATTTAGGCCCAGCATATATAAATTAATCAATCAACTTCTTCTATTGATATCCTGAATTGACGTTTTGCGACCTAACGACATCGCATAAATAAACCGTCCGATTCAGGCATATCAGGAGAGAGTTAATTTTTAGCACCGCTGCCGGGGAGCGGTAGTACAATTTGGAGCCTGTTTAGATTAGTTAGTTTCTAAAAGACCCTTTTGACTGAGACTAGCTTTGTCAGAAGTTACTAGTTTACCATAGTTAGGTTAAATAAAATTAGTTTAATTTAGATTAGTTAAAAGCTTAAAATGGACTTCCTTATTAGTGAACCTTTAGGATGGTTTAACCTTCTTAGACCGCTAAGAATTCTTCCAACATATCCTTTCTTCTATCCGATATCATACATCGTACCCATCCGACGAGATCCACACTTATCTGTCGATAGTTCGATGATGGCCGCACGCATCACTCTCGCTGACATCACGAAACCCTCGTTAGAAGGAAGAGGAGGAACGATACTCTATCCAGAGGTTAATGAAGCATCTTTCGTGCTTAAGCATAGCATCATACAACTCATTCATAACTATTGTTAGTTCCACGGCTTACCAATTAATGATCCTAACTCTCACTTAGATAGATTCCTCTCCCTATCCAACTCATATAAGCAAATCGGGGTTGAACAAGATATAGTTCGTCTGTATCTGTTCCCCTATTCCTTAACTCTTCATGCAAAAACCTGGTTCGAGGGGTTAGAACCTAACTCTATCACCTCATGGGAGGAAATGGCAACAACTTTCTTAATCAAGTAATTTCCTCCATCAAAACAAATCAGACTTAGGAATGATATCGTAAACTTTAAACAAGCTTCCGATGAATCACTCTACACTGCGTGGGAGAGATTTAAACATTTGCTTCGAAGATGCCTGAACCACTGTTTTGAGAGCTCTAATCAGATTTTGACCTTCTACAAAGGTCTGAATCCGAACAACAAGTCTACTCTTGATGCTATTTCTCAAGGTAACTTCATGAAATTCACCGCAGACGAGGCCTGGAGATTGATTGAGGAGATGACTATGCACCATCACGATTGGAACACGAAAGAGCACATTTCATTAGCAACACCGCTTTCCGCCTCTGATCCTATCGAAAATAAAATCATCAAATTTCTCTCGGACCAAATAGAAAACCTCATCAAAGAAGTTGGAGAGCGAAAGAAACTCCCGCAACATGTATCTCAAGTGCAATTATGCCAGAATTGCACTGAACCATATTCGGCCAAGGTATCCGAGGCTGAATGTGAGGACTCTGTTGTCCACTATGATAAGATCCTAGCTCATCCACACAACCCACCCACTAAACCCACTACCCCACCAGAGACAAGTCCAGACGATGTCCTACTACGTATCATCAACATGATCACAGCAAGACAAGACGCAGCTGACTTAGTCATGACTAATCACTTGAGTAGTCTTGAAAATCAAATAAGCCAGCTAAATCAACGTCTCAATTCTCTAAGTTGTCCTAAAAATGACTCAAAGGTGGCACATAGCCAACCTTTAGTTTCTTCTAAGGAGAAGAAACTAACTAATACCTGTTCGGTAGTAGCCATTGATTCATCACCTAAACCCAATGGGAAAACACCCATTCCATTCCCGAGCCATCTCGAGCAAAGACATAACAAGATGAAATCTTTCAAGCTTGATGGTAAATTTTTGGACACTGTGTCTAAAAATCCTCATAGTAAGAAGTATTTTAGGAAAATCTTATCGACAAAGGATAAGGTACCCAAAGTACCCAATGTCCCGCTGAAAGCGGATTGTTCAGCCATTCTCTTAAATACTCTTCCTGAAAAACTAGGGGATACCAGACGATTTACCCTTCCTTGTTCTATCTACCAATCTGGTACTATCTATTCTCTCGCTGACCTTGGTGCCAGCATCAATCTCATGCCCTACTCACTATTCCAGAAACTCGAAATTGGAAACCTTAACCCTACCAAAATAGGCATCCAGCTAGCTGACCAATCCACTAGATATCCTACGGGAATAGCTGAGAATGTCATGGTAAAGTCAAAAAATTCCTTTTTCCGACCGACTTTGTGGTTATGGACTATAAAGAAGACATGAAAACCCCTATCGTCTTAGGAAGGCCTTTCATGAATACAGCCAAAGCGATCGTTGACGTTTATTCACGGACTATCACCTTGAGAGCCCGTGGAGAAGATGTCACTTTCACGATCGACGAGTCTGTATGTCCTTCTGATGAGAACGCCGAAGTAAATACCATCTCCTCTAGGAAATTCGCCTTCTATTACGAGAATGAAGAGAAGAAGATAGAAGTAGAAGACAAGAAGAATAACCACTCCACACCAACCCAATCTTCACTCCCACCTTATTTTGATCTTTTAATGACTGGAGAGTATTTCGTTCTAGAAGAACTCTCTGAACCAATTATACTTGAATATCCCGACTAGAGTGACGAGGAAGTGGATGAAGAAATAGAAATGGAAAGCCCGGATGAGAAGAAAGAGATGGAGGATTCTAGCATCGACGTATTTACTAATGTTGTTACCGTATTGGAGACGTCAATGGAAATCGTCCCACCTCCATGCCTAGAGTACAACATTACAACCAACCAAAAGTCACTAAAGACGGGTTTTGCGTCAGGGCTACCCTATAAACCATCACTCAAATACATAATGACATACACATCATGGAGTAATGAGGACCCCTTTGACCATCCCGCACAAATAAAGGAGGTAAAAGAAGTTGAGAACTTTGTTATACCTCGAGTTAAACAAAGCATTCACTTCAAACCACCTTCTCTTCTTATTGGACATACCTTATTCTATGTCCGCTTCAATCTCATTGGTATGTTCCAATATTACCTCTTGTGTCTACTAATGGATGCAAGGGAGCCGCCTAGATTTCCTGAGAAATAAGGCTAGAGTCAGGCTCGTGACTTGAACAAAAACAAGCGCTTCTTGAAAGGCAACCCGTGTGTGTTTATTTTTCTATAGATTTAGTAGTAGTTAGATTAGAATAATTAGGTTAAATGAATAAGTGAAAATTAAAATAAAATTTTTAACGTTTCTTAGGATGAATTCACATCTCCTACTTGTCTAGGGCTTAAATGAATTAATTGCTACATTATTTCAAAAGTCTTAAAATTAAAGGCAGTCAACACTTTTAAGTGTGGGATTAAGCTTTTTAGTCATACACTGATTTGTTGAATTTTTAAACTAAATTTTGAAACCCTCAAGTTTTCAAATAACCTTTTCATCAAAACGCAAATCAGTGAGTCTATGGCCTAAAGCTTAATCAACTGTCTAGGTTTGATCTTTTCCATTTTTACATGTAATAGACAGTTATTGATGCCTGTGGTGGAGACTCTTTGAATAATAATGAAACGACAAGGAAACTCGTTGATTATTTCATTTCAAGTATTGGTGGATGTTGTATGAAGGATGAGAACACCCTAATGAGCTCGAGTACACTTCAAGAAGACCGATTCGAATCCAGCAGAAGATGCTTCCGACTCTGTCTACCTTCAGATCCTCAGCTCACAGCCGCACCCAAGGGGAGTAATTCGTTTCTTTCTCTTCATTTATTTTGCTTCGTTATATCCTTAAACTATACCCTATCTTAAGCTTATCACTAAGTTTGGGATTCCAACCCAATATCGAGCTTAGATACATTTTTCGACATGTTTAAACTCTAAGTGTGGGATTTTAGCTCTCTAAAATCTAAGAATGAACATTGGGACAATGTTCCTCTAAGTGTGCGATAGCGGTGTAGTACACCGTAATTAGTTATGGGATACTCGGAAAATGTTCTTAACTTAAAATTTTACTAAGCTTTTCGAGTATACCTACTATTTAGATTCTTTGTCCTCAACGTAAATTTTTCAAAATTTTTGACTAAATGATACTTTCTGAAAAAGTACTTTCGAAAATCAAGCGTGTTTGTTCTAAAGTTAAGATAAATGAGGACATAAATCTTCTTAAGGATGAAACTATTCTCTAAAAGAGCATTGCATGACTAGGCATTATCGACCCAATATAATTGTTGTGAGGCACCCCAAAAATGGCACAAGAAGCATTAATTTTTAATGCTTCACTATCTTTTCCGTTGAGAGTGCCGATGTTAGCATTTAGAGTTAGAACTTGACCTTGACATACATTTCGAGGCTAATGGTTAGTAAGCACCATACGTGTTGTAGGTGCGATACTCCTTCCGAAATCATTCTGAATAGAGAAGACAAAAACCATCCGTTTCCGTTTTCACTCCACGCATTTAAACCGACCAACTCACGTCAAAGAGTTGATGAATCAGAAAATACTCACCCTCAAATACTATCAAATACGTTACCCTTTCCACCCTCTTTCCTTTCTCATTTCCAAAATCTAGAAATTCAAAGAGATAGATCGATCAAGTTTACTTCAAACACTTGTCGAAAAATTCCAAATTTCAGACTGTTTTTGATAGGTCATAAAAGACCTATTTCTGGTGAAATACCTTTCTCTCTGGACACAAGAAGAAATAGACAAAGTTATGAAGATGAGATATGCAAAAAAAAAAAATAAATAAATTGTTGAGCAAAATCTCAAAAATAAAGAAGAGAAAAGTCTTCAAATAAAAGCATATATTCCCAAGAAAATGAAGATTGTGACCCAGGAGGATTGCAGAAAAGAAGAAAAGTTTTCACTGAAAATCAGCACCCTCTAAAGGAACTCTTCAACAAAAACAGAGTATCATCTTTCCTAGTAAAAGTATATCCTCATTGAAACCGAAATCTATCGAATCTCTCTAAATTTCAATGATTCGAAATCACCCTTTTCGCCATATCAAAACCTTCACTTTTCTCCGCAAATCAACCTTTAAACCCGCTCTTCCTCTTGAAAGAATGATTAGGGAGAAGATCAGTGCCGTCCTTATCTAACCGGTGGAGATTTGATTCTTGGTCAAGCTGTTAGTCCACAATTAGGGTGTTCGATCTGTTCTTGATAGTGTTAGTGGGTTTTGAGAGAGTTTCTTGTAGAGAGATGCTAGTGAGATAAAGTAAAATGATATTAATGACTAGCTTTATTACAATGGTGGGGAGCTTGCTTTATATAGTAGCAAGCTCCTATGTTACAAACACATGGTAAATACTAAGTTACTGTGGTAAATAGCCTAATCTAAACTATTACAATAATAAGACTAAAATGCACACGCCACTAGATTAATACAAGATATAAACCGCACGACATTAAATATTACAATAAATATTGTCAACAATCTCCCCCTTGTCGTGGGTTTTGGATTACGACCTTTGTTGAAACGCCTCCTAAGTGCGTGTACTTGCACTCTTCACCTAGGAGTGTTATGGTTGTGTAATCTGTGAGATTTTCAACAATCTTCCCTCTTGATAGGGTTTATTGATCTTTCTTCTTTGAAAGGTGTGATCATGTCTTCGTCTTTTTGTCCTTTTTCAGTGGCATAGGTTTCTCAAAATATAACACCTCTCATGACTCTTGTAGATTCTTTTGGAGTCTTCATCCGAGAGTGTTATCTTTTATAAACGTTAACACCTCCTATGATCATTCTCTAGCAGTTTCTTGTGCAGCCTTCTTTCGGGCTTTGATTTCGGTTTGAAGCTATGAAGCTTTTGATGCTATCATCTTTGAACATGAAATTTTGCACATAGGATGAACTGATATGGGAGTGTTATGATTGATTTGTTTTGTCTTCCTTTTTAGTTGAACGATGAGGTTTTAATCTTTGACTTTTAACCATCTTTATGAATTGAAAGTAGCTTGATATGATCTTATGTAAACCTCTATTGCTCCCCCTCAAATGTTGAGTCATTTTTTTTCGTGATCGTGATTGGTTTGTTTTTTACTCGTGTTTCATTCTCCCCGCATGATGAATATGGTGTACCGTGTTCAGCACATGTTGCATGAATATGGCATCCCGTGTTCATCGCAAAATAGCAGAGAGAGCATATATGTTTACTGCCAGAGAGGGAACGTGTACCTGCTAAGAAGAGACAAAGAGGTTAGGGTAAAAGTTTGATCCTCAGGGAAAACAGGATCTTCGGAAACCGTTTTTGGTTTTGTATAAATCAAGCTAGTTGTTATACTAGACAGGTTTAAATCAGGCATGCTAGTTGTCACACTAGACAAGTTTTCTGAAACCAAAATTGTTTCCGGATTTGGGGACCTCACCGGTATTGGTAGGTCCAAGTTTAACCTCGGTGGATGTTGAGGATGACTGGTCATCGAAGTTCCAGTTGGCGTTAGCAAGCTATCCACCTCCATGATTAAAGTATCATGGGACTTTTGTGCAACTATGTCGCTCTTGGTTATACCAAGCCTTCCAACTGTACCTAACACCGCATTGGTGTCGGTAGAAATCAATGTAATGTAGGAAGATGTTACATTGCGTCCTGAAGTCATTGATATGTCATGAGGTGACACATCTCTTTCAGTTGTTGCACTCTCTAAGGAGTGTGTGTGGTCAGGCTTAAATGCTGACTGATCGTTGAGGTGATCATCCTTCCGGAGGTCTGATAAATCTACCAAGGTAAGCCTAAGCATTGTCATATTGCCTCTCCGTTGAACTAGACAGATCTCCCTCATCAAGATAAGTCTGACTTCTGGACCCTATTTAAGGTCCCACCTTCTAAAATAAGGTGTTGATAGAGGATTTTCGGCCAATATGCAGGGTTCCTATTCATGGTTTTTCGAAACCCCTTCAGCAGTTCGAGACTCCAAAAATTTAATTTGCATCAAGTTGTTGGGTCATTCCACATTTGAGGCAGTCATCTAGACACATCCTCCCGAGGCAGTCACTGGGACACATCCTCCGTCATTTGATGACTATTTTGTTTGAGGCGGTCATCTAGACACATCCACCTGAGGCAGTCACTAGGACACATCCTCCGTCATTACTGACATTTGAATCTTTAAACTCCCCCTTGATATTTTCACGTTTTAGCTTTGGTTTATTAGGAGAGTTATGTGTGTAAATATGGGTTTTACACTGTTATTTGTAAAAAAGCCGTTTTGATGTTTAACACCACTTTGAAGTGTGTTTGACACCACTTTGAGATGCGGGTTCTGCACAGAAGTATGTAGAAGCCATTTTGGATGGAACTCATGTTGGTTTTAATCCCTTTTACCCTCCCCCTCAATATATGACGTGTCATGTTTTGATAAAACCTTTATTTTCTTGGTCTTTTTCTCCCCCTCAAAATATGATTTATTTGCAATTAAAACATATTTTGACAATTTGCTACACAGAAAATATAGGTTTTGATGAGAAAAGTTGTAAGGCAGTTGAGACGCGGGCCATATAAGGTTTTGGTGAAAACCTTCTTTGCGGGTCCATTTGGATAAAACCTTCTTTAAAGTGCGGTTCCCATACAGATCTATTATGGGAACCATCATGATCTATATGGGAACCATCATTCCCTCCTTCTCCCCCTAAAAAAAATTTGACGTTTCCACTGAAATGTTTTTAAGAGAAAAAGTGGAAGACAATTGCGAAGCGGTGCATACACTGAAATATGAGCATACACGATCTAAGGTTTTGGATAAAACCTACTTTTGTTTGCAGGTCCTTAGAGATCTATTATGGGAACCATCATGATCTCTATGGGAACCATCATTCCCAGGGACTTCTTTGGTTTGCGGGTCCCATAGAGATCTATTATGGGAACCATCATGATCTCTATAGGAACCATCATTCCTCTCTTCTCCCCCTAAAACAAAATTTGACGTTTCTCCATTAAAATGTTTTTAAGAGAAAGAAAGAAAGAAAGAGAGACATTTGAGAGACACGAGGCATACACTGAAATGTGTGCATACACCGTATAAGGTTTGGGTGAAAACGTTCTTTGAAGTACGGGTCCCACATAGATCTATTATGGGAACCATCATGATCTATATGAGAACCCACATTCCCCCTTTCTCCCCCTAAAAAAAAAAAAAATTTGACGTTTCAGATTTTGATAACCGTCATTTCATTATGGGTCTCATTGCTCCCCCTAAGCACATGCATTACTCCCCCTAGGAACATGCATTGCTCCCCCTAGACACATGCAGTTGTCAAGTTCATCCAGGAGAAGAAACTCAGATGATTCGTTTTCAACAGATGGTGATTCGCCTACAACTACTGCAGTAGATGTACCAAAGGATATGGATTCAGGAGGGGATTGGACAAGGTTGGAGGAAAGAAAAGTTCAAACAAAAAATCAGGTTATCTGAGGTTGTGGGTGGATCATGCCTGAGTGTACAGTTAGGTGTCAGCGGGTTAAGTCCGGGTCTTGAACCGTTGTGTCCAAGAGCCATGTTTAAGATTAATTCATTTCAAAAGTTAAATTTGAATACCATTTATAGGCATTATCAATTTGACTTATTGACCTTGAGTTCCACTTGGGTTTGACAAACGGTGTATCCTTTGAAAGTAGTTCGGGTGGAATCAATGAGAATGGAAAATCATTTAACCTAGCCAGAGAAACGGATCCCGGCTTCATTTTAAGTAGCTCTGACGAAGAGTACTTAATAGGTTTTGAAGAAGAAGTGGATCTTGGTGTTGAAACTAGTTTAGTTGTCCACTTCTTATTTAATACTTGTTTAGCAAAATTATTCCTTGAGTGCTTAGAAACAAGATCGATTTTGGTACGAGGGGTTTGTCTTGGACCGATGAATGACTTCTTGGGTTTGTGTGGAAGCCATCCATATTGATCACAAAACCCCTTAATCTCCCCATTTTCCCCATATGTAGTTTCCAGAAACGAAAGGTTTATTGTGGTCTGGTAACTGGAGTAAGTCCTTTTCATAAGGGGAAGGGGAATTCCGGGTTGTGAATTCTGAGGGTTTTTAGGTTTCAAGGATGTTTTTCTCGAAGTCATCATTGACTTTGGAGATCCTTGATTGGTTGGTATGGGGTTCTTTGAAAAAGTAACCCGTTTTTCAACCGTCTTGGGTGTAGACGTTGAAGCATTAGGTGACTTGGTCTCAACATGGATCATGTTAAAGTATGACAGTCTGGCCCGACGAGCTTGCTTGCGACTATTTCGCTTTTGATTCTTTGACAAACCACCAGATACCGTGCACACAACCTTATCAGTGGTAGAATCCAACTGATGTTGAATTTTTGATTGTTGTAGGTTTCTGGTTGTTTCAGACTCTTGTGTTATCGGTCATCCACTCCTTTTTTGAACATGTTTGGAGTGGTTGGTTGAGTTCTTTTCAGACTTTGAGGGATCCTGATCTTTTAGTGAGGTCGGTGATATATAAACCCTAGATGCATTCGTAGGAAAGACAATGTCAACAGGCAATCTAGTCGGGTTTATCACTTTCTTAGACCTAGAAATCTCAGGGGTCTGTGGATTAATGGGGCGTTTCTCAATCGTAAGAGAGATGGGTGAAGATGCTGCTTTGGTAATTATTTTGGTCAAGGGTGTCTTACAATTCCTAGCAGACTGTGAGGAACAAATGGAACATACCATCATTCCTAACAGTATCTTTCTTCGAAGGCCTGAATTCTTTGATTTAACATGTTGAGCATTATACAGTAATTGTTGTTTAAAAGTCTTAAAAGTAGAATATACTGAAACTATGTCAAACAATTTGTTTAAGAAGGCTCTGTTTTTAGCAATTTCAAAGTATTCAGGCACCTCGGGGATGGACACATTTGTTCCAGTGGACACCATTTTGGGTGTTAAATGGTGTTCAGGTTTCATGGATTGAGTATTCTTTAAGAACTGACATTGATCTTGTAACCCTACATTTTCTCTCTCAGGTTGATCATTATATTTTCTCAAATCTTTATTCTCTAACTTAAGATCGGAAAGTAGCTCATTGTCTAGGGCTAATGTAGGTCTACATTGTATGTAACATAAACACCTAGCATGAAGTTCACTAGATTCCTGTTCTAGAGTATCAACTAGTGTTTTCAACATTGTAATATCAATCTGAACTCCTACGGGAACATTTTCAGGTGTGATTGAAGACATTTCACATGATGATGTTTGAACACCCATCGTAACCATTTTGGGTTTTAAACGGTGTGATGTGTCCTCTTGCAATTTAAGGACCTTGATTTGTTGAATAAAACATTGCTTTTCATGCTCAAAAGATTCTTTTTGAGAATTTAAATCACTTTCAAGTTTATTTATTTTGAAATTTAAAGTAACTTGTTCAGATTTGTAATTCATACATTTAGTTTCAAAATCGTTTGATTGAGCAATCAAGGCTCGTTTTTCAGCAATCAACTTGTGATTATCAGCTTGTAAAGAGTGAATGGATTTAGATGTAACTGTAAGTTCATGATTGAGTTGAAGACTTGAAGATGCAAATTATGAAGTTTGATCCTTTCGTCTTTAAATAGATCATGTTGTTCCTTCATATTCACCTCGTACTTTGCGATTTGTTCTTTTAGCTGAAATTCACTTCTCGCAAGATCATGTATCCGGTTAGCCATCCTGGAAAGATTCACAGCCATTTGGACAGAAAGGGTTATTGGACAAAAATGGGTTTTTAGTCACTTAAAGGTTTTTGACAGTAAACACTTCGGATACTCAAAGATTTCGAGCACCAAAGGTTTCGATCAAGTTTTCAAACAAAGTTTTCTATCAAATTACTTAGCCAAGGTTCTCGAACAGATGTTTTCGAGCAACTACTGATGTTGGCCAAGTTTTCGAACACTCAAGTTCTCGGACAAGGTTTTCAGACAAACAAGGTTTTTGGTCACAGTACAAAAAGGTTTTCGGACAAACACTCTTTTCGAACAAGGAAAATGTTCTTTTCAATCTAACCTATCTAGTACCAAGTTTAAATGCAATTGACTTTTTTTTAATCCGATTTCAAATATAATCTACAAACCTACGTACTTGACTAGACCTTTTGGCACGAAATCACAAAAGGTTCACCAACCTTAAAAATTCTAATGTTTAAAGGTATGTGAATTTGAAAAAAATGGTGTTGATTTTCGTGAAATTTGGTCAAACAAGAAAATTTTGGACAACAATAAATATTTCGGTTAAAACTTTGTCCCGGTTGGAAAGTTTACGAACAAATTTAAAAAAATGTTTTCTATCAAATGAAATTGTTGGTATATTTTTAAAAAAATGGTTTTGGTTTAACAATTGACTTGAGATGGGCCAGCTTTCTTTAAAGGACAAATGAAGATGGTTTTTTTTTTTTTTTTTTAAAGATACTGTGTGGGTTCTGAACTAGTTCAATAGAGAGACGAGTTCAAGGGGTTTAAAGGGAAGGGGGTTCAAGGGTGGTAAGAGGGGGTGCAAGGTGGAGGGTTCGGTTCAATAAAGCCTCAAGACCAAAGGAGTTCACCAACCGGGTTCAGTAATAAAAAGGGGGTTCAACCGAATAAGGGGTTCAAAGTGAGGGAGGGCAGTATAAATAACAAATAGGTACAAGGGCCATAACCACCCATCTTCTCCAAATTAAATAGCGAATAGATACAGTTAGAAACACAGTTGATCAAACAGGAAGATTTCGAGCACTTATAAAAGGTTTTTGAGCAGAAGATAAATGTTTTCGAGCAGGATTACAATTTTTTTTCCGAGCAGATCAGAGAAGATTTCGAGCAACACATAAGCTATAAAAATCAGTGTAATCTTTTCGAGCAGAGAGGATTTAAAGATTTCGATCAAGTTGATGCATACACGTTTACGGTCACAGTTTTAGGAAAAATGTTCTCGAGCACAAAAAACATCAAAATATGCAGATTTAATGATGAAGATGAAGGACAGACACGAAGAACATGGATGTGAGATTTGGATATTGATGCGTTTTAGCTGATGATTTCTTCACGAAATATGTTTCAAATTCAAAGCCTAGCACTCATCCATCATCAAGATTACTAGAAACAGCCAACAATTTACGAATTGAAATATTGACCGAAAATGAAAAAAAAATTGACTCTCGGATCTAGAAATCTGAGATGTTTTTCAACCTGATTTGAGGCTTCAAACAGCTCGAATAAGTGAATGGGAACCAAGATCTATGTTCAATTTGTTCTGAAAAACACTAAATCACTACAAAGACCAAAACATTCATCTTTTTGGTTAAGAGAAGAACACGGTCTAGGTTTGAACAAATCTGTTAATGTTACGGAGATCTAACTGATGAATACGTTTCGGTTTGTGATGTATATCTCAAATATAGCTTCAGATCTCGTAAACAAACAACAAGTGATGATGTTTTAAGATGGATTTTGTTTATAATCACCAAAAGAAGATTTTGTTCATGAAAGATGATGGAACGATGATGTTGTGTTGTTTAAAATCTTGATTAGCAAATGCAGTTTAGTTTAAAATATTGATTAGTCTGAGATGTAACTGTATCAATTTTAAAAACACAATACTAGATGCAAAGATAGTATGAACGACTACTGATGTTCTTATTGTTGTTGAATTTAATTTTCTGATTAAATCTGATTTTAAAACAAATTTAAACCTTCAAACCTTGATTGTTTGTGAACTGATTTTGTTTTTTTTTTTTTTTCTCAAAAAGGGTAAAAACAATTACGAACAGTTTTGTTTAAAAAAAATTATTACTAATCTTATATACTAAACCTCCCCAAATTTGGTCGTTTCAGTTTTACCGAGTTTTCATTTTGAGTTTGCGTTCACACTACAAATGGTCCTCCAACTTTCGCACAAATTACACAACAACCCCTCAACTTTACACTTTTTCAGGGGTAAAAACCGTAAATTTATAATTTAATTAAAATAAAAAAACCTTACTCCACCCGAATTTATAACGGGTCCTATCTTCTCGCTCGGTGCGAGTTAAATTTTTCCGAGGCCACCGTTCAACTCGAAAATATCTCACGAACCCAACGGGACTAACTATATGCAAAACGGACATCGTTAAAAAAACACTAAATAACGGGCCCTATATTCACGCTCGGTGCGAGTTAAATTTTTCCGAGACCACCGTTCAACTCGAAATAATTTTACGAACACAACGCGACTAACTATACGCGAAACGGACATCGTTAAAAAAAATAAATATTTCGGGTTATATTACATACATATATATACATATACAACACGACTAACTATACGCGAAACGGACATCGTATATCCAAATTGGACCCCGCGTCGAATACAACCGCAGCAACGCGCGGTCGGATTTTTTCTAGTTAAGAACAAAGGTAAGTTGTCAAGATCCAAACAAAACCGAATGAAGCACAAACACTAAAAACGCGATGAACACCTTGCAACAAGGATATACCACACGAATGTGTAGTCCCGCTCTGATACCAATTGTTAGTCCACAATTAGGGTGTTCGATCTGTTCTTGATAGTGTTATGGGTTTTGAGAGAGTTTCTTGTAGAGAGATGCTAGTGAGATAAAGTAAAATAATATTAATGACTAGCTTTATTACAATGGTGGGGAGCTTGCTTTATATAGTAGCAAGCTCCCAAGTTACAAATACATGGTAAACACTAAGTTACCGTGGTAAATAGCCTAATCTAGACTATTATAATAATAAGACTAAAACGCACACGCCACTAGATTAATACAAGACATAAACCACACGACATTAAATATTACAATAAATATTGTCAACACAAGCCTATGACAATACTTGCAACATGACTGGCTATGAGCGAATTCAATTCATAGATTGATAGGGAACCCCAAACACTTGAGTGATTTGAGTGACCCATGTAAGGAAGCCAATGTCATGTAACCTCCCCTCATGCTTGCAGAGATAGTTTCTACTCCTTTTAGAAGACGGCTTGTCTGATCTTACTCTTATAATAAATAACAAGCCACTTGAATAATAGAACGGAAACCTCAGAAGCATCCTTGAACTCAAAATAAAAGAGAGGTTTGCTTGAGGACAAGCAAAGTGTAAGTGTGGGATATTTGATATCAGCCAAAAAGTCACGTTTTTACCCCCGATATTGTGCCCTAAAACCATAAAGTTCCATACTTTATCGCCAAAATAATCACTTTTTTGGTTAATTTGGTAGATTTAGTCATTACAAAGGCTAAGTTTCAAGAATCACTAAAAACGGATGAAAAACGAGGAAAAACGAGCAAAACCGGCTAAGACGATTAACTCGCGTTTAAATAACTTATTTTATAATTTTTGGAAAAGTTTATATACTTAATCTCCCAGTGTAGGATATTCAATTACGAACGCATGGGCGCAAGAATCGTCAAAAATGGAGCTAAAACGAAGATTCTTGAGCGAAAACGGTGAAAGACTAGTTCGATCCAGCAAACCCCCTGCCAAACCCCTTGCCAAACGGCCTGCCAGGCTTGAAAACGGCCTGCCAGCAAATGGACATCAAAAATGGCTTGCCTGGCTCGCAAACCCCCTGCCAAACGGCTTGCCAAGCGGCAAGTCATTTTTCGGCCATTTATTTACATTTTTGCCATCGAGCATTTCCTATAAATGGGGGTTTCATCCCACCATTTCAACACACACCATTCTTCACTTCTCTCTCTAAATATCTCTCTATAGTCGCTCTCTAGTGATCTATAGGAGATTAGTTCTCTCTCTCTCTACTTTCTCTCTCTAGATTCTAGAGAGAGAAAAGTACAGAGATTAGGAAAATAATTATCTCTCTATTGTCGCTCTCTAGTGATCAATAGGAGAATAGTATGTAGTTAGTAGTAGAAGCTTTCAAGCATTGTAACGCTATGGATATTATGAAGAAACACAAGTGTTATTTTGCCGACATTATTCGGTAACATCTATCCTTTCTTTTATTAATTTATTATAATATTCTTGTTTGATGTTGTGATTTATTAATATTAGAAATGCTTGTTGCCATGATGTGTGAGTAATTGCTTGATTGTTTGCCATGATTTAATAATGTTAGTTAGGGATGATTATCGTTTCGTATTCGCTTTCTGTCTATGATATTAAACCTCGTTATTATCGTCCTTCCACCAATAAACGTGATTAAAACCTTTTATAAAGTCAACATTATAAGGGTAATTAATTATCTGTGTTTATACATTGATCAAGGTATGAACCCATCAGAAATACTATAAAGTACATGAAGAATTACCGTATGACCAGATTAAGACATTGGTCAAGAGTATAAGACTCGAGGAAATACTGTTGCAACAGTAGAGTACAGTGTTGATGTACTATAGGACCACTTGAGCATGGTCAAGGTTAAAAGCTATGAAACCACTATAAGTCAAGTACATGGTGGATAACTAAGGGATTTATTGGGTAGATTTAAGTAAGGGCTAGTTTAAATCATAAATGGGAGTTTTACGCACTACAATACAAACTAAGCTTATAAATCTTTAAGGATGACTGAGAACTATCAGATGTTCTAATTTGTCTACAAACCCTTAGATTTTACCAAACCATTGACAGAAAGGAATTCGAAACACAATCATAACCACTCATTTAGGTAATACACTAAGGTGTTAAGAAAGGTTAGATATTATATGTATATGGCTATGCTACTTTGTTCATGCGCCCAAGGTATGCATTGCATCCAAGATGGGCCGCTTATATCCTTAAAACGGATAAAGGATTGGGAGTTGAGCATAGTCCATCCGATCAGAATCTTTAAAGCCTAGTTCCTCGTGACATGCTAATTGGGAAACTGCTTAGTAGGGAATCTAGTGTTTACACCAAGGTATATCTAACCAATGAGTGTCTCGCAATCATCCCGACACTACGTTATCTTAAATCATGGTGAACCACGTCTTCTCTGTCCTTAGCTGTTGCATGCTAGCTAGCTTATTTTAGTTATATTGCTTTAATATCTCAATTACAAATATAAACTATATCAACCCAACTGTTGACTTTACACAATTTGATATTCCGGATAAAAGTGGTGTCTAGAATAAACCGGTTGGACTTGGTTGTTGGATTTTCCGAACAGTCACCAATTTATTGGGACCAAAAGGATCCTGCCTCTCCACACAAGGTGTACCTGACCACTAGTCTTGGATACTAAGTTGTGTACAAACCCATCTTAATTACTAAATTATCTAGATAAGCTCCGTTTCAAATTCGAACGCTCAAGGAACGACCCTAGGTCATATTTGCCCTTGCTAACCCATATGAAGGAATAATAGATTTAGGCCCAGTATATATAAATTAATCAATCAACTTCTTCTGTTGATATCCTGAATTGACGTTTTGTGACCTAACGACATCGCATAAATAAACCGTCTGATTCGGGCATATCAATCAGAATCTAAAAAAATTCAAAAGAAAGCGACTACTCTTCAAAGTGACTTAGATAGTCAAGCAAAGACTTACAAAGAAAAAGATGAGAGTACCACTCACATCATTCAGGATCTTCGTTCACAGGTTGTTGAAAAACAAATACTTTCCAAGGAACGTGAGCGTGATTCAAAGATCATTACTCAACTTCGCAATGATCTTGATCATGCTCGGATTCAAAATCGAACATTAACTCGTGACTTTGAGAAACGCATTTATGAGTTACAAAAGGAGTTAGATATTAAATCAACACCAATTCCGAAACCCAAAATGGTGTCACTGGGAGTTAATACTGATCCGATATTAGTAGTAGATAAACCAAAGACTACGATTCTGGATTCTCCTCAAACGGTTGATAAGAAAGTCATCAAGACGTAATCCACTCCTCCTACAGTTTCTAAACTCAAGACAACATTTTCCTCAAGAAAAAAGGTTTATTCAGGTTACGAGCCCAACGTGAATCGTCCGTTTCTAAAAATGACATATGGGGAGAATGGTGAGATTACGGGTTATCGAGATCAATATGGTTGGTTTTCACACAAAACCAAGAAGTCATCCATAAGTCCGAGAAAAAACCCTCGTACCAAAGTTGACATAGTTTCTAAAACCTCAATGCTTCAGTTTTCGAAACAAGTGTCAATCAAAGCTGGCACCACACCCGTTTCTTCAACAACTACCAAATACTCTTTTCAAGAGTGGCTCAAGTTTAATCCAAGATCTGTGACTATAGCTAAAACTTCATTCCCTTCTGTGCCATCGGAATTATTTTCAAAAGCTAAACCAAGTGTCTCAACAAAGTGGAGTGAAGAATCCATAGATGCAATTGATAATACCTACCAGTAGTATTTCAAACGAAGATGATTTGACTTCACTACGATTTCCATATACTTCTGTATGGGACCCGCTCTTCAAAGAGATGTTAAACATCACATGTACCTTGACCGACGTGACTTGTCAAGGGGAGAAAGTGATCTTACTTCTAGGGGGAGCGCAGGCTATTCTTTCTAGGGGGAGTGAACACATGCTTACCACGATTCCTAACTCTGATACCTTGATTAAGTTTCTGCATTAGTCAAGGGGGAGCTATGCATGAAGATTCAATGCCGATTATCTTTGTGTAGGCTCTGATACCCTTTCCCTCTCAGATCAAAAATATGCTTAAGAGTTAATCAGATTTTGAGGGGGAGATATAAGGGAAAGTACGAGGTCTTCAGCAATTTACAAATTCAAGGAAGATTCTCCAGATGTCCGTTGAAGCTCCAAGAATTCAAGAAATTCAAGATCGTCAACAACGGCAACATACATAAATCGAAGACTAGACTAGTAGTTTTAGATTTTTTTATGTAATTTGTAAGGATGCTAAATTTTTGCACACAATCAATGCAAAAGGGGAGATTGTTAGGACCCCGAGAATTGCATAGATAGTGTGCTAAGCCTTAGAATGGTGGGATATTGAAGAGGGCTATAAATATCCCACAAGGCATCCTTAGAAGGAAGAACTTCACACATATAGCCAAAGTTTAGTATAGAGTTCAAGAGAGTTGTGGAAAAGTCAATCTTGACCAATTGACTTTTTCTCTTAATATTCATATCAATCTTCATAGATATTCATACATTCATACGATATTCATCACAATACACCTTGACAGCAAGTTCCTCATGAAGTGCCCTGTTTTCCTCTTCATAGTTAAGTAAGCTCCTGGCTAAAATGAGTCTTGGTTCTACCCACCGGCAATCATTTTTCGACCTGATTAAAAGACTTTCCAAGAAAGCGCATCCTCCTTTTCCTTTTTCATAATTTCCATGGTGGCCTCCACTATCTTGAATGCTTCATTAGCAGCCCTAAGCTGGTTCTCCAAAAGCTGCACCCATTTCTGTAACTGCCCAGAAAGATGAAGGTCAGCATGGTGTGATCGCTCGCTGTTTAGCCTGCCACAATCCCTCACCCATGTCAAAAATGAAAGTTGGGTGTCAAAGCATATCTTATGCTCTGGGGTCATCTTCTCCAACTCTTTCCTAACTTCAGCAAGAACGTACCCTTACATGTACTATTCTGTTCTTAGGCAGCGCACTTTGACACATTCAAAATCAAATCAAGGTTGTCTAACCGAATTCCAACATATGGGTTCGCGTTCAATTTTAAGACAAAGCAGGTAGATGGACCAGCTTTAATTTGATGAGCAGCTGGAGTTGGGGCAACACATTAATCACGGAAAGCGGCATAGGGGATGCATAATGTGTGGGCATAGTAGCAGTGGTCACGAGTTCTAGTGCAGTGGGGGGAGGCACAACCTCTTCATCAAGATTAACGAGTTTAAAAGTAAAAGAAAGTAATCAAGTGACCACAAGTAATGCATGACATGAACAGCACATCGAAACAAATAAAAGTAACAGGTTATACCTTCCAATGATGAAACATTGCCAGGGGTCGCAGTTTTTTTCTTCTTCTTTTGAACCGAAGGGTTGAGGCGCACAGAATACCTGCGCTTTAGGGGGTATCCTCCTCCACGTTTATATCACCAGTATCCTCTGCAACATTCACACAAACATTGTCATCAACAACTTCTTTTATAATGGAGTATCACTTGAAATTCTCCTCAAGAATGCACTCCGCAACCTTCATCATTTTACAAATGGTACACACTGTTTATCATGCACACCAGTTAAACAATTATCATAAATGATTTAGGCAGTAAAAAGTAATACCCTTTCCTCTAAGAACAACGGCTAGGTGAAAACCATTGAATGGCCAAAACGATGAAATTCAAGTTAAATAAAGTAAATCATTCAGGTAGACTCGTAATTGGAGCTTTTGGCAGCACAGAGATTTAACAATTCTTGTTTAGCCGTGGTCATAGAGGGTGGTTTATTCAACGATGTGTTCGAACCAGTGTGCGATTGGAGGATATTAGAATATTGAGCATGATCAAATTTGCTATTGAAAAAATAAAAAGAATCCTTCCAAGAACTTTGCAAACCTTTCTTCATACCAGCGGTAAAAGAAACACGATAAGAAAAACTGTACCAATCGTGTTCGCTCAGCTGATATCAGAAAATTTTTTGGGCAACGTCCAATGATGGTTCCCGATCTTTGGCTTGACACCACATCTCAAAAAGGGACACACGAGCAGCACTATAAGGATGAAGTTGACCTAATCCTATGTTGTATGCTGAAAGAACTCGCATAAAGAAATCGATGGGCGGAATACGAGTGTTACTGACTTCCAGGGTTTGATCGTACACACCGATCATGTTTTGGGGTGGTTTGTGGGCTCGTTCGTCTAACTTGGAGAGTGTGGGTGAATACACATTGATTGGAGGATACTAATCGATTATAAATTTAATCGATTATTGATCAAGGGCTGAAGCGATGGAGTGAATGTGAGAAACAGTTGAGAAGGAAGAAGTTGATGACATGTTTAAACAAAAAGAGAATGAAGAAAATAGAAAACTAACCTGCGATGATAGTTAAATTGTTGCAGGATACTTGAAAGGAAGAAGGTTTGGAGCGAAGGAGGGAAATGATGATTTTGAATTTTTTTACCCAATTTGGTAAAAAGAGATGTTAATTTATAATAAGAAATTAGGGCTC
The DNA here is from genome assembly GCF_046630445.1 of Rutidosis leptorrhynchoides. Lineage (NCBI taxonomy): Eukaryota > Viridiplantae > Streptophyta > Magnoliopsida > Asterales > Asteraceae > Rutidosis > Rutidosis leptorrhynchoides. The sequence continues at coordinate 343,377,089 of NC_092337.1, forward strand.
CAAAATGCATAAGTTAATTTGCTAACTATACATGTGCACCATCTTAATGGATTGAGAGGAAAATGTGTGGTTCACGATAAGGAAAACCCAACCGTTTACTGTAGTGGGGTGCAGGTTAGCAAACCCTGACAGTTGTGATTTGACATGCTGTCATCATTATCTGATTCTCGCCGAATTAACGTCATCATTAGCAGACGTTTGATTGATAGTGTCTGCTCAGCATTTAATGCTAAATTGAGTGCGAATCTCATTTAATTTATTTTTCCCATAAATTACTTGTATTAGTTTAATGGGCGAAATCTTTGTGGTATTTTGTATAGTTTAATGTCATGCGCCCAAGATCGTGAGCATCAAATTTAACTGGGAGGACTTAATGATACACGTACCTTTGCGCATGGCCCTCGTGCATGTCACGTGATGTGCGCACGCCGTTCATAAGTAACCCTGGACAGTAACAGATGGCGCATTACGCAATCATTCTTGACGCTTATGTAAAAAATCTCAGATGATCTTATCCTTAATTAAAAGGCAATCCTTTCCTAACTAACATACCGTTATTTATGGTTAGTGATGTGCGTAGGGGTGTATACGAAATAGTTATATTTTTACTACGAAATATGACGAAATATGATACAAGTTTTAATTAATTTATTTACAAATGGGATATACCTAAACTCTGCTACAACACTATAGGCAGTGTACCTAATCGTAGAGTAGTATAGTTTTTAGTAAGTCTGGTTCGTTCCACGGGGAGATGACTTATTTTACACTATATTTTAAACAACTATATGTGTACAAAATATATATTTTTATATATAATAAAAATATAAAAGGGGGTTTACCGTTTAATGACCTGTTTGTCGATTTTATATTTTAAGTCACAATTAAAACCTAATGAAAAATATAAATGACGATAATTTAAGTGCGTAAAATAAAATGCGATAAGAAATAAGATAAAAGTATTATACTTATTTAAACTTCCGTAATCATGATGTTTGACTTTTTGATTTTAATTAATTATCCTGGGTTAATTTTCTTTTGTCCTGGATTATTTAATATGTCCATCTGGTTTTTGTCCATAACAGTCCATCAGTCATAAATATAAAGTGCGAGTGTCCTCGTCAAATTATCCTTATATCCGAAGTCAAATATTCTAACTAATTGGGGACTTCAACTATAATTACACCAATTTTTCTTGTATGTAATTCACCCCTATTTTAATAAGTCCATTGACTATTAATCCATTCCCGTGTCCGGTTAAATGAACGATTATTAGTACTTATAAATATCTCGCCCATCGTGTCCGATCGAGTGTATATGGTTATTTATAGGTACATCCAATTGTAAATCTTTATATTAAATTAACGAACTATCATTCAATTAAACAAATATAAAGCCCATTAATAGCCCATAGTCTAATTTCCACAAGTGTCGTTCTTTTGTTCAAACCCCATTTATGGTACAAACCCCAATTACCCCGTCTTTAATATTTTAGCCCAACATCACGATTACTTCAATTTAAATAAGCATAATAATAACTTAGTTACAAGACATTAATTTAAAAAGGAGAACATAATTACATTGATTATTTATCGCGTAGTGTTACACGGACAGAACTTCGACTTTAGAACCCGTAAAATAACCTTTACATTACCCAAACTAATCTAATATAAAACTAAACTAATATATATATATATATATATATATATATATATATATATATATATATATATATATATATATATATATATATATATATATATATATATATATATATATATATATATATATATATATTATATACTATCTTACAGAGGGAGTAATATATTTTTGGTGTCCTTATTCTGGCCAAATTCGTTGGTATTTATAGATGTGGCCAGGATTTTCAGCCCATGCGATCGCATGGAACAATGGCTTCCAGGCCATGCGATCGCATGGCCACCTGGATCCAGCCCACATGCCTTATTTTCTAGCTTGTCGACGTTATTTAATATAATATATATAATATATAAATAATTTATATATTTATTTGAATATTATATTATATTCTTGTGCATAGTTGACTTGTAATTTTTGGTCCGTTGAGTCGGGCGTTGATAGTTGGCTCAGGTCCCGGTTCTGGATTTTCGAACGTCCTTTCGTACGATTTAATATCTTTTACTTTGCGTTTAACAACTTGTACTTTTGTCATTTTTAGACGTTTCTTATTAATAAATTGAACCACTTGGATTGTATCTTGTACATTTGACCTTTTTGGACGTTTGCGTCTTCAAATCTTCATTTTTGCCTTTTGTCTTCACACTTATTTAATATAAATGATTACAACTTAAAATAGAACAATTACAACTAAATACTTTACATATTGGAAGGATATTGATACTAAATATATGTTCATTTATAGCACTATAAAATATCCTCACACTTGAACGTTGCTTGTCCTCAAGCAATACATAACTTGAAATAAAATCACACTTCACTCGAATCACTTTTTTATTCTCACACTTTATACATTAGTGATTTTGGTACGGTGGTATGAACAATGATAGTAACGATGTGGTTTACAGTCCCACATGACTATAAAAATTTAGATCTTTTAAGGAAATTGGATCTTTATGAAAACATTTGATCTTTTTAAAAATTCATTCTAGCTTTTACCCTAGATAAGTTTTCCGGAATAACCCTTCACCGGTGTTTGCAAAATGTTTTTATGGGTTTGGTGGGTTTCAGATTTGAAAATTTTAGCTCAAAACTTATGGTTTTGTGTCACCCACTTGCTAACCTTGTATTGGGAAAGTAACACGTCCAGTATACTTGCTCCGTATATTACCTTTCGGTAAACTACCGTTCGGTTGTAAAGGAAAGCGTTGAACAAGCAACTGCTAAGGTAATGTCCCGTGACATGCTTTTGATTATGGTCTATAATGTGTCGGATGCAATTACTATCCTTTGTAGGAGCAATAGTAAAGATCACTCTATAGTTTTTCGGTCTGGAACAAGGTCCTGTCTTTGACCATGCTATGCAACCACCGTTCTTACGGTTGACACCCGATTTGGTTTAGGTGACCTAATGAATTCCAGGTGAATTTCTAGGATTTTACGTTCAATGGTAATGAACGCATTGAAAATGGGTTTTCAGAAAACAAATCGGTTTTAATTTGATCAAAATATTTTCTCGTTCAAGCTTGAGTTTAGATATCATCGAATTCCATGAGTTTGTAATTCTCAATCTTTAAGGTCGATCTCAAGGATTGAGTAATATCAGGCTTAAAGGATGATTTTTAATCTTTTAAGGAGATTATCCTTTCTGGGGGTCTGATTCATTAGTCTTATCAAGCTAATTTACAAGGCGCCCTCCCCATTTTACGAGACAGATCCTCTCATGGTTAGGATAAGTCTGACCACATGGCGACCCTGTTTGATGCTGAGGTCCGTGGATTTCCTGCTGATTTTAGAGATGACTTTTCTTGATTTTTCGTCAACCTACAGCTGGTCTGGACGACAACTTCTTGACCTAAATCAAGAAGCGCATGTCTTTTTCGAAAGACTTTACTTCCTTTTAATGATGGAATTGATTCATCGTGTAGATCCATCTTTTCTTTCAAATGTATTACAATAAACGGGTAAAACAATTAATTTAGTCCAAAATAGAAGTACCTGCAATAACTTTATAGAAACATGTGATAGATAGTTTTTAATTGAATAACTTGGTACATTCTCCTCACACTTGGCTTTTCTTTGCCTTTTTATTCTCCTTTATTCCATTTTAAATGAATTCAAGCGTTTTAGGTTGTTTCTCAATTTATGTCCTTTCCGAGATAACAATAATTTCGGTATTATCACCTAGTTTTATCGTTCATAAATATGTATAAACATGATTTTGAATTCATTTAGTTGAAAAATTTTAAAATTTTCACAATATTTAGAAAATAAGACAAGTATAAACCCGAGAGAATTTATAACCCTTCCCCACACTTGAGATCATGCAATGCCCTCATTTGCATGAAATCAGACTATAATTATAAATTCATGAGGGTGATTAGTGTAGAAAAGTGATTAAAAATAACCAGTTTGTAATTTGCAAAGCTCGTCGAATGATAGATGGCGCGCCTCATCGTTCATTCCTTTTGTTGTTTTATCACACATGTTTTTCTTCAAAAATGGTTGCTTTTCTGAACTATTTGTTAATTTTTGAAAATGCGTATTTTACCCTAACTTATCATGTATGTTCATTAACGAGTTATGCACTGACCCGAACCCCTAATTTAACGTTAAGTGGGGTTAGACTTCCCCATACTTAGCTGACGACATGTGAAGTCGGTAGAATAAGTTCCACGAATTAAAATAGTGATCCAGTTATTTACATCTCAGGTGGTATAAAATATATCAATTGGTTTAAAGTTTAGACCCACCCGATCGTCACTACTTAATTCTTTTTTAAGTGTAACTTTTAGTAAATGGATATGTCTCTTTTCTGGTTCTTGGTCAAATGGATCGATATACACCGATATACATATTTCTATAGGGTGGACAATTCCTAACATTTCCTTTCGTTCATTCTCGGGATCAAAGTTTTCATCTCTATTGCCCAATTGGGTGAAATCCGAGGTGTCAATATCTATTACAGCTCGTAGTTCGTCTTCGGTAGATGATTCTTCTATTGAGAATATTGGGTTGGAAAGTTGTGGAATGGTGAATATCGGGATTGAAACAAATTCTTCTTCTTTAACGGTACTTATCGGTCCCACCATTTTGGTCTCGTGGGTAAAATTTTCAACGTTATTGTTTTCCCAAGAGTACCAATTTGTCACCCTTACTTCTTATTTATCCATTGATGGATCGATGATTTCGTCGGTAGAGGCTAATGTGTCGATATGTTGTGAAATTGGAAAAGCTGAATAAAAAGTATCATCGGGATAATTGGTGATTTCGGAGCTCTCGAATTCATCAAAATTCGATGATATGAGATTTTCTTGCACAATACTCCTCAGATCAACAGGTGTGTAATCTGATAGAGTTTCAGCTTTCCGCTTTACAAAATCTCTCATTTGTTCATTTTGAGCATCGAGTTCTTCGAGTTTGATTTTCATATTGTCTAAAAGATTTTCAGACACATAATTTTCCTCGTCTTCTGGTTGTTGAGTTTGGAAATATTCTTGGGAATAATCCCAATTTGAATTGTATTCTTCATAATCGTTCCATTCAGGTTCCGTGGGTGCGTAATTTTCCATAGGAACGTAATAAAAACATTCTCATGTTGAGTGATAATCTCCACAGATTTCACAACCAGTTATTCTTTCGTCATTCGTGATCCAAGATTGACCGAATGAATTTTCATCAACACTCGTTTGAGAGTATTGATTTAATCGATTTCGCATGTCATAAAGAGTTTCCAACATATCTTCAAAATTTTCCATAATACACTTTTTACCAAATTTTAGCTACAATGTGGTGCATTTACTAATTATCATATTAGTTATAAAACTAAAAATTATATAAGTTATCAAATTAATAGACTTTTCTGCTTTTGCCCATGTTTCGAATAGCCAATAGATGCAGCAGGTAGCCAGGACCCTTTAAATCGGAAGCCCACAACTCGCCACTAACAAATCCAACTATTACTACGAACCAGAAAATTTTGGATGTCTATCCATTTAACCGCTTAAAATAATGTTTTCGTTTTGAAATTTTAGAGAAGAAATAGAAAATTCTATGTCCTAAAAACTAGAGCGTCGAGAAATAAGAAAGAAAAAGAGCGCGTCGAAAAATGTCGAAAAATAAAAGGTCGAAAAATAAGCGTCGAAAAATAAAAGTCTAAAAACTAAATATTAAAAGTTACGTCTAAAGGTATTAAAGCTTAAAGGAATTCTATATCCAAAACGGAAATAACTTAATTAGTACTAAAATTTATAAACTGCGTCGCAAAATTCTAAAGCGCCTAAATTCTAAATCTAAAGAAAAAGCACTTAACGAATTTTACGGCAAAGCCTAAGAATCTAGAAGTATAAAAATAACTACGGCAAAACTAAACTTAAAACTAATTATAAACGACAAATATAAAAATTACGAATTAAGCGATATAAATATACAATTTACAAAAAGAAACTAAAAATGATAAAATTACAATTTTTATAAAAATATTATTTTTATATTATTATTATATAAAAATATTAATCTATATTTTTAATAATAATATTGAAACTTAATATTACTAATTATATATTAAAACTAAATACAAATTAATAATATTTAAATTAAAACCCTAATTAAATTAAATAATAATAATAATAAAAACCCTACGTAATTAATGCATCAGGTCAGGCCTGTCAGACACCTCATGCGATCACATGGGGTTTTGGCTATTAATCCATGCGATCGCATGGAACACGAGTCCAGGTTTTTTTTTTAATTTTATATTGTTTTTCTAAAAATTATATACAATTATATTTTTACAAATATATATTAAAAATATAGCGTTTCACCGAGTCCCCGGCAGCGGCGCCAAAAACTTGATGTGCGTAGAGTGGATACGAAATAGTTATATTTTTACTACGAAATACGATAAAATATGATACAAGTTTTAATTAATTTATTTACAAATGGGATATACCTAAACTCTGCTACAACACTATAGGCAGTGTACCTAATCATAGAGTAGTATAGTTTTTAGTAAGTCTGGTTCGTTCCACAGGGAGACGACTTATTTTACACTATATTTTAAACAACTATATTTGTACAAAATATATATTTTTATATATAATAATAATATAAAAGGGGGTTTACCGTTTAATGACCGGTTTGTCGATTTTATATTTTAAGTCACAATTAAAACCTAATGAAAAATATAAATGACGATAATTTAAGTGCGTAAAATAAAATGCGATAAGAAATAAGATAAAAGTATTATACTTATTTAAACTTCCGTAATCATGACGTTTGACTTTTTGATTTTAATTAATTATCCTGGGTTAATTGTCTTTTGTCCTGGATTATTTAATATGTCCATCTGGTTTTTGTCCATAACAGTCCATCAGTCATAAATATAAAGTGCGAGTGTCCTCGTCAAATTATCCTTATATCCGAACTCAAATATTCCAACTAATTGGGGACTTAAACTATAATTACACTAATTTTCCTTGTATGTAATTCACCCCTGTTTTAATAAGTCCATTGGCTATTAATCCATTCCTGTGTCCGGTTAAATGAACGATTATTAGTACTTATAAATATCCCACCCATCGTGTCCGATCGAGTGTATATGGTTATTTATAGGTACGTCTAATTGTAAATCTTTATATTAAATTAACGAACTATCATTCAATTAAACAAATATAAAGCCCATTAATAGCCCATAGTCTAATTTCCACAAGTGTCGTTCTTTTGTTCAAACCCCAATTATGGTACAAACCCCAATTACCCCGTCTTTAATATTTTAGCCCAACATCACGATTACTTCAATTTAAATAAGCATAATAATAACTTAGTTACAAGACATTAATTTAAAAAGGAGAACATAACTTACATTGATTATTTATCGCGTAGTGTTACACGGACAGAACTTCGACTTTAGAACCCGTAAAATAACCTTTACATTACCTAAACTAATCTAATATAAAACTAAACTAATATATATATGTATATATATATACACTATCTTACAGAGGGAGTAATATATTTTTGGTGTCCTTATTCTGGCCGAATTCGTTGGTATTTATAGATGTGGCCAGGATTTTCAGCCCGTGCGTTTGCATGGAAAAATGGCTTCCAGGCCATGCGATCGTATGGCCACCTGGATCCAGCCCACATGCCTTGTTTTCTAGCTTGTCGACGTTATTGTTGAGGCTGTGCCGTGAGTATCAGCTATGTCTGATGGGTTTGTTTTTGGCTTAATCTGATTCCAGATTACACATGGAACCGCAATGCGATAGTACACGTATCAGGATTCCCTTTTTATGTTTTAAAATAGGTTTAAGTGGGGGCAAATAGGTCTTTTCACTTATGAACAGCCATTTAGCAGATGGATCAGGTTTAGATCCACTTCAATTTTATTTTCATCTCACTCAAACACTCTAACATTCTAGAGTGAGAATTTTAATCCTTGAGAGAGAAAGCTTCATTTGGAGAAGAAGGAGGTTGAATCTCACCAAAGTGCAAGTGTAAACCTTGTTCATCTTGTTTCTAGCTATCATGTAATACCAGTGGTACCTCGTAACTCCGATTTTTCTTCAATTTGGTGTTAAGGTTTGGTATTGCATGTTCTTGATTTAACCCATCTAGCTCACAAGTAGGTGTTTGAAGCTAGTTGTGTGTGATGTTGATCCTTGTTGGTGGGTTTTGGGTTGGAAAATATTTTGGTCATGTGTAGACTTGTAATTTGGACATAATCACAAGTATTAGTGATGTTTTTGGTGAATGGAACCCGAATGGATGTCTTTGAAAGGTGATTTTGAGTGTAAACCAGATTTGGTTCAAAATGGGCCGTTTGGTTGATTTGGGTCATGAAATGCTCCTAGAACTTGACCATGAGATGTATTGGGATGAGTTTGGAACCAAATCACTAGTTTTTAGTGATATGGGGAAATTGGTTCTTGTTTGATCTAGTTGGTGTTGGGTATAATTTAGGTCAAATTGGCACTTGTGAGTTTTAGGTCAAACTAGTAGTGTTTATAGCTTGATGTTGTATTTTTGATAGGTGAATTGCTCTTGGATCAAGCTTAAAGTCCTAGAGAGGTTGTGACTCGCCTAACTTCTCAAGGTGAGTGGAGTATTTATATGTGTGTGTATATATAAATTGTTTATTTGTGGGTTAGTGGCGAGTACTATCCTATTGTGAAGGATTTTACTCTTTGTTGGCCACTTGGTGCATTGTGGTGATTAATGTCTCTAACATATGACTCGCTCTTTGTTGGTCACATTGTGTTTAGGGAAATAGGTGAGTATGATTACTTTGAAGTCCACTCTTTGTTGGCCACTTGTGTGGATGTGGGAAGTGTTACCAATTGAGACCACACTTTTCATTGACCACATTCGGGTGTATATGGTGGTGCCATCCTAGAGGCGCCTTTGTTGGCCATGTACACAGGTTGTTGGTCCCGTTCATTTGATGATTAGCACATTTAGGAATGGTTAACCATTTTTGCGTTGTAAGTTGTATTTCGGGTAGTGTAGCGTGTTATATTCTTGTTTATGTAATTAACATGCTAGCTCGTACTTGGTTGTGTATATTTGCGTTAGTGATGTTATCTTGTATGCGGTTTGTGCAAGTTGTGCAAGTAAGTGATTTATATATGTATGTATATAAGTATTACACTCACTAAGCATTGTAGCTTACTCATTTCGTTGTTTATTTTTTGTTAGATTGTGGTACTTCGAAGGATAAGGGTAAGAGTTTGTTCTAGCTTGCTTGTGGCGGATTTTGAGAAAGCGCTTTTTGGTAATGGTCCCAACGGTCATGCTCATTAATGTGTTGTGTTTGGTTAAACAAATGGTTAAAGTTTATGGGTCTTGTATACCCGATGATGTAAATACTTAACTTGATGTATTACTTAAACTTGTACTAGCTTTTGAACAAGTAATGTAATCAAGTTGTGGTTGTGATGGTTATTATCAATGTGTTAAAAAAAAAAAGGTATGTCAAATTTTTACAAGTTGTTTGTTAAATTGGTTTGGGATCGTTTCAAGTGGTATTAGAGCATGACCTGAGGGATCTAGGTTGCTTTGGGATGGGAGCCTAGACTTAGGTTGAATTGACGTCTTATGCATGACTTGTCGGGTTACGGGACCACGGTATTGTTGTAGACACTTTAGTGCTTGTGGTTGTTTGTTTACGTGCATTCGGTTAACATCAAGTGAGATTGTCGTTGTATCAAGGAGTTTGATAGGATGCGCAAGTGTATTAATGATTGGCCACCATTAGTACGGTTGCACGTTGTGTCAAATGAATGAAGTACGATGAACGTCAAGCAAGATGGGATTGTTAAGTGTTTTGGCATGACGTTTATTGTGTTCTAATCTACCTTAAACTATAGAATGAGGACACGAAGAAGTGGTGCGGATCTTGAGGGTTCGTGTAATGAGGAGGTGAATAACAATGATGATCTCACAGCCAAGATTTAGGTCGCGCTTGAGAGTTATTTCGCGGTGATTACCGGGAAGGTCAAAGAGGTTCTTCAAGAGACAATTGAGGAACAAATAACTGATCTCCTTCAAGATCAAGTAAGTGTGGTGGTAAGGGAAGAGTTCGATAAGAGGATTCCAAAGCCTCAAGGTGAAGAAGGTGTTAAAGAGGGACTGCTTAATTTAGGGGTTCCCAGAAATGGAGGGTTTAGTTACAAGGACTTTAAGTTCACTAAGCCGCCACTATTCGAAGTGAGTCCCGACCCTCTAAAAAGCACTAGATGGATTTCGGACGTTGAAGGTTGTTTTTGGGTGTGTGAATGCCCACCCAACAAAATGACAAGGCTTGATACGAGCCTAATGAGGGGTGTGGCAAAGACTTGGTTAGATGATAAGATCCTTGTGATGGGTGAAGAGCCTTTTGTTAATTTTTCTTGGGATGATTTCAAGATCGAATTTTTCAAGGAGTATCGCACTCAAGCAGATCTCACTTGAATTTGGAAGGATTTTCGAAACTTGCGTTAAGGGTCTATCGACCTAAACACTTTTAAGGCTACGTTTCTTGCTAAGGTGCGGTTTTATCCCGAATACATTGGGAACGACCGAATGTTGATGGAGGATTTTCATAAGGCTTTGAATGATGATCTTCGGTCAAAGATTAGTCTTGGTCATGTTAAGACTTTTGCCGAGTTGTTTGATGTGGCGAAAGGTTTTGAACCCGATGATCTGAAAGTTAATTATGGTAATACGGGCAAGAGGAAGTTCGAGGAAAGTAGTGCCCCGAGTAAGAAGGCTAAGAGCGGGGCCGATAGTGTGGGTAGTGTGAATAAGGGAGGTTCCGGGGGTCATGTCCCTAATTTCTATACTTGTGGGCAAAGAGGTCACATGTCCCGGGATTGCCCAAACCCGTTTTCTAAAAGTAAGATCACTTGTTTCAGTTGCCACAAGGAGGGCCACCGGAATTCCGAGTGTCCTGACTTAATGACGGGTGATAAGAGCTACGACAATGGCAAGCAGTTAAAAAAGGCGACAAAGCCCGCAAGAGGCCGAAATTTCTTGATAACTATCGATGATGCTAAGAATTCCAATGATGTGGTTTCAGGTACTTTCTTGGTTAAGTCTAAATCCGCAAAGGTGTTATTTGATAGTGGTACCGATATTTCCTATGTTTCTTTAAAATATGCGGCTACTTTAGATTTTCCTTTATGTGGTCTAGACTCTCCTTTACAAGCCGAGATCGCCGATGGTAGGTTCTCGGTGGCTAAAGGGGTATATAAAAATTGTGTTATTGATTTCGGAACTGAGAAGTTTGATATTGACTTGGTTCCTATTACCTTGGTGGAAATTGATGTCGTAGTGGGTATGGATTGGCTCGATCATAATAGAGCTAATATTGATTGTCATGAGAAATTTGTAAGGGTAAGAACCCCAAGTGGGGGAGAGCTAATCGTGTATGGTGAAGTCGAAAATGTCCCGTGCTTATTTGTAATAATAATAAACAATAATAATAATAATTGAATTTATACTATTATCATTATCATTATCTCCATCATTCATGTACGCATTTCATTATTATCATTCGAGCATCATACCATAACTATAATCTTAATCATACCCATAATCATATACTATTTAATTATCCCGTTCATTACTTTATGTTTTAAGATCCAAATAATATTTATTTTTGATGGATTTCAATACATAAACAAATTTACAAAACCCATTTTGTTACATATAAATTCGTGTGTATATGTATATATAAAGCGGAAGCAATTTCAAGTTCATGCATGTAAAGTTTAACCTTTTAAAGCATGAAATCCATTAAAGATCTAGTCTTGAAATATATGCTAAAATGTAAGTATAAGCTAGTAGGAGTTTATACCTTCTCCAAATGGAGGTAGAAGCAAGGATGAAGATGATGAAATGAATGGAGCTTCAAAGTGTATGAAGCCTCAAGAGATAATACCCCAAGCTTTAGCAATCAACACACCTTAGTTGGTTAGGATTTTTAAGACACTTAGCAAGCTTCAAACTAATTTAGGAACCCCTTATTCCCTTTGTAAAATTCGGCCAAAAGGAGAGTGCAAGAGAGTTTTTGCTAGTTTGAAAGTTAAAGTGAGATCTAGATTCAAAAAATGGAAGAATGTGTTGCATGCCTTGGAAAAATACTTTAGTTAAAGCATTAAGCAAGGTGGTTGGCTTGTCTTGGGAGCCCCAATGCCGCCACCACCTTACCCTCCCCCTTTTTTTTTTTTTTTTTTTTGTTACATCTTTTATACACTTGTACATGATGTTATTTACTTGCCTTTTATATTTTATAAGTCCCTTTTATAAAATATAACTCCATTTAATAGTTTAAGTAATTATAAACTATCAACTATATATTAAGCAAGTATAAAAGGGGTTGTAGCATCTACTTTTATAATCCTTTTATAAAATGTAGAACACACATTAATTGTTTAACCACTTAAACAATTAAATCCATTATCTATAAATTATCCAAATAATTTTTATCTCAAGTTATTATTATATTTTAGAAAACCAATTTTCTAAAGCTAAGTGCCTAGTATTTACTTAACGACCAGTTCGACAAGATAAATACTTAAAGTGTTGATAAGCTTGTTATTGGGTATGACCCGACTTGGATCATAACATGTTAGCCACATTAGTTTAATATGTCTCTCGGGCATACAAAATACCTTCAATCTCCCACTTGCACGAGAAACATAAGAAATTAATGCAAGTGATGGATACCACCTAACGACCGTCCATCACCCTTAATATGTTATGACTTTGTGCCATTCAATAACATCATCCCTTTCGAGTTCCCATCTCGAACATGATTTAGGTGAATCTTTCAATATATCCTTTTGTCTCAGATGTCATGTTAAATCCAAGAGACATAGAATGATCACTCTCTTATAGATTTAACTTAATCAGGCCTTAGACATCCGACTCTCAACGAATAAGAGGGACAAATTCCATCTTGACTACTGATAATGCTAAAAACGAACATATATTTCATAGCATTATTCCTCAAGAAAGACAAGCTTTTAGTTGCAATTGTTCTATTTACAAGTGATATTCGTTTAAATAATAAAAGGTGAAGACAAAAGACAGATTCGACGATTTGAAGACGCAAACGACCAAAAAGCTCAAAAGTACAAAAGACAATCAAAAAGGTTCCAATTATTGATAAGAAACGTCTCGAAATCACAAGAGTACAAGATTCAAAACGCAAAGTACAAGATATTAAATTATACGCGAGGACGTTCGAAAATCCGGAACCGGGACTAGAGTCAACTCTTAACGCTCGACGCAACGGACTAAAAATTACAAGTTAACTATATATATAAATATAATATAATATATAATTAATTATATTAATTATATATATATTATATATATATATTTAAAACTGTCGGCAGCCAGAAACTCCAAGGGAGTAAAATGAAAATACCTCTCCGCGACTCGCGGAGTTTGAAGGGCTTTTTGCCGCGAGTCGCGGAGCCCCAAAAATCAAATCTGGCTATAAAATCAACCCGAATTCTGATCAAAAATATACAATATTTTCATCTCTCTCTCAATATATACGAGTAATATATATTTATAATTTATATTTTAATTTTAATTATAATTCTAATAATAAGGGTATGTTAGCGAATGTTGTAAGGGTGTAAGTCGAAATTCTGTCCGTGTAACGCTACGCTATTTTTAATCATTGTAAGTTATGTTCAACCTTTTTATATTAATGTCTCGTAGCTAAGTTATTATTATGCTTATTTAAAACGAGGTAATCATGATGTTGGGCTAATTACTAAAATTGGGTAATTGGGCTTTGTACCATAATTGGGGTTTGGACAAAAGAACGACACTTGTGGAAACTAGACTATGGGCTATTAATGGGCTTTATATTTGTTTAACTAAATGAAAGTTTGTTAATGTTAATATAAAGATTTACAATTGGGCGTCCCTATAAATTACCATATACACTCGATCGGACACGATGGGCGGGGTATTTATATGTACGAATAATCGTTCATTTAACCGGACACGGGAATGGATTAATAGCCACTAGAATAATTGAAACAGGGGTGAAATTACATTCAAGGGTAATTGGTGTAATTGTTAACAAAGTAGTAAAACCTTGGTTTACACGCAGTCGATAACCTGGTGTATTCATTAAACAAAGTATTAAAACCTTGTTACAATTCGAATCCCCAATTAGTTGGAATATTTATCTTCGGGTATAATAATAATTTGACAAGGACACTTGCAATTTATATTTATGACTGATGGACTGTTATGGACAAAAACCAGACGGACATATTGAATAATCCAGGACAAAGGACAATTAACCCATGGGCATAAAACTAAAACCAACACGTCAAACATCATGATTACGGAAGTTTAAATAAGCATAATTCTTTTATTTCATATTTTATTTCCTTTATTTTATATTTAATTGCACTTCTAATTATCGCATTTTATTTATTGTTATTTCATTTTATCGCACTTTTAATTATCGTACTTTTTAATTATCGTAATTTAATTTTATCGCATTTTTATTATTCGCAATTTCATTATCGTTATTTACTTTACGCTTTAATTTAAAGTCTTGTATTTATTTTATATTTTACATTAGGTTTTAACTGCGACTAAAGTTTTAAAATCGACAAACCGGTCATTAAACGGTAAAAACCCCTCTTTATAATAATAATATTACTTATATATATATTTATATTTTTAATAAAAGTAAACTAATATAGCGTTGAGTTTTGTTTAAAGATTTCCCTGTGGAACGAACCGGACTTACTAAAAACTACACTACTGTACGATTAGGTACACTGCCTATAAGTGTTGTAGCAAGGTTTAAGTATATCCATTCTATAAATAAATAAATATCTTGTGTAAAATTGTATCGTATTTAATAGTATTTCCTGCTAAAATTTAATAGTATTTTATACCCCTCTGCTTTGACATCAAGTATTTTTGGCGCCGCTGCCGGGGAAAACATCTTAAAAGCCGGAAGCGCAACGCTAATAATAATAAAAAAAAAAAAAAAAATTTTAGTTACTTTTATTAAAAGTCATTTTTGTAAAATTACGTTTTAATTATTCAAAAATAGAAAAAGAAAAACAAAAATACAAGTATTTTTAGGATTTTGTTAAATATTTAAGTTTTAGGAGTTTCTTTATCTTTATTTTAATTTATAAAAATATAAATTTTATTAAAAATCGTTTATTTAAATTAAAAACAGAAAACAAAATAAAAAAAAAAAAAAAAAATAAAGAAAACGCGTAAAAAACAAAACCTGTCAACTGAATTCCTGAACCCCGCGACTCGCGGGGTTTTCCTCTTTATTCACCGCAACTCGCGGAGGTCTTCTGACACACGGACAAAACCCTAATCACGGGTTTTAATTTATTATTATTATTATTAATTACTTAATTATTATTATTATTATTATTAATTTTAGTTTTATTTTTACTTTTTACTTTATATATGTATTTTGTTTAATAAGTTTTTATTAAATTGTAAAATTAGTAGTTTTTATTAAATAAATAATATAAAAATAATATTTTTATAAAAATTATACTTTTTACAACTTTTTGTATATTTTTATAATTTTGTCCCTTTTTAATCGTTGTAGCGTAATATTTGTATTTTTTAGCTCATATTTAATTTTAAACTTAGTTTTTGCTATAGTTATTTTTACTCCTAGATTTTTAGGCTTTGCCGTAGAATTCCTTAAGTGCTTTTTCTTTAGACTAAGATTTAGGTGCTTTATGATTTTGCGACGCCTTTTTAAGTTTTAGTTTCTTTTTAAGTTATTTCCATTTGGGATTTAGTTTTTTCTTGTAAGCTTTAATATTTTTAGACCTTTTACTATGTATCAATTATCATTTCAATTAGTAATTTCAATTTGCGATTATAATTTTAAGTTAGTTGTAGTAATAAGGTTAAATTAGTTAAGTATTTTTAAGTTTTGATAAGTTTCTTTTATTTTTCCGTCACCTTTTATTTTTCAACCATTTTTTTTCTTTTTCGACATTTTTCGACGCGCAATCTTTTTCTCTCTTATTTCTCGCTATTCTAGTTTTAGGACTTAGAATTTTTTCTACTTCTTATCTAAATTTCTTAAAATTACGAAAATTTATTTTAAGTGGTTAAATTGATAGACATCAAAATTTTCTGGTTCGTAGTAATAGTTGGATTTGTACGTGGACCGGGTTATTGGAGCCAAACAGTCCTCAATTATATTGAGACCAAACGAATCCTGCCCCTCTGCTGCATCTTTTGGCTATTCGAAACGTGGGCAAAATCAGAAAAGTCTATTGATTGGATAACTTATTATAATTTTTCTTTCCTTTTAAAAACTAATAGGATATTCTGTGAATGCACCGAGCAAGACGTTCACCACCTTTTGTACGTTCACCACCTGTAACTCGATCAAGACATCGTTTAACAAATATAACCGCCGTTGATTTTTCTTTAGAATCATCATCCAGTCGACCAAGTACTTCAGTTCAAATTTCCGATAATCCAGTTTTTGAAACAAACCTCACAATTGAGAATCCAGAAAATATTCAGGAACGGTTCATAGATCCTGAACCATTAAACTTTCCTCCGGAACCAACAATCATTCAAACAGAGATTGTTGAGGAACGAACTATTAAATCAGAACCATCTAGTGATACCGAGTCAACAAATTCAATTATGGAGAATCTGGAACCTTTAAGTATGGAAGACCGAATGAGAGCTAAACGCACTGGCCAAGGTCACGCAATTACTCATCCAGACATTAATGCGCCAGATTATGAAATCAAAGGACAAATTCTACACATGGTGACTAATCAATGCCAATTTAGTGGTGCGCCGAAGGAAGATCCAAATGAACATCTACGTACCTTTAATAGGATCTGCACACTATTTAAAATCCGAGAAGTGGAGGATGAACAGATATATCTCATGTTATTTCCCTGGACTTTAAAGGGAGAAGCCAAAGATTGGTTGGAATCGTTACCTGAAGGGGCGATTGATACATGGGATGTTTTAATTGACAAATTTCTTAAACAATTCTTTCCTGCATCTAAAGCCGTAAGACTTCAAGCAGAAATTGTTACGTTCACACAAAAGCCAAATGAAACTCTATATGAGGCGTGGACAAGATATGGAAAGTTATTAAGAGGATGTCCGCAACATGGTTTAGACACCTGTCAAATAGTACAAATATTCTACCGAGGATGCGACATCACTACAAGAAAAGATATAGATATAGCAGCTGGTGGTTCGATTATGAAGAAAACCGAAACTGATGCGTACAAAATTATTGATAATACTGCTTCCCACTCACATGAGTGGCACCAAGAAAAAGATATCATTAGATCATCTAAAGCAGCTAGAGCCGATTCTAGCCATGACTTAGATTCCATTTCCGCAAAGATAGATGCTTTCGAGAGACGAATGGAAAAGATGACTAAAGATATTCATGCTATACGAATTAGTTGTGAGCAGTGTGGAGGACCACATTTGACAAAAGATTGTCTCAGTATTGAATTAACAATGGAACAAAGAGAGAATATTTCATACATAAACCAAAGGCCTGGAAATAATTATCAGAATAATTATCAACCGCCAAGACCAATTTACAATCAAAACCAGAATTATAACCGAAATATTCCATACAACAACCAACAAGGTCCTAGCAATCAACAAGTATCCAATAATACTTACAATCAGCAAAGACCGAATTTTCAAAACAAACCACCACAACAAACCGATGATAAAAAGCCAAATTTAGAAGAAATGATGACGAAGCTAGTTGAAACTCAAACGCAGTTTTTCACATCTCAAAAACAAACCAATGAACAAAATGCTCAAGCATTTAGAAATCAACAAGCTTCTATTCAAAATCTGGAACAAGAAGTAAGTAACCTAGCAAGGTTAATAGGTGAAAGAAAACCGGGAAGTCTACCAAGTGATACAAATGCTAACCCCCGGAATGAAACAGCTAAAGCTATTACCACAAGAAGTGGTACAACACTTAAACCACCTGAAATACCAGTAACTTCTGATGAAACTATTCCTACTCCACAAGAACCACAACCTGATCAAAATAAGGAAAAAGAACCGGTAGTTGAAAAGGTTAATGAAGATAACACAGTTAAGGATAAACCTTATGTTAAACCATACCAACCACCACTTCCTTACCCGAGTAAAATGAAGAAAGAAAAACTTGAAGCCGAGCAATCCAAATTCTTGGATATGTTTAAACAGATAAATGTAAACCTTCCTTTCATTGATGTGATTTCAGGAATGCCAAGGTATGCTAAATTCTTGAAAGATCTAATCACGAATAGAAAGAAAATGGAAGAACTCTCGGCTGTTACTATGAATGCTAATTGTTCAGCAGTGCTGTTGAATAAGATACCAGAAAAACTATCTGATCCAGGAAGTTTCACAATTCCATGTTTTCTGGGAAGTCTTAGTTCAATAGAAGCATTGGCTGACTTAGGTGCTAGTATAAATCTAATGCCGTATTCACTATACGCTAAACTAGACCTTGGAGAATTGAAACCAACCAGAATAAGCATACAACTAGCCGATAGATCAATAAAATATCCTAGAGGGATAATGGAGAACATGCTAGTTAAAGTTGGTAATTTAGTATTTCCAGTAGATTTTGTTGTTTTGGACATGGAAGAAGATTCTCAAGTTCCTCTCATATTAGGAAGACCATTCTTAAACACGGCTAAAGCAATGATAGACGTGTTCGGTAAGAAACTGACCCTAAGTATAGAGGATGAGAGTGTTACCTTTTCAGTTGATAGAGCCATGCAACAACCACAATCTGCAGATGATACATGTTATTATATTCAAACTATAGATGCACATGCAGAATTATTAGAAGAATTTCCAGAATTACAAGGAACAGGAGAATGTTCTTTAGGAGAAGGAAATGAACCAATTGATGAAGCTGAAATGTTAGCTACACTTATAGCTAATGGATATGAACCAACAACAGAAGAAATTCAAATGCTAAAAGAAGAAGACAGATATCGATATAAATCATCGATAGAAGAACCTCCAAAATTAGAGTTAAAGCCACTTCCAAACCATTTGGAATACGCTTATTTACATGGTGAATCTGAATTACCTGTAATAATATCGTCTTCTCTTACTGAAAATGAGAAATCACAACTCATTTCTGTGTTGAAAGCTCATAAACCAGCCATTGCATGGAAGATTCATGATATTAAAGGAATAAGTCCTTCGTATTGCACACATAAAATCCTTATGGAAGAAGGTCATAAAACGTATGTGCAACGCCAACGAAGACTAAATCCTAATATGCAAGATGTAGTTAAGAAAGAGATTATTAAGCTACTAGATGCAGGTTTGATATATCCAATTTCTGATAGTCCATGGGTAAGCCCAGTTCAATGCGTGCCTAAGAAGGGTGGCATGACTGTCATCACAAATGAGAAAAATGAGCTTATTCCTACTAGGACTGTAACAGGATGGCGTGTATGTATTGATTATAGAAAATTAAATGACGCCACCAGAAAAGATCACTTTCCCTTACCTTTCATAGATCAAATGTTGGAAAGATTAGCCGGAAATAGTTACTATTGTTTTCTTGATGGATTTTCCGGATATTTTCAAATTCCAATAGCACCCGAAGATCAAGAGAAAACCACATTCACGTGCCCTTATGGTACTTTTGCTTACAAACGCATGCCATTTGGACTTTGTAACGCCCCTGCAACCTTTCAAAGGTGTATGATGGCGATTTTTCACGACATGATAGAAGAATGCATGGAAGTATTCATGGATGACTTTTCAGTCTTCGGTGATACATTTAAATCATGTCTAGTTAATCTGGAACGAATGCTAATTAAATGCGAAAAATCAAATCTAGTACTTAATTGGGAGAAATGCCATTTTATGGTTAAAGAAGGCATCGTTCTTGGACATAAAATTTCAAAAGAAGGAATTGAAGTGGATAGAGCTAAAATAGATGTAATTGCTAAACTTCCACATCCCACCAATGTTAGAGGAGTTAGGAGTTTTCTAGGGCATGCCGGTTTTTACCGACGTTTCATAAAAGATTTTTCTAAAATTGCCACTCCTATGAATAAACTCCTAGAAAAGGATGCGCCATTCATCTTTTCAGATGAATGTATCAAATCTTTTAATATTCTTAAAGAAAAACTCACTAATGCACCAATCATGATAACACCAAATTGGAATCTACCATTCGAACTAATGTGCGATGCAAGTGATTTTGCAATGGGAGCCGTTTTAGGACAAAGGATTGAAAAACGATTTCAACCTATATATTATGCTAGTAAGACATTACAAGGAGCACAAACGAACTATACAACTACTGAAAAAGAACTCCTTGCTATTGTCTTTGCTTTTGACAAATTTCGATCATATCTCGTTCTAGCAAAAACGGTGGTCTATACCGACCATTCTGCTCTTAAATACCTATTTTCAAAACAAGATGCTAAACCAAGATTAATCCGTTGGATCTTACTCTTACAAGAGTTTGATATTGAAATCCGAGATAAAAAAGGAGCAGAAAATCTCGCCGCTGATCATCTTTCTCGTCTTGAAAATCCCGAATTAGAAGTCCTAAATGAATCGGCCATACAAGACAACTTTCCTGATGAATATCTATTGAAGATAGATTATAAAGAAATCCCATGGTTTGCAGACTATGCAAACTACTTAGTTTGTGGATTCCTTGAAAAAGGATTATCGTACCAAAGACGAAAGAAATTCTTCAGTGATATAAAACACTATTTCTGGGAAGATCCACATCTGTTTAAAAGTTGTCCCGATGGAATAATACGCCGATGTGTATTTGGAGATGAAGCTAGTAAAATTTTAAACCATTGTCACACAGGACCAACAGGAGGGCATTATGGGCCTCAACTAACAGCAAGAAAAGTTTATGAAGCTGGATTCTATTGGCCTACAATTTACAAAGACGCACACCTTCTTTGCAAATCCTGTGATGCATGTCAAAGGGCCGGAAGAATAAGTCAACGCGATGAAATGCCACAAAATGTCATACAAGTATGTGAAGTATTTGACATTTGGGGTATTGACTTTATGGGTCCATTTCCAAAATCTCATAATAATCTATATATACTCGTAGCCATTGATTATGTATCTAAATGGGCGGAAGCACAAGCTCTCCCAACTAACGATGCACGAGTTGTAGTCAACTTTTTAAAACGTCTTTTTGCAAGGTTTGGAACACCGAAAGCTTTAATAAGTGATCGGGGTACTCATTTCTGTAATAATCAACTTGAGAAAGTTCTTAAAAGATATGGAGTAACTCATAAAATCTCCACCGCATATCATCCACAAACAAGTGGACAAGTTGAAAATACAAACCGAGCTTTAAAACGTATTCTAGAGAAAACCGTAGGATCAAATCCGAAGGAATGGTCCATTAAATTGGAGGATGCACTCTGGGCTTTTAGAACAGCCTACAAAACTCCAATTGGAACCACACCTTTTAGACTTGTTTATGGAAAAGCATGTCATCTTCCAGTAGAAATTGAACACAAAGCATTTTGGGCTTTGAAGACATGTAATCTTGATTTACATGAAGCCGGACGTCTACGATTAAGTCAACTAAATGAATTAGAAGAATTAAGACATGAAGCATACGAAAATTCGTTAATCTATAAAGAAAGAACGAAGAAATGGCATGATAAAAGAATCAGAAGTTCAAAAGAATTTAAAGAAGGAGACAGAGTTCTTCTTTTCAATTCACGATTCAAGCTATTTCCTGGAAAATTGAAATCAAGATGGTCTGGACCATTTATAGTCAAAAGAGTTTTCCCATACGGAACGATAGAATTAATAAATTCAAATGGGATTGAATTTAAAGTTAATGGTCACAGAGTTAAACATTACATACATGGTCCGATGAAAGTCGACAACGAAGTTAATCACAATTTCGACACCACAGCTAACTAAGTGTGGGGAGAATCAAGTCTTTAAAAGATAATATGTATTTCTGTTAGAGTTAGATTGTCTGTTTTCGTGTAGTTCTCGAAAATGGAACACGTATGGTCTTTCCCTAGCAGACCCTAAAGAACTAGTCTTCTCCCCCCATTCTGAATTTTTATTTTTTTAGGTTTTTACGAAATGAAGACTGCCTGTGAACTAAACCATGGTCTAATGCTACACGCTTTGATCACTAAACGTAATAATGACATACTACCGAGTGAATTAGTATCAGTAATCAGAGAAAGAATGGACGGAGTTAGAAAAGGATCCAGATGCGAAGATAATAAGTTACAATTTGGTAAAGGAAAATCAAAATCCGCAGCAAAAAGAAGAGCACGACACCTAGAAAAATGTCACAAATGCGGAAAATGGTCACATGGAGGTAAATGTTCAAATAATCAAACCTATTCAAATACCGAATTTGTTACTTTATGCAGAGACGGACCGTTCATATGTTTAGAAGAAAAGACAATGAATGCTCGAGGTTACGCCTATGCAGCCATGGAAGACCAATTAAACCGACTATCTTATGAATATAATAGATCATATAACTAAGAAATCTATTTCACAGGTATGTCTGTACAGTTTTTATTTTTATTTTTATTTTTAACCTTTTGATAATAAACGCTAATTTGTTCGCTAAAAAGTATTAAATTGGTATTAAATAAAATTAGGTTTGGCGACCGAAATTATTGATATTCTTCAAAAATTTATTACATCACTGCGAAATTTAACGTTTATTCTTAAGGTATAAATATCTTTAATCAATCAACCCAAAATATTTCAAAAATTCGTCATGAGTTAAATTAGGTCTTGGAACCGAAATTACTTTACCGAAAAGAGGGGCGCATATTTTTGATAATATTTGATTGATTAAAGTGGGATAAAAAGACAAAAAGATTTTTAATTTTATTTTTACTATG
This sequence comes from Rutidosis leptorrhynchoides, assembly GCF_046630445.1. NCBI lineage: Eukaryota > Viridiplantae > Streptophyta > Magnoliopsida > Asterales > Asteraceae > Rutidosis > Rutidosis leptorrhynchoides. The sequence continues at coordinate 343,400,164 of NC_092337.1, forward strand.
TTTTTAAAATTAATATTTAAACCTTAAATTAATATTGTAAACTTTATAAAAACAATATATTTAAAATTGTAAATATTTGAAAAATTAATATAAGTTTGGTATGAATTTATAAATTTTTAAATTAAGTTTGGTGTGAATTTTTAATTTTTAAAATATTAATTTTTAATTTTATGCATTTTAAATTTTGAGTTTGGTGTGAATTTTTAATTTTAATTTTGAATTTTATATTTAAGTTGTGTGAATTTAAAAACAAAAATTTACTTTATCTCATTAAGTTAAAAATATGATTTTAAAATTCGTCGTAAGTTGAAGACTAGGTCTTTGAACCGAAATTGCTTTACCCGAGGGAGGGACGAGAACTTTTATTATCATTATTTTTAATCTTGTTGATTTAAAGTATGCCAAAAACATTAAAAAACCCAAAAATCTTAGCTTTTAAAACAATCGCTACAAAAAGACAAATTTTAAAATTTTGTCGAGGGACGGACTAGGACATCAATCCGAAACGACCTCGTCCTAAATAACAAGGGAAACAAAATTTTAAAATTAATTTCTTAATTGTTTTATAAGTTAAAGATTATAAAAAAAAAAAAAAAAAAAAAAAAAAAAAAAAAAAAAAAAAAAAAAAAAAAAAAAAAAAATAACTCCGCGACTCGCGGAGTTTTCAGTTAAAACCTCCGCGACTCGCGGAGGGACCAAATTACAGAAAAAAAAATAAAACTAGCTGCTCGAACTGATCACTCACACACACACATAAACACCCGAAACAGCTGCGAAAAAACCCGAAAAAACCCACAAAAATCATCCCAAAAACTCAATTTTTCACCGTTAATCTTCAAATTTTTCACTACAATCATGTTGAGAAGGATGATATCTAGGAACTACTCAAGAAAACAGGTACAATTACACCCCAAATCACCTTTAAATCCGAATTTTAGTGTGTTCTTGAGCATATTTTCATAATTTGAATTTTGTTAATTTTTAGTGTAATTAGTGTTAAATTGTTAGTATATTATGCATGTATAACCTAGATTGATGCTTGTTAACATGATTTGAAGCCAAAAACTTCAAAATCTTTAGAATCTAGGGTTTGTGTTCTTGAGCAATTTGGGGCTTTTTGATATAAACAGGTTATGGCCGATTTTTGTCATGAATTGTTGCTAAATTGAGTAGTGTAACATGTCTAGGTAGTTAAATGATCCAAACTTTGAGCCTAAACATGAATTTGAGAATTAAAGTGGACTTTTTCAAGTCCAAAATTCATGAACTTGATTTTTGAAAGATAATGCCATTTGAGACTTGTTTATTTGCTAGTAATGATTATTTTGACATGTTATTTGAGTTGAATGCTTATGAACTTGGCGAAAATTTTCGTATATGCTTATTTGAAAAAGTGTAGAATTGATAAAAATGTGAAAATAAGCTTAAGTTTGATATAAATTGATAATGTCATTGTAATTATTTTGATTGATGATTTTGCTGACACTAATGCATATTTGGATGCACAAAATTTGTGTTTGATGTGTTTTGCAGACTGAAAGGGGTGAATCTTCATCCCAAGCCCGCCATGCTCCTGCTGAGAACTTGGAACAACAGGAGGTAGATAACTACTACAAGCAGGATGTACCTCATCCAGTCATGACCTTTTCAGATATGCACTTGGAACAGTTGCACCCGAACCTGCGATTTGACAGACTTTGGATAGATTATCCAAAATATCAACGGGGTTTGCATACTCTTCACTCTAAGGTTGTTGAGGTACCAAGGGTCATAGAATGGGGACCCTTGGAAGCTGTAGAATTGGCCGGGCCAATTAGGGAATTACTGGTACAGAGGTATGGTAATTCTTCTTTCAATGACTGGATATGTTTATTCACCATACGCAGACCTGTATATAAAGTATGGTGTGAAGAGTTGTTATGTAGTATAGAGTTGAATGATCGGGTAGCCAGTTTAACCGATCGTTCTTTTATTAGATTTTTGTTAGGCGGTTCGATGCGCCACATGTCTTTACTAGACATGGCTCAGGCTTTACGTATATATACGCCTGAGGAATTAGCGTCTGCCGATTGTAGAGGATTGATACTAAACGGTAGGAAAATAGATGAGAATTTTGATACACACGGTGTGTGGAGTCAAATGACAAGCCACCACCGTTTTAAAGGGGGAAACTACTCTTATTTGGATATAGATAGAGCCGAATTAAGAGTAATACATAGGTTTTTAGCTAACTCGATTACACAAAGGGGTAAAAACAAAGAAAAGGTAAATGAACAAGATTTGTTTTACCATATGTGTATTCGAGACCCACACAGCGCTGTAAGTATACCATATTGTGTGGGTTATTATTTATCAGCTATGGTTCGAGGGATGCGTCCACATAGCATAATAGGAGGTGGTATTTTTATTACTTTGATTGGTGAATATCTCGGTGTGGATATAAGTCGGGGGGGATTATTAGTAGAAGAGCCGGAACCCCGCGACACTATAGGTTTAAATGTGTACCATGGTGCGAAAGTGTTGAAGCGGCGAAACAACGCCGCAGTACGATACAATGGTAGACATCCACAGGTAGAGAGAAACCAGGAACAAGGTAATGTAGGAGGGGGGCAAGAAATGCATAGGTTTATAGCTTCTCAGGAATACGAAAATGCTAGACAGAGAGCATTTGAAGATTGGCAAGTTCATCAGAACCAGATCATAGCGCATTGCCAACATATAGGTAGAAACTATATTCCTACACCGAAACCCGTCTTCCCTCCTTGGTCGATAGAGATGCAGCCACCATATCCTACGTATGACCCTGCCGAAGCATTCTATAGCACTTATGGTTATGCGTGGAACCCCTATTGGTACCAATATCATCCTTAGTTTACTTATTTTTATTTTGTAATTTGTAATTATTGATATGTTTAATATTTTTTGTTAATATTGTAATCATTTTTATATTTATCTAACTTTTATTCTTAGATTTTAATAATTTTTGAATGTGGGGTAATATACCAAACTTCAAAAATATGTATATATGTTTGCAGTTTATCTTATGTACACAACAGGGTAAAACAACGCATTTTCAAAGACTGGCATTAAGTTCAGCAAAAGCAAGTAATTTTGACGACAATGATGCAAAATACATGTGAAATAACAACAAGACGGAATGAACAAATGACGTGCACCATTTATCATTCAGCAAACAAACGCCAATATATTTGGAAACTTTGGTAAAAATTTAATCATTTTCACACAAATCACCCTCAATAATTTAATTTTTTACTGATTTCTTGCAAATGAGGGCATTGCAAGATCTTAAGTGTGGGAAGGGGTTAAATTCTTTCGGATTTTAAAATTTTTATATTAAACACTTGGTTACCATTAAAAATACTAGTAAAGCAGTAGTTGTATTAGAATCTAGTGCTCTCTGATAAAAAAGAACAGCCCTAGTCTTATATACTGACTACCCAATTCTAGTAAAATTTTTCAAAATTTTCAATTAAATGAATTCAAAATCATGTTTATACATATTTATGAACGATAAAACTAGGTTTTAACACCGAAATTATTGTTACCTCGGAAAGGACATAAATTGAGAAACAAACTAAAATGTTAAAATTCATTTAAAATGGAATAGAGGACGATAAAAAGGAAAATAAAAGCCAAGCGTGGGAAAATTTACCAAGTTATTTTAAACATATGTCACATATATTTGTAACAAATAACTGAAAATACTTTTGCTTTGGACTAAACTAAACTGTTTTACCCAATGAAAGAAAAGAAGAGATGGATCTACACGATGAATCAATTCCATCATTAAAAGGAAGTAAAGTCTTCCGAAAAAGACACGCGCTTCTTGATTTAGGTCATGAAGTTGTCGTCCAGACCAGCTGTAGGTTGACGAAAAATCTAGAAAAGTCATCACTAAAATCAGCAGGAAATCCACGGACCTCAGCATTAAACAGGGTCGCCAAGTGGTCAGATTTATCCTAACCATGAGAAGGATTTATCAAGTACAATGGGGGGGCACCATGCAAATTAGCTGGATAAGACTAATGAATCAGATCCCCAGAAAGGATAATCTCCTTAAAAATCAAAAATCAGCTTTTAAGCCTGATATTACTCAATCCTTGAGATTGACCTTAAAGATTGAGAATTACAAACTCATGGAATTCAATGATATCTAAACTCGAGCTTGAACGAGAAAATATTTTGATCAAAAATTATAAACCGATTTGTTTTCTGAAAACCCTATTTTCAATGCGTTCATTACCATTGAACGTAAAATCCTAGGAATTCACCTGGAATTCATGAGGTCACCTGAACTAAATCGGGTGTCAACCGTAAGAACGGTGGTTGCATAACATGGTCAAAGACAGGACTTTGTGCCAGACCGACAAATTATAAGGGTGAGCTTTTACTATTGCTCCTACCAAGGATAGTAATTGCGTCCGACACGTTATAGACCATAATCAAAAGCATGTCACGGGACATTGCCTTAACAGTTGCTTGTTCAACGCTTTCCTTTACAACCGGACGGTAGTTTGCCGAAAGGTAATATACGGGACAAGTAAACTGGACGTGTTGCTTTCCAAATACAAGGTTAGCAAGTGGGTGACACAAAACCGCAAGTTTTGAGCTAAAATTTTCAAATCTGAAACCCACCAAACCCACAAAAATATTTTGCAAACACCGGTAAAGGGTTATTCCGGAAGACTTATCTAGGGTAAAAACTAGATTTAATTTTCAAAAGATCAAATGTTTTCATAAAGATCCAATTTCCTTAATGGATCTAAATTTTTATAAGTCATGTGGGACTGTAAACCATATCGTTACTACCATTGTTTATACCGCCGTATAGAAATCACTGATGTACAAAGTGTGAAGAATAAAGAAGTGATTCTAGTATTTCAAGACAATATTGCTTGAGGACAAGCAACGCTCAAGTGTGGGAATATTTGATAATGCTAAAAACGAACATATATTTCATAGCATTATTCCTCAAGAAAGACAAGCTTTTAGTTGCAATTGTTCTATTTACAAGTGATATTCGTTTAAATAATAAAAGGTGAAGACAAAAGACAGATTCGACGATTTGAAGACGCAAACGACCAAAAAGCTCAAAAGTACAAAAGACAATCAAAAAGGTTCCAATTATTGATAAGAAACGTCTCGAAATCACAAGAGTACAAGATTCAAAACGCAAAGTACAAGATATTAAATTATACGCGAGGACGTTCGAAAATCCGGAACCGGGACTAGAGTCAACTCTTAACGCTCGACGCAACGGACTAAAAATTACAAGTTAACTATATATATAAATATAATATAATATATAATTAATTATATTAATTATATATATATTATATATATATATTTAAAACTGTCGGCAGCCAGAAACTCCAAGGGAGTAAAATGAAAATACCTCTCCGCGACTCGCGGAGTTTGAAGGGCTTTTTGCCGCGAGTCGCGGAGCCCCAAAAATCAAATCTGGCTATAAAATCAACCCGAATTCTGATCAAAAATATACAATATTTTCATCTCTCTCTCAATATATACGAGTAATATATATTTATAATTTATATTTTAATTTTAATTATAATTCTAATAATAAGGGTATGTTAGCGAATGTTGTAAGGGTGTAAGTCGAAATTCTGTCCGTGTAACGCTACGCTATTTTTAATCATTGTAAGTTATGTTCAACCTTTTTATATTAATGTCTCGTAGCTAAGTTATTATTATGCTTATTTAAAACGAGGTAATCATGATGTTGGGCTAATTACTAAAATTGGGTAATTGGGCTTTGTACCATAATTGGGGTTTGGACAAAAGAACGACACTTGTGGAAACTAGACTATGGGCTATTAATGGGCTTTATATTTGTTTAACTAAATGAAAGTTTGTTAATGTTAATATAAAGATTTACAATTGGGCGTCCCTATAAATTACCATATACACTCGATCGGACACGATGGGCGGGGTATTTATATGTACGAATAATCGTTCATTTAACCGGACACGGGAATGGATTAATAGCCACTAGAATAATTGAAACAGGGGTGAAATTACATTCAAGGGTAATTGGTGTAATTGTTAACAAAGTAGTAAAACCTTGGTTTACACGCAGTCGATAACCTGGTGTATTCATTAAACAAAGTATTAAAACCTTGTTACAATTCGAATCCCCAATTAGTTGGAATATTTATCTTCGGGTATAATAATAATTTGACAAGGACACTTGCAATTTATATTTATGACTGATGGACTGTTATGGACAAAAACCAGACGGACATATTGAATAATCCAGGACAAAGGACAATTAACCCATGGGCATAAAACTAAAACCAACACGTCAAACATCATGATTACGGAAGTTTAAATAAGCATAATTCTTTTATTTCATATTTTATTTCCTTTATTTTATATTTAATTGCACTTCTAATTATCGCATTTTATTTATTGTTATTTCATTTTATCGCACTTTTAATTATCGTACTTTTTAATTATCGTAATTTAATTTTATCGCATTTTTATTATTCGCAATTTCATTATCGTTATTTACTTTACGCTTTAATTTAAAGTCTTGTATTTATTTTATATTTTACATTAGGTTTTAACTGCGACTAAAGTTTTAAAATCGACAAACCGGTCATTAAACGGTAAAAACCCCTCTTTATAATAATAATATTACTTATATATATATTTATATTTTTAATAAAAGTAAACTAATATAGCGTTGAGTTTTGTTTAAAGATTTCCCTGTGGAACGAACCGGACTTACTAAAAACTACACTACTGTACGATTAGGTACACTGCCTATAAGTGTTGTAGCAAGGTTTAAGTATATCCATTCTATAAATAAATAAATATCTTGTGTAAAATTGTATCGTATTTAATAGTATTTCCTGCTAAAATTTAATAGTATTTTATACCCCTCTGCTTTGACATCAACTACATACGTCCTAGATGCTACACCTTGTACCATACCTGAAGCCTCCCTTATGTACTACCATGTTTCAGAATAGCGAAGGAAAGAATCAAGGCACAATATTCGGTGAATATCTGAACCCAATATGTGTCTCAGGTCAGAGGATATAATGATATTCTCCTTTACTCAAGATTACAAGTGATCAACCACAAAGGTTCCATATAGTAATCTTGAGAGCGGGTCTTCCAATATTTGTATCCCACAAATATCTATGAACCTTGGTTGCAACCTTGCCCCACATTCATCATTTGAATGTTAACCAATCCAAGTTCATAATAGTCTAGACCTCACACTTGTTCCCACAAATGTGATCAACTACGGAATTTAGAATAATAATTTATTCATGGATAAAATATGCTAAATTGGAACATGACTCATAATTGAATTAATACCATAATTATATTAATGAGTTTGAATTAATTCGTTCCGTTACAATACATAAAGTAGATCAATTCCAATCACTAGAATATCGAAGCCCTAATGCACAAACATGTCCCTCATGTTTTGGCCCATGTAAGAGCTTCGTGAGTGGATCCGCAACATTTTGATCTGTGTGAACTTTGTGAATACATATCTTTCCTTTTTCAACCTCATCCCTAATGTAGTTGAATCTCCGCTCAATGTGACGAGTCTTTTGATGAGCACGAGGTTCCTTGATTTGAGCAATCGCACCCTCGTTGTCACAAAAGATCTCAAGAGGGTCCTGAATGGAAGGGACCACTCCTAAGTCGTCGATGAATTTCTTCATCCATGCAGCCTCCTGAGCTGCCAATGAGGCGGCAATGTACTCCGACTCTGTAGTGGATAACGCAACAACTTCCTGTTTCGCACTCTTCCAAGAGACCGCACCACCATTTAACTTGAAGACATAACCGGATTGTGATCGAGAGTCATCTCGATCAGTTTGGAAACTCGCGTCCACGTAACCTTTTACGGCGAGTTCCTCCTCACCAGACCCATATATTAGAAACATATCCTTAGTCCTTCTAAGGTATTTCAATATACATTTAACCGCAGTCCAATGACTATTTCCTGGGTTATTCTGGTATCTACTTGTCAAGCTAAGAGCGCATGACACATCCGGTCTAGTACATATCATTGCATACATGATAGACCCAATAGCAGATGCGTATGGGACTTTCTTCATTTTCTCTTGTTCATCTTTCGTGGTAGGACACTGAGATGAACTGAGAACAGTTCCCTTTTGAATAGGTACCAAACCTTTCTTAGAGTTTTCCATCTTGAACCTTTTCAAGACTTTATCAATGTATGTACTTTGACTTAAACCTATCAATCTCTTGGATCTATTTCTATAGATTCCAATCCCCAATATGTATTGTGCTTCTCCAAGATCCTTAATGGAGAAGCAACCTTTTAACCAAGTTTTGGCCTCTTGCATTGTGGTTATATCATTCCCAAATAATAATATATCATCCACATATAGCACAAGGAACATCATGGAGCTCCCACTAGCCTTCTTGTATACACAAGCTTCATCACCATTTTTAATGAAGCCAAATTTCTTTGCCTCTTCATTAAAACGATGATTCCACATTCTCGATGCTTGCTTCAATCCGTAGATTGATTTCTTTAACTTGCATACCTTTTTAGGATTTTTCGGATCGACAAAACCTTCGGGCTGTACCATATAGACATCTTCCTCAAGATATCCATTTAGGAAAGCGGTTTTGACATCCATTTGCCAAATTTCGTAATCATAATGAGCAGCGATGGCAAACAATATCCTAATAGACTTTAGCATTGCCACTGGCGAGAAAGTTTCATCATAATCAACCCCTTGAGTTTGAGTGAAACCTTTTGCTACAAGTCTAGCTTTGTATGTATCCAAGTTTCCATGTATGTCGGTTTTCATTTTGAAAAGCCATTTGCAATCAACTAGCTTGGAGCTAGGAGGTTGCACAACAAGTTCCCAAACTTGGTTTTCATACATGGATTGCATCTCGGCGTTCATGGCTTCCTGCCATTTATCTTTATCAATTCTTGATAAAGCATCTTTGTAGTTTGTCGGTTCATCCAAATCAACCGTATAGCAACCTTCCACGAGAAACCCATATCTCTCGGGAGGATTACTAATCCTACTAGATCTTCGAACGTCTTGTGTACCTTGATCATCCACTTGATCATTTTCAACATCCTCATGTTGAGTACTAGTGCCAACCAATTGTGTATCATCGGCTTGATCTTGTACCTCTACATGATCTATCTTCCTTTCACCATCACCTTCCATAAGGAACTTGGTTTCAAGGAATTCCGCTTTCCGAGCAACAAATACGGTTTGCTCGGATGGATCATAGAAGTAATATCCCATGTCATCTTTGGGATATCCTATGAAGATACACTTTGTGGATCGAGCATGTAGCTTATTTGCTACATAACGCTTAGGATAAGCTTCACATCCCCATACTTTCAAGTATGAAAGAGAAGGAGGTTTTCCAAACCACATCTCATGAGGAGTTCGTTCCACCTTCTTGGTTGGGGCCATATTTAAAATACGAGCCGCGGAGCTTAGACAATAACCCCAAAATGATAGAGGCAACGAGCTTCTTGCCATCATAGATCGAACCATATCCATTAGGGTTCGGTTCCTCCTTTCGGAAACTCCATTAAGTTGGGGTGTTCCGGGTGGAGTAAGTTGTGAGATGATCCCACAACTCCTAAGATGATCTTGGAAGGCATCGCTTAGGTATTCACCTCCTCTATCGGTACGAAGTACCTTGATTGTCCTATTGAGTTGATTTTGTACTTCGTTTTGATATTCTTTGAATGCTTCAAACGTTTCGTCCTTGTGTCTTAGTAAGTAGACATATCCGAAACGACTAAAGTCATCAATGAAAGTAACAAAGTATCTTTCACCTTTCCTAGTCATGGGTTTAAAGGGTCCACATACATCCGAATGTATTAATCCCAATAAATCTTTAGCCCTTTCATAGGTCCCTTTGAAAGGTGTTTTAGTCATCTTGCCTTGTAAACAAGATTCACATACTTCAAACGAATCCATTTCATTTGATTTCAAAAGTCCATTCTTTTGAAGTGTATGTATTCGGTTCTTGTTTATGTGACCAAGGCGACAATGCCATAAGTAGGAATCGCTCAAATCCCTTTTGAGTTTCTTGGTGCTTGTATGGTACATTGAGCTACTAGATGATGTGTCATCATGAACCAATTCATAAATTCCATTTGAAGGCGAAGCCTTGAAATAGAATACATTATCTTTAGAAACATGAATATCATCATCAATAAAATTAACAACGTGACCACATTGTTTTAAGCGAGAAATAGAAATAATGTTTCTACACAAATCCGGAGCATACAAAACATTTTCTAAAATAAGTTCCAATCCGCTTGGAAGCTTCAAAATAAAATCTCCTTGAGCTTTAACATGCACTTTTGCACCATTGCCCATATAGAGACTTGATGTTCCCGCCTTATGATCACTTCTTTTGAACCCCTGCAAAGAATTGCAAATATGAGTTCCACATCCCGTGTCTAATACCCATGTATTAGAAGAAGTAATACTAAGCTCTATATATACCATATATATATTACCTGAGGTTTGCCCTGCATCCCTCTTGTCCTTCAACTCTTTAAGATAGACCGGACAGTTTCGTTTCCAATGACCCATCTCACCGCAACCGAAACATGGGTCTTCCTTGGGGTTTGCCTTCTCGGCTACCTTTTGCTTCTTAGCCTTGTTGATGGTTGGGGTAACCATCTTCCCCTTCCCTTTGCCTTGATGGGCGGGTCCTTTTCTCTTAGCCACTTTTGGCTTAGAGGTGTTACCTTTAGACCCACTTTGATCGATTGCTAACACGGGTAAAGCCCTTTTACCCATGCTTGTTTCCGCCGTCCTAAGCATACCATGAAGCTCACCTATACTCTTATCCATCCCATTCATGTTGTAATTAATTACAAATTGATCAAACCTCTTTGATAGGGAGTTAAGGATAAGATCGGTGGCTAACTCATTAGATATGTTAAGGTTAAGACGGTTAGCACGATCGATAAGGCTTTTCATCTTAAGTACATAAGATGAAACCGATTGGGTATCGTCCATACGATAAGCATGAAGTGCCCGAACCGTTTCGAAACGCTCAACACGTGCTTGTTGGAGAAACATCTCCTTCAATTGTGTTATCATGTCGTATGCGCTATGATGCTCGAAATCCTTTTGGAGTTCGGGTATCATAGTCCCAAGCATTAAGCATGAGACTTGAAGGGAGTCGTGGCAATACTTATCGTAAGCGGCCATTGCCTCCACATCATTCTCATCCGGTTGATCGGGAATGGGGTCCTCAAGCACATACATTTTATCCTCTTGTTTGAGGACAATCCGAAGATTGCGGAACCAATCCATAAAATTTGTATGGTTGAGTTTGTCTTTCTCGAGGAGAGACCGTAACGATAGGTTGTTAAAGTTAAGTGGTGCGTTGTTCATGTTGTTGTTGTTATTAGTGGCCATCTACAAAATTCAACAAAGTTCATTTAAGTATTGATTTCAAATTTAATAAACAATACCCTTTTAATTTGTTTTATTAAATATTAGAATCCAACGGTAAATCAAATTTCGGTTAGGTGACCTTTATCCCGTTATTTGATTTTGCTAGGTAGTCATAATGACAATTGCAATCCTTTTGCAACTTCTAATTTATGGGATCATGCAATCCTTTTGCATGGCATATTAATCCCATCAACGCCTATTTGTTCCTCATCCTTCGGTGACCCTAAGTTCATGATTCCCAAATCAAGTTGTCCTACTTGTGTAGACATGTAGACTTAACATACAAGTGGTTAGGTGACCTTTATCCCACATGTATGTGAAGTGTACCTTATTCATATTAGTTCACTCATGACGGTTAGGTGACCTTTATCCCATCAAGAGATTCCTAATATGTCTAAGTGTTTCCACAAAAGGATGGCGTTAAACTTGTTTACCTTGTTTTATTAAAGGGATTTTAGGTTTTCTACATTCTAGTTTAGAAAACAAAGAGCTATACACCAACATGCATTTGGTGTGTAGTATGTTTATGAAAAACCCATTTTCATGTACCTTTTAGTAACCAATTACTAGTTTTAACCATTCCATTGCTTTTAAATAAACCATTTTATCTAAGTCTAATAACCAATTATTAGTGTCATTTTGTTATGTTTTATTATAACCATTTTATAATGTATTATGCAAGTGTTATCTAGTGATGATCTTGTAGCAACCAAACATACAAACATTCACAAACATGCATAACAAAGTGTTCACAATCAAGAGCCATTTTGGTAGACATTTGTTTAGCCAATAAACAAATGTCACCTAAGGGGTTAAACCAAAATAAGAGATTTTTACCAAAATCTCCCACTTAATCTTGTAATCCTCAAATGCTTCATCTTGTAACTTTCTTCATGATCTTCATTTTCTCTTTACAAAATTATATCCTAATACAATCTTTCTAGAAAATGAAATAACAACCTATTCTATTTTACAAACCAAATAGAACAAATTACATGAATATTACAAGATTACATACAACTTATTACAAACCAAAATAACAAAATTATTACAAATCATATGAATGAATATCACAACCAATTCAACCAAACATTCAAACATATGGTCTAGGCTTGATTGTGAACAATAACATAACAACAAACTTGGCCAAACTTGAAGTCCCAAAACCCACTTTTGGGTCCAATAATTCGGCCAAGACCATAAACCCCACCAAAACTCAAGATTTTTACATTCTACATTCATGCATGTTAGTAGATTGTAAAACAAATGAGTTTTCTAGCCAAAAACAAGAAGCATATTAACAAGACTTTGGCTCTAGATACCATTGATTTTAACATCATATTTCTTAGTAGCATATTTGTTACATAACACTTAACCTCTCGTTTTATTAAAGTTCATACTATCGTATTTATATATATAATTTATATGTTTAAGTTTGTTTATACCTTCGGTTTAAATAGAATATGAAAGACGAGTAATGTTTGAAAGTGAAGCCCGACATCAGCAGCAGGTCGACGAGCAACGGCAGTCAACACGAGTAAGTTTTGATTTGGGCTAACAAATGGACCATCGTACACTGTTGGGCTGTTATAAAATGCATCCGGCCCAAGATCGGTAGCTGTGGCCAACATTCAGTCCATCAAAAGTCCAATTGATTAAGAAACCCAAGTGACAAGCCCAACAGTCCAATTAACTAACCTAATTTATTTAAGTTTTAAATCTGTGTTTTATATGATAGGAATATTCGCAGGAGTGGGGTTTTTGGTTTGAATATAAAACAGATGTAAACGGCAGGTGTTATCTGGTTTTGATTTATGGCTTGATCGAAACAGGAACAGAATAACAGCATTAGCGGATCACAACCAGTAGCAATTCGATGGTTCTCTGGATGGTTGGCTTCAGTGGTTAGTCGTAAACATAATAGCAACAACAGAACAGTTGCAACATATCAGCAGTAGTAGCAGTTACAGGGATAAGTCTGAAATAAAATTCAAGTGTTTGGATTTTATTTAAGCTATCGAAATGTATCAGGGAAGCAGCAAAGTAGCAGTCCAAGCATAACAAGAAAAAATACAGTTTTGATTTACAAACAAAAAAATATCAATAATAACAGAAACAGCAAAATCATCATATGTGAATGAATTTTTAAATCAAACTGCAACAAATAATAAAAAAATATATTCGACGGTTTAAAAAAAATCACCTGCTATGAACAACACAAATTCAAAATTTGATATTGCGTTTTAATCACATACAGGACTTGATTTCTTCCTCAAAGTTGTTGTAAATCCATCATTGAAGACTCGTTAACCACCAATTGTAATTGAAACGCACAGATTCCATCGAAATCAAAACGTTGACTTTTCTTAAACTTTGTTCTTTGACTTGAACATTCGTAATCAACAGAAGGAATTAGATTGAAAATTTGTAGATAGTTCAGCTATAAGATTCCTAACACATTTGAATCTTTAGATTTTGGTAATTGATTTGGATTTGGGTTATTTACCGAAACCGTTCGTAAAGGGGAGGAGCCGAACTCATTCTATCATATTTAGGTTTTTGATGTTCAATAACAGCAACAATAGCAATATATAGATGAAATCGATGATGGGAATTGAATAATTGAGTGTAGCAGACAGGATCGATTAGGGGTCACGAGTATACAGAGGAAGAAGAAAAAGAAATAACGTACAGAGGGATGTTTAAACTCATTTGATTTACGGTTAAATCTAGAGTACATAATCTCTAAAACATTAGAGATTACATAATCATCATGTCGAACGGAGATAAATGATGTAGATCGATTCGTAGAACGATGATTATGATTGAGGTACATAATGAGATGTTGAGGCGTGTGATGTTGAAACTTGGGTTGTTGGTGGTACTGGTATTGATGTTGGTGGTACTGTTGGTGTCGGTGATGTTGCTGAAGCTGGTACGTTTTGCACCATATATTCCAAATTGATTACTCGAGCGCGAAGTTCGTTGACTTATTCTATTATTCCGGGATGATTGTCGGTCGGAACAAGCGGATGAATAAGGTTTAGAATTTTAGATAGAATATAATCGTGGCGAGATATTCAGGAAATGAGGCTGAAAATGGTATTACGGACAGGTTCGCCGGTAAGTGTTTCAGGTTCTTCGCCAAAAGGACAATATGGTGGATGAAAGGGATCGCCTTCTTCTTGTCTCCAATGATTAAGTAGACTACAAACCCATCAGATGAATTGGGGATGGCTGATTGGTTCTGGTGACGCTGCTTCCAGAGCTTAACTGAACATCCATGTCGGAATAGCTGTCGGAATAACTATCGGAATCTGAGGGACTCGAACTGGTTGAGGGATTCATCTCGTACGATCAGATGAAGGATTTTTGATAAGAAATAGATTATAGGATGTAGATTAGTACCCTGCAATACATAATTTACATATGCATATATAATACTAAAATCCCATAAGTTACGGAGGAATCTACGAAAGCTGTCAAGCAAAGTCTACAGTAACAGATACGCTAAGATATGAATTATCAGATACGCTAAGACATGAATTTTGTCTATACACTATTCATGCAGTCAATGCAGTAAAACGTGTCTAGACTAAGAATGATAAGCAGGTAATTTTCGACAAGAAATGATAAGCAAAACTTTTGACATGCAAACACGGTCGAAGTCCAGACTCACTAATGCATCTAAACAACTATCAGTTAGATACACTAATGCAAGACATGGTTCGCTAAGACCACCGCTCTGATACCACCTATAGTGACCCGTCCTAATCCATCTGGATGAATACATTACATTTGATTACATCGCGAGGTACTTGACCTCTATATGATACATTTTACAAACATTGCATTCGTTTTTAAAAGACAAACTTTCTTCACATCGAAAGTTGACGGCATGCATACCATTTCATAATATATCCAACTATAATTGACTTAATAATAATCTTGATGAACTCAACGACTCGAATGCAATGTCTTTTGAAATATGTCATGAATGACTCCAAGTAATATCTCTAAAATGAGCAAATGCACAGCGGAAGATTTCTTTCATACCTGAGAATAATCATGCTTTAAATTGTCAACCAAAAGGTTGGTGAGTTCATTAGTTTATCATAAAAAATCATTTCTAATAATATAATAGACCACAAGATTTCATTTCCATTTCTCATAAATATACGTCCCATACATAGAGACAAAAATCATTCATATGGATTGAACACCTGGTAATCGACCTTAACAAGATGCATATAGAATATCCCCATCATTCCGGGACTCCCTTCGGACATGATAAATTCAAAGTACTAAAGCAGTTCAAATTCTCTGACTGGGGCTTGTTAGTGCCCATAGATCTATCTTTAGGATTTGCGTCAATTAGGGTGTCTGTTCCCTAATTCTTAGATTACCAGACTAAAAGGGGCATATTCGATTTCGATCATTCAACCATATAATGTAGTTTCAATTACTTGTGTCTATTTTGTAAAATAGTTATAAAAGCAGCGCATGTATTCTCAGTCCCAAAAATATATATTGCAAAAGTATTTAAAAAGGGAGCAAATGAAACTCACTATACGATATTTTGTAGTAAAAATATGCATACGACGATACTGAACAATGCAGGGTTGGCCTCGGATTCACGAACCTATATCAGTTATATATACTAATACATATAATAACAATTAAACAAGTTTTTATATATTAAATATATAATATATTATCTTTTTAAATTATCAATATATTCGTTATTTCAAATGTTATATATATATATATATATATATATATATATATATATATATATATATATATATATATGTTAGATTGATATTTAACTTATATATATTTGTTATCAATATTTGAAGTAATTAAATAATATATATTATTAATGTAAATTTAAAAGGTAAATCGTTAATGTTAATATGTTAAATTTTTGTTAAAATAATTTCAATAGTATAATAATAATTATAAAGATAATGATAATAGTATCAGTATTAATATTAGTAATTTCAATAAAGATTATAGTGATAATATTAATAATAATTTTTGATAAAAATAATAATTTTAGTAATAATGATAATTTTAATAATAATGATAAATATAATAATAATTTTAATGAAAATGATAATAATTACTATAAAAATAGTAGTTTTACTAATGTTAATAATAATACTAATTTTGATATTGATAATACTAATAACGATACTAATAATAATAATAATGGTAAAAATAATGATAATAATTATAATAATAATTTTACTAATAATATTACCAATACTAATACTAATAATAATAATAATAATAATAATAATAATAATAATAATAATAATAATAATAATAATAATAATAATAATAATAATAATTGAATTTATACTATTATCATTATCATTATCTCCATCATTCATGTACGCGTTTCATTATTATCATTCGAGCATCATACCATAACTATAATCTTAATCATACCCATAATCATATACTATTTAATTATCCCGTTCATTACTTTATGTTTTAAGATCCAAATAATATTTATTTTAACATCATATTTCTTAGTAGCATATTTGTTACATAACACTTAACCTCTCATTTTATTAAAGTTCATACTATCATATTTATATATATAATTTATATGTTTGAGTTTGTTTATACCTTCGGGTTAAATCGAATATGAAAGACGAGTAATGTTTGAAAGTGAAGCCCGACATCAGCAGCAGGTCGACGAGCAACGGCAGTCAACACGAGTAGGTTTTGATTTGGGCTAACAAATGGACCATCGTACACTGTTGGGCTGTTATAAAATGCATCCGGACCAAGATCGGTAGCTGTAGCCAACATTCAGTCCATCAAAAGTCCAATTGATTAAGAAACCCAAGTGACAAGCCCAACAGTCCAATTAACTAACCTAATTTATTTAAGTTTTAAGTCTGTGTTTTATATGATAGGAATATTCGCAGGAGTGGGGTTTTTGGTTTGAATATAAAACAGATGTAAACGGCAGGTGTTAACTGGTTTTGATTTATGGATTGATCGAAATAGGAACAGAATAACAGCATTACCAGATCACTACCAGTAGCAATTCGATGGTTCTATGGATGGTTGGCTTCAGTGGTTAGTCGTAAACATAATAGCAACAACAGAACAGTTGCAACATATCGGCAGTAGTAGCAGTTACAGGGATAAATCTGAAATAAAATTCAAGTGTTTGGATTTTATTTAAGCTATCGAAATGTATCAGGGAAGCAGCAAAGTAGCAGTCCAAGCATAACAAGAAAAAATACAGTTTTGATTTACAAACAAAAAAAATATCAATAATAACAGAAACAGCAAAATCATCATATGTGAATGAATTTTTAAATCCAACTGCAACAAATAATAAAAAAATATATTCGACGGTTTAAAAAAAATCACCTGCTATGAACAACACAAATTCAAAATTTGATATTGCGTTTTAATCACATACAGGACTTGATTTCTTCCTCAAAGTTGTTGTAAATCCATCATTGAAGACTCGTTAACCACCAATTGTAATTGAAACGCACAAATTCCATCGAAATCAAAACGTTGACTTTTCTTAAACTTTGGTCTTTGACTCGAACATTCGTAATCAACAGAAGGAATTAGGAATTGAAAATTTGCAGATAGTTCAGCTATAAGATTCCTAACACATTTGAATCTTTAGATTTTGGTAATTGATTTGGATTTGGGTTATTTACAGAAACCGTTCGTAAAGGGGAGGAGCCGAACTCATTCTATCATATTTAGGTTTTTGATGTTCAATAACAGCAACAATAGCAATATATAGATGAAATCGATTATGAGAATTGAATAATTGAGTGTAGCAGACAGAAGGGATCGATTAGGGGTCACGAGTATACAGAGGAAGAAGAAAAAGAAATAAAGTGGAGAGGGATGTTTAACAGACTTCACGTATATATCTATATCTAATCTATTATATTTAATTTTACTAATTATCATATATACTAATAGCCATAAAAAATTTGGTAGTTTTACATGTAGATGGATGCCGTTTTTGCCAAGGAAGAAATATGTCAAATGAACATCATTTAAGGGGTCAATATTGTAATTTTTTAAGGATATATACTACTATGTAGGATAACTTCAGGGATCAAATATATAACTTTTAAATTTAATTTAATAATCAATAAATAAAACTTACCCAATTTTTTAACGGGATTTATCTTTTTTTCTCGTCACGAGCTAAGTTTTTCCGTCCTCACCATTCAACTCTAAATAATTCTACGAATAAAACGCAACTAATTATATTCGAAACAAAGTTGTTTTAAGCAGAAAAACATTTTCAATAAATTATATATATATATATATATATATATATATATATATATATATATAAATAATAAACAAACTCAACTAATTATATCAAGCAGATGTCTAGAGCACATTATAAGTTTATGCATTTGTAACGGAAAATACATGGGTTCGAGTCTCATGCACCTTTTTTATATAGATATTTTTTACATAAATATCGTCTGATACTACAAAAAGGTACCAAACAATATAGATTCAAATGCAACCGCCGGAACGCGCGGTCCGAACTCTTTCTAGTTTTATAAATATATTGATAATAATACTATTAATTATAATTATAATCATAATAATAATTAATAATAATAATATTAATAACAATAATAATAAATGATATTATAATAATGATAACAATAATTATAATATTTTTTTTATAATTTAAGTATTAATGATATTTCTAAAAATATTAATAATAATATTAGTAATAATAATATTAATGTAAATAATAGTTTATAATAATGATGATAATATTAATATAACAATTTAATATTAACACAAAATTATTTACATAAAAAATGAAATATTATATACTCCTACATATAATATTTATGAATTATTACAGTATTATGTATAGAATTTATATTTATATACATATTTTACATATTAACCTAAATATTCGATACCAACCTCGTTAAAAAAATAATGTATTCAAACTGATTAGTTAGATATAATTTAAAATATTATATATATAACAAATTTTTATTGTTTATCATAAATTATTTTATGTCATTAATTTTTACAACTATAAAATTTTATTAATATAATTCAATTTATCATATGCATACACATTTATATATACCTATCTATATACAATTAATTGTTAGTGAATCGTCGGGAATAGTCACAGGTTAAATGATTCCATATAAATAGTTCAAGATTTTTGAGACTCAACATTAAAGACTTTGCTTATCTTGTCGAAATCATATAAAGATTAAATTTAAATTTGCTCGAAAATTTCCGGGTCGTCACAGTGGAGGTATGGCTTATCTAGCCCACATGGTTGATACTCGAGATGAGCCACCTTCCATTAAATCTATTCCCATTGTTAATGAATTTGAAGATGTTTTTTCGAATCGCCGGTGAGACAAGTGGAGTTTCGCATCGAGTTGGTTCCGGGGGCGAATCCCATTGCCAAAACTCCCTAACGTTTGGCACCAAACAATATGCATGAATTGTTGAGCCAAACCCAAGAGTTGTTAGAAAAGGGTTTTATTCGACCGAGTAGCTCTCCATGGGGTGCTCCGGTCTTGTTCGTAAAAAAGAAAGATGGTAGTATGCATATATGCATTGATTACCGTGAGCTTAATAAGGTGACGATCAAGAATCGTTATCTGTTGCCTAGGATTTACGATTTTTTTGACCAACTTTAAGGTATGTGTTATTTCTCTAAGATCGACTTGCTATCCGATTATCATCAAATGCGGATTCGTGAGGAAGATGTTGAGAAGACGGCATTCGCGATATGGTCATTTTGAGTTCATTGTGATGCCTTTTGGTCTTACGAATGCGCCTGCGGTATTCATGGACCTTATGAACCGAGTGTGCCAACCTATGTTGGAAAAGTCGGTAATTGTGTTCATTGACAACATACTCATCTATTCAAAGGTTATGAAGGAACATGAATATCATTTGCGTGAGTTCTTGAAGACATTTCGTAAGGAGATGTTGTATACGAAATTCTCTAAGTGTGAATTTTGGTTAAGGGAAGTACAATTCCTTGGCCATATTGTGAATCACGAGGAGATTAAAGTGGATCCGGGGAAGATTGAGGCAGTTAAGAGTTGGGAACGACCGACTACACCTACGGAAGTCTGAAGTTTTCTCGGATTGGCCGGTTATCATCGTCGATTTACTCAAGATTTTTCCAAGATTGCTTCATCCTTAACGAAGCTAACTCGAAAGAATGTGAAGTTTGAATGGGGTGATGTGCAAGAAAATGTTTTTCAACTATTAAAGAGAAAATTGTGTCAAGCTCCGGTGTTAGTGTTACCGGAAGGGGTGGAAGACATTGTGAATTATTGTGATGCCTCGATTAGTGGCTCGATTCTGTTCTTATGCAAAGGGGTAAAGTGATCGCTTATGCCTCGAGACAACTAAAAGAGCACGAAAAGAACTACCCGACTTATGATCTTGAGTTGGCGGCGGTGGTTCATGTGTTGAAAATTTGGCGCCATTATCTTTATGGTGTTAAGTGTACGATTTATTCGATTCACAAGAATTTAAAGTACTTCTTTGATCAATACGATTTAAACAACTGTCAGCGATGATGGTTAGATTTGTTGAAGGACTATGACCTAGAGATACTTTACCACCCAGGTAAAGCTAATGTGGTCGCGGATGCATTAAGTCGGAAGAACTAAGTTCCGAGTTTGCAAGTAAAATAGTTACGAACGATTCTTTCAAATGATTTTCCTGAGAAACTCGGTGAGGTTCAAATTGAGACGATTGTTAACCATAAGCGTAAAGAGCAAATCCAAGGACAAATGGAGTCGATCGTCCGAAGCACGCATGGGTTGTTGTGTTTTCAAGGTCGAGTGTGGGTGCCAAAATTGGATGGTCACTGTACGGTACTACTCGATGAGGCGCACAAATTGAAGTATTCTATTCATCCCGGTGCTACCAAGATATATCTTGACTTGAAGAAAGAGTATTGGAGGCCCCGTATGAAGCGTGATGTGGTTAAGTATGTTGAGCAATGTGTTACTTGCTTGCAAGTTAAGGGCGAGCATCAAAAGCCTTATGGTATGGTGCAACCGTGTAAGATCATGAATTTTGTGCATAAGAAAATATTCCTGAAACTGTCAGTATATGTGTGCATCAGAAAGCACCACAAAAGGTCTACCTAACACTTATGCATTTTCAGAATTTACATCAGAATCAGGATTTGTCAGAATCAGTCCCTGAACTTCAGAAACTGCTCAGACCGTTGTGCGCGCCGCGCACACTGCCAGCGATAGTTTTCTGCCTTTTTCTATTTTGAGATAAATGAGGGGCTTTTTGGTCTTTTCACTTAAGAATGGATCTGTGGCCATATTAGCAGTTTTAGATCCAATTTTGGATCACTTTCACATCCACAAACACTCTCATCAATCTTAGAGAGAGGGAGAGAGTTCTAGAGAGAGATTTGGGGTTTTAGAGAAGAAGAAGCTTGAATCGATTAAAAGCTTGGGTGTTAAAGTTGTTCATCTCGTTCTTGGCTATGTTTTTGTAGTGTTTGTAAGCTCTAACTCTGAATTTAATTGTTATGATTCTTGTTCATGTTGAGCTTGCTAGGGTTCTAAACCTCATTTCTCATGAAATTGGGGGTTTTGTTGTATTGCTAGTGTAAGTAAACCCGATTATTGTGGGTTTAAGGTTTGATGACGAAATTGGAAGTATTCGTCATGATTTAGGTGTTAATTGATGTTTTGGAAAAAAATTGCTAGTCGTTAGTGATTTTGGGCGTTTTGGGACTTAGGTCAAAAAGGTTGACTTTGATTGGGGAATTTGGTAACGACGCTAGTTTTGGTTAAATGGATGTTAAACACTTTTATTAAGTGTTAAATGACATTGAAATGATTACTACCTAAGTAGTAATTTAATGTTAAGACCTAGGTTTGGTCTAATTGGTGTCGAGTGCCATTTGGGTTAAATTGTACTTTGTTGAGTGGGCTTGAATTACCACCCGTAGTGGTAATTGGTGAAGTCCCCTTTAGGTGTCTAAATGGACGGTTTGTGGAGGTCGATATAAACCCTTGGTTAAGGGTGTTGGAGTCAAATTCTCTCGTAGAGAATGTATGTTGATTGTTTGTATACCTATATGCTTATTATAGGTAAAAGCTTGCTCGGTTGCGTTTGGTGGAGATTTCACGCATGGTTTGTATTGCTCGAGTTCGAGGTGAGTGGAGTAATTATATGCATATGTATATAATGTATTTATTTGTATGCTATGGTATGAACCAAAGAGCTGGTGGTGCCATAGTATGTGCGATCGTGCTATGATGTGAACCAAAGAGCCGGTAGCGTCATAGTACGTGTGTTGTAGTGTGAACCAAAGAGCCGGTAGCACTACGGCACCAGTTGTTAGAGTGTGAACCAAAGAGCCAGTAGCACTTTAGCGCGAGTATGACTCGGGTTGTGATGTGAACCAAAGAGCCGGTAGCGTCATAATCGATGCGTATGGTGTGAACCAAAGAGCCGGTAGCACCATGACGCGAGTATGGTTAACCATGGTTGTGTATTGTATTGTAGCATATTGCATTATGTCGATTATATGCTATTGTTTATGCTAGTTGCGGTTTTAGAGATTATTAGCTTCGTACTTGAGATGGTATGCTAATTATATTGCTAGCTTGTATGAGGTACGTGTGTAAGTGTTTGCAAGTAGGTATATTATATATGTATGTGTATAATTGTTGCATTCACTAAGCTTTATGCTTACCCCTCTCGTTGTTTACCTTTTTCAGGTATTGTGTCATGAGGCTAGCTAGTTGTTAGACTAGTTGTGTAGGAGCGCTTTGTAGCGACCCCGACAAATCGTCAAGTGACGGCGTCGACTACGTAGGTCCCATTACCTGGTCATAAGTCTTTAAAACAGACGTTTGACCCAAAATATGTCGCATCCATTCAAGTGTAAAGATTGTTTCAAAGTTTACAAAGATAATTGACCACAAGTTAAGTTACAACGTTATAAGTACAAATGAAAACTATGCGACACAGTTTAAATACGTTCAAAAGATGCTCCAAAATGCATGTATACTCGACATCCAAGCAAGTATCAAAAAGTGCGGAAGCATGTATCACTAAGCATTCAAAACCTGAGAAAACATAGAAGAATCTGTCAACGAAAACGTTGGTGAAATCATAGGTTTAGTAAGTATTAAACGTTGTTTTTGAACCACAAGATTTTGTATTTCCATAACGTAGATTATCCAAATCATTTGCATTCCAAAAGTGTTGTTATACGCGAGCACTCAATTATCAAAACTTAACCAACGTTACCCCATCACACAGTGCTAGAACCCACACTAAAACACAAAAATATATTTCATCCGCATAACGGTAGCGAACCGTCCGAATGAGGGTTTGTTAAACCCGTATGGCCACACAATATAAGTTCTCGCTTACACCCTGCAAGTGTAACTAATGATAATCGAATTGAGGCATTTTTGTTCTAACTCGCACGTGGAATGTTTGTTTTCACACTTGTGTTCAAAACATAAAAGTAAGTAGTACAAGATGTAACAAAGTATATGTTTTCTCAGCCCACGATTTAAAAGTATAAAAGTTGTTGAAAAGGTGGGACTATGATCTCACCTTGAGCGCGAGAGTTAATAAAGTACTTCAACAAGTAAACGCGTGCAAAGACAAAGCTAGTCTTGACCTAAACATATAGGTTATATCAATATCGGTAAGCACAAACGGTCAAAGGTGTTTAATTAGTCCTATGGCTCGTTACGACTCGATTATATTAACATGTGAATCAACTAGTCAAGTTTCATGCAAGTTACAAGTAAATAATCATGTTAGAAAGGTTGCATAAGTATTTGGTTAAGTTTGACAAAAAGTCAAACTTGGTCGGGTCAAAGTCAACGGAAAAGTCAACGGGGTCGGGTTGGGTATCCGACAATTTTTCTAAGTTATATAATCATATATGAGCATGTTGGCCAAGTTTCATGTTAATCGGAGGTCCGTAGCATAGCAAACATTTTACGTCAAAAGATCAAAGCAACAGCCCATTTTAGTGTATCAGGACGGTGTCCCAAAAATCAGGACGGTGTCCTGATGTGAAGAGTGGGACGGCGTCCCAATTGTCAGGACGGCGTCCCAATATGAAGGGTGGGACGGCGTCTAGGAGGTTGGGACGGCGTCCCAAAAGGCTTACATGTCCTGTTTGCAGAAAACACAAGGCACGAGCCAAACTTCAATCAATCCTAGTTTATGATCCGCAAACAATCAAGACATGTATTTTATATCACCGGAAAGCTATTTCGACAAGGAACACAACTAGATACATTTCCTAAATCAAATTTATCATTTTAGACAACAAAAATCTCGTCGAAAGTTCGTTAAACGTTCCAAAACAAGGTTTCAAGTTCATCAATTGCAATTCAAGTTTCGGGAATCCAATTTATACATATGATATGCCGTTTTGAAGGTAATGAAACATGTAATACAACTAAACACTTACTAACAACATTTCATGGCATTCAAATCATCAAAAGTTCATTTAAAGTCTATCAAACTCTAACGAAAATTCACAAAAATCAATAGTCATGAGTTTGATGTTTCCTTAATCAACCTATACATCAAAACGAAGCTAAAGATACTAGTAACACTTTTAAAACATGCACTTTAACAATCTAACAACATTTGATCGTCCAAAATCAAGGATTTAGCAAGCAATTTTCATAATGAACTAGTTACTCCCAAAAACAACAAATCGAGCATACAAATTACATACACGACATCACAATGAGCCATAGACACCAATTAACATACTTTTAAGTCAAGAACACGAATTTAAAGAAATCTAGTGTTTAAGAAATGTTACCCAAAATCGAAGTGGTTAGCATCAAATCGAAGAGGATGATGAGAGGATCAAGAATATGTAGTTTGTTTGGATTGAAGCTCGCTTGAACGGATTTGGATGATGATTTAAGGTTTGAATGTTGAGAGAGTTTGAAAGTATCAAAAAGGAAGAAGGAGGTGAAATGAATGGATGGAGGAGAAGGGTTGACTAGTTGACCTAGTCACTAGTTTGACCCTTTGGCGACTTTAGTCCTTCGAGTTCAAATCGGGTGCGGGATATAACCAAACGATTTATTTTAAGTTACACGGGAGTACGGGAGATATTGAAATCCGATAACGAGAATATTTAAAACGTTACATAACAAAGGATACGAATCTAGATACGAAGGGTATTATTTAAAAAGAAAAAGACGGGCGTTAAAATAATTTAACGGAAAAATGCGGGATGTTACACGCTTGGGGTCGATGGGGTAGCTATTGGATATACGGACGCGGATTGGGGATTTGGTAGTCCCCGGGATTATGCTCTTGGTATCAGGTTGGGTTATAGAGTCCTAACTTGTCGAAATGTAAATTGGGATTGATACTTGAATTTTGTACGAAAGTCGTAAAACGGCCGATGTGGGCCCGGTGTCGTAAAACTCGTTTTATTATTGGAACGTGTTAATTTTATCCAATCTTATATGTTGTGAAAATCATTTTGACTAATAGTGTCGGGAAATGGGTGATCTTTAATCAAAATTTGGAAAATCCGGATAGAGGCTGTCAGGCCTTGTGCGCGCCGCGCACATAAGGGGCCGCGCACCGCGCACCCCTGCTGTGTAAAAAAAATAAAAATTAAATTATGCCGTGTTTCTGGTAAAACGAAGTTGGGTCGTTACAAGTGGTATCAGAGCATAGTCTAAGGGAATTAGGTGACCTTGTAATAGGTGCCTAGTCTTAGACTTATTGACGGTTATGCGCTATTTGCGGGACTTGTTGGTATACGGGTCATATTGAGTTTTGTTAGTGCCTTAGAGTAGGTGACTAACTAGGACTAGTGCTTGTCCAAAGTATGATTAGGTGGGGGCCTTATTTCGTGTGTAAATTAGTGCCTTAGATAGCTAGTACCTAATGTAAGTAGGCGAACTTGGACGTTGTTTCAGTGATAGTCACCTAGGTTGTAGGTTGACTTGTTGTTGTGGTGTACTTGTGTACGTTTATTACTATATTATATATTGGTGTATATATACAGGTACCTATTAGTGCGGTGTCCTGGGGACGAATCTATTGGAGAGATTCGCATGTTTGGCTGTTTGAGTGATCAAGTTCGCAGTAAGGACCTTGGTCATTCGGGTACTAGGAGTTATCGCGTGTTATCTTGTGTGAATGTCACGTCAGTCCGAGTAAAGTACTTTACGTGACCATGTGAAAATGGTAAGGTACGCAATTGTAATAGTGACCGATCACCATTATTACAATCGTGTATCTTGGCACCAAGCATGACATGACAAGTACCGAGCGGAGGAAACGTGGCATGGTCGGGGTAGAATCGGGACGAGTAAGAATCTTTTATTGGTTCCTAGGATATAGTTGATGTTATGCGAGGTGTATATGAAATAGCTTATATTTTACAATGAAATACTATTAAATACGATACAATTTTACACAAGATATTTATTTATTTATAGAATGGATATACTTAAACCTTGCTACAACACTTATAGGCAGTGTACCTAATCGTACAGTAGTGTAGTTTTTAGTAAGTCCGGTTCGTTCCACAGGGAATCTTTTAAACAAAGCTTAACGCTATATTAGTTTTAATTTATAAAAATACAAATATATATATAAGTAATATTATTATTATAAAGGGGGGGTTTTACCGTTTAATGACCGGTTTGTCGATTTTTAAAACTTTAGTCGTAGTTAAAACCTAATGTAAAATATTAAAAATAAATACAACTTAATTTAAGGCATAAAGTAAATAACGATAATGAAATTGCGATATATAAAAGTGTGATGAAATAAACTTGCGATAATTAAAGAGTACGATAATTAAAAGTGCAATTAAATACAATGATAATAAATAAAAATGTAATAATTAGAAGTGCAATTAAATATGAAAATAAAGGAATTATGCTTATTTAAACTTCCGTAATCATGATGTTTGACGTGTTGATTTTAGTTTTATGCCCATGGGTTAATTGTCCTTTGTCTTGGATTATTTAATATGTCCGTCTGGTTTTTGTCCATAACAGTCCATCGGTCATAAATTTAAAGTGCGAGTGTCCTCGTCAAATTATCCTTATACCCGAAGTCAAATATTCCAACTAATTGGAGACTTAAACTGTAACAAGGTTTTATTACTTTGTTATCAATTATGCCAAGTGTCCTTGTACATAATTTCACCCCTGTTTTAATAATTCCATAGACTATTAATCCATTCCCGTGTCCGGTTAAATGAACGATTATTCGTACATATAAATATCCCGCCCATCGTGTCCGATTGAGTGTATATGGTTATTTATAGGTACGTCCAATTGTAAATCTTTATATTAAAATTAACAAACTATCATTTAGTTAAACAAATATAAAGCCCATTAATAGCCCATAGTCTAATTTCCACAAGTGTCGTTCTTTTGTTCAAACCCCAATTATGGTACAAAGACCAATTACCCAATTTTAATATATAGCCTAACATCATGATTACTTCGTTTTAAATAAGCATAATAATAGCTTAGCTACGAGACATTAATGTAAAAAGGTTGAACATAACTTACAATGATTAAAAATAGTGTAGCATTACACGGACAGAATTTCGACTTACATCCTTACAACATTCGCTAACATACCCTTATTATTCGGATTTAAAATTAAAATTAAAATTAAAATATAATATATATATATATATATATATATATATATATATATATATATATATATAAGTTTACGTATGAGTGAAGAGAAAAAGATGTGTAAAAATCGGCCGAATGCTTGGCCTTTTATAGGCCCACGTTTACTGTTTGACCTCCGCGAGTGCGGTAGTTGTTGCCTTTATAAGCTCTGCGAGTGCGGAGCTGTGGATTCCAGCTCACACAAGCTTGGCTCCTAGCTTGCCGACGGTTTTTATAATATAATATAATATATATATTAATTTTAAGAATTAATTATATATTATATTATATTCATGTGCATAGTTGACTTGTAATTTTTAGTCCGTTGCGTTGAGCGTTTAGAGTTGACTCTGGTCCCGGTTCCGGATTTTCGAACGTCCTTGCGTATAATTTAATATCTTGTACTTTGCATTTTGCGGCTTGTACTCTTGTAATTTTGAGACGTTTCTCATCAATAATTGGAACCACTTTGATTGTACTTTGTACTTTTGAGCTTTTTGGTCGTTTGCGTCTTCAATTTGTCGAATCTACCTTTTGTCTTCACCTTTTAATATTTAAACGAATATTCCTTGTAAATAGGACAACTGCAACTAAAAGCTTGTCTTTCTTGAGGGATAATGCTATGAAATATATGTTCGTTTTTAGCATTATCAAATATTCTCACACTTGAGCGTTGCTTGTCCTCAAGCAATATAGTCTTGAAATATACTAGAATCACTTCTTTATTCTTCACACTTTGTACATCAGTGATTTCTATACGGCGGTATGAACAATGGTAGTAACGTTATGGTTACAGTCCCACATGACTATAAAATTTAGATCCTTTAAGGAAATTGGATCTTTATGAAAATATTTGATCTTTTTTGAAAATTCAATCTAGTTTTTACCCTAGATAAGTTTTCCGGAATAACCCTTCACCGATGTTTGCAAAATATTTTTGTGGGTTTGGTGGGTTTTAGATTTGAAAATTTTAGCTCAAAACTTGTGGTTTTGTGTCACCCACTTGCTAACCTTGTATTGGGAAAGCAACACATCCAGTATACTTGCTCCGTATATTACCTTTTGGTAAACTACCGTCCGGTTGTAAAGGAAAGTGTTGAACAAGCAATTGTTAAGGCAATGTCCCCTGACATGCTTTTAATTATGGCCTATAACGTGTCGGACGCAATTACTATCCTTGGTAGGAGCAATAGTAAAGCTCACCCTTATAATTTTTCGATCTGGCACAAGGTCCTGTCTTTGACCATGCTATGCAACCACCGTTCTTACGGTTGACACCCGATTTGGTTCAGGTGACCTAATGAATTCCAGGTGAATTCCTAGGATTTTACGTTCAATGGTAATGAACGCATTGAAAATGGGTTTTCAGAAAACAAATCGGTTTGTAATTTTGATCAAAATATTTTCTCGTTCAAGCTCGAGTTTAGATATCATTGAATTCCATGAGTTTGTAATTCTCAATCTTTAAGGTCAATCTCTAGGATTGAGTAATATCAGGCTTAAAAGCTGATTTTTGATCTTTAAAGAGATTATCCTTTCTGGGGATCTGATTCATTAGTCTTATCCAGCTAATTTGCACGGCGTCCTCCCCATTTTACAAGATAGATCCTCTCATGGTTATGATAAGTCTAACCACTTGGCGACCCTATTTAATGCTGAGGTCCGTGGATTTCCTGCTGATTTTAGAGATGACTTTTCTAGATTTTTCGTCAACCTACAGCTGGTCTGGACGACAACTTCATGACCTAAATCAAGAAGTGCGTTTCTTTTTCGGAAGACTTTACTTCCTTTTAATGATGGAATTTATTCATCGTGTAGATCCATCTTTCTTACAGTAAATCGGGTAAATTTTTTAGAAATTGTCCAAAACAAAAGTATCTTTAGTTATTTGTACAAAAATATGTGATATATGTTTTAAATAACTTGGTAATTTTTCCCACACTTGGCTTTTTATTTTCCTTTTTATTGTCCTCTATTCCATTTTAAATGAATTCTAACATTTTGGTTTGTTTCTCAATTTATGTCCTTTTCGAGGTAACAATAATTTCGGTGTTAACACCTAGTTTTATCGTTCATAAATATGTATAAACATGATTTTGAGTTCATTTAATTGAAAATTTTGAAAAATTTTACTAGAAGTGGGTAGTCAGTATATAAGACTAGGGCTGTTCTTTATTATCAGAGAGCACTAGATTCTAATACAACTACTATGTTACTAGTATTTTTAATGATAACCAAGTGTTTAAGTTAAAAATTTTAAAAATCCGAAAGAATTTAACCCCTTCCCACACTTAAGATCTTGCAATGCCCTCATTTGCAAGAAATCAGTAACAATTTAAATTATTGAGGGTGATTAGCGTAGAAAAATGATTAAATTTTACCAAAGTTTCCAAACATATTGGCGTTTGTTTGCTGAATGATAAATGGTGCATATCATTTGTTCATTCCGTCTGTTGGTACATCACATTTGTTTTTCGTTTTGTCGTCAAAATTAATAGCTTTTGCTGAACTTAATGACAGTTTTTGAAAATGCGCTGTTTTACCCTGTTTTGTACATGAGATAAACTACAAACACATATATACATATTTTTGAAGTTGAATTTTCACACCACATTCAAAATTATTAAAATCTATTAAAGTTAGAAAAAAGCTATAATAATAATAAAATAAGAAATAAGAAAATTAAGAATTAGTAACATTACAATAAAATAAACAAAAATAGAAAATTACGGATGAGGAGGATGGTTCCAGTATGGGTCCCAAGCGTATCCATAGATGCTGTAAAATGCTTGGGCCGGGTCATATGTAGGATATGGTGGTCGGCTCTCTAAAGTCCAAGGAGCAAATTCGGGCATAACGGTAGGAATGTAGTCTCTACCTACGTGTGTACAATGGCTTATGATTTGGCTTTGATGATACTACCAATCTTGAAATGCTTTTTGTCTAGCCATTTCATACTCGTGTCGAGCCATAAAAATTTGCATTTTCGTCATTGGATTACCCCCTCCCGGTTGACCTTGCTGTTGATCTCTCTCAACCTGTGGATGCCTGCCATCATAACGTGCTGCCGCATTGTTTCGTTTCTTTAAGACCTTAGCACCATGATAAATACGCAAATCTATTCTATTGCAGGGTTCTGGTTCTGCCATTAATAATCCCCCCCTGACTTCTATCCACACCGAGATATTCAGCAATTAAAGTAATAAATATACCACCTCCTATTATGCTACCACGCCTCATACCCCTAACCATAGTCAATAAATAATAACCCACACAAAAAGGTATACTTACAGCGCTATGTGGGTCTCGAATACACATTTGGTAAAACAAATCCTGTTCATTTACCTTTTCCTTATTCTTACCTCGTTGTGTAATCGAATTGGCTAAAAACCTATGGATTACTCTTAATTCAGCTCTATCAATATCAAGATAAGAGTATAATCCCCCCTGGAATCGGCGATGGCTAGTCATCCTACTCCATACGTCATTTGTATCAAAATTCTCATCCACCCTCCTACCATAAACTATTAACCTCTGGCAATCATAAGATGCTAGCTCCTCGGGCGTATATATACCTAAAGCCCGAGCCATGTCTAGTAAGGACATATGGCGCATCTCCCCTCCTAATAAAAATCTAATAAAACTACGATCAGTTAAAGTATCTACCCGATCATTTATCTCAATAGTATACAATAACTCTATACACCATTCTCTATATACAGGTCTACGCATGTTGAATAAATGTACCCAATCACTAAAAGTAGAATTACCATACCTTTGAGTAAGTAATTCCCTGATTGGCTCGGCCAATTCCACCACCTCTAATGGTGCCCAATCTATAACTCTGGGTACCTCAACATTATTAGACACAAGGTTGTGCAGGTTCTTTTGATATTTTGGATAGTCTATCCAATATCTATCAAATCTCAAATTCGGATGTAAATCTGCCTCATGAATGTTTGAATATGAAACAATTGGGTGAGGCATATCTTGTCGGTATTGGTTATTAATTTCCTGTTGATTTGCATCTTCCGGAGGAGCATTGTGAGCCTGGGATGAAGATTCACCCCTTTCAGTCTGCAAAATAAATACAATTTTTGTGCATCCAAATTTGCATTAGTTTTAGCAAAATCATAAATCTAAATAATTACAATGACATGTTTAATTCATATTAAACTCTATACACATTTTCAAAATATTAACAATTCTACACTTTTACAAATATACTTTTACAAAAATGTATACAAAGTTTCTTTGCATTTAACTTCTAAAACATGTCAAAAATAATCATTATAACAATTAAACAAGTTCCTCATGGCATTCATATCAATTAAATCAAGTTTATGCAATTTTGGTTCAAAAAGTCCACTTTAATCTTCATAAATCATGTTTAGGATCAAAGTTTTGATCATTTAGCAACCTAAACATGCTACACTACTCAATTTAGCATAAACTAACAACAAAATTTGGCAATAACCTGTTTATATCAAAAAGCCCTAATTTTGCTCAAGAACACAAACCCTAGATTATTCAAAAATTGAAGTTCAAAGCTTCTAATCATGTTAAATAGCATCAATCTAGGTTATACAAGCATAATACACAAACAATTGAAGCATTATTACACTAGAAAGCATCAAAATCAAATTAGGCATAAAATTGTTCAAGAACACTAAAAATTCGGATTAAATGGTGTTTAGGTGTAGAAATTTACCGATTTCCTTGAGTAATTCCTTGATAATAGTCTCCTCATTGTGATTTTAGCAACAAATTTGACGATTTATGGTGAAAAATTACGAATTTGGGCGATTTTTTCGTGGGTTTTTCGTGAAAAATGGGTATGGTGGTGAAGAAACTGGTCTGTTCGACCAGTTATATTTTTTTCTGGGTTTTTTGAC
Source organism: Rutidosis leptorrhynchoides (assembly GCF_046630445.1). Classification (NCBI taxonomy): domain Eukaryota; kingdom Viridiplantae; phylum Streptophyta; class Magnoliopsida; order Asterales; family Asteraceae; genus Rutidosis; species Rutidosis leptorrhynchoides. The sequence goes on from NC_092337.1 coordinate 343,433,275, forward strand.
CTCCGCGAATGCGGTGGTGGGGCCATTTAAACCTCCGCGAGTCGCGGTGGTTTTTTTTTTTAATTAAAACCTTATACTAATAAAACATAAATTAAATTAAATTTAAAAAAATTTGTTTCTTTTTAGAATGAGGGCGTTTCGGAACGATGTCCTAGTCTGTCCCTCGACAAAAATTTTAAAATTTGTCATTTTTAAGCGCGGTTTTTAAAAGCAAAGATTTTTGGGTTTTTTTTTGAATGTTTTTGGCATACTTTAATTCAATAAGATTAAAAATAATGATAATAAAAGTTCTCGTCCCTCCCTCGGGTAAAGCAATTTCGGTTCAACGACCTAGTCTTAAACTTACAACGAATTTTAAAAATCATATTTTTAACTTAGCGAAATAAAGTAAATTTTTGTTTTTAAATTCACACCAAACTTAAATTTAAAATGCATAAAATTAAAATTAAAAATTCACACCAAATTTATTTTATATTTTTGTTTTTATACATACAAACTTATATTAAAAATATTGGTTTTTCAAATATTTACAATTTTAAAGAAGTTTACAATATTAATTTAATATTTATATATTAATTTTAAAAACATGGTAAAAATAAAATTAAAAATCTTTTTGGCTTTTATCCCACTTTAATCAATCAAATATTATTAAAAATATGCGCCCCTCTTTTCGGTAAAGTAATTTCGGTTCCATGACATAATTTAACTCATGACGAATTTTTGAAATATTTTGGGTTGATTGATTAAAGATATTTATACCTTACGAATAAACATTAAATTTCGCAGTGATGTAATAAATTTTTGAATGATAACAATAATTTCGGTCGCAAGACCTAATTTTATCGAATACCAATTTAATACTTTATAGCAAACAAATTAGCGTTTATTATCAAAAGGTTAAAAATTAAAATAAAAAATGAAAACTGTACAAACTTACATGTGAAATAGATTTCTTAGTGATATGCTCTAGCCCACTCATAAGATAGTCGGACTAATTGGTTTTCCATGGCTACATAGGCGTAACCTCGAGCATTTAACGTTTTTTCTTCTAAACATATTAACGGTCCGTCTCTGCATAAAGTAACAAATTCGGTGTTTGAATAGGTTTGGTTATTTGAACATTTACCTTCGTGTGACCATTTTCCACATTTGTGACATTTTTCAAGGTGTCGTGCTCTTCTTTTCGCTGCTGATTTTGATTTTCCTTTCTTACTCCGTCCATTTTTTCTCTGATTAATGATACTATTTCACTTGGAAGGGTGTCATTATTACGTTTAGTGATCAAAGCGTGTAGCATTAGACCATGGTTTAATTCACAGGAAGTCTTCATTTCGTAAAACCTAAAAAAAATAAAAATTTAGAATGGGGGAGAAGACTAGTTCTTTAGGGTCTGCTAGGGAAAGACCATTCGGGTTCCATTTTCGAGAACTACACGAAAACAAAAAATCTAACTCTAACAGAAATACATATTATCCTTTAAAGACTTGATTCTCCCCATACTTAGTTAGCTGTGGTGTCGAAATTGTGATTAACTTCGTTGTCAACTTTCATTGGACTATCTATGTAATGTTTAACTCTGTGACCATTAACCTTAAATTCAATCCCATTTGAATTTATTAATTCTACTGTTCCGTACGGAAAAACTCTTTTGACTATGAATGGTCCAGACCATCTTGATTTCAATTTTCCAGGAAATAGCTTGAATCGTGAATTGAAAAGAAGAACTCTGTCTCCTTCTTTAAATTCTTTTGAACTTCTGATTCTTTTATCATGCCATTTCTTTGTTCTTTCCTTATAGATTAACGAATTTTCGTATGCTTCGTGTCTTAATTCTTCTAATTCGTTTAGTTGACTTAACCGTAGACGTCCAGCTTCATGTAAATCAAGATTACATGTCTTCAAAGCCCAAAATGCTTTGTGTTCAATTTCTACTGGAAGATGACATGCTTTTCCGTAAACGAGTTTAAAAGGTATGGTTCCAATTGGAGTTTTGTAGGCTGTTCTAAAAGCCTAGAGTGCATCCTCCAATTTAATGGACCATTCCTTCGGATTTGATCTTACGGTTTTCTCTAGAATACGTTTTAAAGCTCGGTTGGTATTTTCAACTTGTCCACTTGTCTGTGGATGATAAGCAGAGGAGATTTTATGAGTTACTCCATATCTTTTAAGAACTTTCTCAAGTTGGTTATTACAGAAATGAGTTCCCCGATCACTTATTAAAGCTTTCGGTGTTCCAAACCTTGTAAAAAGACGTTTTAAAAAGTTGACTACAACTCGTGCATCGTTAGTTGGGAGAGCTTGTGCTTCCGCCCATTTAGATACATAATCAATGGCAACGAGAATATATAGATTATTATGAGATTTTGGAAATGGACCCATAAAGTCAATACCCCAAATGTCAAATACTTCACATACTTGAATGACATTTTGTGGCATTTCATTACGTTGACTTATTTTTCCGGCCCTTTGACAAGCATCACAGGATTTGCAAAGAAGGTGTGCGTCTTTGTAAATTGTAGGCCAATAGAATCCAGCATCGTAAACTTTTCTTGCTGTTAGTTGAGGCCCATAATGCCCTCCTGTTGGTCCTGTGTGACAATGGTTTAAAATTTTACTAGCTTCATCTCCGAATACACATCGGCGTATTATTCCATCTGGACAACTTTTAAATAAATGTGGATCTTCCCAGAAATAGTGTTTTATATCACTAAAGAATTTCTTTCGTTTTTGGTACGATAATCCTTTTTCAAGGAATCCACATACTAAGTAGTTTGCATAGTCTGCAAACCATGGAATTTCATTATAATCTATCTTTAATAGATATTCATCAGGAAAGTTGTCTTGTATGGCCGATTCATTTAGAACTTCTAATTCTAGATTTTCAAGACGAGAAAGATGATCAGCGGCGAGATTTTCTGCTCCTCTTTTATCTCGGATTTCAATATCAAATTCTTGTAAGAGTAAGATCCAACGGATTAATCATGGTTTGGCATCTTGTTTCGAAAATAGGTATCTAAGAGCAGAATGGTCGGTATAGACTACCGTTTTAGCTAGAACGAGATATGATCGAAATTTGTCAAAAGCAAAGACAATAGCAAGGAGTTCTTTTTCAGTAGTTCTGTAATTCGTTTGTGCTCCTAGTAACTTCTTACTAGCATAATATATAGGTTGAAATCGTTTTTCAATCCCTTGTCCTAAAACGGCTCCCATTGCAAAATCACTTGCATCGCACATTAGTTCAAATGGTAGATTCCAATTTGGTGTTATCATGATCGGCGCATTAGTGAGTTTTTCTTTAAGAATATTAAAAGATTTGATGCATTCATCTGAAAAGATGAATGGAGCATCCTTTTCTAGGAGTTTATTCATAGGAGTGGCAATTTTAGAAAAATCTTTTATGAAACGTCGGTAAAAACCGGCATGCCCTAGAAAACTCCTAACTCCTCTAACATTGGTGGGATGTGGAAGTTTAGCAATTGCATCTACTTTAGCTCTATCCACTTCAATTCCTTCCTTTGAAATTTTATGTCCAAGAACGATGCCTTCTTTAACCATGAAATGGCATTTTTCCCAATTAAGAACTAGATTTGATTGTTCACATCTAATAAGCATTCGTTCAAGATTAACTAGACATGATTCAAATGTATCACCGAAGACTGAAAAGTCATCCATGAAAACTTCCATGCATTCTTCTATCATGTCATGAAAAATCGCCATCATGCACCTTTGAAAAGTTGCAGGGGCGTTGCAAAGTCCAAATGGCATGCGTTTGTAAGCAAAAGTACCATAAGGGCACGTGAACATGGTTTTCTCTTGGTCTTCGGGTGCTATTGGAATTTGAAAATATCCGGAAAAACCATCAAGAAAACAATAGTAACTATTTCTGGCTAATCTTTCCAACATTTGATCAATGAAAGGTAAGGGAAAGTGATCTTTTTCTGGTGGCGTCATTTAATTTTCTATAATCAATACATACACGCCATCCTGTTACAGTCCTAGTAGGAATAAGCTCATTTTTCTCATTTGTAATGACAGTCATGCCACCCTTCTTAGGCACGCATTGAACTGGGCTTACCCATGGACTATCAGAGATTGGATAAATTAAACCTGCATCAAGCAGTTTAATAATTTCTTTCTTAACAACATCTTGCATATTAGGATTTAGTCTTCGTTGACGTTGCACATACGTTTTATGACCTTCTTCCATAAGGATTTTATGTGTGCAATACGAAGGACTTATTCCTTTAATATCATGAATCTTCCATGCAATAGCTGGTTTATGAGCTTTTAGCACAGAAATGAGTTGAGATTTTTCATTTTCAGTAAGAGAAGACGATATTATTACAGGTAATTCAGATTCACCATGTAAATAAGCGTATTCCAAATGGTTTGGAAGTGGCTTTAACTCTAATTTCGGAGGTTCTTCTATCGATGATTTATATCGATATCTGTCTTCTTCTTTTAGCATTTGAATTTCTTCTATTGTTGGTTCATATCCATTAGCCATAAGTGTAGCTAACTTTTCAGTTTCATCAATTGGTTCAGTTCCTTCTCCTAAAGAACATTCTTCTGTTCCTTGTAATTCTGGAAATTCTTCTAACAGTTCTGCATGTGAATATATAGTTTGAATATAATAGCATGTATCATCTGCAGATTACGGTTGTTGCATTGCTCTATCAACAGAAAAGGTAACACTCTCGTCCTCTATACTTAGGGTAAGTTTCTTACCGAACACGTCTATCATTGCTTTAGCCGTGTTTAAGAATGGTCATCCTAATATGAGAGGAACTTGAGGATCTTCTTCCATGTCCAGAACAACGAAATCTACTGGAAATACTAAAGTACCAACTTTAACTAGCATGTTTTCCATTATCCCTCTAGGATATTTTACTGATCTATCGGCTAATTGTATACGTATTCATGTTGGTTTCAATTCTCCAAGGTCTAGTTTAGCGTATAGTGAATACGACATTAAATTTATACTAGCACCTAAGTCTGCCAATGCTTCTATTGAACTAAGACTACCCAGAAAACATGGAATTGTGAAACTTCCTGGATCAGATAGTTTTTCTAGTATCTTATTCAACATCACTACTGAACAATTAGCATTCATAGTAACAGCCGAGAGTTCTTCCATTTTCTTTCTATTCGTGATTAGATCTTTCAGAAATTTAGCATATCTAGGCATTCCTGAAATCACATCAATGAAAGGAAGATTTACATTTATCTGTTTAAACATATCCAAGAATTTGGATTGCTCGGCTTCAAGTCTCTCTTTTCTCATTTTACTTGGGTAAGGAAGTGGTGGTTGGTATGGTTTAACATAAGGTTTTGCCTTAACTGTGTTATCTTCATTAACCTTTTCAACTACCGGTTCTTTTTCCTTATCTTGTTCAGGTTGTGGTTCTTGTGGAGTAGGAATAGCTTCCTCAGAAATTACAGGTATTTCAAGTGGTTTAAGTGTAATACCACTTCTTGTGGTAATGGCTTTAGCTGTTTCATTCCGGGGGTTAGCATTTGTATCACTAGGTAGACTTTCAGGTTTTCTTTCACCTATTAACCTTGCTAGGTTACTTACTTCTTGTTACAGATTTTGAATAGAAGCTTGTTGATTTCTAAATGCTTGAGCATTTTGTTCATTGGTTTGTTTTTGAGATGTGAAAAACTGTGTTTGAGATTCAACTAGCTTCGTCATCATATCTTCTAAATTCGGCTTTTTATCATCGGTTTGTGGTGGTTTGTTTTGAAAATTAGGTCTTTGCTGATTGTAAGTATTATTAGATACTTGTTGATTACTAGGACCTTGTTGATTGTTGTATGGAACATTTCGATTATAATTCTGTTTTTGATTGTAAATCGGTCTTGGCGGTTGATAATTATTCTGATAATTATTTCCAGGCCTTTGGTTTAGATATGAAACATTTTCTCTTTGTTCCATTGTTAGTTCAATACTGAGACAATCATTTGTCAAATGTGGTCCTCCACACTGCTCACAACTAATTCGTATTGAGTGTATATCCTTAGTCATCTTTTCCATTCGTCTCTCGACAGCATCTATCTTTGCTGAAATAGAATCTAAGTCATGGCTAGAATCCGCTCTAGCTGCTTTAGATGATCTAACGATATCTTTTTCTTGGTGCCACTCATGTGAGTGGGAAGCAGTGTTATCAATAATTTTGTAAGCATCAGTTTCTGTTTTCTTCATAATAGAACCACCAGCTGCTATATCTATGTCTTTCCTTGTAGTGATGTGGCATCCTTGGTAGAATATTTGTACTATTTGACAGGTGTCTAAATCATGTTGCGGACATCCTCTTAATAACTTTCCAAATCTGATCCACGCCTCATATAGAGTTTCATTTGGTTTCCGTGTGAACGTAACAATTTCTCCTTGAAGTCTCACGGCTTTAGATGCCGGAAAGAATTGTTTAAGAAATTTTTCAACTAAAACGTCCCATGTATCAATCGCCCCTTCAGGTAACGATTCCAACCAATCTTTGGCTTCTCCTTTTAAAGTCCAGGGAAATAACATGAGATATATCTGTTCATCTTCAACTTCTCTTATTTTAAATAGAGTGCAGATCTTATTAAAGGTACGAAGATGTTGATTTGGATCTTCCTTCGGTGCACCACTAAATTGGTATTGATTAGTTACCATATGTAGAATTTGTCCTTTAATTTCATAATCTGGTGCATTAATGTCTGGATGAGTAATTGCGTGACCTTAGCCTGTGCGTTTAGCTCTCATTCGGTCTTCCATACTTAAAGGTTCCAGATTTTCCATGATTGAATTTGTTGAATCTGAATCACTAAAGGATTCTGATTTAATGGTTGGTTCCTCAACAATCTCTGTTTGAATGATTGGTGGTTCCGGAGGAAAAATTAATGGTTCAGGATCTACGAATTGTCCCTGAATATTCTCCGGATTCTCAATTGTGAGGTCGGGTTCAAAAAATGGATTATCGGAAATTTGAATTAGAGTATTTGGTCGACTGGATGACGATTCTAAAGAAAAATCAACGGCGACAATATTTGCTAGATGTCTTGATCGAGTTACAGGTGATGAACATACAAAAGGTGGTGAACGTTTTGCTCGGTGCATTCACTGAATATCTTATTAGTTTTTAAAAAGAAATAAAAATTATATAAGTTATCAAATTAATAGACTTTTCTGATTTTGCCCACGTTTCGAATAGCCAAAAGATGCAGCAGAGGGGCAGGATTCGTTTGATCTCAATATAATTGAGTACTGTTTGGCTCCAATAACCCGGTCCACGTACAAATCCAACTATTACTACGAACCAGAAAATTTTAATGTCTATCAATTTAACCGTTTAAAATAAGTTTTCGTAATTTAAAGAAATTTAGAGAAGAAGTAGAAAATTCTATGTCCTAAAAACTAGAATGGCGAGAAATAAGAAAGAAAAAGAGCGCGTCGGTATTAAAATTGGAGAAATAAGAAAGAAAAAGAGTGACTTATAAAACTTTAAAACACTCGACTAACCCAACCTTATTATTATCACTAACTTAAAATTAAAATTGCAAATTGAGATTACTAATTGGAGTGATAATTGATACATAGGTAAAAAGCGTCGAAAAATAAAAATAAGAAAGTATCGCGTTGAAACTTAAAAAGGAACTAAAAACTAAGAATTAAAAGTTGCGTCTAAAAATATTAAAGCTTACAAGGAATTCTATATCCCAAATGGCAATATTTTAAAAAGGTACTAAAAACTTAGAACAGCGTCGCAAAATTCTAAATCACCTAAATCTTAGTCTAAAGAAAAAGCACTTAAGGGATTTTACGGCAAAGCCTAAAAATCTAGAAATAAAAATAACTATGGCAAATACTATGACTTAAAACTAAATATAAGCGAAAAATACAAAAATTACGCTAAAACAATTAAAAGGGACAAAATATAAAAATATACTAAAAGTTGTAAAAAGTACATTTTTTATAAAAATATTATTTTTATATAAAACTATTAATTTTATATATTTAATAAAACATAATATAACGTAAAAATACAAATTAATTAAAAACTAAAATAAATAATTTAAAATTAAAACCTAATTAATATTAATATTAATATAATTAACCCTAATTTCGCATTAAATGATACCAGGTTTGACCTGTCAGAGGACCTCCGCGAGTGCGGTATAGTCCAGTTCAAATGCTCCGCGAATCGCGGAGGGTCAAATTTAAGCTGAGAAAGGGTTCGTTTTTTATATATATATTTTTTTTAATTTTCTATTTTTCTATAAATATAAAATATGTATATAAATATAAATAAATATTTATATAAAACAATAAAATACTTATATTTAAACTCAAAAATAAAAATACTTTTTAACTTTCTATATTTTTTAACAAACTCTTTTTGTATTTTTATATTTTTAGAATTTTTTTTTAAAACTTATATTTTTATACGAAGGACTTAATAAAAACTTTTACAAAATTATATTATTATTTTTTATATCATTAGCGTTGCGTTTTTGGCGTTTAAGTTCCCCGGCAGCGGCGCCAAAAATACTTGATATTATGCGAGGTGTATATGAAATAGCTTATATTTTACAACGAAATACTATTAAATACGATACAATTTTACACAAGATATTTATTTATTTATAGAATGGATATACTTAAACCTTGCTACAACACTTATAGACAGTGTACCTAATCGTACAGTAGTGTAGTTTTTAGTAAGTCCGGTTCGTTCCACAGGGAATCTTTTAAACAAAGCTTAACGCTATATTAGTTTTAATTTATAAAAATACAAATATATATATAAGTAATATTATTATTATAAAGGTGGGGTTTTACCGTTTAATGACCGGTTTGTCGATTTTTAAAACTTTAGTCGTAGTTAAAACCTAATGTAAAATATTAAAAATAAATACAACTTAATTTAAGGCATAAAGTAAATAACGATAATGAAATTGCGATAAATAAAAGTGTGATGAAATAAACTTGTGATAATTAAAGAGTACGATAATTAAAAGTGCAATTAAATACAATGATAATAAATAAAAATGTAATAATTAGAAGTGCAATTAAATATGAAAATAAAGGAATTATGCTTATATAAACTTCCGTAATCATGATGTTTGACGTGTTGATTTTAGTTTTATTCCCATGGGTTAATTGTCCTTTGTCTTGGATTATTTAATATGCCCGTCCGGTTTTTGTCCATAACAGTCCATCGGTCATAAATTTAAAGTGCGAGTGTCCTCGTCAAATTATCCTTATACCCGAAGTCAAATAATCCAACTAATTGGAGACTTAAACTGTAACAAGGTTTTATTACTTTGTTATCAATTATGCCAAGTGTCCTTGTACATAATTTCACCCCTGTTTTAATAATTCCATAGACTATTAATCCTTTCCCGTGTCCGGTTAAATGAACGATTATTCGTACATATAAATATCCCGCCCATCGTGTCCGATTGAGTGTATATAGTTATTTATAGGTACATCCAATTGTAAATCTTTATATTAAAATTAACAAACTATCATTTAGTTAAACAAATATAAATTCCATTAATAGCCCATAGTCTAATTTCCACAAGTGTCGTTCTTTTGTCCAAACCCCAATTATGGTACAAAGCCCAATTACCCAATTTTAGTATTTAGCCCAACATCATGATTACTTCGTTTTAAATAAGCATAATAATAACTTAGCTACGAGACATTAATGTAAAAAGGTTGAACATAACTTACAATGATTAAAAATAGCGTAGCGTTACACGGACAGAATTTCGACTTACATCCTTACAACATTCGCTAACATACCCTTATTATTAGGATTTAAAATTAAAATTAAAATTAAAATTAAAATATAATATATATATATATATATATATATATATATATATATATATATATATATATATATATATATATATATATATATATATAAGTTTACGTATGAGTGAAGAGAAAAATATGTGTAAAACTCGACCGAATGCTCGGCCTTTTATAGGCCCACGTTTACTGTTTGACCTCCGTGAGTGCGGTGGTTGTTGCCTTTATAAGCTCCGCGAGTGCGGAGCTGTGGATTACAGCTTACACAAGCTTGGCTCCTAGCTTACCGATGGTTTTTATAATATAATATAATATATATATTAATTTTAAGAATTAATTATATATTATATTATATTCATGTGCATAGTTGACTTGTAATTTTTAGTCCGTTACGTCGAGCGTTGAGAGTTGACTCTGGTCCCGGTTCCGGATTTTTGAACGTCCTTGCGTATAATTTAATATCTTGTACTTTGCATTTTGCGGCTTGTACTCTTGTAATTTTGAGACGTTTCTCATCAATAATTGGAACCACTTTGATTGTACTTTGTACTTTTGAGCTTTTTGGTCGTTTGCGTCTTCAATTCGTCGAATCTGCCTTTTATCTTCACCTTTTAATATTTAAACGAATATTCCTTGTAAATAGGACAACTGCAACTAAAAGCTTGTCTTTCTTGAGGGATAATGCTATGAAATATATGTTCGTTTTTAGCATTATCAATAGTGGTCTCGGGTGATGTGCTTGTTGTCACATTGGATTTGTTGTGAGTCGAAAATTGTTACGGTGGATTCGGTTAGTTAAGGTGAGTGAGCAAACTCACGAGTTCGGAGCGTGCGTAGTTACCTTAAGTAGTGGGTGCACTATTGAGATTGTCATTGGTTGTGGTTACCCATCGTAACTAGGATAACCCATAGTGGTGTGCGTGTGTGTGCGACGAAGACTTGAATTCCGTACTGGAATGCGACAAGTCTAATGATTGTAGTTTTGAGTTACACTCAGTAGAGTTTGTGGTTAGAGAAACGTGTTAGGGTTATAGTTGTGATTCGCCATGGAATTGGCGAGTCGAGGAGTCCTCGGGTTGTTAAAACTCAGGTGAGTGGGACCCGTATGACGATGATTGTGTTAATGTGTTGTGGATTATAGGGTAACATTCCTAACGGAATATCCCTAGTAGTAGTGATTGTGTCGATGTGTGGAAGGGTGTAAGTCTTGGTGTTTCCAAGCACCTCTTAGTGTTAGAAGGAAGATTTCGCTAGGCTATATCGTTTGGCCTTGCAGAAATCGCAGGTAGCATGTGATCGCTAGGAACTTTTGAAAAGACAATAAACCGTAAGGTTTTTCGGTAGGTATGACTTCGGGTCATTATTGTGGAGAGATGGGTGACATCAGGTGTATGGAACCCAAAGTTCGAGTTTCTAAATCTCGATAGGTTGCGGTGGGAGTCTGCATGACACTTCGTCAGGTGCCTCCTTATACCTGCTAGTGTGATGTTCAACTCCGGTGATGGTGTGATCATTTTGTTCTTAGGGTGTCCTTGAGATACCCTTGAAAGCAGCGAAGATTGTATTAGTGATCGACGGGTGATAGTAACTCGACGGTTTCGAAAGTTGAAGTTTAAGAGCATCGCGGTAAATACTTCTTATGAAGTGACGGATGAGCGAATATTGTTTCTCTTAAGTGATAAATGGGTAAAGATGACCGGTGAGCCGGTGATGAACTTAATGGTGGGTTAGGCTAAAGGTTATGATGAAGTGTTGATATTGCGGTCGATATAATTATTGCGCCGGATTGGTTACTCTTCTCCATGTGAGTGAGCAATTGTTATTAAAGGTTCGTTGCGAGGAAGGTCGGGTGATCTCGACTGAGATGAACGACTGATTAAGCGGAGTGGCATATGCCTAGTCATAGAGGTGTATGTGAGACTTCAGTGGAGTTCGCTTTGCGAACGGTGAAGGACTGTTATTTGTAATTGTGGTATAAAGGTGCGATGTTGTCGCGTGTATGACATCTCAAGTGATTGTGTATGTCAGCTCTGAGAGCCTAAAGTGAACTTGTGGTGATTTGGTGTTTATGACCAACGATGAGAATGGTCATGTGTGAGTTGGAGTTACAATACCGCGGGATGTTACCATTTTGGTAGTAAGAATGTGGAGCTGAATCCTAAGTGGGGGAGTTATTGCTGCCGCCCGAGGAAGCTCCGGTGGTATTATGTATCGTGAAGTGTCAAAGTATACCATGCTAAGCCTCGATAGGTATTCGGAGTTCCTAACGAGGAAGAGTGACGGGTTATTGATGTCGACTCGAGATCGTGCTTTACCATTGTGAGTTACAATTCTGGAATGTTATCTGTGAAGATTCTGATGATGGGGTGAAAGGAAGTGTAAGTCTTCTTATGTAAGGTGTTGTGTAGTACCAATGTGCGGTATGAGACCGAATGTGAAGTTTTGAGATTTCGGAGATAGAGAATGAAGATGTCATTGCGGGTGCTCTCATAGTGGAAATTTGGGCTGTCGTGAACTCGGATAGTATTATTGGATCGGTATGAGTTCATTATAGCGAAGGATACTGTATTTTCCCAGCTGAGAAACGTAATTGTGGAGATCGTCAGTGGACTATTCCACTTTATGGACTATTGCGAGGCGGAGATTGTCGATTTTGATTGTCTAGCGTAGAGATACGCGGATGTTGTTAGGTTGCAAGAGTGTGTACCTTAGTGATGTGACCCGTAGGTTGCATTAGAATGTCGAGGCCATCCTTAATGGACGGTCTAGGTAGGAGAATTCACCCGGCTTTGGTGAATATTTTGTGGGTTGTGTGGCAAATTGCGAATTTGTTGTGAAAATAATTCGTTGTTGACGGGATTGTAGTACACGAATAGTTTCCATGCTAGTAATACGGGGGCCTTCTTGTGTGATTATGCAGTAGGGTTTGAAGGAGAACCCATGTGTCAAGCGTTGATGTACTGTTTAGCACGTGGTGTATTATTGTCATCCTGGATTAATCCAACGATGGATGGTCGTGTGCGGATCAATTGATGGGAAAGTAGTGTTCCTAAATGGATTATTTTGGTGTACCGAGATTTATTCATTGAAAGAATAACCCGGTTGTGGAGACGGGGGAAGTTGGTTCTTGAAATAGAGAACATACATGATTGACCGGTTGAGTGGTGCGTTTATGAACCGACGAAGTACTGAGCTTTGACGCGGCATGAATCCTTCTCGATTTGGATTAATGCAAGACTTGGTTCACGGCGTAGTGGACCTAGTAGATCGCGTTGGGTGATATAGTTATGGTTGTAGCTTGTTGCGAGTTTTAGCCGAGAGAACTTGAAGGGATAATGGTGTTTCCCGTATTTTCCTAAGTGGAAATTCTGAACATTGAGCGTATGAGATACCGCTGGTTGCGGTAATGCATGATAGTGATTATTAGTGTGTGGTTCCGGTGGGTTAAGTGACAAAGATCACGGGGACGTGATCCAGTTTAAGTGGGGGAGAGTTGTAAGATCCTGAATTTTGCGCATCAGAAAATATTCCTGAAAGTGTCAGAAAATGTGTGCCAGCGACAGTTTTATGCCTTTTTCTATTTTGAGATAAATGAGGGGCTTTTTGGTCTTTTCACTTAAAAACGGATCTGTGGCCATATTAGCAGTTTAGATCCAATTTTGGATCACTTTCACATCCACAAACACACTCATCAATCTTAGAGAGAGGGAGAGAGTTCTAGAGAGAGATTTGGGGTATTGGAGAAGAAGAAGCTTGAATCGATTAAAAGCTTGGGTGTTAAAGTTGTTCATCTCGTTCTTGGCTATGTTTTGGTAGTGTTGGTAAGCTCTAACTCTGAATTTAATTGTTATTATTATTGTTCATGTTAGGGTTTGAGCTTGCTAAGATTCTAAACCCCATTTCTCATGAAATTGGGGGTTTTGTTGTATTGTTAGTGTAAGTAAACCCGATTATTGTGGGTTTAGGGTTTGATGACGAAATTAGAAGTATTCATCATGATTTAGGTGTTAATTGATGTTTTGGAAATAAAATCACAAGTCGTTAGTGATTTTGGGCGTTTTGGGACTTAGGTCAAATGGGTTGACTTTGATTGGGTTGAATTTGGTAACGACACTAGTTTTGGTTAAATGGATGTTAAACACTTTTGTTAAGTGTTAAATGACGTTGAAATGATTACTACCTAAGTAGTAATTTAGTGTTAAGACCTAGGTTTGGTCTAATTGGTGTCGAGTACCATTTGGGTTAATTGTACTTTGTTGAGTGGGCTTGAATTACCACCCGTAGTGGTAATTGGTGAAGTCCCCTTTAGGTGTCTAAATGGGCGGTTTGTGGAGGTCGATATAAACCCTCGGTTAAGGGTGTTGGAGTCAAATTCTCTCGTAGAGAATGTATGTTGATTGTTTGTATACCTATATGCTTATTATAGGTAAAAGCTTGCTCGGTTGCGTTTGGTGGAGATTTCACGCATGGTTTGTATCAAGGTTGCAAAAGACGCGAGACGGGGTCGAGACGGTCGGGTCCTAAAAGGGTCGAGACGGTCGAGACGGAGGTCTAGACGGATGTTGACTAACGTTGACTTTTAAATAAAAATGTTATATATTATATATATATTATACATTACATTATTCCAAACATAAGCATTTCACACATGTTTAAATACTTCAACATTTCAAACATAAAAAAAGAAACCCTAAGTAATAGCACAACGTTTAATATAAAAAAAAAACTTGAAAAAAATCAGAAAAACCCGTTTTTTCCCGTCTCGGACCGTGTTTGACCGTCTTTTGACCGTTTTTTGGCCGATTTCCGTTTTTTCAAATGTTTTATGTATAAACGGGATGGGGCACTCCAAAATCCGTCTACACCCCCGTCTACACCCCCGTTTTTTCCATTTTTTACAACACTGGTTTGTATTGCTCGAGTTCGAGGTGAGTGGAGTAATTATATGCATATGTATATAATGTATTTGTTTGTATGCTATGGTATGAACCAAAGAGCCGGTAGTGCCATAGTATGTGCGAGCGTGCTATGATGTGCACCGAAGAGCCGGTAGCGTCATAGTACATGTGTTGTAGTGTGAACCAAAGAGCCGGTAGCACTACGGCACGAGTTGTTAGAGTGTGAACCAAAGATCCGGTAGCACTTTAGCACGAGTATGACTCGGGTTGTGATGTGAACCAAAGAGCCGGTAGCGTCATAACCGATGCGTATGGTGTGAACCAAAGAGCCGGTAGCACCATGACGCGAGTATGGTTAACCATGGTTGTGTATTGTATTGTAGCATATTGCATTATGTCGATTATATGCTATTGTTTATGCTAGTTGCGGTTTTGGAGATTATTAGCTTCGTACTTGAGATGGTATGCTAATTATATTGTTAGCTTGTATACGGTATGTGTGTAAGTGTTTGAAAGTAGGTATATTATATATGTATGTGTATAATTGTTGCATTCACTAAGCTTTATGCTTACCCCTCTCGTTGTTTACCCTTTTCAGGTATTGTGTCATGAGGCTAGCTAGTTGTTAGACTAGTTGTGTAGGAGCGCTTGGGCTCGATGGGGTAGCTGTTGGATATACGGACACGGATTGGGGATTTGGTAGTCCCCGGGATTATGCTCTTGGTATTGGGTTGGGTTATAGAGTCCTAACTCATCGAAATGTAAATTGGGATTGAAACTTGAATTTTGTACGAAAGTCGTAAAACGGCCGATGTGGGCCCGGTGTCTTAAAACTCATTTTATTATTGGAACGTGTTAATTTTATCCAATATTATATGTTGTGAAAATTGTTTTGCCTAATAGTGTCGGGAAGTGGGTGATCTTTAATCAAAATTTGGAAAATCCGGACAGAGGCTGTCAGGCCTTGTGCGCGCCGCGCACATAAGGAGCTGCGCGTCGCGCACCCCTGCTGTGCAAAAAAAAAAATTTAAGTCATGTTTCTGGTAAAATGAAGTTGGGTCGTTACAAACCGTTAGAGATCCCGAAGTGGAAGTGGGAACATCTTACTATGGATTTTATTACGAAGTTGTCAAAAACGGCGAGAACCCAATATGATACAATTTGGGTAATCGTTGATCAGTTGACGAAAATTGCCTTGGTTCTCCCAATATGAGAGACGATTTCATCAGAGATGTTGGCAAGGTTGTTTATTAAAGAGGTGATTTCGAGACACGGGGTACCAGTGTCTATTGTTTCGAATCGAGATACGCGCTTTACTTCTCGATTTTGGGGTAAGTTTCATACCGAAATGGGTACTCAAGTGAAATTGAGCACCACTTTTCATCCTTAAACGGACGGTCAAAGCGAAAGGACCATCCAAACCTTGGAGGATATGCTTCGGGCGTGTGTGATTGATTTTGGTGGAAGTTGGGATGAACATTTGCCAGTGGTGGAGTTCTCGTACAATAATAGCTATCATGCTAGTATTGAAATGCTACCATATGAGATGCTTTATGGGTGATGATGCCGAACCCCGATTTGTTAAGGGAGGTGGGTCAAAAGGAAGTTGGTGGTACCGAAATAGTTCTTGAGATGAACCAAAAGATCAATGCGATTCGTGCTCGCCTCAAAGCGACACAAGACTGAAAAAAGTCATATGCGGATAAGCGTAGGCGACCGATTGAATTTAATGAAGGGGATATGGTGATGCTTAAGGTGTCGCCTTGGAAGGGTGTAATTCGGTTCATAAAGCGAGGAAATTTTGATCCTCGGTTTACTGGACCTTTTAAAGTGTTGGCACGTGTTGATGAAGTTGCTTATCGTTTGGAGTTACCTGAAGAGCTTGCGAGAATCCATAACACATTTCATGTTTCCTATCTTCGCAAGTGTCTTGCGGATGACTCAATGTAGTTACCGTTGAATTAGATTACTCTAAATAACAAGCTAGAGTATGTGGAGGAGCCGTTGTTATTCTTGATGAAAAGGTTAAAGAGATTCAAAAGAAGAGAATACGAACTTATAAGGTGCAATGGCATCACCGAAAGGGGTCTGAGTGTACTTGGGAATCTGAAGAATTTGTGATGGAGCATTTACCTTCGTTACATGCTGCGTGGATCGCGGGGACACGATCGAGTCCAATTGGGGGAGAGTTGTAACACTCCAAAATGTATTTCCAGATGGATCCGCGCCATGGGCTGAGAATCCGCGCCGCGGCTATGCACTATGTCTGATGGTAAGTGTGGTTAGAAGATTCTGATAATAGATTGCACGTAGAATCGCGCCGCGGGTAAATGAAGCCACGATGCGGATATCAACTATGTCTGATGAGTTTGCTTTTGGCTTAATATGATGCTAGATTACACACGGAACCACGCTGCGGGCTTATGGAGCCGCGACGCGGCAGTACGCATATCAGGATGCCCTTTTTATGTTTTAAAATGGGTTTAAGTGGGGGAAATGGGTCTTTTCACTTATGAACGGCCATTTAGCTAATGGATCAGTTTTTGATCCACTTCAATTTCATTTTCATCTCACTCAAACACTCTCTAACATTCTAGAGTGAGAAAGTAATCTTTGAGAGAGGAAGCTTGGTTTGGAGAAGAATGAGGTTGAATCTCACCAAAGTGCAAGTGTAAACCTTGTTAATCTCGTTTCTAGCTATTTTATGATACTAGTGGTAAGTCCTAAGTCCTATTTTCCTTCATTTGGTGTTAGGGTTTGGTATTGCATGTTCTTGATTTAACCCATCTAGCTCACAAGTGGGTGTTTGAAGCTAGTTGTGGGTGTTGTTGACCCTTGTTGGTGGGTTTTGGATTGGAAAATGTTTTCGTCATGTATAGACTTGTAATTTGGACATAATCACAAGTGTTATTGATGTTGTTGGTGAATGGAACCCAAATGGGTGTCTTTGGAAGTTGATTTTGAGCGTAAACCCAATTTAGGTCAAAATGGGTCGTTTGGTTGATTTGGGTCATGAACTACTCCTAGCACTTGACCATGAGATGTATTGGGATGAGTTTGGGACCAAATCACTAGTTTTTAGTGATTTGGGGAAATTGGGTCTTGTTTGACCTAGTTGGTGTTGGGTGCAATTTGGGTTAAATTGGCACTTGTGAGTTTGGGGTCAAGCTGGTAGTGTTTATGGCTTGATGTTGTATTTGTGATAGGTGACTTGCTCTTGGATCAAGCTTAAAGTCCTAGAGAGGTTGAGACTCGCCTAATTGTTCAAGGTGAGAGGAGTATTTATATATATGTGTATATAAATTGTTTGCTTGCGGTTTAGTGGTGAGTACTATCCGATTTTGAAGGATTTTACTCTTTGTTGGCCACTCGGTGCGTTGTGGTGAGTGATGTCTCTAATTTATGACTCGCTCTTTGTTGGCCACATTGTGTTTGGGGAAAGTGGTGAGTGTGATTACTTTGAAGCCCACTATTTGTTGACCACTTGTGTGGATGAGGGAAGTGTTACCAATTGAGACCACACTTTTCATTGACCACATTCGGGTGTATATGGTGGTGCCATCCGGGAGGCGCCTTTGTTGGCCATGTACACGGGTTGTTGGTGCTGTTCATTTGATGATTAGCACATTTGGGAATGCCTAACCATTTTTGCGTTGTAAGTTGTATTTCGGGTAGTGTAGTGTGCTATATTATTGTTTATGCAATTAACATGTTAGCTCGTACTTGGTTGTGCATATTTGCGTTAGTGATGTTATCTTGTATGCGTTTGTGCAAGTTGCGCAAGCAAGTGATTTATGTATGTATGCATATAAGTATTACACTCACTAAGTATGTAGCTTACTCCTTTCAATGTTTACTTTCTTTTAGATTGTGGTACTTTGAAGGACATGGGTAAGAGTTTGTCCTAGCTTGCTTGTGGCGGATTTTGAGAAGGTGATATGCCTAAAATGGACGGTTTAATTTGTGCGGTGTCGTTAGGCCGCCTGAACGTCTACTCAGGTACCAACATGAGCTAATGGTTTTATGATTTATATTTAGCTGGGGTTTCTAGCCATAATCCACCTACTTGCTTCTTTCTATAAAAAGTAAAGGATAAGTATAACCTAGGTTCGTATTTTTGTACGTTTGATAGTAACATGGGATCGTAGCACGTCTAAAGATAACCCTATAGCAAGTGAGGTGTATTAAATAAGCTAAGGGTAGGTATACTACTAATAAAATAAATGACAGATAAAGTAAACGGGTTGTATGCAATATTTATGGCTGTAGGGAGATTACCTATAGAGTTCTACTTCCTAGAATGAGCACTAGACCTTAATCAAGAGGAGGTAACCTAATTGATTTGTCACTAAGAGACTAGGCTTTGAAGATTCTGGTCGATACATCATATCCTACTCCCAACGCTAATCTTAAAGACTGAAGCGACCTATCTTGGATGGAATCCTAGCTTCATGAATAGAGTGATATACCTAAGAAAGTTTCCTACATTTCTTAATCCTAGTTGTTATTACTACTCTATGAATCTACCACTTAATACTATAGCTATGCCTTAACATTAATAGATGTGCAATCTTATTTATTCTAAGGTACTGCTAATTGGATTAGAAGTCACTCCTTTGCGATCAATTACTCAACCCCGGATCATTGGATAGCATCACTAGACACTACTTCTGATGCAAATCATATTTTTGACTAGACCAGTATTCATAAGAATCCTATAGTACTAAGCTAATCACAATCTTAAGGCGGGCAGCTCTTCTCTGATAGATAGTTACCTTATCTATACGTAGGTACTAAACCCTATTGTGATGTTAAGCACACATAACTACTTACCCTATATCCTAAGATTGATCAATTCCTAACACTAAGTTATAGCCACATGAGTAATTGGAAAGGGTGTTTCATAAATTAGACCGCTAAACCATCAAGGTTTCAGCATAACAACAGCATAAGTTACAGATAAATATTAACAAACATTTCAATTATAACGGATAGGCAAATGCATACATTAATTCAAGATAACCAAAACGAATGACGTGGACCGTTACAAGTGCTTGAGAACTTTTAGACCGCTCCTAGTACAATCTTCGACGTTCGTCTCCGGGTACTTAATTTCCCGCATGGAGGTGAGAAGGCCTCGAAAGTATCTAGCTTCTCGAAGGAAGGAAGCTAGAGAGAAAAACTAATAATATTGTAGTGTGAGAGGGTGAAGAAAAGGTTGTGTTAAATGGTTACAAATGAATTCTTTTTATACTAGTTCCTGGCCTGGCAGGCTGTTTCTAGCAGGCCGTCCAATTTGATGGCAGGCCGTCCAATTTGATGGTTGGTCGTCCAATAAGCCCGTCTAATTTGCTGTTGGGCCGTCCACCAGGCTGGCAGTCCGTTTGATATGCCCATTTTTTGGGCAACTCATTTTTAATTAGGCAGGCCTTCCACCATACTATAGCAGGCCGTGTTTTTGGACTTTGGCAGACCGTTTACTTCTAGAAGCTTTCCAGGTTTTCTACCGTTTTCGCTCTAGAATCTCCGTTTTAAGCCCATTTGCGTCGATTCTTCTTGCGTTGTCTTCATAATCACTTGATCTATCAAATAAGACAAATAAATGCTCAATTCTTTAGAAAAAGTTATTTAATTCGTGCTTTTAGGACTGAATATCGGGGTTAAAAACGTGACTTTTTGGCCGATATCAAATATCCCACACTTAGACATTGCTTGTCCTCAAGCAATCCTTTGACCTTTTAAACTCTTGGTTGTTCCGTTCTACATGATCAAGTGTTATTGCTTTATTGTGACGCAAGGATAGAAACGTAATCTAATGAATTTTACTACTAAAGAACCAGTTCTGCAAGCATGAGAGAAGGTTACATGACTGTAACTGCCTCACTCAGATCACTAAACTCACTAAGTGTATAGGGTTTCCTAAGTTCTAAATTTGAAATATGAACGCTCAACAGCCCGTCATGTAGCAATCTTCATCATAGGCTTGATCACGACTCAAGTCCTTTCAGTATTAAATAGAAATCGTACCCTATAATTAAATTATGAACAACTTCGAAAGGGTGAGGGAATGAAAGGGTTTGAGTGGATCGATAGGAGTTCTTTTTGGTCTTTTGATTGAAGCATGATCGGGTAATCATGTCAGTCTTTTGGAGTTTTTCTTTCGAGCATTTCTTCTTGACTACTTTGAATACTTTTCTCGGAGCTTCTTTTTATAGGTTCTGCTCCTTTTCTTGGAATCTTGAAATGAGACTTTGTATTCTTCTTGAGGATTTTTATTTTATATTTTCTTTTTGACAAGAATTTTTGCTTTCACCCTCGAGATTCTTCTTTGATAGCAGTTTCCTTTGATTTTTGCTGAAACACTCGTGATTTTCATGGTTTTCTCTTCTCCGATCAACCTTTTATTTTCCCTTTATTTTGAGAAGGGGTGAGGTGAACATGAATGAAGGTGAATATTTTTGTGATTTTTGAGTGGATATATGGGGTGAAAGGAATGGAAATGGAAATGGAGGTTTTGGGAAGTTTTTATTTCACGAAAAATCAAGGTATTTAAACGCTTTCTACTTATGATTAATCGGATATGCAGATCGAGAGCAAATTCTGATTCAGAGTTGCTGACATCGGCACACTCAACGGAAGTATCATAAAGCACTAAGAATGAGTGTCGTGGTCTTATTTGGATGCCTCACACAATTATAATGGGTCGAATGTGCTAAGTCATGCAATGCTCTTTTAGAATTGGTTTTTTTTTTTTTTTTTTTTTTTTTTTTTTTGTAAAAATGTTTGATTTTGTTTAAACTTTTTTGTCTAATTTAGCAAAAACATTGATTTTCGAGAGTAATAACCCTAAGTGTTTCCAGTTAAAAGATATAAATTTTTGAATAATTTAGCGTTTCAGGCACTTAAGGACTAACAAAAAATCGTATGTACAATACTGCTATCCCACACTTAAAAGTAACATTGTCCTCAATGTTAAGGATATGGAGTATCTCACACTTTGGTTTTTATTAATTTTTTATTCTATTTTAAGTTTTAATGTTGGTGGGATTTGAATCCCACACTTAGAATTTAAAGTGGTGCAGTTTGTTTGTAAAAATCTAGTGCGTAGTGAGAAACGTAGTACTCCCCTTTTTGTCGCAAGGTGCATATATGGATGTGCCGATTTAAGATATCTTCTAATCAGGCACTCGGCATCATCTTTTTGTGAAGATCGTATTTGCTTCCAAGTTTTCCAAGCTTCCAAGTCATTTGTCTCGATGTAATCGTTAATTGTACAGTTTTTTATTCAACTTATTGTAGCACGACATAATATATTAGACATGCATGAATATAAAACAAAACAGTAAATAAATCACAACAACGTAATAGGCCCAAACCGGGCATACAAACCAAATGTAAATGTATGATAAAGCAGATAATGTAACAATGTATTATGATAATAGAGAGGGTAAAAGATCACTCAGCCTGCTGGGGCGTCATCACGTGTCCGGGGAATGTTATATATGACGGTAGTGTGTGCTTGTCTGAGAATAGTCTGGGATGACTGAGCCTCACTGGTGCCAAACTGTCGCTCAATCGGATGGCTGTCAGTGGTGAACTGGTCTGCAATATCTCTAGTAGGAATTCGGGAAGATGATGGGGCGTGATAACTGAAATGCCCTGAACTACTCCCGATTGTGTATGGTCGGTTCTGCAACTGTAACCATATGAATGACTACCCCATATCCCTGACTTCGCGACATTACCCATCCCTGAAGTCAAAGCTGCTATTCCTGCAGCCTGATCCCATCCACCGGCGAGTGCCTGATCAAGTGTGTTCGCGTGGTCACTGGTGGTTACTATGGGTATGATAGGTACGTCCACCATAGTAGTATCACCACCATATCCTGGCGACACATGTGTCGGTGACGGATCAGTGGGAAAGAATGTGTGCGGAGTAAAGTACTGGCTGGGCTGAGGGCTGGTGCTAGTCATGCTCCGTCGGCGTTCATAATGCGGGATAATAATAGGGTCTGGGTACAGAAGAGGTGGGTATCCGTGCATCAGCTGCTGCCGGACCTGGTGATGATACTGGTTGGCTTGTCCCCGGGCCAACATCATGTTCCAATCGTCACTGAGTGGATCACCATAATAGAAGTGGGTTTAATTGGGGGCAAATGGGTCTTTTCACTTATAAACGTCCATTTAGCTGATGGATCAGTTTTAGATCCACTTCAATTTCATTTTTATCTCACTCAAACACTCTCTAACATTCTAGAGTGAGAAACCCAATCCTTGAGAGAGAAAGCTTGATTTGGAGAAGAAGGAGGTTGAATCTCACCAAAGTGCAAGCGTAAACCTTGTTCATCTCATTTCTAGCTATCTTGTGATACTAGTGGTAAGTCCTAACTATGATTTTCCTTCAATTTGGTGTTAGTGTTTGGTATTGCATGTTCTTGATTTAACCCATCTAGCTCACAAGTGGGTGTTTGAAGCTAGTTGTGGGTGTTGTTGACCCTTGTTGGTGGGTTTTGGGTTGGAAAATGTTTTGGTCATGTATAGAATTGTAATTTGGACATAATCACAAGTATTAGTGATGTTATTGGTGAATGGTGTAACATCTCGCATTTTTCCGTTAAATTTAATTTTTAACACCGTCTTTTTTTTAAATATCCTTTGTTATCTAAAATCGTACCTTACGTTAACAAACGTTCTTAATCTTTTCGTTATTTAATTATAACATCACTCGTTTACTCGAGCATTTTTAAAATATTCGTTTGGTTAATTCCCGCACCCGCTTTGAAACTCGAGGGACCAAAGTTGCAAAGGGGCCTAACTAGTTGACTAGGTCAACTAGTCATACCACACCATCACCACTCATTCACTCTTCATCTCCCACCTCTCTTTTTCTCTCTAACAACAAAACCCCATTTTCATCTTCATCAAAGATTCATCATCCAAATCCGAATCAAGAAGCAAACATCAAAACAAATTACATTTTCGTGATCCTCTCTTCATCCTCTACATTTTGGTACCAATTTCATCAAGTTTGGGTAACTTTCTAAAAACACTAGATTTCTCTAAATTCGTTTTATATACTTGAAATGGTGTTAATTAGTATCTATGGCTCAAGTATAACATGAATATATGTTTTATTTGCTCGATTTGTTGTTTTTGGAGTAACTAGCATGAACTTGAGATGGGTGTGCTTAATCCTTGATTTTGGTTGATTAAATGTTGTTTAAATGTTAAAATTCATGTATTAAATGTGTTACTAGCATCATTAGCTTCATTTTGATGTGTAAGTTGATTTAGAAAAGCTTCATTTACAAAATGATTGAATTCATGATTTTGATTAGGGTTTGATGAACTCTAAAATGAACTTTTGATGCTTTGAATGCCATGAAATATTATTAGTAAGTGTTTAGTTGTAATGTATGTTTCATTACCTTCAAAACGGCATATCATATGTGTGAATTGGATTCCCGAATCTTAAAATGCGTTTTATGAACTTGAAACCTTGATTTTGAGCGTTTAATGATCATTTATTGAGGTTTTCATTGTTGTTAATGATGGAATTGATTGATGAAATGTGTTTAGTTGTATTACTATTTAAATTACCTTTCCAACGATATAAGATACATGTTTTGAATTCTCCGTGAAGATGCGGAGTACCAACGGCTAGACGGTAAGACCCCGTGCACCTTCTGAGGCAGACTGTCCAAAAATCTCCATTTTCGTTTAATTCTAGCTATGCTATGTACCCCCGATTGATATGAAACTTGGCCAACATGCTTATACATGACTTCTAAGCTCAGGAAAATAGTTCGGGACCCGACCCCGTTGACTATTTCGTTGACTTTGACCAAGTTTGACTTTTAGTCAAACTTAACAAAACACTTATGCAATCGTTCTAACGTGCTTTTATACTTGATTCTTGCATGAAACTTGATAACGTGACTCACATGCTATATATTCGAGTCTTAACGAGCCATAGGACTAATTGAACACATTTCGCCCGACCTTGTGTCGTAACCGGTTAATTGATACAACTTACTTGTTTAGGTCAAGGCTAAACAACTTCCATGCACACGTTTACTTTGTGAAGTACATTTATACTCGTGCACTCGAGGTGAGATCATAGTCCCATCTTTCAACAACTTTTATACTTTTAAATCATGGGATGAGAAACATATACAGTTTTATACTACATACTTTATACTTTGAATACAAGTACGAAAACGAACATTCCACAGCGAGTTAGAACAAAAATCCTCAATTCGATTATCATTAGTTACACTTGCAGGGTGTAAGCGAGAACTTATATTATGTGATCACATGGGCTTGACGAGCCTCATTCGGACGGTTCGCTACCGTTAGCGGATGAAATATATTTTCGGGTTAGTGTATGTCCTAACACTACGCAACAGGGTGCAAAACAGTTAAGTCTTGATAATTGGGTACTCGCGAACAAACTTTTGGAATGTAAACGATTTAGATAATCAACGTTATGGAAATACAAAATCTTGTGGTTCAAAAACAACGTTTACAAACACTTATGATTTCATCAACGTTTTTCGTTGACAGTTTTCTATATGTTTCTCAGGTTCATGAATGGCTATTTGATACATGATTCCACGTGCACTCATACTTGCTTGGGGTCAAGCATACATGCATACACTCTGATTACTTGTTTGGAGTCAAGCATACATACATACATACGCTAGCGATAACACTTTTGGATTTAAACATATTGTTTACATACTTATGCTATTTATAGCAACCGTGATTTTCAACTTATTATGTTGCAAGTTATTTCATTATACTTTATAACTTTTGTAAACTTAAACTTGTTGTCAAACCGTTTAGTAAACTAAACTTTGCAAGTCTTGTGCGATTCAAATGAATGCGACATAATTTTGGTCAAACGAGTCTCATATAGGGACTACGACCACGTAACGGGACCTAAGTTAGTGGCGCCGTCAATGACGATTTTGTCGGATCGCTACAAATGGAACCCAAATGGGTGTCTTTGGAAGTTGATTTTGGGCGTAAACCCGATTTGGGCCAAAATGAGTCATTTGGTTGATTTGGGTCATGAAGTGCTCCTAGCACTTGACCATGAGATGTTTTGGGATGAGTTTAGGACCAAATCACTAGTTTTTAGTGATTTGGGGAAATTGGTTCTTGTTTGACCTAGTTGGTGTTGGGTGCAATTTGAGTCAAATTGGCACTTGTGAGTTTTGGGTCAAGCTAGCAGTGTTTATAGCTTGATGTTGTATTTGTGATAGGTGACTTGCTCTTGGATTAAGTTTAAAGTCATAGAGAGGTTGTGACTCGCCTAATTGCTCAAGGTGAATGGAGTATTTGTATATGTGTGTGTGTGTGTATATAAATTGTTTGCTTGCGGGTTAGTGGCGAGTACTATCTGATTGTGAAGGATTTACTCTTTGTTGGCCACTCGGTGCATTGTGGTGAGTGATGTCTCTAATTTATGACTCGCTCTTTGTTGGCCACATTGTGTTTGGGGAAAGTGGTGAGTGCGATTACTTTGAAGCCCACTCTTTATTGACCACTTGTGTGGATGAGGGAAGTGTTACCAATTGAGACTTCACTTTTCGTTGACCACATTTGGGTGTATATGGTGGTACTATCTGGGAGGTGCCTTTGTTGGCCATGTACACGGGTTGTTGGTGCTGTTCATTTGATGATTAGCACATTTGGGAATGGTTAACTATTTTTGCGTTGTAAGTTGTAGTTCGGGTAATGTAGCGTGTTATATTCTTGTTTATGCAATTAACATGCTAGCTTGTTGATGTGCGTAGAGGTGTATACAAAATAGTTATATTTTTACAAGAAAATACTATTAAATACGATACAATTTTGCACAAGTTATTTATTTATTTATAGAATGGATATACCTAAACCTTGCTACAACACTTATAGGCAGTGTACCTAATCGTACAGTAGTGTAGTTTTTAGTAAGTCCGGTTCATCCACAGGGAACTCTAGCCAAGTTTAACGCTATATTTTTAACTTATAATTGTAAAAATACAAAAATATATATGAGTAGTATTATTATTATAAAAGGGGGTTTTTACCGTTTAATGACCGGTTTGTCGATTTGAAAACTTAAGTCGCAGTTAAAACCTAATGTAAAATATTAAATATATAAAAGACTTAATTTAAAGCGTAAAGTAAATAACGATAATGAAATTGAGATAAATAAAAATGCGATAAATAAAATAACGGTAACTAAAATTGCGATAATTAATAGTGCAATTAAATAAAATGACAGTAAATAAAAGTGCGATAATTAAAAGTGCAATTAAATATGAAATAAAGGAATTATGCTTATTTAAACTTCCGTAATCATGACTTTGACGTGTTGATTTTAGTTTATTACCATGGGTTAATTGTCCTTTGTCCTGGATTATTCAATATGTCCATACAGATTTGTCCTTAATAGTCCATCAGTCATAATCATAAAGTGATGAGGTCTTCGTCAAATTATTCTTATTCCCGAAGTCAAATATTCCAACTAATTGGGGATTCGAATTGTAACAAGGTCTTAATACTTTGTTTAATGAATACACCAGGTTATCGACTGCGTGTAGTCCAAGGTTTTACTACTTTGTTAACAATTACACCAATTACCCTTGAATGTAATCCACCCCTGTTTCAACAAGTCTATTAACTATTAATCCAGTTCCGTGTCCGGTCAAATGAATAATTATTGGTATTTATAGATATCCCGCCCACCGTACCCAGTCAAGCGTATTTGGTTATATATAAATACGTCAAATTATAAATCTATATATTAAATTAACAAGGTATCGTTTAGTTAATATAAAGCCCATTAATAGCCCATAGTCTAATTTCCACAAGTGTCGTTCTTTTGTCCAAACCCCAATTATGGTACAAAGCCCAATTACCCAATTTTAATATTTAGCCCAACATCACGATTACTTCGGCTTAAATAAGCATAATAATAACTTAGCTACGAGACGTTAATTTAAAAAGGTTGAACATAACTTACAATGATTAAAAATAGCGTAGCGTTACACGGACAGAATTTTGACTTACACCCTTACAACATTCGCTAACATACCCTTATTATTAGAATTTAAAATTAAAATTAAAATTAGTATATATATATATATATATATATATATATATATATATATATATATATATATATACGTGAGAGAGATAGAGAAAAAGATATATAAAACTGGCCAAAACACGCGAAATTTATAGATGTGTCCTGATACTTGGGGCCATACGATCGCATGGTTTTTACTCTTCCAGGCCATGCGATCGCATGGCCAGCTGGGAGAGTTCACATGTCTTTGTTTGCATCTTGCCGACGGTTTATAAATATATATATAATATATAAATAATTTTAAGAATTATTTAAATATTATATTATATTTATGTGCATAGTTGACTCATAATTTTTAGTCCGTTGCGTCGAGCGTTGAGAGTTGACTCTGGTCCATGTTCCGGATTTTCGAACGTCCTTGCGTGCAATTTAATATCTTGTACTTTGCATTTTTCGTCTTGTACTCTTGTAATTTCGAGACGTTTCTCATCAATAATTTGAACCTATTTGATTGTACTTTGTACTTTTGAGCTTTTTTGGTCGTTTGCGTCTTCAATTCGTCGAATCTATTTTTTGTCTTCACCTTTTATTATTTAAACGAATATCACTTGTAAATAGAACAATTGCAACTAAAAGCTTGTCTTTCTTGAGGGATAATGCTATGAAATATATGTTCGTTTTTAGCATTATCACTTGTACTTGGTTGTGTATATTTGCGTTAGTGATGTTATCTTGTATGCGGTTTGTGCAAGTTGCCCAAGTAAGTGATTTATGTATGTATGCATATAAATATTGCACTCACTAAGCATTGTAGCTTACTCCTTTTGTTGTTTACTTTTTCTTTAGATTATGGTACTTCGAAGGACAATGGTAAGAGTTTGGCCTAGCTTGCTTGTGGCGGATTTTGAGAAGGCGCTTTTTGGTAATGGTCCCGACAGTCATGCTCATTAATGTCTTGTTTTTGGTTATTGGGTCTTGTGTACCCGATGATGTAAACACTTAACTTGATGTATTGCTTAAACTTGTACTTTTTTTTGAATAAGTAATGTAATCAAAATGTGGCTGTGATGGTTATTATCAACGTGTTAAAAAAAGTATGTCAAATTTTTAAAAGTTGTTTGTTAAATTGGTTTGGGATCGTTTTAGTTTATCGAAAAAAATATCATGCTAATGCGAGTTTGACGACTAGTGAGAGTTTTGAAGATGGGTGTCCGATGCGGGTCTTAAAATTTCGCAGGATTAGTCCGTTGATTCCGAATAACACTAGGGTACTGGGATGACTGATTACACCTTCTAATGGCAAACAGATTTACAACTGATTGGTGGTTCTAACTAGACTCCTATTGGGTATCCGTAGTTTATATCTTATTCGTACACTTGCGTGCAATTTAATATCTTGTACTTTGCGTTTTGCGTCTTGTACTCATGTAATTTCGAGACGTTTCTCATCAATAATTTGAACCTCTTTGATTGTACTTTGTACTTTTGTGCTTTTTTGGTCGTTTGCGTCTTCAATTCGTCGAATCTGTTTTTTGTCTTCACCTTTTATTATTTAAACGAATATCACTTGTAAATAGAACAGTTGCAACTAAAAGCTTGTCTTTCTTGAGGGATAATGCTATGAAATATATGTTCGTTTTTAGCATTATCAAATATTCCCACACTTGAGCGTTGCTTGTCCTCAAGCAATATAGTCTTGAAATAAAAATACTAGAATCACTTCTTTATTCTTCACACTTTGTACATCAGTGATTTCTATACGGCGGTATAAACAATGATAGTAACGTTGTGGTTTTACACTCCCACATGACTATAAAAATTTAGATCCTTAAGGAAATTGGATCTTTATGAAACATTTGATCTTTTGAAAATTAAATCTAGTTTTTACCCTAGATAAGTTTTCTGGAATAACCCTTCACCGGTGTTTGCAAATTGTTTTTGTGGGATTAATGGGTTTCAGATTTGAAAATTTTAGCTCAAAACTTGTGGTTTTGTGTCACCCACTTGCTAACCTTGTATTAGGAAAGCAACACGTCCAGTATACTTGCTCCGTATATTACCTTTAGGTAAACTACCGTCCGGTTGTAAAGGAAAGCGTTAAACAAGCAACTGTTAAGGCAATGTCCCATGACATGCTTTTAATTATGGTCTATAACGTGTCAGATGCAATTACTATCCTTTGTAGGAGCAATAGTAAAGCTCACCCTATAATTTTTCGGTCTGGCATAAGGTCCTGTCTTTGACCATGCTATGCAACCACCGTTCTTACGGTTGACACCCAATTTGGTTCAGGTGACCTAATGAATTCCAGGTGAATTTCTAGGATTTTACGTTCAATGGTAATGAACGCATTAAAAATGGGTTTTCCAGAAAACAAATCGGTTTGTAATTTTGATCAAAATATTTTCTCGTTCAATCTCGAGTTTAGATATCATTGAATTCCATGAGTTTGTAATTCTTAATCTTTAAAAGTCAATCTCAAGGATTCAGTAATATCAGTCTTAAAAGCTGATTTTTGATCTTTTAAGGAGATTATCCTTTCTGGGGATCTGATTCATTAGTCTTATCAAGCTAATTTGCACGATACCCTCCCCATTTTACGAGACAGATCCTCTCATGGTTAGGATAACTCTGACCACTTGACGACCCTATTTGATGCTGAGGTCCGTGGATTTCCAGCTGATTTTCGAGAAAACTTTTCAAGGTTTTTCGTAGACTCTACAACTGGTCTGGACGACAACTTCCTGACCTAAATCAAGAAGCGCGTGTCTTTTTTGGAAGACTTTACTTCCTTTTAATGATGGAATTGATTCATCATGTAGATCCATCTTTCTTTCAAATATATTACAGTTTTTCGGGTAAAACGGTTAGCTTAGTCCAAAGCAAAAGTATCTTCAATTATTTGTTACAAAAATATGTGATATATGTTTTAAATAACTTGGTAAATTTTTCCCACACTTGGCTTTTATTTTCCTTTCTTTGCCTTTTTATTGTCCTCTATTCCATTTTAAATGAATTCTAACATTTTGTTTTGTTTCTCAATTTATGTCCTTTCCGAGGTAACAATAATTTCGGTGTTAACACCTAGTTTTATCGCTCATAAATATGTATAAACATGATTTTGAGTTCATTTAATTTGAAAATTTTGAAAAATTTTACTAGAATTGGGTAGTCAGTATATAAGACTAGGGCTGTTCTTTATTATCAGAGAGCACTAGATTCTAATATAACTACTGCGTTACTAGTATTTTTAATGGTAACCAAGTGTTAAAATTTTTTTAAAAATCCGAAAGAATTTAACCCCTTCCCACACTTAAGATCTTGCAATGCCCTCATTTGCAAGAAATCAGTAATAATTTAAATTATTGAGGGTGATTAGTGTAGAAAAATGATTAAATTTTACCAAAGTTTCCAAACATATTGGCGTTTGTTTGTTGAATGATAAATGGTGCACATCATTTGTTCATTCCGTCTTGTTGTTACATCACATTTGTTTTTCGTTTTTTCGTCAAAATTAGTAGCTTTTGCTGAACTTAATGCCAGTCTTTGAAAATGCGCTGTTTTACTCTGTTGTGTACATGAAATAAAATACATACAATACAAATATAAACATGCATGGTAATTTGAAATGGGACTTAAAATCCCACTTTCAAATCAAATATGAAATATTAGTACAACAAATAAAAATATTAAACATTACAATAAAAGTATCACAATATTATATGTTTAAACATAAATAAATAAAAATAATAAAAATATAAAAATCACAGAAATCACCAACAGGAACTATATCAATCTGGATAGGGGTTCCAGTTCATGTCGTCGTCCGGGTTTCATGGTTGGTGATAGGTGTACTGGTAGGCCTGGTTAGGGTCGTAGAGAGTATATGGTGGTCTCATCTCGGGCTGGTGTGGAGGATAGTAAGCAGGTCGGGTCGGTACGTAGTGATCCTGAGGTGACAACCGGCTCATGATCTGACGCTAATGATAGTCCCATCTATCATGCTGTCGTTGCCTGGAATGCTCGTAATCATTCCGGGCTTGCCACTGCTCCATCCGACTAAATCTCTCCCCGTTTGTCATATCTACCTCATCTACACGCTGGTAGACGTCAGTCATAGCCTCCCTAATGACATCCCTAATGTCATCCACTTCCTCCATTTCCTCATCTGAACCTCTCTCTACCTGAGGATGACTACCAACATAGGGTATTGCCTGATTGCGTCTGCTTTTTAATACCTTAGCATCCTGATACACCCTCAATCCTAAAGACTCAACCTGTTCCCTACATTCCAAAAGTAGACCCCCTTGATCCCTATCTACAACCAAATACTCTCCAATGAGAGTAACAAAAATACCTCCTCCTATTATTCCCCCTTCCTGTATTCCTTCTACCATCTTAGACAAATAAAAACCAACACAGTAAGGGATATTAACAAAGCCTCTTGGGTCTCGAATACACTTTACGTAAAATAAATCATGTAAGATCATTTTCTCCTTATTGTGACCTCTCTGTGTAATCGAGTTAGCCAAAAATCTATGAATTATACGAAGCTCGGCTTTGTTAATATGTAAGTAGGAGTGTTTTCCTCCCGGCGTAAAAATATTATAATCTGACATACACCTCCAGATGGCGTTCGCGTCAAAATTCCTATCTACCCTTTCACCACGATAAATCAAATTCATACAATCGGGTAGTAGTAATTCACCAGGAGTATATATCTGCAAAGCCCTGGCCATGTCCAGCATGGACATCCTGTACATCCTATGGCCAAGTATAAATCTAAGAAAACTTCTATCATCTAATCTATCTACATCTGCATTTAACGCTATAGTACTAATAAGCTCAATACACCATTTCTTATATACAGGTCTACGAATGGTGAATAAACTTTCCCAATCGTGAAAAGAAGAGCTGCCATACCTTTGGATCAAATGCTGTCTAACTGAGTTAGCAAGTTGGACCCTTTCCAAAGGCTCCCAATCGATTACCCGCGGCACTTCTACATTTTTCGATATCAGTTTAAATTTGTTACTTTGATATGTCGGGTAATCTCTCCAGCTTCTATTGAATCTCAGATTAGGATGCAACGTGTGTTCAGGAATCGTTGGGTATTCTACTGGCGGATGCATCGGAAATACTATAAAGGCATCAACAAATTGTAGCGGATCATAATAAGGTACGTGTTGATCAGGTTGCTGTTGTTGTTCCTGTTGTGGTTCTTGTTCAGGTTCATATTGCATTTCTGGTTTAGGCTCTGGAGCAGGTTGTCTACATGATGATGATGCACCTCCAGTTTCAGTATATTTCTGCAAAACACATTAAACACAAAATTTGTGCATCCAAATATGCATTAGTGTTAGCAAAATAACAACTTAAAACAATCACAATGACATTTTAATCTATATTAAACTTATGCTCATTTTCATATTTTTATCAAAATCTACACTTTTTCAAATAAGCATATATGAAAATGTATACAAAGTTCATAAGCATTTAACTTAAATAACATGTCAAAATAGTCATTACTAGCAATTAAACAAGTCTCAAATGGCAATTATATCAAATTAATCAAGTTAATGAATTTTAGACTTAAAAAGTCCACTTTAATTCTCAAAAATCATGTTTAGTATCAAAGTTTGGATCATTTAGCTACCTAAACATGTTACACTACTTAATTTAGCAATAATTCATGACAAAAATCGGCCATAACCTGTTTATATCAAAAAGCCCCAAATTGCTCAAGAACACAAACCCTAGATTCCTAAAAATTTTGAAGTTTTTGGCTTCAAATCATGTTAAATAGCATCAATCTAGGTTATACATGCATAAAATACTAACAATTTAACTCTAATTACACTAGAAATTAACAAAATCAAATTAGGAAAAATATAGCTCAAGAACACTAAAAATCAAATTTAAAGAGGTTCAGTGGTGAAATTGTTACCCTTCTTGATAAACTTCTTATCAAATTCATGTTTAGAGCGGATTATAGTGAGAAATTTGGTGAATTTTGGTGAAAAAATGGCGAATTTTGGGGTGTTTGTGTGTGTGTGTTCGTGTATGTTGTGTGTATATGGAGTGAGACAGAGACCAGACTCGCTGGCCTTAAGTTTCTGCCCAGATATTTGGCACCATGCGATCGCATTGGTTTGCAGTTCAAACCCCATGCGATCGCATGGGGTGCAGTTACTGGTTTTTTTTTTTTTTTTTTATAAAAACCTTATACTTATTAAAACAAATAATTAATTAAATTTTAAAAATTTTGTTTCTTTTTAGGAGGAGGGCGTTTCAGATCGTTGTCCTAGTCCGTCCCTCGACAAAATTTTAAAAATTTGTCACGTTTTAAGCGTCGTTTTAAAAGCAAAGATTTTTGGGTTTTTTAATGTTTTTGGCATACTTTAATTCAATAAGATTAAAAATAATGATAATAAAAATTCTCGTCCCTCCCTCGGGTAGAGCAATTTCGGTTCAACGACCTAGTTTTCAACTCACGACGAATTTTTTAAAAATCATATTTTTAATTTAGTTAAAATAAAGTAAATTTTTGTTTTTAAATTCACACCAAACTTAAATTTAAAATGCATAAAATTAAAAATTCATATTAAAATTAAAAATTCACACCAAATTTATATTTTTGTTTTTATATATAGAAACTTATATTAAAAATATTAAGTTTTTTTTTTCAAATATTCACAAACTTAAATATATTGATTTTAAAAAAAATTACAATAATAATTTAATATTAATTTTAAAAACAAAGTAAAATTAAAATTAAAAATCTTTTTGGTCTTTTATTCCACTTTAATCAATCAAATATTATCAAAAATATACGCCCCTCTTTTCGGTAAAGTAATTTCGGCTATATTACCTAGTTTTACTCCTGACGAATTTCTGAAATATTTTGGGTTGATTGATTAAAGATATTTATACCTTAAGAATAAACGGTAAATTTCGCAGTGATGTAATAAATTTTTGCATGATATCAATAATTTCGGTTACGCATACCTAATTTTATTGAATACCAATTTAATACTTTATAGCGAACGATTCAGCGTTTATTATCAAAAGGTTAAAAGTGATAAAAATAAAAACTGTACATACTTACCTGTGAGAAAGAATTCTCAGAGTCCTGCTTTAGCCCACTCATAAGATAGTCGGACTAATTGGTTTTCCATAGCTACATAGGGATAACCTCGAGCATTCAACGATTTTTCTTCGAAACATATGAACGGTCCTTCTCTACATAAAGTAACGAACTCGGTATTGGAATATGTCTGATTCGTTGAGCATTTTCCTTCATGTGACCATTTTCTGCATTTGTGATCTTTCAAGGTGTCGTGCTCTTCTTTTCGCTGCAGATTTTGATTTTCCTTTACCAAAATGTAACTTATTATGATCGTTCCTGAGTTCTTTTCTTACTCCATCCAATTTGGCTCTTATTACTGATACCAGGTCACTCGGGAGTGTGTCATTATTACGTTTAGCGATCAAAGCGTGTAGCATTAGACCATGGTTCAGATCAAAGGAATTCTTCATCTCGTAAAACCTAAAAAAAATAAAAATTCAGAATGGGGGGAGAAGACTAGTTCTTTAGGGTCTGCTAGGGAAAGACCATTCGGATTCCATTCTCAAGAACTACACGAAAACAGAAAATCTAACTCTAACAGAAATACATATTACCCTAAAAAGATTCAAATCTCCCTACACTTAGTTAGATGTGGTATCGAAATTATGATTAACTTCATTGTCAACTTCCATCGGATCATGTACGTAATGTTTAACTCTGTGACCATTAACTTTAAATTCAATCCCATTTGAATTTATTTACTCTACTGTTCCGTACGGGAAAACTCTTTTGACTATGAATGGTCCAGACCATCTTGATTTCAATTTTCCAGAAAATAGCTTGAATCGTGAATTGAAAAGAAGAACTATGTCTCCTTCTATAAATTCTTTTGAACTTCTGATTCTTTTATCATGCCATTTCTTTGTTCTTTCTTTATAGATTAACGAATTTTCGTATGCTTCATGTCTTAATTCTTCTAATTCGTTTAGTTGACTTAATCGTAGACGTCCGGTTTCATGTAAATCAAGATTACATGTCTTCAAAGCCCAAAATGCTTTGTGTTCAATTTCTACTAGAAGATGACATGATTTTCGGTAAACGAGTTTAAAAGGTGTGGTTCCAATTGGAGTTTTGTAGGCTGTTCTAAAAGCCCAGAGTGCATCCTCAAATTTCATGGACCATTCCTTCGGATTTGATCCTACGGTTTTCTCTAGAATACGTTTTAAAGCTCGGTTGGTATTTTCAACTTGTCCACTTGTTTGTGGATGATACGCGGTTGAGATTTTATGAGTTACTCCATATCTTTTGAGAACTTTCTCAAGTTGATTATTACAAAAATGAGTACCCCGATCACTTATTAAAGCTTTCGGTGTTCCAAACCTTGCAAAAAGACATTTTAAAAAGTTGACTACAACTCGTGCATCGTTAGTTGGGAGAGCTTGTGCTTCCGCCCATTTAGATACATAATCAATGGCAACAAGAATGTAGAGATTATTATGAGATTTTGAAAATGGACCCATAAAGTCAATACCCCAAATGTCAAATACTTCACATACTTGAATGACATTTTGTGGCATTTCATCACGTTGACTTATTTTTACAGCCCTTTGACAAGCATCACAGGATTTGCAAAGAAGGTGTGCGTCTTTGAAAATGGTAGGCCAATAGAATCCAGTATCGTAAACTTTTCTTGCTGTGAGCTGAGGCCCATAATGCCCTCCTGTTGGTCCTGTGTGACAATGGCTTAAAATTTGACTGGCTTCATCTCCGAATACACATCGGCGTATTATTCCATCGGGACAACTTTTAAACAAATGTGGATCTTCCCAGAAATAGTGTTTTATATCACTAAAGAATTTCTTTCGTTTTTGGTACGACAACCCTTTTTCAAGGATCCACATACTAAGTAGTTTGCATAGTCTGCAAACCATGGAATTTCATTATAATCTATCTTCAATAGATATTCATCAGGAAAGTTGTCTTGTATAGCCGATTCATTTAGAACTTCTAATTCAGGATTTTCAAGACGAGAAAGATGATCAGCTGCGAGATTTTTTGCTCCCTTTTTATCTCGGATTTCAATATCGAACTCTTGTAAGAGTAAGATCCAATGAATTAATCGTGGTTTGGCATCTTGTTTCGAAAATAGGTATCTAAGAGGAGAATGGTCAGTATAGACCACCGTTTTAGCTAGAACGAGATAAGAACGAAATTTGTCAAAAGCAAAGACAATAGTAAGGAGTTCTTTTTCAGTAGTTGTATAATTCGTTTGTGCTCCTTGTAACGTCTTACTAGCATAATATATAGGTTGAAATCGTTTTTCAATCCTTTGTCCTAAAATGGCTCCCATTGCAAAGTCACTTGCAATTCACATTAGTTCAAATGGTAGATTCCAATTTGGAGTTATCATGATCGGCGCATTAGTGAGTTTCTCTTTAAGAATATTAAAAGATTTGATACATTCATCTGAAAAGATGAATGGAGTATCCTTTTCTAGGAGTTTATTCATAGGAGTGGCAATTTTATAAAAATCTTTTATGAAACGTCGGTAAAAACCGGCATGCCCTAGAAAACTCCTAACTCCTCTAACATTGGTGGGATGTGGAAGTTTAGCAATTACATCTACTTTAGCTCTATCTACTTCAATTCCTTCCTTTGAAATTTTATGACCAAGAACGATGTCTTCTTTAACCATGAAATGGCATTTCTCCCAATTAAGAACTAGATTTGATTGTTCGCATCTAATAAGCATTCGTTCAAGATTAAGTGGAGATGATTCAAATGTATCACCAAAGACTGAAAAGTCATCTATGAAAACTTCCATGCATTCTTCTATCATGTCGTGAAAAATCGCCATCATGCACCTTTGAAAGGTTGCAGGGGTGATAAGGCTAAAAAGGAACATATATTTCATAACATTATCCCCCAAGAAAGACAAGATTTTAGTTGTAATTGTTCCATATTCAAGTAATATTCGTTTATATTTAATAAGTGCAAAGACAAAAGGCGTAAACGAAGATTTGAAGACAAAAAGGTCCAAAATGCTCAAATGTACAAGATTCAATCAAAAAGGTTCAAAATATTTATGAAGGACGTCTAAAAATAACAAGAGTACAAGTTACGGAACGCAAAGTACACGATATAAAATAATACGCGAAGACGTCCGAAAATCCGGAACCGGGACCCGAGCCAAGAAGAAACGCCCGACGCAACGGACCAAAAATATCTAGTCTACTATGCACAAGAATAAAATATAATATATAAATAATTATATTAATTATTTATATATTTATATTTATTTTAAATTATGTCGACGAACAAGAAAACAAAAATGATTGAGCTGGATTCTGATGGCCATGCGACTCGCATGGATTTATGCCTATTTCCCATGCGAGTCGCATGAGGATCAGAATCAGGCCTGGTCTATAAATTTGCCAGTTTTCGTTCGTTTTAGAAAAAACAACACCACACCACACCACACACATAATAATAATAATACTCTGTAATAAATAAATATATATAATATATATAGTATAGTGTAATTTTATATTAGATTAGTTCGGGTTATGTAAAGGTTATTTTACGGGTTTTAAAGTCGGAGCTCTGTCCGTGTAACACTACGCGATAAATAATCAATGTAAGCTATGTTCTTCTTTTTAAATTAATGTCTCGTACTAAGTTATTATTATGCTTATTTGAGCCAAAGTAATCATGATGTTGGGCTAATTACTAAAATTGGGTAATTGGGCTTTGTACCATAATTGGGGTTTGGACAAAAGAACGACACTTGTGGAAATTAGACTATGGGCTATTAATGGGCTTTATATTTGTTTAACTAAATGATAGTTTGTTAATGTTAATATAAAGATTTACAATTGGGCGTCCCTATAAATTACCATATACACTCGATCGGACACGATGGGCGGGGTATTTATATGTACGAATAATCGTTCATTTAACCGGACACGGGAATGGATTAATAGCCACTAGAATAATTAAAACAGGGGTGAAATTACATTCAAGGGTAATTGGTGTAATTGTTAACAAAGTAGTAAAACCTTGGTTTACACGCAGTCGATAACCTGGTGTATTCATTAAACAAAGTATTAAAACCTTGTTACAATTCGAATCCCCAATTAGTTGGAATATTTAACTTCGGGTATAATAATAATTTGACGAGGACACTCGCACTTTATATTTATGACTGATGGACTGTTATGGACAAAAACCAGACGGACATATTAAATAATCCAGGACAAAGGACAATTAACCCATGGGCATAAAAGTAAAATCAACACGTCAAACATCATGATTACGGAAGTTTAAATAAGCATAATTCTTTTATTTCATATTTAATTTCTTTTATTTCATATTTTATTTATCGCAATTTATTTTACGCACTTTAATTTTTGTCATTTATTTTTACGCTTAAAATCGACAAACCGGTCATTAAACGGTAAAACCCCCATTTTATAATAATACTACTACTTATTTATATATATATTTTTACAAATAAACTTAATAATATAGCGTTAACTTCACCGTCTCCCTGTGGAACGAACCGGACTTACTAAAAACTATACTACTCCGCGACTAGGTACACTGCCTATTGTGTTGTAGCAAGGTTTTGGTATATTCCACTCGATAAATAAATAATTAAAACTTGTCATAATTTGTAGCATTCCGTATTAAAAATATAGTATATTTCGTAACCCCACGCTACGACATCAAGTTTTTGGCGCCGCTGCCGGGGAATCGGCGAAATATTTATATCATTTTTAGAAAAACAATATAAAATCCTAAAAATTAAAAAACTTAAAAAAAAAAAAAAAAACCCAAAAAAAAAAAATATATATTTTTATATAGTTTTAAGATTTTTATTTATAAAATTATCAAATATTTCTATTTTTATTTTTATAAAAATATTAAGTTTTTATTTAAATTATATATATTTTATGTTATATATATTAAAACAGAAAATATAATATAAATATAAAATAAAACGAATTGAACCTTTATTTGAACTGTCATCTGAACTGGCCAAACAGGTCATGCGACTCGCATGACCCCCTGCCTAAACCCATGCGAGTCGCATGAGGTCAACTGACAGGCCAGGTTTTACCCTATTTTCGCATTTAATACGGTGTATTATATTATTATTATTTATAAACCCTAGTTTATTATTATTATTATATTTAAGTTTTAAGTTTATTTAATTTATATTTACTTATATTTAGTTTTATTATATATAAAACTTAATACTTTAATATAATATAATATAAAAATAATATTTTTATAAAAATTATATTTTTATCAATTTTAAACTTATTTCTATTTTTGTACCTTTTAATCGTTTTTAGCGTAATTTTCGTATTTTTATCGTTCGTACTTAGTTTTTAGTCATAGTTTTTGCTGTTGTTATTTTTATTTTTAGATTTTTAGGCTTTGCCGTAAAATCTCTTAAGTGCTTTTTCTTTAGATTAAGATTTAGTTGCTTTAGAATTTTGCGACGCCGTTTTTCGCTTTAGTTTTAAATAGATTTTAGTGCCTAAATAACGTAATTGCCGTTTTTCCTTTAGAATTGCATTTACCTTTAGACTTTTAGGCGCAACTTTTTAGATTTAGTTTTTAGACTTTTAAGTTTCGACGTTTTTCTTTCTTATTTTTATTTTTCGACGTTTTTCGACGCGCAATCTATTTCTTTCTTATATCTCGACGCTCTAGTTTTTAGGACCTAGAATTTTCTCTACTTCTTATCTAATTCTCAAAACGGAAAGAAAAATTATTTAAGCGGTTAAATTAATGGACGTTGACATTTTTCTGGTTCGTAGTAATAGTTGGATTTGTTAGTGGCTAGTTGTGGGCTTCCGATTTAAAGGGTCCTGGCTACCTGCTGCATCTTTTGGCTATTCGAAACGTGGGCAAAATCAGAAAAGTCTATTAATTGGACAACTTATATAAGTTTTTTTTATTTTTATAACTAATAGGATAATTCGTGAATGCATCACATTGTAGCTAAAATTTGGCCATCGCAATAAAATGGAAAATTTTGAAAACAAGGCCTTGGAAACCCTTTTTGAACTCCAAAATCAATTAAATCAATACTCTCAAACGAGTGTTGATGACAATTCAGTCAGTCAATCTTGGATCGCGAACGACGAAACAATAACTGGTTGTGAAATCTGTGGAGATTATCACTCAACATGGGAATGTTATTATTATGTTCCTATAGAAAATTATGCACCCACAGAACCTGAATGGAACGATTATGAAGAACACAATTCAAACTGGGATTATTCCCAAGAATATATCCAAACTCAACAACCAGAAGACGAGGAAAATTACGTGTCCGAAAATTCTTTAGATCATATGAAAATCAAACTCGAAGAACTCGATGCTCAAAATGAACAAATGAGCGAGTTTGTAAACCGGCAAGCTGAAACTCTATCAGACTACACACCTGTTGATCTGAGGAGTATTGTTCAAGAAAATCTCAAATCATCGAATTTTGATGAATTCGAGAGCTCCGAAATCACCAACTATCCTGATGATACTTTTTATTCAGTCTTACCAATTTCACAACATATCGACACATTAGCCTCTACCGACGAAATCATCGATCCATCAATGGATGATGAAGAAGAAATAAGGGTAACAAATTGGTACTCTTGGGAAAACGATAACGTTGAAAATTTTACCCCCGAGGCCAAACCGAACTTTACCATCCCACAACTTTCCAACCCAATATTCTCAATAGACGAGTCATCTACTGAAAATGAACTACGAGCTGTAATTGATAATGACACCTCGAATTTCACCCAATTGGGTAATAGAGGTGAAAACTTTGATCCCGAGAATGAACGGAAGGAAATTTTAGGAATTGTCCACCCTATAGAAATAAGTATGTCGGCATATATCGATCCATTTGACCAAGAACCAGAAAAGAGACATATCCATTTACTAAAAGCTACACTTAAAAAAGAATTAAGTAGTGACGATCGGGTGAGTCTAAACTTTAAACCCATTGATATATTATACACCACCCGAGATATAAATAATTGGCTCACTATTCTAATTCGTGGAACTTATTCTACCGACTTCACATGTCGTCAGCTAAGTGTGGGAAAGTTTAACCCCACTTAACGTTAAATTAGGGGTTCGGGTTAGTGCATAACTCGTTAATAAACATGCATGATAAGTTAGGGTAAAAGACGCATTTTCAAAGATTAGCAAACTGTTCAAAAAAGCAACCATTTTTGAAGAAAAACATGTGTGATAAAATAAGAAGGAATGAACGATGAGGCGCGCCATCTATCATTCGACGAGCTTTGTAAGTACAAACTAGGTATTCTTAATCACTTTTCTACACTAATCACCCTCATGAATTTATAATTATAGTCTGATTTCATACAAATGAGGGCATTGCATGATCTCAAGTGTGGGGAAGGGTTATAAATTCTCTCGGGTTTACACTTAGTTTATTTGCCAAATTTTGTGAAAATTTGAAAAATTTTCAATTAAATGAAGTCAAAATCATGTTTATATATATTTATGAACGATGAAAACTAGGTGTTAATACCGAAATTATCGTTACCTCGAAAAGGACATAAATTGAGAAACAACCCAAAATGCTTGAATTCATTTAAGAATGGAATAAAGGAGAATAAAAAGGCAAAGAAAGAAACTAAGTGTGGGGAGAATATACCAAGTCATTCAATTAAAAACTATCTATCACATGTTTCTGTAAAGTTATTGCAGGTGTTTTGTTTTGGACTAAATTAACTGTTTTACCCGATGAAAAAAAAGAATAGATGGATCTACACGATGAATCAATTCCATCATTAAAAGGAAGTAAAGTCTTCCGAAAAAGACATGCGCTTCTTGATTTAGGTCATGAAGTTGTCGTCCAGACCAGCTGTAGGTTGACGAAAAATCTAGAAAAGTCATCTCTAAAATCAGCTGGAAATCCACGGACCTCAGCATCAAACAGGGTCGCCAAGTGGTCAGATTTATCCTAACCATGAGAAGGATTTATCTCGTACAATGGGGGGGCACCGTGCAGATTAGCTTGATAAGACTAATGAATCAGATCCCCAGAAAGGATAATCTCCTTTAAAGATCAAAAATCAGCTTTTAAGCCTGATATTACTCAATCCTTGAGATTGACCTTAAAGATTGAGAATTCAAACTCATGGAATTCGATGATATCTAAACTCGAGCTTGAACGAGAAAATATTTTGATAAAAATTACAAACCGATTTGTTTTCTGAAAACCCATTTTCAATGCGTTCATTACCATTGAACGTAAAATCCTAGGAATTCATCTGGAATTCATTAGGTCACCTGAACCAAATCGGGTGTCAACCGTAAGAACGGTGGTTGCATAGCATGGTCGAAGACAGGACCTTGTGCCAGACCGAAAAATCATAGGATGATCTTTACTATTGCTCCTACCAAGGATAGTACTAGCATCCGACACGTAATTAGACCATGAACAAATGCATGTCATTAGACATTGCCTTAACAGTTTCTTGTTCATCGCTTTCCTTTACAACCGGACGGTAGTTTACCGAAAGGTAATATACGGAACAAGTAAACTGGATGTGTGCTTTCCGATACCAGGATAGCAGTGGATTACACGAACCTAAAAGTTTTAAGCCAAAATATTGATCCACAAATATATTTTGCAACACCAAAGAATGGATTAAATCAGAAAACTTGTCTAGGGTAAAATCTAGCTTGAATTTTTAAAAGATCAAATGTTTTCATAAAGATCCAATTTCCTAAAGGATCTACATTTTTATAGTCATGTGGGACTGTAAACCGCCTTTCAAATGTGCACTTTGCTTTGGAAACCGAAAGTAAATCGGCTATTTGATTGCAAGTGTCGTTGACCTAAACCCGAGGCAACTGTGGATGACACACCCACCTTTAAACCACATCGTTACTATCATTGTTTATACCGCCATATCAAAATCACTAATGTATAAAGTGTGAAGAATAAAGAAGTGATTTGTGTGATGTATTATATTATTTCAAGACTGTATTGCTTGAGGACAAGCAACGCTCAAGTGTGGGGATATTGATAAGGCTAAAAAGGAACATATATTTCATAACATTATCCCCCAAGAAAGACAAGATTTTAGTTGTAATTGTTCCATATTCAAGTAATATTCGTTTATATTTAATAAGTGCAAAGACAAAAGGCGTAAACGAAGATTTGAAGACAAAAAGGTCCAAAATGCTCAAATGTACAAGATTCAATCAAAAAGGTTCAAAATATTTATGAAGGACGTCTAAAAATAACAAGAGTACAAGTTACGGAACGCAAAGTACACGATATAAAATAATACGCGAAGACGTCCGAAAATCCGGAACCGGGACCCGAGCCAAGAAGAAACGCCCGACGCAACGGACCAAAAATATCTAGTCTACTATGCACAAGAATAAAATATAATATATAAATAATTATATTAATTATTTATATATTTATATTTATTTTAAATTATGTCGACGAACAAGAAAACAAAAATGATTGAGCTGGATTCTGATGGCCATGCGACTCGCATGGATTTATGCCTATTTCCCATG
This sequence comes from Rutidosis leptorrhynchoides, assembly GCF_046630445.1. Lineage (NCBI taxonomy): Eukaryota > Viridiplantae > Streptophyta > Magnoliopsida > Asterales > Asteraceae > Rutidosis > Rutidosis leptorrhynchoides. The sequence goes on from NC_092337.1 coordinate 343,477,722, forward strand.
CGAGTCGCATGAGGATCAGAATCAGGCCTGGTCTATAAATTTGCCAGTTTTCGTTCGTTTTAGAAAAAACAACACCACACCACACCACACACATAATAATAATAATACTCTGTAATAAATAAATATATATAATATATATAGTATAGTGTAGTTTTATATTAGATTAGTTCGGGTTATGTAAAGGTTATTTTACGGGTTTTAAAGTCGGAGCTCTGTCCGTGTAACACTACGCGATAAATAATCAATGTAAGCTATGTTCTTCTTTTTAAATTAATGTCTCGTACTAAGTTATTATTATGCTTATTTGAGCCAAAGTAATCATGATGTTGGGCTAATTACTAAAATTGGGTAATTGGGCTTTGTACCATAATTGGGGTTTGGACAAAAGAACGACACTTGTGGAAATTAGACTATGGGCTATTAATGGGCTTTATATTTGTTTAACTAAATGATAGTTTGTTAATGTTAATATAAAGATTTACAATTGGGCGTCCCTATAAATTACCATATACACTCGATCGGACACGATGGGCGGGGTATTTATATGTACGAATAATCGTTCATTTAACCGGACACGGGAATGGATTAATAGCCACTAGAATAATTAAAACAGGGGTGAAATTACATTCAAGGGTAATTGGTGTAATTGTTAACAAAGTAGTAAAACCTTGGTTTACACGCAGTCGATAACCTGGTGTATTCATTAAACAAAGTATTAAAACCTTGTTACAATTCGAATCCCCAATTAGTTGGAATATTTAACTTCGGGTATAATAATAATTTGACGAGGACACTCGCACTTTATATTTATGACTGATGGACTGTTATGGACAAAAACCAGACGGACATATTAAATAATCCAGGACAAAGGACAATTAACCCATGGGCATAAAAGTAAAATCAACACGTCAAACATCATGATTACGGAAGTTTAAATAAGCATAATTCTTTTATTTCATATTTAATTTCTTTTATTTCATATTTTATTTATCGCAATTTATTTTACGCACTTTAATTTTTGTCATTTATTTTTACGCTTAAAATCGACAAACCGGTCATTAAACGGTAAAACCCCCATTTTATAATAATACTACTACTTATTTATATATATATTTTTACAAATAAACTTAATAATATAGCGTTAACTTCACCGTCTCCCTGTGGAACGAACCGGACTTACTAAAAACTATACTACTCCGCGACTAGGTACACTGCCTATTGTGTTGTAGCAAGGTTTTGGTATATCCCACTCGATAAATAAATAATTAAAACTTGTCATAATTTGTAGCATTCCGTATTAAAAATATACACTATTTTGTAACCCCGTGCTACCACATCAAGGGGCGTTGCAAAGTCCAAATGGCATGCGTTTATAAGCAAAAGTACCATAAGGGCACGTGAATGTGGTTTTCTCGTGATCCTCAGGTGCTATTGGAATTTGAAAATATCCAGAAAAACCGTCAAGAAAACAATAGTAACTATTTCTGGCTAATCTTTCCAACATTTGATCAATGAAAGGTAAGGGAAAGTGATCTTTTCTGGTGGCGTCATTTAATTTTCTATAATCAATACAAACACGCCATCCTGTTACAGTCCTAGTAGGAATAAGCTCATTTTTCTCATTTGTGATGACAGTCATGCCGCCCTTCTTAGGTACGCATTGAACTGGGCTTACCCATGGACTATCAGAGATTGGATAAATTAAACCTACATCTAGCAGTTTAATAATTTCTTTCTTAACAACATCTTGCATATTAGGATTTAGTCTTCGTTGGCGTTGCACATACGTTTTATGACCTTCTTCCATAAGGATTTTATGTGTGCAATACGAAGAACTTATTCCTTTAATATCATGAATCTTCCATGCAATAGCTGGTTTATAATCTTTAAGCACAGAAATGAGTTGAGATTTTTCATTTTCAGTAAGAGAAGACGATATTATTATAGGTAATTCAAATTCACCATGTAAATAAGCATATTCCAAATGGTTTGGAAGTGGCTTTAACTCTAATGTCGGTGGTTCTTCTATCGATGATTTATATCGATATCTGTCTTCTTCTTTTAGCATTTGAATTTCATCTGTTGTTGGTTCATATCCATTAGCCATAAGTGTAGCTAACATTTTAGCTTCTTCAATTGGTTCAGTTCCTTCTCCTAAAGAACATTCTCCTGTTCCTTGTAATTCTGGAAATTCTTCTAATAATTCTGCATGTGAATCTATAGTTTGAATATAATAACATGTATCATCTGCAGATTGCGATTGTTGCATGGCTCTATCAACAGAAAAGGTAACACTCTCGTCCTCTATACTTAGGGTCAGTTTCTTACCAAACACGTCTATTATTGCTTTAGCCGTGTTTAAGAATGGTCTTCCTAATATGAGAGGAACTCGAGAATCTTCTTCCATGTCTAGAATAACAAAATCTACTGGAAATACTAAAGTACCAACTTTAACTAGCATGTTTTCCATTATCCCTCTAGAATATTTTACTGATCGATCGGCTAGTTGTATACTTATTTGTGTTGGTTTCAATTCTCCGAGGTCTAGTTTAGCGTATAGTGAATACGGCATTAGATTTATACTAGCACCTATGTCTGCCAATGCTTCTATTGAACTAAGACTACCCAGAAAACATGGAATTGTGAAACTTCCTGGATCTGAAAGTTTTTCTGGTATCTTATTCAACCGCACTGCAGAACAATTAGCATTCATTGTAACAGCCGAGAGTTCTTCCATTTTCTTTCTATTCGTGATTAGATCTTTCAAGAATTTAGCATATCTTGGCATTCCTGATATCACATCAATGAAAGGAAGATTTACAATTATTTGTTTAAACATATCCAAGAATTTGGATTGCTCGGCTTCAAGTCTCTCTTTTCTGATTTTACTCGGGTAAGGAAGTGGTGGTTGGTATGGTTTAACATAAGGTTTAGCCTTAACTGTGTTATCTTCATTAACCTTTTCAACTACCAGTTATGTTTCCTTATCTTGCTCAGATTGTGGTTCTTGTAGAGTAGGAATAGCGTCATCAGAAATTACAGGTATTTCAGGTGGTTTAAGTGTAATACCACTTCTTGTGGTAATGGCTTTAGCTGTTTCATTCCGGAGGTTAACATTTGTATCACTAGGTAGACTTCCCAATTTTCTATCACCTATTAACCTTGCTAGGGTACTTACTTCTTGTTCCAGATTTTGAATAGAAGCTTGTTGATTTCTAAATGCTTGAGCATTTTGTTCATTGGTTTGTTTCTGAGATGTGAAAAACTGAGTTTGAGATTCAACTAGCTTCGACATCATATCTTCTAAATTTGGCTTTTTATCACCGGTTTGTGGTGGTTTGTTTTGAAAAATAGGTCTTTGCTGATTGTAAGTATTGTTGGATACTTGTTGATTGCTAGGACCTTGTTAGTTGTTGTATGGAACATTTTGGTTATAATTCTGGTTTTGATTGTAGATTGGTCTTGGTGGTTGATAATTATTCTGATAATTATTTCCAGGCCTTTTGTTCATGTATGAAACATTCTCTATTTGTTCCATTGTTAGTTCAATACTGAGACAATCTTTTGTCAAATGTGGTCCTCTACACTGCTCACAACTAATTCGTATTGAGTGAATATCTTTAGTCATCTTTTCCATTCGTCTCTCGACAGCATCTATCTTTGCGGAAATGGAATCGAAGTCATGACTAGAATCGGCTCTAGCTGCTTTAGATGATCTAACGATATCTTTTTTCTTGGTGCCACTCATGTGAGTGGGAAGCAGTGTTATCAATAATTTTTTAAGCATCAGTTGCTGTTTTCTTCATAATGGAACCACCAGCTGCTATATCTATGTCTTTTCGTGTAGTGATGTCGCATCCTTGGTAGAATATTTGTACTATTTGACAGGTGTCTAAACCATGTTGCGAACATCCTCTTAATAACTTTCCAAATCTGGTCCACGCCTCATATAGAGTTTCATTTGGCTTTTGTGTGAACGTAACAATTTCTCCTTGAAGTCTCACGGCTTTAGATGCTGGAAAGAATTGTTTAAGAAATTTTTCAACTAAAACATCCCATGTATCAATCGCCCCTTCAGGTAACGATTCTAACCAATCTTTGGCTTCTCCCTTTAAAGTCCAGGGAAATAACATGAGATATATCTGTTCATCCTCCACTTCTCTGATTTTGAATAATGTACAGATCCTATTAAAAGTACGAATATGTTCGTTTGGATCTTCCTTCGGCGCACCACTAAATTGGCATTGATTAGTTACCATGTGTAGGATTTGTCCTTTGATTTCATAATCTGGCGCATTAATGTCTGGTTGAGTAATTGCGTGACCTTGGCCAGTGCGTTTAGCTCTCATTCGGTCTTCTATACTTAGAGGTTCCAGATTTTTCATGATTGAATTTGTTGAATCTGAATCACTAGAGGATTCTGATTTAATGGGTTGTTCCTCGACAATCTCTGTTTGAATGATTGGTGGTTCCGGAGGAAAGATTAGTGGTTCAGGATCTCTGAATTGTCCCTGAATATCCTCCGGATTCTCAATTGTGAGGTCGGGTTCAAAAAATGGATTATCGGAAATTTGAATTGGAGTACTTGGTCGACTTGATGACGATTCTAAAGAAAAATCAACGGCGACAATATTTGCTAGATGTCTTGATCTGGTTACAGGTGGTGAACGTACAAAAGGTGGTGACCGTTTTGCTCGGTGCATTCACTGAATATCCTATTAGTTATAAAATATAAAAATTATATAAGTTATCAAATTAATAGACTTTTCTGATTTTGCCCACGTTTCGAATAGCCAATAGATGCAGCAGGTAGCCAGGACCCTTTAAATCGGAAGCCCACAACTCGCCACTAACAAATCCAACTATTACTACGAACCAAAAAATTTTGGATGTCTATCAATTTAACCACTTAAAATAATTTTTCGTTGAAATTTAAAGAAATTTTAGAGAAGAAATAGAAAATTCTATGTCCTCAAAACTAGAGCGGCGAAAAATAAGAAAGAAAAAGAGCGCGTCGAAAAACGTCGAAAAATAAAAATCGAAAAACAAATGTCTAAAAACAAACAGTCGAAAAATAAAAAATAAAAAAATAAAGCGTCGAAACTTAGAATTCTAAAAATTAAAACTTACGTCTAAAGGTATTAAAGCTTAAAAGAAATTCTATATCCAAAACGGCAATAACTTAAAAAGTACTAAAATCTTAAAACGGCGTCGCAAAATTCTAAAGCATCTAAATCTTAGTCTAAAGAAAAAGCACTTAAGGGATTTTACGGCAAAGCCTAAAAATCTAAAAATAAAAATAACTATGGCAAAAACTATGACTTAAAACTAAATACGAACGAAAAATACAAATATTACGCTAAAACAAATAAAAAGATATAAAATATAAAAATAAACTTAAAGTTGTAAAAAGTACAATTTTTATAAAAATATTATTTTATATTATTTATTTATAAAAGTATTAATTTTTCTATATTAATAAAACTAATAAAACTAATTATATATTAAATAATAATACTAAACTAAATAATATTAAATATAACCCTAATTAGGGTTTAATAATAATAATTATTAATAATAACCGTAATTAATGTTGTACGATGTTCAGATGTTGCGTGTCAGGATGCCTCATGCGGTCGCATAGAATTTTGCCTTCGGATTCATGCGATCGCATGGGCTAGGGTTTCGGGCCAGAAGTTGGGCTGCTACAGTACTAGGCCGAGTAATTTTATATATATTTTTTTCTTTTTTAATTTTCTGTTTTAATATTTATAAAAAGTATTTATATAAATTAAATAAAACTTATATTTTTACAAACTAAAAATAAAAATAGAAATATTTTATAATTTTATATATTTTTGAACAACTCTTAAATATATATATATATATATATATATATATATATATATATATATATATATATATATATATATATATATATATATATATTTTGTTTTTCTTTTTATATTTTTGTATTTTTAATATTTAAAACGTATATTTTTTTATACAAAGAACTTAATAAAAAATATCTTTTTTTTATTATATATATAGCGTTTCGCTTCCGGCGTTTAAACAACTCCCCGGCAGCGGCACCAAAAATACTTGATGTGCGTAGAGGTGTATACAAAATAGTTATATTTTTACAAGGAAATACTATTAAATACGTTACAATTTTACACAAGTTATTTATTTATTTATAGAATGGATATACCTAAACCTTGCTACAACACTTATAGACAATGTACCTAATCGTACAGTAGTGTAGTTTTTAGTAAGTCCGGTTCATCCACAGGGAACTCTAGCCAAGTTTAACGCTATATTTTTAACTTATAATTGTAAAAATACAAAAATATATATAAGTAGTATTATTATTATAAAAGGGGGTTTTTACCGTTTAATGACCGGTTTGTCGATTTTAAAACTTAAGTCGCAGTTAAAACATAATGTAAAATATTAAATATATAAAAGACTTAATTTAAAGCGTAAAGTAAATAACGATAATGAAATTGCGATAAATAAAAATGCGATAAATAAAACAACGGTAAATAAAATTGCGATAATTAAAAGTGCAATTAAATAAAATGACAGTAAATAAAAGTGCGATACTTAAAAGTGCAATTAAATATGAAATAAAGGAATTATGCTTATTTAAACTTCCGTAATCATGATGTTTGACGTGTTGATTTTAGTTTATTACCATGAGTTAATTGTCCTTTGTCCTGGATTATTCAGTATGTCCATACAGATTTGTCCTTAATAGTCCATCAGTCATAATCATAAAGTGCGGAGGTCTTCGTCAAATTATTCTTATTCTCGAAGTAAAATATTCCCACTAATTGGGGATTCGAATTGTAACAAGGTCTTAATACTTTGTTTAATGAATACACCAGGTTATCTACTGCGTGTAGTCCAAGGTTTTACTACTTTGTTAACAATTACACCAATTACCCTTGAATGTAATCCACCCCTGTTTCAACAAGTCTATTAACTATTAATCCAGTTCCGTGTCCGGTCAAATGAATAATTATTGGTATTTATAGATATCCCGCCCACCGTACCCAGTCAAGCGTATTTGGTTATATATAAATACGTCAAATTATAAGTCTATATATTAAATTAACGAGGTATCGTTAGTTAATATAAAGCCCATTAATAGCCCATAGTCTAATTTCCACAAGTGTCGTTCTTTTGTCCAAACCCCAATTATGGTACAAAGCCCAATTACCCAATTTTAATATTTAGCCCAACATCACGATTACTTCGGCTTAAATAAGCATAATAATAACTTAGCTACGAGACATTAATTTAAAAAGGTTGAATATAACTTACAATGATTAAAAATAGCGTAGTGTTACACGGACAGAATTTCGACTTACACCCTTACAACATTCGCTAACATACCCTTATTATTAGAATTTAAAATTAAACTTAAAATTAACATATAATATATATATATATATATATATATATATATATATATATATATATATATATATATATATATATATATATATATATATACGTGAGAGATATAGAGAAAAAGATATATAAAACTGGCCAAAACACGCGAAATTTGTAGATGCGGCCTGATACTTGGGGCCATGCGATCGCATGGTTTTTACTCTTCCAGGCCATGCGATAGCATGGCCAGCTGGGGGAGTTCACATGTCTTTGTTTGCATCTTGCCGACGGTTTATAAATATATATATAATATATAAATAATTTTAAGAATTATTTAAATATTATATTATATTTATGTGCATAGTTGACTCGTAATTTTTAGTCCGTTGCGTCGAGCGTTGAGAGTTGACTCTGGTCCCGGTTCCAGATTTTCGAACGTCCTTGCGTGCAATTTAATATCTTGTACTTTGCATTTTTCGTCTTGTACTCTTGTAATTTCGAGACGTTTCTCATCAATAATTTGAACCTCTTTGATTGTACTTTGTACTTTTGAGCTTTTTTGGTCGTTTGCGTCTTCAATTCGTCGAATCTATTTTTTGTCTTCACCTTTTATTATTTAAACGAATATCACTTGTAAATAGAACAATTGCAACTAAAAGCTTGTCTTTCTTGAGGGATAATGTTATGAAATATATGTTCGTTTTTAGCATTATCACTTGTATTTGGTTGTGTATATTTGCGTTAGTGATGTTATCTTGTATGCGGTTTGTGCAAGTTTCCCAAGTAAGTGATTTATGTATGTATGCATATAAGTATTGCACTCACTAAGCATTGTAGCTTACTCCTTTCATTGTTTACTTTTTCTTTAGATTATGGTACTTTGAAGGACAATGGTAAGAGTTTGGCCTAGCATACTTGTGGCGGATTTTGAGAAGGCGCTTTTTGGTAATGGTCCCGACGGTCATGCTCATTAATGTCTTGTTTTTGGTTATTGGGTCTTGTGTACCCGATGATGTAAACACTTAACTTGATGTATTGCTTAAACTTGTACTTGCTTTTGAACAAGTAATGTAATCAAAATGTGGCTGTGATGGTTATTATCAACGTGTTAAAAAAGTATGTCAAATTTTTAAAAGTTGTTTGTTAAATTGGTTTGGGATCGTTTCAGTTTATCGAAAAAAATATCATGCTAATGCGACTTTGACGACTAGTGAGAGTTTTGAAGATGGGTGTCCGATGCGGGTCTTAAAATTTCGCAGGATTAGTTCGTTGATTCAAAAATAACACTAGGGTACTGGGATGATTGATTACACTTTCTAATGGCAAACAGATTTACAACTGATTGGTGGTTCTAACTAGACTCCTATTGGGTATCCGTAGTTTATATCTTATTCGTACAATGTGTGCGTGCTGGGAATGAGAAGATATGTTCTTGAAATTCATAGAGCTATGAGGATAGGTTAGTATACCTGCGCAAAAGAGGAAAGTTCAAAGGTTTAGATCATAAGGTTGTGACTGGGTTTTCATTGGAAGCCTTGATAGATAGTCTATGACTCGTTTGTCAGGAGTTCCTGATTACTGGAAAGGAAAATCAGAGATAGACGAAAAATATATACAAGTCATCTTTTACGTGTCGGTAGCAGGGTTAGACTTGGCTACAGTAATGAGTGAGGCAGTTTCGTCTCCTGATTGAATCCTGCAATTTAAGTTTCACACATTTCAATTTATTGATATCGAGTCAAAAGTCATGTTTTTACCAACGGTATCTAGTTATATTTCACATGAATTCAAGGAAAATAGATTTATAAATGCACTAATCAAGTATGTTTTGCTAAATAGGACTTTAAAAGCAAAAAATTACAGAAAAGTCAGAAAAAGAGTCAAAATTATGGTTTTCTAGGCCTAATCTCAAGAACCGCCCTAGATAATCATCACAGAAGCTCAAGACTACTAAACAAGGTTGCCAACACTTATTTAAGAGATGTATATAAATATATATCAAGGACCTAGAGGCGTACTTGATTCATATACAAAGATCAAGACGTTCTAAGACATACACTCACAAACCCCTAGTCACAGAATACTTCAAATACAACCACACGGAATTTCAAGAAGTGATTCAGAGGATTGTGCGTCACTATTGTATGTCTAAGGAACCCTAAGAATGTGAATCTACTGAACTTCAAGAAAAACTGGTACCAGTATTCAACAACGCATTATCAACAACTAGTACACGACAATAACAGAATGCACCATATTACAAACTGGCAACTCAGAGGCCGTTTTTCACACCTAACTAACGACCCAACTACAAAAGGGCGACTTTAGTTGGACAAAGTGTTGACCCCGTCAGCAAACAGACGACCCGGTAAGCAGTTAGTTACACAAACTGACGACTCGGTTACACAAACTGGCTACTCGAGCTACAAATTGGCGACTCAGGGACTATAAACTGGTGACTCAGCCAGCAAACTAGGGACCCGGAATACAAACTGGCTACTCGGAAGACAAAATCGCGATTCACTTTGCCTCTAAATTGGAGGCTTCGGACGTTCATTCGATTCATTCAGAAATTCACCCAACTTTGTCTCTCTCACACAACACTTTCTCTCAAAGCTTAGGCTAGTTTATCATAAATTAGTGTAGGTTTTGTAGCTTTGAGAAGCTTTCTATACTCCTTAAAGCGGGGTTAAAGCTCTGTCTTATGTAATATTTGTCTATGAATAATGCATAAGTGAATCACCGTGATAGCAAGGAATGCAAGATCGTCTATGTCATTGTAAGCCAAACTATTGCTATACTCATCATTATTACGTTAACACTTATCTTTATAACTATATAATTATGATATGTGTTGTTATAATAATTATACTTTATCGTTATCGTATTCTTGATAAGTAATATCCCTGTAATAGTCACCGCGCAAGATGCTGATTATTGCCTTATCTTTAAAATAATAAAATCTTTAATATATCTTCTGTGTTATAAACTCTAAACTTGCTAAAACTCTCGGGAACTACTTTATATATATTTAACCTTGGTCAACTAAAATACTAGTTTATAGCTTACCATTTTCAATCATTTTTGTGGTTAACAATCTAATTACTCTTAAACATCAAAACCTTACTTTTAATAAACTCGTTAATTATCTATACGTCTCTGGTGAGACTAAAATAATTATATGTGATAATAATTCTGAAAGGGCAGGGCTAGCCGTAGTGGTTGAGGCAAACAGCTTGATTGAAAAAGATGTCTTTAGTTGTCATTAATAGGTCCAAAAAGGGGTTCAAACATTGCACTCAATTAAATTTCAACGTGTAATAAAGAACTTTTAAATCAGTCGTTAAATATATTTATGAGTAGTCAGGTTTCCTAGGGAATTTACTAAAATCTTGTCGTTAAGAAATACTGTAATATTAAATGGGCCTTCATCTTATTCGGTTAGCCTAATTTAAGGCCGCATGTATTCTCTGTTGGAGGTGTAGTGCCGGGGACAGTTAAGTAACCTTATAGTCTGAATTACCCTTGACTTAACCGGTGACATCCTTAATTGGAACCAGGTCAAATAAGGAGAGCTTTAAGTTTACAACGATTTTTAATAAACAATTTACAATTTCACCCCCGTTTGACAATATGATATCCATGAAAATTCTATCTATAAAAGTTTGATAAATATATATATATATATATATATATATATATATATATATATATATATATATATATATATATATATATATATATATATATATATATATATATATATATATATATATTTATCAAACTTTTACACAAACTGACGACTCGGTTACACAAACTGGCTACTCGAGCTACAAATTGGCGACTCAGGGACTATAAACTGGTGACTCAGCCAGCAAACTAGGGACCCGGAATACAAACTGGCTACTCGGAAGACAAAATCGCGATTCACTTTGCCTCTAAATTGGAGGCTTCGGACGTTCATTCGATTCATTCAGAAATTCACCCAACTTTGTCTCTCTCACACAACACTTTCTCTCAAAGCTTAGGCTAGTTTATCATAAATTAGTGTAGGTTTTGTAGCTTTGAGAAGCTTTCTATACTCCTTAAAGCGGGGTTAAAGCTCTGTCTTATGTAATATTTGTCTATGAATAATGCATAAGTGAATCACCGTGATAGCAAGGAATGCAAGATCGTCTATGTCATTGTAAGCCAAACTATTGCTATACTCATCATTATTACGTTAACACTTATCTTTATAACTATATAATTATGATATGTGTTGTTATAATAATTATACTTTATCGTTATCGTATTCTTGATAAGTAATATCCCTGTAATAGTCACCGCGCAAGATGCTGATTATTGCCTTATCTTTAAAATAATAAAATCTTTAATATATCTTCTGTGTTATAAACTCTAAACTTGCTAAAACTCTCGGGAACTACTTTATATATATTTAACCTTGGTCAACTAAAATACTAGTTTATAGCTTACCATTTTCAATCATTTTTGTGGTTAACAATCTAATTACTCTTAAACATCAAAACCTTACTTTTAATAAACTCGTTAATTATCTATACGTCTCTGGTGAGACTAAAATAATTATATGTGATAATAATTCTGAAAGGGCAGGGCTAGCCGTAGTGGTTGAGGCAAACAGCTTGATTGAAAAAGATGTCTTTAGTTGTCATTAATAGGTCCAAAAAGGGGTTCAAACATTGCACTCAATTAAATTTCAACGTGTAATAAAGAACTTTTAAATCAGTCGTTAAATATATTTATGAGTAGTCAGGTTTCCTAGGGAATTTACTAAAATCTTGTCGTTAAGAAATACTGTAATATTAAATGGGCCTTCATCTTATTCGGTTAGCCTAATTTAAGGCCGCATGTATTCTCTGTTGGAGGTGTAGTGCCGGGGACAGTTAAGTAACCTTATAGTCTGAATTACCCTTGACTTAACCGGTGACATCCTTAATTGGAACCAGGTCAAATAAGGAGAGCTTTAAGTTTACAACGATTTTTAATAAACAATTTACAATTTCACCCCCGTTTGACAATATGATATCCATGAAAATTCTATCTATAAAAGTTTGATAAATATATATATATATATATATATATATATATATATATATATATATATATATATATATATATATATATATATATATATATATATATATATATATATATATATATATATATATATATATATATTTATCAAACTTTTATAGATAGAATTTTCCACAAACTTTTATCAAACTTTTATATATATAATAAGTTAAGTACGTAGTTTTATAAATCCGAAAATTATTCCACAATATTATTATTATTATTATTATTATTATTATTATTATTATTATTATTATTATTATTATTATTATTATTATTATTATTATTATTATTATTATTATTATTATTATTATTATTATTATTTTTATTATTATTATTATAAGTATTAATATTAAAATTACCAAAAAGAAACCATCAAACTATTGTTGGCTAAAAAACCGAAAACTGCTCACATAAATATAATAAAAATTAAATCACGTTTTAAATTAGGATAACTTTGACTTTCTACCATAATTGGTTATGTCGTGTGACGACCCTATGTTATACTTACCATATCTACTTGTTAGAGAAAAGTGAGTACGAATTTAGGCCTCTGGAGTTACAAATATTAATAACTCGATCTTATGCACTCGTGCGATAAGTTTCGCTCTCTGTAAGATGTAAGGCCCAACTCCTGAAACGACCAGAGAGATGCAACCGGGACTGAACGTCACGAGTGAAAGTTGCAACAGTCTTCTCCTAAAAAAGACGACCGCCACAGGTGCATCATGGATCTTCTAGTGTATGAAGATGATCTATCAATGTAAGTAGATGGGGGTGTAGAAACCGAGATTACGGACGCTAGTAACTAAAGATCGAGTTGAATCTTAGCATTTTTTGTCGAAAGGCTTCCTTCCCTGTGTGGAAGTGTGGCGTGTTTCAGATGTTGAGTCTGACGGTATCAAAAGGAGTTTTAATCAGGTGAGCAAGAGTTGTTGTGGGTTTTTAAGCAAAGTTGGACATTTAAGGTTGTTTTGATTTCATTTTGGCTACTAAAAGTTGGAGTGCTCTTTATTGATAACTGTAAGCTCGATGTAGTTGGAGTGTGCGTGTCCCAAGTGTCCTTGCAGTAGAGATGGGTAGTTCCAATGTAATCAAAATGGTAATCGGTTTATGGGTTTGTTCAATCTACATGTGAGATATTGTTGAGGTGCGAAGCTTGATTGAATACTAAAATGATGTTGAACAGAGAGCTCTCTCGGAGTGGGTGATGAGTCTCCCAGAGTGGAAGGTAGATCTCACTAAGTGAGAGGGTGTGTGGCCAGCTTTTCTTGATGACCAAGTTTTGAGCAATCTGATTTTCGGCATATTTTTATGGTTGATTAAGTAACTAATAATAAAACCTAAATGGTTCAAATTTTATGTTTCATTATATAATGTAACTTTAGCATCTTGTAACTTTGTGCAAGAAAATAATATGAAAAATCTCTTATTTGAGCCTATAAGCTAAATCTCATGTTTGCGCCTATAGGCTAAACATGCTAAATCTTTATGTCCTTTACGTTTTTGTTTATCGTTATTAGTTACGGGTGTTGCTTTCTAACCGACCTTTAATATCTATAGGTCAAAAGTACTTTTATATCAGCTTATCTTTTATTGTCTTTTAGAAGAAAAAGTAAATGACTTTTGCTTGATTTAATTTGAACACCTTTTATTAGTGATGATGCGTATTTTACATATTCTCATATTATTCCTGGTAAGATCACGACGTCTTATAAAAAAATAAATGCGAAATATAAGTATTAATAAGACTATAAGAGTGTCATTGAGTATTGACATTGTCTTTTGGAACTTATGAAGATTATAATTTTATTATTTTGATCTTTTAGTATAAAAAAGAAAAGAAAGTCTTGTTGACAAATTCAAATGAAAGGAGATGCTTGAAAATTTAATATGTTTATGTTTTTTTAAAAATATATAAGATAAGATATAACATTTATCAGGTAAAGGCCTGTTTCTTTTTTGCTTAATGGGCTGAAGTGAGGGAATCACTTATTCGGTCACCAAACAACTTATTTACTTTTGACTTAAATTAATCAAAAGGCTGATTAGATGAATTTCTGGGTCACCCACAAAACCTTACTTGTCCCCATATAGCCTTCCCTTTTTCCAAGACTGCCCTTCTGGTATGTACGAGTAGCATTTATCCTTTCTCTATCATCTTCTTATTTTTCTTCTTCTTTGTTTCAACTTTCAAATTCATAAATGTTTTGTAATCTGATTTGAAGAATGAAATTAATATTTCGTAATCTGATTTGAAGAACGAAGAATGATGTAAAACATCATAACCGTAGTCACGTAACTACCACGGTCAACAGTTTTTCCCAAAGATCTTCGAGGAGAGATTGATTCCGATGAAATCGTGTGAATATATATGAAGTTTCAATAAAAGTCGTGAGATATGATATGGGTTTTTACTAATTTGCAGTCAATTTTGTTGTGGGTTGCTTTTGTGTAAATTTGGGGATGAAAGCTTTTTATTCACCGTATTTCTTATTTTGAGTTTTTAGTCAACCTAATTGAGTACTAATCATTCTTTTGGAATAAAAAGTTCATCGTGAATTTTCATCCGGGTAGTGAATCGGTCGGTGGTAACATTAATAGATTTGAGTTTAATAAAAATTTATTGGTGTATATGAATACGTGTGTCTATGAAATGGGGTATGTCTATTTGTGTTTACAAAACTGTGTATGTCTATTTGTGTATTTCCATAATATATAAGATTGATTTATTGAAAAGAAAATGAATTTTTAGGTTGGGGTTAAAATAGTAATTTTAATCATTCAAACTTTTTATTCAACACAAAAAATAAACAACATTATTCATTAACTGATTATTGTATATAGTCATTCTTACCCACACCCACACTGTCATCTATATTCATATGGTTCTTAATGAAAAAAAAGTAAACAGGCCCTAAATATTAATTACCAAATAAATTCTTCAACTACGTATGATCAAGTTCTTGCCATCAGCTCTAACTACGGTTATAATTTCTACTAATATAAACTTCAACATGTTCAAACTACTCACAGTTATCAAATGTACTCATAGATACTAATTTAATATTTTATTTCTCATTTCTTTTTAAAAAGCAAAAATTTATATGTAAAACTCAGAGGCAGTAGTACATATATATGGCATCCAAGTAGGATCCACAAAACAACATACTGATACAGTGACACACTACTGAGAATAATAACATGAATTATAGCAACACATCTAGTCCTTGAGTAAATAAACAGGCCACTAAGAAAACTATACACACCAAAATTGGATTAGCCTGTAAGTGATGCTGTTGCGGCTAATCCTGAGTTGGTAATCAGCGTATACCAATCTAGACGTCCCTTCTTTATTCTACTCGAAATCCATTCAAACTCTTAGCTTAATTTTTGCTAGTGTTACCATCCAATACCACTTTTTGTTTTTGAAAACCATCGAGTTGAGATACCTCAGGGGCGGATCTACCTTATCATCACTGGTGGCACTTGCAACCTGTGGATTTCGACCAAATATTAGTGTTTATTTTAACCCCTAGGTGGTTTTATTTTACATTTATACGGGTATTTTTACCTCTCAAACTTGTAGGTGTAATTAGTCTTTAATATTATCAGTCCATAATTATATTCATTTTAGTTTTAAAACTTATCAAGGTTTATAGTTTACATGCATTCAAATAATCAGTTCACGTTTCATTTGAGAAAATAGCAAAGGGTGTTTCATTTGAAAAAATAGCAAAGGGTATCAAGGAAAATAAATATATTTCCCGAATGTTATTTTAAAGTTATCTATATATGTTTTGGTTAGAGTTTATTTTCTAAAACGATATAATAAATAAAATTAAATAATGTTGTGGTTATTTGTCAAGCCCCAAGGGGCGATTGTGATCTTTGGTCTTTGTTCTCTGTATTAGTTTTTATAAGTAATTTATATCGGGTAAACCCTTTACTTAGAAAAAACTTCAATGTCAAGATTACACGTTATATCATAAACTTTTTGTGAATTCGCCACTATATTGGATAGTATAATTCTTTTAAAAAATTAACTAGTGACACCAGTGACTACAATTTTAGATGCGCCACTGGATATCTCCATATCAAATATACACACGTCCATTCCACGGAAACTCACGTCCAAGAGATTTATATTAGCAATATTACGACAAACTTCTAATGTGCTCAAGTTCACTACACTACCAATTCCCCACCATTTGTAGACCATCTCTGACGCATCAAACGCGTGCTTGGAAAGGATTAAATAATGACGAATCGACTCTACAGCATCATCATACAATGGATACCTTAAGGAATCTAAATCTAGTCCACGGATGTCAAGCTCTGTGCGTACCGGGAGACATCGCAAACTTCTCTCCATATAAATATTTGCACTTTTTGTGGTATAAGATGATTCCTTAAAAGCATAACTGTTATTGAAGCCACCATTATAGAGATATGAGAAAGTTATCTAATAAAGATATCTATATCTAATTAAGCTACTCGAAAGAGCCAACCACCATGCTTTCAATCTGGCATCTTCTAATTTTAGAATCTATAAAAGGTGAATTAGAATCTATATTCTAAAGTCAAATAGAATTTTTAGGACAGATAGTTTAAATTTGGAGTGCATTGGAAGAGAGAGTATTTTCATAAATTCTATTTTACAAAACCAGTATATTTGGTGGTACCACAATAAGGTCTTCTCAAGTGTAAGAAATCCGGTGGTGCCAAGACCAGTTAAGCACACACGGCCTCAATAATTGAAAATTAATGCCGCAAAGGGTGGTTTATGATTTCTTTTCAAACACAGTCTGAAAATCGGTGGTACCAACAACAGTTTGAGTACATTTCCAGAATTACATTTAATATATCAAAAGTTATGGAGAATACGTATTATTTACAAATTACAAAACATAAGTAATGTACGAACTTGCGTTATTGGTGATATTATTGCATTTTATTATGGTAATTTATATTAGTGTTGTTTAGTTTATGGTGTTTTAGTTAGGTTATGTATGTTTTAAGGTTTCATAGACATTATAAAAACATTAAAATAATATGTGTGATCATTAAAAGAACATATAAATACGACATACAAATTATCATCTGTTATGACATGTATTTTTCTTATGACCATGTTCATTGCAAATACGACATCTTGGTGGTTGTCTAGTTCTATTGTCAGGATCATTCATCTCATTCTGTATTCGCCGTGCAAGTCTCTTGCCCCTATGCGTGATCATTCTTAGCTTGATGAATCTGCCTAAGTGGTACAATTTATCTCTCCTAAATTTACCACGTCTCGAAGTGGAGTAAATGTTGCATTATATTGATTTTTCTACCTCCTTGTAGTGTAGTTTTTACTCACCATTACCCTTGTATCCATCTCTCGACGTCCACAAACAACAACTGCAAGAGAGCAAGAAAATCTTTAGTTCTGCCATCTTCTAGATGTGCACTTATTCAGACCAAACTTCACACTGAAGTGTTGGTGATTTTAGCATGATCCAACGTCGTTTTAGTTGATTGGATTGCTAAGTTGAAAATGATCAAACCGTTGAAACGCTACACGAATATGGAGAGTGTGGAGTACACGTTCGTAAAAGGTAATATGGTTTGAGGTAATGTAAATGAGCTTGAAAATAATGTTTGGAACATTAGAAATGTGAAACGCGACTTGAAAGGCTAAACGCGCTTGAAAATAAGCTTAAAAACGTTTTTGGTGTGCAGTAGCTTTAAGCCGCGGCGCGGCTCTTGGGCCCGCGGTGCGACTTAAAGGGTGAAATGCTGGCCGAGAGTTTTGCTTATTTTGGGTGTTTATTTCTTTATTAAGCCGCAGCACGGGTCTTTGGGCCGCGACATGGCTTAACACACGGACGCTGAAAAGGTGTTTTTTCAACCCAAAAGGTGCCTTTTCAACCCAAAAGGTGCATTTAATCCCCAAACATTTTGGGTTTGTTCCAAGACATTCTAATACAGTTTTTTTCATGTATTTAGACTATTTTAAACATAAATACATGGTTATTAACTTCCAAGTCATGTATGGGTTATAATTGAAAGGGTGTGTCTCTTCAAGACACCTTTTGACCCATTATAAATACATTCTTCATGTATTGAGAAAAGATTCCAGAATTTTAACCTTTTTTGCACACTTTCAACATATAAACAAATTGAATATACTTTCTGCAATTGTAGAGTTGATTTCTTTTAGCCAAGACATCAATTCATCTTTGTCTTATCCTAATTGAAATTCCGTGATACCCGTGGCTAAGTGTGTCGAAATATTCGATTAGAAAAGTGAACACACGATTCAAAGATCAATCCGGAGTCATTACCGTTTCAAGAATGAAAGCAACACTAATACCTATTTTCTATAATATTCTAATCGAATATTTGTGATCACCATGTTCGGTGAAACGGTGAAAGAGATGACTTCAAGGTTTGCAAAATTGGAGAAGTTTGAAGGGGCAGATTTTAAGAGATGGCAAAAGAAGATGCAATTTCTTTTGACTACATTGAAATTGGTTTATGTGTTGTCAACTCCAAGGCCTGCTGAATCGGGTGAAGAGATAATGGAACATGCCCTGTTAAGGAGCAAATGAGACAACGATGACTTGATATGTCGTGGCCACATTCTAAATGGTATGTCCGATGTTTTATTTGATGTTTACAATTCGGTTGAATCGGCAAAGGTACTTTGGGATAAATTGGAGGCCAAGTATATGGCCGAGGATGCATCTAGCAAGAAATTTCTTGTTAGCAATTTTAACAATTACAAGATTATTGATACTAGGCCCATCATGGAACAATTCCATGAGATCCTTAGGATCTTGGGGCAATTTACCCAACATAACATAAGTTTGGATGAAACTTTCTCGGTTTCATCCATCACTGATAAATTGCCATCTTCATGGCAAGATTTTAAACACACACTCAAACACAAGAAAGAATATATGAATTTGAATGAGTTAGGTAGTCACTTGAGAATTGAGAAATCAATTCGAGCACAAGATAGTGGCAAGGGGAAGGGTAAAGAAGTGGGAACAAATTCAACAAGAAACCAAACAACAAGAAACCAAACAACAAGTAACCAAATAACAAGAAATGAAAGTTTGATGGCAACAAGAATGCGTCCAATAAGAAGGACAAGAAGTCTTGTTGGAGATGTGGCAAACCCGATCACTTTAAGCGGGATTGCAAAGTAAAGATTGTAGAAGGAGGAACCACATCGGGTGCGGGCCAAGAATCAAAGGATCCTATTACTAATCAAGGTCAAATTTTTAACTTTGTGACTATTTCAATTAAGAACTATGTTTCACATATTTTTGATGCATTCTATGTACAGGATGATAGTATTGGATGGTGGGTTGATTCAGGTGCAACTTGCCATGTTTGCAAGGATCGTGAATGGTTCAAGACTTTTGTACCGAAAAAGGATATTTTGCACATGGGCAACAAATCTATTGCTAGTGTTGTTGGTTATGGAATTGTTGTATTGGAGTTTAGCTCCAGAAAAACTATTACTCTTTATAATGTATTGTATGTACCTAACTTGCGTAAGAATCTTATATCTAGTCCCATATTGAATAAATGTGGGTATAAACAAGTGTTTGAAAGTGACAAGTGTATATTGTCTAAAAGTGGTGTGTTTGTTGGTTTTGGGTATTATAATAATGGTATGTTCATACATAATCTCAAGAATGTTCCTAAGGCCATAAATTCTACTTGCCTGATTAGTTTTAGTTCTTGTGATTTCGGTTTATGGCGTGCTAATTTAGGTCATATGCATTATAATATAATGTATGAAATGTCTAAGGATGATTTAATACCAAGTTTTGATAAACATTTAGATAAATGTAAAACTTGTATGTTAACCAAAATCACTAGACAACCTTTTAAGGAGAAAAACCGAAAATCTTTGTTACTAGAACTAATTCATAGTGATATATGTGATTTTCATGCTACTTCTTCAATGGGAAACAAGAAGTACATGATTACTTTTACTGATGATTCGTCTAGGTATTGATATGTGTATCTTTTGCATTCTAAAGATGAAGCTTTAGACAAATTTAAAATCTATAAAACAGAAGTAGAATTGCAACTTGATAGCTCAATTAAAACATTGCGTACCGATCGAGGTGGAGAGTATTATGACCCGGATTATTTCCAATCGATAGGAGTGATTCACCAAACCACGACTCCTTATACACCACAACAAATTGGTGTAGTCGAAAGGAAGAATATGACAATTAAAGAGATGGTCAATTTCATGTTGTCCTACTCGGGTTTGAGTGAAGGGTTTTAGGGGGAAGCCATGTTGACGGCTTGTTACATCTTGAATAGGGTTCCCAATAAGAATGGGAAGAAGACTCCTTATGAACTTTGTTTAAGAAATGTCCTAATTTGCATTACTTGCGTGTTTGGGGATGTAGGTCGATCGTGAGACTTCCGGAACCCAAGAGGAAAATGTTAGGTGAAAAGGGTATTGATTGCATCTTTATTGTATATGCTGAGCATTCTAAGGCTTTTACATTCTTTGTCATTGAACCAAACAATACAATTTCGGTCAATACCGTGATCGAATCTAGAGATGCTATTTTTGATGAATCAAGGTTCACTTCAATACCTAAACCAAAGGATATAGGACATATTGCAAGTACCTCCCAAGGTGCTCAATTGGAAGAAATTCCAAATGAGACACCCGAACCTCGTAGAGGGAGTAGGAGTAGAATTCCTAAGTCGTATGGTTCTGATTTTCAACTTTATTTAGTTGAAGAATCAAGAGTTGGTGTTATATCTCAACTTTATTATTGTCACAATATAGAGGAAGCTCCGAGAACATATGATGAGGCTATGAGATCTCGTGACGTTGTTTTTTGGAAAGAAGCAATTCATGACGAGATGGACTCTATCATTGAAAATAATACATGGGTTCTGGCTGATTTGCCTCCAGGTTTTAAAACTTTGGGCAACAAGCGGATCTTCAAAAGGAAGATGAAAGTTGATGGATCGGTTGATGAGTTTAAAGTGGTCATTCAAGGCTTTAGGAAAAAGGAGGGCATAGACTATTTTGATACCTATGCTCCAGTTGTTCGTATTACCACGATTAGGTTGTTAATCTCACTTGCGGGGATTCACAATCTAGTGATCCACCAAATGAATGTGAAAACAGCCTTTCTTAATGGTGATTTGGAGGAGGAGGTGTATATGAAACAACCGGAAGGTTTTGTCATGCCAGGACAAGAGAAAAAGGTGAGCAAGTTGATTAAGTCTTTGTATGGACTTAAGCAAGCACAGAAACAATGGCATCAAAAGTTTGATGATGTTATTTTCTCTCATGGCTTTATGATCAACCAATCGGACAAGTGCATGTATAGCAAATTTGATCTAAATGGGAATGGTGTGATCATTTGCTTATATGTGGATGACATATTGATCTTTAGCACGTACCAAGATCAAGTTGACAAGACCAAACAATTTTTGTCATCGAAATTTTCTATGAAGGATATGGGTATAGCTGATGTGATCCTTGGGATAAGGATCAATCGTGGTGAGAATGGCATCATGATAACTCAATCTCATTATATTGTGAAGATTCTCAAAAGGTTCAATTTAGAGGATACCTCCCTAGTTAGTACTCCCACTGATCCTATTATCAAGCTTTTACCCAATACGAGTACAGCTGTATCTCAGCTTAAATACTCGCAAGCTATAGGGTGTCTAATGTATGAAATGACTTGCACTAGACCGGATATTGCTTATGCCGTGGGGAAATTGAGTAGATTTACTAGTACCCGAGTTCTCACCATTGGCAAGCTGTGAATAGAGTATTTAAGTATTTGTAGCTGACCAAGGACTTTGGTATCACTTATACCGGCTTTCCTTCTATTCTAGAAGGATATTCAGATGCAAGTTGGATTACCAATGTAGAAGATCATTCTTCTACAACTGGCTGGATATTCCTACTTGGTGGAGGGGCAATTTCATGGGCTTCTAAGAAGCAAACATGTATTACAAATTCAACCATGGAGTCAGAATTTGTTGTGTTGGCTGCGGCTGGAAATGAAGCCGAGTGGTTAAGGAATTTGGTTTATGAGATTCCTTTATGGCCAAAGCCCATTCATCCGATTGGTATACATTGTGATAGTGCTTCGACGGTGGCTAAGGCTTATAGTCACATGTATAATGGAAACTCTAGGAACCTAGGTTTTAGACATTCCATGGTGCGTGAATTAATCACGAATGGAATGATGTCCATTTATTTTGTTAGATCGAAAC
This sequence comes from Rutidosis leptorrhynchoides, assembly GCF_046630445.1. NCBI lineage: Eukaryota > Viridiplantae > Streptophyta > Magnoliopsida > Asterales > Asteraceae > Rutidosis > Rutidosis leptorrhynchoides. Next base: position 343,500,492 of record NC_092337.1, read on the forward strand.
AAAATCTAGCGGATCACTTGACCAAGGGATTAGCCAGGGACTCGGTGCACAAGTCAGCTGTTGGCATGGGATTAAAGTCCATCTAGATCTTTCAAAATGGGATACCCAATTCCCTTATAGTACAACGCTAGGAGCTTGAATTCAATGAGGAAAGCCTATTTTGAGAAGATTGGAACACATGTTTTCATATAATCTCAAGGTATGTGTTCGGACCTGCAAGATAAAGTAAGGTTGAATTTTATAACTTCTTAATAGTTCTCTTGAAAATTTGCATTGCAGGAGCGAGATTAAAGAGAGCTACCTAAGTGGACATGAAGTTGAGCCGCTTCAAGAAAGCGTTGGACTTAGTTTTCTATATGTTCATGATTGGATTGTGACACATGGCTCCTAATAGTGTCAAGTTGTATTGTAGATAGTATGAAACTAGTGTGTTTGTTATCGTCAGGTTTTCAAATGAATGAAGGGTTCAAACAATTAGAGCACCCCGATTTTCGAATTCTTGCATGTGTAATATACTATGTGTAAATTCAATCCGTGTGACATTTGCACTTATGCATTATTTTTGTATTTTTTGGAATTTTAGTAATCAAGGATCATACTAAAATGGGGGGGATTTGATGGTGATTTTAGCATGATCCAACGTCATTTCAGTTGATTATATTGCTAAGTTGAAACGCTACACGAATATGGAGAGTGTTGAGTACACGTTCTTAAAGGGTAATATGGTTTGAGGTAATGTAAATGAGCTTGGAAATAATGTTTGGAACATTATAAATGCGAAATGCAACTTGAAATGCTAGACGCGCTTAGAAATAAGCTTAAAAAAGTTTTTGGTGTGCAGTAGCTTTAAGCCGCGGCGCAGTTCTTGGGCCCGCAGCGCGGCTTAAAGGGTGAAATTCTGGCTGAGAGTTTTGCTTATTTTGGGTGTTTGTTTCTTTGTTAAGCCACAGAACGTGTCTTTGGCCGCGACGTGGCTTAATACACAGACGCTGAAAAGGTGTCTTTTCAACCCAAAAGATGCATTTGATCCCCAAAAGTTTGGGGTTATTCCAGGACATTCTAATATTGTTTTTTCATGTGTTTAGACTATTTTAAGTATAAATACATGGATATTAACTTCTAAGTCATGTATGGGTTATAATTGAAAGGGTGTTTCTCTTCAAGACACCTTTTGACACATTATAAATACATTCTTCATGTATTGAGAAAATGTTCCAGAATTTTAATCTTTCTTACACACTTTCAACATACAAACAAATTGAATATACTTTCTGCAATTGTAGAGTTGATTTCTATAACAACCCTCACTTTTCCATTCTGAATTTACCAGATTGCCCTTAGGGTTACATTGTCTTATTCTGTGTATTATCATTAGGGTTGTTATTCGGATATAATAAGTGCTCGACTAAATAAGCGTCCTGTAAATTATTGCTTGTAATTAATAACCTGAAACCCTAACCCCAAATATTTATTAATATTATAAACTCTAGTAATATAAACCCTAACCCTAATTAAACTATTTGTATATATGTAAATATATAACTCTGTACAAAATTATATAAAGTTATATAATTAGCTTTATAATTAAATTATAGTGTCTAACAACTAAATTATTAAACTTGAAGTAACCTTAGTTAAATGTAAAACTCGTGAGAAATAAATAAAATTTAATAAAAGTTAAAATTTATAAAGATTAAAAATACTTATCCTAAATAAATAATAAATAAATATATAAAATATCTATATAAATATAAGAGTCAAAATTTTTTTTTTAAAAAAAATATAATAATAATACTAATAATAAAAAATGGCGGCTAACAAAAAAAATATATAAAACAACTACAATTAAAGGATAAATACCAAGCTAATCCTAATTTAAACCAAATAAACAAGTCCTAATCTAATCACAACTACTAATCCTAATCTAGTTCTAATTTTTCTAATCCTAATCTTAATCCCTCTTCAAGCCTTATCTCCTAGTAATCCTAATGTGTTTATGACTCTTGATAAATCCCTATAAAAAGATCACTGGGGCTCTCACAAATTGGCATCACAAAATACTCAACAAATCTTTCTCTTCCTCTTGTTTCTGTTTCGGCAATTCACCTCTTCAAACACATCACCTGCATCGACTTCTAACCTCTCCAAAAATAGCCCCTCTGTAGTCATTTAAATCGCCACCCTCCTGCAGCTTCTGCAGTCGACAAATAACCCTCAATCGCCACTGTTGTTGCTGCTGTAGCAGCCCTCTAAACTGCCACCCAAACAGCCTCCTGTCGCCACCTTTTACAGCCCAACAGCCACCCAAAAACACCCCTACAGTCACTAGTTTCCTGCTGTTTTTCTGCAGGAATTCGTGACCCAAAATAGACCCAAACAGCCTGCTCGTTGGTCCTATTGTTGCTGCGTTTTTCTGCTTGATTTTCTGCTGGTCCTGCATTACAAAAACATCCCAAAAACTTAGCCATTCGATCAAGTTTTGTTGTTGTGATCAGTTTCTGTTTTGACTCATAATCATCATCTTTTTCTTGATCTTAATCTCCTAAGGTATACCTAAACCCTAAAGCTAATCATACTTATAAATTATGTTTTAGTTATTATGTTTAATTATGATCTTGAAGTATGAATAATTATAAAAATATGATCTAGTTAAATAGATAATGATTATGAATAAGATGAAGATGGTTAAAAGTTTATGGATTAATGATTATGATTAATGAGATTAAGTTGTTGAATTAGAAGTATTATGATTAAAGATTATGAATTTGAATATGATTAATAAAAATAGAAGGGTTATGATTTTACGTGAGTATGATTAAGGAATATTGATAACAATACATGCATGCATGTATGAATGCGTACGTATGTACATGTATATATTGTAGGTATATGCGTGTGTATGTATGTATATATATACATGCATGTATATGTATGTGTATATATGTTTGTACGTGTTTGTGTATGTACGAGTATGTATATGAAGTTAGTAAAACATAAAAAGAAAAATAATATAAGTATGTATATGTATGTCGTGCATATGAATATATGTATATATAATTGGTGATTATAAAAGTTGATAAGTAGTTGTATGAATATATGTATATAACATATGTAATGATAAGATTACATAATGATGGTTGATTAATTAAAGGATAATAATATTATTACTATAACTTGTAAACCTATCTACATAATAACACGGTAAGTACACTAAGTTATATATATATATATATATATATATATATATATATATATATATATATATATATATATATATATATATATATATATATATATATATATATAATTAAGTACATTAATAATGAGTTGTATTTATACACCTATACGTGAAGGTTATAATTAAGAGATAACGTACAAGGTCTACAAACTTCACCGCTACTCACAGTCGTAAAAGGATGATGTCTAGGTTGCCATTTATGGGGATAGCTTGTGGATCTCAAATGTCATGACTTAGATTCTGGTCAAGAGTCCGGGCCCCCGGTTACATCTGGACATCCCTGACTTACTTGATAGCAACAAAGTTTGGGCAAGATTGTACAACGTCTTTGTGAAGAATTATAACCCAAACTTTCTAAAATTGGGAAGTTACTATAAATGGAAACTTTCCATAAATGGTAACCTTCCAAAAATAGAAACTCTCTTAGTAAACCATCATCATTAATATAGTTATTATATACTTATGTCTAGTAGGCAATATCTGATCATACGTTCTATCTCTAGGTTGAGATCTCGATCACGTCTATTCCGTTCATTTCATTCTTTTGTGGAATAACTCTTCTGTGCTACTAAGGTGAACATCATAGCCCCGCTTTTACATATTATATTGAATTTTATAAATCTTGGGGTGAGACACATGCTTGCTTTTGAAATGATTTACGATTTAGACACAAGTGCCTAAACTTCTTGATATGCAACTTCGTGAGACTTTGTTAACTTGTATTCTTACATGCAAATTGTCATACCCCGTCTAAATCCTTTTGGACGAATACAATAACATCTGGTACCATTGCGATGAACGGACCTCTATATGCCATGAACGACTCCATGTAATATGAGCAAATGCACAGCGGAAGATTTCTTTCATACTTGAGAATAAACATGCTTTAAAGTGTCAACCAAAAGGTTGGTGAGTTCATAAGTTTATCGTAAAATAATAAAATTCATCATTTTGATAGACCACAAGATTTAAATCCTGCATGGTACAAATGGGCCCGAATCCTATACCAACCTGTAATGTACATGCGATATCTTTTAAATACTGTACACCTTTCTCGTGTACCAAATCATCTTTCATAAATCTTAGTAACCGTACACATATCTCGTGCACAAAAATAACATACACATAACATGTGTATAAAATCATTCTCTCGATACATAACATTCATATCAATTGGTGGCAATTATCATGTCCACATAATTCAATGGTGGCAATTATCATGTCCACATAATTCAACGGTGGCAATTATCATGTCCACATAATTCAACGGTGGCAATTATCATGTCCACATAATTCAATAATAATACGCAGAACTTCTGTCTGCATAATAATTCATTCGAGGAATGTTTTGCTTGTGTCTATCTCGTCAAACATTTATAAAAGCATTTCATGTATTCGCAGTTCAAAATATATTTCAAAAACATTTAATAAAGCAGTTGTAAAAACAACGCATGTATTCTCAGTCCCAAAAATGTAAAGAGTAAAAGGGAATCAAATGAACTCACGCATATAAATATTGTAAAACAGTTAATAAAGCATTTGCATGTATTCTCATCCCAAAAACGAAAAGAGTAAAAGGGAGCAAATGAAACTCACGCATATAAATATTGTCAAACAGTTAATAAAGCATTTGCATGTATTCTCAGCCCAAAAATGTAATGAGTAAAACGGAGCAAATGAACTCACCATACTGTATTTTGTAGTAAAAATACATATGACTAAATTGAACAATGCAGGGTTTGCCTCGGATTCACGAACCTATATCATTTAGATATATATTAACATATATAATTGTATTCGAACAAAATTTACATATTATTATTAGTGATATAATTGTTATATTTAATATTTTATAGATTTTATTAATTAACTAAGTATATTTATTATATATATACTTTAGAAATATTATATAGTTATGTTATATGTATTAAATATATTTTTATATAATTAATATTTATTTGTTATAATATTAATAATAGGATTAGTATTAATAATAATGATACTTATAATGATAATGATAATACTAATAATAATGTTATTATTGATAATAAAAATTATATTAATACTAAAATATATAAAATTTTTAATAATGATAGTGATAATAATAAGATAAGAAGGTTGTATTATTTTTACAATAAAAAAATACTAATTTTGATAAAACTTCTTAATACTAATAATACTTAATAATAATACTTGTTACAATATATTAATGTTAATAATAATAATAATAATAATAATAATAATAATAATAATAATAATAATAATAATAATAATAATAATAATAATAATAATAATAATAATAATAATAATAATAATAATAATAATAGAATACAACCTTTGAAGAACATGCAATTAAAAAGAAACACCACTGCCCAGACTCGAACCCGCGACCTCTTGAAACCCCAACACCGCCCATAACCATTCCACTAATTCTATTTTCCTATACTATCGTCTAACTCATAATCGTTTTCGCAATCATCAACATACATCCTTCTCATCATATTTATCATAACCATTGTCACACCCGTCACCAGCTTTTATAATAGATGAAGGAAACCAAAGACGTATTGCACATTAGCAAGGTTTAGGATTCGATTAACAATAGAAACAAAAAGGATTTGGTTACAGCCCATGAAGTACTCGTTTGGCCCAAACAGAAGGATGAGGTATCGGTCCATCAAATGTATTCTTGGATGGGATGGAAACCGAACAAAAACATAAACAACAAAATGTTGCGTATGATTAAAGGATGATGTGAAGTTAGCGGGTTGATTTCCTTGCTTTATTAAATTGTATGCTTCGTAATTGTATCAATCTTCTCCCCGAAATCAGCTAGCAAACGTGATGGAAAGTTGCCAAGTGGGGTATTCACTTTATGTATTTTAATCCACAATAATTCTCCTAGTTCTCCTAAATCGAAAGAGAAGAAAAAATCCGCTGCTTTCTTTAAATCACTTTTTTTTTTCGGGACACAACCAACACAAAACAAAAGCAATACATTGTCCAAACTAATCTAGCATGTCCCACAATTTTTAATTATTTGCAATATAAGTTGGCCACTTACTTTCCCACTAATCCCTTTTTAATTCCAACTTGATATAATACAAAAGGTGGTGGTTCTTGAGTTTAAAATCAAATGGAAAATAGAAACATAATAGGATAGCAGGAGCAAATTTTAGCGGGTTTTGAAAGTGGCACGTTGATGTTTGATCAAGCAAAAAGTAGAATGTGGTTGTTGTTCCATCGAGCAGTAGCAGCTCAAGTAAAAACAACAACGAACACGATACTTGCTTGAAAAAATGGGTTTCAATGTTGTTCTTTGAAGATGATGTTTGTGTTGCGGTGGTTTCTGGACAGAAACATAAATAAGTCAGACGCATCAACAGCAGTTCAAAGATTAAAGAGTGGTTGTTTAGGTTTGTCGAACAAAAATTAAAGAAAACAATAGCCGCTGCAGTTGATAATCATTTTAACAAAGATGTGTAACAGCAGTAGTATCTGCTTTAAACACGAGCATGTAGCAGCACACATGGTGATGGGTTTGAAGGTGATGCTTGGGCAGCTTTAGATCGTAATGGTGGTTGATGAAGAATGTAACCGGATTAGTAAACCTGATCGAATAATAGAAAGGTGGTGATTCAAGGTGTTAATTGATGGCGGTTTATGGGTTTGCGATGGTTGTGGTTCAACGAAAGAGATGGCTATAGCGTATTAATAGTGATACAATTTTAATAGAAAGACAAAGAGAAAAGAGAGAAAAATAGGTGGTGTTTTTACTCAAGAACAGAGAACGACTCATTATTCTTTGTTTTTATATTATGATTTTTGATTAGCATTGATTAACATCACTTATGTAATTGATAATGTGGATTCTATAATTGATCACAGTTGTATTTAATTGGTTGAATTCGATTTCCAATGGGAAGCAGATAGAAGCAAAACAAGAAAACAAAAACAAAGAAAATAAAATAAAAAGGGATCGTGATTGTTAACTGAATTCCCTGTATGATTGTGATTGAAATTGTTTTATATTTGATTCGAAATCTTCAATTTAGTGCAGTTGATAGGCATAGGAAACAAGATCGTACAATTTTTAATTATATATATAAAATTTATATAATTAATATTAATAATTATATTAATAATAACTATTATATTAATAATAATAATAATAATAATAATAATAATAATAATAATAATAATAATACTAATAATAATAATAATAATAATAAAAATAATAATACTAATAATCATAAAAATGATGATAATAATAATAATATTACTTTTAATAATAATAACAGGTGTTATTTCCTAATAACTATAATAACAATGATAATAAAAATAATTTATATAAATATTTATAATTCTAAATAATAGTTATACCAACAATAATTATAATACAAATACATAATGATAACAATTATAATAATTGATAATATTTAGATTACAATTATAATATATATATATATATATATATATATATATATATATATATATATATATATATATATATATATATATATATATATATATATATATATATATATATATATATATAACTGATATTGATTTTGATACTAGTGTTAGTATTATAATGAAAGTAATAACATGGTTATTATATCGACTATATTCATAACTTGTATTTACACTTTATATATACAATTTATTAATTATGTAGTATTTAATAATTATATATTTAGTAGCTCACATTGAATAACAAATTCTTACATATATAGCTTACATTGAATAACAAATTCTTACATATATACATATTATAATAATTATCTATTGAAATCATACATATATATATGAATTCATTTTAAGTACAACATAATAATTTTATATCTTATTTTACATATTAAATTTTTAAATGTTTAAATTATAATTTATAATATCAAATTATTATATATAATACATTTATGCATATATACATATTTATTTACAAATAATTGTTCGTGAATCGTCGGGATTAGTCAAAGGTCAAATGTATACATGAACACAGTTCAAAGGTTTTGAGACTTCAACATTACAGACTTTGCTTATCGTGTCGAAACCATATAAGATTCAAGTTTAAATTTGGTCGGAAATTCCCGGGCCATCATAGTACCTACCCGTTAAAGAAATTTCATCCCGAAATTTGAGTGAGGTCGTCATGGCTAATCAATAAATATGTTTTCCTGACGAATATGAGCTGATAAATAGAGTTTTATCATTATTGAATAATATAGATAAAATAATTCGATTATTCGAAGAGCACGAATGAAGCTATCACAAAAAAGTGAAATGAATAAATGAAGTTTCGTTTTAACTTTTGACGTTGCCTTGGTTGAATTTAGAAAATAAGGTGCGTCTTAACTTTTGACAGAGTCAGGGTTGAATTCCGGAATTCAAGGGATTAAAGAAAATCTTCGAAATCTAAAAGATTTGATTCTTCGGCGAATGAGGAAATTAAATTTTATATAATTAAATACAGTGATCAGCCTCGATTACTCTGTCTAATATTTTCATTATAAATTAAACTCTTCCGTTCCATTATTCTCACCATTTTTATACTTTCTTTCTAAGTTCATATATCCAAAAGATTGTAAAAATGCTTAATCTAGTTCTAATCCTTGATATTTTCCTAATTATCATTTCTGTCATCCTTCTTTTCAATCTTCCACCAGAAAAATTTGGTTACTTCTGCTATTACCTTGGGATGATACTATTCTTAATTCTACCGTATCTTTATATTGCTATCCGTATTAATATCCATGGTTTGTAATCTCCGTGTTGTTATTGGGCTTTATATTTTCTCTTATATTTTGGAGCTCTTTGCCTTTTTATTATCTTCTCGACCTCTAGTAAAGCGAGTAACGGTCCAGAAGTCATAAGTATGGAGTTTCGAATGAACATCATGTTCTAAACAAGAAAGAACGTATTAGCACGATTTGATTTGTCAAATTTCCAGAATCACTGAGAATAGAACTATCAAGAATATATTTTCTTGATATGTTCAGAAGTTAAGTAGAATGAAAGAGTTATGTAAAATGGCACGTGATGACGTTTGGATCTGTGAATCATCACGTCCCATTAGAAACTCAGCATGACTTACTGTAATATAATCACGTTGATCAAGTGTCATTATATTATACTAACTCATGCATCAGTTCCCAACATTACTTCAATAACATTCATATTTTAAGCTCGAAAGTTTTCAGAATATAGAAACTAACAGTTTCTATATGATGTAACACTGATAGCACAAAGAGATTAATGATTTCAGATAAGAATAGTTATGAAAATATCTTCAGAAATATGGAGGATATTTATAATGAAAGATACGATGATATCTTGGAATTTCTAATATCGAAAGATGGTGAAGAAAATTTGTCCGCAAGAGTTTGGAGTCAGAAGCAAGGTATTCGCTAAAGATTTCATCAGAAACAGAATCATCAGAATTCTTAATGTACAAGTTTAGTCCTTGTGATTTGTTCAGATACTCCTTCGTAGTTAGCTCAATCCGTTTTCCAGTTCCAACTTTTCTGAGCTTTTCCAACATACTATTCTTTATCATCAAACTTTCGATGATTAAGGTCGTTTATGGTTGTCTATGGTTTCTGCTGCTTCATTCAGCTTTTTCAACATTCAGAGTATTGATTTGTGACTGAGTGCTTTTCAGAATTTCAGAATGAAAGATCATAATTTTAAAAGATAAATGTTATACATATAACTGTTGATGTAGATATGCTGTGAGTTTTCAAAGTACTGATTGCTGATTCCCGGTAATTGTTATGGCAGTTCTCGTTACAAGATGCGGATGAGTATATGATAGGGTTTCAATGAATAAATATAATGATTTGTCAGAGAGATTTAAGCCAAAAAGCAACGACGTTGCTGGTACGTCTGCTGGTAATATGGTGGAATATAAAAGAATTCTCCGGTATCAAAAGGGTAATTGTATATATCAGGATTATAGTAAGGCTACTTCGAATGAAAAGTCGAAGTTGACTTGCTGGAGCTGTGACAAAATTGGCTACTTTGAAAAGGGATCGCAAAGTTATTTTTGCTAATAAATGCCAAAGGATCTGACGCGGCTACGTGTTAAACTTTTACTCAGTTACCGAGAGTTTTTCAGGTGCATAACTATATGCATAAATCTTTCCTTCCGTAGATGAAGTGCGGTTGATTCATCCTATCGATTGAGGTGTTTTCAAGAATCATGAAAGGTTTGAACGCAGATTGTAATCGTGATGATACGAATGGGGTTTAAAATGAAATCAAGTGGCAAACTTGAAGAATTATTTAGTTTCATATATTATAATCAATATTTTAATTCATTTTAATTGTCCAATGTCATTAGTCCACAGTCAATAATCCACAGTTAACAGTCCAATAATTCATATATAACTTAATATATAATATTCGAATTAATTAATACGTATCGTGACCCGTGTACATGTCTCAGACTCGATCACAACTCAAAGTATATATATTATTATAGAATCAACCTCAACCCTGTATAGCGAACTCGGACATTACAGCATATAGAGTGTCTATGGTTATTCCAAATAATATATATATATATATATATATATATATATATATATATATATATATATATATATATATATATATATATATATATATATATATATATATATATATGCGTCGATATGATATGTCAAAACCTTGTATACGTGTCCCGATATTTAAAGTGCGTAATATAAATAACAGAAATTTAAATGACGATAAATAAAATTGCGAGAATTAAAATTGCGATAAATAAAATGCGATAAATAAATTGCGATAATATAAAATGTGATACAGAATTAACAGTTAGCTAGGAACAGTTAGCTAGGATCTTGTTAGCGTGGTTTCTTAACAAAATTTCATATTATTAATTAGTCTGTTTCTAATCAATTTTTATTGTGTCCATTATTTCTTCATTATGCCACTTGTCGGGTTCTGATAGGTCACAATCCAAATATGAAATTGAATTTGAATGAAAATAGTTATTCATTGGTGAACGGATACGTATATCGGTGGTTGTAAATAGGATAGTAAACGACTGTTAAATCAGCTTTGAAGAATGTACAGCGTAACTTATTAATGTGAAATCTGAATATTCCTCGAGTATTACCTACCCGTTAAAATATTTTCACAATTAACACTTTGTACGAAAGAATTTTTAATTACAATCTTTTATGAAAACATATATACATATATATTTTCTTCAGATGTAATCATGGATTTAATAAGTAAATATGATATTAGACTCATTTGATTTACTGTTAGAATAAGAATATATAATCTGTAAAACATTAGAGATTATATAATCACCATGTCGAACGAAGATAAATGATGTAGAACGATACGTAGAATGATGATTATACTCGAGGTACGGAATGAGATGTTGAGGCGTGAGATGTTGAAACTTGGGTTGTTGGTGGTACTGGTGTTGCCGGTGCTGTTGCTGAAGCTGGTAGGTTTTGCACCATGTTTTCCAGATTGATTATTCGAGTGCGAAGTTGGTTGACTTCTTCCATTATTTCGGGATGATTGTCGGTCAGAACGAGCGGATGAATAAGGTTTAGAATTGTGGATGGAATATAATCATGACAAGATACTCTGGAAATGAGCGAGAAAATGGTATTACGGACAGGTTCGCCGGTAAGTGCTTCAGGTTATTTGCCAAGAGGACAATATAGTGGATGGAAGGGATCACCTTCTTCTTGCCTCCAATGTTAAGTAGGCTACGAACTCATCCGATGAATTGAAGATGACTAGTTGGTTGATCCATTTTGTTTACACTGCTTTTGGAGCTTAGGTGAATATCCATGTCGGAATAGCTGTCGGAATAACTACCGGAATAACTATCGGAATCTGAGGGACTCGAACTCTTTGAGGGATTCATTTCGTACGATCAGATGAAGGATTTTCGATAAGAAATAGATTATAGGATGTAGATTAGTACCCTGCAATACATAATTTACGTATGCATATATAATACTCAAAATCCCATAAGTTACGGAGGAATCTACGGAAGCTGTCAGGCAAGGGTAACAATAACAGATACGCTAAGATATGAATTTATCTATACACAGTCTATGAAATAGAGGCAGTAAGACGTGTCTAGACTTTAAAGATGAGAAGTAAATAATTTTCGACACTAAATGATAAGCAAAACTTTTGACATGCAGACACGGTCGAAGTCCAGACTCACTAATGCATCTAAACAACTATCAGTTAGACACACTAATGCAAGACCTGATTCGCTAAGACCACCGCTCTGATACCACATGTCATACCCCGTCCAAATCCTCTTGGACGAATACAATAACATCTGGTACCATTGCGATGAACGGACCTCTATATGCCATGAACGACTCCATGTAATATGAGCAAATGCACAGCGGAAAATTTCTTTCATACCTGAGAATAAACATACTTTAAAGTGTCAACCAAAAGGTTGGTAAGTTCATAAGTTTATCATAAAATAATAAAATTCTTCATTTTGATAGACCACAAGATTTAAATCCTGCATGGTTAAAATGGGCCCGAATCCTATACCCACCTGTAATGTACATGCGATATCTTTTAAATACAGTACACCTTTCTCGTGTACGAAATCATCTTTCATAAATCTTAGTAACCGTACACATATCTCGTGCACAAAAATAACATACACATAACATGTGTATAAAATCATTCTCTCGATACATAACATTCATATCAATTGGTGGCAATTATCATGTCCACATAATTCAATGGTGGCAATTATCATGTCCACATAATTCAATGGTGGCAATTATCATGTCCACGTAATTCAACGGTGGCAATTATCATGTCCACATAATTCAATAATAATCCGCAGAACTTCTGTCTGCATAATAATTCATTCGAGGAATGTTTTTCTTGTGTCTATCTCGTCAAACATTTATAAAAGCATTTCATGTATTCGCAGTTCAAAATATATTTCAAAAACATTTAATAAAGCAGTTGTAAAAACAGCGCATGTATTCTCAGTCCCAAAAATGTAAAGAGTAAAAGGAAATCAAATGAACTCACGCATATAAACATTGTAAAACAGTTAATAAAGCATTTACATGTATTCTCAGCTCAAAAACGAAAAGAGTAAAAGGGAGAAAATGAAACTCACGCATATAAATATTGTCAAACAGTTAATAAAGCATTTGCATGTATTCTCAGCCCAAAAATGGAATGAGTAAAAGGGAGCAAATGAACTCACCATACTGTATTTTGTAGTAAAAATACATATGACTAAATTGAACAATGCAGGGTTGGCCTCGGATTCAATAACCTATATCATTTAGATATATATTAACATATATAATTGTATTCGAACAAAATTTACATATTATTATTAGTGATATAATTGTTACATTTAATATTTTATAGTTTTTATTAATTAACTAAGTATATTTATTATGTATATTCTTTTGAAATATTATATAGTTATGTTATATGTATTAAATATATTTTTATATAATTAATATTTATTTGTTATAATATTAATAATAGGATTAGTATTAATAATAATGATACTTATAATAATAATGATAATACTAATAATAATGTTATTATTGATAATAAAAATGATATTAATACTAAAATATATAAAAATTTTAATAATGATAGTGATAATAATAAGATAAGAAGGTTGTATTATTTTTACAATAAAAAAATACTAATTTTGATAAAACTTCTTAATACTAATAATACTTAATAATAATACTTGTTACAATATATTAATGTAAATAATAATAATAATAATAATAATAATAATAATAATAATAATAATAATAGAATACAACCTTTGAAGAATAGGCAATTAAAAAGAAACGCCACTGCCCAGACTCGAACCCGCGACCTCTTGAAACCCCAACACCTCCCATAACCATTCCACTAATTCTACTTTCCTATACTATCATCTAACTCATAATTGTTTTCGCAATCATCAACATACATCCTTCTCATCATATTTATCATAACCATTGTCACACCCGTCACCAGCTTTTATAATAGATGAAGGAAACCGAAGACGTATTGCACATTAGCAAGGTTTAGGATTCGATTAACAATAGAAACAAAAAGGATTTGGTTACGGCCCATGAAGTACTCGTTTGGCCCAAACAGAAGGATGAGGTATCGGTCCATTAAATGTATTCTTGGATGGGATGGAAACCGAACAAAAACATAAACAACAAAATGTTGCGTATGATTAAAGGATGATGTGAAGTTAGTGGGTCGATTTCCTTGCTTTATTAAATTGTATGCTTCATAATTGTATCAATCTTCTCCCAAAAATCAGCTAGCAAACGTGATGGAAAGTTGCCAAGTGGGGTATTCACTTTATGTATTTTAATCCACAATAATTCTCCTAGTTCTCCTAAATCGAAAGAGAAGAAAAAATCCGCTGCTTTCTTTAAATCACTTTTTTTTTTCGGGACACCACCAACACAAAACAAAAGCAATACATTGTCCAAACTAATCTAGCATGTCCCACAATTTTTAATTATTTGCAATATAAGTTGGCCACTTACTTTCCCACTAGTCCCTTTTTAATTCCAACTTGATATAATACAAAAGGTGGTGGTTCTTGAGTTTAAAATCAAATGGAAAATAGAAACAAAATAGGATATCAGGAGCAAATTTTAGCGGGTTTTGAAGGTGGCACGTTGATGTTTGATCAAGCAAAAAGTAGAATGTGGTTGTTGTTCCATCGAGCAGTAGCAGCTCAAGTAAAAACAACAACGAACACGATACTTGCTTGAAAAAATGGGTTTCAATGTTGTTCTTTGAAGATGATGTTTGTGTTGCGGTGGTTTCTGGACAGAAACATAAATAAGTCAGACGCATCAACAGCAGTTCAAAGATTAAAGAGTGGTTGTTTAGGTTTGTCGAACAAAAATTAAAGAAAACAATAGCCGCTGCAGTTGATAATCATTTTAACAAAGACGTGTAACAGCAGTAGTATCTGCTTTAAACACGAGCATGTAGCAGCACACATGGTGATGGTTTGAAGGTGATGCTTGGGCAGCTTTAGATCGTAATGGTGGTTGATGAAGAACTTAATCGGATTAGTAAACCTGATCGAATAATAGAAAGGTGGTGATTCAAGGTGTTAATTGATGGCGGTTTATGGGTTTACGATGGTTGTGGTTCAACGAAAGAGATGGCTATAGCGTATTAATAGTGATACAATTTTAATATAAAGACAAAGAGAAAAGAGAGAAAAATAGGTGGTGTTTTTACTCAAGAACAGAGAACGACTCATTATTCTTTGTTTCTATATTATGATTTTTGATTAGCAATGATTAACATCACTTATGTAATTGATAATGTGGATTCTATAATTGATCACAATTGTATTGAATTGGTTGAATTCGATTTCCAATGGAAAGCAGACAAAAGCAAAACAAGAAAACAAAAACAAAGAAAATAAAATAAAAAGGGATCGTGATTGTTAACCGAATTCCCTGTATGATTGTGATTGAAATTGTTTTATATTTGATTCGAAATCTTCAATTTAGTGCAGTTGATAGGCATAGGAAACAATATCGTACAATTTTTATGTATATATATATATATATATATATATATATATATATATATATAATTTATATAATTAATATTAATAATTAATAATTATATTAATAATAACTATTATATTAATAATAATAATAATAATACTAATAATTATAAAAATGATGATAATAATAATAATATTACTGTTAATAATAATAACTGGTGTTATTTTCTAATAACTATAATAACAATGATAATAATAATAATAATTTATATAAATATTTATAATTCTAAATAATAGTTATACCAACAATAATTATAATACAAATACATAATGATAACAATTATAATAACTGATAATATTTAGATTACAATTATAATATATATATTTATATATATATATATAACTGATATTGATTTTGATATTAGTGTTAGTATTATAATGAAAGTAATAACATGGTTATTATATCGACTATATTCATAACTTGTATTTACACTTTATATATACAATTTATTAATTATGTAGTATTTAATAATTATATATATAGTAGCTTACATTGAGTAACAAATTCTTACATATATACAGATTATAATAATTATCTATAGAAATCATACATATATATATATATGAATTCATTTTAAGTACAACATAATAATTTTATATCTTATTTTACATATTTAATTTTTAAATGTTTAAATTATAACTTATAATATCAAATTATTATATATAATACATTTATGTATATATACATATTTATTTACAAATAATTGTTTCGTGAATCGTCGGGATTAGTCAAAGGTCAAATGTATACATGAACACAGTTCAAAGGTTTTGAGACTTCAACATTACAGACTTTGCTTATCGTGTCGAAATCATATAAGATTCAAGTTTAAATTTGGTCGGAAATTCCCGGGCCATCACACAAATCCCCGCCATAATATCGTTAATTGCTGGAATTGAAATGTTGCAAGCTTAATTATTGTGAGTAGGCCTATTGAGAGTGACGTCTCTACCCATTGACCTATCGTCAATGGGGTACATAATAATGATTATCGACACATGCGCAGTGTCAGGGGTTTTTAAATGTTTAGCTCGATATTATAACTCATGGCATATTGAATATTTTGATGTTTTGAACTAAATCTTGTGGTCTAAACTTATTGATTACATAAAACTATGGTGTTCACTCAACCATTTTGTTGACATTTTAAGCATGTTTATCTCAGGTGAAGACTAGCTTATGTGCTGCCCTATGTTGCTTTGCTAGCTGATGCATTGAAGTCCACATATTTATGTCTTAGAATTTGTTAAACAATTTGGGTTTAACATGTAAACATTATTTCGTTTCCGATGCAATACAATTATTGTTTTAATAAAACGTCTCATTTAGAGTCGTTCTCGCTTATATACTTGTGTTGTGATATTGTGAAGTCATATTTACCCCCGGTCCTATTTGGGGGTATGACAATTTCTTTTAGCCAAGACATCAATTCATCTTTGTCTTATCCCAATTGAAATTTCGTGCAACCCGTGGCTAAGTGGGTCGAAATATTCGATTAGGAAAGTGAACACACGATTCAAAGATCAATTCGGAGTCATTACCGTTTCAAGCACGAAAGCAACACTAATACCTATTTTCTGTAACATGAAGTCGTTCCCCCCATCCCGATTTTTTCTTAAATTGATCAGACCTTGTACACACCTTGGTCGATATAAAAGACTTCTACTACGTGGGTCGCCAATCTTGTTCACGGCATTGATATAGTTGATACATTTTTCTTAAGAGTGGCGGAGTCCAATTTCAAGCATCCCGATAATCCTTGATGAAGTGAGCTCTTGTATAATTAAATGCATATCAAATACAAGCTTTGATCTGCGTCATACGAGAATAACGCAATACATTTTTCAATGAGTCGGCAATATTTTCATTAGGTTACCTTAACAAGGATGATCTTTATCTTTATAAACATCCCACTTTATTGGATCGATATCCTTCAAGTATCTTCAAGCCTCTAGACCAATGTTTTAGTTGATTGAATCCTCCAACAGTAGCTGTTGTATTGGGGTGTGGAATCAACTGTCCAACATAAGTTTTTTTAACTCGTGGTCCTTAAACTTGGACATGAAGTTTCTATGAAGATGTTTTAAACAATAGAAATGATGCCAATCTTCCATTTCATTCACCGCATTAGGGTATACCTTGATAACGTTATGAAATAACACACAACTCTCTAGTATGAAGGACGCATTAAGTTTAAAACAGCTGCAAAAACCAAGCCAAACTTTCGTTGATTTCCTCGTCAACCATTGCCAATGCAACAAGCACTATTTTCCTGTCAACATTTTTAAATACGACCGTAAACAAGTTACCCATATAGTTACATTTTAGATGTGTGCTATCAACACAAATAATAGAAATACGGAGTTGAAATGCTTTAATAGGCAGTCCAAATACACAAAATACATACTGGAATGTAACTGCATGGCTCAGAATTTGTGGACCATGTAAAAATTAAACAACTGTATCAGGAGTAGTATGAAGTAATTCAGTTACATACTTGGGCATATTAGCAAAGTTACTATCTCAAGTTCCAAATTTTTATTCAAAGGTCCGCCTAGCATTTCATGGCTTATCATAACGGATTTCCACATTCAAAGTCTTTCTATTTGTGCTTAGATGTGTTTAATTGGATAAGTAATGTTTGTTTTGATTTAAACGCGAATATCACTAGGAATCAAACTTTATGTTAAACAACAGTTGTTGTTACCAGACGCTTCCATGGCAATTGTGGGCATCTGTTCATTTTGAAAGACGTCAGATGGTAGTTATTTTTTGTTGAACCATATAGTCCACATACATGTAAATTCTTCTCGGAGACCTTTGTTCTTTATTACCTCTTATGCTGCAATTTGCTTTGAAATATACTGGCCTCGTTACTTGAATCAATATTTTTCTTTTTGTCTTTATATTCCAAAGCTAAACAACGAATAAAAGCTTGACTTTGCTTTTGACAGCCATTCCTTTATGAATTTCTCCAGTATTTATTGACTAACAAACCCATTTTTGTTCATTATCTTCGTCGGATGGAAGCTGATTATGAGCATCAACTTCTTCATTAAGTAATCCAAATTTCAATAATATAGATTTTATTTGTGGAAATTGTTTCACCTTCTTGTTTTTTGAGTCTTGTGAAACATCTCCTTTGATACTACAAGTCTCTTTGGTATCATTAATTTATTCGGATATAGCATGACCAGAATCTTCATCATCCTTTCTAGCTTCATCTTCACCTAATATTCAGGTATATTTCTTGAGAGGTGGTGAGGTATGGTGGTACCAGCATCCCTAGATTGAATAACTTGTTGAGTTTTCATAATGTTACTCAACTGATCCACAAAACTAGGTTGTTGTGTAGGAATGATTCTTCTGAGCTGTACTTCAAAATGAGCATTATGTTGTGGATCAATCTGAATAAAATTTTGTCTAAATTATTATAATTAGAAATTTTCTTCCAGCACACATTGCCATTAAAATCATATCAAAGTATGAATTTCAATGTACATAATTTTTTATCAGTCCTAACAAATCCGTAAGCCATATCAACCAACGTGGTCAAATTAACCTTGTTAAATAGTGGAAAACCATTTATTGATGATGAATCATCATAATGAAGCCACCCTTTTTGAAATATAATTTCACCTCCCCAAACAAGATGAACTATTATTTGAAGAGATAATGACATGAATTTTAGGGCGTGAGATTAGTGTTTTATGAGTTTTTGTGTTGCTATTGTTGTTGTTACCTCATATTATTGTTATATATTTAAACAAATAATATTGTTGTTGATGTTGCAGTTCATACATCATAAAATATATATAAAATAACTTAGAATTATATTTCTCCACATATCACAACTATTAAAATTATAAAAATTGGTGTTAGTACAACCGCATTCAGAAAACTTAGAAAAATCTTGAAGACCTGGCCTTGGGAGAAAATAAACGAATAAATAGGTACAAAGCCAAAAAAAAGGACAAGAAAACAAGGATATCTGCGTGCTGTCATAATTTGGGACATAACTTGCTCATCCAGACTCCGTTTTAGGCGATTCAGATGGCCAGTCGTTCGCGAGATAGAGATCTATAAATTCACAGAGACATAGGTCGATTTTCAGGTTTTCAGCCGTCGGCTAAGATTTTTAATTCGAAGGCTTAGACCAAAAATACGCGATTTCTGAGTTTTGAGGATTTATGTCTTCCTACTTGAATCTGAAGACCAGCTAATGACTTACCCTTCACCAGACACTGGCTAATTTTAGTAATAGGAGGAGCATCTGAAGACATTAAATACGCTTTCACCACCACCTAGTTTGCCGCCGATTGAAGTTAGAAACCGTCAGGGGAGCGTCTGCATTTAAAGCTTTGACTGTAATCGAAGACCTCAGTCGACAGCTGGGACAAATCAGCCGTTGGCTAATCTAATATCGAGGTTATAAATACAGACCATTGGCCTCAGTTTTCTGTGGAATTTTGGGAGAAACCCTCTAGTATCTCTGCCATTTTTCAGTCTTTTGCTTCGTTATAACTTCCATGAACATGTCTGGTTATTTGATGTGATGGCAGTCGTTAAAGTATGTAGAATCAACTAATTTAAAATTATAAACCTATAATAATATGACCTTCGCACTAACGGGCAGAGTCCCAATCAGTGCAGTGGAGTATTGGAAGTTCGGGATCATCTCAAGAGAGGTAGGCGAAGAGTAGGTGATTTTATTCTTTTTGTATTTTTATATTTTATAATAATAATTGGGGGTTTTAATATTGCAGGCGCAATAATGATTTGATTGATTGAGGATAATAATAATAATAATAAATGAATGGATGCTTGTTCGATCGAGGATTTATATTTAATCGGGTTATAAATTAAGGATATATTTTTGAATGACTTTAAGTGTTGGACGTGAATAGCAGGCACCTACTACCCTCATAGTATACGTAAGTGTCACTTATGTGCTACAAAGGTTCAACGCATGATTATACTATTGGACCTAATCCTGCGGTACCACTCGTCCATACTGAATACACTAAGAGGGTCCAATTCGTTAATGTACCAATATCACAACTCTAAGTTAACTTAGCGGAGAAATTTGTCATGTAGATCTAAATCCCATTTTTCACAATATAATTTACCATACATGCAATATAACCAAACTTAGAACAATGGGTATATTTAATTAAGCCCGTCAGATTTCTTAATAGAAAGCATTCATTAACCAAATATTAATCTTCCGCCGATTGTTGTTATACCGCCACCGGCTAGTATGTTGAATAAGCAAGTCCGCCGACTGACAATAGACAGTCGCTGGTTAAACCAAGCTTTTATCAGATTTTCAAATAGACCTAATGTTCATTAGTTTCGCCACCAGCTAGCCATAGACAGCCACTTTCTAAGAACATTAACAGATAGAAAAGTATTTCTATTTACCATAGATAGTGTTCGAAATACTTTTCTGGTTTTGAAGGTCTTAGACCACCGGCCTCATCGACCCTACTTGACTAAGTTTCAAATCAAAATTACAGTTTATCTCTTATACCCATACCAACACCCTAAGGTTTAGCTACTCATATAATAACAGAAGTGCAAAACAGAAGTGCAAATAATAGAGATAATCATAGTAATCTTTAAGAACAATTATAAATAAAACATGATTATACCTTGATTAAATGATGAAAACCTGGAATGTAAATTGCAGAAAGCTTTATCAACTTGAATGTAAAGTAGAACAATCGGCTTTGACTTGAAAAATAACTTTGATAATTAGAATAACAATGCTTGAAAGTAAATTAAAAGTGTAAACTAGAAACGAAATATAACAAAAACTTTAACCTAACTAGAATATGAAAGCTAACTATATGAAATCGAAAACCGAAGCATTCTTTATATAGGAAAAAGTCGGCCACCGGCCTGGCAAAACCAGCCACCAGCCTCAGTAAGTCAGTAGAGACAGCTATTTGTGAGATTTGTTTCCTTAAATTTTTAAACTCGTAAATTGTTTCCTTATAAAGAGCCGACGACTTCTGTATTTAGGCCACCATCCTGAGCTATCTCAGAGATTTTCTCTTTTAATGCCGAATCGTTTCCTAATTTTGATAGGCCACCGTCTTGAGTCTTTAGCACGCCGTATTGAGCTTTGTGCGGGAACTTTTCTTCGGTGTTGACTTTATTTTGGATTATTCTTTGACTTTCGTTGGGCCGCCGGCCTGGGATATTTGGCCACCGACCTTAGCATATTTCTCAAGATCTTTTGGCTATGTGTTTCTTCTGTATATTGGCTTGTTGCCTCGATAAATGTACTTGCAAAGATTGAAAAAGAAGTTTTCAACACTGTTAGTAGCCTTTGCTAATTTTCCCCAATAAGCAAAGGAATTGGCCATATTTGTGTGAAAATGAGGAAGATGGCACTATAAAAAGGTATAAAAATATGTATAATTTTGGCGCTATCAAATCCCCTCACTCTTAAACTTTGCTTGCCCTCAAGCAAACTTAAATTAAGTGTATAAAGACTTGTTATTTTGAAAGGTACGAAGCTCATAAATTTTGAAACATCGGGTGACAAGTACCAAAAGGTAAATTCAAGTTCAAGAGAACATCTAGCTTAGTAGTCAAGGATAAACAATCGCCTCATTCTAAGGGCTTATGAGCATGATGATGATGTTTTTACTTCGGAGAATAAATTCTCGTAACTTTCTATGAGATCTTACAGAAGACTTAAGATACCAACCATCCTGCATTGGAGCCTTACGTGACCAGGTGATAAAGCACCCTTTGGGCTTACTTGTCCAAATCTCAAAGGTGACAAATTTATTCAACCTAGTCGCGGGCTTTCTGTTAGACCCATATAGCCAGCATTCGACTAACTTATCCTAACTAGAAGGTTTAGGTAAGCTAAGATAAAGCACACATCGAGTTTATTTGTGGAGTACTCAAAGGCCTGTGAGTGAAGTAACCGATTCAAAGTAGACATATAATGAAAATTTTGTATCTGTATGAAAAATTCTGAAATTATTGAAAATTTTGAGAATTTCAAATATACTAAGAATTTTAATAAAAGACAAGTGGTATATTCACTTCCCTCACACTGAAATTCTGAAATGTCCTCATTCCACCTAAACATTGCAAGGTACGCAAGGAAATTGTGACATGACAGATTAATCATGTAATAAAAAGCCAAATATGCAAATATATGAAAGAATTCTAATAATTTATTCAAACAAAGTATAAGGTACGAAGTCGTGCACTGAAATGTGCTCTAACACTTTTAATTTCAATAAACACACCAATAAAAGGTAATAAAGTAGGTGACAACCAACGAAAGAAATTATATATTGTTATTTTAAACTTATTATGCTATGTTGATTAAGGAGTCGGCAGCTTGAGTTGCTAGTTATTTAAGGTATTCAGTTATCCTTGAATATGTGCCCTTCTTCATTGACACTCTTCATGTCACTTTGTAGGGCTTCCTTTCCCCATAATTGGCTTTCACTTTTGGTGGTGGATATAGTGTTGCTTGTTTCTGGTTTGTAGTTTGACTAATAATTTTGGTTCATTCATCTATTTTTAAACATAAGATTTCATTGTCCATATTGATTATAGCTCTGGCGGTAGAGAAAAAATGTTTTCCTATTATAATTAGATAGGTGGAATCTTTCGCTATGTTTAAACATTGAAGTCAACCAGATATGAGAGTCTATAATGCTTACTTTAATTGATCCGATCACTCCTTCAAGATAATGAGAGCTTTCCTCAATTAAAATAATGTCTATATTGGCTTTTGTCATTAGTGTAGAACCAATCTACTTATAGATGGTTATGGGCATAGTGTTAACGCTTGATCCTGAAACAACTAATCGGAAAAAGGATGTTGAATTAGTGAATTGGCAAGGTAGTGTAAAGAATCCTGGATCAAAACATATAGGCGGGATATATTCTTCTAAAAGAGCTATGAAAATGTTGTAATGATCATTATGTGGTCTAATAATGATTTCCGATGTTCTTTTGTTGCATTCGGTGAAATTTCTCATAAAATTCCCGCACCTAGGGATAACGGAAATGATGTTATCACTAATGTTATCAATTACATCATTAGGATCATTGAAGCCCTCACCATTAGTTTTCAAGCATTTAGCTTCAATGAATGAGCTTATATCATCTTCTTCTTTATTTCGAGGGTTTTTCTTGACCCTTTTTTCTTTGTGATCGACCTCCATATCCTCGATTTCGCTTTGGACTTCTTTTTCTGGACATATATTGTCATCCGAACTTTCATGTTCATCGTAAACTTCCCATTCAGAGGGGGAGTCTTCATCTGACAGGTTTTCTTTAGAGTAAAATATCATCTCATTTTTTTCTAGGATCCGTGGTTATATCGACTGGATTCCCTTTCGCATCTTCTGGGAGTTCTTCTGGATCTTCTTCAGTTTCAATGTAGCATTCTGTTTCATGTTGTTCCATATGATGTTCGTCGTCGGATGATTCGTCTGTATACCATTCTCCAGTAGGTTCTGAATGTCTTTGCAAACCCAAGATTTTCGACTCCTCTCTTCCTGTGCCATTTTCATAATACGAGCACATAATTCCTCTTCCATCACCTTCTTAGCACAACATGAAAATTTTTCGTGAAAGATGTGTATAGCACATTTTACCTAAGAGGGGATGAAGTAACTTTAGGTTTCTTGGTACGAATTTCAAAAGGGTATAGGGCAAGGAGATCTTCTTGTTTTGACATATGGGACCAGATATTCTCGATTATTATTGAGTTAGCTTCAGTATGCTGCACTTGAGTGCGTTGTGCTTTCAAATTCTTGATCGTCTCGGTTTGGTTTTGCGATGAAATTGTCCAAACTAGTTTCGAGAGATAATAACTTGTTATCTTGAGAATTTTGAGCAGTAGGGAATGGCGCTCGATTAGAAACATCGTAAAAGCCTGGAGGTTATTTCTTCGAGCATAATTGTAATTGTTGTTCAGGTAGGTTTGAAAATTAGGAGTGCTCTAGAAGTTAAGGTTGTTGACGTAATTCACATCTTCGATTTGCTCCATCGTACTTTTACAAGGACAATCTTTTAGGAAGTGGGATCCTCTACAATCACATCCAACTTTAATGGCATGCATCTCTTTGACAATATCTCTATTTGTCGCCCTATATTTGCAATACTAGCGTTCATTGCATCCATTTCATCTCTAGCATCGTATTTGCTTCACGTGACATTGATGGATTACGAGATTTCAAGGCTATCATGCCACTTGGGGGAGTGAGATGCCAAGTTAGTTATAAGTTCATATGCTTCATCTGGCTTTTTCTTCAAGAGGGAACAGCCCACTATGATGTCAATTTCTTTTCGGGTAGAAATATTTGCACTTTTATAGAAACTAGAGACTTTTTGAATTGTGTTTATTCTGTGTTACGGACATCCTCTTAACATTTTCCCTAAAGCAAGACCATACGTCGTACATAGTCTCATTGTTCTTTTGTTGTAATTGGTTAATCCCGGCATAGAGATTAACAGATTTGGATGCAGGAAAGAATTTTCCCAGAAAATGGTCAATTAGGGTTTCTCGTGATGTAATCTCTCCTTCAGGAAGAGATTCTAGCGATTCTTTGGCTTCTCCTTTAAGAGTCTAATGAAACATTCAGAGGTAAAAACTTCTTTTTGGACCGCGCGGATTTTGAAAAGTGTGCATATATTGAAGAAAGTACAGAGATGCTTGTTAGCATCTTTCGTTGGTTGTCCATGAAAAGAGTGATCTCGTAGCAAATGGATAAATTGTGCCTTGATCTTGAAATCTTTGGGAGCTTCGAGATGCACGATTGCATGACCTTAACCATCTCGGGTGGCCTTCATCATAGATTCCATATATTGGTTATTGTTTTTACCCATATCTAACTTGGGAGAAGTGGGCGAATTAGAAGAAGAATTAATCGGACTAGGTGGAACGGTTGGTGACTCAGGTACCTCGATTCTCGTAGTGATAGACTCGATAAGGATTGGGCTTTCTTGCTCTTGTTAGCTAGGAGAATGCTCCTGTATGGATCGGACAGTAGTTCCACATGTTCGACATTCTTAGATCGGGGCTGCACTAGCAGGTAAAGAAAAGAGATATTTCCTTGAAAGGGGTTCACAGGATCTTAAAAGAATAAAAATAGAAGAAAATAAAATAAAAAGATGGAAAGTTGTGGATGAAAAATAACACTCTCCGGCCCAGTAAGTAATATAACTTACTTTTCAAGATTCAACAGTAAAACTCTCTCGGCTAGGTACCGTGTAAGGCATGGCACGATCCTTTAAATCGGAAAATTTAGCAACCCTAGTCCTGATTGAACATAGACACCAAGCGCCTTTTAGTGCTTCAAAAGAAATAAAACAATCTAAAACTTCTGCTACCTCCCCAGCAGCGGTGCCAAAAAGAGTTGACGTGCGTGCAGTCGTGTGCGTATGCAGAATCAAATAATTAAAATTTATAAACCTAAACTAATACGACCTTAGCAGTAGCGGGCAGAGTCCCGATGGGTGCAGTGGAGTATTGGAAGTACAGGATTCCCCAGAGAGGTAGGCGAGGAGTCGGTGAATTTATTATTTTTGCATATTTATAATTTATAATAATAATAGGGGGTTTTGTTATTGCAGGAGCGGTAGCGATTGGATTTATTGAAGATAATAATAATAATAATAATAATAATAATAATAATAATGATAATAATAATAATAATAATAATAATAATAATAATAATAATAATAATAATAATAATAATAATAATAATAATAATAATAATAATAATAATAAAAGGAAGAATGTTGGTTCCGTCGAGGATTTTATATTTAATCGGATTACAAATTAGGGATATATTTTCGAACGATTTTAAGTGTTGGATGCAAATAGCGAGCTACCACACCTACTCCTCTCAAAGTACACTTAACTGTCACTTAAGTGCTACTAAGGTTCAACGTATGATTACACTACGAGACTTAATCCGAAGGTACCACCCGCCCATACTGAATACACTTAAAGGGTCCAGTTCGTTATTTACCAGTATCACGACCCTAAGTTAATTAGCGGAGCAAGTTGTCATGTAAATCCAAATCACATCTTTCACAATATAATTAACCATACATGCAAGA
The DNA here is from genome assembly GCF_046630445.1 of Rutidosis leptorrhynchoides. Lineage (NCBI taxonomy): Eukaryota > Viridiplantae > Streptophyta > Magnoliopsida > Asterales > Asteraceae > Rutidosis > Rutidosis leptorrhynchoides. The sequence goes on from NC_092337.1 coordinate 343,527,438, forward strand.
GAACCAAAGTTAGAACAATGGGTATATTTAATTAAGCCCGTAAGAATTCTAAACATAAAGCATTCAAAACCAAAGTATTAATCTTCGGTTTAGACCAAGCCGCCGGCTGCTGTTATCCAGTTGCCGGCTAGTATGTTAAACAAGTAAGGCTAGCCGGCTGACAATAGAGCCACCAGCTAAACCAAGCTTTTACCAGATTTTCACAGAGACCTAATGTTCTTTTGTTCCACTGCCGGCTAGCCATAGATAGCAGTCAACTTGGAACTCTAACATACATAAAAGTACTTCCAAACAGTGTTCGAAATGGTTTTTGGTTTTGAAGGTCTCGGGCCGCTGGCCTCGCCACTCATGCCGTCGACCCTACTTATCTAAGTGTTAAATCCGAGTTACTCTTTATCCCTTTTACCCATACCAACACGCTAAGGGTGTTTAGCTACTCATATTAATAACATATAAGTAGATAATAGATATAAACATAGTAATCTTAAAGAACAATAATAAATAAAACGAGATTATACCTTTAATAAATGATGAACATCAGGAATGTAAATTAGAAAAGATTTATTAACTTGAATGTAAAGTAGAACAATCGGATTTGACTAGAAAAATAACTTTAATAAGAGAAATAACAACTCTTGAAAGTAAGCTAAAATTGTAAATTGAGTATAAACTGGAAACGAAAATGGAACAAAAACATTAACCTAACTAGAATATGAAAGCTAACTATATGAAATCAAAAACCGAAGCATTCTTTATATAGGCATAATTCAGTCATCGGTCTGGAAAAGCCAGCAGCCGGCCTCAGTAATTCGGTGGAGATGAGGCCGAAATCTTGACATGTTAGGCTGCCGTCTTGATTTATGCAAAGGATCTTCTGTATCGTAGTGGTTACGAATAGCCGGCGTCATTGAATTTTTGGCTGCTAACCTAAACGATTTTTGATATTTGTTTCATTCATTGTTTGAACGCGTAAATCATTTTCTTAAATAGAGTTGGTAGCTTTTGTCTTCAGACCACCATCCTGAGCCTTCTCTGAGATTTTCTTTTTATTGCCGAATAGTTTCCTAATTTATATAGGCCGCTATATAGAGCTTCGCGCGAGAACTTTTCTTCAATGATGACTTTATTTTGAATTATTCATAGACTTTGGTTGGGCCGCTGACCTAGGATATTTGGCCGCCGACCTGAGCATATTTCTCAGGATCTTTTGGCTATGTGTTTTCTTTTGTATTTTGGCTGGTTTTCTCTATAAATATACCTGCAAAGATCACACATAAATTTTTCCACATTGTTAGAAGTCTTTGATCATTTCCCTCAATAAGCAAGGAAACGTGCCATATTTGTAACATCCCGCATTTTTCCGTTAAATTATTTTAACGCCCGTCTTTTTTTTTTTAAATAATATCCTTTGTATCTAGATTCGTACCCTCCGTTAGCTAACATTCTTAATATTTTCATTATCGGATTATCACGTCTCCCGTACTCTCTTGTAATTCAAAATAATTCGTTCGGTTAGTTCCCGCCCCCGACTACAAACTTGAGGGACCAATGTTGCCAAATGACCAAAATCTTAACTAGGTCAAATGGTCAACATTCACCATTCATCACTCATCTCTCTCTTTCTCTCTTCCTCATACTTACACTTTTCTCTCAACTTTCAAATCCTTAATTCATCATCTAAATTCGATTTTGGAAGCTAACATCAAAACAAATTACATATTTGGAATCCTCTCTTCATCCTCTACAACTTGATACCAATTTCATCTCATTTGGGTAACTTTCTAAAATCACTAGATTTTTTGTTCTTGATGTTTTTGAATTATAAAAGTGTTAATTATTGTCTATGGCTCAAGTCTAACATGAATATATGATTTACTTGCTCGATTTGTTGTTTTTAGTAACTAGTATGAACAATTAAAATGGGTGTGCTTAATCTTTGATTTTAGATGAGTTAATGTTGTTAAATTGTTAAAGTTCATGTTTTAATTGAGTTACTAGTATCACTAGCTTCAAATTAATGTGTAGGTTGCTTTAGAAAACTTCATAAACTTGATTATTGATTTAGTAAACTTTGGGTTAGGGTTTGATGAACTTGAAATGAACTTTTGATGCCTTAAATGACATGAGATGTTTTTAGTAAGTGTTTAGTTATATTGCATGTTTAATTATCTACGAAACGGCATATCATATGTGTAACTTGGATCACCGAAACATGAAATGAGATTTATGAACTTGAATGTGATAAATGATGAACATTAAATGCGGTTTTGGTTATTGTAAATGGTAGATTGATTGATGAAATATGATTAGTTATTTTTCCTCGTCAAAATACCTTCCCGATGATATAAGATACATGTTTTGGTTGTTTGCGGGTCATAAATTGGGTGCTCGTGTGTAGTGACCCGGAAATTTCCGATCAAATTTAAACTTGATCTTTATATAATTTCAACACGATAAGCAAAGTATGTAATGTTGAGTCTCGAAAGTTTTGAAATCTACATTCATGTAACCAATTACCTTTTGACCATTCTCGACGATTCACGAACAATTTAGTTGTAAATAAATATGCAATTAAATATATATACATATATAACTCTAAGTATATATGATAGTTAAAAATAATAAAAATAGGATTTAAACATTTGAATTAAAAAGGTAAGATAAGTTATAAAATAATTATGTAGTATTTTTAAAAAGAAGTTATATATAAATATATTTGATTTTTATAATATGTGCATAGAGTATAAATATCAGTGTTTTAGTATTAAGAAAACATACATAAATAGGAAAATTGATACAATGGTTTTGTTGTAGTGTTATTATCAAACTTATTATTTTGATATCATTATTATTACTCTTATTAATATTGTTAATAATATTATTATTACTAATATTAGTAATATTATCATTTTTATTATAATTATTGAAAAATAATACCATCTATTACTAAAATCATTAATAAATATAATTATTATCATTTTTATATCTTTACTAGTTATTTTTTTTAGTAATATAATAATTAATATTATTAATATAATTATTAATTATTAATATTAATTATTTAAATTATATAAAATGGATATAGTACGAATCTGTTAGGGGTATCCATCACTTTGTGGAACTTTGTTTCTTGTCTCCACCAGTTGGAATCAAATCCAGGATATAGCCAAAACCAGTACAAATCAAATTTCAATTTTTATTTTTATCTGTTTAACTTTTCTTCCATTTACTGCAACAAATTGAATTTTTTGTCCAAATGGTTACCAGTCGATTTCATCAATTAAATAGAGTCAAACTAACTGTTAATTTATGTCCTTAATCACTTTATATATTTGACAAACTGCAATTGGAATTGAAAACAAAGAATATAAGGAAAATGGGTGTCGTCCCTCTATTCTTGATAATTTTTACCATATTTCAAATTTGAACAAATTTTCAAAATGTAATAATACAGTCTTGTTAGGAATCGTCTATCTAAACTATCTGTAAGTTTTCAATCCTCAATTCTTTCTATCGAATTCTAATTTTGGAGTCAAAATTTTGGTTTTAAAAGTCAACTAGGTGTTCTTGAATCAAATTCGAATTTGTTTTGATGTTTCCAGTTAATTTGATAATCCATAAAGATTATAGGGATGATTTGCAACACAATTCATGTTGTAATCATAATCTATAACAGTCTTAATCTAAAAATCAACTTTTGAGTTCATGGGTTCTTGACAGTGATATACAAAAACTTGAACTCGAAACAAATTTCAAAAACTAAAAATGCAGAGTTGTTAGGAATCATTTACTTAAACTTTCTGTAAAATCTCAAGTTCCAATTCTTAATAATGAATTCGAATTTGCGAGTCAAAGTTATTTTGTCAAAAGTCAACTAATTTGTTCAACGAGAAATTAGAGCTTGTTTTGATGTTTTAGGTTCAATTGACAATTCCAATAGTTTTTAGGAATGATTTGAAACATGTTTCATGTTGTAAAGATTGTTCAAAACGAACTCAAAATTGAAAACAAAATTTTTTTTCTTGGCTACAAGCAAGCAGTAGGATTTTCTTTTGTTTTTTTCTCATTTTTTTTATATCATGAACACATTTTTTTTGTTTCATGTTGTTTACAAGTCATAAATGAAAACCCGAATTCGTTATTTTGATTTTTGAAGTTCCATGGTTGAATGGATTTAAGGTATAAGATGAAGAAGATGAGTCAAGTTGAAATAGATAATAGATATATATATTTGGGTTGCATACTAACTAAGAAAGACATGAATGGCAGAATGATTAAGGGTGTTTGTGGGTGAGCGAGAGGTCTCGGGTTCAAATCCGGTTCAGGACATTTTTTTAGAACGGCTTTTTAAGGTAGATTTCATTACCAAAATTATTATTATTATTATTATTATTATTATTATTATTATTATTATTATTATTATTATTATTATTATTATTATTATTATTATTATTATTATTGTTATTGTTACTAAAATTATAATTTTTATCATTATCATTATTACTAATATATGTATTATTACTATTATTATGATTAGGATTATTATTATCAAAATAACAGAAACTATTATTATTATTATTAATATTAGTATTAGTATCATTATGTACTTATTAGTATTATTAAAATCATTTTTAAAAATATATATATATATATATATATATATATATATATATATATATATATATATATATAAAATAAATATATATAACACATAATTTAAGATATAATATAAGTATACGTTTTTAAATGGAATTTAGTATAAATTCTGTATAACTACAAATACATAAATAATATATAGTAATAAATGAAATTATGTGATTTCCATTATATGTGTTAATAGATATATAAATGATATTGGTTCGTGAATCCAAGGTCAACCCTACACTTGTTCAATGTCGTCATATATATTTTTACTACAAAATACAGTATGGTGAGTTTCATTTACCTTTTTACCCTTTATATTTTTGGGCTGAGAATACATGCACAACTTTTATAACTGTTTTACGAAATAGACACGAGTAATCGAAATTACGTTCTATGGATGAATGATCAAAACTGAATATGCCCCTTTTTATTAAGTCTGGTAATCTAAGAATTAGGGAACAGACACCCTAATTGACGCGAACTCTAAAGATAGATCTATCGGGCCCAACAAGCCCCATCCAATGTACCGGATGCTTTAGTACTTCGAAATTTATATTATGTCCGAAGGAGGATCCCGGAATGATGGGGATATTCTTATATGCATATTGTGAATGTCGGTTACCAGGTGTTCAATCCACATGAATGATATTTTTGTCTCTATGCATGGGACGTATGTTTATGAGAAATGGAAATACGAAATCTTGTGGTCTATTAAAATTATGAAATGATTATTTATGTTAAACTAATGAACTCACCAACCTTTTGGTTGACACTTGAAAGCATGTTTATTCTCAGGTATGAAAGAAATCTTCTGCTGTGCATTTGCTCATTTTAGAGATATTACTTGGAGTCATTCATGACATATTTCAAAAGACGTTGCATTCGAGTCATCGCGTTCATCAAGATTATTATTAAGTCAATTATAGTTAGATATATTATGAAATGGTATGCCTGCCGTCAACTTTTGATGTAATGAAAGATTGTCTTTTCAAAAACGAATGCAATGTTTGTAAAATGTATCATATAGAGGTCAAGTACCTCGCGATGTAATCAACTGTTGTGAATCGTTTATAATCGATATGGACTTCGTCTGGATGGATTAGGACGGGTCGCTTCAGTTGGTATCAGAGCGGTGGTCTTAGCGAACCAGGTCTTGCATTAATGTGTCTAACTGATAGTTGTTAGGATGCATTAGTGAGTCTGGACTTCGACCGTGTCTGCATGTCAAAAATTTTGCTTATCATTTTTGTCAGAAATTCCTGCTTATCATTCTTAGTCTAGACACATGTTATTGCATTGATTGCATGAATAGTGTATAGACAAAATTCATGTCTTAGCGTATCTGCTAATTCATATCTTAGCGTATCTGTTACGGTAGACTTTTTTCTGACAACTTCCGTAGATTCCTCCGTAACATATGGGATTTTAGTATTGTATATGCATATGTGATTTATGTATTGCAGGATACTAATCTACATCCTATAATCTGTTTCTTATCGAAAATACTTCATCTGATCGTACGAGATGAATCCCTCAACCAGTTCGAGTCCCTCAGACTTCGATAGCTAATCCGATAGTTATTCCGACAGCTATTCCGACATGGATGTTCACCTAAGCTCCGGAGGCAACGTCACCAGAATGAATCAACCAATCAATCATCCCCAATTCATCTGATGGGTTCGTAGTCGACTTAACCGATGGAGACGAGAGGAAGGCGATCCTTTCCACCCACCAACCGAATTTACCTCTTGGCAATGAACCTGAAGCACTTACCGGCGAACCAGTCTGAAACACCATTTTCACCCCCATTTCCCGAATATCTCACCACGATTGTATTCTATCTAAAATTCTAAACCTTATTTATCCGCTCGTACCGACCGACAATCATCCCGGAATAATAGAAGAAGTCAACGAACTTCGCGCTCGAGTAATCAATCTGGAGAATATGGTGCAAAAATTACCAGCTTCAACAACATCACCGGCACCAACAGTACCATCAATAACAACACCAGTGCCATCAACAACCCATACCTCGACGTCTCATTCTATACCTTGAGTACAATTATCATTCTACGTATCGTTCTACATCATTTATCTTCGTTCGACATGGCGATTATGTAATCTCTAATGTTTTAGAGATTATATATTCTTGTTCCAACGGTAAATCAAATGAGTTTAATATCATATTGACTCATTAAATCCATGATTACATTTGAAGAAAATATATATACAAGTACATTTTCATAAAGATTGTAATTAAAAATTCTTTTGTACAAACTGTAAATGGTGAAAATATTTTAACGGGTAGGTAATACCCGAGGAATATTTAGACTTCACATTAATCAGTTACACTGTACATTCTTCGAATCTGATTCAATAGTCATTTATTATACTACTTACATCCACCGGTATACGAATCTATTCACCACAAAATAACCATTTTCATTCAATTTTATATTTGGGTTTTGACTTCTCAGAATCCAACAAGTGGCATAATGAAGAAAACATTGGACAAAATAAAATTTGTTAGAAACAAACAAATTAACTAATTGAAATTTTGTTAAGAATCCACGCTAACTGTTCCTAGCTAACTGATTACATTTTATTTATCGCAGTTTATTTATCGCAATTTAATTATCGCAATTTTATTTATCGTCATTTAATTTCTGTTATTTACTTTACGCACTTTATTTATCACCATTTATTTTTCTGTTATTTATTTTACGCACTTTAAATATCGGGACACGCATACAAGGTTTTGACATATCATATCGACGCATCTATATATATTATTTGGAATAACCATAGACACTCTATATGCAGTAATGCAGGAGTTAGCTATACAGGGTTGAGGTTGATTCTACAATGATATATATAGTTTGAGTTGTGATCGAGTCTGAGACATGTACACGGGTCACGATACGTATTAATAAATTCGAATATTATATATTAAATTATATATGAATTATTGGACTGATAACTGTGGACTATCGATTGTGGACTAACGACATTGGACAATTAAAATGAATTAAAATATTGATTATAACATATGAAACTAAATAATTCTTCAAGTTTGCCACTTGATCTCATCTTAAACCTCATTGTATCTCGACGATTACAATCTGCGTTCAAACCTTTCGTGATTCTTGAAAACATCTCAATCGAGAGGATGAACCAACCGTACTTCATCTACGTAAAAAGAGATTGATGCATATAGTTATGCACTTGAAAACTCTCGGAACCTGAGTAAACGTTTAACACGTATCTGTGATAGCTCCTTTGGCGTTGTTATTACCGAAAATAATTTTACAATCCCTATCCAAATTAGCCAATTTCGTCACAGCTCCAGCAAGACAACTTTGACTTTTCGTACGAAACAACCTTATTATAACATTGATATATACTCGTGCTCTTTTATTGTTACCAGGGAACCTTTCATATTCCACCATATTACCATCAGCGTTTAATCATCTAAAAACATAATTTTCCTGAAACAACCTCGGATTAATAACTGATGATTTAGATATCATAGCATTAAATGCAGAGGAAACAGAAAAATGGTAGATGGTCTAAACGACCAAAAGTTTGATGATAAAGAAAGGAGTGTTAGGAACGCTCGATAGAAAATTGGGTATTGAAAAACAGATTGAGCTACCCATGAGGGAGACCAAGGACAAATACAAGGACCAAACCCTATATTCAAAGGATTCAGGTAATTCTGGATCCGTTGAAATCTTTAGAGAATATCTTGCTCCGAAGTCATGTTAAAATCTTGCGGAAAATCTTTCTCCATCAACCATCGAACTTAGAAATTCCAAAATATCATCATCAATATCTTCGATATTTTTGAGGATATTTTCATAAATATTCTCGTCCGAAATTATATACCTCCTCGTGCTTCCTGTGTATCCTTATATTGGAAACATTCAATAGAAAATTTAGTACCGAAAAGCAGATTATGCGAAACTAGGAAGAAAGCCGTGAACAAATCACAAAGAATAAGTTTGACTTCAAAGAATCCAAATAATTCAATGTCTGCTAAAGTCTTTAGTTAATATCTTGCTCCTTACTCTAAACTCTTGCAGATAATAATTTCTATCATCCTCTGATCTTAGATTTTCTGAGATATTATCGTATCTTTCATTATAAATATCCTCCATATTTCTGGAGATATTTTTATAACTATTCTTATCTGAAATCATTAATCTCTTCGTGCTATCAGTATTACATTATATAGAAACTGTTAGTTTCTATATTCTGTAAACTTTTGAGCTTAAAATATGAATGTTATTGAAGTAATGTTGGGAACTGATGCATGAGTTAGTATAATATAATGACACTTGATCAACGTGATTATATTACAGTAATTCATGCTGAGTTTCTAATGGAACGTGATGATTCACAACACATACCGTCATCATGTGTCATTTACATGACTGTTGCATTCTACTCAAACTCTAAACATATTAAGAACATATCTTCTTAACAGTTCTATCTTTCCGGATATTCTGGTAATTTACCAAATCCAAATCATGCCATTACGATATCCTTCTTAGAACATTAACAATGTTCATTTCAAAATCCATACCTACGAATTTCGGACCATTATTCGCTTGATTTGTAGTCGAGAAGAGGAGACAAAAGTATGGAACCCTTGAATATAAAAGAAAATATAAAGTTCGACAACACAACATAAATTACAAACCGTGCATATCAATACGTATTGCCACGTAAAGGCACGGGAAAATTAAAAACACTATAACCCTAAGGTAATAGTAAAAGTAAATAAAATCCTCCGGTGGTAGATGGAAGAGAAGAATGACATATATAAAAGTTAGGAGTATATCAAGAATCAATACTGGATGGAACATATTAATGGATGTTTTAAAGTATGAGTTGGGGGAGAAAGAATAGAAGGTGTGAGTTGTAAGAAAACGAAGGGGGTGGATTTATAGTGAAATATCCGACAGAGCAATCAAAACAGATTATCGCATTTAAAGCGGATCCTAATCCCCTTGATTACCGAAGAGTCAAATCTTATTACGAAGATTTTCTCCAAACCTCTTGAACTTGGAAATCAATCCTATCTACGTCAAAAGATATGACGAACCTATACCTACTCATTTCACTCTTTGGTGATAGCTTCACTCGTACTCTTCACAAAATTAAATGGTTTTATCCATATTACTCAATGATGATAAAATTCTTTTTATCAACTCATATTCGTCATGAAAACATTTTTTATTGTTAGCCATGACGACCTCACTCAAATTTCGGGACGAAATTTCTTTAACGGGTAGGTACTGTAGTGACCCGGAAATTTCCGATCAAATTTAAACTTGATCTTTATATAATTTCAACACGATAAGCAAAGTATGTAATGTTGAGTCTCGAAAGTTTTGAAATCTACATTCATGTAACCAATTACCCTTTGACCATTCTCGACGACTCACGAACAATTTAGTTGTAAATAAATATGCAATTAAATATATATACATATATAACTCTAAGTATATATGATAGTTAAAAATAATAAAAATAGGATTTAAACATTTGAATTAAAAAGGTAAGATAAGTTATAAAATAATTATGTAGTATTTTTAAAAAGAAGTTATATATAAATATATTTGATTTTTATAATATGTGCATAGAGTATAAATATCAGTGTTTTAGTATTAAGAAAACATAATTAAATAGGAAAATTGATACAATGGTTTTGTTGTAGTGTTATTATCAAACTTATTATTTTGATATCATTATTATTACTCTTATTAATATTGTTAATAATATTATTATTACTAATATTAGTAATATTATCATTTTTATTATAATTATTGAAAAATAATACCATCTATTACTAAAATCATTAATAAATATAATTATTATCATTTTTATATCTTTACTAGTTATTTTTTTAGTAATATAATAATTAATATTATTAATATAATTATTAATTATTAATATTAATTATTTAAATTATATAAAATGGATATAGTACGAATCTGTTAGGGGTATCCATCACTTTGTGGAACTTTGTTTCTTGTCTCCACCAGTTGGAATCATATCCAGGATATAGCCAAAACTAGTACAAATCAAATTTCAATTTTTATTTTTATCTGTTTAACTTTTCTTCCATTTACTGCAACAAATTGAATTTTTTGTCCAAATGGTTACCAGTCGATTTCATCAATTAAATAGAGTCAAACTAACTGTTAATTTATGTCCTTAATCACTTTATATATTTGACAAACTGCAATTGGAATTGAAAACAAAGAATATAAGGAAAATGGGTGTCGTCCCTCTATTCTTGATAATTTTTACCATATTTCAAATTTGAACAAATTTTCAAAATGTAATAATACAGTCTTGTTAGGAATCGTCTATCTAAACTATCTGTAAGTTTTCAATCCTCAATTCTTTCTATCGAATTCTAATTTTGGAGTCAAAATTTTGGTTTTAAAAGTCAACTAGGTGTTCTTGAATCAAATTCGAATTTGTTTTGATGTTTCCAGTTAATTTGATAATCCATAAAGATTATAGGGATGATTTGCAACACAATTCATGTTGTAATCATAATCTATAACAGTCTTAATCTAAAAATCAACTTTTGAGTTCATAGGTTCTTGACAGTGATATAAAAAAACTTGAACTCGAAACAAATTTCAAAAACTAAAAATGCAGAGTTGTTAGGAATCATTTACTTAAACTTTCTGTAAAATCTCAAGTTCCAATTCTTAATAACGAATTCGAATTTGCGAGTCAAAGTTATTTTGACAAAAGTCAACTAATTTGTTCAACAAGAAATTAGAGCTTGTTTTGATGTTTTAGGTTCAATTGACGATTCCAATAGTTTTTAGGAATGATTTGAAACATGTTTCATGTTGTAAAGATTGTCCAAAACGAACTCAAAATTGAAAATAAAATTTTTTTTCTTGGCTACAAGCAAGCAGTAGGATTTTCTTTTGTTTTTTTTTCTCATTTTTTTTATATCATGAACACATTTTTTTTGTTTCATGTTGTTTACAAGTCATAAATGAAAACCCGAATTCGTTATTTTGATTTTTGAAGTTCCATGGTTGAATGGATTTAAGGTAGAAGATGAAGAAGATGAGTCAAGTTGAAATAGATAATAGATATATATATTTGGGTTGCATACTAACTAAGAAATACATGAATGGAAGAATGGTTAAGGGTGTTTGTGGGTGAGCGAGAGGTCTCGGGTTCAAATCCGGTTCGGGACATTTTTTTAGAAAGGCTTTTTAAGGTAGATTTCATTACCAAAATTATTATTATTATTATTATTATTATTATTATTATTATTATTATTATTATTATTATTATTATTATTATTATTATTGTTATGGTTACTAAAATTATAATTTTTATCATTATCATTATTACTAATATATGTATTATTACTATTATTTTGATTAGGATTATTATTATCAAAATAACAAAAACTATTATTATTATTATTAATATTAGTATTAGTATCATTATGTACTTATTAGTATTATTAAAATCATTTATATATATATATATATATATATATATATATATATATATATATATATATATATATATATATATACAAAATAAATATATATAACACATAATTTAAGATATAATATAAGTATACGTTTTTAAATGGAATTTAGTATACATTCTGTATAACTACAAATACATAAATAATATATAGTAATAAATGAAATTATGTGATTTCCATTATATGTGTTAATAGATATATAAATGATATAGGTTCGTGAATCCAAGGTCAACCCTACACTTGTTCAATGTCGTCATATGTATTTTTACTACAAAATACAGTATGTTGAGTTTCATTAACCTTTTTACCCTTTATATTTTTTGGCTGACAATACATGCGCAACTTTTATAACTGTTTTACGAAATAGACACGAGTAATCAAAATTACGTTCTATGGATGAATGATCGAAACTGAATATGCCCCTTTTTATTAAGTCTGGTAATCTAAGAATTAGGGAACAGACACCCTAATTGACACGAACTCTAAAGATAGATCTATCGGGCCCAACAAGCCCCATCCAAAGTACCGAATGCTTTAGTACTTCGAAATTTATATCATGTCCGAAGGAGGATCCCGGAATGATGGGGATATTCTTATATGCATATTGTGAATGTCGGTTACCAGGTGTTCAATCCATATGAATGATATTTTTGTCTCTATGCATGGGACGTATGTTTATGAGAAATGGAAATACGAAATCTTGTTGTCTATTAAAATTATGAAATGATTATTTATGTTAAACTAATGAACTCACCAACCTTTTGGTTGACACTTGAAAGCATGTTTATTCTCAGGTATGAAAGAAATCTTCCGCTGTGCATTTGCTCATTTTAGAGATATAACTTGGAGTCATTCATGACATATTTCAAAAGACGTTGCATTCAAGTCGTCGCGTTCATCAAGATTATTATTAAGTCAATTATAGTTAGATATATTATTAAATGGAATGCCTGCCGTCAACTTTTAATGTAATGAAAGATTGTCTTTTCAAAAACGAATGCAATGTTTGTAAAATGTATCATATAGAGGTCAAGTACCTCGCGATGTAATCAACTGTTGTGAATCGTTTATAATCGATATGGACTTCGTCTGGATGGATTAGGACGGGTCGCTTCATCGTGAATATTAACTTTTAGAATGTATTACTATTATATCAATGTTACAAATCATGTGGTTCACTTGTACTTACTTACTTAAACCTATGATTTCACCAGCGTTTTCGTTGACAGATTTCTATATTTTTCTCAGGTCCTTGAACTTTTTGTGATACATGCTTCCGCTCATTACTTTTGATACTTACTTGGATGTTGAGTATACATGCATACATGGAGCGTCTTTTGGCTACTTTTAAATTGTGTCGCATATGTTTCAATTGTACTTTAAACTTTGTAATGTAACTAGTTGTCGAACTACTTTGTAAACCTTGAAACATCTTTACTTTTGAAATGAATGCGACATACTTTTGATCAAACGTTGTTTTAAAGACTTATGACCACGTAACGGGACCTAAGTAGACGGTGCCGTCAATGAAGATTTTGTCGGGCCGCTACAGATGGTATCAGAGCGTTGGTTGTAGGGATTTAGAGTTCATTGGTGTCAACTCCGAGTCATAGGGTACATTAGTGAATCTAGACTACAACCGGCATATAGAGTTGAAGTAGGAATTACTTGACTACTTGTGAATTTATACTCGAACACTTTTATTCACATCTAACTCTTATTCTACCTTAATCTCACGTGGTTGATTTGATTGACACGCCACCTTGACTATATGAAATGATGTCGAATGCACATATGAATCAGGGTAATATAATTTCCGGGATTATATTACGGTGACTCATATGAACGTTCCGACATTATGACATAAAGAATTTAAGGCGAGTCAAGGAAAATTTCCTCTTTATCTTGATTCCATATCACGATTACTATTATTGATAATACTAATCAACGGTATTCTTGTGTCATGAAGGAACAATGGCTCACCAAGGTCAACACAATACTCCTTCTGAAACTCTCGAACAAGCTCTTCAATGAATGATAGCCACCGCCATGGGTGAGGCCGTGGCCGATCACTTCTCCAACCACAACAACAATCAGGGAGCCGGTAATTCAAACGAGGGGTGCTCCTACAAAAACTTCATGAAGTACAACCCTCCCACTTTCGATGGAACCGGGGGACCGGTTGCTCTCACCCGATGGTTCGAACAAATGGAAGTCGTTTTTAGCATAAGCGGTTGTCGGGACCAAGATAAGGTCAAGTTTTCCACCCTCACTCTCACCGGTATTGCTCTCTCATGGTGGAACATGTATGTACAATCGGTGGGTATCGATGAAGCCCTTACACTCTCTTGGACCGAATTAAGAGAAAGAATGATCACCGAATACTTCCCGCACGAAGAGACTTGAAGGCGCGAACAGGGGCCAAGAAATTTAAAAATAGCCCGAGATGACCTCGAAGCTTATAATCAACGGTTTGCCGAACTAACCTCAATTTTTCCAAACCTCCGGGCTCCCGGGCCCCAAGGAGTTGAGTTTTACATGGATGGCCTCCCTAAGAGCATTCCACATGGGGTAATGCCATCAAGACCTGCCGACCTACAAGAGGCTGTGATGATAGCCCGCCGATTTATAAAAACGGTGGACAAAATTGAAGCGACGGCACAAACGACCGAGGACCAACCGGATAACAACCAAAGAAAATGGGAAGCCTCTCAATCAAGCAACCACAACCACAACGACTTCACCAAGAAGCCTTTCACCCCCGGTGGCAAGAAGGGGTATGCCGGAAACCTACCTTATTGTAACAAGTGCCGCAAACATCATTTGGGTGAATGTGGCAAACCATTTTGCAACAAGTGTCAAAGAAGTGGCCATGTGGCCAGCGATTGTAAACGTACCCCCCCCCATCGTTCAAAAGGGGCCCAATGTACCAAAAACGGGTGTTTGCTATAAATGCGGCCAACCGAGCCATTTTAGAAATGCATGCACAATGAATAAAGCCAAAATCAATACACACAGTTGAGCTTTCAACACTAACGCCAAGGATGCCCTAGGTGACGATGAACTAGTCACGGGTACGTTTCTTCTCAACAACTCTTATATTACTTGTTTATTCGATTCGGGTGCCGATGAATGTTTTGTATCCAAGGCTTTGGTTCATACCCTTTGCACTCCACCATTTCCCCCTAGATACTACCTAGGCCATTCAAGCGACCAATGGAAAACTATTGCGTGCCGAAAAATTTTATCGGAGGGTGTACGTTAGACCTTTTGGATAAAAAAGCTTGAAATTGATTTGATACCTATGGAACTAAGGAGCTCAAAATCTATTTGTTAAGAAGAAAATGATTCCTTACATGTGTATAGATTATCGTGAACTAAATAATCTCCGGTTAAGAACCGATATCCTCTTCCCCCGCATCAATGACCTCTTGATCAATTACAAGGATTCCTTGTGTATTCCAAAATCGATCTCCATTCCGATTATCAACAATTTAGGGTTAAGGGAGAAGACGTCCCCAAAAACATTTTCCAAACTCGCTACGATAATTATGAATTTCTTTTAATACCGTTCAGTTTAACTAAGGCTCCGTCCGTATTCATGGATCTTATGAATCGCACATGCAAACTTATGTAGACAAATCCGTTACCGTACTTATAATTGATGTTTTAATCTATTCAAGCGGAAAGGAAAACAAACAACATCTCCGTCTTACACTCGAACTCTTGAGAAAAGAGCAACTCTATGCCGAATTCTCCAAGTGAGAATTTTGGTCAAACGAAGTCCAATTTCTAAACCATGTTGTGGGTAGTCAAGGTATTAGAGTATATCTCACGAAAATCAAAGCCCCACGTAATCGAGAAACCCTCACGGCTCTGACTTGTATTCATAAAATCTTGGATCTCGCCACTATTACCAAAGATTCGTACCCAACTTTCCCCGTATTACACGACCTTTAACCTCGTTAACTCACTAAGGGAAAATTTAAACCTCTCCTTGTCCGAACTTTGAACGTGATTATTCACACCAACCTTACTAGCTAAATTCGTGTAGCACAAAATGGAACGCAAATATGAAAATATTTCTAAGTGAACGCCTGGAAGGCATCTCCTCTCGACTCGAAATCAAGGGAAACTGAAATTCGTTATTTTGCACGAAGAATTGATATACTTAATTATGGATCCAATCAATCTTCTCATCACCACACACCACGATACATAACTCTGTTATTTCACTATTACCGTCTGATATTACTGGGACCCAAGATAACACACAATCCAAGGATACCCCTTTCTTTGACTTATCGTCCTTATGCTTCTGATAATTGGCCATCTACCAGTCAACCCCGAACTATATAAATATGTGTACTATCTCGTCTCCCACCAAGTCTCAACATTTGGCCACTAGATGCGCGATATGGCTACCTCAAGGTATAAAACTCATCCTATTCTAAGTTCTCAATTCACTCCTATCTTTTCGCTCGTACTTCCGTATAAGGAAACCTTTTATATAATTTCTCAATGGAGAGAGAGACTATCCATGTATTAATAGTATTCACCACGAGGGTGACTAGCCCTAACGAACGTTTTCGGTAGCCTATAAGAAACTTGTACCAACAAACGCTTTCGAGCCCTAACTAACTTATTCAAACATATCTTAAAGGATTCTATTCCAACTCGGTGTACATTTGTCAATTATCCTGGATCGAAATACTCGTTACACATCTGGTTTACAAAAAGCCTTAGAAACACGTTTAAACATGAGTACCGTGTATCATCCACAAATCAACGAACCAAGCAAACGAATGATTTACATCTTGGAAAGACATGTTACAAACTTGTATTGTCACCTTTAGATGAACCCTCTTATAACAGTAGTTACCACTCACATGTTAACGCACACTTTTCGAAAATTTTTATAACCACAAATGTCGTTCTCCTATTCAATGGACCGAAGTAGGTGACAAGCAATTCACAGGATCCGAATTTATTCAAGAAACAACCGTTGAGATAGTTCAAGTCCGAGAAGGACCCAAGATGGCCCGTAGTCGCCAAAAGGACTATGCCGATGTTAGGCATAAACCTTCCGAAATTCCAAGTCAGTAACCGGGTAATATTGAAAAACCGCACCTTGGAGAGGTGTAATCCATTTCGGGAAATCGAGAAAAGTTATATCCGCAATATTGATCCTTTTGAAATCTTGGGGTGTATTGGAACCACTTCCTACCGTTTAGAACTTCCGACTCAATTAAGTTTCCGTTTACCTTACGTTCCATGTAACAAACTTAGAGACGTGTCCTACGGAACAGGAACGTGCTATCCTTCTAGATAAAACTTACTATTGATGACAAACTCCTCTTTGTAGAAAGACTGGTTGAAATTGTGGATCGTAAAACCAAGCCTTAATACAACGTAAAACCCCGACTATCCAGATTCGTGGAAATGCCCATGGACGTATCTTCACTTAAATAATATCCTTCGTATCTAGATTCGTACCCTCTGTTATCTAACATTCTTAATATTTTTGTTATCAGATTATCACGTCTCCCGTACTCTCGTGTAATTCAAAATAATTCGTTCGGTTAATTCCCGCCCCCAACTACAAACTTGAGGGACCAATGTTGCCAAATGACCAAAATTTTAACAAGGTCAAATGGTCAACATTCACCATTCACCATTCACCACTCATCTCTCTCTTTCTCTCTTCCTCATACTTACACTTTTCTCTCAACTTTCAAATCCTTAATTCATCATCTAAATTCTATTTTGGAGGCTAACATCAAAACAAATTACATATTTGGAATCCTCTCTTCATCCTCTACAACTTGATACCAATTTCATCTCATTTGGATAACCTTCTAAAATCACTAGATTTTGTGTTCTTGATGTTTTTGAATTATAAAAGTTTTAATTAGTGTCTATGGCTCAAGTCTAACATGAATATATGATTTACTTGCTCGATTTGTTGTTTTGAGTAACTAGTATGAACAATTGAATTGGGTATGTTTAATCTTTGATTTTGGATGAGTTAATGTTGTTAAATTGTTAAAGTTCATGTTTTAATTGAGTTACTAGTATCACTAGCTTCAATTTGATGTGTAGGTTGCTTTAGAAAACTTCATAAACTTGATTATTGATTTAGTGAACTTTGGGTTAGGGTTTGATGAAATTGAAATGAACTTTTGATGCCTTAAATGACATGAGATGTTGCTAGTAAGTGTTTAGTTGTATTGCATGTTTAATTATCTTCGAAACGGAATATCATATGTGTAACTTGGATCACCGAAACATGAAATGAGATTTATGAACTTGAATGTGATAAATGATGAAAATTAAAAGTGGTTTTGGTTGTTGTAAGTGGTAGATTGATTGATGAAATATGCTTAGTTATTTTTCCTCGTCAAAATACCTTCCCGATGATATAAGATACATGTTTTGGTTGTTTGCGGGTCATAAATTGGGATTGTTTGAGTTTTGGTTCGTGCATTTGTTTGTTGCAGCAAAACAAGGTCTGCCTACAGATCTGGATGCTGTTCAAATTATTGGACACAGTCCAGGCCTTCAATGCTGGAAGCCGTCCAGTAAATCTGGACGCCGTCCAGATGCACTGCCAGTGACTGTTTTGGTTTTCCATTTTACGAAAAATTTTTGCTATGCTACGCATCTCCGATTCACATGTAGCTTGTTCTAACATGCTCATATATGATTAAAAATCTCAGAAAATAGTTCGAGACCCGACCCCAACGTGTTGACTTTTTCGTTGACTTTGACCCGACCAAGTTTGACTTTTAGCCAAACTTAACCGAATACTTATGCAATCTTTCTAACATGCTTTTATACTTGTATCTTGCATGAAACGTGAAAACCTGACTCACATGCTATAGTAATCGAGTTGTAACGAGCCATAGGACTAATTGAACACTTTGACCGACCGTGTTTTTCGATATTGATACAAACCTATTTGTTTAGGTCAAGACTAGCATTCGTTCTTGCGCACGTTTACTTGTTGAAGTACTTTTACATACGTGCACTCAAGGTGAGATCATAGTCCCACTTTTACTCTTTTGAACTTACATTTGGGATGAGAAAACATAAACGTTTCTTTTTAACTAAGTGAACACAAGTACAGGAAAACAAACATTCTACATACGAGTTTAGAATAAAATCCTCAATTCGATTATCATTATTTACACTTGCCGAGTGTAAGCGAGAACTTATGTTGTATGGATCCATATGGGTTTGACATGTGACAACCCGGAAATTTCCAACCAAATTTAAACTTTAATCTTTATATGTTTCCGACACGATAAGCAATATTTGTTAAGTTAAATTGCAAGAATTTTAAACTATGTTCATACATTCATTCAACCTCGACCAAGTTCCAACGATTCACGAACCATTAAACGAATATGATTATATATGTATATGTGTATATATATTATAACTTGAAACGTAAACAAAATATTAGATTAACTACTTTATATGATTGTATCTGTTTCAAAATGTTTATCAATGGAATTAGAAGATAAGATCAAATGATTGAATTATCAGATATATTGAATTATGATTACAAGTCTCTGTTGAAAGGCCCACGTTGATTTGAGAAATCTTTCCATTTTAACAATATTTGGAAAATGGTAAAGTGATTTATAAATAAGAACAAATTGTCAATAATTGAGAACTAGACAAAGGATAGTGGAAGATTGAATCTCATAAAGACTCGATTGATCTATTTAGTTTCAAACGTACAAAAACGTTTTCAGTTTAAAAAGAACTTTATTATTAAAACGTATATAACTTTTATAAATATCTAGAACCAGTTTTGATAACTCATTACTTAACTAGTATGATAAAGATAACGATATTTATATTTTATTTTATTAAATATATATATAACGATTTAAATTAATATTATATATATTTATACGCGTATTATACGTACATAGTTTTATACTTTTACTATACTTAAACTTTACCTTTACTTTACTTTAACTTTAATAATTCATACTTTAATAATTCACTTTAATAATTCACTTTAATAATTCATACTTTAATAATTCACTTTAATAATTCAAAAATCTATTATAAATAGAATTCAATAGGTTTCATTATTTCATAGAAACTTGAAAATATTTTTCTCTAAACTCTCTCAATCGATTTACATATATATATTTACTCCGTATTATTTCAAGATATTATTAGTATACATAAAATATTACGACGGAGTGCTTTCCGAGTGATTTCGAAATTGTTTTTCGAGTAGGATAGGATTAAGGAAATTATGGGTTATAGCTATGGAGGTGATTGAGTATGGTTCATGGGTATGCTCGTGAGGTCAATATAGTGTTTATCATTTCCGTTGCGTCTACGTACCTTTCCTGCAATATTGAATCTCAATATTGATACGTGAGTACTCATAATTTAACTTTTACAGACTAATAGTGTATCCCTGACTAGTGCTCGAGTATTTAGGATTATGCATGCTTGTACTTTTGATATTGCCCTTAGACAGGTTAGGTTGAATATTGAATTAGTTACACTTGCGGTTGAGATAAGGTATAAGATATGCATGTCCTTGGAAAGCTAGCGAAAAATTAAGAACTTTTCCTTTAGATATCGAATGGTTTCGATGAACGGATTAGAAGTTATAATCAATTGAATTTTCGATATTTTTATTAAAAATTATTATTATTATCGTCGTTATTATCGTCGTTCTAGTTTTATCTTATTATTATCTTTATCAATAAACGGGATTTATCATTAAAAATTGTTATTTTTTTTATTATTACTATCGTTATTATCGTTAAAGTTATAATTAGTATTATTATTATTATCCAATTATTATTATTATTATTATTATTATTATTATTATTAGTATTATTATTATTATTATCATTATTAATATATATATCATTATTTAAAAATGGTTATTGTTATTGTAATTATTATTATTACTATATTATCATTAAGATAATTATTAGTATTATCGTTAATAATGTTATAGTAACTATCATTATTAATATTAGTGTAATTAAAACAAATATTTGTAACACCTAATTATTTTGATTACTATTATTATCATTATTATGAACACAATATAAAAGACAATTAAAAGCTATTAAATGAAACGATTAGGAAATAATGAGTAAGAGTATCATGATGAAATTAAAATATTATAAGATATTGATTTAGATAAAATTATCGTTCTTATTATTTTTATCATTACTATTATTATTAAAAGTATCGTTAGTATTAAAACTATCATTTTAACAAAAATTATCATTTTAATAGAAATGTCATTGTTACTATAAAATATCATTATTATTATTATTTTAAATAGAATTATTATTTTAAAGATAATATTAAAAATTATCGTAAATATTAAAGTTATCATAATTAGAATTATCGTTTTATCATAATGTCATCTTAGTAATTATAAATATTGATATTTTTATAATAATAATTATTATTACAAAATAATACAACTTTTACTTACTATCATTATAGATATTATTTTATTAAATAAATATGTGATACGAACATATTTCAGTACGTGTAATAACTTACTTTAATAATACCTGTCATATTATCTTTATGATATTAAATGAACCCTATAAATTTTATTACTTAATATATATATAAAAGTATATTTTATTACATAAATTTAATATAAAACTTTATTTATTAATAAATAAATTATATTATTGCTCTAATAAATCTTTTAAAAATATTTAAAAATATAAAACGACGATATTTAAACTATATATTAATCATGTATAGATTTTTGGAAATTATTTTGAGTCAAATTTACTTTTGTTGACTTTTGCATATTAGTCTCGAGCATTAGGATTGTGGTACACTATGACTTGACCTAATTTGTTAGACAAATATTGACCAACACATAATTATATATAATTAATTTAGGTTCGTGAATCCGAGGCCAACCTTGCACTTGTTCAATGACGTTATATGTATTTTTACTACGAAATACAGAATGGTGAGTTTCATTAATCCCTTTTTAAATGCTTTTGCAATATATATTTTTGGAACTGAGAATGCATGCGCTTTTATAAATGTTTTACGAAATAGACACAAGTAATCGAAACTACATTATATGGTTGAATGATCGAGATCGAATATGCCCCTTTTTATTAAGTCTGGTAATCTAAGAATTAGGGAACATACACCCTAATTGACGCGAACTATAAAGATAGATCTATCGGGCCCAATAAGCCCCATCCAAAGTACCGGATGCTTTAGTACTTCGAAATTTATATCATGTCCGAAGGAGGATCCCGGAATGATGGGGATATTCTTATATTCATATTGTGAATGTCGGTTACCAGGTGTTCAATCCATATGAATGATATTTTGTCTCTATGCATGGGACGTATATTTATGAGAACTGGAAATGAAATTCTTGTGGTCTATTAAAATGATGGAAATAAATGATTATGATAAACTAATGAACTTACCAACCTTTTGGTTGACACTTTAAAGCATGTTTATTCTCAGGTGTTAAAGAAATCTTCCGCTGTGCATTTGCTCATTTTAAAGATATTACTTGGAGTCTTTCATAGCATATTTCGAAGAACGTTGCATTCGAGTCATTGAGTTCATCAAAGATTATTATTAAATCAATTTATAGTTGGATAGTGGATATTATGAAATGGTATGCATGCCTGTCAATTTTCAATGTAAAGAAAGTTTGTCTTTTAAAAACGAATGCAATGTTTGTAAAATGTATTATATAGAGGTCAAATACCTTGCAATGTAATCAACTATTGTGAATCGTTTATAATGTATATGAACGGGTCCTTTCAGTTGGTATCAGAGCGGTGGTCTTAGCGAACCATGTCTGCATTAGTGTGTCTAACTGATAAGTCGTTAGGATGCATTAGTGAGTCTGGACTTCGACCGTGTCTGCATGTCAAAAGTTTTGCTTATCATTTTTAGTCGAAAATCATCTGCTTATCATTCTTAGGAAATTACCTGCTTATCATTACTAGTCTAGACACGTCTTGCTACATTAATTGCATGAGTAGTGTATAGACAAAATTCATATCTTAGCGTATCTGCTAAATCATATCTTATCGTATCTGTTACTTTAAACTTTACCTGACATATCCCGCAAATTCCTCCGTAATCTATGAAATCTTTTGTTCTATATCTATGGATATTCTATGTAATTAGAATACCATCCGATAACCGAAAATCATTTCATATCGAAAAATCCTTATTCAATCGTACGAAATGGAATTCATCATTAATTCAAGTTCCTCGGATTCCGAAATGGAATCCCACTCCAGCTCTGAAAGCAGTGTGACCGGAATGGATCAACCAATCAGCCATCATCTATTCTGGATGAATTGGGGATGGGTTCATAGCCTCCTCAATCATTGGAGACAAGAAGAAGGCGATCCCTTCCATCCACCCCATTGCCCTCTTAACGAAGAACCCGAAGCACTTACCGGCGAACCAATCCGAAACACCATTTTCTCTCTCATTTCCAGAGTATCTCGTCACGATTATATACTACATCAAATTCTAGATTATATTTATCCGCTCGTCTGAACCGACAATCACCCCGGTATAATAGAAGAAGTCAACGAGCTTCGCGCTCGGGTAGTGGCTTTGGAGAATATGGTGCAAAGATTACAAACACCAGCAGCAGCACCAGCAGCATAACCAGTACCACCATCATCAACGCCAATAGTACCATTACCACCTCCAACCACAACCGCGTCGTAAACCTCAACTTCACAATCTGTCCCACGAGCATCAACGTCATACGCACCATAGATACCAAGGAGTACTAACAACAATAACTGATGAGGTATTAATTCATAACTTCATTGGAGAAACATTCCACTGCGATTATGCAATCTCTAAAGTCTTAGAGATTATCTAATCTAGCCCTTACCATAAATCAGTTAAACGAACCAAAATGATAGAAGGAAGAGTAGAAACCCTGACAAAAATGGTGTGTGATTAACAAGCTAAACTTGCTTTACCAATAGCATCAACAGTACCGTCAGCGTTACCAGCATCGTCAGTACAGTCAACATCCGAATCAACAACACCGATAACATCACAAACTCCGTCAGTTCAAGAATCACGGTGGACATCATTACGAATCAATAACGTATATATTGTATCAACGAGTTATGAAGAATTAACTCATTCCCTCTGAAGAAATTATATGTATATTATATATATATATATATATATATATATATATATATATATATATATATATATATATATATATATATATATATTTTTTGAAATAAATCTTTCCGTGCTAAGCTATTGTGTGTGAATCTTAACTACTCGGTTAATTCATATTACAAATATGCAATAATGTACGTCCTTCTGCCGCAACTTAACCAGCGTTAACTACAATCTCTGTCGCAATTCAACAAATTCCAATTCATAATAAATCAAGTATATATTTGATTTTACACTTTCATCATCGATGTACTCGAAACTTTTCAGATAACATCATTCGTACTTTGCGAAATTCACAAGAATTCCCCGAACCGAACATCATACATCAACAAATAACGAAGTATTGATTCATAATTTCAATGTCATTAAAGAAATACTGCGTAAAAGTTATGTACTTTTTAAAGCCTTTAGGGATTATTCAATTCTAGTTTCAACCGTAAATCAAATGAGTTTAATTTAACATTAACTCATTAAATCTTTGTTACATCTGAAGAAAATATACATATATATATTTTCATAAAGACTGTAATAAAATTCTTTTGTACAAAATATTAATTGTGAAATTTTTTTTTAACGGGTAGGTAATACCCGAGAGATATATAAATTCACAATTAATATGTTACATTCTTCGAATCTGATTCAGCAAATCATCCATTATACTCCCTACTTTCACAACAATATACATTCTTTTATAGAAATCAAAACAACCATACTCATTCAAAATTTAATTACATATTCTGATTTTTAAATCTCAAAATTCAACTTGAGATATGACCAAAATCATCACTCTTAGATCCTTACATCTTTCACAAGCTATATTTTGACTTCAAAACTATGTTAGAACATCAAATGTATGTTAACGATTACAATCTGTGTTCAAACCCTTCGAAAATTTTTGAAGACACTTCGAATGATGAGCACTCGAGATGATGATCCAACCACATGTTACCCACAGTTATGTACCCGAAAAACTCTTGAAACCAAAGTAAAAGTTTAAACAACATATCCGCGTCAGATTCTTTGACATTTATTAGCAAAAATAACTTTGTGACTCCTATTCAAAGTAGCCAGTTTTGTCACAGCTCCAGCAAGTCAACTTCGACTTTTCAGTCAGACTAACCTTATTATAACCTTGAGATATACACCATCGTTACCAGGGACCCTTTTACATTCCACCACATTATTAGCAGATGTACCAACAACTTCATTACCCTTTGACTTTAGCCTTCCCAAAAAGTCATTATAATTATTCATTGAAACCCCATCATTTACTCATTCGCATCCTGTAATGAGAATTGCCATACGAATTATTGGGAATTAGCAATCAGTATTTTGAAATCTCACAGGATGTCTACGCCAACAGTTATATGTGTATATATAACGTCTATCTTCTGGACTTAATTTGAATGTGAAGTTTCTGAAAAACACTCCGAACTACGAATTGGTTCTCCGAAAATAGAAAAAAAAAATGCTGATGAAGCAGCAAAAACTATAAACGACTTTAAACGGTAAAAGCTGGATTATAATGATGAAGTGTGCTGGCAAAGCGCAGAAAAAGAGAAGTTTTGGAACTGGAAAACGGATTGAGCAAAGTAGGAAGGAGGCTGTGGATAAATTACAAAGACTGAACCTGAATTCAAAGGATCTAAATGATTCAGTACCTGCTGAAGTCATTAACGAATACCTTGCTCCTGACTCTAAACCCCCGCGGACAATATTCTTCATCATCCTCTGATATTAGAAATTCTAAAATATCATCATATCTTTCATTATAAATATCCTCCATATTTCTGAAGATATTTTCTTAATTTTTCTTATTTGAAATCATTTACCTCTTCGCGCTATCTGTATTACATCATAAAAGAAACTATTTTAGTTTCTAAATTCTGAAACATTCAAGTTTAAAATAGGAATATTTTAAATTAATGTTGGGAACGGAAGCATGAATTAGTATAATATAATGACACTTGATCAATGTGATTATATTAAAGTAAGTCATGCTGAGTTTCTAAATGGAACGTGATGATTCACAGATCATAACATCATCATGTGCCATATTATACGACTCTTGTATTCTATTTAACCTCTAAAATATCAAGAAAATATTTCTTGATGATTCGGCCTTTTCCAAGGTATTCTAGTAATTTGACAAGTCAAGATCGTGCCATCACAATTTCCTTCCTAGAACATTAACAATGTTCATTCCGAAATTCATATCTGTGAATTCTGGACCATTACAAGCGGTGCTTAATCGCAAGAAGAAGAAACGAAAGGACAAAACTCCGAAATAGAAATTGGGATATAAATTGCAGCAAATAAAAGAGAGCATTAACTGTGAATGATAATGATTATAGAAGACAGAAGCAGAGACTTTGAAATATAAGGGAACATATAAATCCCAACGACAAACCAGAAATTATAAACCATATATATCGATGCATATAGCAATATAAAGACATGGGAGAACTAGAAACACTATAAACCCAAGAGTATAGTAGAAGTAAATAGATTCTTCCGGCGGTAGATGAAAAAGAAGAATGACCGATATGAAAGTTAGAAGTATATCGAGAATCAAAACTGAATGGAGCATATTGATGAATACTTTAAAATATGAGTTGAGGGGGAAAGAATAGAAGGTGATGAAACATGACTAGGAACTTAGAAATCAATAGATTTAACTCACACAATGGCGGAATAAGTGAATCAAACCCTCTAGTGAATAGGTTAAGTTTTTTTTTGATTAATTTAGTCAAACCACAACTAAATCAAGTGTGATTAAATCAACACCTAGAGCTATTATTCACCACCTGGGTGATTTAGACTGAGAAAAAATCGGAGGAGCTCACTAGATCTGAGTGTGTGTAACAAATGAGAGGCTTAACCTAAAATGAAGAATATAAGACTTTATATACCCCTGCTATTGATCCACCCATACGATTCATTCATCACACGTACGAGTTGGCTTCATCAGTCGTACGGGTGATCACTCACTCGTATCTTCTCATTTAGGTTGTAATTGTGACTTAGCTCAGCATCAACCGTGTCTATGAGCCTGTCAGCCGTACTAGTGAGGCTTCACTCGTACGTCTGACTAAGTCTAACATAGTCAAACATCTAAATCTCGTTCCTGCAGTTCCTGTAACCACATACAAACACGGATAGGATAATAACGAGCAATCATGGTGGCCTGTAAATTGTTGTACCTGCAATGGACGTGGGTAGATGTCTAGAGAGTTGCATAAAATGCATCAACAGAAGGTGTGAGTTGTAAGGAAACGAAGGAGGTGAATTTATAAGAAAATCTCCGACAGAACAATTAAAATGGACGATCGCATTTAAAGCGGATCCTAATTCCCTTAATTACCGGAGAGTCAAATCTTATTAAGAAGATTTTCTTCAAATCCCTTGAAATCTAGGAATCAATCATATCTACGTCAAATGATAAGATGAATCTACACTTACTCATTTCACTCTTCTATGTTAGCTTCATTCGTACTCTTCATATAAATGGATTGTTTATCCAAATTATTAGCTGATGATAAAACTCTAATTTTCAGCCCGTATGCATCATGAAAACATACTTATTATCATTCACGACCTTTCCACTCAAATTTCGGGACGAAATTTCTTTAACGGGTAGGTACTGTGACAACCCGGAAATTTCCAACCAAATTTAAACTTTAATCTTTATATGTTTTCGACACGATAAGCAATATTTGTTAAGTTAAATTGCAAGAATTTTAAAATATGTTCATACATTCATTCAACCTCGACCAAGTTCCAACGATTCACGAACCATTAAACGAATATGATTATATATGTATATGTGTATATATATTATAACTTGAAACGTAAACAAAATATTAGATTAACTACTTTATATGATTGTATCTGTTTCAAAATGTTTATCAATGGAATTAGAAGATAAGATCAAATGATTGAATTATCAGATATATTGAATTATGATTACAAGTCTCTGTTGAAAGGCCCACGTTGATTTGAGAAATCTTTCCATTTTAACAATATTTGGAAAATGGTAAAGTGATTTATAAATAAGAACAAATTGTCAATCATTGAGAACTAGACAAAGGATAGTGGAAGATTTAATCTCATAAAGACTCGATTGATCTATTTAGTTTCAAACGTACAAAAACGTTTTCAGTTTAAAAAGAACTTTATTATTAAAACGTATATAACTTTTATAAATATCTAGAACCAGTTTTGATAACTCATTAATTAACTAGTATGATAAAGATAACGATATTTATATTTTATTTTATTAAATATATATATATAACGATTTAAATTAATATTATATATATTTATATGCGTATTATACGTACATAGTTTTATACTTTTACTATACTTAAACTTTACCTTTACTTTATTTTTACTTTACTTTAACTTTAATAATTCACTTTAATAATTCATACTTTAATAATTCACACTTTAATAATTCACTTTAATAATTCATACTTTAATAATTCACTTTAATAATTCAAAAATCTATTATAAATAGAATTCAATAGGTTTCATTATTTCATAGAAACTTGAAAATATTTTTCTCTAAACTCTCTCAATCGATTTACATATATATATTTACTCCGTATTATTTCAAGATATTATTAGTATACATAAAATATTACGACGGAGTGCTGTCCGAGTGATTTCGAAATTGTTTTTTGAGTAGGATAGGATTAAGGAAATTATGGGTTATAGTTATGGAGGTGATTGAGTATGGTTCATGGGTATGCTCGTGAGGTCAATATAGTGTTTATCATTTCCGTTGCGTCTACGTACCTTTCCTGCAATATTGAATCTCAATATTGATACGTGAGTACTCATAATTTAACTTTTACATACTAATAGTGTATCCCTGACTAGTGCTCGAGTATTTAGGATTATGCATGCTTGTACTTTTGATATTGCCCTTAGACAGGTTAGGTTGAATATTGAATTAGTTACACTTGCGGTTGAGATAAGGTATAAGATATGCATGTCCTTGGAAAGCTAGCGAAAAATTAAGAACTTTTCCTTTAGATATCGAATGGTTTCGATGAACGGATTAGAAGTTATAATGAATTGAATTTTCGATATTTTTATTAAAAATGATTATTATTATCGTCGTTTTTATCGTCGTTCTAGTTTTATCTTATTATTATCATTATTATTATCTTTATCAATAAAAGGGATTTATCATTAAAAATTGTTATTTTTTTTATTATTACTATCGTTATTATCGTTAAAGTTATAATTAGTATTATTATTATTATCCAATTATTATTATTATTATTAGTATTATTATTATTATTATCATTATTAATATATATATCATTATTTAAAAATGGTTATTGTTATTGTAATTATTATTATTACTATATTATCATTAAGATAATTATTAGTATTATCGTTAATAATGTTATAGTAACTATCATTATTAATATTAGTGTAATTAAAACAAATATTTGTAACACCTAATTATTTTGATTACTATTATTATCATTATTATGAACACAATATAAAAGACAATTAAAAGCTATTAAATGAAACGATTAGGAAATAATGAGTAAGAGTATCATGATGAAATTAAAATATTATAAGATATTGATTTAGATAAAATTATCGTTCTTATTATTTTTATCATTACTATTATTATTAAAAGTATCGTTAGTATTAAAACTATCATTTTAACAAAAATTATCATTTTAATAGAAATGTCATTGTTACTATAAAATATCATTATTATTATTATTTTAAATAGAATTATTATTTTAAAGATAATATTAAAAATTATCGTAAATATTAAAGTTATCATAATTAGAATTATCGTTTTATCATAATGTCATCTTAGTAATTATAAATATTGATATTTTTATAATAATAATTATTATTACAAAATAATACAACTTTTACTTACTATCATTATAGATATTATTTTATTAAATAAATATGTGATACGAACATATTTCAGTACGTGTAATAACTTACTTTAATAATACCTGTCATATTATCTTTATGATATTAAATGAACCCTATAAATTTTATTACTTAATATATATATAAAAGTATATTTTATTACATAAATTTAATATAAAACTTTATTTATTAATAAATAAATTATATTATTGCTCTAATAAATCTTTTAAAAATATTTAAAAATATAAAACGACGATATTTAAACTATATATTAATCATGTATAGATTTTTGGAAATTATTTTGAGTCAAATTTACTTTTGTTGACTTTTGCATATTAGTCTCGAGCATTAGGATTGTGGTACACTATGACTTGACCTAATTTGTTAGACAAATATTGACCAACACATAATTATATATAATTAATTTAGGTTCGTGAATCCGAGGCCAACCTTGCACTTGTTCAATGACGTTATATGTATTTTTACTACGAAATACAGTATGGTGAGTTTCATTAATCCCTTTTTAAATGCTTTTTCAATATATATTTTTGGGACTGAGAATGCATGCGCTTTTCTAAATGTTTTACGAAATAGCCACAAGTAATCGAAACTACATTATATGGTTGAATGATCGAGATCGAATATGCCCCTTTTTATTAAGTCTGGTAATCTAAGAATTAGGGAACATACACCCTAATTGACACGAACTCT
Organism: Rutidosis leptorrhynchoides; assembly: GCF_046630445.1. Classification (NCBI taxonomy): domain Eukaryota; kingdom Viridiplantae; phylum Streptophyta; class Magnoliopsida; order Asterales; family Asteraceae; genus Rutidosis; species Rutidosis leptorrhynchoides. Next base: position 343,558,486 of record NC_092337.1, read on the forward strand.
AAAGATAGATCTATCGGGCACAACAAGCCCCATCCAAAGTACCGGATGCTTTAGTACTTCGAAATTTATATCATGTCCGAAGGAGGATCCCGGAATGATGGGGATATTCTTATATGCATATTGTGAATGTCGGTTACCAGGTGTTCAATCCATATGAATGATATTTTGTCTCTATGCATGGGACGTATATTTATGAGAACTGGAAATGAAATTCTTGTGGTCTATTAAAATGATGGAAATAAATGATTATGATAAACTAATGAACTCACCAGCCTTTTAGTTGACACTTTAAAGCATGTTTATTCTCAGGTGTTAAAGAAATCTTCCGCTGTGCATTTGCTCATTTTAAAGATATTACTTAGAGTCTTTCATAGCATATTTCGAAGAACGTTGCATTCGAGTCATTGAGTTCATCAAAGATTATTATTAAATCAATTTATAGTTGGATAGTGGATATTATGAAATGGTATGCATGCCTGCCAATTTTCAATGTAAAGAAAGTTTGTCTTTTAAAAACGAATGCAATGTTTGTAAAATGTATCATATAGAGGTCAAATACCTCACAATGTAATCAACTATTGTGAATTGTTTATAATGTATATGAACGGGTCCTTTCATGACAAACCCTCATTCGGACGGTTCGCCACCGTCAACTCGAATGGAATGTATTTTTGAGAAACAGTGTATATTTTAACACTATTGTGATGGGGTTTCTATGGAAGGAATGTTAAGCATTGATAATTGGGTGCTCGTGAATATTAACTTTTAGAATGTATTACTATTATATCAATGTTACAAATCTTGTGGTTCACTTGTACTTACTTACTTAAACCTATGATTTCACCAACGTTTTCGTTGACAGATTTCTATGTTTTTCTCAGGTCCTTGAACGTTTTGTGATACATGCTTCCACTCATTACTTTTGATACTTACTTGATTATCGAGTATACATGCATACGTGGAGCGTCTTTTGGCTACTTTTAAATTGTGTCGCATATGTTTCAATTGTACTTTAAACTTTGTAATGTAACTAGTTGTCGAAATACTTTGTAAACCTTGAAACATCTTTACTTTTGAAATGAATGTGACATACTTTTGGTCAAACGTTGTTTTAAAGACTTATGACCACGTAACGGGACCTAAGTAGACGGCGCCGTCAATGACGATTTTGTCGGGTTGCTACAATATTTGTGTGATATGAGGAAGATAGCACCATAAAAAGAGTATAAAAATATGAAAAATTTTGGTGCTATCATCATCCCAACATTTTCATTCCTTTATGAGTTAAACAAATAGCTCCTTGATTCGACTAAAGAATCCCTGAACTTAGTGAAATGCTCAATCCGAGTTATGGCATAATGTACGTTATTAGTCCAAGAGGTTGTTTCCAAATCTGTACATAGCAGTTTTACGACTTACTGCAACTGTTGTGCTTCAGTACGTTCTTACTATGTTTATTATGCTGGTGTTTAAACTGCATAGCTCTATGGCCAACTTTGTACTCCATACTCCTAGATAGAGGTTCCATTATAAAAGATTAATCTACCAGAATCCATTGTGTAGGTTGACGTACTACAACCGTTGTGTCTCCATCAAATAAACTATGTATCCCATAGAGTATTCTTAACCAAATTTTTAACACAGATAGTGTACTCTGTATAGAGGTTCGCGAAGTCCCTATAATAGAGCCAATAACCACGTTCCATTAGTTAGGAAAGCGATTGAGTTTAAGACATAATTGGAAAGCATTATAACATCATCACATTTCACGTTTATATTTCAACATCGTAACATACACTTAAAGATAACTACTCGCTAATCGTGGCATTAATATCATCTAGCATTATAATAATGAAAGACATTATGAAAGAAAGATATGGGATATAAATAAATGTATTTTAATCGAGTTTCGTATATATAAAAGTGATAACTTCTGACGCACCTCCAATCTGCTACAGACTCTGTTTAACGCATACTCTATATAATTATCGCTAATCAATACAATGATTGTAATCCTAGAGAGAAAAACTAGTAGGAGAGTGATATTGTGAGTGAGAGAATTGTGTGGAAAAAGGATGACAAATGGACTTCATATAGGCAAATTACGGCATGGTCGAGTGTAAGACCCTAATATTTATTGTACAGAGATGTAAATAGGATACATAAAGTGTGGGTGACATTGTGTAATTAAACAGAAGTCAGAAACTGTCCAGCACGTTGTGCGCGCCGCCCACACTTAAGGGAGAGCGCCGCGTACCCTTACTGTAGCCGGATTCTGTTTCTTATAATGAGATATTTTGGAAGGGCTATTTGGTAAATTCACTTGGGAATGAGTTAAAGGCCACCAGATCTGTTTGAGGAGTGTTATAACTCCATTAACACCTACCTTTATCCATTCCACTTAAATTCTAGAGAGAGAAGAGTTCTTGAGTGTGAAAGCTCAAATCCAAGAGGAAGAAGTTGATTTCGGATCAAGGCGCGTGCGTTAAAGTTGTTCATCTAATCACTAGCTATGTTTTAGGTGTAGTGGTATGTTCTAACTTTTATTTCCTTACTTTGATTTATATATGGGTTAGGGTTTGGGTAAATGAAGAACATAAAACCCATATTTGGTGATTTTGGGTGTTCTTGGATAAGATTGAGTCATGAGGACTCAAGAATGACTAACCTAGGGTTTCAAAGTGTGAATTGGTGATTTCGAGTCTTAATTGGTTAGTTAATTAATAGCACACCTAGTTAATTAGTAAATGGGTGTTAGTTGGGTTAGTGGATGACCCGAAATGGGTGTGTTGACTCTAAATGGTCAATTGGGTAATGATTGACCTAATTTGGGAAAGATGGGTGTGAGATACCTCGATTTTGAGGTAGTTAGTATTGTTAGACCTTAAATACTAGCTTTTAGTGGTTAATGATGGTCTTGACCTTAAATGGACGGTTTTGGTGAAAATGGGGCATTTAATGCATTTAAGTAATTAAATGCACATGAGTGAATGGTTGGTGTTTAGTCCAACTAGTTTGTGTGTTGATTAAGTTCTTATTGTATTAGGTACTTTGCCTTGAAGCTTGCGGAAGTATAAAACATTCACCGAAGGCGTTAAGGTGAGTGGAATGATTATATGCGTATGTATATAATGTATTTATTTGTATGCTATGGTATGAACCAAAGAGCCGGTAGTGCCATAGTATGTGCGATTGTGCTATGATGTGAACCAAAGAGCTGGTAGCGTCATAGTACGTGTGTTGTAGTATGAACCAAAGAGCCGGTAGCACTACGGCACGAGTTATTAGAGTGTGAACCAAAGAGCCGATAGCACTTTAACGCAAGTATGACTCGGGTTGTGATGTGAACCAAAGAGCCGGTAGCATCATAATCGATGCGTATGGTGTGAACCAAAGATCCGGTAGCACCATGACGCGAGAATGGTTAACCATGGTTGTGTATTGTTTTGTAGCATATTGTATTATGTCGATTATATGTTATTGATTACGCTAGTTGCGGTTTGTTAGAGATTATTAGCTTTGAACATGAGATGGTATGCTAATTGTATTGCTAGCGGGTATGCAGTATATGTGTAAGTGATTGCAAGTAGGTATATTATATATATATATATGGGTATAATTATTGCATTCACTAAGCTTTGCTTACCCTCTCGTTGTTTATCTTTTTATAGGCTCCGGCGGAGACAAGAGTAAGGACGTTCGTATGGATTAGAGATGCCGCTTGTTTGTTAGGGGACGCTTTTGGATGTTATAGCCTTTGGAGTTTGACCGAGATTTGGGTAGTTTAACCCCCAAACACCATGATCATAGTGTCGTTTGAAATTTAAACTAGTGTGGTCGAAACTCATATTTTTTGTACGAAACTCGTATTACGGCATATGTGGGCCCGGTTTCGTAAAACTTATTTTATTATTGAATCGTATGAGTTTTAACTATTATAACGTGTTTTGAAAAGCGTTTCGTCTAAATATGTCGGGAAGTGGGAGATCTTTATTTGAAAATTATCAAAACCGGACAGAACTGAAATGGGCTTGTGCGCGCCGCGCACCCAAACTGTATAAAAAAATATTTTGCGTGTTCGATTGTATATTGGGTTGGGTTGTTACAAGTGGTATCAGAGCATGGTCTAAGGGATTTAGGTGACTTGAGATAGGTGCCTAGACTTAGACTTTATTGTATATGCCCGTTATGCGAGATTTGTAGGAGACGGGTCGGACTGGGAATTGGTTAGTGCCTAGGGCTAGGTGAACTAACTATGCGCTAATTGTTTTGCGGTGTATTTGCAATCATCAAACGATATAGACTTTGTACTAGCAAGTTAACGCGACGTGCTCGCGTAACAATGATTAGCTACCATTGTTACGGGTTCAAATCGTGTCAAACAAGCGATGTACGACGATTGTTGAGAAAGATAGGGTAGTGTGGTGTATATGTATATACATATGTGTTAAGTCCTTTCGTTTCGTTGCTTAATCTTTTCCGTTTTATAGTATGAAGACGAGAAACGGACCTGAGAACAATGAAGGGGGTACGAGCAAGGATGTCGAGTTTACAGCCAAGGTTAAGGCCATTATGTAAAGGCGTCATGCGGCCTTCTTGGAGGATGTTAAGAAGATGTTCTTGGATTCGATTGACGAACAAGTAGTCAATCTAGTCAAGGAACAAGTTAAGATTGTTCTTAAAGAGGATAACGCTGGAAGGCGAGACTTCCACTATAAAAACTTCAAAGATGCTCAACCTCCCACCTTTGAAGGTGAGCGAGACCCACTCAAGAGTGCTCGATGGATCTCAGATATGGAGGGGGCTTTTCGTACTAGTGAGTGCCCTCTCGATAAAAAGACGAGGTTTGGTAGTAGCATGATGAGGGGTGATACCAAGTTGTGGTGGGATGCGAAAATCTGACTTTATGGTGAAGAACAAAGTATGAGTTTGACGTGGGACGAGTTTAAAGAAGAATTTTTCAAGGAGTACCGAACTTCGGCCGATCTTTCAAAGCTTAAGGATGATTTACGTACTTTAAGGCAAGGGTCAATGGATTTGAACACTCTCAAGTCCACTTTCTTATCAAAGACCCAATTTTGCCCAGAGTATGACTGGAATGATCATATGTTGAAAGAAGATTTCTACTGAACCTTGAATGATAACTATCAAGAAAGGATTAGTAGGAATTCGGTGAAGAATTTTGATGAATTGATTGATAACGCTAAGGGTTTTGAGTCGCTTGCTCCAAGAAAGAGTGACTTCACATTTGGCAAATGAAAATTTGAAGCTACTAGCCACTCGAACAAGAAGAGCAAGGGTGTGATCGAGAGCATCGGTAGTGTGAGAAAGGGGGCTTCTAAGAGTTTTGGACCCACGTGCTACAATTGTGGTCGACAAGGGCACTTGGCCCGTGATTGTATGAACTCATCTTCCAACAAAATCGTTTGTTTTAATTGTGGTAAAGAAGGGCACAAGCGGCCCGAATGTCCCGATTTGAATAATGACCATGTTAAGAAGTTAGAGAAGGCATCGGGTAGGGCTAGGGGACAAAATTACTTAATGACCAATGATGAGGCCAAGTAATCCAATGAAGTCATCTCAGGTACTTTCATGGTTAACTCTAATCCGGCACGGATACTTTTTGATAGTGGTGCTAATTTGTCCTTTGTGTCGCCTCGATTTGTGCCTAAGTTAAATAAACCGCTAGCTAAGTTAAGTCATCCGGTAGAAGTCGAAATAGCGGATGGTAAAACGGTGCTAGGGATTGATGTTTGTAAAAATTGTAATGTTGTGTTTGGTACCGAAACTTTTGAAATCGATCTCATTCCGATGAATTTGGGTGATTTTGATATTGTCGTTGGTATGGATTGGCTCGATCATTATAGAGCCGATATTGCATGCCATGAAAAATCTATTCGTGTGAAGACCCCAAGTGGGGGAGAGTTAATTATTCATGGCAATAAGCGGAGAAGACTTGTGCCGATATGCACTTTTGAACGGACACGTCGTTTCCTTGTTAGTGGTGGCATGGCTTTTCTTGCCCGTGTTGTTGATACTCGTGATGAGCCACCACCCATTCGTGAAATTCCGGTGGTTAATGAATTTGAAGACGTTTTTCCAGATGAGTTACCGGGTTTTCCGGCGGAATGACAAGTTAAATTTCGCATTGAGTTGGTTCCGGGTGCTACTCCCATTGCTAAAACTCCTTATCGTTTAGCGCCGATGGAAATGCAAGAGTTATTAAATCAAACCCAAGAGTTACTTGAGAAGGGTTTTATTCGACTGAGTGCTTCGCCATGGGGCGCTCCGGTTTTATTCGTGAAGAAGAAGGATGGTAGTATGCGGATGTGCATCGATTATCGGGAGTTGAACAAAGTGACGATCAAGAATTGTTATCCATTGTCTAGGATTGACGATTTGTTTGACCAACTCCAAGGTGCAACGTATTTCTCTAAAATAGACCTACGGTACGGCTATCACCAAATGTGGGTCCGTGAGGAAGATATCGAGAAAACGGCTTTTCGAACGCGTTATGGGCATTTTGAATTCGTAGTTATGCCTTTTGGTCTTACAAATGCACCAGCGGCGTTCATGGATCTTATGAACCGAGTGTGCCAACCTATGTTGGACAAGTCGGTTATTATGTTCATTGACGACATACTTGTTTATTCGAAGAGTATGAAGGAACACGAACATCATTTGCGTGGTGTGTTAAAGACGTTGCAGAAGGAGAAGTTGTATGCAAAATTCTCCAAATGTGAATTCTGGCTAAGGGAAGTTCAATTCCTTGGTCACATTGTGAACAAGGAGGGTATTCAAGTAGATCCGGGGAAGATAGAGACGGTGAAGAGTTGGGGACGACCGACTACGCCTACGGAAATCCAAAGTTTTCTCGGATTGGCCGGTTATTATCGTCGGTTTATCCAAGACTTTTCTAAGATCGCTTCTCCATTGACGAAATTGACGAGAAAGAACGCAAGATTTAATTGGGAGAACGAGCAAGAAATTGCTTTTCAATTGTTAAAAGAGAAGTTATGTCAAGCTCCGGTGTCAGTGTTGCCGGAAGGGGTAGAAGACATGACGGTTTATTGTGATGTGTCTTTAAATGGTCTCGGGTGTGTTCTAATGCAAAGGGATAAAGTCATCGCGTATGCCTCCCGACAATTAAAGGAACAGGAAACGAGATATCCGACTCATGATCTTGAGTTGGCGGCGGTTGTTCATGCGTTGAAAATTTGGCGCCATTACTTGTATGGTGTCAAGTGTACGATTTATTCGGATCATAAGAGTTTGAAACATCTTTTTGATCAAAGAGATTTGAATTATCGTCAACGTAGATGGATGGATGTGGTGAAAGACTATGATTGTGAAATACTTTATCATCCGGGTAAGGCGAATGTGGTCGCGGATGCGTTAAGTCGAAAGAGTTAACATCCGGCGATACGAGTAGGATCGTTACGCATGATTATTACTAACGATTTTCTTGTGAAGCTTGGCGAGACTCAAATCGAAGCTTTTGTTAACAATAAGCATGAAGAACGAATCGTGGGACAAACGGAGTTTATTACCTTAGGTCCGCATGGTTTGTTATCCTTTCAAGAAAGAGTGTGGGTGCCTAAGATGGGGGATTATCGACGAGTGCTACTTGATGAAGCACATAAGTCAAAGTATTCCATTCATCCGGGCGCGAGGAAAATGTATCTTGATTTGAGGAAAGAGTATTGGTTATCGGGCATGAAACGTGATGTTGTTAAGTATGTCGAGCAATGTGTCATGTGTTTGCAAGTTAAAGCCGAACACCAAAAGCCGTATGGTAAGTTACAACCGTTAGAAATCCTAAAGTGGAAATGGGAGCACATTACCATGGATTTCATTACAAAATTACCAAAGACGGCGAGAACCCAATTTGATTCGATTTGGGTGATAGTTGATCGGTTGACTAAAAGTGCCTTATTTCTTCCCATTCGGGAAACGATATCGTCGGAGACTTTGGCTAAATTGTTTATCAAGGAGGTGATATCGATGCATGGGGTTCCTATATCTATTATTTTGGATCGAGACACTCGTTTCACATCTCGGTTTTGGAACAAGTTTCATGAAGATATGGGCACACAATTGAGAATGAGCATGGTGTACCATCCTCAAAAGGACGGTCAAATCGAACGTACGAATCAAACCTTGGAGGATATGTTACGGGAATGTATTATCGATTTCGGTGGTAGTTGGGATGAGCACTTACCTTTAGTGGAATTCTCGTACAATAATAGTTATCATACTAGTATCGGGATGCCACCTTATGAGATGCTTCATGGGCGAAGGTGTCGAACTCCAATTTGTTGGGGTGAAGTGGGACAAAAGGAAATCGGGAGTACCGATTTGGTTTTAGAGACGAATAGCAAGATTGATATGATTCGGGCTCATTTGAAAAAGGTGCAAGATAGACAAAAGTTGTATGCCGACAAACGTAGGCGATTGATCGAATTCCAAGAAGGTGACATGGTGATGCTTAAAGTTTCATCATGGAAAGGTGTTATTCGGTTTCGAAAATGGGGAAAGTTAACTCCTCGGTTTATTGGGCCATTTAAAATTTTAGCTCGTGTTGGTGAAGTTGCGTATCGTTTGGAATTACCCGAAGAGCTTGCAGGGATCTATAATACAATTTATGTTTCCCATCTCCGTAAGTGTCTTGTGGATAATTCATCTTGGGTACCTTTAGACGAGATTGAGCTAAACAATAAGTTAGAGTATATTGAGGAGCCGATTGCTATACTCGATGAGAAGGTCAAACGGTTGCGAAATAAAGAGGTGAGAACTTTTAAAGTTCAATGGCGTCGTAGTAAAGGTTCTGAATTTACTTGGAAGCCCGAAGAGTTCGTGTTAGTTTATCTTTCCTCTTGTCATGCAGCTTGGATCACCAGGAAGCGCTCCGATTCAAGTGGGGGAGAGTTGTAAGACCATAATATTTATTGTACAGAGATGTAAATAGGATACATGAAGTGTGGGTGACATTGTGTAATTAAACAGAAGTCAGAGACTGTCCAGCACATTGTGCGCGCCGGGCACACTTAAGGGAGCGTGCCGCGCACCCTTACTGTAGCCAGATTCTGTTTCTTATAATGAGATATTTTGGAAGGGCTAATTGGTAAATTCACTTGGGAACGAGTTAAAGGCCACCAGATCTGTTTGAGGAGTATCATAACTCCATTAACACTTACCTTTATTCATTCACTTAAATTCTAGAGAGAGAAGAGTTCTTGAGTGAGAAAGCTCAAATCCAAGAGGAAGAAGTTGATTTCGGGTCAAGGCGTGTGCGTTAAAGTTGTTCATATAATCACTAGCTATGTTTTGGGTGTAGTGGTATGTTCTAACTTTTATTTCCTTACTTTGATTTATGTATGGGTTAGGGTTTGGGTAAATGAAGAACATAAAACCCATATTTGGTGATTTTAGGTGTTCTTGGGTAAGATTGAGTCATGAGGACTCAAGAATGACTAACCTGGGGTTTCAAAGTGTGAATTGGTGATTTCAAGTCTTAATTGGTTAGTTAATTACTAGCACACCTAGTTAATTAGTAAATGGGTGTTAGTTGGGTGAGTGGATGACCCAAAATGGGTGTGTTGACTTTAAATGGTCAATTGGGTAATGATTGACCTAATTTGGGAAAGATAGGTGTGAGATACCTCGATTTCGAGGTAGTTAGTATTGTTGGACCTTAAGCACTAGCTTTTAGTAGTTAATGATGGTCTTGACCTTAAAGGGACGGTTTTGGTGAAAATGGGGCATTTAATGCATTTAAGTAATTAAATGCACATGAGTGAATGGTTGGTGTTTAGTCCAACTAGTTTGTGTGTTGATTGAGTACTTATTGTATTAGGTACTTTGCCTTGAAGCTTGTGGAAGTATAAAACATTCACCGAAGGCGTTATGGTGAGTGGAATGATTATATGCGTATGTATATAATGTATTTATTTGTATGCTATGGTATGAACCAAAGAGCCGGTAGTGCCATAGTATGTGCGATTGTGCTATGATGTGAACCAAAGAGCCGGTAGCGTCATAGTACGTGTGTTGTAGTGTGAAACAAAGAGCCGGTAGCACTACGGTACTAGTTGTTAGATTGTGAACCAAAGAGCCGGTAGCACTTTAACGCGAGTATGACTCGGGTTGTGATGTGAACCAAAGAGCCGGTAGCATCATAACCGATGCGTATGGTGGGAACCAAAGAGCCGGTAGCACCATGACGCGAGAATGGTTAACCACGATTGTGTATTGTTTTGTAGCATATAGTATTATGTCGATTATATGTTATTGATTACGCTAGTTACGGTTTGTTGGAGTTTATTAGCTTTGAACATGAGATGGTATGCTAATTGTATTGCTAGCGTGTATGCGGTATATGTGTACGTGATTGCAAGTAGGTATATTATATATATGGGTATAATTATTGCATTCACTAAGCTTTGCTTACCCTCTCGTTGTTTATCTTTTTATAGGCTTCGGCGAAGACAAGGGTAAGGGCGTTCGTATGGATTAGAGATCCCGCTTGTTTGTTAGGGGACGCTTTTGGATGTTATAGCCTTTGGAGTTTGACCGAGATTTGGGTAGTTTGACCCCCAAACACCATGCTCATAATGTCGTTTGGAATTTAAACTAGTGTGGTCGAAAAACTTATTTTTTGTACGAAACTCGTATTACGGCAAATGTGGGCCCGGTTTCTTAAAACTTATTTTATTATTGAATCGTGTGAGTTTTAACTATTATAACATGTTGTGAAAAGCGTTTCGTCTAAATATGTCGGGAAGTGGGAGATCTTTATTTGAAACTTAACAAAACCGGACAGAACTGAAATGGGTTTGTGCGCGCCGCGCACCCATACTCTATATAAAAAAAAATATTTTGCGTGTTCGATTGTATATTGGGTTGGGTTGTTACAGCGAGCCGTTTGATCTAGTAGCTTGAAATGTAAGGTGTCGTTTAATTTGGCATTTTAAAACAATCGTTTGATTTATGCATTTGATTAGATAGTTTAGGCAGGCCGTTTTGATTTGGCCGTTTGGATTGCAACGAGCTGTTTATATGGTCCATTTGTAGTGTCTTGGCTCATCATCCGGATCCTAACTTACTTTTTGAGGTTGTAACTTGATTTTCATTGTTTCGCTCTAGATTCTTTGTTTTAAGTCCGTTTTCTTCGATTCTTCTTGCATCGACTTCATAATCACTTGATCTACCAAATAAAGAAAATAAATGCTTAAATCCTCTATAAAGTTAAATAATTGATTATTTTAGAGCTTAATATCAGGAATAAAAACGAGAATTTTTAGCTGATATCAGTAGCACAAGGAAACCTATCAGAAGAAGCTCAGAAATTTAACTCATCAATATACTTCGATGAAATCCAAGCACTTTTGAACAAGCCCTTCAATCCATAAACTGGAAGAAAGTAAAGGAAGCTAAAATGGAAGCCTTAAAGAAGAACGATACATGGGAAAAAGGATCATTCTCAAAGAAATGAAACCAATAAGGTGTCACTGTGTGTTCACAATAAAACACAAACCAGATTGCACAAGTGAAAGATATAAAGCTCTCCTAGTTGCCAAATGATACACACAAACATATGCAATCGACTATTTGGAGACCTTCTTGTAGTGACCCGAACTTTTCCATGTTTATATATATTAAATGAAATTGTTATTTACATGATTAAGTGTTTCCAACATGTTAAGCAATAAAACTTGTTAAGAATTGATTAATTGAAATAGGTTTCATATAGACAATTGACCACCCAAGTTGACCGGTGATTCACGAACATTAAAACTTGTAAAAACTATATGATGACATATATATGATTATATATATAGTTAACATGATATTATGATAAGTAAGTATCTCATTAGGTATTTTAACAATGAGTTATATATATAAAATTGAGTTTATTGAATTAAGAAACTCGATACGATATATATAACGATTATCGTTATAACAACGTCTTACTAAATACATATTAATCATATTAAGATATTGATACACTATGTTTAATCATGATAAATGATAAGTAAACATGTCATTAAGTGTATTAACAATGAACTACATATGTAAAAACAAGACTACTAACTTAATGATTTCGAATCGAGACATATATGTAACGATTATTGTTGTAACGACATTTAACTGTATATATATCATACTAAGATATATTATATATCATAATATCATGATAATGTAACAATTTAACATCTCTTTAAATATAATAAACAATGGGTTAACAACATTTAACAAGATCGTTAACCTAAAGGTTTCAAAACAACATTTACATGTAACGACTAACGATGACTTATCGACTCAGTTAAAATGTATTTACATGTAGTGTTTTAATATGTATTCATACACTTTTGAAAGACTTCAATACACTTATCAAAGTACTTCTATTTAACAAAAATGCTTACAATTACATCCTCATTCATTTTCATCAACAATTCTACTCGTATGCACCCGTATTCGTACTCGTACAATACACAGCTTTTAGATGTATGTACTATTGGTATATACACTCTAATGATCAGCTCTTAGCAGACGATGTGAGTCACCTAACACATGTGGGAACCATCATTTGGCAACTAGCATGAAATATCTCATAAAATTACAAAAATATTAGTAATCATTCATGACTTATTTACATGTAAATAAAATTACACATCCTTTATAACTAATCCATTTACCAACGACCAAAAACACCTACAAACACTTTCATTCTTCAATTTTCTTCATCTAATTGATCACTCTCAAGTTCTATCTTCATGTTCTAAGTGTTCTTCATAAATTCTATAAGTTCTAGTTTCATAAAATCAAGAATACTTCCAAGTTTGCTAGCTTACTTCCAATTTTGTAAAGTGATCATCCAATGTCAAGAAATATTTCTTATTTATAGTAAGATATCTTTCTAATACAAGGTAATACTCATATTCAAACTTTGATTCAATTTAATATAACTATAACAATCTTATTTCGAGTGGAAATCTTACTTGAACTTGTTTTCGTGTCATGATTCTGCTTCAAGAACTTTCAAGCCATCCAAGGATCCTTTGAAGCTAGATCTATTTTTCTCATTTCCAGTAGGTTTATCCACAAAACCTGAGGTAGTAATGATGTTCATAACATCATTCGATTCATATATATAAAACTACCTTATTCGAAGGTTTAAACTTGAAATCACTAGAACATAGTTTAGTTAATTCTAAACTTGTTCGCAAACAAAAGTTAATCTTTCTAACTCGACTTTTAAAATAAACTAAAAACATGTTCTATATCTATATGATATGCTAACTTAATGATTTAAAACCTGGAATCACGAAAAACACCGCAAAACCGGACATACGCCGTCGTAGTAACACCGCGGGCTGTTTTGGGTTTGATAATTAAAAACTATGATAAACTTTGATTTAAAAGTTGTTCTTCTGGGAAAATTATTTTTCTTATGAACATGAAACTATATCCAAAAATCATGGTTAAACTCAAAGTGGAAGTATGTTTTTCAAAATGGTCATCAAGACGTCGTTCTTTCGACTGAAATGACTACCTCTTACAAAAATGACTTGTAACTTATATTTCTGACTATAAACCTATACTTTTTCTGTTTAGATTCTTAAAATAGAGTTCAATATGAAACCATAGCAATTTGATTCACTCAAAAAGGATTTAAAATGAAGAAGTTATGGGTAAAACAAGATTGGATATTTTTTTATTGTTGTAGCTACGAAAAATATTGTAACAATTCTATACAAATCATATCCTAGCTAACTTATATTGTATTATACATGTATTCTAATGTATTATGTAATCTTGGGATACTATAGACACGTATGCAAATGTTTTGACATATCATATCGACCCATGTATATATATTATTTGGAACAACCATAGACACTCTATATGCAGTAATATTTAAGTTAGTGATAATGCTAAAAACGAACATATATTTCATAGCATTATCCCTCAAGAAAGACAAGCTTTTAGTTGCAATTGTTCTATTTACAAGTGATAATCGTTTAAATAATAAAAGGTGAAGACAAAATACAGATTCGACGAATTGAAGACGCAAACAACCAAAAAGCTCAAAAGTACAAAGTACAATCAAAGTGGTTCAAATTATTGGTGAGAAACGTCTCAAAATTATAAGAGTACAAGCTGCAAAACGCAAAATACAAGATATTAAATTGTACGCAAGGACGTTCGAAAATCCGGAACCGGGACTAGAGTCAACTTTCAATTCGTCGAATCTGTATTTTGTCTTCACCTTTTATTATTTAAACGATTATCACTTGTAAATAGAACAATTGCAACTAAAAGCTTGTCTTTCTTGAGGGATAATGCTATGAAATATATGTTCGTTTTTAGCATTATCACTAACTTAAATATTACTGCATATAGAGTGTCTATGGTTGTTCCAAATAATATATATACATGGGTCGATATGATATGTCAAAACATTTGCATACGTGTCTATGGTATCCCAAGATTACATAATATATTAGAATACATGTATAATATAATATAAGTTAGCTAGGATATGATTTGTATAGAATTGTTACAATATTTTTCGTAGCTACAACAATAAAAAAATATCCAATCTTGTTTTACCCATAACTTCTTCATTTTAAATCCGTTTTGAGTGAATCAAATTGCTATGGTTTCATATTGAACTCTATTTTATGAATATAAACAGAAAAAGTATAGGTTTATAGTCGGAAAAATAAGTTACAAGTCATTTTTGTAAAGGTAGTCATTTCAGTCGAAAGAACGACGTCTAGATGACCATTTTAGAAAACATACTTCCACTTTGAGTTTAACCATAATTTTTGGATATAGTTTCATGTTAATAATAACAATCATTTTCTCAGAATAACAACTTTTAAATCAAAGTTTATCATAGTTTTTAATTAACTAACCCAAAACAGCCCGCGGTGTTATTACGACGGCGTAAATCCGGTTTTACGGTGTTTTTCGTGTTTCCAGGTTTTAAATCATTAAGTTAGCATATCATATAGATATATAACATGTGTTTAGTTGATTATAAAAGTCAAGTTAGAAGGATTAACTTTTGTTTGCGAACAAGTTTAGAATTAACTAAACTATGTTCTAGTGATTACAAGTTTAAACCTTCGAATAAGATAGCTTTATATGTATGAATCGAATGATGTTATGAACATCATTACTACCTTAAGTTCCTTGGATAAACCTACTGGAAAATAGAAAAATAGATCTAGCTTCAACGGATCCTTGGATGGCTCGAAGTTCTTGAAGCAGAATCATGACACGAAAACAAGTTCAAATAAGATCATCACTTGAAATAAGATTGTTATAGTTATAGAAATTGAACCAAAGTTTGAATATGATTATTACCTTGTATTAGAATGATAACCTACTATAAGAAACAAAGATTTCTTGAGGTTGGATGATCACCTTACAAGATTGGAAGTGAGCTAGCAAACTTGAAAGTATTCTTGATTTTATGTAACTAGAACTTGTAGAATATATGAAGAACACTTAGAACTTGAAGATAGAACTTGAGAGAGATAAATTAGATGAAGAAAATTGAAGAATGAAAGAGTTTGTAGGTGTTTTTGGTCGTTGGTGTATGGATTAGATATAAAGGATATGTAATTTTGTTTTCATGTAAATAAGTCATGAATGATTACTCATATTTTTGTAATTTTATGAGATATTTCATGCTAGTTGCCAAATGATGGTTCCCAAATGTATTAAGTGACTCACATGGGCTGCTAAGAGCTGATCATTGGAGTGTATATACCAATAGTACATACATCTAAAAGCTGTGTATTGTACGAGTACGAATACGGGTGCATACGAGTAGAATTGTTGATGAAACTGAACGAGGATGTAATTGTAAGCATTTTTGTTAAGTAGAAGTATTTTGATAAGTGTATTGAAGTCTTTCAAAAGTGTATAAATACATATTAAAACACTACATGTATATACATTTTAACTGAGTCGTTAAGTCATCGTTAGTCGTTACATGTAAGTGTTGTTTTGAAACCTTTAGGTTAACGATCTTGTTAAATGTTGTTAACCCAATGTTTATAATATCAAATGAGATTTTAAATTATTATATTATCATGATATTATCATGTATGAATATCTCTTAATATGATATATATACATTAAATGTCTTTACAACGATAATCGTTACATATATGTCTCGTTTAAAAATCATTAAGTTAGTAGTCTTGTTTTTACATATGTAGTTCATTGTTAATATACTTAATGATATGTTTACTTATCATAGTATCATGTTAACTATATATATATATCCATATATATGTCATCATATAGTTTTTACAAGTTTTAACGTTCGTGAATCACCGGTCAACTTGGGTGGTCAATTGTCTATATGAAACATATTTCAATTAATCAAGTCTTAACAAGTTTGATTGCTTAACATGTTGGAAACATTTAATCATGTAAATATCAATCTCAATTAATATATATAAACATGGAAAAGTTCGGGTCACTACAGTACCTACCCGTTAAATAAATTTCGTCCCGAAATTTTAAGCTGTTGAAGGTGTTGACGAATCTTCTGGAAATAGATGCGGGTATTTCTTCTTCATCTGATCTTCATGCTCCCAGGTGAAATCATGTCCTCTACGAGCATTCTATCGAACTTTAAAAATTGGTATCTTGTTTTTCTTAAGTCTTTTAACCTCACGATCCATTATTTCGACGGGTTCTTCGACGAATTGAAGTTTTTCGTTGATTTGGATTTCATCTAACGGAATAGTGAGATCTTCTTTAGCAAAACATTTCTTCAAATTTGAGACGTGGAAAGTGTTATGTACCGCCGCGAGTTGTTGTGGTAATTCAAGTCGGTAAGCTACTAGTTCGACACAATCAATAATCTTGAATGGTCCTATATACCTTGGATTTAATTTCCCTCATTTACCAAATCGAACAACACCTTTCCAAGGTGCAACCTTAAGCATGACCATCTCTCCAATTTCAAATTCTATATCTTTTCTTTTAATGTCGGCGTAGCTCTTTTGTCGACTTTGGGCGGTTTTCAACCGTTGTTGAATTTGGATGATCTTCTCGGTAGTTTCTTGTATTATCTCTGGACCCGTAATCTGTCTATCCCCCACTTCACTCCAACAAATCGGAGACCTGCACTTTCTACCATAAAGTGCTTCAAACGGCGCCATCTCAATGCTTGAACGGTAGCTGTTGTTGTAGGAAAATTCTGCTAATGGAAGGTGTCGATCCCAATTGTTTCCGAAATCAATAACACATGCTCGTAGCATGTCTTCAAGCGTTTGTATCATCCTTTTGCTCTGCCCATCAGTTTGTGGATGATAGGCAGTACTCATGTCTAGACGAGTTCCTAATGCTTGCTGTAATGTCTGCCAGAATCTTGAAATAAATCTGCCATCCCTATCAGAGATAATAGAGATTGGTATTCCATGTCTGGAGACGACTTCCTTCAAATACAGTCGTGCTAACTTCTCCATCTTGTCATCTTCTCTTATTGGCAGGAAATGTGCTGATTTGGTGAGACGATCAACTATTACCCAAATAGTATCAAAACCACTTGCAGTCCTTGGCAATTTAGTGATGAAATCCATGGTAATGTTTTCCCATTTCCATTCCGGGATTTCGGGTTGTTGAAGTAGACCTGATGGTTTCTGATGCTCAGCTTTGACCTTAGAACACGTCAAACATTCTCCTACGTATTTAGCAACATCGGCTTTCATACCCGGCCACCAAAAATGTTTCTTGAGATCCTTGTACATCTTCCCCGTTCCAGGATGTATTGAGTATCTGGTTTTATGAGCTTCTCTAAGTACCATTTCTCTCATATCTCCAAATTTTGGTACCCAAATCCTTTCAGCCCTATACCGGGTTCCGTCTTCCCGAATATTAAGATGCTTCTCCGATCCTTTGGGTATTTCATCCTTTAAATTTCCCTCTTTTAAAACTCCTTGTTGCGCCTCCTTTATTTGAGTAGTAAGGTTATTATGAATCATTATATTCATAGATTTTACTCGAATGGGTTCTCTGTCCTTCCTGCTCAAGGCATCGGCTACCACATTTGCCTTCCCCGGGTGGTAACGAATCTCAAAGTCGTAATCATTCAATAATTCAATCCACCTACGCTGCCTCATATTCAGTTGTTTCTGATTAAATATGTGTTGAAGACTTTTGTGGTCGGTATATATAATACTTTTGACCCCATATATGTAGTGCCTCCAAGTCTTTAATGCAAAAACAACCGCGCCTAATTCCAAATCATGCGTCGTATAAATTTGTTCGTGAATCTTCAATTGTCTAGACGCATAAGCAATCACCTTCGTTCGTTGCATTAATACACAACCGAGGCCTTGCTTTGATACGTCACAATAAATCACAAAATCATCATTCCCTTCAGGCAATGACAATATAGGTGCCGTAGTTAGCTTTTTCTTCAATAACTGAAGCGCTTTCTCTTGTTCATCATTCCATTCAAATTTCTTCCCTTTATGCGTTAATGCAGTCAAGGGTTTTGCTATTCTGGAAAAGTCTTGGATGAACCTTCTGTAGTAACCAGCTAGTCCTAAAAACTGGCGTATATGTTTCGGAGTTTTCGGGGTTTCCCACTTTTCAACAATTTCTATCTTTGCCGGATCCACCTTAATACCTTCTTTGTTCACTATGTGACCGAGGAATTGAACTTCTTCCAACCAAAATGCACACTTTGAAAACTTAGCGTACAATTCTTCCTTCCTCAATACTTCTAACACCTTTCTCAAATGTTCACCGTGTTCTTGGTCATTCTTTGAGTAAATAAGTATGTCATCAATGAAAACAATGACAAACTTGTCAAGGTATGGTCCACACACTCGGTTCATAAGATCCATGAACACAGCTGGTGCATTAGTTAAACCAAACGGCATGACCATAAACTCGTAATGATCGTAACGTGTTCTGAAAGCAGTCTTTGGAATATCATCTACTTTCAACCGCATTTGATGATACCCGGAACGTAAGTCAATCTTTGAATAAACAGACGAGCCTTGTAGTTGATCAAATAAGTCGTCGATTCTCAGTAGTGGGTAGCGGTTCTTGATGGTAAGTTTGTTCAACTCTCGGTAGTCGATACACAACCTGAATGTACCATCTTTCTTCTTGACAAACAAAACAGGAGCTCCCCACGGTGATGTGCTTGGTCGAATGAAACCACGCTCTAAAAGTTCTTGTAATTGGCTTTACAGTTCTTTCATCTCGCTGGGTGCGAGTCTGTAAGGAGCACGAGCTATTGGTGCAGCTCCTGGTACAAGATCTATTTGAAATTCAACGGATCGATGTGGGGGTAATCCCGGTAATTCTTTCAGAAATACATCGGGAAATTCTTTTGCAATGGGAACATCATTGATGCTCTTTTCTTCAGTTTGTACTTTCTCGACGTGTGCTAGAACAGCATAGCAACCTTTTCTTATTAGTTTTTGTGCCTTCAAATTACTAATAAGATGTAGCTTCGTGTTGCCCTTTTCTCCGTACACCATTAAGGGTTTTCCTTTTTCTCGTATAATGCGAATTGCATTTTTGTAACAAACGATCTCTGCTTTCACTTCTTTCAACCAATCCATACCGATTATCACAACAAAACTCCCTAACTCTACTGGTATCAAATCAATCTTAAATGTTTCGCTAACCAGTTTAATTTCTCGATTCCGACATATATTATCTGCTGAAATTAATTTACCATTTGCTAATTCGAGTAAAAATTTACTATCCAAAGGCGTCAATGGATAACTTAATTTAGCACAAAAATCTCTACTCATATAGCTTCTATCCGCACCCGAATCAAATAAAACGTAAGCAGATTTATTGTCAATAAGAAACGTACCCGTAACAAGCTCCGGGTCTTCCTGTGCCTCTGCTGCATTAATATTGAAAACTCTTCCGCGGCCTTGTCCATTCGTGTTCTCCTGGTTCGGGAAATTTCTAATAATGTGACCCGGTTTTCCACATTTATAACATACTACATTGGCATAACTTGCTCCGACACTACTTGCTCTGCCATTACTCGTTCCGACACCATTTGTTCCTTTCGTTCTATTAACCCCTGGTCCGTAGACCTAGCACTTCGCCGCGCTATGACCATTTCTTTTACACTTGTTGCAAAATTTGGTGCAGAACCCCGAGTGATACTTTTCACACCTTTGGCATAGCTGCTTCTGATTGTTGTTATTGTTGCGGTTATTATTGTTGTTGGGATGATTGTTGTAGTTGCTGTTGTTGTTGTTGTTGTTGTTGTTGTTGTTGTTGGGCCGTTTGTTGTAGTTGCGATTGATGTTGCGATTGTTGGGATAATTGTTGCGATTATTGTTGTAATTGCTGTTGTTGTTGTATTGGTGATTCTTATCACCGTTTTCCTCCCACTTTCTTTTGACTTGCTTCACATTGGCCTCTTCAGCAGTCTGTTCTTTAATTCTTTCTTCAATCTGGTTCACTAGTTTGTGAGCCATTCTACATGCCTTTTGTATGGAGGCGGGCTCGTGTGAACTTATATCTTCTTGGATTCTTTCCGGTAATCCTTTCACAAATGCGTCGATCTTCTCTTCCTCATCTTCGAATGCTCCCGGACACAATAGGCACAATTCTGTGAATCGTCTTTCGTACGTGGTAATATCAAATCCTTCGGTTCGTAACCCTCTAAGTTCTGTCTTGAGCTTATTGACCTCGGTTCTGGGACGGTACTTCTCGTTCATCAAGTGCTTGAATGCTGACCACGGTAGTGCGTACGCATCGTCTTGTCCCACTTGCTCTAGATAGGTATTCCACCATGTTAACGCAGAACCTGTGAAGGTATGCGTAGCGTACTTCACTTTGTCCTCTTCAGTACACTTACTTATGGCAAACACCGATTCGACCTTCTCGGTCCACCGTTTCAATCCAATCGGTCCTTCGGTTCCATCAAATTCCAAAGGTTTGCAGGCAGTGAATTCTTTGTAGGTGCATCCTACACGATTTCCTGTACTGCTAGATCCAAGGTTATTGTTGGTATGTAGCGCAGCCTGTACTGCGGCTATGTTTGAAGCTAGAAAAGTACGGAATTCCTCTTCATTCATATTCACCGTGTGTCGAGTAGTCGGTGCCATTTCCTTCAAAATAGTCAAATGAAACAAGTTAATCATACAGAATATTAAGAGTAGTTAATAGTATTTCGTAGCATAATATGAACTTATTTATAAAAGCTTTTTCTTCATATTAGCGTTTTATAAGTTTAAATTCGGGTAGTACCTACCCGTTAAGTTCATACTTAGTAGCTAATATACAATTTAACTACTACAATTCTATATGAAAAACTGATTATAATAATATTTCGCGTTCAAACTTTTACACAATATTTTACAAACTTACAATACCGCTTATTTTACATATAGCATAAAATATAGCACACAATAAATTTGATACAAGATGGTTGTGAAGATAATTCTAGCTAGTACACAAGTCGTTCAGCAAAGGCAATAAAGACACGTAATTCATACGTCCAAAAACAAGTCATGCATTCTGGTTTTACTAGGATTACTTCCCATCCTTGGTCTTGTGGAACATAACCGTTATGGCCGTTGATAAGACAGCGTGTTGTAACGTCGTCAAAGGGACGAGGGTTACGTAATGTCCAACAGTCCCGTAACAATCTAAAAACCTCATTTCTTACCCCAATTACCGACTCCGTCACTTGTGGGAACGTTTTGTTTAATAGTTGTAGCCCGATGTTCTTGTTCTCACTTTGGTGAGAAGCGAACATTACTAATCCGTAAGCATAACATGCTTCTTTATGTTGCATGTTAGCCGCTTTTTCTAAATCACGAAGTCCAATATTCGGATATATTGAGTCAAAATAATTTCTTAACCCATTGCGTAAAATAGCTTTTGGGTTCCCCGCAATATATGCGTCAAAGTAAACACATCGTAACTTATGGATTTCCCAATGTGATATCCCCCATCTTTCGAACGAAAGCCTTTTATAAACCAAGGCATTCTTGGAACGTTCTTTGAATGTCTTACAAACTGATCTCACCTTAAATAGTTGTGCCGAAGAATTCTGACCGACTCTAGACAAGATTTCATCAATCATGTCTCCGGGTAGGTCTCTTAAAATATTGGGTTGTCTATCCATTTTGTGTTTTTATACTGTAAAATAGACAAGAGTTAGATTCATAAAAAAAATACTTATTAATACAAGCAATTTTTACATATATCATAAAGCATAAGCACACTATATTACATATATTACACCACACGAATACAACTATCTTATTCCGACTCGCTTGTTTCTTCTTCTTCGATTTTGGTTCGTTTTGCCAAGTTTCTAGGGATATATGATGTTCCCCTAATACGAGCCGTCGTTTTCCACATTGGTTTAGAAAAACCTGGTGGTTTAGAGGTTCCCGGGTCATTGTTACAACTTAAGGACTTCGAGGGTTGACGATACATATAAAGTTCATCGGGGTTGGAATTAGATTTCTCTATTTTTATGCCCTTTCCCTTATTATTTTCTTTTGTCTTTTTAAATTTAGTTGGGGTAATTTCTATAACATCATCGGAATTCTCGTCGGAATCCGATTCATCGGAGAATTGGTAATCCTCCCAATATTTTGCTTCCTTGGCGGAAACACCATTGACCATAATTAACCTTGGTTGGTTGGTTGAGGATTTTCTTTTACTTAACCGTTTTATTATTTCCCCCACCGGTTCTATTTCTTCATCCGGTCCCCCACCGGTTCTATTTCTTCATCCGGTTCCGATTCTTCTTCCGGTTCCGATTCTTCTTCCGGTTCCGACTCTTCTTCCGGTTCCTCTTCGGGAACTTGTGAATCAGTCCACGAATCATTTCAATTTACATTTAACTCTTCATTATTATTAGGTGAGTCAATGGGACTTGTTCTAGAGGTAGACATCTATCACATAATATCAAACGCGTTAAGAGATTAATATATCACATAATATTCACATGTTAAAAATATATAGTTTCCAACAAAATTTGTTAAGCAATCATTTTTCAAGTAAACACGGTCGAAGTCCAGACTCACTAATGCATCGTAACAAACTCGATAAGACACACTAATGCAAAATTCTGGTTCTCTAAGACCAACGCTCGGATACCAACTGAAATGTCCCGTTCTTATTGATTAAAAACGTTCCATATTAATTGATTTCGTTGCGAGGTTTTGACCTCTATATGAGACGTTTTTCAAAGACTGCATTCATTTTAAAACAAACCATAACCTTTATTTCATCAATAAAGGTTTAAAAAACTTTACGTAGATCATCAAATAATGATAATCTAAAATATCCTGTTTACACACGACCATTACATAATGGTTTACAATACAAATATGTTACAACAAAATAAGTTTCTTGAATGAATTTTTTACACAATATCATACAAGCATGGACTCCAAATCTCGTCCTTATTTAAGTATGCGACAGCGGAAGCTCTTAATAATCACCTGAGAATAAACATGCTTAAAATGTCAACAAAAATGTTGATGAGTTATAGATTTAACCTATATATATCAAATCATAATAATAGACCACAAGATTTCATATTTCAATACACATCCCATACATAGAGATAAAAATCATTCATATAGTGAACACCTGGTAACCGACATTAACAAGATGCATATATAAGAATATCCCCATCATTCCGGGACACCCTTCGGATATGATATAAATTTCGAAGTACTAAAGCATCCGGTACTTTAGATGGGGTTTGTTAGGCCCAATAGATCTATCTTTAGGATTTGAGTCAATTAGGGTGTCTGTTCCCTAATTCTTAGATTACCAGACTTAATAAAAAGGGGCATATTCGATTTCGATAATTCAACCATAGAATGTAGTTTCACGTACTTGTGTCTATTTTATAAATCATTTATAAAACCTGCATGTATTCTCATCCCAAAAATATTAGATTTTAAAAGTGGGACTATAACTCACTTTCACAGATTTTTACTTCATCGGGAAGTAAGACTTGGCCACTGGTTGATTCACGAACCTATAACAATATATACATATATATCAAAGTATGTTCAAAATATATTTACAACACTTTTAATATATTTTGATATTTTAAGTTTATTAAGTCAGCTGTCCTCGTTAGTAACCTACAACTAGTTGTCCACAGTTAGATGTACAGAAATAAATCGATAAATATTATCTTGAATCAATCCACGACCCAGTGTATACGTATCTCAGTATTGATCACAACTCAAACTATATATATTTTGGAATCAACCTCAACCCTGTATAGCTAACTCCAACATTCACATATAGAGTGTCTATGGTTGTTCCGAAA
Organism: Rutidosis leptorrhynchoides; assembly: GCF_046630445.1. Taxonomy (NCBI): domain Eukaryota; kingdom Viridiplantae; phylum Streptophyta; class Magnoliopsida; order Asterales; family Asteraceae; genus Rutidosis; species Rutidosis leptorrhynchoides. The sequence continues at coordinate 343,582,823 of NC_092337.1, forward strand.
TATATATAGATGTGTCGACATGATAGGTCGAAACATTGTATACGTGTCTATGGTATCTCAAGATTACATAATATACAATACAAGTTGATTAAGTTATGGTTGGAATAGATTTGTTACAAATTTTCACGTAGCTAAAATGAGAAAAATTATCCAATCTTGTTTTACCCATAACTTCTTCATTTTAAATCCGTTTTGAGTGAATCAAATTGCTATGGTTTCATATTGAACTCTATTTTATGAATCTAAACAGAAAAAGTATAGGTTTATAGTCAGAAAAATAAGTTACAAGTCGTTTTTGTAAAGGTAGTCATTTCAGTCGAAAGAACGACGTCTAGATGACCATTTTAGAAAACATACTTCCACTTTGAGTTTAACCATAATTTTTGGATATAGTTTCATGTTCATAATAACAATCATTTTCTCAGAATAACAACTTTTAAATCAAATTTTCTCATAGTTTTTAATTAACTAACCCAAAACAGCCCGCGGTGTTACTACGACGGCGTAAATCCGGTTTTACGGTGTTTTTCGTGTTTCCAGGTTTTAAATCATTAAGTTAGCATATCATATAGATATAGAACATGTGTTTAGTTGATTTTAAAAGTCAAGTTAGAAGGATTAACTTTTGTTTGTGAACAAGTTTAGAATTAACTAAACTATGTTCTAGTGATTACAAGTTTAAACCTTCGAATAAGATAGCTTTATATGTATGAATCGAATGATGTTATGAACATCATTAATACCTTAAGTTCCTTGGATAAACCTACTGGAAAAGAGAAAAATGGATCTAGCTTCAATGGATCCTTGGATGGCTCGAAGTTCTTGAAGCAGAATCATGACACGAAAACAAGTTCAAGTAAGATCATCACTTGAAATAAGATTGTTATAGTTATAGAAATTGAACCAAAGTTTGAATATGATTATTACTTTGTATTAGAATGATAACCTACTGTAAGAAACAAAGATTTCTTGAGGTTGGATGATCACCTTACAAGATTGGAAGTGAGCTAGCAAACTTGATAGTATTCTTGATTTTATGTAACTAGAACTTGTAGAATATATGAAGAACACTTAGAACTTGAAGATAGAACTTGAGAGAGATCAATTAGATGAAGAAAATTGAAGAATGAAAGTGTTTGTCGGTGTTTTTGGTCATTGGTGTATGGATTAGATATAAAGGATATGTAATTTTGTTTTCATGTAAATAAGTCATGAATGATTACTCATATTTTTGTAATTTTATGAGATATTTCATGCTAGTTGCCAAATGATGGTTCCCACATGTGTTAGGTGACTCACATGGGCTGCTAAGAGCTAATCATTAGAGTGTATATACCAATAGTACATACATCTAAAAGCTGTGTATTGTACGAGTACGAATACGGGTGCATACGAGTAGAATTGTTGATGAAACTGAACGAGAATGTAATTGTAAGCATTTTTGTTAAGTAGAAGTATTTTGATAAGTGTATTGAAGTCTTTCAAAAGTGTATAAATACATATTAAAACACTACATGTATATACATTTTAACTGAGTCGTTAAGTCATCGTTAGTCGTTACATGTAAGTGTTGTTTTGAAACCTTTAGGTTAACGATCTTGTTAAATGTTGTTAACCCAATGTTTATAATATCAAATGAGATTTTAAATTATTATATTATCATGATATTATCATGTATGAATATCTCTTAATATGATATATATACATTAAATGTCTTTACAACGATAATCGTTACATATATGTCTCGTTTAAAAATCATTAAGTTAGTAGTCTTGTTTTTACATATGTAGTTCATTGTTAATATACTTAATGATATGTTTACTTATCATAGTATCATGTTAACTATATATATATATATCCATATATATGTCATCATATAGTTTTTACAAGTTTTAACGTTCGTGAATCACCGGTCAACTTGGGTGGTCAATTGTCTATATGAAACATATTTCAATTAATCAAGTCTTAACAAGTTTGATTGCTTAACATGTTGGAAACATTTAATCATGTAAATATCAATCTCAATTAATATATATAAACATGGAAAAGTTCAGGTCACTACATATATCACATTGGGGAGACCGAAAGTTACGCCGTGTTTTCTTTAAAGCGTTAAATGCGGGGAACCCAAATGCAATTTTACGCTACGGGTTAAGAACCTATTTTGACTCAACATATCCCAACATAGGATTTCGTGAGTTAGAAAGAGCTTCCAACATGCAACATAAAGAAACATGTTATACTTACGGGTTAGTGATGTTCGCTTCTTACCAAAGTGAGAAAAAGAACATCGGATTACAACTTTTAAATAAAACCTTACCACAAGTGACGGATTCAGTAGTTGGGGTGAGAAACAAGGTTTTTAGATTATTACGGGGCTGTTGGACATTACGAAACCCTCGTCCTTTTGACGACATTACAACATGCTGCCTAGCCAATGGTCATAACAATTACTTTCCACAAGATCAAGGATGGGAAGTCGTCTTAGTAAAACCTGAATGCATGACTTATTTCTGGACTTATGAATTACGTGTATTTATTTCTTTTGCTGAACAACTTGCGCATTAACTAGAATTGCCTTCATAGCTGCCGAGTAGCAAAGTTATTATGTGCTATATTTCATCCTATATGTATAATAGCGGTATTGTAAGTTTGTAAAATATTGTATAAAGTTTGAACGCAAAATATTATTGTAATAAGTTTTTCATATAGAATTGTAGTAGTTGAATTGTATAATAGCTGCTAAGTATGCTTAACGGGTAGGTACTACCCGAATTAAAACTATAAAATGCTAATATGAAGAAAAGGCTTTTATAAATAAGTTCATATTATGCTATGAAATACTATTGACTACTCTTAAATTCTATATGATTAACTCAATTCTTTTGGCTATTTTTGAAGGAAATGGCACCGGCGACTCGTCAGAACTTGAACATGAGTGAGGAAGACTTCCGTGTTTTCCTTGCAGCAAACATAGCCGCAGTACAGGCTGCGATGCAAAATAACAATAACTCTGGATCTAGCAGTGGAACTAATTTCACAAGAAATCGTGTAGGATGCTCCTACAAAGAATTCACTGCCTGCAAACCTTTGGAATTTGATGGAACCGAAGGACCAATTGGATTGAAACGGTGGACCGAGAAGGTCGAATCGGTGTTTGCCATAAGTAAGTGAACTGAAGAGGACAAAGTTAAGTACGCTACACATACCTTCATAGGTACGACGTTAACATGGTAGAATACCTATCTCGAGAAGGTAGGACAAGATGCTGCTTACGCACTACCATGGTCAGCATTTAAGCAATTGATGAACGAGCAGTATCGTCCCAGAAACGAGGTCAATAAGCTCAAGGTAGAGCTTAGAGGATTACGAACGCAAGGTTTTGATATCACCATGTACGAATGACGATTCACAGAACGTTCGAAGACGAAGAAGAGAAGATCGACGCATTTGTAAAAGGGTTACCGGAAAGAATTCAAGAAGATGTGAGTTCACACGAGCCCGCCTCCATACAAAAGGCAAGTTGAATGGCTCACAAATTAGTGAACCAGATCGAAGGAAGGATTAAAGAGCAGGTGACCGAAGAGGCTAACATGAAACAAGTCAAGAGAAAGTGGGAAGAAACTAATGACAAGAGTCACCAATATAACAACAACAATCACAACCACAATCGCAATAACTATCCCAATAACCGCAACATCAATCGCAACAACAACTTCAACAAACGTCCCAACAACAACTACAATAACCGTCCCAACAACAATAACAACAACAACAACAACAACAACAATAACAATCACAATAACAATCTCAATAACAACAATGGCAACAAAAACCAAAAACAGCCATGCCAAAGATGTGAAGAGCATCACCTGGGGTTCTGCACGACATTTTGCAACCGGTGTAAAAGAAATGGTCATAGCTCAAAGAAGTGCGAAATCTACGGACCAATGCATAACAGAACTAAAGGAACAAATAATGTCAGAACCAATAACACCGCCATAGTTTGTTTTGGATGTGGAAAACTGGGCCACTTTAGTAGAAATTGCCCGAATTAGGGGAATACTAATGGGCAGGGCCGCGGAAGAGTTTTTAATATTAATACAGCAGAAGCGCAGGAAGACCCAGAGCTTGTTACGGGTACGTTTCTCATTGACAATAAAACTGCTTATGTTTTATTTGATTCGGGTGCGGATAGAAGCTATATGAGTAGAGATTTTTGTGCTAAACTAAGTTGTTCACCGACGCCCTTGGATAATAAATATTTACTCGAATTAGCAAACGATAAATTAATTACAGCAGATAATATATGTCGGAATCGAGAAATTAAACTGGTTAGCGAAACATTTAAGATTGACTTGATACTAGTAGAGTTAGGGAGTTTTGATGTGATAATCGGTATGGACTGGTTGAAAGAAGTAAAAGCAGAGATCGTTTGTTACAAAAATTCAATTCGCATTATACGAGAAAAAGGAAAACCCTTAATGGTGTACGGAGAAAAGAGCAACGCGAAGTTAAATCTTATTAGTAACCTAAAGGCACAAAAACTAATAAGAAAAGGTGGCTATGGTGTGCTAGCACATGTCGAGAAAGTCAATTCCGAAGAAAAGAACATCAATGATGTTCCCGTTTCAAAAAAATTTCCCGATGTATTTCTGAAAGAATTACCGGGACTACCTCCACACCGATCTGTTGAATTTCAAATAGACCTTGTACCGGGAGCTGCATCAATAGCTCGTGCTCCATACAGACTCGCACCCAGCAAAATGAAGGAACTTCGGAGCCAATTACAAGAACTTTTAGAGCGTGGTTTCATTCGACCAAGCACATCACCATGGGGAGCTCCTGTTTTGTTTGTCAAGAAGAAGGATGGTACATTTAGGTTATGTATCGACTACCGGGAGTTGAACAAACTTACCATCAAGAACCGCTACCCACTACCGAGAATCGATGACTTATTTGATCAACTACAAGGCTCATCGGTTTATTCTAAAATTGATTTACGTTCTGGGTATCATCAAATGCGGGTGAAGGAGGATGATATTCCAAAGACTGCTTTTAGGATGCGTTACGGTCATTACGAGTTTATGGTTATGCCATTTGGGTTGACTAACGCACCAGCTGTGTTCATGGACCTCATGAACCGAGTGTGTGGGCCATACCTTGACAAGTTTGTCATTGTTTTCATCGATGACATACTTATTTAATCAAAGAATGACTAAGAGCATGAAGAACATTTGATAAAAGTGCTAGAGTTGTTAAGGAAGGAAAAACTGTACGCTAAGTTTTCAAAGTGTGCATTTTGGTTGGAAGAAGTTCAATTCCTCAGTCACATAGTGAACAAAGAAGGTATTCAGGTGGATCCAGCAAAGATTGAAACCGTTGAAAAATGGGAAACTCCGAAAACTCTGAAGCATATACGCCAATTTTTAGGACTAGCTGGTTATTACAGAAGGTTCATCCAAGATTTTTCCAGAATAGCAAAACCCTTGACTGCATTAATGCATAAAGGGAGGAAATTTGAATGAAAGGATGAACAAGAGAAAGCGTTTCAATTGTTAAAGAAAAAGTTAACTATGGCACCTATATTATCATTACCTGAAGGGAATGATGATTTTGTGATATATTGTGACGCTTCAAAGCAAGGTCTCGATTGTGTATTAATGCAACGAACGAAGGTAATTGCTATGCGTCTAGATAATTGAAGATTCACGAGCAGAATTATACGACGCATGATTTGGAATTAGGCGCGGTTGTTTTTGCATTAAAGACTTGGAGGCACTACTTATATGGGGTCAAAAGTATTATATATACCGACCACAAAAGTCTTCAACACATATTTAATCAGAAACAACTGAACATGAGACAGCGCAGGTGGATTGAATTGTTGAATGATTACGACTTTGAGATTCATTACCACCCGGGGAAGGCAAATGTGGTAGCCGACGCCTTGAGCAGAAAGGACAGAGAACCCATTCGAGTAAAAGCTATGAATATAATGATTCACAATAACCTTACTACTCAAATAAAGGAGGCGCAGCAAGGAGTTTTAAAAGAGGGAAATTTAAAGGATGAAATACCCAAAGGATCGGAGAAGCATCTTAATATTCGAGAAGATGGAACCCGGTATAGGGCTGAAAGAATTTGGGTACCAAAATTTGGAGATATGAGAGAAATGGTACTTAGAGAAGCTCATAAAACCAGATACTCAATACACCCTGGAACGGGGAAGATGTACAAGGATCTCAAGAAACATTCCGATGTTGCTAAATACGTAGGAGAATATTTGACGTGTTCTAAGGTCAAAGCAGAGCATCAGAAACCATCAGGTCTACTTCAACAACCCGAAATCCCGGAATGGAAATGGGAAAACATTACCATGGATTTCATAACTAAATTGCCAAGGACTGCAAGTGGTTTTGATACTATTTGGGTGATAGTTGAACGTCTCACCAAATCAGCACACTTCCTGCCAATAAGAGAAGATGACAAGATGGAGAAGTTAACACGATTGTATTTGAAGGAAGTCGTCTCCAGACATGGAATACCAATCTCAATTATCTCTGATAGGGATGGCAGATTTATTTCAAGATTCTGGCAGACATTACAGCAAGCATTAGGAACTCGTCTAGACATGAGTACTGCTTATCATCCACAAACTGATGGGCAGAGCGAAAGGATGATACAAACGCTTGAAGACATGCTACGAGCATGTGTTATTGATTTCGGAAACAATTAGGATCGACACCTTCCATTAGCAGAATTTTCCTACAACAACAGCTACCGTTCAAGCATTGAGATGGCGCCGTTTGAAGCACTTTATGGTAGAAAGTGCAGGTCTCCGATTTGTTGGAGTGAAGTGGGGGATAGACAGATTACGGGTCCAGAGATAATACAAGAAACTACCGAGAAGATCATCCAAATTCAACAACGGTTGAAAACCGCCCAAAGTCGACAAAAGAGCTACGCCGACATTAAAAGAAAAGATATAGAATTTGAAATTGGAGAGATGGTCATGCTTAAGGTTGCACCTTGGAAAGGTGTTGTTCAATTTGGTAAATGAGGGAAATTAAATCCAAGGTATATAGGACCATTCAAGATTATTGATTGTGTCGAACTAGTAGCTTACCGACTTGAATTACCACAACAACTCGCGGCGGTACATAACACTTTCCACGTCTCAAATTTGAAGAAATGTTTTGCTAAAGAAGATCTCACTATTCCGTTAGATGAAATCCAAATCAACGAAAAACTTCAATTCGTCGAAGAACCCGTCGAAATAATGGATCGTGAGGTTAAAAGACTTAAGAAAAACAAGATACCAATTTTTAAAGTTCGATAGAATGCTCGTAGAGGACATGATTTCACCTGGGAACGAGAAGATCAGATGAAGGAGAAATACCCGCACTTATTTTTAGAAGATACATCAACACCTCCAACTGCTTAAAATTTCGGGACGAAATTTATTTAACGGGTAGGTACTGTAGTGACCCAAACTTTTCCATGTTTATATATATTAAATAAAATTGTTATTTACATGATTAACTGTTTCCAACATGTTAAGCAATCAAACTTGTTAAGACTTGATTAATTGAAATAGGTTTCATATAGACAATTGACACCCAAGTTGACCGGTGATTCACGAACGTTAAAACTTGTAAAAACTATATGATGACATATATATGATTATATATATAGTTAACATGATATTATGATAAGTAAGTATCTCATTAGGTATTTTAACAATGAGTTATATACATAAAATTGAGTTTATTGAATTAAGAAACTCGAAACGATATATATAACGATTATCGTTATAATAACGTCTTACTAAATACATATGAATCAAATTAAGATATTGATACACTATGTTTAATCATGATAAATGATAAGTAAACATGTCATTAAGTGTATTAACAATGAACTACATATGTAAAAACAAGACTACTAACTTAATGATTTCGAATCGAGACATATATGTAACGATTATTGTTGTAACGACATTTAACTGTATATATATATCATACTAAGATATATTATATATCATAATATCATGATAATGTAACAATTTAACATCTCTTTAAATATAATAAACAATGGGTTAATAACATTTAACAAGATCGTTAACCTAAAAGTTTCAAAACAACATTTACATGTAACGACTAACGATGACTTAACGACTCAGTTAAAATGTATTTACATGTAGTGTTTTAATATGTATTCATACACTTTTGAAAGACTTCAAGACACTTATCAAAGTACTTCTACTTAACAAAAATGCTTACAATTACATCCTCATTCATTTTCATCAACAATTCTACTCGTATGCACCCGTATTCGTACTCGTACAATACACAGCTTTTAGATGTATGTACTATTGGTATATACACTTCAATGATCAACTCTTAGCAGCCTATGTGAGTCACCTAACACATGTGGTAACCATCATTTGGAAACTAGCATGAAATATCTCATAAAATTACAAAAATATTAGTAATCATTCATGACTTATTTACATGTAAACAAAATTACACATCCTTTATATCTAATCCATATACCAACGACCAAAAACACCTACAAACACTTTCATTCTTCAGTTTTCTTCATCTAATTGATCTCTCTCAAGTTCTATCTTCATGTTCTAAGTGTTCTTCATAAATTCTATAAGTTCTAGTTTCATAAAATCAAGAATACTTCCAAGTTTGCTAGCTTACTTCCAATCTTGTAAAGTGATCATCCAACCTCAAGAAATCTTTCTTATTTACAGTAATATATCTTTCTAATACAAGGTAATACTCATATTCAAATTTTGATTCAATTTCTATAACTATAACAATCTTATTTCGAGTGAAAATCTTACTTGAACTTGTTTTCGTGTCATGATTCTGCTTCAAGAACTTTCAAGCCATCCAAGGATCCTTTGAAGCTAGATCTATTTTTCTCATTTCCAGTAGGTTTATCCACAAAACTTGAGGTAGTAATGATGTTCATAACATCATTCAATTCATATATATAAAACTACCTTATTTGAAGGTTTAAACTTGAAATCACTAGAACATAGTTTAGTTAATTCTAAACTTGTTCGCAAACAAAAGTTAATCCTTCTAACTTGACTTTTAAAATCAACTAAACACATGTTCTATATCTATATGATATGCTAACTTAATGATTTAAAACCTGAAAACACGAAAAACACCGTAAAACCGGACATACGTCGTCGTAGTAACACTGCGGGCTGTTTTGGGTTTGATAATTAAAAACTATGATAAACTTTGATTTAAAAGTTGTTCTTCTAGGAAAATGATTTTTCTTATTAACATGAAACTATATCCAAAAATCATGGTTAAACTCAAAATGGAAGTATATTTTTCATAATGGTCATCAAGACGTCGTTCTTTCGACTGAAATGACTACCTCTTACAAAAATGACTTGTAACTTATATTTTCACTATAAACCTATACTTTTTCTATTTATATTCATAAAATAGAGTTCAATATGAAACCATAGCAATTTGATTCACTCAAAACGGATTTAAAACGAAGAAATTATGGGTAAAATAAGATTGGATATTTTTTGATTGTTGTAGCTACGGGAAATATTGTAACAATTCTATACAAATCATATCCTAGCTAACTTATATTGTATTATACATGTATTCTAATATATTATGTAATCTTGGGATAGCATAGACACGTATGCAAATGTTTTGACATATCATATCGACCCATGTATATATATTATTTGGAACAACCATAGACACTCTATATGCAGTAATGTTTGAGTTAGCTATACAGGGTTGGGGTTGATTCCAAAAATATATATACTTTGAGTTGTGATCTAGCCTGAGATGTGTATACACTGGGTCGTAGATTGGGTCAAGATAATATATATCAATTTATTTCTGTACATCTAACTATGGACAACTAGTTGTAGGTTACTAACGAGGACAGCTGATTTAATAAACTTAAAACATTAAAACATATTAAAAATATTGTAAATATATTTTGAACATACTTTGATATATATGTACATATTTGTTATAGGTTCGTGAATCGACCAGTGGCCAAGTCTTAATTCCCGACGAAGTAAAAATCTGTGAAAGTGAGTTATAGTCCCACTTTTAAAATCTAATATTTTGGGATGAGAATACATGCAGTTTTATAAATGATTTACAAAATAGACACAAGTACATGAAACTACTTTCTATGGTTGAATGATCGAAGCCGAATATGCCCCTTTTTACTTGGTAACCTAAGAATTAGTAAACCAGTCTACTAATTGACGCGAATCCTAAAGATAGATCTATTGGGCTCAACAAACCCCATCCGTTGTAGCGGATGCTTTAGTACTTTGATGTTGTTTTATCATGTTCGATGGATGTCCCGGAATGATAGGGGATATTCTTATATGCATCTTGTTAATGTCGGTTACCAGGTGTTCACCATATGAATGATTTTTATCTCTATGTATGGGATGTGTATTGAAATATGAAATCTTGTGGTCTATTATTACGATTTGATAAATATATAGGTTAAACCTATAACTCACCAACATTTTTGTTGACGTTTAAAGCATGTTTATTCTCAGGTGATTATTAAGAGCTTCTGCTATTGCATGCTAATATATGGACAAGATTTGAAGTCAGCATGCTTGTATAATATTGTTTAAAACTGCATTCGAAATTTACTTTGTTGTAACATATTAATATTGTAAATCAATATGTATTGATAGTGTGTAAGTGTGATATTTTTTAGATTATCATTTCTGATAATTTAGGTGGTGTCCTTTAAACCCTGTCGATAAAATAAAGGTTATGGTTTGTTTTAAAAACGAATACAGTCTTTGAAAAACGTCTCATATAGAGGTCAAAACCTCGCAACGAAATCAATTAATATGGAACGTTTATAATCAATATGAACGGGACATTTCACTTCTCACCGATAGCAAAACTCGACACCATCAGAGTCCTGTTTTCTATCCCTGAAAACAAAAAATGACCTCTTCACCAATTCGACGAGAAGAATGATTTTCTGCTTGGTGAGCTCAATGGAGAGGTTTATAAGGAAGATCCTCTAGGATTCGCGGAGAACTTCAAAAACTGGGATTTGTCGCCTTAAAAAATTGTTGTACGGGTAAAAACAATCTCCCCAGGCATGACTTGTAAAATTTACTTTAGCCATGAAAAAATACGGCTACCAATAAAGTAATTCAGATCACACCTAATTTTTCATACAAAATGATAACTTGATTGATCATTTATGTCGATGAAATGATAATCACATGAAATGATAGAGATGAATTTTTCAACTTAAAAACAAACATATCAAATGAATATGAAGTGAAAGATTTAGGAAGACTAAAATACTTCTTGGGGATTGAAGTTTTTTGATCTCAATAAGGAATATTTATATGTCAAAAGGTATATGTGCTTGATTTACTTGCCGTAACATCGACGATCAGACAAAACCCTTGTGATCCCGAGCCAGAAGCTTTTTATCGAAGATGGTGCTCAACTAAGCTGATTTATCTCGCTCATACTCGTCAAGATACATTATATGCAGTGGGAGTAGTCAGTCAATTTATGCATCAATCACAAGTATTTCAATAGAAGCTGCTTGTAGAATCATCAAGTACCTTAAAGGAATAGCTGGTCATGGAGTTCTATTCAAAAATAATGGTCACCTCAAAAAAAAAATACATACAGATGCAGGTTGGGGAGGTGAAAAAGGAGATAGAAAATCTACATCTGGATATTTCACCTTAGTTGGTTTGAAACTTGGTTACATTGAAAAGTAAAATGCAAAATGTTGTAGCTCTTTCAACCTGGTTAAACTATTTAAAGTGAGGGTGTGTGTTAGAAAATAAAGAAGAAAAGAGAAGACAATAAGGTCATAGCTAGCCAACGGCTCCATTCCAAATCTAGAGTTTACCATAATAATTTGTTAAAGGTTCATCGCCATTATAGAGTTCTAGCCGTTGGTCATTTTCTAGTATGAATAGAAGTGAAATAGAAGACTATAAATTAATCACTTCAGCGTTATCAAAATCATTAAAAAGATAAATCAGTTTATCAATTGCAATAACAATTCCATTTTATCAATTGTAATACTTTGTGATCGATATGAATCTCAATTCTTATCGAAAAAGTATAACAAAATTTATGTCACGATACAACATCGATTCACGTCAAGATTAGTTGGTGGCTTATAAGCTTAAAATTTTTTCCCCTTTAAATTTAGCTTTAGAGAATAAATTCTTCACCGGAACTTATAGTTTAATATGAGCCAACAACTTTATTAAAAAAAAAGAAAGCAATACAACTTTTTGTTTAATATGAGCCAACAACTTTATTAAAAAAAAAAAACAAAGCGATACAACCAGGAGGGCCTTAGGCCAATTTACAATCATAGCTATAAGCATAAAACTTACAACTAAACACGAAAAAGATGAACTATAAAATTAGAGGAAATCACGAAAATAAAAAGAGTGTGTATGGTTAATTGATGGTAGGAAAAAGCTTTCACCCATCGGTTACTACTAAGAGATATCAACTTGTATAAAAACAAGCCGGATTAGGACACGAATTACTGTGCTGATCTAATGCAGCGACAAAGCAATTGAGCCTAAAACCACTTAGACCCCACTAAGTAATAATTCGAAAGGATCCGGCATAAAAAACCTACCTTAACCAACTAAGTAATAATTCGAAAGGATCCGGCATAAAAAACCTACCTTAACCAACACATACTTTTGAGAGAGACGCATCAAAACTTTTAGGATTCGTGATCCAAGTTAACCAATTCAACGATCCTTTTTTCCAACGACAGTTTATCCACTCGAAACTTTTGCTTTGAATATCTGCGACGGTCTTTGAAGAGCTAAGGCAATCGCCTCCAAACGTACGGGCATTTCTATGAGACCAAATGTGATAAGAAGTGACCCAAACTACGGCTTGCCATATGGTTATCCCAAGGTTGGAGTTTAAGAACGGGTTTGGACTTTTTGCAATGTCGAAAATATTTGAGATAGGTAGATGATTAAAATTCCACCACTTTTGAATTCTTTCCCAAATGTCTTTGGCAAAACTACATGTTAGAAACGTATGATGAAGAGTTTCTATATCGTCGTCACAAACCGGACATCTCAATGAGTGGAGATCAATACCTTTTTATCTAGAGCGGCTCTAACGGGCAATTTGTTTTGTTTCGCCCTCCAAACGAAAATACCAATATTTTGCGGGATAAGTGGGTTAAGGTCCGTCGGTTGAGGGGGTGTAGAAAGTACTTTTTCAGCAGCTAGTGAGCTGAGAAATTGTACCAGCGAATTGGTGGTAAATAGACCCGACGAATCATGCTTCTAGGACGACGGGACAGCAGGTGTTTTCGAGAAGGAATGTGCTCTGATGGTGAAATGTCCCGTTCATATTGATTATAAACGTTCCATATTAATTGATTTCGTTGCGAGGTTTTGACCTCTATATGAGACGTTTTTCAAAGACTGCATTCATTTTTAAAACAACCATAACCTTTATTTTATCAATAAAGATTTTAAAAACATTACGTAGATTATCAAATAATGATAATCTAAAATATACTGTTTACACACGACCATTACATAATGGTTTACAATAGAAATATATTACATCGACATATGTTTCTTGAATGCAGTTTTTACACAATATCATACAAACATGGACTCCAAATCTTGTCCTTATTTTAGTATGCAATAGCGGAAGCTCTTAGTATTCACCTGAGAATAAACATACTTTAAACGTCAACAAAAATGTTGGTGAGTTATAGGTTTAACCTATATATATCAAATCGTAACAATAGACCACAAGATTTCATATTTCAATACACATCCCATACATAGAGATAAAAATCATTCATATGGTGAACACCTGGTAACCGACATTAACAAGATGCATATATAAGAATATCCCCATCATTCCGGGACACCCTTCGGATATGATATAAATTTCGAAGTACTAAAGCATCCGGTACTTTGGATGGGGTTTGTTAAGCCCAATAGATCTATCTTTAGGATTCGCGTCAATTAGGGTGTCTGTTCCCTAATTCTTAGATTACCAGACTTAATAAAAAGGGGCATATTCGATTTCGATAATTCAACCATAGAATGTAGTTTCACGTACTTGTGTCTATTTTGTAAATCATTTATAAAACCTGCATGTATTCTCATCCCAAAAATATTAGATTTTAAAAGTGGGACTATAACTCACTTTCACAGATATTTCCTTCCTCGGAAATAAGACTTGGCCACGGATCGATTCACGAACCTATACAAATATGTACATATATATCAAAGTATGATCAAAATATAATTACAACCATTTTTATTATGTTTTAAAAATTTGAGTGTATTAAGTCAGCTGTCCTCGTTAGTAACCTACAACTAGTTGTCAACAGTTAGATGTACAGAAATAAATCGATATATATATTATCTTGAATCAATCCACGACCCAGTGTATACACGTCTCAGGCTAGATCACAACTCAAAGTATATATATTTTTGGAATCAACCTCAACCCTGTATAGCTAACTCTAACATTACTGCATATAGAGTGTCTATGGTTGTTCCAAATAATATATATACATGGGTCGATATGATATGTCAAAACATTTGCATACGTGTCTATGGTATCCCAAGATTACATAACATATTAGAATACATGTATAATACAATATAAGTTAGCTAGGATATGATTTGTATAGATTTGTTAAACATTTCCCGTAGCTAAAAAGATCAAAAATATCCAATCTTGTTTTACCCATAACTTCTTCATTTTAAATCCGTTTTGAGTGAATCAAATTGCTATGGTTTTATATTGAACTCTAATTTAAGCATCCAAACAGAAAAATTATAGGTTTATAGTCAGAAATTTAAGTTACATGTCAATTACTAAAGAGGTAGTCATTTCCGTCGAAAGAACGACATCTTGATGACCATTTTGAAAAACATACTTTCACTTTGAGTTTAATCAAGATTTTTGGATATAGTTTCATGTTCATATGAAAAATCATTTTCCCAGAAGAACAACTTTTAAATCAAAGTTTATCATAGTTTTTAATTATCCAAACTAAAACAGCCCCCGGTTTCACTACGACGGCGTATATCCGATTTTATGGTGTTCATCGTGTTTCCAGGTTTTAAATCATTAAGTTAGCATATCATATAGATATAGAACATGTGTTTAGTTGATTTTAAAAGTCAAGTTAGAAGGATTAACTTTTGTTTGCGAACAAGTTTAGAATTAACTAAACTATGTTCAAGTGATTACAAGTTTAAACCTTCGAATAAGATAGCTTTATATGTATAAATCGAATGATGTTATGAACATCATTACTACCTCAAGTTTTCTGGAAAAAACTACTAGAAATGAGAAAAATGGATCAAGCTTCAAAGAATTCTTGGATGGCTTGAAAGTTCTTGAAGCAGAATCATGACACGAAAACAGTTCAAGTAAGATTTTCACTCGAAATAAGATTGTTATAGTTGTAGAAATTGGATCAAAGTTTGAATATGAATATTACCTTGAATTAGAAAGATAACCTACTATAAATAACAAAGGTTCCTTGATCTTAGATGATTACTTGGAATGGATTAGAAAGCTTGGAAGTAGACTTGCAAACTTGGAAGTATTCTTGATTTTTATGAAACTATACTTATGGAATTTATGAAGAACACTTAGAACTTGAAGATGGAACTTGAGAGAGATCAATTAGATGAAGAAAATTGAAGAATTAAAGTGTTTGTAGGTGTTTTTGGTCGTTGGTATATGGATTAGATATAAAGGATATGTAATTTTGTTTTCATGTAAATAAGTCATGAATGATTACTAATATTTTTGTAATTTTATGAGATATTTCATGCTAGTTGCCAAATGATGGTTCCCACATGTGTTAGGTGACTCACATGGGCTGCTAAGAGATGATCATTGGAGTTTATATACCAATAGTACATACATCTAAAAGCTGTGTATTGTACGAGTACGAATACGGGTGCATACGAATAGAATTGTTGATGAAACTGAACGAGGATGTAATTGTAAGCATTTTTGTTAAGTAGAAGTACTTTGATATGTATCTTGAAGTCTATCAAAAGTTTAAGAATACATATCAAAACACAACATGTATATACATTCTAATGGATTCGTTAAGTCTTCGTTAGTCGTTACATGTAAGTGTTGTTTTGAAACCTTTAAGTTAACGATCTCAATTAATGTTGTTAACCCAATACTTATTATATCAAATGAGATGTTAAATTATTATATTATCATAATATTATGATGTATGAATATATCTTAATATGATACATACACTAAAATATCGTTACAACGATAATCGTTACATATAAGTCTCGTTTCGTAATTCTTGAGTTAGTAGTCTTGTTTTTACATATGTAGTTCATTGTTAACATACTTAATGATATATTTAAATATCATTTTATCATGTTAAATATAGTGTATCAGTATCTTAATATGATACATATGTATTTAGTAGACGTTATCATAACGATAATCGTTATATATATCATTTCGAGTTTCTTAACTTAGTAATCTCATTTATTATGTATATCACACATTGTTAATATACTTAGTGAGATACTTACTCATCATAATCTCATGTCAACCATATATATGTAGTTTTCACAATTTTGTAACGTTCGTGAATCGCCGGTCAACTTGGGTGATCAATTGTCTATATGAAACTTATTTCATTTAATCAAGTCTTAACAAGTTTGATTGCTTAACACGTTGGAAATATTTAGTCATGTAAATATCAATCTCAATTAATATATATAAACATGGAAAAGTTCGGGTCACTACAGATGGTTTCGGAAAGTGAGATTAGTTCGTCCTCAGTACGCCATCTCGGTACCATAGTCCAATTCCAATTGAAAAACAGTGGGGTAACTGTTAGGTCCAAACGATTGGAAATGGCAACATCTTTTGATGTCTCAAGTTTGAAAAGCATCGGGTATGCATCTTTAAGCGGGACGTCTCCTATCCACTTATCAATCCAAAATCTCGTATCTGCACCGTTTCCTACACCTTTAACAAAAGCGTTAGAAAGATTACACCCTAACTTAGTTAGGGTGTTTTCAATTTTAATAATATTATACCAAGGGTGACCCGAGAGTTTTTTCAATTTGTTTTCGGGTAAAGGAGTAGAACATCCTGTAACGACCCGGAAAATTTCGACTAATTTTAAACCAAACTCTCGATACGATTTAATATTTTTGACACGATAAGCAAAGTCTGTAAAGTTGAATCTCACAAATTTTGAACTGTTTCATATATTCAATTGACGTTCGACCATTCCCGACGATTCACGAACAATTACTTGTAAATAAATATATGTATAATAATTTGAAATACAATTTGAAATATTATATGATTTAATTAATTATGTAAAATAAAATATTATATGATATTATTATTAAAATGAATCAATATATATATATATATACATAAATTATATTGAATATATATTTAGATGATTTCAAATTTATTTAGTAAACGTTAGTAACACTCGGTTGTCGCTTCGTTGATTTTAATATAGATCTAATACATACATACATACATACATACATACATACATATATATATATATATATACATACATACATATATATATATATATATATATATATATATATATATATATATATATATATATATATATATATATATATATATATATATATATATATATATATATATATATATATATATATATATATATATATATGAAGGTTTAAAATAAAAGTTGGACCATAAATTGATTACGAATATTTTAGGTTTAATAGAAATATTTTTATCTTTTTATTTTAAATTTTAGTACTTCGTACATATTACTTGGAACCAAAAATAAATAATTAATGAAATTTTTTAATCAGGTCTTACACAGTTAATGACCGGAATAAATAAATGTATGTAATGTAAAAATTTGGGATTTTTTTAGGAAGACTTTTATATTTTAACTGTTTAGCAATGGACCATGATATAAAACTCCGTGAAAGACTGTCGGTAGCATACCAACAATTGAATTACACGTAGTCTTAAATTATGGTACTATCTTTTGAATTCATTGCATCTACTTTATCTTATTATATTATATATACTCATACGGGAAACATAATGATAAATTACCACTAACAATCACTTGTTTTCATCTGTGAGTTTGTTAGCTGTATGTTTCAATCATCAATCACTTTAACTAATTGATATCTATATCTACATATATGCACTGAATGAAATCTTATTTACTGTTTCCTTTATTTCTTTATTATTATAATTATGATCAGAGTTTTTGTTTTTATCATACAATCTATTTTATATATACATGCTCACGGAGAACAAACCATCTCCAACCCATTTCACCTTCGAGGACCGGTCACCACGCACCACTTGAATCACCACCATTCTCCACCTTGAACCACCATCAAAGGACAACCTCAATCGGGAATAACCACACCATAACCACCACACAAACCACCATTGTTGCTGCACTTACTTACGTTTCTGTTTCTTCTTGGTACTGTTCGATCACCTCAAAACCACCATGAACCCACTTGAATATCACCCCAAAAACACACCCACTGTTGCCAACCGGTTACTGTTTCGTGATGATCAAATCATATTAACCATCATCAACAACAATTACTTCCTTCTATTTCTGTCTGATCGAGCTGCAGCTGCAGCTGCACGATGTTCCTGTTCCCTATAGAAAAACAACACCATTGATCACCATCTTCGCCTACCACCATCACCTTGTTTTTCTGTTTCTTGTTTCCTTCGTGAACACCACCTTATTCGAAACCCATCAAAATCGTTATCTTCATAAACCCATGAACAATTTCTCTTTTTCTGTTTAGTCACGATACCCACTTATGATAATGATGAACAGTAACTGATTCACTGTACCTATGCTTTTGATTCAGTTTAAACCTCACAAACCACCACCTTATCTCGCTGCTATAAACTATCTACTACCACTGCTATTTGATTCCATTTCAGCTACCAACCTTCAAAACAACCACCAATCACCACCTACAACACCCACTTGTGACTGATGAAGCATCGATGATGACTGCGTAATTGATTTCTGTTTCAACGAATAACCGACACCATTGCTTTGCTGTTGAAGATGCTGTTGATGAAAGATAATAATAATTTGATAATGATGATGGGAGTTTAAAAAGAATATGATGGGAGTGTTCGCATGGATGCAACTTGCATCTTTCCTGTTTGTTTTTTTTTTTATATACCGAATCCTAGGTCCAAGCATTTAACTTTGTTGGGCTGCCAAATTCAATTGTTTACTTGGGCTGCAGGCCACTATCTATGAATTGTTGTGCTTGGAAAAATCGTTGGGCCTAGAAGAAACCATAGTTCATATGGCTAACAGAGTTATTATGCAAATAAACAATAGCAGCAAGAATTTATGGCCACGATCCTTTACATCGATGATGAGGTTGTTTATGTTATGTTGATGAAGATAGGATAATATGATGATGAGGACGTTTTGATGATGATTTGGAGATAAGATGATGATCCGTTTATTATGGTTACATGTTGATGATAATTACCAAAATGATATTAAGTTAATATTAGGATGATGATCGATGCTATTATAACTGAATCAAAACTGAAACCAAACACCTTTCTTGCTTATTGTTGACGTTCGACTAACACCCCAAAGACAAAACCATTCGATTATTTTTTCCTTCCAAGCACGCACCTCACTCGATCATCTTTTCGTTCAACCCGAAGGTATAAAATACAAAATAAATTTCTTGAATTTAATACCACTATATTATAGTTACTAAATTTATAATGTTATGAATATGAGTAGGATATAAAAATATTAAGTTAACGTTTATGATTAATAAGTTTATAAAAATAATATAAAAATTAAACATAAGAATATAGTTATGTGTATGACTGTAACATAATACAAATATGATGAAGTTTGTAAATATAAGAATTATGTCATAAGTATTATTGTTATTATTAATTATCTATCATTAACATTATTACTAAAAAGTATATTATTATCATTATTACTATTATTACTATCATTATTAGTATTAGTATTATTATTAGTAGTATTATTATCATTATAGTTATTAATATAAATATTAGTATTATTATTATTAGTAAAATCACTATTTTTATAGTTATTATTATTAGTATCCATTATTATTAAAAGTATCATTTTTATAAAAATTATCATTTTTATTTGTATAACTATTATTATTATTATAGGATGAAACAAATTTTTATTTATTATTATCAATATTATTTTATTATATAAAATCATATTTACCACATATAACATAACTATGTTAATATTTTTATAATAAATATTAATAAATGTAATTAATTAGGTTATTAATGAAACACATAATTTAAAATAACAATTAATTCACTAATAATACATAAATTTATTCGATTACCATTATTACTAATAATGCATAACTTTATCCGATTACCATTATATGTGTAAATATATATATATACATGATATAGGTTCGTGAATCTGAGGCCAACCTTGCATTGTTCAGTTCCGTCGTATGCATATTTTTACTACAAAATATCATATCGTGAGTTTCATTTGCTCCCTTTTTAAATGCTTTTGCAATATATATTTTTGGGACTGAGAATACATGCGTTGCTTTTATAAATATTTTACGAAATAGACACAAGTAATCGAAACTACATTCTATGGTTGGATTATCGAATCGAATATGCCTTTTTTAGCTTGGTAGCCTAAGAATTAGGGAAATGGCCCCTAATTGACGCGAATCATAAAGATAGATCTATTGGGCCCAACAAGCCTCATCCGGGTTACAGATGCTTTAGTACTTCGATTTATCATATCCGATGAGAGTCCTGGAATGGTGGGGATATTCTATATGCATCCTGTTAAGGTCAGTTACCGGGTGTTCAATCCATATGAATGATTTTTATACAGATTACTATAAGCCTGTATGATGTTTATGAAAAAATGGAAATGAAATTCTTGTGGTCTATTAAAATAATGGAAATGATTATTTATGATAAACTAATGACCTCACCAACCTTTTGGCTGACACTTTTAAGCATGTTTATTCTCAGGTATGAAAGAAATCTGCCGCTGTGCATTTGCTCATTTTAGAGATATTACATGGAGTCGTTCATGGCATATTTAGGTCAATACCTCGCAATGGGACCAGATGTTGATGACTTCGTCCAGGTGGATTAGGACGGGTCTTCACAGTTGGTATCAGAGCGGTGGTCTTAGAGAACCAGGTCTTGCATTAGTGTGTCTAACTGATAGTCGTTATGATGCATTAGCAAGTCTGAACTTCGACCTTAGCTGTATATTATAAGTTTTGTTTATCATTCCTAGTGAAAAATTTTCTGCTTATCATTTCTAAGGCTAGACACGTCTTACTGCATTTATTGCATAGATAGTGCATTGACAGATTCATATCTTAGCATATCTATTACTATAAACTTTGTCTGACATCTTCCGAAAGTTCCTCCGTAATCTACGGGATCTCCTGTATTATACATAGGTATTCTATGTAATTAGAATATCATCCGATATCCGAAAATCATTTCATATCGAAAATCTTATATCTGACCGTACAAGATGGATCCTGCAACCAGTTCGAGTTCCTCGAATTCTGACAGCTATTCTGATATGGATTTCTCACTTGATTCCTCGAGTTCCTCGAGCTCCAAAGGCAGCGTTACCGGAATGAACCAACCAATTAGTTATCATTTATTCTGGATGAATTGGGGATGGGTTCGTAGTCGACTTAATCAATGGAGACGAGAAGAAGGCGATCCTTTCCACCCACCAACCTGCACACTTGGCGAAGAACCTGAAGCATTTACCGGCGAACCAGTCCGAAACACCATTTTCACCCTCATTTCCAGAGTAGCTCGCAACGATTACGTAATATCTACTATTCTGAAACTTATTCATCTGCTCGTTCCAACCGCCAATCATCCCGAAGTAATAGAAGAAATTAACGAGCTTCGTGCTCGAGTAGTGGCTTTGGAGAGTATGGTGCAAACTTTACAAGCACCAGTAGCACCACCAACATCAGCACCAACAGTACCAGTACCACCAACAACAACATCTGCATCACACGTCTCAACATCACAATCTATACCTCGAGCATAATCTTCATTCTACATATCGTTCTACATCAATTATCTTCGTTCTACATGGCTATTATGTAATCTTTAATGTTTTAGAAATTATGTATCATAGTTCTAACCGTAAATCATATGAGTTTAATATCACATTGACTCATTAAATCCATGATTATATTTGAAGAAAATATATATGTAAGTATATTTTCTCAAAAATTGTAATTAAAAATTATTTTGTACAAACTGTTAATGGTGAAAATATTTTAACGGGTAGGTAATACCCGAGGAATATTTAGATTTCACATTAATAAGTTACATTGTACATTCTTCAATACAGATTCAGCAGTCATTAACAATACTGCTCAAATCCACATATATACGTATCCGTTCACCAAAGAGCAACTATTTTCATTCAAATTCATTTTCATATTCGGATTTTGACCGATCAGAATACAAGTCAAGAGTTGACAAGTGGCATAATGAAAAAAAAATAATGGACAAAATAAAATTGAATTAGAAACCAATTAATTAACTACGTAAAAATTTAAATCCATACTAATCAAATCCTAGCTAACTGTTCCTATATCCGTTATGACTATTTCCTTATTACATTTTATTTATTGTCATTTTAATTATCGTAATTTTAATACTCGTAATTTTATTTATCGTCATTTAAATACTGTTATTTATTTTATGCACTTTAATTATCGTCATTTAAATACTGTTATTTATTTTACGCACTTTATTTATCGTCATTTAAATACTGTTATTTATTTTATGCACTTTAAATATCGTCATTTAAATACTGTCATAATATACTAGTGTTGGTTAATCCCGAGACAATATAATATAACCTTGATTAACCAGATTATATATTGGACTATTGGACTACTAACATTGGACTACTAACCTTGGACAATTAAAAAGTATTAAAAGAGTAGGAAATATTAATTATAACACATTTTGATTTAAAATATCGTTAATAAGTTACTTCTTCTACAGTTAAATATTTCTTCAAGTTTGCCACTTGATTTCATCTTAAACATCATTTGTATCTTGACGATTTCAATCTTCGTTCAAACCCTTCGAAATTCTTGAAAACACCTCGGATTGATAACCAACGATTCAGATATGAGAATGCTGATAAAGCAGCAAAAACTATAGATGGTCTTAATGGAAAAAAGTTTAATGATAAAGAATGGAGTGTTGGAAACACTCGATAGAAATTGGTACTGGAAAACGGATTGAGCAAACCATGAAGAAGACTGTGGACAAATCATAAAGACTAATCCTGTACTTACAGAATCCATATGATTCAGTATATGCTGAAATCTTTAGTGAATACTTTACTCATTACTTATTCTAAATCCTTGCGAAAAAGTTATGCAACGTCCTTTGATTCTAGATATTTTAAATTCTAAGATATCATCGTATCTTTCGTTATAAATATCCTCGATATTTCTGAAGATATCATCATATCTTTCGTTAAGTTCTGCAACGTCCTTTGTCCGAAATTAACAATCTCTTCGTGCTATCTGTGTTACATCATAAAGAAAACTGTTTTAATTTCTTTATTCTATAAAATTCGAGTTTAAATTATAAATGATTTTTAGAGTAGTGTTGGGAATGGAAAGCATGAGTTAGTATAATATAATGACACTTGGCCAACGTGGTTATATTACAGTAAGTCATGCTGAATTTCTAATGGAACGTGATGAGTCACAGATCACACCCTCATCATGTGTCATGTTACACGACTCTTTCATTTTATCTAACCTCTAAACATATCAAGAACATATTTTCTTGATATTTCTATCTTTCATTAATTTCTGGTAATTTAACAAATCAGATCATGCTAATACAATTTCTTTCTTAGAACGTTAGCCATGATCATTCGAAATTCAAGGATTTAATGTACGAATCCGAGAAATCTTGATCGCTTTACTTCAAGTCGAGAAGAAAACAAAAGCATGGAGCTTCGACAAATAAGGGAAAATATAAAGCCCGACAACAACACAAAAATTACACACCGTGTATATCAATGCATATAGAATATAAAGACACAGGAGAATGATAAACACAATAATCCCTAGAGCATAGTAGAAGTAAAAATATTTTTCTGGTGGAAGATTGAAAAGAAGAATGACTGTATATATGGTCAATATAATAGCAAAGATCAATATAGGATTGAGCATCTTAACGGATCTTTTGGAAGTAAGAATTGTGGTGAAAATAATGGAATGAAGAAGGTTAATTTATAGTGAAAATAGCAAACATAGCAATCAAGGCAGATGCCCACACTTAATTAAAGAGGATACTAATTTCCTTAATTACCGAATAATCAAATCTTTTATAAATTACGAAGATTTTCTTTAAATCCCTTGAATTCCAGAAATCCACCGTGACTACATCAAAAGTTAAATCTCTATCTTTTGTGACAGCTTCACTCTTACACTTCATATAATCAAATCGTTTTATCTATATTAATCAATAATGATAAAACTCTATTTATCAACTCATTTTCGTCATGAAAACATTTTTATTGTTAGCCATGACGACCTCACTCAAATTTCAGGACGAAATTTCTTTAATGTGTAGGTACTGTGACGACCCGAAAAATTTCGACTAATATTAAACCAAACTCTCGATACGATTTAATATTTTTGACACGATAAGCAAAGTCTGTAAAGTTGAGTCTCAAAAATTTTGAACTGTTTCATATATTCAATTAACATTCGACCATTCTCGACGATTGACGAACAATTACTTGTAAATAAATATATGTATAATAATTTGAAATACAATTTGAAATATTATATGATTTAATTAATTATGTAAAACAAAATATTATATGATATTATTATTAAAATGAATCAATATATATACATAAAGTATATTGAATATATAATTAGACGATTTCAAATTTATTTAGTAAACATTAGTAACACTCGGTTGTCGCTTCGTAGATTTTAATATATATATATATATATATATATATATATATATATATATATATATATATATATATATATATATATATATATATATATATATATATATATATATATATATATATATATATATAAGGTTTAAAATAAAAGTTGGACCATAAATTGATTACGAATATTTTAGGTTTAATAGAAATATTTTTATCTTTTTAGTTTAAATTTTAGTACTTCGTATATATTACTTGGAACCGAAAATAAATAATTAACGAACCTTTTTAATCAGGTCTTACATAGTTAATGACCGGAATAAATAAATGTATGTAATGTAAAAATTTGGGATTTTTTTAGAAAGACTTTTATATTTCAACTGTTTAGCAATGGACCATGATATAAAACTCCATGAAAGACTGTCGGTAGCATACCAACAACTGAATTACAAGTAGTCTTAAATTATGGTACTATCTTTTGAATTCATTGCATCTACTTTATCTTATTATATTATATATACTCGTACGGGAAACATAATGATAAATTACCACTAACAATCACTTGTTTTCATCTGTGAGTTTGTTAGCTGTATGTTTCAATCATCAATCACTTAAACTAATTGATATCTATATTTACATACATGCACTGAATGAAATCTTATTTAATGTTTCCTTTAATTCTTTATTATTATAATTATGATCAGAGTTTTTGTTTTTATATACATGCTCACGGAGAACAAACCATCTCCAACCCATTTCACCTTTGAGAACCCGTCACCACGCACCACTTGAATCACCACCATTCTCCACCTTGAACCACCATCAAAGGACAACCTCAACCGGGAACCACCACACCATAACCACCATGTAACATCCCGAATTTTCCGTTAATTCATTTTAACGCCCGTCTTTTTTCTTTAAATAATACCTTTCGTCATCTACATTCATACCTTTCGTTAACTAACATTCTTAACATTTCTGTTATTGGATTATAACATCTCCCGTTTACTCTCGCGTATTAAAATAATTCGTTCGGTTAATTTCCGCACCCGACTACAAACTTGAGGGACTAATCTTGTCATTTGGCCAATTTGGGTCAACTAGTCACCACCTCCCACCACTCACCTCTCATTTTCTCTCTTATCTCTTCTTTCTTACTTCCACTTTTTCTCTCATTTCTTCAAACAAAGATTCATCATCCATTTCCAATCTAGCAATCAAACATAAAAACAAATTGTACTTTTGGAATCTTTGCATCTTTCTCTACGTTTTGGTACCAATTTCACTACTTGGGGTAACGTTTCTAAAAACTCTAGATTTCTCTAATTCATTTTATAGACATGAAATGGTGTTAGTTAGTGTCTATGGCTCGCTAGGTTGTTATATATGTGACTTGTTTGCTCGATTTGTTGTTATAAATGACTAGCATGAACACTTGAAATGGGTGTGCTTAATCATTGATTTTGGTTGATTGAATGTTGTTAGATGTTAAAGTTCATGTGTTAATTGTGTTACTAGCTTCATGTGCTTCGATTTGGTATGTTGGATGACATGAAAACCTTACATAAACATAATTTAACAATTGTGACTTTGAGTTAGGGTTTGATAGAAGTAAAATGGATTTTTGATGCATTAAATGCTTTGCAATGTGGTTTGTAAGTGTTTAGTGTATTATATGCATAATTACCTACAAAATGGCGTATTATACGTATGCATTTAATTCTCGAATCATAAATGTGCATTTATGAACTTGAAAGCATTTATGGTGGGCATTTAATGAGCTTTCAACATGGATTTGTTTATTGTAAATGATGTTTTTGATTGATGAAATGTGTTTAGTTGTGTTCCTCGTTAAATTACCTTTCCAACGATGTATGGCATACGTTTTGAATGTTTTCGGTCCATGAGTTATGTTAAATTGAGTTTTGGTTCGAGACTTAACAAAATGCTGCAAACAGCACTTTTTCCAGGAACGTGCGCCGCGCACCCTTTCGCGCGCCGCGCAAATGTGAAGTTTCAAATGCTTAACCCCTGAGATATTACCTGACCTGGTTCCACTCCTAAATGCGCGCCGCGCACTCCTGCGCGCACCGCGCATATCTCGAGGCCAAATTTCTTTGTTGTTTTATTTTTCACAAACTTTTTCTCGATTAACCGCAACTCTGATTAACATGAAATTTGGATAGCATGCTCACATATGATTTCTCATCATGGGAAAATTTTCGGATACCCGACCCGACCTCGTTGACTTTGACTTTGACCAAGTTTGACTTTTAGTCAAACCTAACCAAATACGTAACCAATCGTTCTAACTTGCTTTTATACTTGTATCTTGCATGAAACTTGAAAACGTGATTCACATGCTATATAATTGAGTCGTAACGAGCCATATGACTAATTGAAAAACTTTGACCAACCGTGTTTACCGTTATTGATGCAACCTATTTGTTTAGGTCAAGACTAGCATCCATTCTTACACACATTTACTTGTGAAGTGCTTTTACACTCTTGCACTCAAGGTGAGATCATAGTCCCAATTTTACTCTTTTTAACTTACATTTGGGATGAGAAAACATAAACGTTTCATTTTACAAAGTGTACACAAGTACGAAAACAAACATTCTACATACGAGTTAGAACAAAATCCTCAATTCGATTATCATTAGTTACACTTGCCGGGTGTAAGCGAGAACTTATGTTGTATGGCCTTATGGGTTTGAAAAAACCCTCATTCGGACGGTTCGCTACCGTTATTCGGATGAAATATATTTTCGAGAAACAGTGTATGTTCTAACACTATTGTGATGGGGTTTGTGGAAAGTTAAGCCTTGATAATTGGGTGCTCGTGATAACAAATTTTAGAATGGTTTACAATTATTTCAACGTTATAAATCTTGTGGTTCATTTGTACTTACTCACTTACTTACTTAAACCTATGATTTCACCAACGTTTTTCGTTGACAGATTTCTATGTTTTTCTCATGTCTTTGAACGTTTTGTGATACATGCTTCCGCTCACTATTTTTTTTTTATACTTGCTTTTAAATTGTGTCGCATAGGTTTTATTTGTACGTTAAACGTTGTAATGTAACTAGTCGTTGAACTACTTTTGTAAACTTGAAACATCTTTACACCGGTAACCTTCACTATCTCCCACTTCTTGTTGCTACTATCACTACTCTACGGGAAACATAATGATAAATTACCACTAACAATCACTTGTTTTCATCTGTGAGTTTGTTAGCGCTATGTTTCAATCATCAATCACTTTAACTAATTGATGTCTATATCTACATACATGCACTGAATGAAATCTTATTTACTGTTTCCTTTAATTCTTTATTATTATAATTATGATTAGAGTTTTTGTTTTTATCATACTATATATTTTATATATACATGCTCACGGAGAACAAACCATCTCCAACCCATTTCACCTTCGAGAACCCACCACCACGCACCACTTGAATCACCACCATTCTCTACCTTGAACCACCATCAAAGGACAACCTCAACCGGGAACCACCACACCATAACAACCACACAAACCACCATTGTTGCAGCACTTACTTATGTTTCTGTTTCTTCTTGGTATTGTTCGATCACCTCAAAACCACCATGAACCCACTTAAATATCACCCCAAAAATGCACCCACTTATTGTTAATACCACTGTTGACAACCGGTTACTGTTTCGTGATGATTGAATCATATCAACCATCATCAACAACAATTACTTCCTTCTGTTTCTGTCTGATCGAGCTGCAACTGCAACTGCACGATGTTCATGTTCCCTATCGAAAAACAACACCATTGATTACCATCTTCGCCTACCACCATCACCTTGTTTTTCTGTTTCTTGTTTCCTTCGTGAACACCACCTTATTCGAAACCCATCAAAACCGTTATCTTCATAAACCCACAAACAATTTCTCTTTTTCTGTTTAGTCACGATACCCACTTATGATAATGATGAACAGTAACTGATTCGCTGTACCTATGCTTTTTATTCAGTTTAAACCTCGCAAACCACCACCTTATCTCGCTGCTATAAACTATCTACTACCACTGCTATTTGATTCCATTTCAGCTACCAACCTTCAAAACAACCACCAATCACCACCCACAATACCCACTTGTGACTGATGAAGCATCGATGATGACTGCGTAATTGATTTCTATTTCAACGAATAACCGACACCATTGCTTTGCTGTTAAAGATGTTGTTGGCAAATGATAATAATAATTTGATAATGATGATGGGAGTTTAAAAAGAATATGATGGAGTGGTCGCATGGATTCAACTTGCATCTTTCCTGTTTTTTTTTTTTATATACCGAATCCTAGGTCCAAGCATTTAACTTTGTTGGGCCACCAAATTATATTGTTTACTTGGGCCGCAGGCCACTATCTATGAATGGTTGGGCTTGGAAAAATCGTTGGGACTAGTAGAAACCATAGTTCATATGGCTAGCAGAGTTATTAGACAAATAAACAATAGCAGCAAGAATTTTATGGCCACGATCCTTTACATCGATGATGAGGTTGTTTATGTTATGTTGATGAAGATAGGATAATATGATGTTGATGACGTTTTGATGATGATTTGGAGATAAGATGATGATCCGTGTATTATGGTAACATGTTGATGATAATTACCAAAATGATATTAAGATAATATTAGGATGATGATCGATGCTATTATAACCGAATCAAAATAGAAACCAAACACATTTCTTGCTTATTGTTGACGTTCAGCTAACACCCTAAAGACAAAAACATTCAATTTTTTTTTCCTTCCAAGCACGCACCTCACTCGATCATCTTTTCGTTCAACCTGAAGGTATAAAATACAAACTAAATTTCTTGAATTTAATACCACTATATTATAGTTACTAAATTTATAATGTAATGAATATGAGTAGGATATAAAAATATTAAGTTAACGTTTATGATTAATAAGTTTATAAAAGTAATATAAAAATTAAACATAAGAATATAGTTATGTGTACGACTGTAACATAATACAAATATGATGAAGTTTGTAAATATAAGAATTATGTCATAAGTATTATTGTTATTATTAAATTAATTATCTATCATTAACATTATTACTAAAAAGTATATTATTATCATTATTACTATTATTACTATCATTATTAGTATTAGTATTATTATTAGTATTATTATTATTATTATTATAGTTATTAATATAAATATTAGTATTATTATTATTAGTAAAATCACTATTTTAATAGTTATTATTATTAGTATACATTATTATTAAAAGTGTCATTTTTATAAAAATTATCATTTTTATTATTATAACTATTATTATTGTTATAGGATTAAACAACTTTTTATTTATTATTATCAATATTATTTTATCAAATAACTATTGGTTATATTAAACCATATTTACTATATATAATATAACTATATTAATCTTTTTATAATAAATATTAATAAATGTAATTAATTAGGTTATTAATGAAACACATAATTTAAAATAACAATTAATTCACTAATAATACATAAATTTATTCGATTACCATTATATGTGTTAATATATATATATATATATATATATATATATATATATATATATATATATATATATATATATATATATATATATATATATATATATATATATATATATATGATATAGGTTCGTGAATCTGAGGCCAACCCTGCATTGTTCAGTTCCGTCGTATGCATATTTTTACTACAAAATATCGTATCGTGAGTTTCATTTGCTCCCTTTTTAAATGCTTTTGCAATATATATTTTTGGGACTGAATACATGCGCTGCTTTTATAAATGTTTTACGAAATAGACACAAGTAATCGAAACTACATTCTATGGTTGGATTATCGAATCGAATATGCCCCTTTTTAGCTTGGTAGCCTAAGAATTAGGGAAATGGCCCCTAATTGACGCGAATCCTAAAGATAGATCTATCAGGCCCAACAAGCCCCATCCGGGTTACGGATGCTTTAGTACTTCGATTTATCATATCCGATGAGAGTCCCGGAATGATGGGGATATTCTATATGCATCTTGTTAAGGTCGGTTACCAAGTGTTCAATCCATATGAATGATTTTTATGCAGATTGCTATAATCCTGTATGATGTTTATGAAAAAATGGAAATGAAAATCTTGTGGTCTATTAAAATAATGGAAATGATTGTTTATGATAAACTAATGAACTCACCAACCTTTTGGTTGACACTTTTAAGCATGTTTATTCTCAGGTATGAAAGAAATCTTCCGCTGTGCATTTGCTCATTTTAGAGATATTAAATGGAGTCGTTCATGGCATATTTAGGTCAGTACCTCGCAATGGGACCAGATGTTGATGACTTCGTCCAGGTGGATTAGGACGGGTCTTCACACATCCCAACCCACCACCATTTCCATAAGTACTTTTGATAATACGGACCCAAAAAACATTTCCACCCGAGAGGAATCTCCACCACAATTTGGTTTAGGAGTGCAAGGTTTTTAATTCTTAAGGAGCAAACATTTAGTCCACCAAATTCGTAGGGTAAAAGTATTTGGTCCCATTTAACCCATGCCATTTTTCTTTCATCGTGAGAGCCCCCCAAAAATAATCACGACGTAACCCTTCTAGTTCTTTAATCACACTTACCGGGGCTTTGAAAAGTGAGAAATAGTAAAGGGGGAGGCTAGTTAACACCGCTTTAATTAAAGTGAGTCGGCCTCTAAAAGAGATAGATTTAGCTTTCCAATCCGATAAACGTTTTTTAGATCATTAACTACCTTGGTCTATTTATTTATAAACAATTAAAATTCTGCTATATTTCTTTTTAGGATGTTCCAACTTAATTATCTATTTTTATTATTAGATAAGAATAAAGAGATAAAGTTCATTAATACCTAATATATGTATGCAAGACAAAATGATAAGTAACAAATAAGGGGTAAAACTGTAAAGTACAGAAAAAATGCAATAATGATATTTCTATAACTGTGTATTTTTTGTCTGTAAACAAAAGATATGAGACTGATGGAGTAATGATTAAAAGACATAACTATTTGCTTTGATATTACGTTTTTTGAATTTGTTATTTTGATTGATGTTAATAATGTTTCTTTTATATAGTATTATTGAACTTATAAATATACGTGTATATGAAAAAATATTCTCTTTCATAAAAGACATACTTTTATTTAAGGAGGACCCTATGTATCTCTGAATAAAAAAATCTCTATCCACAACTAGATTAAATACATTAAAAAACCTTCTCCTAATGTAATGTCTAACCAAACCAAGTCATTGCGATTAATGTCGAATGTCTTGACAGAATTTAGAAAGTAAACTGCGATTAATATCAAATGTCTTGACAGAATTTAGAAAGTAAACTTTGTAAAGTCTTGATCATTAAAAATGGCTCGTGCCCAGATATAACCTACGAATTCTGATTATTATGTTTAGTACTATACGATATATATGTCCCTTTGCCTTTATAAAATATTACGGAGTAATATTTTTAATGATGTATGATTGTGTTTAGCACACGCATTCGCTGATTCACACAACAGTTTTTATCAAAAATATGTTACATGCTAAGTAACTTTATATGGGCTACAAGGGTCCAATACCCTATAAACTTTGAGTAGTAAACTTTATAGCTCTTTGAATTAGGTATGTAAGGATCCTTTTTACTAGTCCAATTAATTACCAACTATCACAATCATATAAGCTAATGAGTTTCCACTCTAAAACCAATTGGTGATAGAGGGAGTAGCCCACTAACTTATATATTGCCCTTGGAATTTATCTCCCTCCTATGTGGGATTGGGTTTGCACCCCAACAATCCTCCCCTCAAACCAAAGACCACATCACCGAGCATCCCCTTCAACGATACTCCCGCCATCTTATATCGCCGGTCTCTTTTCTTTCAGTTTTCTTTCACTACCGGGACACACCTCTTATACCGCCGATCTCTTTCTTTCACTTTTCTTTCATCATCGGGACACGCCGCACTTCCACGCCTTGGGAAGGAAGACTTTCGATATAAGGCACCATGGCTCGATTATCGTTGGCAAACTGAGGGATCGAGGATTTGTCTTCAACATTATAATCGGGCTCACCATAGCTCTGATACCAGTTTGTAAGGATCCTTTTTACTAGTCCAATTAATCACCAAGTATCACAATCATATAAACTAATGAGGTTCCACTCTAAAACCAATTGGTGATAGAGGGAGTAGCCCATTAACTTATATATTGCCTTTGGAATTTATCTCCTTCCTATGTGGGATTGGGTTTGCACCCTAACAAGGTACGCCAGAGGCGATTCTATGTGAGTTAGTGTGGGGTGAAAGGACCCCACTACTTTGGAAATTTTTAATATAATGTATTCTTCAAATTGTATGTGACACCACTAAATTTAAGTATAGGACCCCATGTATTTTTAGAATTTAAGGTTTCTTAGAGGTAAACAACCGCTAAATTACCATTCAAATATAATTAGCTTCGAAATTTTTTTAGGGACCCCATTGAATTTTCATCCTGGAGTCGTCACTGAGGTACGCTTGTACTTTTCAATTAATTAAATCAGAGCTCGCGTAAAAGAGATATAATTAATTAAAATGGTAAAAGCTTGCAAAATTTGCATTATCAACAATTTAGTTCACAAGATTTCGCATGATTCGAACCTTACTAGCAATATTTTTTGGGGCGTTAGATAAAAGAGTCAGAAACGATTATAATGGTACATATGAGTAAAAATATTCCTTGTTCCCGAGTAGCATGAACAAAAATACTTTATTTATTTACCCCTTACTCTTAGATAATATGTCCCTCTAAAATTTCGTTCAAGTTGTACCACTCTTAATAATACGAGTATACGACCATTCAACTACGATCGAAGTACTATCTATCTCGATTATAATACTAAAGAAAGTTGAAGCTTGCTTGTTGAGTACCTCAAGCTTACAGATATATCTGAAGTAGACCATATCTTTCGAAGACTAAACTTGATGCAATTTGATATATATAGATAAATAATGAATTAGAATCATTCCAATTACATTATTTAAAAAAAAAATTAAATAGTTTCTATAGTACTGGTACACAACTTTGTAAACGATCTTGCCACGTCGACCAAATGTATTTCATAATCAACGTATAACGTTTTGGTCCTCATTATTATATTATATTTTCCGTTTTGTTAATCAATTTTATTAATTAAGATTGGTTCAATATCTTATAAAGTAAAGACAGTGTGATGCATGACTTTTTACCCGTTTTAATATTTGCGTATTTATGTTAAATTTTGCGGTGTACGTGTTTTGTTCCATTTAATGCAAGCTTTGATTGAGGACCATGATTTAGTTATTGTTGATGTTTTGAAGCAACTAAGTATATTATCTAAGTTTAAGAATACTAATTAATCGTGTTATTATAAAATATATAATAAAGTCTAATCATGAAAACCGTTAAAAAAAAAAAAGTCTAATCATGAAAATCAACACAAAATGTATAAACCACGATTAATTGATTCTTGAGAAGAATAATGAATTGTACAAAAACGTTGACCACCATATATCTTATATAAGTATCGTTTGTGACCTATAAGATTTCGATTTCAATAATATTTATATTTTTATCATTTTCGTAATGCCTTAAAGTAAAGATATTTAAGTGTGTGTCGTAGTTATAATATAGAAATTCAGTTTTTGTTTTTAACAACCAAAATTGATTTATTAAAACACGCTCTTTAGCAAGACGCTAAAGGAGAGAGACGAGAGTACATAAAGATTACAACGGCATAGAAAGTCACGAGTTCCAATCAGAAACCGCATGACCTCTATTTTTAACCAACAAAAAGAAAAAATTATAGAAATATCGAACAAGCTACCTCTAGAACAAAACGATTCATGAAAAACAATGTCGTTCCTTAACCACCAGAGCAACCATATGGTTGTAATCGCAATGACTATCAGACACTCCCTTTTTGTATTCGAATAATGGAGACCCTCGATCCAACTAGTCATTTCTTCCCACGAAGATACAATAGGCATGTTACAAACATCCATATACGAAGTTTGTGCCATAGATCCGCAATTAAAAGGACACGTGAAAAACAAATGGGATTGCATCTCGATTTCGTTATTACAAACCGGACAAACAATAGAGTTAATGTCCAAACTTTTTGCAGAAAGGTTCCAACGAAGAGGCAAAGAATTTAACCTGAATCGCCATAGAAAAACGTTAACTTTCTTCGGAAGAAACTTGAACTAAGTCGTCGAGACATGTGTCGAGCTAAGTTTTGACTGATCGATATGTTGTTTCAACGCCTTAACTGAAAAAAGCTCATCTAAAATCAAAGTGAAAGTCCACTTATCTTCTCAATCTGAGATGAAACACTCTTGTAGCTCTTCACGAAGTAAGGAAACTGCTTGTCGGTTGCGACTCCCAATCTCGTCTCTCGATCAAGTCCAATGCCATGAACCATTGATCCATTTGTCTATATCTGTCTCGTGATTATTAATACCGAGATGGAATAAATGGGCGCTAAACAAGATGAGTCAATCCAAACATCGTGTCAAAAGCTCACATTTCGACCATTGCCTACATCCATCTTAATAGGATTCGAAGGCAATATGTCTGGTGTAAAAACTTGCAACACATATCAACAATGGAAGCCCAACACCCGTTACCATTTACGTGATCAAAATTACTTCCATGTATTGATTTAATGATGAAAACCCAATAATCATTCGGAGATAATAAATACCTCCGAAGCCACTTATGTATTAATGCAAGGTTAAATGCTTTGAAACTACCGACGTTTAACCCACCTCTAGCATATGACGCAAGGATCGTGTCCCACTTCACGCAAGCCAATTTCTTCGTGTTGTCTCTACTACCCAAAAAAACATCGACCGAATCGACTCTAATTGTTTAATGATCAATTCCGGATATCGAAAGAAAGTTATGAAGTAGATACCAAGTCTACCCATAACGGAATTAAGTAAAGTTAAACGACCACCTGCTGAAATTAGGCTTGCTTTCCAAGAGGCCAATTTGCTTCGAAATTTGTCAAGAAAACTTTTCCAATTCAATACCGATCTCATATTCGAACAATCGGAATACCTAAGTACTTTGTAGGAAAGGATCCCACTTGACAACCCGCATTATCCACAAATGAAGTCATTTGATTCGAATCGACCCCTACACCAAATATGTGAGACTTTGAGACGTTTAGTTTAAGGCCCGAGACTAAATAAAACACCTCCAAAATACGTAGAATGCGATTCAACTCTAGTGTGCTCCAATACGAAAGGATAATAACATCGCCGGCGTATAAAAAGTGAGATAGATGAATGTTGTTAGACCCCACTTTAATCCCATGAATAAAATTTTACTCCATGGCTGTATGAAACGCTAAATGAAGGCTTTACATGACTATAATGAAGAAAAAAAGGCTAAGTGGATCACCTTGACGTAAGCCTCTTTTAAAGTGAATTCTCAAGTCGGACAACCATTAACAAGTACCGAACTTCTCGATGAATTTAGGAAACCCAAAATCGACCTATACCAAACTGAACCAAAGTCCATTGATGATAGCATAAACATAAGATAATCCTAGTTCACCGAATCGTATGGTTTTTCAAAGTCCACCTTAAAAAGCATCATCTTTCTATTTGAATTTTTATACCACGAAATGATCTCACTTAGCATCAAAGGCTCATCCAAAATTTGTCTTCCCAAAATGAACGCCAATTGATCCGAACTTATAAGCTTATCAAAAATATGGGACAAGAGGTTCGTAAGAAGTTTCCTAACAATTTTATAAAAGAAACCAACAAGTGATATAGGACGAAAATCTGTAATGAGGACCTTTAGAATAAGAGAAAAAAAATGCCGAATTAGCGCCTCCATGCATATTAGACGTAGCAAAAAAAAAAAAAAAACTCTCTAATATCTCTGCAAATGTCATGTTGTAAAATGTCCCAAAAGTGTTTAATGAATCGAAATGAAATACCGTCCGGACCCGGCGCCTTTGAGCTACCACACTCCCACACAGTTTTTTTTTTCTTTTTCTTTTCTGAATGTTCAAAGTGGCGTTCTAAAAAATTGACATCGTGTACAGTTAACGTGTAGTGAGGGGAGACTGATAATGCTAAAAACGAACATATATTTCATAGCATTATTCCTCAAGAAAGACAAGCTTTTAGTTGCAATTGTTCTATTTAAAAGTGATATTCGTTTAAATAATAAAAGGTGAAGACAAAAGACAGATTCGACGAATTGAAGACGCAAAGGTCCAAAAAGCTCAAAAGTACAAAATACAATCAAAGTGGTTCCAATTATTGATAAGAAACGTCTCGAAATTACAAGAGTACAAGATTCAAAACGCAAATTACAAGATATTAAATTGTACGCAAGGACGTTCGAAAATCCGGAACCGGGACATGAGTAAACTCTCAACGCTCGACGCAACGGACTAAAAATTACAAGTCAACTATGCACATAAATATAATATAATATTTAAATAATTCTTAAAATTATTTATATATTATATTTATATAAAAAATCCGTCGGCAAACAAAGAGCCAAAGCTGGGTGAGCTGTAATTTCAAACTCCGCGAGTTGCGGAGTTTGAAGGCAAAAAATTACGCGAGTTGCGGAGTTTGAAGGCAAAAAATTACGCGACTCGCGGAGCCCCAAAAAATGAAACTGCCTATAAAAGCAAACGCAGTTTGATCGATCAAAATATCAAAAAATCAATCTCTCTCTATATATGTATACGTAAATATTTATATTTATATTTTAATTTTAATTTTAATTTTAAATCCTAATAATAAGGGTATGTTAGCGAATGTTGTAAGGGTGTAAGTCGAAATTCTGTCCGTGTAACGCTACGCTATTTTTAATCATTGTAAGTTATGTTTATATTATTTTCATTAAAGTCTCGTAGCTAAGTTATTATTATGCTTATTTAATACCGAAGTAATCATGATGTTGGGCTAATTACTAAAATTGGGTAATTGGGCTTTGTACCATAATTGGGGTTTGGATAAAAGAACGATACTTGTGGAAATTAGACTATGGGCTATTAATGGGTTTTATATTAACTAAACAATACTTTGTTAATTTAATATACAAACTTATAATTCGACGTATTTATATATAACCAAATACGCTTGACTGGGTACGGTGGGCGGGATATCTATAAATACCAATAATTATTCATTTTACCGGACACGGAACTGGATTAATAGTTAATAGACTTGTTGAAATAGGGGTGAATTACATTCAAGGGTAATTGGCGTAATTGTTAACAAAGTAGTAAAACCTTAGTTTACACGCAGTCGATAACCTGGTGTATTCATTAAACAAAGTATTAAAACCTTGTTACAATTCGAATCCCCAATTAGTTGGAATATTTAACTTCTGGAATAAGAATAATTTGACGAAGGCTTTCGCTCTTTATATTTATGACTGATGGACTATTATGGACAAATCCGTATGGACATATTAAATAATCCAGGACAAAGAACAATTAACCCATGGGCATAAAACTAAAATCAACACGTCAAACATCATGATTACGGAAGTTTAAATAAGCATAATTCTTTTATTTCATATTTAATTTCCTTTATTTTATATTTAATTGCACTTCTAATTATCGCACTTTATTTTATTGTTATTGTATTTAATTGCACTTTTAATTATCGTACTTTTTAATTATCGCACTTTTATTTATCGAAATTTCATTATGTTATTTATTTTACGCTTTAAATTAAGTCTTTTATTTATTTAATATTTTACATTTTGTTTTAACTGCGACTAAAGTTTTAAAAATCGACAAACCGGTCCTTAAACGGTAAAAACCCCCCTTTATAATAATAATATTACTTATATATATATATATTTGTATTTTTATAAATTAAACTAATATAGCGTTAAGCTTTGTTTAAAGATTTTTTTTTCCCTGTGGAACGAACCGGACTTACTAAAAACTACACTACTGTACGATTAGGTACACTGCCTATAAGTGTTGTAGCAAGGTTTAAGTATATCCATTCAATAAATAAATAAATATCTTGTGTAAAATTGTATCGTATTTAATAGTATTTTCTAGTAAAATTTAAGCTATTTTATATACACCTCGCATAACATCAGAGACCGAGATGAATTTAGCACCTATTTGAATATGCTCGGATTTTTTCTTAAAGAAATCAAGGAATTTGATTTTGATCACTTGCGGTTCTACAATCCACGATCCATCAATCATTAACCCCTAAAATCTGTTGTATCCCACACTTATACTTCAAAGAACAATGAAAAAAATTAGAGTTTTTGTCCCCCTCGACATCCCATTTAATTCTAGATTTTTGTAGAATATCTAATTGTTAAACTTAGTTAAATCGACCCTCTTTTGAAATAATACATTACGTTGATTAACCATGGCCTCATTACCACTTCCAGCATCAATGCAAGCATCTAACTCGTCAATTTGGTTAGCAACCTGTTTCAATCTATCGGCTTATGTAGATCGTGTACTAGAAATCCAGCTTCTCAATTTAGTTTTCAACAATCACAGCTTGTAAACCACATTCAAGTGAGGCTCATTATTAATATGAGCCCATGCCGAACGTACAGTAGGCTCGAAATTGGGTCTCTCAAACCATGAGGCAAAAATCTTGAAATAAGTCAGACCGAAGTCCACCTTATCTTGAATTAACATAATCGGAGAGTGGTCCGAGAAGCCCCTAGGTAACACGACACCCTTTAAATCTTCTAATTCAGCTAGAACATTATTAGATATAAGGAACCTATCAAGTTTGCTGAATTTAGTTCCCTCCTTATTTCTCCAAGTATATAGAAACCCACGGAGAGGAAGATCAATTAACGTGTTTCATTTGATGAAATCGGTATAATGAAGGGCATCTTGAGAACAAAACTCGTTACCACAACGTTCCTCTTCACTTCTAACCGCATGCCAATCGCCAAACAAAATGTAATCCCCAACATGGTTACTGATTAACTCTGATAATTTATGCGATAAAAGAACTTTGTCGTGCAAGTGTTGAGGCGCATAGACATTAACCATATAAACTTCCAAGTTCTCCCGTGTCCAACGTCCTTTAACAATAACGATATTCTCGTCGCACCACATATTACTCTTTACAAAAGCGTTCGAGTCCCAAATAGAAATTATATCCCCTGAAAAACAGCATGCCAATGACAATAAATAATCGAAGTTATGGTTACCCCACAATGACCTTAACATGGACAAAAATAAGTGTGTCATTTTAGATTCTTGTAACCCCAAAAACTGGACATTTGAAGAAATACAAATATCTCGAATCCATTATCGTTTCAGAAAAATCTTAGACCCGTAACTATTTAATGACATGATCTTCATTTACAACCATTAAAATCACCCAAACGATCCACAATAACACCACATCTTTTGAGGTTATACCCCAACAAAACTCCAACCTCATTTAAATTAACAATAAATGAAGGAGTATTACCGTTAACAGAACCAGATGAATGTTCATTTACTCTATCACCATTGCACATATTGTCAGATAGTAGATTAGGCCCAAGTCCAATATGTGGGCTTGGGTCTGTTAGGGTTTACTAGGTTATTAGGGTTTTATGTCATCGTTATAAATAGGCGATCAATAATCAATAATAGGCACGGGTTTTATCATTTAACATGGTATTAGAGCAGTATGATCCTGGTTGAATCATCACTTCTGATAGGTCAGATCATGTTGAGATTGAGAGAAATGATAAGATAAAGAGAGATTCGGTATGTAAGCATGAGACTCGGTATTAGAGAGAATCGGTACAATTACATTCCACAGCTTCTAGAACTCAGTTACAATGAAATGGCTATCTAATTAGGACTACTTAGGTTCCTTATATAGCCCTCTTCTAAGGAACCTTCAATTAAGCTTATTTCACATTAACACTATATAACTTCGGGGTCCTAACAATCTCCCCCTTAGTGTTAAATGTGACCTTTACAACATAATCCTATTTAAAACATCTAAAGGAACTTTGTTCCTCTGAAGTGAACTTTGGATTTGAATCCTTTGAGATTCTCATATCTTCGTATGTTCACTCTTGTTTTGAGACGACTTTTTAATCTTGTGAGAATGTATTTG
Organism: Rutidosis leptorrhynchoides; assembly: GCF_046630445.1. Classification (NCBI taxonomy): domain Eukaryota; kingdom Viridiplantae; phylum Streptophyta; class Magnoliopsida; order Asterales; family Asteraceae; genus Rutidosis; species Rutidosis leptorrhynchoides. The sequence goes on from NC_092337.1 coordinate 343,624,100, forward strand.
ACAATCTCAATATCTTCAGTTGAATAGTAGTTACTGATCAATCTCCATCTCATGTACTTGAAAGCATACATCAACGTTCCGTCTGAGTATCTTCTGAAATCTGAGACTCTGATGAAGATCTTTGTATAGTGAGAATTGACAAATACAAATCCATATGGACAGTCGCTCACTTCAAGTAAGGACATGTATCTTAGCTCTTCAATCACTTGATTTGGTGGTTTGATTCTGAGCTTTTTGTGTCCAGATTCCAATCCCAATTGAAAATCATGAACTGACATCCATCTCATCGAATCAAGAATAAACCTATAGACTGCCTTCATTGTAGTAGCATGATAAATTGTTGCAGATTCATTCAAGTTAATCAGATAGTTGTAAATGAAAATAATGTCATCCATCTTCAGTTTATCAAAATCCGCTTCTGAGAATTGGTAATCCTCATCATCCATTCTTGTAACTTGAAACAATGGCATCTTCACTCCATCCTTATTAATCATCAAAATCTTATTTATGCTTTTAATCTCTGAACTCCGCTGAATTTGAAGTTTCTCTTCATTCTTCAATTTGAATTTGTCACGAACACTCAGATAAGCTTTGAGATTTTCTGGTTTCTTATGAAATTTCCATGCACCCAGAACACTCATTGATGCAGAAAGGACGAGATCAGAATCACCATAAATTCTATATGCTTGTTGTTCAATGAATGGTGAACGAAGAATATCTTTCTCTTCATCCCCACTCAGTTGGTAATTAGCATCACGTTCAAGAACAATCTCTGCAATTTGAAAAGGAACATTCAAATCAGGAGGAGTCGTGGTATCTTCTTTGCCATTAGAGAAAATCTCCTTTTCGAAGTGTATTCCAAATTCGTCAGTTGGAGATGACAAATTAACAAATTGGTGATCATTGAATTCATTGGCGACACTTGATGACCCCTTCAAAATATCTTCAATGTTGTCAAAGTTTTGATTGTCCTCTTGAGTTAACTTTTTCTCTGATTGATCAGCAAAATCCATAGTCATTAACATTCCTGAATCACCCTCTCTCTGACTTTCCGATTCATCTAGAAAACTTTCACACTGAATTTCTTCAATTTCATCACTGGAATCAGATATATCAACAACATCTTTATCCTTCTGTTGACTAGATGTACCAGCTTCATAAGTTGATCTTTGAAAAACACTGGACCGATAACCACCATGTCTATTCTCCCCTCATGAAGATTGTCGGGATCGAAATCATCATGATCAGGCATGTGAATTGGTCCAGGTGACTTGCATGGAGATAAAGGATACACTATCCTTGCTTGCTCAAGATAAATCATCATAGTTTCGCGAACTTCATCAAGATCAGTTCGTTTAGCAAACTCAGCAAGATAGAGCTCCTACACCTCATTGTCAGAGAGATACTGTAATCCATATCTATTTGAACTTCGAGAAGGTGACCTAGTTGGTGAAACAACAGTGTAACCATGAACAAAAGTAGCATCAGCAGCAACTGTTGAAGGCGATGTTGATGGAAGTGTTTGAATTGCCGTGAGGGCAGGTAAGGATGATTGTGCGGTATTATTCTTATATGTAGGGCCATACATACTACTAGTCAGATTCGTGATATCCCCTTCTGATGGAGGTTGGATAACAACAGGAGTTGTCACCGGCGAAGTTTCTTTCGAAGCAAAGTAGCAGGACTACCCGTCGGTTTAGTTCTCGCAGAGATATTGCTATCCCCGACTCCTGAAATCATTGATATACCATGAGGTGGCACATCTCTTTCAGTTAAAGACTCTTCCTCCAGACCCTGAGATTCAGAATCCGGAAGAGAAGTGGTTTGAACCAATGGATCACTTTCATGAACCAAGGGAACAGTCTGCTGGAAGTCTGATAAATATCCCGAAGGATTGTCATGTAGACTCATTTCCATGGGACGCGGCAGATCTTCCTCATCAAGATAAGCCGGACCTCGAGACCCTGTTGTACGTTGAGGTACAGAAGGATTTCCAGTCGATACGCAGGGTGCCTTTTCAAGATTTTTCGGCTCCCCTTCGGCCGTTCTGGACTTCAATGATTGAGTTTCCTCAATCGATTGAGTCAACGCAGACTTTACTGCAGAGGAAGACTTTACTTCGTTAGATGCCGAAGCACCTTGCTTTGTAGGATTTATTTTTAAGTCCTATTTAGATTGGATGGGCTTAGTGGTCTTTTTACCATCCGTGCGTTTAGATCTCTTGCCTACCGAAGCTTGCGCTTCATTTAGTGTAGGGCTTACTGTTATTCTTGGATGTGATACGGAGATAGGTGAGGGTGACCTAATTGGCTCTTGGTCTTGGTCCATATCACCAATGGTTGGAGTAACTGTTTGGCGGACGATGGGGGTCGAAGTCCTAGATCTAGTTACTCGTTGGGTTGGCGGAGTCTGAATCATCTCATCAGGCATGTATCGAGTTCTCTTAGGAGAATGTTCAGGAGATGATTCAGATGTTGTTGCTGAAGTGTCACTGCTTACTTCGGGTGTTGTGGAAAGGGTTGGTTCAATCCTAGTTGGACTAGGTTCCCTGATCCTCATGGGTTGAGCTTGGTGTGCTACCCTAGATCGTTTGAGGTTCACCCTAAGTGGAGGATTAGCTGGCCCGGGTGGTTGAACTACAGGTTCCTCTACAACCTCTGGGGCTGGAACCACGGCAGGTTTAACTCGTTCTTGTTGTACCGGGTTCGGAAGAGGTATTCCTACAGCCTGAAAATAAGAACGTATACGAGCGTCTTGGGGTTCAGCTAGCCTCACTAGCCAATTTGGAATTGGCGCAGTGAATTGATTATCAAACACCATAGGGGTGTTCATCTTCAGCTCTCCAAACCTTTTCATCTGTAATCCATGTGTACCTGGTACAAATATATTTGCATTTCTGCAAGCATTTATAGCATCATAGATAAATATACAGAAAAACCTTTCGCAAGGGATGTATGAACCCCTTGGCTTATCAACTTGAGCTTGAACCAGATCCCATAAAAGCTCAGCATAGTCAGGAGCCTCTACTCTTATGAAAGAGTAGAATACTTTCAGCATTGGCACAGTCAAGCTATCAGATCCACTCCTTGTCATCAGCAAGCATCTGTTGATGATTGAGAAGATCACATACCACCTTGAGTGCAGATATTTCTTCTGAAACTTAGCTGGTGGAACGTTGGTAGCTCCAACATAACCAAGATCAAAGACAGAAGTCATCATTTGCTGAGTAGCAGGAAAAGCAGGAGCATTCTGTACAAGAGGAAGTTTGAAGACCCTCCTGAAATCAGCTTTAGTGAAACTCCTCCTCCCTTGAACTCCTCTTAGTTGAAATTCAAAACGAGCTTGTGTTCCCTCTGGATTTTCAGTAGTAGGTTGTGTAGCTTCCACAAACCTAATTGTTCTGTTAAGTAACTCCAGATCTGTTACAGCTACACTGGCAGTAGTATTGAGAGCAGGCCACAGTGTGTGCCTCTCTAGAATTGCTGTCCAGTAGTTGCAGGGTATACTGGTTTCAGAGTTGATGAAGTGATTGTTCGCCATTTAGCTGTATAAATAAGAAATAGAAGACCACAAGATATTTAACAAAAAGCATATATCTCTATTCTTATTTGCCTTTGAAATCCTTTTTATATTTTTAAATTTTAAGATTTTTATGGTTTTTCAAAAATATAAAAGTCTTTTATTCTCAAATATGAACAAATAATTGACAACCATGACATTCATATGATATTCATCTTAGTACAAAATCATCATGCAAAGTCAATTATATAACACAAGGACTCAGAACAACACTTAGTCAATTTTTAAACACATTTCAAGCAGATTCGGTAGTTATGAAAACTTTAGATTCTGTAACCAAATAAGCTTGAGTTTTCATATCAGAAAGATATAGAATAAACATGTTAAGTGTTTGAAGATAAAAATCAGAAAATTTCAAGGTACCAAATTTCAGACTCGGTATCAAGAAAGAAAACCAGATTCGGTATCTTCAACAATTAATAGAAAGTCACTCAAACATGCATATTCTATCATATATCAAGTAATATCACAACCATGATCAATTAACCATTCAATTACAAGTATATTAACATGTTAATTGTATGAACAAACTCGGTATCAGGATAAGAACACATTCGGTAGATACAGAATTCATCAAATAAGCCATTAAACATGTAATCAGACTCGGTCAAATGATAGATCAGTCAATTTAACTCAGATTAGACAAGATTTCATGTTGATTTTCCAAATCAATTGAGTTTAATCAAAGATTAATTGAAATCGACTCAGACTCGGTATAATCAACAAGATTTAAAAAATTAAAGGTCATAATCCAGTTATTTTAATCTTTTCTGGTTGATAAAAACTTAATTATCTCAGATCTACAATTATATATCTTAAACATTGATTAAAATGAACAACTACCAAGAATTTAAAGAAACAGAATAACGGACTCGGTAGAATTAGGCAGATTTGGTATAATCAACAGACTCGGTAGGTAATTAATAACAGTAAGAGAGTAATGTTTGACTTTGACTCTCCTTTTATAGATACCGAAAGTAAAATACCGAATGGGCATTACAGAATGGGCCTAAAATACCGAATACAGTCCAATTTTTCAAAACTTTATCAATTTAACTCCAAATTTTGACAAATTGATTTTTCCTCTTGAAATCCATTTCAATCTTTTCATGAAAAATAATTCTGAGACAATTTTTGAAAACTTTGAACTTACCGAATCTGTACTGTTGGTTGTCAGACTCGGTAAAATGCTAAAATAGCATTTATTCAGTAAAATTTAAATATTTTTGGATTTTATCTTTTCCAATTTTTATGAATTTTTCAAAATAAGATTTGTACTTAAAAGAACTTTGAATTTTATACAAAGTACAAATCTTCAGTGATACCAATTGTTGACACGGGTTGCATACTGAGATGTATACAAGCCATAGTGAATTATTTCAGATAAAAACAAAGAAATTTTGAATTCACTTTTGAAAAACAATATTTTTGAATTATTTTCTCATTTTCTCCCTTTCCCCCCCCCCCCCCCCCCTCAAAATGTGATATACAAGAAAGTAAATCAGCATTTTGATTAGATTCCAAAGAAAATGAATTAACTCCCTCTTGAAATAGGATATCAATGAGTTACCTCCCCCTTGCGTAACCATTGAACAAATATATCTAGGAAGTTATCATTAATCTAAAGGCAGTCCCTTAAAGAAAAATTATCTAAAGCACTGAAACGTAGTTGCTCCCCCTAGAAAGTATCTACTCCCCCTAAACACAAGATCCCAAAAATAAGTTCCAACAGATCTAAGGAATATCAAGCACTATACTCTACCATGCCAATCTCTTTGATAAAGAAATTTAGCCTAAGTTCATCTAAAGGTTTAGTGAACATGTCAGCTAATTGCACTTTAGGAGGCACAAAGTATAACTCTATATCCCCTTTTTCTACATGGTCCTTAATGAAATGATAACGAATATCTATGTGTTTAGTTTTAGAATGCTGAACCGGGTTGCTTGTTATTGCAATAGCACTTTGTGAATCACAATAGATCGGGGTCTTAGAAATCTTAAAGCCATAGTCCAAGAGTTGAGTTTGCATCCACAAAACTTGTGAACAACAGTGAGCAGCAGCAATGTACTCAGACTCAGCTGTTGATAAAGACACACAGTTCTGCTTTTTGGATGACCAACCAACTAGTCTATTCCCCAACATCTGAATTGATCCAGATGTGCTCTTTCTATCAACATGGCAACCACCATGATCCGCATCAGTATAAGCAGTGAGATTGAAATCGGATCCATGAGGATACCAGATCCCAAGGTTAGGTGTACCTTTAAGGTATTGAAAAATCCTAACAACCGCTTTGGAATGAGATTTCTTAGGGTTGGACTGAAAGCGGGCACAGGCAGTTACGGCAAGTGTAATGTCTGGTCGACTCGCAGTCAGATACATTAAAGAACCAACCATGCTTCGATAAAGCGTAATATCAAAGGGTTCCCCATTAGTATCAGCATCCAGTAAAGTCCTCATTGGGGTTGTCATTGGTTTTAAAGCAGTCATTTTATGACTGATAAAAATCCCATTTGGTAATTGTTTTACTTGTAACCCCAAGAAGAAAGTTAACTGGTCAAGCATGCTCATTTCGAATTTTCTGGCCATAAGGTCACCAAATTCTTTGCATAAGGCCGGGGACGTGGAACCAAAAGTAATATCATCAACGTAAATTTGAACCAAGAGAATGTGACCGTGGTTTTTACGGATGAATAGCGTTGTATCAATTATTCCACGAGAGAAGCCATTGTCCAGCAAATACTTTGTTAAGGTCTCGTACCATGCACGCGGTGCTTGCTTCAGACCGTATAAAGCTTTCTCCAAGTAGTAAACGTGGTTTGGATGAATGGGATCGACAAAGCCTTCTGGTTGATCAACATAGACTTCCTCTTGAAGATAACCATTCAGAAAAGCAGTTTTGACATCCATTTGAAACACCGTGAACTTCATATGAGAAGCAAATGCAAGGAAAAGATGAATTGCCTCAATCTTAGCAACCGGAGCAAACGTTTCGTCATAATCAATGCCCTCTTGTTGTCGATATCCTTTGGACACAAGACGTGCCTTATTTCGAACCACAATTCCATCAGAATTCTTCTTGTTCTTGAAAATCCACTTAACCCCTATTGGTCGTTGACCCGTTGGTTTTGGAACTAATCGCCATACTTTCAATCGTTCAAATTAATTGATCTCGTCTTGCATTGCAACTACCCAGTATGGATCTAGTAAAGCTTGAGCAACCGTTGTTGGTTCAATCTTACTAAGAAAGGCTGTGAATAGACACATATTCTGAGTAGCCATTTGAGTTGAAACTGGAGCAGATGCGTCACCAATAATAAGATCTATTGGATGACTTTTAGTCCATCGGGTGTGTGGAAGAGATTGTACATCAATTGTATCCATCAGAACATCAACCATTGTTGACGTTGAGCCTTGATCTGCTTGATCTGATGTAACAGTATCTAATGGATTCAGTAGAGTATCTGGAGAAACAGCTGGAGTTGTATCAAATGATGAATCTTGATCTTGTTCAAGATTATCAATAACAGGAGGTTGGAGGGAGGATGAAGAAGCAACAGGTGAATCAGTTGGTGTTGAATCTTCATCAAAAAGACTTTGAAGAGTCTCCACAGTAGTTGACTATGATGGTGTAACCGGTACGATTTGAATATTTGAATCCCGTTAAGGAGTATAAAGACTATCAAACAAGATATCCAGTTCCTCTGATGTAACCGTAGGAACACCCTTCTTCGAGAAAATTGAGTTTTGCGCGGAAGAAGTAGTAGCCAGGTTAGGATCGGGTTTTGAACTGAGTTGTTCAAAAGCCATTCCCGAAAATTCATCGAACTTGACGTTAATGCTCTCTTTAATCATCTTTGTCCGCTTATGATAAACACGATAAGCAACTTTGTTCGAGGAATAACCAAGAAATATGGCCTGATCGCCATGAGGATCAAACTTTCCGGGGCTGTCAAAATCGTTAAGCACATAGCATATACAACCAAAAACACGGAAATATTTGACATTCGGGCGTCTACCATATAATAACTCATATGGAGTTTTATCAAAATGTTTGTTTACAATACAACGATTTTGGGTATAGCATGCAGTTGAAATGGCCTCCCCCCACATTTTTGGAGGTAATTTGGAGTATGCAAGCATCGTTCGTGCTGCTTCGCACAACGTACGATTACGTCATTCGACTACTCCATTTTGTTGGGGGGTCCGAGCAGCAGAGAATTGATGTTCAATGCCTTGGTCTTTCAAATAACTATCAAGTGGGTCATTCTTAAATTCTGTCCCATTATCAGTTCTGATGCTCTTAACATGTTTGTTAAAAGAGCGTTGAATCTTTTTAATGAATTCAATGATAATGGCGGGGGTTTCTGACTTAGTTCGCAAAAGAAAAATCCATGTAAACCGGGTATAGTCATCAACAATGACAAGCACATGTTTCTTGCCACCGAGGCTTGAAATACGCATGGGTCCACATAAGTCCATATGCAATAATTGCAAAGACGATGAAGTACTGGGGTTTTGCTTAAGCGGATGATTAGTCCATTTCAGCTTACCCATCGCACATGATGGACACACATGATGCTTATCATATTGAAAGGTTGGAATACCATCAACTAAATCTTTAGAGACTAATCGATTGATACCCTTGTAATTCAGGTGTGACATCCGATGATGCCATAACCATGAATTTTCTTTGGTAGAACGAGTGGCCAAACACATGGTTGCATGTGATGGTGCATCATTGAGGTCAATAGTATATAGTGAAGCACAACGTTTACCAACAAGAAGATCATTCCCTTCGGTGGATTGCAAAGAGCATTATTGACGTTCAAACAAAACTTTGAGATCTCCATCGCAGAATTGGCTCACACTAAATAAACTGCACCCCAAACCCTCAACATATGAAACCCGTTTGATTGTTATGCCATTTTGCACAAAATCTCCGTAACCCGTTATTGCTGCAATCTCATCGTTTCGGAATGTAACCGTTCATAGGAATTTGTCAATGAAGTTGACAAGCAAGGATTTATCGCCCGTCATGTGTCGAGAACAACCGGAATCGATATACCAAACACAGACGTCGAAACCCTGTAAATGTGAATTCCCTAGAGTTTAGGTACCCAAAGTTTCTTGGGTCCTTTTCGGTTAGTACCAGCAATAAACTTTTGATTAACAACAAACTTTGGATCAATGATGAAATAATCATGTAAAGCATCATGCAGTTTAGACAATAAAGCATCATTTAAAACCACATTACATGAAGCATCATACCCAATATCAATCTTTACATCGTTATCAGGATATATATATATATATATATATATATATATATATATATATATATATATATATATATATATATATATATATATATAAAGTCTTAACACACAATTTATTCCAAGTAGATGTTTTGCTCACAGACGAAAATTGAAAAACATGAGATGATTTCCTAGGCCGACTAGCAGATTGCTTTGGTTTGGTTGCTACTTTCTTAGTCGTAGACTTAGGAACCCATACAGATTTGTAATTCAAGTTTGGATTATGACCTGTGACACGAAAAACACCTTTGTTAGTTAGACGTCCAAACTTTTCAGTTGACACATGAGATGACTGATTTTGCAGAATTTCCAATTTGATTGTACGTTCTTTTGCATCATACTCACTTAAATCAGGTTTAGAACTTGTGTGTGTTGTGGACTTAACTGATTTCTTTAAAAGACTCGCTTTTGAAGTTTTTGTCATAGGAATCTTTTCAGTTAACACAGAACCATTTGGAGAATGAACCTTTTTAACAATATACTGAGTTGTAGAAACAACTTTCGAACCATGATTGTCAAATTGAGAACGTAGAGGATTTTTAAGAATAGTAATGGGTTTTACATCCTTAGATGTTGTTGTTCCCTTCCCCTTCTTAGTAATCCCACCAGTACATTCAAGCACATTGGTTGCAACATTTGACGTTTGCTTAAGTGTGTTAGCCTGTTTCATTTGAATTATCTTTTGTTTTAAGCTTTTAATCTCAAGACATAATTCTTCAGCAGAAACTATCACTTCACCCTCCTTAAAAGCATAAGTACATTCTTTCTTAGGCAGTGAAGGCAATTTATCACACAAACCAAGCATTTGTTCTAATGATTGGCACTTAAGTTGCAAGTCAATATTCTCCTGTTCAAGTTGAGCTACTATACGATTCAAATTACGTACAGCAGGCAAATGCAAGTAATAATCATGCAAAGGATCAAGTTGACTTTCAAAATCTATCAAAGGTTTAATGTTCGGTTCATCCTGAGGTTCTACTTTTTCATCTAAAGAATTTTGACCTAGAGAATCTATCTCAAAGAAGACAGTTAGTTCATGTGCTAGGTCTTCACGGAAAACATCATCTGAACATGCAGGTAAAGTTGGTAGAATTGATTTCACATCAAAAATTGGTTCATCAAACACCTCATCTATTACAGTAATGCTAGAACTAGGTTTGTTAAACACTTCATTCTCAAGCATTAAAATGTATTTATCTAGCATGAGTTTGGGATATAAACCAGTCTATGCTTAGGCACATAATCTTCACGTTACATGTTCTTTTCAGTTTCAACAAGATTTTTCAAGAAATCAGGATTCGATTTACCTATCTTAGCATTGATTTTTTCATACATTAAGCTAATTTGATGGTATTTCCTAGATTTACGATTTACAATAATATCATCAAAATCAGCATCAGAAGCATGTACAAAATGTGATGGTAAACCGGCTTGAAAATAATCAGAATGATATAATCCTGGAATCTTTTTGGAAGCATCTTCCAAAATTTTCGGATCTTCATAACCCAACCCCCACTTTTCACCATGAATCGTTTTTGGTCTATTCATGAAAATCGTTTGTTTTGAAAGTTCCATATCCATGATAGCTTTGGATTGCTCTGTTCGATAGAGTTTTTCCTCATATCGAGCAAGTTGAGCTTTCATTTGAAAAGATTCTTTTGACAATAAAGAAATTTCAGTGTTTTTTTCAATTATGGTGTTTTCTAATTGAACGATTTTCTTGTTTAGTTTTGAAAGTGTGGGTTCATGTTGGTTTTTCAAATCAGAAAGATCTTTTTCTAAAAATTGAACTTTTTCTGCAAGTCGTTCCGATTTTAAACGATAATCAGTTCTTTCAACTTTAATTGGATGAATTATCTTTTTTAGATCTTCCAACTCAATTTTCGTAGAGTTGATTTGGAGAGTCAATTGTTGCACATCCGTTTGCAATTTGGATGAGGAAGGTCTGGTCTCATTCATTTTGATTTTATCTTTTAAAACCTTGTTTTCAGATTTTAAGCCTTTGACTTCTTTTGACATTGAGACCAGATTCTTCATCAAGTCATTTTGCATTTTTATAAAATCAGGTGAGATTTCAGTTGATTGTACCTCATCATCATCGGATGTTGAGTCAGAATTTTCCATTGCTTCCTTAGCTTTGATGAGCTTTGTCACCTTGCAAACATTTGCATGTTCCACCTCTGAATCTGAATCGTCAGTCCAGTTAAACCAAGTATCATCAATCGGTTTTAGCTCTCCCCCAGTTTCCACAATCTTAGCCATCAACATTTTCTTTTTGTAGTAAGCTGCGTCCTTCTTCTTAGGCATCTTGCACTCACGAGAGTAATGACCAGCTTTTCCATAATTGAAACAAATTGAATCTTCCTTCTTGGAATCATCAGCATGTTGTTGTTTAGATTGATCAGCTTTCTTGTAGTACGAGGAAGATGACGAGTTTTTGCGTTGATTGCTTGATTTACCTTTAAACTTGTGTTTGTTCAAGGCTTTTGTGAACATGGCTGCCATCTTGACTAATTCAAGGTGAGAATCATCAACATCAGAAAGATTCAAATCTTCTGAATCAGTTGATTCTTCTACAAGCACTTTCTTGGACAAGCTTTTGGAAGACGTCAACGATTTGCTCTTCTTTTTGGTAATTAGGGTAAGTGGATCGCCCGGAGAAGAATCTTTCCTTCCTTCTTGAAGTTTAGATACTTCAGGTTGGTAATGCATAAGAACTACAACAAGCTCATGAATAGTCAACTTGTCAATCTCTTTAGTAGATCGAACAATGGTTCCATAAGGAAGCCAATCAGCATTGAGCTTTTTCAGAAACTTCATGTTGACTTCAGCATTTACTTTTATGATCTTGCACCTTTTCAACTCATTGAGAACACCATTGAAATGACGATAGGTATCCTTGAGTGGTTCATCAGTTTCCTGCTTGAAATCTTCATAGAATCCCAGAGCCTTATTCAATTTAGTAACGTCTGACATGTCATAACCTTCTTGCTGTCGTTTGATCTCATCCCATATATCTTTTGCTGTTGTGTTGCTATCAACATTTTCAAACAATTCATACGGGATAGCTTGCATAACAATATTCTTTGCCTCTATGTCACCCTGAGCTCTCTCACGCTTATCACCAGAAAGTTCATAGACTGGAATTGGCATGCCAGTATCCGGATGATAATCAACAACTGGACCATCTCTCAGAGAAGCCCAAATGTACTTTGCTTTCTCACCCTTATAGTCTATGTACTGAGTGATACGGTGAAGCCACTGAGTGTACTTTCCATCAAACAACACTGGAGGACGGGAATCTGATCCAATGATCAAAGTATCTTGAGTAGACATCTTGAAAATGAGGTAGATTCGGTAAAGATTATGTATTACACAAATCTAAGATGAAAAATCACAATAATCTGATCAGAATGTCAGATTCTGTGTCAGATTCGGTACTATAGCAGATTCGGTACTGTAGCAGATTCGGTAAAGATTCTGTATATCAGATTCTGTAAAAGAAACTGATCAGAAATACAAGAGACACACTCAGATTCAGTATAGATTCGGTAATCACAAGAATTGTAGCCTGTAACCACTTAAAACAATGGATTAAGTGATACAGAAACTCAAATTCTGTATTTGATTTGGTAGTCAGATTCTGTATGAATTTGAAGTTCAAACTCAATTCAATCCTTTTGAATTAGATTCTGTAACCTTGCTGCACAAGGAAACACGTTAGTATCACACAAAATATCAAAGATACCGAAAGTATAGGATACCGAATGTCAACTGTAGCAGTTGACAATACCGAGTCTAAGTTTAAAACTTAGAAATATGATAGAATCCTTTCTCAAACCACACCAAGTAGCTGCGTATAATCAAACCGAATGTGATAGAATCACAATCACACCACAATCTGCAACACTTAAGATGAATTTAAGTAATGAAGCAGACTCGGTATGACAGTTACGATACCGAGTGTTGATCAAATCTTCAAAACTTGATGAATTGAAGAAATTGAACCGTCAGAAATGTGATTTAACACCTCACGAACACAACTGAATCCTTAAATCTTCACAAAAATCCAGAATCAATCTTGAATTAAGCAATACCGAGAGTTTTAGCCACAAACTCTAAAAATCAACTTGATTCTCCATAATTGAAGTTAAAAAGCTGTAATGATGATCGAAACTCTTTCTAAAATACCTAATGCACCTTCGCTGAACTTATCACAAGAATCTGAACGTCAGATTATCAAATTCGATAATACCGAATGTGATTCAAAATACCGAGAGTATTCAGATTCTGTAATCTACAATCTCTGGATCGATATAGTGATGTAGAATCACTTCCTGGAAGCTCTGATACCAAATGATAGGTCAGATCATGTTGAGATTGAGAGAAATGATAAGATAAAGAGAGATTCGGTATGTAAGCATGAGACTCGGTATTAGAGAGAATCGGTACAATTACATTCCACAGCTTCTAGAACTCAGTTACAATGCAATGGCTATCTAATTAGGATTACTTAGGTTCCTTATATAGCCCTCTTCTAAGGAACCTTCAATTAAGCTTATTTCACATTAACACTATACAACTTCGGGGTCCTAACAACTTCTATATCCTCTGTCGATAGGCTAAACGCCGATGAGCTAAAGGGATACTTTATTTTTATTTTATTTTTTTTCACAGTAAAAGTCTAAACAATCGTTTCTTTTTTGTTTTTTTTCTCTAATCTTACCGGCGGTTCACCACTTCTTCCATGTCGGTATCACATCTTTTCCTATTTATTCATCAACCAATCAACACAATTTCCATTTTATTTGTCTTCTTAATTCTTATGAAGTATTCTTATTAGCAAGTTGCCAAAAATAATATTTGATTTTCTCTCGTCGATTTGTGTATAAACTTGCTGTCATCAACAATTAAAAATTAAAAATAATAATAATAATTCTACTGTCACTTTTATGTGTTCGTATTTCTTCTTGCTTTTCTAAAAGAAAGTGAATCAATAAACAATCGGCGTGGGGCTGAGCCGCCTAGCTTGACTAGGTTCCAAACCTCGAAAAAAAGAGAATATATAGTCAAAATTCTTGTTTGCAGCGTTGAAGAATCTTGTTATCGTCGACAACAGTAGCATATCAAAGCGGTACTTGATCCTTAGGCAAAGCAAGCCGCGTCGTAAAAGAAAAAAAAACGCTACGGAAAAGGAGAAGACGTCAAGAAATCTGCAACTCTATAAACGAATATCAGTTATTTGATGCGGCAAATAAGAGAGAAAAAAAAAAGCTTTACTTTTGTTTATTAATTAGTGTTTTTTTTCCTTTCCAGTCCGAACTTTAGCGATTTCGCCGTTCGGACTGCGGGGGAGTGTTAGATAGTAGATTAGGCCCAAGTCCAATATGTGGGCTTGAGTCCGTTAGGGTTTACTAGGTTATTAGGATTTTATGTCATCGTTATAAATAGGCGATCAATAATCAATAATAGGCACGGGTTTTATCATTTAACACATATGAGTGAATCCAGGAGGATATGGTAAACTGGATGAGACATGTTCCAAAATCTTATCTTTCTTACCTATACACGATTGTTCAGGTGATTTCAAATTCTCCTCAGTCTCAAACGTTTGTGGCTCAAGTACGGTACTAGAATGTCTCGGTTTAGCATTGGAAACAGAGATTTTAATACTGGAGAATTCCTTGAAAGGGTATGTAGTATCCTTCTCTCCAACTAAACTCGATATATCATAGGTATCGCTATTCATTTCCTCTTTGTCCGACTCAGACATTTCACTAGATGGATCATCGATCGTTGAGTCAATGTTGAAAGTCCACGACCCAACTTCATTAAAGTTAACCTCCACAACTATACCATTAATAACCACCATACCAGTCTTTGAGATAAGCTTTTTGTCAAAGGTAGCTATACGTACTCGTCCCATAGATACAAGGAAGGTTACTATTAGCTTCATAAAAAGGAAACGGCCCACACAAGATGTCGCTTAATTAAATGGATTGGTGTTAGCTAGATTATTCATTATCATTGTATTTGAGCCCATGTTTATAAGGGCCTCCTTATTTTGTACAAGCCCACTAGGTTTTCTAGATAGGGCCTATTTATATCCTTTGTATGCTACGGTTTAGGCAGTCAGCCAAATAACAAAACACTTTCTAACATGGTATCAGCAGCATCATCCGATCCCCAAAAACAAAAACCCTAATCGGCAAAAAAAAAAAAAACCTATCGATCAAACATCTGCTGCTCTCTTTCTTCTCTGTCGTGCAATCACCTTCTGCCTTTTCCCTTTTAATCGAACACTACTCAGCCTACTTCATTCTCATGGCGCCATCAAATAAATACGACAAGCTATACACGGTTACATCCGTCACCCACCTCATCCCAATCAAACTCGACCTAGCTAAACACAACTATACACATTGGAGCACTCTATTTTCTACTCATTGCGGTGCGTTCAACGTATCCAGCTTTCTTGAGGCCTCGTCAAGTAGTGATACACCAGATGAAGAATCATTGAAGGCTGGGGCTGTTGTCTTGGGGTGGATCTACCTCACGATTTTGGAACCCCTACTCGAACGGTTACTCAATACTCAACCAAAAACTGCTCATGCCGCTTGGGAATTTCTGAAAACAATCTTTCAAGACAACAAACGATCGAAGGTTGTTGAGTTAACCGCTGAGTTACGTTCCCTCAACATAGGTGATTTAAATGCTGAGCAATATTTTTGAAAAATCGATACTATATCCGCCATGTTAAGCAATCTCGAATCCGATGTAAAAGGTGAAGACCTGGTTACATATGCGATTAATGGCCTAAACGATCGCTTTCCCCACGCTGCTCACACCATACTTCACAGCAATCCCTTCTTAAGTTACAACACGGTACGCTCTATGATAACCCTCGAAGAAATGCAACTCACCCGCAAAAATCGATCCATCACCGAGACCCATGGCACACCATCGGCTCCCACTGCCCTCGTGGCTCAACCCTCTAATTCGACTCAGCCATCTAATCGCACGGTCAACAATCAACAAGTGTGTCGCAATTTTAATCGTGGTCATTGTAGGTTTGCCGAAAATTGTCGCTATTTGCACCATTATTCACGATCTGGAACTCATCCTGTGCACACAAACAGTACACGGTCCAACAATAATACTCAGGCTAATTCTCAGGCTCAGCTTTTGGAAATAATAGCAGCCCAACAGCAGCTTTTAGCCCAACAATCTCAGTATCGGGCTTATACACCTCCTGCGGCCCAGTTTTCTTTCAGGCCAAGGACACCACTAGCCCACACCATCGGGCCTCCAGGGTTTTCTGTTAACGGGCCACAGGCCCAACAACCGGCTGCTCACTTGCTTCCTGGCCCGCTTGCTTACCCTTCAGCTCAGGCTCTTCCGGCCCAACCTGCTCATGCTTCTGGCCCAAGTGTTTATCCGTGGACCACTCCAACTCCGGCCGCACCTATTGGGTCTGCTCCAACCCAAGTTATTTTGGTCAAGAGACACTGTTGCCGCATGCGTTTAGCACCATGACTCTCCAGGACTATGGCAATGCCGGTTGGCATATGGATACAGGTGCTACCATACATCTCACATCAAACATTAATAATTTAAGTACTATATTTAATCATTGTATGTACCCGTCGGTCGCCGTTGGTGACGGGAATACCATTCCCGTCACTAACACTGGCCATAGCGTGTTGCCTAATATTCATCGCCCTCTGTATTTGTCAAACGTCCTTGTCACTCCCAATATTGTCAAAAACCTTATCTCTGTCCGTCGCTTTACCCGTGATAATAAAGTATCTGTTTGTTTTGACGAATTTGGTTTTTCTGTGAAGGACTATCTGACGGACCGCCCGCTCCTCCGATGTGACAGCTCCGGAGAACTATACCCCTTCACAACTCAGAATAAATCAGCCACCCAGCAAGTGCTTCTCACCACCCCAACAACCTGGCATCAACGATTAGGACATCCCAGCGTTGAAGCTTTTCGTCGTCTTATTTCAAATAATTTAATAGTTTGTAATAATACGAAGTCTCCCGAGTTCTGTCATGCATGCCAACTTGGCAAACACGTGAGACTTCCGTTTCATAGTTCTAGCACGCATATCTCTTCTATGTTTGATATTATACATTTGGACTTATGGACTTCACCGGTTTTAAGTCTTAGTGGTTTTAAATATTATCTTATTTTTCTTGATCATTACTCTCATTATCTTTGGGTGTTTCCTTTGCGTAATAAATCAGAAGTGTTCAATAAATTTATTCAATTTCGTGCCTTCGTTAACACACAATTTAAAACCGAAATAAAAGCCTTTCAATGTGACCTAGGTGGAGAATTTGATAACACACCTTTTCACCAATTAACAAAATCAAATAGAATTCAACTTCGTTTTTCATGTGCCCAAACATCCCAACAAAACGGAAAATCCGAAAGAATGATTCGCACAATAAATAACCTCATTCGCACCCTCTTATTCCAAGCCAGACTTCCACCTACATACTGGGTTTAGGCCCTTCACATGTCCGCCTACCTTCTAAATCTCCTTCCCTCTTCCGCCATTAACTACGAAATTCCACACACTCGACTATATAAACAACCACCCACCTACTTCACTCTTCGAGTCTTCGGTTGCCTTTGTTACCCACACCTAAATACCACAAATAAACTCGCACCTCGCTCCACTCCATGCATCTTCCTCGGGTACCCATCCGATCACCGCGGGTACCACTGTCTTGACCTCTCCACCAACAAAATCATTCTATCCCGCCACGTCACTTTTCACGAGACCATCTTCCCTTACGGCTCACCTACGCCGTCGCCCCCACCCCACTCTAATCCATCTACATACGCCTTCCTAGACCCACCTCCAAATACGTTTTCCCGCACCTTTCCTGGAACCACCGAGACCCCTACTCCAACCACTAACCCCACACCTCCACCTTCACCACCACATGTCCCTAACCCCACTCCACCTTCGTCACCACCACACCATCCGCCACATAATCAACCACCACAAAATATACCAACCACATCCACTCATCCCATGATCACCCGTCACCGTGTAGGTATCACTAAACCCGTAGATCGCCTTAACCTACACGTCTCCACCATATCTCCCGTTCCCTCCACATATTCTCACGCTTTCAAAGATCCTAACTGGCAACACGCTATGACCGAAGAGTATAATGCTTTGATTAATAATAGTACTTGGACCCTTGTGCCCCGCCCCCACGGACACGAACATAGTTTGCTCCATGTGGCTTTTTAAGCACAAGTTTAATGCAGATGGCTCGTTAAGCAGGTATAAGGCTCGACTCGTTGCCAACGGTCGTAGCCAACAGGTTGGTATTGATTGTGATGAGACTTTTAGTCTAGTTGTAACACCGGCTACCATTCGGACCGTTCTCAGTCTCCCTGTTTCTCGACATTGGCCGGTTCATCAATTAGACGTCAAAAACGCATTTCTTCATGGTAATATATCAGAAACGATCTACATGCATCAGCCACCTGGTTTTCGTAATCCATCTCGTCCAGATCATGTTTGCCTTTTGCATAAGTCTTTATATGGTTTGAAGCAGGCTCCTCGGGCATGGTACCAATGTTTCGCAGGATATGCCCATAGCATTGATTTTGAGCAGAGCTGATGTGATACATCTCTCTTCATTCTTCGAAAAGGGGGAGATACTGCCTACCTACTCCTATATGTGGATGATATCATTTTGACAGCATCATCGACTGCCTTCTTACAGCAGATTATCACTTCGTTACATCGAGAGTTCTCTATGACTGATCTTGGTCCGCTGAACTATTTTTTGGGCATCTCCGTCACAAGCACCTCTTCAGGGATGTTCTTATCTCAGCGGACATATGCAGCTGACATTCGTGAGCGTGCTGACATGACCGGCTGTCAGCCGAGTCGGACGCCAGTTGACACTGGGTCCAAACTCTCAGCCACAGGTCCTCCTGTTGCGAACCCGACTCTCTACCGTAGCCTTGCTGGTGCCCTTCAGTACCTCACTTTCATGAGACCCGATATCTCTTACGCTGTTCAGCAGATATGTCTTTTTATGCATGACCCTCGAGAGCAGCATTATTCCGCACTCAAGCGAATTCTTCGGTACATTCAGGGCACTCTAGACCATGGTCTCCAGCTATACGTATCATCTACCACTTCCCTGACAGCATACTCTGATGCAGACTGGGCAGGATGTCCTAGCACTCGTTGATCCACATCCGGTTATTGTATCTTTTTGGGTTCTAATCTTCTGTCATGGTCCTCCAAACGACAGCTCACCCCGTCCCGTTCCAGTGCAGAAGCGGAATACCGCGGTGTAGCCAACGCCGTCGCCGAGACATGCTGGCTTCGTAATCTTTTAGGGAGCTCCATTGCCCTCTCTTCTCGGCCACCGTCGTATACTGCGACAATGTCAGCACTGTTTATATGTCAGGCAATCCGGTTCAGCACCAACGAACCAAGCACGTCGAGATAGATATTCATTTTGTCTGTGATCTCGTTACACAAGGACACGTTCGAGTTTTACATGTTCCCTCTTGTTATCAGTATGCAGACATCTTCACCAAAGGGCTACCCACTGTTCTTTTCGACGAATTTCGGACCAGTTTGAGCATCCGCAAGCCTCCCGCTCAAACTGTGGGGGGATGTTAGCTAGATTATTCACTATCATTGTATTTGAGCCCATGTTTATAAGGGCCTCCTTATTTTGTACAAGCCCACTAGGTTTTCTCGATAGGGCCTATTTATATCCTTTGTATGCTACGGTTTAGGCAGTCAGCCAAATAACAAAACACTTTCTAACAATTGGTACCCCAAGCACAAGTAGGCAACCCAGATATCCCAATCTACACATTCTTTCATCTACAATGAAATTATCATCTACATCTTTAATACACGATATAAGAGACATCAAAAAAGCACACGACTGCCTCACACATCCAGGGCACACGGCTTTCCCACAAAAAGCATAGCCGTGTACACGGCTCACCCATATGTCATTTAGTATAAATAGGTCCATTTGTATCACATTCCAACACATTTCTCAATTCTCTTTGTTAATACAACACTTTATCTCTCTAGCTTTCTCTCACTAGAAAGTTAGACACTTTGAAGGCCTTCTCACCTCTGTGCAGGAATTTTAGTACCCAGAGGCGAACATCGAAGATTGTTCTAGGAGCGGTCTAGAGAATGTCATGTTTGTAACAGTCAGAACCTCATCTGTATACGGTGAATGTCTTCCTTAGTTTAAATGATATGTTTGGTTATCTTTAATTTGCTTTCAATCTTATGCTTTCATCTATCTGTTATAATCATTATATATGTTGATATTTATCTGAAACTTGTGCTATTGTTATGCTGAAACCTTGTCGAATTTAGAAGCCTAATTTATGGACCACCCTTTCCAATTACTCACGTGGCTATAACCTAGTGCTAGAGTCTGATCAATCCTAGAATACATGGTAATTAGTAATATTTGCTTAACGTTACAACAAGGTTTAGTACCTACGTATAGATAGTAACATATCTGTCAGAGAATAGCTGCCCAATTAAAGGTTATGATTAGGATAATTGCTATAGTAAGCAGTGAGTGTTGGTCTATCCAGAAGCAAGATTCGCGTCAGAAATAAGATTTTTTAGATGTTGTAAGATGATTCAGGGTTGAGTAATTGATTGCAAAGGAGAGATTTTTTTATCAATTTAGCAATAACTTAAAATATCTGATATTGCACATCTGTTAATGTTGAGGCATAGCTAAAGTATTAAGTGAAAGATTCAGATGAAAGTTAAACCAATTAAGGTTAAGAAAAGCCAACACCTTTCTTGAGTGTACTACTTTATTCATGAGCCTAGGAAATCATCTGAAAGGTCGTTTAAATCTGCAAAAATAAACGTTGGTAGTGAGTATACTTGTATTGGCCAGAATCTTTAAAGCCTAGACTGTTAGTGACAAGTCAGATAGGATTACCTTGGTTTGACTGAGGTCTAGTGTTTATCTTAGGAAGTAAGACTTTATCTGCAATCTGCCATCAGCTCTGAATATTGCATATCTTTACTTTATCTAGCATTTACCGTATTTCATATATCTATATATCTTAGCTTACCCTACTTGTGTTACGGGTTATCTATTAGATATACTTTAATCCCACGTTGTTGGCAAACGTACAAAAATATGAACCCAGGTTATACTTATCACTTACTTGTTATAAGAAAGAAGCAAGTAGGTGATTTATAGCCAGGGACCCCAGCTAAATATAAATAAAAAACCTCATATTCTCGCTAACTAACCTCGATAGACGGCCGGCGACCTGACGACACTGCTATAAAATAAACCGTCTGTTTTGGCCATATCATATTCATAGTTACTTGGTAGATAGTGTAATTATAACCTAGGATCGTCATAGTGTAATTATAACCTAGGATCGTCACAGACTCAACAGTTGGAGGAGAACCTCAAGGGTTACCTAAAATGGATTTTAGTTAATATACTATTATGTTTTGGTGAGTACTTCTCGAGTTTTATATATTATATTTATTGAACTTTTATAGTTTATATCTTTATAAGTTTTGTTTGGTCAATCGGGGTTGAATTCAGAAATTATTTATTAAAGTTAGTTGTAAACTTAAAGCCCTCCATAATTGGTCTGGTTCCAATTAAGGATATCACTGGTAATCTTTAAGCCAAGGGTGATTCTGACTGTAGGTTAACTTACCTATCCCCGACACCGCACCCTACAAAAGAGAGTACTGGTGGCCTACAATAAGGCTATTCGAATAAGACAGTAACATGTTTAACATTACAGTTTTTCTTAACAACAAGACCTTAGTAAATTCTATAAGAAACAAACGAACGACTTTAAAATATATTTAATGAATGTATAAAGTTCTTATATTAGACATTGGAATGAATCGAGTGTAATGTCTTGAACCGTTTAATGAACATATTTACGACAACTAAAATCTCCTTTTTAGTCAAGCTGTTTGTCTCAACCACTACGGTCAGCCATGTATTTATGTAATTACAATTGCTTGTAATCACTTCAATTCCCAGAGGGGATGTTTAAAAAAGATAATTAACTCGTTTATTAAAGATTGACGTTTAAATTTATATAAACCGTTAACCACACAAACAGTTGGAAAGGGTAATCCTTTAACTAGTACTTCAATTGACCAAGGTTAAATATATATAAAGTGGTTCCTGAGAGTTTTGTTAGGTTTATAGTTTAGACTTAAAGATATATTACAGATTTTATTATTTGATAAATATGTTTAATATTCAACAGCTTTCGTGGTAAATATTACGGGGATACTTTGTTATTATTACGATAACGATATATATTAATAATTATTATAACAACACATATAATAATTATATTATTATAAAGATAGTTTAACGTAATATATTATAAATATAGTAATAGAATAGCTTACAATGATATAGATGATCCTTGCAATCCTTACTATTACTGTGATTCACTTATGTATTATTCACAGACAAATATTACATAAGACCCAGCTCCAACCCTTGCTTTAAGAAGTATAGAAAGCTTCTTAAAAGCTTTACAAAACCCATACTAATTTATAATAAACTAGCCTAAGCTTTGAAAATTTGTGTTTTGAGAGAGAAAGAGTGGTCAAAACTCTGAGTTTTCTGAATGAATGAAATGGACATCTGAGGTTCTCTATTAAGGTATCAATGGGTCACCAATTTTGATGTTGGGTAGCTAGTTGGTTAACCATGGGTCACCAATTTCAAGTAGTTAACTAACCACGGGTCGCCGATTTCAAAACGTTAGTTAACCCTGGTCGCCAGTTTCACCCGGGCCGCTAATTTTGATCCATAGGTTGTCAATTTTGATCCCAAGGTCGCCAATTTCAAGTGGTTAACTAACCAAGGGCCGCCAATTTCAAGTGGTTAACTAAGGGTCGTCGGTTTCATTTTGGGTCACCGGTTTCACCAACTGGTTCGCTAGTTGATGTAACTGGGTCTCTCGTTTCACCAACTGGGTCCCCAGTTGGTGTAACTAAGTGGCCTAGTGGTGATTTGTAGTCCGTGTTTGTCGTATGCTTGTTTCTGATAGTACGTTGTTGTGTACTGGCATTCGCTTTTGAATTGAAGCTGACAGATGCATTTTCTTGAGGTTCTTTAGACTTGTAATAGTCACACACAATCCCCTGGATCACTTCTTGATGTTCCTTGCGGTTGTATTTGAACTTTTCTATGATTAGGGTTTTGTGTGTGTTTTCAGTGTGTGTAAGTCTTGGAACTTCTTGATCTTTGTATATGAAATAGATAAGCTTCTATGTTCGTGATAGATCTTCATATACATGTCTTGAATAAGTGTAGGCACTCATGGTTAGTGATCTTGAACCTTTATAGTGGTCTTCTTGGGTAGTTCTTGATTTTAGGGTTAAAAAACCCTAATTTTGGCTCTTTTTACAACTTTTCCGCAAAATGAGCTTTTAAAGTCCCGTTGAGAAAAATTTAGTGGATTAGTGTGTTTATAGAACTATTTTTCTTAAATAAATGTAGGATTTGAGTGGATATCGTTAGTAAAAACATGACTTTTTACGCCATATCAGGAACATGTGGATAAATAATGCATTCAACATAGGTTTTATTGTACTGATGGGACATATGATGTCTATTACCACATGTATAGAATATCCTTTTTTGTGGTCGTTTTTGCTTGTTGTAAGTAGATGGGTTTGAAGTCTGACTTGTGATTAATAGCCAGCAAGAGTTGATCCAGCTTTTCACCCAAAATTTGAGTCTCAGAAGACTCAGTAGTAGAGTCCTTTCCCTTAAATGACCTTGCTCTTATGAGCATTCTTCCTTTTGGACACATCACTAATATTTGTTGTCGCCTTGTTTTTACTACTTGGTTTACCAGTATTGGAAGTTTCTGTAAATCCAGCAGATAAATGAGCTACTGCTTGGTCTTGATTTAGTAGCAGACCAGTGAAACTTTTAGAAGTGGACGCATCAGACACAACAGGATAAATACTTAGCAAAACTGAAGGATCAGCAACCGCATTAACTGAGGTACTGGTATCCCCAGCCTTAGCTTCATTCTCCATAAAAACAAAAAATTCATAGAAATGGGTGGGGCCATTGTAGGTCTTAAAAATTTATTCGTTAGATGCCTTTTAACCTTAACTACTTTGGCAAACGTATTTGGCAGAATAGGTTCAGGATTAGTTTCTAAATTAGGGTCCATGATAGCGACTTCTACAAGGGTAGCAACAAAAGCATAATCACTAGCAAAGAATGGTTCAACATGGGCTGGAATTTTCTCTTGAATGCATTTAGCAGTTCACTGAGTAGAGATTTTTCATGAAGAACTTTTTGAGGTTTATAAGTTGGTTCTTAACCTCTGTTGCTTAAACGAGTAAAGTTTGTAAAATAAAATTTTGATTTTTAAGATTTAAAATTGTCTTCTTTTGAAGCTTCAATTTCAGTAGATTTGCATTTAAAATTATCATTCAAGATCTTAATTTCAATGTTAAGTTTTTCTTCCCTATTGCTGCCACTACATCGATCGATTCTCCAATAGTGCATTTCAGCTTTTTCATCATCTGTATAAGTTCGAAAGTTTTCTACCTTATACAACATTTCATATTTCCATTGTGGATAGTTCATTTTGTAGTTTCCTTCCCTCACCAAAAAATGTACTACCATTATATTCCTTTTCGACTTATTTGGCCATCAAAGACATCCTTCAACCCGATGATCTACCAGTTCACGTTTCCTTACTATCACTATATGAAGATGAATATGATGAACTAGTTTCATCCTAATCATGATGTTTTTCCACTAAAACCTTTTTTGGTTTCTTTGCTTTCTCTACCTTGGAGTTTTCATTCAGCTGGGCCTTCATGGCTTTATACTTATTTTTGTACTTATCTGCCTTTGAGAATGAATTAGCGTGTATGGATGGTTTTTAACATCGCTCAAATTGGTCATGTTTTTACTAGTTATATCACCCATATTTTTACCTAAATGATAACTAAAAGAGCTTGAAACATGAAAAATATACATTAATTATCATTTTGGGGTATAAAAGTGGTAAATTGTCTAAATTGTCCAAAAGTAGGGTTTTTAACATGATTTCTAGCACATTTCTCTATCTAAGAGGTATGTCCTACCTACTTAAGCCTTAAGACAGCTATTCTAAGACTCATAAAATCCATGAAGAATGCTCGGAGTCTTATACCCACAAGCTTAACTGAAGAAATAAAGCAAAGTTCAAATTAGGGTTTCTAGAAACCCCCGGGATTTCCTCGAAAACACTATTTCGAAAGATCAAGAAGGCTAACCAAACAACCCTAATCTCTCCTAATCTCTCCTAAACTCCTGTCTGTTCGTACACTTCTGATCAAGCTTAAAGATCTCAAAGAAGGCATCCACACCGAATATGTGCTGACCGAAAGTGCCAAGGCATAAATAAAGACTACAGCAACTATCAAGAAAAATTCGCAAAGACCACCAAATATCTGGGAAAATGCTAACTGGAGACCCAACACGCAAAATGGCGACCCGTTTACATCTTGTTATGTAAACTGAAAACTCGATTACACAAACTGGCGAGCCGGAGGTGCAAACTGGCGACCAGGAGAAGCAAACTAGTGACCCGGGCTTACAAACTGGCGACCCGGGGTTACATACTAGCAACCCATGGTTACAAACTAGCATTCCAGTCTACAAACAGGTGACTCGGGGTTAACAACTGGTGACCCAGGTTAAAAACTGGCGACCCGGAGCCCTCAAACTGGCAACCAGTGCTTAAAACTGGCGACTCACTATGCATATAAATAGAATGAATGATCAGTTGATTTGATATTCTTTTACACACACTTCCAAATACACTCTCAAGAACTCTCTCTAGTTTCTATGTTTTTGTAGTTATAATGATTTAATAATAGAGGTTACGAAACTCTTTTTTACCTATAGTTAGTGTTAGGATTAACGGCTAATAAAGGAGGTACGTTTGGAAGCGTTATCAAGAAACAATTTATTTCATTAATTCAGGATTCTACGATGTCTCTCGTTGTTATATATCTGAATATTATAATGAATCTTGTTTTCGTTATAGTTGCTATGACCTAAATTACTTCTCGAGTTTATTAAAAATGTAAGTTCATTATCTTTTACTATTGTTG
The DNA here is from genome assembly GCF_046630445.1 of Rutidosis leptorrhynchoides. NCBI lineage: Eukaryota > Viridiplantae > Streptophyta > Magnoliopsida > Asterales > Asteraceae > Rutidosis > Rutidosis leptorrhynchoides. Next base: position 343,650,184 of record NC_092337.1, read on the forward strand.
ACATTTAAATCATTATAAGTGTTTGATTCAATGTTTTATAAAAAAACCAAGTGAGTTTTTGCTAACTTATATAAAGTTTATCCAACTTGTACTGTGGTTAAATCTGCACAAGTGTTTTAATTATTCCACATTCGAAAATCATGATGGTCGGTGTCCTGGAAATTGAAAGATTATGACAGGAACAGTGTATAAGTTTAGAGATAAATGTGTTTTCAAAAACTATGATTAATATCATGTTGGAGAAATTTGTGGTATTTATGATCTATGAAACTAAATAACACAAAAGCAATCTTTCATAAAATAGCTTGATACGCAGTATGTGTCATTTTCATCCAATTGATAAAGTTTAGCATTATGCACTTGTGATCGTTAATCACATGCTTGATACGCAGGCGATGTTGTTTTCAGTCAATTTGCAAAGTTCATTATTTTATTTTTGGAGTCTAAGGTATTTATAAAACAGTAGATTAACACTTATTATTTATTTAAATGATGAGTATCTATCATTTTATTCATAGTCGAAAATCATTCTCAACTATCAAAATAATCGTTTCCAACTTAAATCGGTAAGAATAATCTTCTTATCTCTGGTCGATGTTGTCTATAGATCTAATCTTTCTTGTTACACCCTCACGGGAGTTTTCATAAGGGAATTAAGATTCGAGGGTAGTTTTTGGGTTGGTTTACTTTATTATAACGGAAACTATATGTTGTAATAAATCCTATATTTTTTTTAATCAATGTGACACATTAATTATTAATGTTTGATTTTTAGTTTTTTGGTGATCAATTAATGGAAAAAATATATTATTAGAATAAAAGAGATGGTTTACTCCTTGAAACAATTGAATCTTAATTCGGGATGCAACTTACAGTTTTATTAAACACGCTTCTACTATATGAAGTACCTCCCTACTTAGTTTACTTTCTGTATTTTAATTATTGCATTTTTAATATTTATATATACTTTTAGTCAAACCAAAAATCATCCAAATAAATCAAAAGCATTTAGCCTATAATCAATTAAAAAGATTCATGATTAAATCGAACACCTAACGAACGACACATGAGTCATACTTATTCATTACTAATCTTTAAAACAAAAGTGTACATAATAATAATGTGATTTAGTCTACCCTGCACTTTTAAATTTTACTAGTAACCAACTCCAAACTTTCGCACAAGTCTCTGTTGTGTCAGATGATGCGACCATCGAAATTCCTTTTATAAAAAAACAAAAAGAATACGAAAACCGGAGGCACATTAGTTTCCTATACATGCACTAAAATGAAAAGTGTCTCATCCTTCCATAGTTGTAACGTTATGATTTAGGTCCAGCGGCAGATTTTTTATAATAACTCGAGCTTGACCTCTTGTTGAACTTATATGGTTTGTTGGGCTTCTTTCGATTGAACCACTTAAAACGCCTATCCAGCAGTACCGTACCATCAGCAAATCCTTCATCACCATCACTGCTTTGTTCTGAATAGGTCACACTTACTTCACTTTCTTCTGCTGATTCTTCTTCAGAAATGCACTTTTGAGCCAGAAGAGCTTTCCGTGCCTTTCTCTTGAAAGCATCAAGAAGAGCAGCTTCATCATTCTTAGAAGATTTTGAGGTACCTGGAGCAGACATAAAATTATCTTTGAGGTTCAACTCAAGTTTAGCTTCTGCATTCTCATGGTTGCATAGGGTTTCATATAAAAATGAAATGTCAAAAAATTTCAACGTTTGAGTTGTCCTAAGAGGGTCGGTAACAGGTTTCCACTTAACAGGTAAAGAGTCGATGAATTGGTTGACCTATTCAAAGGATATATAAATCATAACAGTTTCAAGATCACTTAACAGGGAAGTGTATCTAACGAAACTTTCTTTCAAAGTCTCATTTTTGTAAGCGAAAAATAGTGCATAATCACATTTCATGGCAATGATTTTGTTTTGTCTAACCTCATCTTTTACATAATCTAATATAACTTTAGAAGTTGGTTTTCCTTTTATCATTTTCAAAACATGATTTGGAAGGGAGATAACTACTATAGTTTTTTACTTTTGGGTCAAGAATAACATGACCTTTATCCTCATCCGAAGGGAGAATGACCTCTCGAACTGCAGTCCCAGGAGTGTCTTCTGATATCGCTAAAAAGTCAGTTTTGTTTCTCGTGGAACGAGGATGACTGAACGAGTCTTAGTAAGGATATCATGTGTATTTTATTTATTTATGAGGGGCTTAAATCTTCTTTTGGCTTTCTAAGGTAGAAAGTGTAAGTTGACCTAGTATCTTGTTTTAGCAATTGAAGATCAAGGGTATAATTATCTTTAGATAAATTGTCTAGATAACAAGATAGTATTTTTTTTTTTTTATTTACCAATCCTAGATGCGAGAAAGTAAAAAGATTGGAGAGATACCCGGAGTATGCAGATCAAGGAAATGCTGACCAAGATATACGCTTTGGCTAGGGGAAGGTAGTTATGTTATAAATAAATCTTTAATTTGGATAATAATAGACTGATCAGATGAGCTGATTGTGTAATCTTACCAGTCTTTGACCTCTTGGAGTTCTCTTTGAGTAAAGGAAGGTATGTCATAGAAGTTACGTTTAGAGTGACGGAACCTCGGATGTTATCCTTGGTTAAAAACTAGGTGCTGTCAGAAGTTAAGCTCTAACCATAACCCACATTACCTATCAGCGATAGAGTAACTACGTGCCATGTTGAATTGTGATGATCCATCCAAATCCATTTGGACGAATACATCATTCATCGATTTCACAGTGAGGTACTGACCTCTACATGATATGTTTTGTAAACATTGCATTCTTTTGAAAAGGTACACCATAAATGAATATCAAATTCTAAGGTTTTTGACGATTGATGATTTCTACATATAGACAATCACCGTAATTAATAGTTTACAATACTACATCCGTTGATAATGCAGTCAAAATAAGATACATGTTGATGATTTTGTGAATGCAACGTTTTCTCGAATAAAGCATGTATGACTCCATGCACATATCTTGTATCACATATAAGCAAACAGTGGAAGACTTCTAGGAATCTGAGAATAAACATGCTTAAAAGTGTTAACACAAAGGTTGGTGAGTTCATAGTTTTAATGTTGCGCATAATCTGTATATAAAGGTGGATCACAAGATTTCAGTTGTTTCATCCAGAAACGTTTATCAAAATATTCTACAAGATTGAGCACCCTGGTAACTAAGCTTTAGCGTTATAATAAGTACCCCTGTTTTAACATACATGCAACCAACATGTACAATACACGCAAACCAATGTGTACTAAACTCAAATAGCATACGTCTGCTTTATAGTTCAGGCTAGGGTCTCTATACCTGGAACGGACGGGTATGTCAAGCCCTATGGATCCATATACAACTACTCGTGCCCATCAGTTCTTATAACTGGCAGTTACTAGTTACCAAAGCTAAGGGATTTTCAGTTCAAACTCAGTGTAGAATTTAGTATGTACTTGTATCCATTGCGTTTAAAGTAAAGTGCATGTATTCTCAGCCCAAAAATATAGATTTCAAAAGCAATTAAAAAGGGATCTATAAACTCACCTTAGCAGCACATAAGGTCATTCACCGAAAAGTAACCAAAACTCGGAAAGCAAAGTAATCGTAGATCTCAACCTAGAGAACATATGTTGGTCAATAAATGTCTAACAAGCTAGGTCGGGTCATAGTGTATCACAATCCTAATGCTCGAGACCGACATGCAAAAGTTAACAATAGTCATCTCAAAGATCAACCTGACCTAATATGATCTTTAAATCTATACATGTTTATTAACATAGTGTAAGTCTTGATAATTGAACGAATTTAAAGTTTATCAAACTCAAAATATTACTTTTTTCAGGAGTTATATTATATTTGAATTATCATTGCAATCGAAAATATTTTATTATTTCACATAGTTTTCCAATACTTGTAGAATCAGATTATAGTGTTTATAAAGCTATAAAATATGATAAGACGGTCAACTTTGACAATTGTTCAACAAAACGAGCCTTGCCTTATATAGAAATTCATTTACTCGATGAGTAATATCTAAAAATCCAATTTATCAATCTCATAGACAAGTTGTTTAAATATTAATTTACAGTTTCAAACACAATTTCAATTAACGTCAAACATAATTCAGTTGACCATATCTTTTATTTTGTTCATCGAAATCACGCGATTTCTAAATGAAAAGTTATTAATTTTTCGCCAGCTTTCCAATAACATGCATATCATATACCTTATATATCAGTAGTATATGTATTATATTTGTTATTCATCATAAAACTATCTAACAACAAAATTTAGTATACAAGCATGTATAAACATATATACTCGAGCACTAGACATGGATATACTATTAATATATAAAAGATAAGATATGAATTCTCACATATCAATATTGTGATTCAATATTGTAGGAAAGTACGTAGACGCTGCGGAGATGATAAACACTAGGTTTGACTCACGAGCTATACCCTCGAACTATACTCATAACCTCTATAGCTATAACCCATAATTTCCTTAGCTCTATCCCGCTCGCAAAACCCGTTTTGAAAACATGCGAGCAGAACCTCGTCGCAGTATTTTATGTATAAATAATAATAATACTAATACTACTACTAATAATAAGATTAATAATAATATTAATCTTAATAATAATAATAATAATAATAATAATAATAATAATAATAATAATAATAATAATAATAATAATAATAATAATAATAATAAAAATAATAATAATAATAATAATAATAATAATAATAATAATAATAATTATTATTATTATTATTATTATTATTATTATTATTATTATTATTATAATTATAATATATATATAGAGAGATATCGGTATAGATTGAGAGAAGTGAATTCAGTGAACCAGAAATCGATCAATTTATAGGACCAGAACTCACCAGCCCTGCCATGCGATCGCATGGATTGAAGGGGTAAATCCCATGCAATCGCATGAGTTCCTTTGACAGCTCACAATCGTTTAACGTTTTGCTTGTCGACATGATTAAATATATATATAATTTATATAATTTATATTAATTAATGATATATTATATTATATTCTCGTGTCTAGTTAACTTGTAATTTTAGTTTTGATGTCTTGTACGTTTACGTTCGACTTATGTCCCGGTTCCGGTTTTTCGAACGTCCTTTCGTACACTTAGAAAACCTTTACTTTACGTTTCGCTACATGTACATTTATCAATAATTAGACTTAATCAATGATAAACTATATTACTCGAAGTATAACTTAATCATTTGAGTGTTTTGGTCATTTGCTTCCTTAAATCAACATCTCGTTATCAATTAAAATATAGATAAAAATATCAAAACGTTTTATATCTAAATCACTATTATATATTATCACATCGTAAAATATACATTATTTTGAAATATTTATTTAATTATGAAACAATAAACGAGTGCTATAAACCTTTTTAAAAAATATATATATTTCGAACCCATATATATATATATATATATATATATATATATATATATATATATATATATATATATATATATAATATAAACACGTTGCAAGTTATTTATATAATTAATTCAAATACAGTCAAAAAGGGAAAAATTTCCTAAATCAAGGTGGACCTCTCAACAAAGACTTATAATAATATCACAATACTTACGAGATTTATAAATGTTGAAATATTTAATTCAATCATTGGTATTATCTTCTAATTCCGTAGATGAATATATTAAGCATATATTGAGAAAAATACGTTTAATGTAAAGTATTATACATTTAATACTTTGTTAACGTTTTCAAGTTATGATATATATATATATATATATATATATATATATATATATATATATATATATATATATATATATATATATATATATATATATATATATATTCATATCCATGTATATAATCGTTCGTGAATCGTCAGAATCTGGTCGAGGTTAAATGAATACATGAACATAGTTCAAAATATTTGAGATTTAACTTAACAGACTTTGCTTATCGTGTCGGAATCATATAAGAATAAGTTTAAATTTGGTCAAAAATTTCCGGGTTGTCACATGAATGAACACAACCACAACAGTAGAAGCCTGACGGGTTAAGTTGAAAAAATAAATATTAGGACTAATAGACCTATCATCGTACTACGCAGAATCAAACTATCCTAATCATTATACAGCATTATAATGTTAAGTTGATAGTAAAACAGATAGAAACATACCAGAAGCATACAATAGATAGTGTGATCAATCCTGAGGTAACAATCCAACAAGAACATGCAATAGGGTCAAATCATACAATTGGGTGCAACTAGGTAGGTCACAACAGCCCCTAAGAGGTCTCTTCGCGTCAGTTATCAGGAATACTAGATCATTCATGACCTAATTCCTAAGTTCCGTGTCCCATAAGTACAATAAATGCCTCTCGGGTTCATCAGCCATACCGAGTTCATAGAATTTTTCACGTATAGTATAAACGAGGGTCTCGATCCTATGAAGTAGCAAATTTCATATAGTTGGACAAGTCTCGATCATAACAATAGGTTGGTCAGTCCTCAAGATACTAGCATACAAGCTTATCGGGTTCACAGATTCAACATAACATAATAACCGTACTATATTCACATAACTACACTGGCCTAAGTTTCTATCAAGGCAACATATGAAAGCTTTACGCTAGCATGATAATTTTAAATTGCAGATAATAATAATTCATTATTTATATAAAAAACATTTTTAGATTAAAACCTTAAAAGGTGTAGCATACAAAGCTTTCGCCCGATATTGCAGGGACTCTTGGAGTACTCTCTGAAAAAGCTAACTAAAACTATATTGAACCTTGAATTGAATTGTTTTATGGATTGATGATTGCTTCTGTAACAACCCTACTTTTTTCGTTACGTCTGTTAATTTATTTAATGGTACTTACTTGAAACTTGTGTATTTAATTTAATTAAATGCATACTTTTGTTACGGATAATGAAATACGTAGAAAACGTTATGGTTTGAATAATTGCAAAGATGTCTCTCGGGATAACAAATTACGCGAAGTGAAATTAATAATTATTTTTGATAATTATTAACTTAGAAAAATAAAATTTAATTTATTAATTGTTTTAATAAATTGGATCACTTGGTTGCGTTTAAGAGATCGGTTTAACGTTCTGGGACTTCGATGCAGTTAAATGACACTAGAAATGGACCACGAGTAGATGTAATTAAACAAAACAAGCCCGGGAACACCCCTTGGGCCCCATTCGACCAACCCCCCCCCCCCCCATGTCCCCCTTAATGGACTTAATTTTTGGTCTTATGATTTGTTTTGATGGATTTAGTCCCTGACTAGAAAATATAAAAAGGCAAGCTAATGCACATAATTCCCATAACCCTAAAAATAGTCGATTACTTCTTCCCTCCATGTTCCCCTTGTCGTCGATCACCTCACCCACATAAACCACATCAATTTTTGTTCGTTTGCTTAAACAATCTACACGAAGGTTGTTGTTCTCATCATCCTCTACGCATTGATATAAGTAATTTGATCTCTAGAGGTATTAAACTCAAAACCCTAATTTTTAATTTTTAATTTTCAATTTTCAATCACTTATACATAGTACATGTTGTAATAGCTCAATCCATGACCAATTGTATGTGTTTGATTGTTAGATTGCGTTGTTTATGCCTTATGTGTAAAAATCCGTTTTTGAAACTGAACTAAACTATATGTATGACATGAAATCAGTAAAGTATATGTATTTAGATGGAAATCTATCGAAAAATTAATAAGTTTGCTCGCAAGAATCACTCAATTTCATTTAGAATTGCTCCCGTGATGCTTATTTAAAGTTTTGACATGATTATGCGTTGAATACAAATTTTCTGAGATGAATTCTTATTTATTAGGAATGTGAAATGTGTACCAACTTATAGATAATCAAAAATCACTCAAGTTAGACTTAAGATTCATGCAAATCGGATTCGGAATGCTCATGTTATGCTAGTTTGATTGTTTGTGACTACTTTTGTTGATTGACACTTAAAACTGATTAAAATGACTACTTTAACTTGATTTATGGAATAAAAGCTTTTGATTTATGAAAAGTACATGATTATTAATTCACTTTTCATATAGATTATGCATGCTAATTGTTCATAGATGTCCGAATAATCGCGTCAGAAAATGACTACCTGATTAGAGTCGATTCTGTCTCGTATGCACAAAGTTTGTTCTAACATGAACTAGAAATATAGTGGGGACTTTTCCTTCTTATATGTTGGTTTTTTATGTTAAGAAAACATATTACATTTCAATGTCAACATCTGAAACATTATACATTATGTGCTATATGTGTTCTAAAATGGTATGTCTAGATTCTGTCCAAATCAAAAAGTCCGATTTCATTTGCAAAACTGTACCAATTGGCTAAACAAGAAGCTTAGATATTTTTACCACTTAAAATTTTGGATTTTAGTGATCATATGCCACTGGCCATGTGTCAATTGAATTTTTCTCGAATAAATGATAAATAAAATAAAACTGTTACGCTTGCAGAAACTGAATCGGTGAAAATCGTATGAAACATGAGTTATAGAAGTCATCTAAGGGCATGGCTAGACTTTTTATAAAGATAATTATATTTTCTTTTAATCTGGATTTTTTCACATTTCCATGATTTATGGGTTGCGATTTATGCTTGTTGTTTACATGAAACCGAAATGATACGATAACTAGTAAACGCGTCATGACAAACTATGATCTAAAACTTGTTAGTTGACCTAAGGTTGACTCATTGACCAAGTTTACATTTCTTACTGATGTGTTTGACTTTGGTTAACTACTTTGACCAAGTTTGACTTTTGTTGACTTACATGAACTGTGTTGACTATGTGTTGACTTTTTACAACCTTACCTAGTTGGCTTGAGCTATAAGACAACATGTACACTATGGGATAACATAGTTTGATATATTAAACTTACTTAAACAATATAAATGATTAGGTTGCATTATTCTATTGTAATCATCCGGTCAACGTACTACTTTTGACTACTATTTACGGTGCACACAAGGTGAGTCTACTGTCCCATTTTCACTAATACTTTTGGGATGAGATACATGCTACTTTCGAACAGTTTCATAAACTATTTACAAAGGCTTTTACTTTTGACATAAGTACTTAGTATACATATGAGTTGTTGCCTAAAAATCCCTTAGCTTGAATACTTTAGTTACTTTTGTAAGCGTGAATCATAGAGACGGGTCCGTTAGGTTTGACAGCCTCACCCTACATACTGTGGTGCTCATTTTTTGTTAACATACACTAAGGCAAGTATATATTAGATGAGGTAAAGGATAAGTGTAGTTCTAAATTACTCGAGTTGTTAAGTTAGTATTCAAGTGCTCATTGGAATGTATATACTTATCACAAGACTTGGGTTGTTACGCAGCAAATCTCATTGTTCAAAATCAAACTATATTTATCTGAATAACCATTTTTCAGTTACTGTTTATGATTACTTAAATCTGTGGTTTACAAACATTTGAAACATGACATGGTGTTGTCTACAAATATTCGAAACTTGACATGGCAATGTCTACAACCATTTGAAACAGGACACAGTGATGTATACAAACTTTTGATATGAAACCTTTGTGGTCTCATACGTTATATTTGATTACTTAAACTTGTGTTTTACAAGAAGGAGAAACAAAACATTTTTGGATGTCATACACAGCTGAAACTTGACATTGTTGTTCACTAACAGTTTAAAACTATTGATGTCTACAAACTTTTGATATTAAACCTTGGTGGTCTTATGATGATAAACATTTTTTTTTAAAATCGTTTCTTAAACATACTGTATTGCTTACATATACCTGTATATTCACTCAACATTATTGTTGACCCTTTTTGCATGTTTTATCTCGAGTATTAATTGCTTCCGCTGTAGAACTTTGTTGTTACATTGAAGTCATGACATGCACCGGGACCAAAGTTAATATCACCGTTAATGGATTTTGACGGAGTGTTACAACTTCAAATGGGAAATCACAAGTTTATTTATAGGCTCTTCAGCCTTGGGTAGGCCGTGCACATGACTTGTGCACACCTAGGCAGACTGTGTGCCCCGAATTTATGTGACAGCCGTGTGGCAGCCATGCCCGGGTGAAGCAGACGTGTAGGGAGCCAATGGGCATGCTGTGTGGATATTGGGCAAGCCGTGTGGCAGCCATTTGGGCAGGCTATGTGGCTTTTCTTCCTTGGTTTTTTTTTCCGATTTCTTGGATCATAACTTGGTTTCCAGGGTCGTAATTTTATTTTCACCGTTTTTGTTCTAGATTCTTCGTTTTAAGTCCGTTTTCTTCGATTCTTCTTGCATCGCCTATGTAATTACTTAATTAACGGAATGAAGCAAATAAATGCTTAATCTGATAATAAAGTTTGTAACTTAATAGATTATTGGGCATAATATCCAGGCTAAAAATGCAACTTTTTAGACTGTATCAATTAGACGGAAATATTTGTTCAATCATACTGGATTCTCATCCCGCCAAACCTCAGATCCTTTTATTATGTAACACCCTCGAAGCGGGACTAGCTGTTACATTACTATTTTGCCCTCAGATTGTGTGGTGTTATTATATGCTTTTATTTTAATTTTAGAATTATTATTATTTAATGATGTGGATAGGACCAGTTTGTGACAAGTGTCACAGAACAGGTTTGTTTATTTAATTTGGACTCCGTTAGGGCAGTCAAATTAAGTACGAAAGATATCAGATAACTGATAAATACCTGTGTGTTGCACAGTGTGGGATTTTAACCCACTTTAGATGACTAGTGCTTCCATTTTTCTTCACTTTGTTTCCAGAATATTCACACACACAAACACATCTCGTTCTTCCTTCCTTTCACCTAACCAAACCCTAGATCTTCAATCTTTGTTGTAGAGCTCAAATCAATTGCATCTTTGTGTTCTTTGTGATTTACTGAGTCTATCAAGGTAAGAATCAAAACATTTCATGCTTTAATCTTTGTGAAAATTGAGTTTTGTGTAAAGTTTTTACAAAGTGTGTAATTTGGGTCAAAATGGTTAGATTTGATGTTGTTTGAGTCCAAATCTTGTGGGTTTATGTTTCTACATGTTTAGTGTCTTCGATTTGGTCAGTTTTGAGGTCATAATCGAGCTCTAGAGCAAGAATTGGATTAATTTGGGTGAAATCCATCACTTTGTTCTTCAGCTTCTGCAGATAAACACAGTCGACCGAGTGTCTCCTAACACTCGACCGACCGACTCGACCATCGACCGAGTGTGTGAGACCCATGGCCGAGTGTGTCTGCGAGAGACCATCGACCCAGTGACTTGACACTCGACCGAGTGAATGTAGACAGTCGGCCGACTGTCTCTGACAGTCGACCGAGTGTCTTTGGCAGTGAAATATTTTACTAAGTGTTGATTTTTAGCCGTTATGCTGCCGTTTGTATATTGATGATCATGATATTATAACTAACTTATGAGTATTGTTTTTCAGGTGATACAGACGAGGAGAAGACTCGGTGACATTAGACTACCGAGTGATGTCGGTATCGGTGAGTGGGACTAACTTGAGAACATAGTATAGAGTAGCATGTTATATTATGATTGCCATGCTTTTTAGATATACTTACTGTTGTGGTTAGTTAGTACTTTGTGATGACTGCATGTTAGTTGATGCTTGTCTGCTGGAGCCCAGTGCGTCCCTATTGTGTGGTAGCCTCGGTAGGAGAGATCAACTTGCGGGTTGGGTTCCTCAAGCGGTAGCCTAGACAATCGTGGTGTATATATATGTGAATGAAGCATCCATCGCGTGTGGATTATATATATACACACGGTGGTAGAGGAACTTCTGGTAAGCCCCAGTCCGATCAGCTGGTGGTTAATGGTTTGGCCGAGCCGCCAGAGTCTCTGTAGATGTGACGACCCGGATTTTTCCAACTACTTGATTATACTATTTACATGATTTAATAATTCTGACTTGATAATCAATGAATTTTAATAAGTCATGAACCTCCGGAAAGAGTTTTTTTTTTTACAAGCGATTGACCACCCATTTGTCCGACGATTCACGAAAGTTATAACTTGTCTTAATTGTTTAATTGAGTATATATATATATATATATATATATATATATATATATATATATATATATATATATATATAATATATATATAACTTGAAAATATGATAATTAAATATCTCATTGAGTATATTATCAAAGTATTATATACACATTTTTATACTAGTAATTTAAAGAGTTTTCAAAGAATATATATGTTACTATTTAAACAACGTAATTAATTCAAGTTAAAATATATTTACATACAATGTATTATGAGTATAAATATATCCTTATAAGTATTGAATACATTTTATAATATGCAAATACAGATAAAGGATAGCTATACTCGTATTTTCATTCACTTTTCTCAAGATTCCTACTCGTATTTATACAGTATATATACACGTATTATACGAAGCTTCTAGAAGTATTTACTATTGATATATACTAATAAAAATCTTTATTAGTGGAGTATTATGTCATGCATGACATAATCAATTTAACTTATACTAGATATTAGTCAAAAAAAGACAACATAAAATATTTACTATTCGTATATACCAATAGTAATTTGCATGATTGATGTATTATGTCATGCATGACATCATCAATCTTATTATGTCATGCATGACCTCATGGTATTTAACTTATCCTAGATATTTGTCATAAAACAACAAAATACAACTAGTATATAAAGACCTTACATGGTATTTTTTTTTTTACACAAATTTACATCCATTCTACTTTCAATTCTCTTCCAAGTACTCTCTTATTCCTTCTCTCTAAAAACACTCTCTAATATCCTCTCTTCAAGTTCTAATAAGCCTTCATTATCTACAACAAAAACTAGTTACAAAAACAATCCATAAACACCATAGAAGTAGTAATCAAGAACACCTCCTTTGATTTAAGTTTTGCTTCTGATAGTGCTCCAAATGAACATATATTTAGTAGCAATATCCTTCCAATATGTAAAGTTTTCAGTTGCAATTGTTCTATTTTCAAGTAATATTCGTTTAATTAAATAAGTGCGAAGACAAAAGGCGAAAACGAAGATTCGAAGACAAAACCGTCCAAAAAGCTCAAATGTACAAGATACAATCCAAGTAGTTCAATTTATTGATAAGAAATGTCTAAAAATGACAAGAGTACAAGTTGCGGAACGCAAAGTACAAGATATTAAATTATACAAAAGGACGTTCGAAAATCCGAAACCGGGACCTGAGCCAACTATCAACGCCCGATGCAACGGACTAAAAATTATGAGTCAACTATGCACAAGAATATAATATAATATTTAAATAATTATATAAATTATTTATATATTATATATATTTAAATAAAACGTCGACAAGCAAATGGCCAAAAATTGGTGAGCTGGCCCAGGGAACTCCGCACTCGCGGAGCTGTGAAGGCTTAAACCTCCGCACTCGTGGAGCAGCCAAAATCAGAAATGTCCTATAAATGCAACGAGCTTCTGCCGAGTTTTACACACACAAAAAAAAATAATACTCCCTTTGTAATAATATATATATATATATATATATATATATATATATATATATATATATATATATATATATATATATATATATATATATATATATATATAGTATAGGTTAGTTTTATATTAGTTAGTTTGGGTTATGTTAAGGTTATTTTACGGGTTTTGAAGTCGAAATTCTGTCCGTGTAATACTACGCGATAAATAATCAATGTAAGTTATGTCCTCCTTTTTAAAATTAATGTCTCGTAACTAGGTTATTATTATGCTTATTTAATGCCGAAGTAATCGTGATGTTTGACTAAAAATAATAAAATTGGGTAATTGGGCTTTGTACCATAATTGGGGTTTGGACAAAAGAACGACACTTGTGGAAATTAGACTATGGGCTATTAATGGACTTTATATTTGTTTAACTAAATGATAGTTTTTTAATTTTAATATAAAGATTTACAATTGGACATACCTATAAATAACCATTTACACTCAATCGGACACGATGGGCGGGATATTTATATGTACGAATAATCGTTCATTTAACTTGACACGGGAATGGATTAATAGTTAATAGACTTATTAAAACAATGGTGAAATTATGTACAAGGACACTTGGCATAATTGTTAACAAAGTATTAAAACCTTGGGTTACACGCAGTTGACATCCTGGTGTAATTATTAAACAAAGTATTAAAACCTTGTTACAGTTTAAGTCCCCAATTAGTTGGAATATTTGACTTCGGATATAAGGATAATTTGACGAGGACACTCGCACTTTATATTTATGACTGATGGACTGTTATGGACAAAAACCAGACGGACATATTAAATAATCCAGGACAAAGAACAATTAACCCATGGGCATAAAACTAAAATTAACACGTCAAACATCATAATTACGGAAGTTTAAATAAGCATAATTCCTTTATTTTTATATTTAATTGTACTTCTAATTATCACATTTTTTGTCATTGTATTTAATTGTACTTTTAATTATTGTACTTTTTAATTATCGCAATTTTATTTATCGTAATTTCATTATCGTTATTTATTTTACGTTTTAAATTAAGTTATATTTATATATTTTACATTCGGTTTTAACGGCAACTAAAGTTTTAAAATCGACAAACTGGTCATTAAACGGTAAAAACCCCCTTTATAATAATAATATTACTTATATATATATATATATTTGTATTTTTATAAATTAAAACTAATATAGCGTTAAGCTTGTTTAAAAGATTCCCTGGGAACGAACCGGACTTACTAAAAACTACATTACTGTACGATTAGGTACACTGCCTATAGTGTTGTAGCAAGGTATAGGTATATCCCATCTGTAAATAAATTAATTAAAACTTGTATCATATTTCGTCGTATTTCGTAGTAAAAATATAACTATTCCCTAGTACGCCTCGCACACATCAAGTATTTTTGGCGCCGCTGCCGGGGAGCTATAAACACCGAAAGCGCAACGCTATATATATATATATATATATATATATATATATATATATAAAAGTTTTTATTAAGTTCTTTTTATAAAAATATAAGTTTTAAAAATAATAAAAATATAAAAATACAAAAAGAAAAAAATAATATATTTATATTTTAAAGAGTTTATAATATTTATAAAGTAAATAAGTATTTTTATTTTAGTTTTAAAATTAAATTTTTATTTAAGTTATATTTATATTTTTTTATATTTTATAAAACAGAAAAACAGAAAAAGTAAAAAAAATAAAAAAAAATCCGAACATGCATAAAAATTGAACCTTTCTCAGCTGAAACTGAACCCTCCGCGACTCGCAGAGTATTTGAACTGGGTTCATTCGCACTCGCGGAGGTACCCTGACACGCCTGATCAACCCTAGTTTCGCATTTATTACGGTGTATTATTATTTATTATAATTAAACCCTAATTAGGTTTTTAGTATTTTATTATTTAGTTTAGTTTTATTAATTAATTTGTATTTTTAAGTTTAATTAGTTTAAATAAATATATAAATTAATACTTTTATAAAATAAATAATATAAAAATAATATTTTTATAAAATTATAATTTTATAAACTTTAAGTTTATTTTTATATTTTGTATCTTTTTATTTGTTTTAGCATAATTTGTATTTTTTTATCGTTCGTACTTAGTTTTAAATATAGTATTTGCCATAGTTATTTTTATTTCTAGATTTTTAGGCTTTGCCGTAAAATCCCTTAAGTGCTTTTTCTTTAGATTAAGATTTAGGCGCTTTAAAATTTTACGACGTCACTTATCGCTTTAGTATTTAATAAATTTTAGTACCTTTTTAAATTATTGCCGTTTTGGATTTAGAATTCCTTCTAAGTTTTAATACCTTTAGACGCAAATTTTAATATTTAATTTTTTTAGAATTTTAAGTTTCGACGCGCTACTTTCTTATTTTATTTTTCAATTTTTTATTTTTCGACGTTTTTCGACGCTACTCTTTTTCTTTCTTATTTCTCGCCGCTCTAGTTTTTAGGACTTAGAATTTTCTCTATTTCTTCTCTAATAATTCAAAACGAAAAATTATTTTAAGCGGTTAAATTGATAGATATCCAAATTTTCTTCGTAGTAATAGTTGGATTTGTTAGTGGCTGAGTTGTGAGCTTCCGATTTAAAGGGTTCTGGCTCCCTGCTACATCTATTGGCTATTCGAAACGTGGGCAAAAGCAGAAAAGTCTATTAATTTGATAACTTATATAATTTTTAGTTTATAACTAATAGGATAATTAGTAAATGCACCACATTGTAGCTAAAATTTGGTAATAAGTGTAGTACGAAAAATCTCAAAAATATTTTGGAAACTCTTTATGACATACGAAATCAATACTCTCAAATGGGTGTTGATGAAAATTCGTTCGGTCAATCTTGGCTCACGAATGACGAAACAATAACTGGTTGTGAAATCTGTGGAGATTATCATTCAACATGGGAATGTTATTATTATGTTCCTATGGAAAATTACGCACCCATGGAACCTGAATGGAATGATTATGAAGAATACAATTCAAATTGGGATTATTCCCAAGAATATATCCAAACTCAACAACCAGAGGACGAGAAAAATTATGTGCCTGAAAATTCTTTAGATTATATGAAAATCTAACTCGAAGAACTTGATGCTCAAAATGAACAAATGAGAGAGTTTGTAAATCGGCAAGCTGAAACTCTATCAGATTACACACCTGTTGATCTGAGGAGTCGTGTGCAAGAAAATCTCATATCATTGAATTTTGATGAATTCGAGAGCTCCGAAATCACCAATTATCCTGATGATACTTTTTATTCAGCTTTACCAATTTCACAATATATCGACACATTAGCCTCTACCGATAATATCATCGATCCATCAATGGATGAAGAAGAAGTAAGGGTGACAAATTGGTACTCTTGGGAAAACGATAACGTTGAAAATTTTACCCCCGAGACCAAAATGGTGGGACCAATAAGTACCATTAATGAAGAAGAATCTACTTCGATCCAGAAATTCACCATTCCACAACCTTCCAACCCAATATTCTCAATAGACGAGTCATCTATCGAAGATGAACTACGAGCTGTAATAGAGAATGACACCTTGGATTTCACCCAATTGGGTAATAGAGGTGAAACCTTTGATCCCGAGAATGAATGGAAGGAAATGTTAGGAATTTTCCACCCTATAATATGTATGTCAGTGTATATCGATCCATTTGACCAAGAACCAGAAAAGAGACATATCCATTTACTAAAAGCTACACTTAGAAAAGAATTAAGTAGTGACGATCGGGTGGGTCTAAACTTTAAACCCATTGATATATTATACACTACCCGAGATGTAAATAACTGGCTCACTATTTTAATTCTTGGAACTTATTCTACCGACTTCACATGTCGTCAGCTAAGTGTGGGGAGGTCTAACCCCACTTAATGTTAAATTAGGGGTTCGGGTTAGTGCATAACTCGTTAATAAAAATGCACGATTAGGGTAAAAGACGCATTTTCAAATATTAGTAAACAGTTCATAAAAGCAGCCGTTTTTGAAGAAAAACATGTGTGATAAAACAAGAAGGAATGAACGATGAGGTGCACCATCTATCATTCGATGAGCTTTGAAATTACAAACTGGGTATTCATAATCAATTTTCTACACTAATCACCCTCATGAATTTATAATAATAGTCTGATTTCATGCAAATGAGGGCATTGCATGATCTCAAGTGTGGGGAAGGGTTATAAATTTTCTCGAGTTTATACTTGGTTTATTTTCTAAATTTTATGAAAATTTGAAAAATTTTCAACTAAATGAATTCAAAATCATGTTTATACATATTTATGAACGATAAAAATAGGTGTTAATGCCGAAATTATCGTTACCTCGAAAAGGACATAAATTGAGAAACAACTAAAACGCTTGAATTTATTTATTAAGATATAAAAAGACGCATGAAAAAAGCCAAGTGTGGGGAGAATGTACCAAGTTATTCAATTAAAAACTATCTATCACATGTTTCTGTAAAGTTTATTGCAGGTGCTTTTTTTTTGGACTAAATTAACTATTTTACCTGATTTATTGTAATACTTTTGAAAGAATAGATGGATCTACACGATGAATCAATTCCATTATTAAAAGGAAGTAATGTCTTCCGGAAAAGACACGCGCTTCTTGATTTAGGTCAAGAAGTTGTCGTCCAGACCAGCTGTAGGTTGACGAAAAATCTAGAAAAGTCATCACTAAAATCAGCAGGAAATCCACGGACCTCAGCATCAAATAGGGTCGCCAAGTGGTCAGACTTATCGTAACCATGAGAGGATCTGTCTCGTAAAATGGGGAGGGCGCCATGCAAATTAGCTTGATAAGACTAATGAATCAGACTCCCAGAAAGGATAATCTCCTTAAAGATTAAAAATCAGCTTTTAAGCCTGATATTACTCAATCCTTGAGATTGACCTTAAAGATTGAGAATTACAAACTCATGGAATTCGATGATATCTAAACTCGAGCTTGAACGAGAAAATATTTTGATCAAAATTACAAACCGATTTGTTTTCTGAAAACCTATTTTCAATGCTTTCATTACCATTGAACTTAAAATCCTAGGAATTCACCTGGAATTCATTAGGTCACCTGAACCAAATCGGGTATCAACCGTAAGAACGGTGGTTGCATAGCATGGTCGGAGACAGGACCTTGTACCAGACCGAAAAATTATAGGATGATCTTTACTATTGCTCCTACAAAGGATAGTACTAGCATCCGACACGTTTTAGACCATGAACATCTGCATGTCATTAGACATTGCCTTAACAATTTCTTGTTCATCGCTTTCCTTTACAACCGGATGGTAGTTTGCCGAAAGGTAATATACGGAACAAGTAAACTTGATGTGTGCTTTCCGATACAGGGATAGCAGTGGATTACACGAACCTAAATGTTTTTAGCCAAAATATTGATCCACAAATATATTTTGCAAACACTGGTGAAGGGTTATTCCGAAAAACTTATCTAGGGTAAAAGCTAGATTGAATTTTCAAAAGATCAAATGTTTTCATAAAGATCCAATTTCCTTAAAGGATCTAAATTTTTATAGTTATATGGGACTGTAAACCACAATGTTACTATCATTGTTTATACCGCCGTATCAAAATCACTGATGTATAAAGTGAGAAGAATAAAGAAGTGATTCGTGTGATTTAATTTCAAGTTCTGTATTGCTTGAGGACAAGCAACGTTCAAGTGTGGGGATATTTGATAGTGCTCCAAATGAACATATATTTAGTAGCAATATCCTTCCAATATGTAAAGTTTTCAGTTGCAATTGTTCTATTTTCAAGTAATGTTCGTTTAATTAAATAAGTGCGAAGACAAAAGGCGAAAACGAAGATTCGAAGACAAAATCGTCCAAAAAACTCAAATGTACAAGATACAATCCAAGTGGTTCAATTTATTGATAAGAAACGTCTAAAAATGACAAGAGTACAAGTTGCGGAACGCAAAGTACAAGATATTAAATTATACGAAAGGACGTTCGAAAATCCGGAACCGGGACCTGAGCCAACTATCAACGCCCGACGCAACGGACTAAAAATTATGAGTCAACTATGCACAAGAATATAATATAATATTTAAATAATTATATAAATTATTTATATATTATATATATTTAAATAAAACGTCGACAAGCAAATGGCCAAAAATTGGTAAGCTGGCCCAGGGAACTCCGCACTCGCGGAGCTGTGAAGGCTTAAACCTCCGTGCTCGCGGAGCAGCCAAAATCAGAAATGTCCTATAAATGTAACGAGCTTCTGTCGAGTTTTACACACAAAAAAAATAAATAATACTCCCTTTGTAATAATATATATATATATAGTATAGGTTAGTTTTATATTAGTTAGTTTGGGTTATGTTAAGGTTATTTTACGAGTTTTGAAGTCGAAATTCTGTCCGTGTAACACTACGCGATAAATAATCAATGTAAGTTATGTCCTCCTTTTTAAAATTAATGTCTCGTAACTAAGTTATTATTATGCTTATTTAATGCCGAAGTAATCGTGATGTTTGACTAAAAATAATAAAATTGGGTAATTGGGCTTTGTACCATAATTGGGGTTTGGACAAAAGAACGACACTTGTGGAAATTAGACTATGGGCTATTAATGGACTTTATATTTATTTAACTAAATGATAGTTTGTAAATTTTAATATAAAGATTTACAATTGGACATACCTATAAATAACCATATACACTCAATCGGACACGATGGGCAGGATATTTATATGTACGAATAATCGTTCATTTAACCGGACACGGGAATGGATTAATAGTTAATAGACTTATTAAAACAAGGGTGAAATTATGTACAAGGACACTTGGCATAATTGTTAACAAAGTATTAAAACCTTGGGTTACACGCAGTCGATATCCTGGTGTAATTATTAAACAAAGTATTAAAACCTTGTTACAGTTTAAGTCCCCAATTAGTTGGAATATTTGACTTCGGATATAAGGATAATTTGACGAGGACACTCACACTTTATATTTATAACTGATGGACTGTTATGGACAAAAACCAGACGGACATATTAAATAATCCAGGACAAAGAACAATTAACCCATGGGTATAAAACTAAAATCAACACGTCAAACATCATGATTACGGAAGTTTAAATAAGCATAATTCCTTTATTTTCATATTTAATTGTACTTCTAATTATCACATTTTTTGTCATTGTATTTAATTGTACTTTTAATTATTGTACTTTTTAATTATCGCAATTTTATTTATCGCAATTTCATTATCGTTATTTATTTTACGTTTTAAATTAAGTTATATTTATATATTTTACATTCGGTTTTAACTGCGACTAAAGTTTTAAAATCGACAAACCGGTCATTAAACGGTAAAACCCCCCTTTATAATAATAATATTACTTATATATATATATATTTGTATTTTTATAAATTAAAACTAATATAGCGTTAAGCTTGTTTAAAAGATTCCCTGTGGAACGAACCGGACTTACTAAAAACTACACTACTGTACGATTCGGTACACTGCCTATAGTGTTGTAGCAAGGTTTAGGTATATCCCATCTGTAAATAAATTAATTAAAACTTGTATCATATTTCGTCGTATTTCGTAGTAAAAATATAACTATTTCCTAGTACGCCTCGCACACATCAGCTTCCAATTTTGGTTATATTTAAGCACCCTTTCAAGGAGTCTTTCAAGCTCTAGAAATCCTCTTCATATTCAGCTACTTCCCTTTCTTAAATCAAGGTATTAGCCTTACTAAAACTCTTGTTCAATTCATATAATTATAGCTATCTATATAAGAGTTTATAAACTAGAATATAGTTTAGTTAATTCTAAACTTGTTCGCAAACAAAGTTAATCCTTCTAACTTGAATTTTAAAAACAACTTAACACATGTTTTATATCTATATGATATTCTAACTTAATGAGTTAAAACTTGAAAACACAAAGAACACCTTAAAACCGGACATACGCCGTCGTAATAAAACCGGGGGCTGTTTTGGGTTGGATAATTAAAAACTATCATAATCTTTGATTTAAAAGTTGTTATTCTGGAAAAATGATATTTCATATGAACATGATAAAATATCCAAAAATCATGGTTAAACACAAAGTAGAAGTATGTCTTTCAAACTGGTCATCAAGATGTCGTTCTTTCGACGGAAATGACAACCTCTTTAAAAATAGGCATGTAACCTATAAATCTGACTATAAACCACCACTTTTTCAGTTTAGTTTTACAAATTTCAGTTCATTACAAAACCATAGCAATTTGATTCACTCAAAACGGATTTATAATGAAGAAATTATGAGCAAAACAATATTGGTTAAAAATGGCTAAAGTGACTACGTGATGATTTTACAAAAAACTATACTAACCATATCTTAGCTAACTTTTCTTGTATTATACATGTATTCTAACATGTCATGGTTACACAATACGTTAGATAAATCAAAAGACACCACATACACAATACGTGTAACTACAATAGAGGTATTGTGGGTCATGATTAAGTCTTATACAATACGTGTATACTATGTCTTGATTATTTCAAAGTGATGTATCGATCTATATATTTACTACTAACTGTGGACTACTAATTGTAGACTACTAACGTTGGACTGCTAACTTGACAACTTAAAACACGTGATTGAAAATATAAACTTAAACAATTACACGTGATTGAAAATATGAACTTAAACAATCACACGTGATTGAAAGTACGAACTTAAACAATCACATGTGATTGAAGATATGATATGAACTTGATATATTAATTTTGTTCACATGTATTATTATCTGAATCGTTATTATTGTTATAGGTTCGTGAATCCAAGGACGACGACCATAATTTTAATAAGTTGAAAACTTATTATTAATATACTTTTACGACAGTGAGTATATAGTCCCATTTTTAAACTCTACAAATATTTTGGGATGAGAATACATGCATCTTTTATTTTTCAAAATAGACACAAGTACTTAAATATATATTCTATGTTGAGTTGTACCTTTGTATATATCCCTAATAGTCTGGTAACTATTTGTTCCATGTGGTTAACATGTAAGCGCGAATCCTATTGATAGATCTACTGGGTTTGACAACCCCACTCGGGCTAGTTAGCACTAGTTCATAACGGGTGTTTAGTACTTCATTTTACTACACTTGGTACGGTGTAGAGATAACTTTTAAAAGGGAATATGCACGAAAAACATTGGTTAAGTATAGTTACTGGGTGCTCAACAACATATAGAATATCTTTGCTGAAACGTTTATAACATGAAATCTTGTGGTCTATTATTATATCTTATGCTGGCTTTAAAATCAATATCTCACCAACTTTTGTGTTGACTGTTTAAGCATGTTTATTCTCAGGTCCTTAAGAAAGTCTTCCGCTGTTGCATTATCTGAGCAAGCTGTGCATGGAGTCTCATGTTTTTGTTTAAATGAAGTGTTGCATTCAATAAAACCTTTGTCATGTATTATATTCAACTGTTATGTCACGTGTGTAGTATTTGGAAACTAATGTAATATGGGGATTATTCATTAAATAATCGCTCATTTGTTTAAAACATGTATTATGTATAATAATGGTGTGCTTTTTATAAAACGAATGCAATATTTTCTAAAACGTATCATATAGAGGTCAATTACCTAGCTATGAGACCAATGAATAACGTACCTCGTTTATAGTATTATGTACGGGTCATTTCAGTTGGTATCAGAGTGGTGGTCTTAGCGAACCAGGTCTGCATTAGTGTGTCTAACTAATAGTCCTTAGGATGCATTAGTGAGTCTGAACTTCGACCTTAGCTGCATGTCAAAAGTTTTGCTTATCATTTTCTGTCGGTAAGTACCTGCTTATCATTCTTAGTCTAGACACATCTTACTACATTGATTGCATGAATAGTGTATAGACAAGATTCATATCTTAGCGTATCTGCTAATTTATATCTTTGCGTATCTGTTACTGTAAATTTTACCTGACATATTCCATAAATTTCTCCATAATATATGAAGATCTTTTGTTCTATATATATGGATATTCTATGTAATTAGAGTACCATCCGGTAGCTGGAAATCATTTTATATCGAAAAATCCTTTATTCAATCATACGAAATGGAACTCGCCACTAGTTCAAGTCTCTCGGATTCCAATATGGAATTTCACTCAAGCTCCGAAAGTAGTGTGACCGGAATGGATCAACCAATTAGCCATCATCTATTCTGGATGAATTGAGGATGGGTTCGTAGTCTACTTGGTCATTGGAGATAAGAAGAAGGTGATCCCTTCCATCCACCACATTGCCCTCTTGGCGAAGAACCTGAAGCACTAACTGGCGAACCTGTCCGAGACATAATTTTCTCTCTCATTTCCAGAGTGTCTCGTCACGATTATATACTATCTCACATTCTAGATCTTATTCATCCACTCGTCCGAACTGACAACCACCCCGGTGTAATAGAAGAAGTCAACGAACTTCGCGCTCGGATAGTAGCTTTGGAGAATATGGTGCAAATGTTACAAGCACCAGCAGCAGCACCAGCATCAACAATACCGCCAACATCACCGTCAGTATTAACAACACCAGCAACACCTATAACACTACAAGCTCCATCAATTACATAACCACCAATGATACCGACAACACAATCACCAATAGGTATATCGAAATAACGAGTTATGAAGTATTAACTCATTTCTACTGAAGGATTTATATGTATATCTTATATATATAAATTTTTAAACCATTATAAATCTTTCCGTACTAAGCTATTATGTGTGAATCTTAACTACTCGGTTAATTCATATTAGTAATATGCTATGATGTACATCCTTCGTCAGCATCATCGTTAACTACAATCTCTGTTTTAACTCAATGAATCCCAATTCATGATAAACCAAGTGTATTAATCAAATACATGTTTGATTTTACAATTCCATCTTCGATGTACTCGAAAACTTTCTAGACAACATCATTTGTATCTTGAGAAGTTAGCAAGAGTTCCACGGCACCAACATCATTCATCGAGTAAACATCAATAATGAAGTATTGATGCATGATTTCATTTACGTTGAGGTAATAATACACTAAGATAACGAAATTTCTAAAGTTTTAGAGATTATTCATTTCTAGTTCCAGCTGAAAATCATATGAGCTTAATATGATATTAACTCATTAAATATGTATTACATCTAAAGAAAATATACATATATTTTCATAAAGACTGTAATAAATATTCTCTTGTATAAAATATTACTTGTGAAATTTTTTTTAACGGGTAGGTAATGCCCAAGAAATATTTAAGATCACAATTAATATGATGCATTCTTCGATTCAGCGAATCATCAACTATATTCACTACTTTAACAACGATACACATTCTTTCTTAGAAATCAGAACAATCATGTTCATCTAAATTTGATTACGTATTCTAATTTTGACAAATCAAAATTTAAGTCAAGATTTAACAGAACACATCACTCTTAAATTCTTACATCTTTCAAAGCTATACTTTGACTTCAAAACTGTACTAGAACATCATTTCTATTCATGGAACCCAGAAAAATATTTGTATCATTCAAAATCCTAGAACATCATATGTATATTAACAATTATAATCTGTGTTCAAACCCTTCGAAATTCCTGAAGACACTCGAGATGATGATCCAACCACATGTTACCCACAGTCTTGTACCTAAAAAATCCTCGAAACCAAAGTCATAATTTAACACATATCTGTGTCAGACCCTTTGGCATTTATTAGCTAAAATAACTTTTCAATCCCTTCTAAAAATAGACAGTTTTGTCACAGCTCCAGCAAACCAACTTCAATTGTTCATTCGAATAAGCCTTATTATAACGATTACCCCTTCATCATTGTTACCGGGGAACCTTTCATATCTCGCCACATTAGCAGTAAATTTACCAACAACTTCACTGATCTTTAAGCCTCTCCAAAAAATCACTATACTTATTCATTGAAACCATATCATGTACTCATCTGCATCTTGTAATGGTAGTTGTCATACCAAAAATCTTGCATCATTATTCTCAAATTTCGCAGCAATTTTATGCCAACAGTTATATATATACATATAACGTCCATCTCCAAGACTTACATACTTTGAATGTGAAGTTTCTGAAAAACACCCTAAACTGCGAACTAGTTCTTGGAATTTTAAAAAATGCCGATGAAGCAGCAAAAACTGTAAACGACCTTAACAGTAAAAAGTTTGATGATAAAGAATAGTGTGTTGGCAAAGCTCAGAAAAAGAGAAGGTTTGGAACTGGAAAACGGATTGAATAAACAATGAAGGAGGCTATGGACAAATCACAAGGACGAAATCTACCTTCAAAGAATCCAAATGATTCAGTGTCTGCTGAAGTTATTATCAAATATCTTACTCCTGACTCTAAACCTTTACAGTCAAATCTTCATCATCATCTATCGATGTTAGAAATTCTAAGATATCATCATATCTTTCATTATAAATATCTTCGATGTTCCTGAAGATATCTTAATAACTATTGTTATTCGAAATCAATTACCTCTTCGCGCTATCTGTACTACATCATAAAAGAAACTATCTAGTTTCTAAATTCTGAAACCTTCGAGTTTAAAATATGAATGTTTTGAAGTAGTGTTGGGAACTGAAGCATGAGTTAATATAATATAATGACACTTGATCAACGTGATTATATTACAGTAATTCATGCTGAGTTTCTAAATGGAACGTGATGATTCACATAACATAACGTCATCATGTGCCATGTTACAAGACTCTTGTATTCTACTTAATCTCTAAAAATATCAAGAAAATATTTTCTTGATGATTCGGTCTTTTCCAAGGTATTCTGGTAATTTGACAAATCAAGATCGTGCCATTACAATTTTCTTCTTAGAACATTAACTATGTTCATTTCGAAATCCATGCCTACGAATTCTGGACCATTATTCGCTTGACTTGAAGTCGGGAAGAGGAGACAAAAGTATGGAACTCTTGGATATAAAAGAAAATATAAAGCTCGACAACAACACATATATTATAAACCGTGCATATCAATACGTATTGCCACGTAAAGGCCCAGAAGAATTAAAATTACTATAACCCCAAGGTAATAATAAAAATAAATAAAATCCTCCGGTGGTAGATGAAAAAGAAGAATGACAGATATGAAAGTTAGGAGTATATCAAGAATCAGTACTGGATGGAGCATATTAACAAACGTTTTAAAGTATGAATTGAGGAAGAAAGAATAGAAGATGTGAGTTGTGAAAATAAGGAAACGAATAGGGTGGATTTATAGTGAAATATCTGACAGAGCAATCAAAACAGATTATCGCATTTAATCAAAGAGGATCCTAATTTCCATAATTTCCGAAAAATCAAATCTTATTACAAAGATTTCCTTTAAATCCCTTTAACTCTAAAAATCAACCGTATCTACGTCAAAAGATATGACGAAACTTTATTTTCTCATTTCACTCTTTTGCGATAGCTTCACTCGTGAAATGTCCAGTTCATATTGATTATAAACGTTCCATATTAATTGATTTCGTTGCAAGTTTTTGACCTCTATATGAGACGTTTTTCAAAGACTGCATTCGATTTTAGAACACATCATAACCTTTAAAATATTACGACGATTATCAAATAATGATAATCTAAAATATAGCGTTTTTCACATGACCATTACATAATGGTTTACAATAATATTACACATCAACATAAGTCTTTGAAGGCAGTTTTTAAACAATATTATACAAGCATGGACTCCAAATCTTGTCCTTAATTTAGTATGCAATAGCGGAAGATCTTAATAATCACCTGAGAATAAACATGCTTAAAACATCAATAAAATTGTTGGTGAGTTATAGGTTTAACCTACATATTATAAAATCATCATAATAGACCACAAGATTTCATTTTTATAACACATCTCATATCAGGAATTTCGCAAACTGCATAGAGATAAAAATCATTCATATGTTGAACACCTGGTAACCGACCTTAACAAGATGCATATTGAATATCCCCATCATTCCGGGACTCTCATCGGATATGATAAATCGAAGCACTAAAGCATCCGTAACTCGGATGAGGCATGTTGGGCCAAATAGATCTATCTTTAGGATTCGCGTCAATTAGGGGCCATTTCCCTAATTCTTAGGCTACCAAGCTAAAAAGGAGCATATTAGGTTCGATAATCCAACATAGAAAGTATTTTCGATTACTTGTGTCTATTTTGTAAAACATTTATAAAATCGCATGTATTCTCATCCCAAAAAAAATAATAGATTTTAAAAGTGAGACTATAACTCACTTTTACAGATTTTTACTTCGTGAGGAAGTAAGACTTGACCACTGGTCGATTTACGAACCTATAACAAATATGTACATATATATATCAAAGTATGTTCAAAATATATTTACAACATTTTTAATACGTTTTAATGTTTTAAGTTTATTAAGTCAGCTGTCCTCGTTAGTAACCTACAACTAGTTGTCCATAGTTAGATGTACAGAAATAAATCGATATAAATTATCTTGGATCAATCCACGACCCAGTGTATACACGTCTCAGGCTAGATCACAACTCAAAGTATATATATATTTTGAATCAACCTCAACCCTGTATAGCTAACTCCAACATTACTGCATATAGAGTGTCTATGGTTGTTCCAAATAATATATATACATGGGTCGATATGATATGTCAAAACATTTGCATACGTGTCTATGGTATCCCAAGATTACATAATATATTAGAATACATGTAATACAATATAAGTTAGCTAGGATATGATTAATATAGATTTGTTGCCAATTTTCACGTAGCTACAACAAGAAAAATTATCCAATCTTGTTTTACCCATAACTTTTTCGTTTTAAATCCGTTTTGAGTGTTTCAAGTTGCTATGGTTTCATATTGAACTTTAGTTTATGAATCTAAAAAGAAAAAGTATAAGTTTATAGTCGGAAATACAGGTTACAAGTCGTTTTTGTAAAGGTAGTCATTTCAGTCGAAAGAACGACGTCTAGATGACCATTTTGGAAAACATACTTCTTCTTTGAGTTTAACCATGATTTTTGGATATAGTTTCATGTTCATAAGAAAAATCGTTTTACCAGAAGAACAACTTTTAAATCAAAGTTTATCATAGTTTTAAATTAACTAACCCAAAACAGCCCGCGGTGTTACTACGATGACGTATATCCGATTTTACGGTGTTTTTCGTGTTTCTCGGTTTTAAATCATTAAGTTAGCATATCATATAGATATAGAACATGTGTTTAGTTGATTTTAAAAGTCAAGTTAGAAGGATTAACTTTTTTTTTGCGAACAAGTTTAGAATTAACTAAACTATGTTCTAGTGATTTCAAGTTTAAACCTTCGAATAAGGTAGTTATATATATATGAATCGAATGATGTTATGAACATCATTACTACCTCAAGTTTAGTAGGTAAACCTACTGGAAGTGACAAGAAATGATCTAGCTTCAAAGAATCTTGGATGGCTTGAAAGTTCTTGAAGCAGAATCATGACACGAAAACAAGTTCAAGTAAGATTATCACTCGAATTAAGATAGTTATAGTTATAGGAATTGAATCAAAGTTTGTATATGAGTATTACCTTGATTTAGAATGATATCTTACTGTAAATAACAAGGATTTCTTGAGGTTTGATGATCACTTTACAAGATTGGAAGTGAGCTAGTAAACTTGGAAGTATTCTTGATTTTATGAAACTAGAACTTGTAGAATTTATGAAGAACACTTAGAACTTGAAGATAGAACTTGAGAGAGATCACTTAGATGAAGAAAATTGAAGAATGAAAGTATTTGTAGGTGTTTTTGGTCGTTGGTATATGGTTTAGATATAAAGGATGTGTAATTTTGTTTACATGTAAATAAGTGATGAATGATTACTAATATTTTTGTAATTTTATGAGATATTTCATGCTAGTTGCCAAATGATGGTTCCCACATGTGTTAGGTGACTCACATGGGCTGCTAAGAGCTGATCATTGGAGTGTATATACCAATATTACATACATCTAAAAGCTGTGTATTGTACGAGTACGAATACTGGTGCATACGAGTAGAATGGTTGATGAAACTGAACGAGGATGTAATTTTAAGCATTTTTGTTAAGTAGAAGTATTTTGATAAGTGTCTTGAAGTCTTCCAAAAGTATATGAATACATATTAAAACACTACATGTATATACATTTTAACTGAGTCGTTAAGTCATCGTTAGTCGTTACATGTAAATGTTGTTTTGAAACCTTTAGGTTAACGATCTTGTTAAATGTTGTTAACCCATTGTTTATTATATCTAAAGAGATGTTAAATTATTACATTATCATGATATTATGATATATTAATATATCTTAGTATGATATATATCCAGTTAAATGTTGTTACAACGATAATCGTTACATATATGCCTCGTTTCGAAATTCTTAAGTTAGTAGTCTTGTTTTACATATGTAGTTCATTGTTAACACACTTAATGATATACTTAATTATCATTTTATCATGTTAAACATAGTGTATCAATATCTTAATATGATTCATATGTATTTAGTAAGACGTTGTTATAACGATAATCGTTATATATATCGTTTCGAGTTTCTTAATTCAATAAACTCATTTTTATGTATATCACTCATTGTTAATATACTTAGTGAGATACTTAATTATCATAATCTCACGTTAACCATATATATATCCATATATATATCTATATATATATATATATATATATATATATATATATATCATCATCATGTAGTTTTTACAAATTTTTAACGTTCGTGAATCGCCGGTCAACTTGGGTGGTCAATTGTCTATATGAAGCACATTTCAATTAATCAAGTCTTAACAAGTTTGATTGCTTAACATGTTGAAAACATTTAATCATGTAAATATACCAATTTCATTTAATATATATAAACATGGAAAAGTTCGGGTCACTACAGTACCTACCCGTTAAATAAATTTCGTCCCGAAATTTTAAGCTGTTGAAGGTGTTGACGAATCTTCTGGAAATAGGTACGTGTATTTCAGCTTTATTTGATCTTCACACTCCCAGGTGAACTCTGGTCCCCTACGAGCATTCCATCGAACCTTGACGATCGGTATCTTATTTTGCTTGAGCCTTTTAACCTCACGATCCATTATCACGACGGGTTCTTCAATGAATTGTAGTTTTTCATTGATTTTAATTTCGTCTAAAGGAATTGTGAGATCTTCTTTGGCTAAGCACTTCTTCAGATTCGAGACGTGAAAGGTATTATGTACATTGGCGAGTTGTTGAGGTAATTCAAGTCGGTAGGCTACTGGTCCGACACGATCTAAAATCTTGAATGGTCCAATGTATCTTGGATTTAGTTTCCCCCGTTTACCAAATCGAACAATGCCTTTCCAAGGCGAAACCTTAAGCATGACCATCTCCCCAATTTCAAATTCTATATCTTTCCTTTTAAGGTCCGTGTAGCTCTTTTGTTGACTCTGAGCAGTTTTCAACCGTTGTTGAATTTGGATGATTTTCTCTGTAGTTTCTTGGATTATCTCCGGACCCGTAATCTGTCTATCCCCCAATTCATTTTAACAAATTGGAGATCTGCACTTTCTACCATAAAGTACTTCGAACGGTGCCATTTCGATACTCGAGTGGTAACTGTTGTTGTAGGAAAATTCTGCTAATGGTAGATGTCGATCCCAACCGTTTCCAATATCAATAACACATGCTCGTAGCATGTCTTCAAGAGTCTGTATCATCATTTCGCTCTGCCCATCGGTTTGTGGATGATAGAAAGTACTCATGTCTAGACGAGTTCCCAATGCTTGTTGTAATGTATGCCAAAACCTTGAAACAAATCTGTCATCTCTATCAGAGATAATAGAGATTGGTATTCCATGTCTAGAGACAACTTCCTTCAAGTATAATCTCGCCAACTTCTCCATTTTATCATCTTCTCTCATTGGCAAAAAGTGTGCTGACTTGGTGAGACGATCGACTATTACCCAAATAGTATCATAACCACTTGTAGTCCTTGGCAATTTAGTAATGAAATCCATGGTAATTTTTCCCATTTCCATTCTGGGATTTCGGGTTGTTGAAGTAGACCTGATGGTTTCTGATGTTCAGCTTTGACCTTCGAACACGTCAAACATTCTCCTACGTATCTAGCAATATCGGCTTTCATACCCAGCCACCAAAAGTGTTTCTTGAGATCTTTGTACATCTTTCCCGCTCCGGGATGTATTGAATATATGGTTTTATGTGCTTCCTTAAGTACCTTTTCTCTCACATCTCCAAACTTTGGTACCCAAATTCTCTCAGCCCTATACCGGGTTCCGTCTTCCCGAATATTAAGATGTTTCTCCGATCCTTTGGGTATTTCATTCTTCAACTTTCCTTCTTTTACAACTTCCTGTTGCGCCTCCTTTATTTGAGTAGTAAGGTTAGTACGAATAATTATATTCATAGCTTTTACCCGCATTGGTTCTCTGTCCTTTCTACTCAAAGCGTCGGCTACCACATTTGCCTTTCCCGGGTGGTAACGAATCTCGAAATCGTAATCATTCAATAACTCAATCCACCTACGCTGCCTCATGTTCAGTTGTTTCTGATTAAATATATGTTGGAGACTTTTGTGGTCGGTATGTATGATACTTTTGACCCCATATAAGTAGTGCCTCCAAGTGTTTAATGCAAAAACAACAGCGCCTAATTCCAAATCTTGAGTCGTATAATTTTGCTCGTGAATCTTCAATTGTCTGGATGCATAAGCAATTACCTTCATTCGTTGCATTAATACACAACCGAGGCCTTGCTTTGAGGCATCACAAAATATCACAAAATCATCATTCCCTTCAGGCAATGACAATATAGGTGCCGTAGTTAACTTTTTCTTCAACAATTGAAACGCTTTCTCCTGCTCATCCTTCCATTCAAATTTCTTCCCTTTATGTGTTAATGCAGTCAAGGGTTTTGCTATTTTGGAAAAATCTTGGATGAACCTTCTGTAGTAACCAGCCAGTCCTAAAAATTAGCGTATATGCTTTGGAGTTTTCGGGGTTTCCCACTTTTCAACGGTTTCAATCTTTAACGGATCCACTTGAATACCTTCTTTGTTCACTATGTGACCGAGGAATTGAACTTCTTCCAACCAAAATGCACACTTTGAAAACTTAGCGTACAGTTTTTCTTTCCTCAACAACTCTAGCACTTTTCTCAAATGTTCTTCGTGCTTTTGATCATTCTTTGAGTAAATAAGTATGTCATCGATAAAAACAATGACAAACTTGTCAAGGTATGGTCCACACACTCGATTCATGAGGTCCATGAACATAGCTGGTGCGTTAGTCAACCCAAACGGCATAACCATAAACTCGTAATGACCATAACGCGTCCTGAAAGCAGTCTTTGGAATATCATCCTCCTTCACCCGCATTTGATGATACCCAGAACGTAAATCAATCTTCGAATAAACTGATGAGCCTTGTAGTTGATCAAATTAGTCGTCGATTCTTGGTAGTGGATAACGATTCTTGATGGTAAGTTTGTTCAACTCTCGGTAGTCGATACACAAGCTGAATGTACCATCCTTCTTTTTGACAAACAAAACAGGAGCTCCCCATGGTGATGTACTTGGTCGTATAAAACCACGCTCTAAAAGTTCTTTTAGTTGGCTTTGGAGTTCTTTCATTTCACTGGGTGCGAGTCTGTATGGAGCACGAGCTATTGGTGCAGCTCCTGGTACGAGATCTATTTGAAATTCAACAGATCGATGTGGAGGTAGTCCCGGTAATTCTTTCGGAAATACATCGGGAAATTCTTTTGCTATGGGAACATCATTGATGTTCTTTTCTTTGGATTTGACTTCTTCGATGTGTGCTAGAACGGCATAGCAACCTTTTCTTATTAGTTTTTGCGTCTTCAAATTACTAATAATATTTAGCTTCGCGTTGCTCTTTTCTCCGTACACCATTATAGGTTTTCCTTTTTCTCGTACAATGCAAATTGCATTATTGTAACATACGAATTCCGTTCTCTCCTTTTTCAACTAGTCCATGCCGATTATCACATCAAAACTCCCTAACTCTACTGGTATCAAATCTATCTTAAACGTTTCGCTAACCAGTATGATTTCTCGATTCCGACATATTTTATCTGCCGAAATTAATTTACCGTTTGCAAATTCGAGTAAAAATTTATTATTCATAGGCGTCAATGGACCACTTAATTTAGCACAAAAATCTCTACTCATATAACTTCTATCCGCACCCGAATCAAATAAAACATAAGCAGGTTTTTCATCCATAAGAAACGTACCCGTAACAAGCTCCGGATCTTCCTGCGCTTCTTCCGCATTAATGTTAAAAAGTCTCCCGCAGCTTTGCCCATTATTATTTCCCTGGTTTGGACACGTATTTTTGTAGTGGCCCTTCTTCCCGCATCCAAAACAAATATTGTGGGCATTACTTATTCCTTTACCCGATGGTCCATAAATTTAACACTTCGTTGTATCATGACCCTTTCTATTACATTTAGTACATGTTGCTGGACAAAAAGTAGTTCGATGGTACCCTTCACACCTCAGACACTGAATTTTTTGATTTTGATTACCAGTGTTGTTATTGAGATTGTTGTTGGGATTTTTGTTGTTGCAGTTGGTATTATTGTTGGGATGATTGTTGTAGTTGTTGTTGTTGGAATGGTTTTTGTTGCGTTTGTTGTTACGAAAAATGGTGCGATTGTGGTTGTGATTGTAGTGTTGATTGTTGAAATTGTGACTCTTGTCACTGAGTTCTTCCCACTTTCTCTTGACTTGTTTCATTTTGGCCTCCTCGGCCGCCTGCTCTTTAATCCTTCCCTCGATCTGGTTTATAAGTTTGTGAGCCATTCGGCTTGCCTTTTGCATTGAAGTAGGCGCGCTTGAACTCACATCCTCCTAAATTCTCTCTGGTAACCCCTTTATAAATGCATCGATCTGCTCTTCTTCATCTTCGAACACTCTTGGGCACAATAAACACAACTCGGTGAATCGTCGTTTGTATGTGGTGATATCGAATCCCTTCTTTTGTAATTCTGTAAGCTCTGTCTTGAGCTTATTGACATCGTTTCTGGGACGGTACTGCTCGTTTATCCAGTGTTTGAATGCTGACCACGGTAGTGTGTAAGCAGCATTTTATCCCACTTGTTCGAGATAGGTATTCCACCATGTTAACGCAGTACCTGTAAAGGTATGCGTGGCGTACTTTACCTTATCTTCCTCGGCACATTTGCTTATAGTAAACACAGATTCGACCTTTTCGGTCCATCGTTTCAGTCCGACTGGTCCTTCAGTTCCATCGAATTCCAGAGGTTTACAGGCAGTGAAAGCCTTGTAGGAGCATCCTACACGGTTTCATGTGGAGTTAACTCCACTGCTAGACCCTGAGTTATTGTTGTTTTGCATTGCAGCCTGTACTGCGGCTATATTTGCTGCAAGGAAAGCACGGAAGTCTTCCTCACTCATGTTCAAGTTCTGACGAGTAGTCAGTGCCATTTCCTTCAAAAATAGCCAAAAGAATTAAGTTAATCATATAGAATATTAAGAGTAGTCAATAGTATTTCTTAGCATAATATGAACTCATTTATAAAAGCTTTTTCTTCATATTAGCATTTTATAAGTTTTAATTCGGGTAATACCTACCCGTTAAGTTCATACTTAGTAGCTAACATACAATTCAACTACTAAAATTCTATATGAAAAAATGATTATAATAATATTTCACATTCAAACTTTTATACAATATTTTGCAAAGTTACAATACCGCTATTTTACATATAGCATAAAATATAGCACATAAAAACTCTGATACAAAATAGTTGCGAAGACAATTCTAGTTAATACGCAAGTCGTCCAACAATGGCAATAAAGACAAGTAATTCATACGTCCAGAAACAAGTCATGCATTCTGGTTTTACTAAGACTACTTCCCATCCTTGGTCTTGTGAAACATAACCGTTGTGACCGTTGACAAGACAGCATGTTGTAATGTCGTCAAAAGGACGAGGGTTTCGTAATGTCCAACAGCCCCGTAATAATCTAAAAACCTTGTTTCTCACCCCAACTACTGAATCCGTCACTTGTGGAAAGGTTTTATTTAAAAGTTGCAATTCAATGTTCTTTTTCTCACTTTGGTAAGAAGCGAACATCACTAACCCGTAAGCATAACATACTTCTTTATGTTGCATGTTAGAAGCTCTTTCTAATTCACGAAATCCTATGTTGGGATATGTTGAGTCAAAATAGGTTCTTAACCCGTAGCGTAAAATTGCATTTGGGTTCCCCGAATTTAACGCTTTAAAGAAAACACGGCGTAACTTATGGTCTCCCCAATGTGATATACCCCACCTATCAAAGGAAAGCCTTTTATAAACTAAGGCATTTCTGGAAAGTCTTTCAAATGTTTGACAAGTTAATTTCGCCATAACTAATTGTGTTGATGAATTTTGACCGACTCTAGACAAAATTTCATCAATCATATCCTCTGATAGGTCTTCTAAAATATTTGGTTGTCAACCCTTAACGTCCATTTTGTGTTTTTATACTGTAAAAATAGACGAGGGTTAGATTCATAAAAGATAATTAACAAACAATACAAGCAATTTTTACATAGAACATAAAAGTACAAGCATACTACAATACATATAATACACAACATGATTACAACCCTCTAATATGAATCACTGGTTTCTTCTTCTTCGGACTTGTCCTAATTTTCTAGGAATATATGGTGATCCTCTAATACGAACTGTCGTTTTCCACAATGGTTTAGAAAAACCTGGTGGTTTAGAGGTTCCCGGGTCATTGTTACATTTTAGGAAATACGGATGTTGTCGATACATATAAAGTTCATCGGGGTTGGAATCGGATTTCTCTATTTTTATACCTTTTCCCTTATTATTTTCTTTTGATTTATTAAATTGGGTCGAGGTAATTTCTATAACATCATCGGAATCCTCATCGGGATCCGATTCATCAGAAAATTGGTAATCTTCCCAATATTTTGCTTCCTCGGCGGAAACACTATTGACCATTATTAACTTTGGTCCGTTGGTTGAGGATTTTCTTTTATTTAATCGATTTACTTTAGGTATCAATATTTCTTCCTCCGGAACCTCTTCTTCTTGCGGTTCCTCCTCTTCCGGTTCCTCCTCTTCCGGTTCCTCTTCTTCCGGTTCCTCTTCGGGAATTTGTGAATCTTCCCAAAATATATTCGACTCTTCATTATTATTAGGCGAATCGATGGGATTTGTACTAGTGGTAGACATCTATCACACAATATCAAACACATTATGAGGTTAATATATCACATAATATTTACATGTTAATAATATATAGTTTGCAACAAAAGTGTTAAGCAATCGTTTTTAAAGAAAACACGGTCGAAGTCCAGACTCACTAATGTATCATAACAAACTCGATAAGACACACTAATGCAAATTTCTGGTTCTCTAAGACCAACGCTCTGATACCAACTGAAATGACCCGTTCATATTGATTATAAACGTTCCATATTAATTGATTTCGTTGCGAGGTTTTGACATCTATATGAGACGTTTTTCAAAGACTGCATTCGATTTTAGAACAAACCATAACCTTTAAAATATTACGATGATTATCAAATAATGATAATCTAAAATATAGCATTTTTCACACGACCATTACATAATGGTTTACAATAATATTACACATCAACATAAGTCTTCGAATGCAGTTTTTAAATAATATTATACAAGCATGGACTCCAAATCTTGTCCTTAATTTAGTATGCAACAGCGGAAGCTCTTAATAATCACCTGAGAATAAACATGCTTAGAACGTCAACAAAATTGTTGTTGAGTTATAGGTTTAACCTACATATTATCAAATCATCATAATAGACCACAAGATTTTATTTTTATAACACATCTCATATCAGGCATTTCGCAAATTGCATAGAGATAAAAATCATTCATATGTTGAACACCTGGTAACCGACCTTAACAAGATGCATATAGAATATCCCCATCATTCCGGGACTCTCATCGGATATGATAAATCGAAGTACTAAAACATCCGAAACTCGGATGAGGCTTGTTGGGCCAAATAGATCTATCTTTAGGATTCGCATCAATTAGGGGCCATTTCCCTAATTCTTAGGCTACCAAGCTAAAAAGGGGCATATTCGGTTCGATAATCCAACATAGAAAGTATTTTCGATTACTTGTGTCTATTTTGTAAAACATTTATAAAATCGCATGTATTCTCATCCCAAAAAAAAATAATAGATTTTAAAAGTGGGACTATAACTCACTTTCACAGATTTTTACTTCGTCAGGAAGTAAGACTTGGCCACTGGTCGATTCACGAACCTATAACAAATATGTACATATATATATCAAAGTATGTTCAAAATATATTTACAATATTTTTAATACGTTTTAATGTTTTAAGTTTATTAAGTCAGTCATCCTCGTTAGTAACCTACAACTAGTTGTCCATAGTTAGATGTACAGAAATAAATCGATATAAATTATCTTAGATCAATCCACGACCCAGTGTATACATGTCTCAGGCTAGATCACAACTCAAAGTAAATATATTTTTGGAATCAACCTTAACCCTGTATAGCTAACTCCAACATTACTGCATATAGAGTGTCTATGGTTGTTCCAAATAATATATATACATGGGTCGATATGATATGTCAAAACATTTGCATACGTGTCTATGGTATCCCAAGATTACATAATATATTAGAATACATGTAATACAATATAATTTAGCTAGGATATGATTAATATAGATTTGTTACCAATTTTCACGTAGCTACAACAAGAAAAATTATCCAATCTTGTTTTACCCATAACTTCTTCGTTTTAAATCCGTTTTGAGTGTTTCAAGTTGCTATGATTTCATATTGAACTTAAGTTTATGAATCTAAACAGAAAAAGTATAAGTTTATAGTAAGAAATACAGGTTACAAGTCATTTTTGTAAAGGTAGTCATTTTAGTCGAAAGAACGATGTCTAGATGACCATTTTGGAAAACATACTTCTACTTTGAGTTTAACCATGATTTTTGGATATAGTTTCATGTTCATAAGAAAAATCATTTTCCCATAAGAACAACTTTTAAATCAAAGTTTATCATAGTTTTTAATTAACTAACCCAAAACAGCTCGCGGTGTTACTACGACGGCGTATATCCGGTTTTACGGTGTTTTTCGTGTTTCCCTGTTTTAAATCATTAACTTAGTATATCATATAGATATAGAACATGTGTTTATTTGATTTTAAAAGTCAAGTTAGAAGGATTAACTTTTGTTTGCGAACAAGTTTAGAATTAACTAAACTATGTTCGAGTGATTTCAAGTTTAAACCTTCAAATAAGGTAGTTATATATATATGAATCAAATGATGTTATGAACATCATTAATACCTCAAGTTTAGTAGGTAAACCTACTGGAAGTGACAAGAAATGATCTAGCTTCAAAGAATCTTGGATGGCTTGAAAGTTCTTGAAGCAGAATCATGACACGAAAACAAGTTCAAGTAAGATTATCACTCGAATTAAGATAGTTATAGTTATAGGAATTGAATCAAAGTTTTTATATGAGTATTATATTGATTTAGAATGATATCTTACTGTAAACAACAAGGATTTCTTGAGGTTTGATGATCACTTTACAAGATTGGAAGTGAGCTAGTAAACTTGGAAGTATTCTTGATTTTATAAAACTAGAACTTGTAGAATTTATGAAGAACACTTAGAACTTGAAGATAGAACTTGAGAGAGATCACTTAGATGAAGAAAATTGAAGAATGAAAGTGTTTGTAGGTGTTTTTGGTCATTGGTATATGGATTAGATATAAAGGATGTGTAATTTTGTTTACATGTAAATAAGTCATGAATGATTACAAATATTTTTGTAATTTTATGAGATATTTCATGCTAGTTGCCAAATTATGGTTCCCACATGTGTTAGGTGACTCACATGGGCTGCTAAGAGCTGATCATTGGAGTGTATATACTAATAGTACATATATCTAAAAGCTGTGTATTGTACGAGTACGAATACGGGTGCATACGAGTAGAATTGTTGATGAAACTGAACGAGGATGTAATTGTAAGCATTTTTGTTAAGTAGAATTATTTTGATAAGTGTCTTGAAGTCTTCCAAAAGTGTATGAATACATATTAAAACACTACATGTATATACATTTTAGTTGAGTCGTTAAGTCATCGTTAGTCATTACATGTGAATGTTGTTTTGAAACCTTTAGGTTAACGATCTTGTTAAATGTTGTTAACCCATTCTTTATTATATCTAAAGAAATGTTAAATTATTACATTATCATGATATTATGATATATTAATATATCTTACTATGATATATATCCAGTTAAATGTTGTTACAACGATAATCGTTACATATATGCCTCGTTTCGAAATTCTTAAGTTAGTAGTCTTGTTTTACATATGTAGTTCATTGTTAATACACTTAATGATATACTTAATTATCATTTTATCATGTTAAACATAGTGTATCAATATCTTAATATGATTCATATGTATTTAGTAAGACGTTGTTATAACGATAATCGTTATATATATCGTTTCGAGTTTCTTAATTCAATAAAATCATTTTTATTTATATCACTCATTGTTAATATACTTAGTGAGATACTTACTTATCATAATCTCATGTTAACCATATATATATCCATATATATACCATCATGTAGTTTTTATAAATTTTTAACGTTCGTGAATCGCCGGTCAACTTGGGTGGTCAATTGTCTATATGAAGCACATTTCAAATAATCAAGTCTTAACAAGTTTGATTGCTTAACATCTTGAAAACATTTAATCATGTAAATATACCAATTTCATTTAATATATATAAACATGGAAAAGTTCGGGTCACTACAACTCGTACTCTTCACATAATCAAATTGTTTAATCCATATTACTCAATGATGATAAAATTCTATTTATTAACTCATATTAGTCATAATAACATTCTTACCGTTGGCCATGACGACCTCGATCAAATTTCGGGGACGAAATTTCTTTAACGGGTAGGTATTGTGACGACCCGGATTTTTTCGACTACTTGATTATACTATTTACATGATTTAATAATTCTGACTTGATAAGCAATGAATTTTAATAAGTCTTGAACCTCCGGAAAGAGTTTTTTTTTTACAAGCGATTGACCACCTATTTGTCAGACGATTCACGAACGTCATAACTTGTCTTAATTGTTTAATTGAGTATATATATATATATATATATATATATATATATATATATATATATATATATATATATATATATATATATATATATATATATATATATATATAACTTGAAAATATGATAATTAAATATCTCATTAAGTATATTATCAAAGTATTATATACACATTTTCATACTACTAATTTAAAGAGTTTTCAAACAATATAAATGTTACTATTTAAACAACGTAATTAATTCATGTTAAAATATATTTACATACAATGTATTATGAGTATAAATATATCCTTAAAAGTATTGAATACACTTTATAATATACAAATACAGATAAAGGATAGCTATACTC
Organism: Rutidosis leptorrhynchoides; assembly: GCF_046630445.1. NCBI lineage: Eukaryota > Viridiplantae > Streptophyta > Magnoliopsida > Asterales > Asteraceae > Rutidosis > Rutidosis leptorrhynchoides. Next base: position 343,691,515 of record NC_092337.1, read on the forward strand.
GTATTTTCGTTCACTTTTCTCAAGATTCCTACTCGTATTTATACAGTTATATACACGTATTATACGAAGCTTCTAGAAGTATTTTCTATTGATATATACTAATAAAAATCTTTATTAGTGGAGTATTATGTCATGCATGACATAATCAATTTAACTTATACTAGATATTAGTCAAAAAAAGACAACATAAAGTATTTACTATTCGTATATACTAATAGTAATTTGCATGATTGATGTATTATGTCATGCATGACATCATCAATCTTATTATGTCATGCATGACCTCATGGTATTTAAATTATCCTAGATATTTGTCATAAAATAACAAAATACAACTAGTATATAAAGACCTTACATGGTATTTTTTTTTTTTACACAAATTTACATCCATTCTACTTTCAATTCTCTTCCAAGTATTCTCTTATTCTTTCTCTCTAAAAACACTCTCTAATATCCTCTCTTCAAGTTCTAATAAGCCATTATTATCTACAATAAAAACTAGTTACAAAAACAATTCATAAACACCATAGAAGTAGTAATCAAGAACACCTCCTTTGATTTAAGTTTTGCTTCCAAGTTTGGTTATCTTTAAGCATCCTTTCAAGGAGTCTTTCAAGCTCTAGAAATCCTCTTCATATTCAGCTACTTCCCTTTCTTAAATCAAGGTATTAGCCTTACCAAAACTCTTGCTCAATTCATATAATTATAGCTATCTATATAAGAGTTTATAAACTAGAATATAGTTTAGTTAATTCTAAACTTGTTGGCAAACAAAGTTAATCCTTCTAACTTGAATTTTAAAAACAACTTAACAAATGTTTTATATCTATATGATATGCTAACTTAATGAGTTAAAACTTGAAAACACAAAGAACACCGTAAAACCGGACATACGCCGTCGTAGTAAAACCGGGGGCTGTTTTGGGTTGGATAATTAAAAACTATCATAATCTTTGATTTAAAAGTTGTTATTCTGGGAAAATTATATTTCATATGAACATGATAAAATATCCAAAAATCATGGTTAAACACAAAGTAGAAGTATGTCTTTCAAAATGGTCATCAAGATGTCGTTCTTTCGACGGAAATGACTACCTCTTTAAAAATAGGCATGTAACCTGTAACTCCGACTATAAACCACCACTTTTTCAGTTTAGTTTTACAAATTTCAGTTCGTTAAGAAACAATAGCAATTTGATTCACTCAAAACGGATTTATAATGAAGAAATTATGAGCAAAACAATATTGGTTAAAAATGGCTAAAATGACTACGTGATGATTTTACAAAAATCTATACTAACCATATCTTAGCTAACTTTTCTTGTATTATACATGTATTCTAACGTGTCATGGTTACACAATACGTTGGATAAATCAAAAGACACCACATACACAATACGTGTAACTACAATAGCGGTATTGTGGATCATGATTATGTCTTATACAATACGTGTATACTATGTCTTGATTATTTCAAAGTTATGTATCGATCAATATATTTACTACTAACTGTGGACTACTAATTGTAGACTACTAACGTTGGACTGCTAACTTGACAACTTAAAACACGTGATTGAAAATATAAACTTAAACAATCACACGTGATTGAAAATATGAACTTAAACAATCACACGTGATTGAAAGTATGAACTTAAACAATCACATGTGATTGAAGATATGATATGAACTTGCTATATTAATTTTGTTCACATGTATTATTATCTGAATCGTTATTACTGTTATAGGTTCGTGAATCCAAGGACGACGGCCATATTTTTAATAAGTTGAAAACTTATTATTAATATACTTTTACGACAGTGAGTATATAGTCCCATTTTTAAACTCTACAAATATTTTGGGATGAGAATACATGCATCTTTTATTTTTCTAAATAGACACAAGTACTTAAATATATATTCTATGTTGAGTTGTACCTTTGTATATATCCCTAATAGTCTGGTAACTATTTGTTACATGTGGTTAACATGTAAGCGCGAACCCTATTGATAGATCTATTGGGTTTGACAACCCCACTCGGGCTAGTTAGCACTAGTTCATAACGGGTGTTTAGTACTTCGTTTTACTACACTTGGTACGGTGTAGAGATAACTTTGAAAAGGGAATATGCACAAAAACATCTGTTAAGTATAGTTACTGGGCGCTCAACAACATATAGAATATCTTTGTTGAAACGTTTATAACATGAAATCTTGTGGTCTATTATTATATCTTATGCTGGCTTTAAAAGCTATATCTCACCAACCTTTGTGTTGACTGTTTAAGCATGTTTATTCTCAGATCCTTAAGAAAGTCTTTCGCTGTTGCATTATCTGAGCAAGCTGTGCATGGAGTCTCATGCTTTTGTTTAAATGAAGTGTTGCATTCAATAAAACCTTTATCATGTATTATATTCAACTGTTATGTCACGTGTGTAGTATTTGGAAACTGATGTAATATGGGGATTATTCCTTAAATAATCGCCCATTTGTTTAAAACATGCATTATGTATAATAATGGTGTGCTTTTTATGAAACGAATGCAATATTTTCTAAAACGTATCATATAGAGGTCAAATACCTCGCTATGGGACCAATGAATAACGTACTTCGTTTATAGTATTATGGATGGGTCGTTTCAGTAGACGGCACTTGGGTGATGTTTATGTGTTAGACTATGTGACATGATTAATATGACGGTTCCTGTATACTATTGCATGTAGTTAGTTGCACTGACTTAGCTTCGTGCTAATCCCCCACATCTTCCCTGTAGGTTATGGATTTGTTGTATGCTAGTTATCAGGGTGAAGATGGGATGTTGGAAGATATGTTTGACAAAGCCGGAAACTCTGATGTCGTGTCTTTTATATTAAAAGTTGTTGTAATATTTAATATAACACCCAGACTTTTAAATATTAACGTGTATATTATAATCAAGTGGATTTTATATGATATATATATATATATATATATATATATATATATATATATATATATATATATATATATATATATATATATATATATATATATTATAAACAGGTCTTCCGCTGTATTTAAAAAAAAACTCAGGGGTGTTATAAGTTGGTATTGGAGCATAGGTTTGGCAGCATGTGCACGAAAGTGACATGTTCCCAAATCGTGTGTCGAGTTAAACATATCTTGGGGGTGGATTAAGTGAGTGAAGTAGGTATTGACGAGTTAGTTGGCGGAAACTCACAAATTATCTACTAAGCTTTTATGTGTAAGATGTCGTGATAAGACAGGTATGAAGATCGATTTCACCCTGCTGGTGCCCCGTTAACCCTCAGTGCTGACAGAACTTCGGTGGATGCGTTTGATGCGGATTTGGATGAAGGATTTGACGAGTATTAGTCGACGTGGCTCCAATAATGAGGATTCTGTTGTAGGGTTGACGAGGGTTAAGGGTGCGGGTGCGATCGAGGTGTTGATAGATACAAAAGATGTCTTCTTATTCATAAAGGTACATTCTTGTTACATTACTGTAACTATTATTATTATTGAATCTGTAGATTGTGTTCATGCCTTTGTCATATTGTGTGTTTGTTGTAATGATAATCTGTAATGATTAGTGATTCTAGTTGCGATTGAGTAATTATTCATGTAAGATAGAAGTAGATAATAGTTGACGGATCTAGTTACGACGATTGTGTCTGGAACTACCCTGGCCACTATCGGGATTTTATTCCCTTAGACTGACTGTTATGTTCTGTGAGACTTTATAGACATGACCTTTGGAATATTGTGTCATGCTGTTATGAATTGTTGTTATATGGCCTGTTATACTATACGTGAGACTACTGTTGGCTTAGACTGGAAGAATTGAGGTGAATAATTTATAGTATTAACCAAGGCAAATATGAAGTCTTATCTTTACCATTGACAGTTGGGACACATGTAGTGACCCATAGAGACTGATTAGGGTAGTGACCCCTTGATGATTGGTGAAGGTTCCGAAACCTATTGTGTAATTATGTGAAGTGTAGATTTCATGCTTGTCGACCGTGATTGAACCAGTAAATGACGGACCCTATGATATTGTTGTATGACGGAAATAGTTGTGTTGGACTTAGGTGAAATATAATTCCTTTCCATGGATCGACGGGACACACGTAGTGGCCCGTAAGAATTGGGATAGAGTAGTAGTTTTCTTGTCTTCTAATAAGAGGACCCAGACCCTGTTTGTTACTATCGTATGTATATGGTTTGCGTGTCATGTATGATGTTGACTTTTGGTTCAGATGTTTGTGATCGTAGTAAGACCTTGAGGATTCACTTTTCCTACCTTAGACTCATGTGTGTTGGTGGTGACCTTTAAAAAGTATGTTTGAAAGGAGCTTTCCGTGTAGTCTTGACTGAAGATAGGAAAATTATGTTTTGTTGTTATGTGAGGATTATTACTAGCCTAGTTGTACCGTTGCAGAATTTGATTAGCTATGTAGGACTCGTAGAGTTGTCTTGAGAAGTTGTTAACTTTTGTGAATTGATGTGACTCATTAGATGTCAGTATAGGAGACGTTCATTTAGTGAATTTATTGGAAGTGGAGAAGACTTTAATCGGAATAGGAATTCAGTTCAAGCTGAATTGTGATGAATCTTGACTAGGTCAGAAGACGTGATTAGAACAGTGATCATATTACGGTTAAGGTAGAATCATTGATCTCATAGTTCGATAGTGACTAATGTGAATATCTTATCTTTTGAAGATTTGAATGCAAGGTCGAGGACGAACAATAATAGTATTTGCAAATAAGACGAAGTAAGTAGGTATAGTTTATTGAATGTTGGATCGAATTTTCAAATGTGATTGCTAAAGAGGACTTAGTAGAATTAAGATCGAGTTAGAACCGAGTTAGGTGCTTACTTACAAGACTTCTTGCGGTTTGGATAGTCTTAGATTGTAAAATTTATTTGATTGGAGTATAGTGGAGATTTATAACTAGCAGTGACTTGAGAAAATAGACCGTGTTGTATTGATGAACTCTATTAAGATCTTGTTCCGAAATACTCGAAATGAAAGTGTGATTTAGAATGATGTATTACGTCTGGCCAACGGAAATACATTGTTGTAAATCATACAGTAGTTTCGAGAGTCGGAAGAGATGTAACGAGTGTTAGATCGGGTGTTGTTTTACGATGAATGTGATTTTCGATGAATTGTTGACCGAGAGTAGACTTTTCCGACATAGTAATGTTAGTTGAACAATATTTAGACCTAGGCTATTGATGATCGAATAAGCCTTAGTTTTGAGTTCTGATGAAGTTCGAAGCAAAATAAAGTCGATGCAGAGATAGTTTTAGTGGTGTCAAACGCGTGTATTGATATCATTTGACGGACTTAATTGTTAGATGGATGTTTATTGCTTGTGGTAGTGGATATCATTGACTTGAAATTCATGTTCGAATGATAAATGTTGGTTTAATATTGCATTTGTAAGTGTTTCTTCTATTGATGATATGAATAAAGTCATGCTTTAAGTGATGAATTTGGGTAAGTATCAACCTAGATAAGTGATTTATGACGAAATCCGTAAATATCAAATTTGAACTAGGTATTTAATTGCGGGTTCTGGTAGCACTTTAACCTAGTGAAGATCTTTCTGATGTAACTGTAGCGGTGTTGGGCATGTGTATTGATGTTACTTGAGGAAATTAATACTTGGATAATTACTTTCAGAATGTGTGGACGATTATTCTTTACTCAAGATTTGTGATGTAATGATTGAATTGATTTGAAATTGGGTTGGTAATCATTTTTACTATGATTGAGTTGACCAGAATCACGATTTAGTCATTGAATAATTGGGTGAATATTGAACCAGATAAGCGAATTTCAACAAAATTCTTGAATATCAAGATTGAAACAGGCATTAAATTACGGAGTTTGGGTAATTTAGTGTAATCCGAGTTGATTTGGCTATGTTGTAGTGATGAAATTAGCCAAGTTTGTGTATTCTAAGGGAAATAATAGCCCTTATTCAGTGTTTTAGAGTGAGTTGATCTAGGAAATTCGATGAAGGTGACTCTGGGATAACCTCAAATCATGATTGACAGATATCATGTAGTGGGTCATTAGTAGTGACTCGAGAGTTAGTGTGTAAAACCTAGACATGAGATGGAATTTTCATGGTATTTTGTAAGATTAATGATAGATCAAGTTTGGAATTCAGACGAAATTAGACTTGTTCAGTTATTAGATAGCGGCATGTTGTTAGCATTGAATTTCTTAAGCTCGTGGTAAAGACTGTTTTCTAGACCAGAATGTGAGGAACGATTCGGATATTGTGTAGTGTAAGTAATTAAGTTTGCACATCGGCATATAGCGGGTCTTGATCCTTGGGTAGTAGAATAGCATATGGTGTGTTTGGCTTTAGACCGATAAGTTAGCTTTTGACCTACGAGAATGGACGGAGCTTTGTAAGGCGTATGACCGTAGGACATGTTTTGACTTGGGTCACGTTGTGGCCCGTTGTGGTGGTTTGCAATACCCATGACCTTTGTTGAGTTGGTAATGTTGAATTGTGGGCTTAACTGAGTTGTGTCTTCATGTGACACGTTGATAATAAATAGATGACTTAGAATAAACTAAATGGATTTACTTTATGGGTAATCTTGAAATTTTGATGGATCAGTCCGATTCAATGAAATTAGCAGTGTGTAACCGTTGGTATCTTCAGAAAGTGGGGAGTAGTGACAGTTTGACGTGAAACTTTTCGTGGAAAACCAAGAAAATTGGACTGATTGATGTAAATTAGAGGACTAAATGATGGATAGTTATATATGATTCGAGAATACGATATGTAAGCTGAAATTTGTTGTGAACCATTTCGTGGAAGTCAATTAAGTTGATGATGGGTCTATATAATACTTTTGGGTTGTCTTGTATTTGAATAAATGTTGATTGTATCTAGTGTTGAATTGTTTGATCGTTATCATCTTAGTTTAGTGCTAGGATAAAAGATGATGTACACGACCCTTGTTAAACAGTAGATTGTTGGTACTTGGTTACCCCTTCAAGCGATAATTGTGATGCTATAGACAATTGCGATATAAATTATCTGAATGTTGTGTTGCGTGATTGGAGTTGGTCTAACATAAAGGGTTGTCATTGACTTAGTGACAGTGAGTTTTTAAATTGACGATTTTGGCTTATGAGTTGACAGCTGAGAAAACTAATGAACCTTGGTAATGCTTGTCATCTTAGGATATGTTCTGGTGTAACTACCGGTGTGACCAATTGTGTTGGTATTTGTTACATGCGACTCGTGTTGGCTATGACTTAGCAGATTTCGAGGACGGAATCTCTTTAAGGGGGGTAGATTTGTAACACCCTCGAAGCGGGCCTAGCTGTTAGATTACTATTTTGCCCTCAGGTTGTGTGGTGTTATTATATGCTTTTATTTTAATTTTAGAATTATTATTATTTAATGATGTGGATAGGACCAGTTTGTGACAAGGGTCACAGAACAGGTTTGTTTATTTAAATTGGACTCCGTTAGGGCAGTCAAATTAAGTAGGTTTGATAAATACCCGTGTGTTGCACAGTGTGGGATTTTAACCCACTTTAGATGACTAGTGCTTCCATTTTTCTTCACTTTGTTTCCAGAATATTCACACACACAAACACATCTCGTTCTTCCTTCCTTTCACCTAACCAAACCCTAGATCTTCAATCTTTGTTGTAGAGCTTAAATTAATTGCATCTTTGTGTTCTTTGTGATTTACTGAGTCTATCAAGGTAACAATCAAAACATTTCATGCTTTAATCTTTATGAAAATTGAGTTTTGTGTAAAGTTTTTACAAAGTGTGTAATTTGGGTCAAAATGGTTAGATTTGATGTTGTTTGAGTCCAAATCTTGTGGGTTTATGTTTCTACATGTTTAGTGTCATCGATTTGATAAGTTTTGAGGTCATAATCGAGCTCTAGAGCAAGAATTGGATGAATTTGGGTGAAACCAGTCACTTTGTTCTTCAGCTTCTGCAGATAAACATAGTCGACCGAGTGTCTCCTGACACTCGACCGACCGACTCGACCATCGACCGAGTGTATGAGACCCATGGCCGAGTGTGTCTGCGAGAGACCATCGACCCAGCGACTTGACACTCGACCGAGTGAGTGTACACAGTCGACCGACTGTCTCTGACAGTCGACCGAGTGTCTTTGGCAGTGAAATATTTTACTAAGTGTTGATTTTTAGCTGTTATGATGCCGTTTGTATATTGATGATCAAGATATTATAACTAACTTATGAGTATTGTTTTCAGGTGATACAGACGAGGAGAAGACTCGGTGACATTAGACTACCGAGTGATGTCGGTATCGGTGAGTGGGACTAACTAGAGAACATAGTATAGAATAGCATGTTATATTATGATTGCCATGCTTGTTAGATATACTTACTGTTGTGGTTAGTTAGTACGTTGTGATGACTGCATGTTAGTTGATGCTTATCTGCTGGAGCCCAGTGCGTCCTTATTGTGTGGTAGCCTCGGTAGGAGAGATCAACCTGCGGGTTAGGTTCCTCATGTGGTATCCTAGACAATCGTGATGTATATATATGTGAATGACGCATTCGTCCCGTGTGGATTATATATATACACACGGTGGTGGAGGAACTTCTGGTAAGCCCCAGTCCGATCAGCTGGTGGTTAATGGTTTGGCTGAGCCGCCATAGTCTCTGTAGACGGCACTTGGGTGATGTTTATGTGTTAGACTATGTGACATGATTAATAAGATGGTTCCTGTATACTATTGCATGTAGTTAGTTGCACTCACTTAGCTTCATGCTAATCCCCCACATCTTCCCTGCAGGTTATGGATTTGTTGTATGCTAGTTATCAGGGTGAAGATGGGATGTTGGAAGATATGTTTGACAAAGCCGGAAACTCTGATGTCGTGTCTTTTATATTAAAAGTTGTTGTAATGTTAAATATAACACCAAGACTTTTAAATATTAACGTGTATATTATAATCAAGTGGATTTTATATGATATATATATTATAAACAGGTCTTTCGCTATATTTAAAAAAAAACTCAGGGGTGATATATATTATGCTCAAATATCGGATATATTAAAGACATTGTTCGAAAGTATTAGAAAAAGTTTTAGGCTTTAAGCTTTTACTGCAGGATTTTATTCGTTTCTTGGTTTAAAGGCGTACTTTTCAATATTTAGTTGTACGATAAACATGACCAGGCTTCTCACAATCGGATCACTCATATCACTCAAGTGTTTAGGGTGCCCAACTCTAATTGTACTGTCGCTCAGAAACCAGTCGTGTAATGGTTATTGTCATAGGCTTGATTAAGAATCGATATATCCACCGACTAGATAAGGACGGCCCTGATCTTTTCCTTAGTCATTCCTTCGGAAGGAAGAACGGGTTAAAAGGTGGTTGGCGGAGAAATGTGAAAGTTTTTTATTTTTAGCTAAGGGGGGATTTTTCGACCCTTTAGAAAGCTTTTTAGAGATTTGATAGACTTGAGTTTTTCAGAATATCCTTCTTTTCTAATAAATAGGATGGCATTCTTATTTTTGCGAAGACTTTCTTCGGAGAATATGAATTTTCTTGAGAGGAGCTTGTCTTGCTGGCTCTTTCTTCTGTAACTTTCTCCTGGGTCACACTTCATTTTTTTCCTCGGGGATACTATGGCTTATTTAGAGACTTTGCTCTTTTTTAGCATATTCCTTCTTCATAACTTTTGTCTTTTTGTTCTTGTGCCCAGAAAGAGAGGTGTTTAACCAGAAATAGATCTTTTTATGCACCTATAAAAAATAATCTGGGATTTCAAAGTTTTATGACAAGTATTTTGAGGAGAACTTTAGTCGATCTATCTCTTCGAGTTTCTTCATAGTTCGGAAATGAGAAAAGGATTGAAGGTGGAAAGGGTAACGCATTTGATAGTGATTTGGGGGTGAGTATTTTCTGATTCATCAACTCATTTGATATGAGTTGGTCGATTTAAATGCGTGGAGTGGAAATGGAAATGGATGGTTTTTGTTCTTTTCAATCCAGAATGTTTTCAGAAAAAGGATCGCACCTACACCACGTATGTCGCTTACTAGTCATTGGTTTTGAAACGTATATCAGGAGAAATATCTAACTTTAACCATACACCGGCACGCTCTTCAAATGAAATAGTAAAGTATTATAGATTGTATTATTCATACAATAACTTTTGGCCTAAGTTACCTCACTGTTTGTTGGTGGGGGTCGTGCTTGGTCAGACATAGCCTTTTTACACAATCATTCGAAAAAAGTCGGTTGATAAAATCATAAGTCTTAGCTTATTCATTCTGTTCTAATAACTGCTAAAAAAACTGATTCTCTTGCAATTTTATAGAAACTTTTGGTATAACGGAATATATTTTTTTCGAATTTACCCAATATTCTTGCCATTTCTTTTGAGAACTAACAGAATTCTTGAAAACTTTAAAAGTAAACGGTTACTTTTGTACTTAATTTTCCCAACCCTATACTACCATCCCATACTTAGAAGAACATTGTTCCTAATATTTTCTTTAAATAATATTTTGATAATCTTATAAATTAAGGACAATATTTCCTAGAATCTTTAAGTAGGTTGCGGGATGTAATCCCACACTTAAAGATTTTAGTAGTGGTATTATGTAAATATAAAGGGTATTATAAAGACAAATTATATAACGCCCTTGGCTCAATTCCAGAAAACGACAATTTTTTTTTTACATCGGATATTTACATGTTCCGAAAACACGTTCATAACATCTCAACTTTCAAAATGATGTCACTTTCGTGCTAACCAATAAGACCTAGCACGAAAACTCGTGCTACCCAAGGAGACCTAGCACGAAAACTCATGCTACCCAAGGAGACCTAGAAAGAAAACTCGTACTGACCAAAAACACCAAGCACGAAAACTCATGCTGACCAAGAAGATCTAGCATGAGAACTCATGCTGACCAAGAAGAAATATTCAAAGACTTGAGGCGTTACTAAGCGGTTACCATCAATCTAGGTTTAAAGGGAAGACTTGCACACCATTTACCCCCACCGATGCTCCTCTATTCCTTTATAGGTTCCTTACCCTCTCGACCATTGCGAGTACGTACATGCCATAAAAACATATAACATAAGGAATCGCTTATTGAGTATATGACAAGTAATGAGCAACATTTATAACAGAAAATGGCATGGTGTATACATAGAGTATCATTCCCTTTTTCCTCCGGTACAAGTAATAAGTTAAGCTGTTCACTTGCATCATTACCGTCTTTAACTTGTACAAGTGATGTCAAACCATCACTTGCATCATTTCATCCTCTAGTAGTACAAGTGATATTAATTCATCATTTACATCATTTCACCAATTACTAGTACAAGTGATATTAATCCATCACTTGCATCATTTCATCATTTTTTAGTACAAGTGATATTAATCCTTCACTTGCATCATTTCATCATTTTCTATTACAAGTGATATTAATCCATCATTTCATCATTTTCGGGTACAAGTGATATTAATCCATCACTTGCATATTTTTACCAATAACTATACTCTATGTATCATTTTCATAAGCACATATAGTTACACAACATAATCACATAACTAGTTCACTATCGTATGATCATAAGCGGCCTCTTACACGTATGCAATCCTGAACACTTATAACCACATCATGCTCGCCCTTATCACCACCTATACAACGTACCTCGGCCCATGGTTAGCTAGATTGATTTCCATCCCGTGATTAGTGCCCATCAATGTTCCCTTTCCAACTACTAATCACATCTTAGCACTTTCACACATTCGTATGACTAACTAACTCAAAGAATTGATTTTTCAGCATTACATATACATATCATTTAAGCTTTGATAAGGAGTCTTAATGACTCCAAACTTGACTCTATTAACTATCACTTATCCACTTCTTTACAATTTTTCATTCACCATTATTTATTAATAATTTTACCTCTACTTCTCAAATTAGTCTTACATAACTCACCTTGATGTTCTTGGAGACTTGATAGTTTTCCTTAACCTTCTCTTGTATTAACACCTATATATCATTTAACTTTATCATCCAGTGCTTATTACCAATCTTCCATTAGAATCTTACATTGCATTTCATACTCTTATCACTACTTATCTTATTAATCTCATGATCATTACAAATCTTCTTATATTAACATTTCTTAATTATTTTACTGCCTTAATTAGCTTCATTCATTTTCATTTGCGTTTACCTCAATTTCACATTATATTTTCATTCAAACATTTACACAAACACTTGGTGTGCATAACATTGCTTTAGCACAATTCATCATCTAGCTAATCATCTTTTACATCGTTTTTAACCTTTTTACAATTTTTATACATAATCACATGTTATAATCATCATGGAACTCATATTTAGACATAACCATGTTATAATGTTATCATAATCACTAGTATACATACTTTCCATTACAAAACCCATTCTTTTACCCAGCCTTACCCTTAAATCTGAATTTCCATTCATACATACATAATTCCTACTAGAATTCATGAAATACATACTAATTAACATAGAACTAGCAAGATAGATGAAGAGAATGATGGTTTCTTGCTTCCTTTAGACTCTAGACACCTTAAGTTATTCGAATTTAAGCTTAAACGAGATAGATTTGCAGATTTGAAGAACCCTAATTGCATTTTAATCACTTAGTCGTATTCCATCTCCTTGTGTTCTTCTTTTTCATCTCAAGCTACCAAATGAGCTAGATACTTCCACCTTCTTCTTTTCTTACTTTAACTTTGACATCATGGAGACCTTAGTCCTCCCCTCCATTTTATAACTTATATGGTCCTAACTCCGTTAACTAGCTTAACATTTTCCCAACTTTGCAATACTAGTCCCTTTTTCCATTTAACATTTAACTCATATATAAAATTCATTTAAACTCAATAAATACAATATAAAAAGGCAATATAATTACCTTAACTTTTGGGGCGTTACAAATTACTCCCCTATGGTCTGTTAGCTATAGATAAGTTAGATACAATGCTTGGATCTTTTCCATGCGATTCTGTAATAACAATAAACCAAAAAGAGAAACTCCAATATGTCATATTTTTTAGTAAATCGATTTTCTTATAATATACTAAATAAAGTAAAATAAAATGAAAACGTCTATGATAACTATTCTAGTTGCGATGGGTGTTCTGATCTAAGTCAAAAAGAGCTTTGTGTCAAGGTCATCAAGTTTGGTTAAATCCTCTCGTTCATGTCCAATGGGTGCCTCTGATGTTATAAGTGCATCAAGACAGAGGTCTGACGGCATTGGCATCTCAGAAAAATTGAATGGGTCTTCATGTGCTGGAATAGATGAAATCTCGAAAAGCTGAGTAGCAGGAGCAGATGGCTGAATAATCAGTTCTGTAGTGATGGGAACAGCAACTATATGAAGGTCGGCAGGAGTCTCATGAATGGGTCGATGACGACCATCTAAATGGCTAAACCAGGAGTCTCCACAGTGGGGGTGACTGGGGTGATGATAGGAACTTTGGGTACTGGAGTAGAAGCATATGCGATAGAGGGAATAGGTAATGGGAAAGCAGGCTGAGGGGTATAACTTGACATCTAGGAGGGGCATGACACTCCAACCTAGATAAAGAGGGTCTCAGTGTAATGGCTCGCATCCCTTGTCGCTCGAGAAATGCTCTAAATGCCTCATATTGATTACTATGGTCTTGTAGAATAGCCCAAGTAACAGGTGCGTCTGACATACTAACTCCATAGTGGAATACAGCCACTCGTGGTGCTGGCTCTGATATCCTGCCTGGGCGAGAGGCTAATTGTCTCGGTGGCAGTACTACGTTAACCCTATCTTTAACTAATTTCTTCTGTTCTAATATCTATGCAAGTATATTGGGCTTCGGTTTTTATATTACAATAGGAAATCACTTTGGATATTGAAAAAACTATGAGGGGTTTTCTTTAGTGTCAAGACAAAATGCGTAGGGGCAAAGCAAAGGTTAAGTGGGATGATTTATGCACTCCAAAGGATGAAGGAGGATTGGGCTTGCGAAGGCTTAAATACTAGAATATTGCATTGATAACTACACATATCTGGAACATTATCACTTACAAAGAAGCTTTGTAGGTTCGTTGGATACATTTTTATAAGCTTCATTTCAAGAATTTCTGAGATGCTCCTATAAAAGCTGATGTGAGTTCGAGTTGGAGGAAACTCCTACAAATAAGGTCTGTTATATGTGGCTTTATTACACAGAATATCGGTAATGGATGGAGATGGAGGAAACTCCTACCTGGGAACAGGGTCAATTGACACAGGTTCCTTATCGAAAAAGTTTTGTATGGGTATATTAACAGTTGTTTCCTTCCCACCTCTAGTGAGTACTAGGGCATCAAACTCACTACACTCTATATCAACTTTAGCGGTTAAACGTTTGAGCGTAAGCTGAAAATTGGTTATTAATTCTTCAAAAGTCTTTATCAAAGTGTCGAACTTATTTTGACATTCTATGACTTGAAGGTTTATCGTGTATTGCTTTTTCATAAATTCAACTAAAATTTCCTTGGAGTAGAGAGTAGGTTTGTGTCATGGGAAGATTATATTATGGTCGCTATTTTGCTATTTATGTGCCCATCTAAGGTAAGGATACCTTAGATTGGTTCTAGTAGCATCGGAGTTTTTAGGAATTGGTAAACTTTGAAGAGTGAGAGTGAAATCTTGTAACCTGGTTTTCAGCATTTTTACTGTATGAGCGAAGACGTCATCCTTCTCAACAGCTTCATTGCTCCAATCTTCCTGTTGTGCAGCTATTGTGTCTAAGAGATTCCATGCTTCGTCTGTTGTTCGTGACATAAAATTTCCTTGCGAGGCCATGTCTAGGAGAGACTTATCATCCTTCGTCAAACCATTTTAAAGCGTACATATTATGTCTGCCCAACTTAACGAATGATTCGGACATCTTTTAAGCATCACTTTTATTCTATTCCATGCTAGACATAATGACTCATTTTTTTTTTTTGAGAAAAGTTTGTGATGTCATTTCTTAAACAGGTTTATAGGGAGGGTGGATAAAATTTATTCAAAAATTTGGTTGCTAGTTCCTTCCATGAATGTATTGAATTCGGATTAAGTTCGTCAAACCATGCTAAAGCGTGTGTAGACAGAGAATATTTAAAAAGATGAAGTTTCAAAATGTTTTTCTCATTTCCTTCCTTCTTAAAAGAGTCAACCAGACTGATAAATTTGTTTAAGTGAAAGTTTGGATCGTCAGTCGGTAATCCTTGAAATTTACAGATCATACTGACTAGTTTAATCATGTACGAACTGATTTCAGGAATTCCTTCGGTTCCTAAGGTGATTGGTCCTCCTCTTTCCTCTAGTAATGACTTATGCATAGAAGCAAGGGTGTTTTGTTGTTCCATTTTTAGATTTTCTGTTTAAAAAGACTTAAAAAGTAACTTTTAGAAAATATTAATTAACTAAAAGGATAGATAATTTAATAAAAACAATTATTTTTGAAATTCGGTCGTAACCTTATCAAATATCTTAACTGATAGAACTTCTTACAGATTAATTCGTATCTAAGTGGCTAGGCCGACTACGGAGAGGCAGAATCCTTTTAGTTCCAATATAGTTGGAGACTGTTCAGAAAATCCAACAACCAAGTCCGTGTATAATTGTCTTTCTTAGACACCACCAAACAATACTTTTGTCTGTTTAAAATCTTTCTCAATTAAAATACTCGATCCCCTACAGCGGCGCCAGAAAACTCTGATATGACTACAAAGATACGGCCGAAATGGACGGTTTTATTCGTGCGGTGTCGTTAGGTCGCAGGACGTTAGATTCAGTTAATCAGGGTAGCATCCAGTGGTTTTGTTAATTTATATTATGTGGGGCCTAAATTTACTTTTACTTTCTAAGGTGTAGAAGGTGTAAGTTAACCTAGTGCCGTATTTTTGAATAGATTAACGAATTGAAGATCAAGTGGATAATTGTCTTTTATTTAAATTACCTAGATAAAGGATAGTAGTTGGTTTAAGCTAATGGTCCTAAGTACAGAAAAGTAAATAAAGTGGAAGGATATTCGGAGTATGCAGATCAGGGAAATATTGACCAAGATATTAGTTTTTGGTTAGGGAAAGGTAATTATGCTTATGTTTAAGGCTATGTTAGGAATGATGTAGATCTGGTTGGATGAGCCAATTACACAGACCTACTTATCTCTAAACTCTCAGAGTTCTCTTTGAGCAGTGAAAAGTATGTCATTTGGTTGTATAATTGAAAGGTAGCTACACCTTGGAGGTTATCCTCCGTAAAGTACTAGGCTTATTAGTGAGTTGAGCTCTAATCCTAACTCTCGTTATCAATTTAGTTAACTAAATAACAACGTGTCGTGTTGATTGAACATTGATCACAACGGAAGGAGTCCGTCGGTTTAAGTTTGCAAAACCTTGAATGAAAACTAACAACCATTTCATCATACTAATGAGATCATATCAAATCAAATATTATACAGCATTACAGTTGATCACAACCTAGGTTGGTCAATCCTTAAGATGCTAGCATACAAATCTATCAGACTTACTAGTTCAGTATTACGACAGTAACCGTACTAAATTAACATAATTATGCTAACCCAAACTTCTATCATGGCAATATACATATTGATTAAGCTATCATGGTAATATCGGAGTGCATTATAAAACATAAAAGGTAAGCATACATGTTTAATACAAAAGACAAGCGTTTCGGATAAAAACCTGAAAAGGCTGAAAAAATCTGCCCGAGATCGCAGGGACTCGCCGAGATATCCTCCGGAAAATAGAAGCTAAGCTAACTACTACTAAAAACTAACTAAAAGCTTGAAAATATAAAATGAATTACAACTTGAGTGTGTGTTGAAATGGATGGAGAGAGCCCTTTAAATAGACTTGATTTTTTGCCAGCAAATGGCTGGCTGGCCGTTTGGCAAGCTGTTTGCTTGTTTTGCCCGTTTGCCATGACCATTTGATCAGGCCGTGTGGCAGGCCATTTGACATACAGGCAAGCCGTTTGGCAGGCCGTTTGGCTTGCCTGGTCAGCTAAAATCACTGGATCGTAACTTGATTTCTTGTCTATCACCGTTTTCGCTCTAGAATCTTCGTTTTAGCTCCGTTTTACTTGATTCTTTTTGCATTACCTTCGTAATTACTTAATCTAAAAAATCAACCTAAAAAGTGATAATTTTTCCGACAAAGTTTGAGAATTTATTGATTTAGGGCTTAATATCGGGGTTAAAAACGTGACTTTTTGGCCAATATCAACAATCGATGTTCACGTTGTCCATTAGTTAATATTGTTACTCATCGTGATATACATGCTGCTGGATCTCATCTTAACACCTAAGTATGTGAGATTGTTAGAGATGATTCTTTTATTTGGCCAAGCGACTGGGTTTATAAATACCCTAAGTTAAAGAATGTTTCCACTCCTGATGCATCAAGATGTTATTTGATGGAAAGGATGGGATGGCAGATTGTCAAAATTTTCAATTGGTATAGTTTGGGATACCAATCTCCCTCGTGCTACAAAAGTCAGGTGGTATTCCCTCGTATGGTTTACTCAATGTATACCACGGCATGCATATTTAATGTGGCTTTTGATGGGAGAAAGACTCAAGACGCAGGATAAACTGTAGCCATGAGAGCACTAAGGAGGAACCATTTTGATGTGTTCGTTATGTAATCTTGTTCCTGACTCTCATATCCATTTGTTTTTTTAATGTGCCTTTGTGTCAAAGGTTTGGGAGCTAGTTTTAGATTTGATTCATCTTCCGATTGGGAAAAGCTCCTGGACTGGAATTAGGGACTTTTTGGTTCCCATTGCCTCACGTAACAGGGCTATTGTAGTAGTGGCTAAACTATGTCTCACAGCGACAGTGTATTTTAAGTGGCAAGAACGTAACTTTCGGTTGTTCCACAAGCAACAAAGATCGGTGGATAAGCTCTATAACATTGTATATACTACGATTCGATCGAAGATATTATAATGTCCCACACTATGGTGAACAAAAATAGATAACAAAGAACAACAATAATATCCAAGAAAAAAAACTGATCAGTCACCAACTCAAAGAACTCCTTAAATACAGAAACAAAATAAACATAACAAGGTAACTGAATAGTCAAGTAAAACCAAAGGTCTTCTTTGCTTCTTTTTCAAGTCACGGCCTAAATCACCCCTGGCCCAATCGGTCATCAATCATCTCATGCCATCCTAAGAAATCATGCAGGCCCACTTGAACATTCTTAGACCTACGTTGGTAAACTTAGCCCCACTTGCCATTCTTAGGCAATCCTGCATCATCCTCCCTACCTTGGGAAAGACTCAACCTCAAGTCTGAATCATTCTCACTATCACCAACATACTAAGACAACCAGCAACGTTAAATGTAACTGACACGTTATAATGACCCGGGAGTTCAATATTGTATGCATTATCATAAATACGTGCCAATACCCGAAAAGGACCATCGGCTCAAGGCTTTAATTTACTGAAACGGCCAGTATGAAAATGCACTTTCCGAAGGTGGATCCACACGAGATCACCCACATTATATACCACCCATTTTCGATGTTTGTCAACCCTCCTTTCATACCCATCATTTTGTTGAGTTATACGATCACGAACCTACTCATGGAGAGCACGCATTTAAGCTGAATGCTCTAGACTGCCAGCATCAGGTGTCACCATTAACAGTGTCGGATGGCAATCAAGAGGAGTGGTGGGATTAAGTCCATACACAATCTCAAAAGGACTTTTCCCTATAGTGCGATTAACCGACCTGTTATATGCAAATTCAGCTTGAGGCAATACCAAGTCCCATTGTTTCAGGTGATCCCCAATTAAGCCACGTAGAAGATTACCTAAGCTTCGATTAACTACCTCCATTTGACCATCGGTTTGCGGATGGTGTGAGCTGCTAAATTGCAATTTAGATCCAATTCGAGACCATAAGGTCCTCCAATAATGACTAATGAACTTGATATCACGATCCTAAGTCATGGTTTTTGGAATTCCATGTAAACGTACGACCTCTCTAAAGTAGAGGTGTGCAACGTGACTCGCATCATACATTTCTGCAACGGTATAAAGTGAACCATTTTTTGAAAACCGATCAACAACCACCATAACGGAATCTTTATGACGCTGGGTGCGAGGTAAACCCAACACAAAATCAAGGCTAATTTCCTCCCAAGGTCGGCTAGGCACGGGCAAAGGCAAGTATAAACCCGAATTACTACCTTGCTTTTTAACAATATGACACACACGACAACACGCCACCACTCGATTTACATCTTTCTCCATACGTGGCCAATAGATATCATTCTTTATTAACAAAAGTGTCTTATTTATACCAAAGCGTCCCGTAAGGCCCACTGAATGACTTTCATTAATAATTGAATGGCGAGTTGAACTGGATGGAACACACAGTCGCACACTCTTAAACAAATACCCATCTTGAATGTGAAATGACTTGTATGTGCCCTGTATACATTTTTCCCAAATATCCTTAAAGTCATGATGGTCCGAGTAAAGGGATTTCCATGACTCAAAACCAAAAATCTGTATGTGCATGGTGTTAATCAATAAGTACCTCCTACTAAGCGCATCGGCCACCTGATTTTGAGATCCCGCTTTATGTTGAATGACAAAGAAATAAGCTTGCAACTTTTCAACCCATTTTTCATGTTGCGCATTTAACTTATGTTGACCAAGAGTATACTTCAAGGCTCGTGATCAGAATAAAGTACAAATTCAGTGGGCAGCAGATAGTGTCTCCAAGTTTCAAGACACCTGACTATCGCAAAAAATTCCCGATCATAAGTCAAGTATCGCCTTCGAGCATCATTTAATTTTTAGCTAAAAAACGCAACAGGTCTCTTCTTTTGACTTAAAATGAAGTGACCCATCCTAATCCATCCGGACGAAGTCCATATCTATTATAAATGATTCACAACAGTTGATTACATCGCGAGGTACTTGACCTCTATATGAAACATTTTACAAACATTACATTCGTTTTTGAAAAGACAATCTTTCATTACATCGAAAGTTGACGGCATGCATAATATTTTATAATATATCTAACTATAATTGACTTAATAATAATCTTGATGAACTCAACGACTCGAATGCAACGTCTTTTGAAATATGTCATAAATGATTCCAAGTAATATCTTTAAAATGAGCAATTGCACAGGGGAAGACTTCTTTCATACCTGAGAATAAACATGCTTTCAAGTGTCAACCAAAAGGTTGGTGAGTTCATTAGTTTAACATAAATAATCATTTCCATCATTTTAATAGACCACAAGATTTTCATTTTCAGTTCTCATAAATATACGTCCCATGCATAGAGACAAAAATATCATTCATATGGATTAAACACCTGGTAACCGACATTAACAAGATGCATATAAGAATATCCCCTATCATTTCGGGAAATCCTTCGGACATGATAAAAATGAATTCGAAGTACTAAAGCATCCGGTACTTTGGATGGGGTTCGTTAGGTCCAATAGATCTATCTTTAGGATTCGCGTCAATTAGTAGATCGGTTTACTAATTCTTAGGTTACCAAGCAAAAAGGGACATATTCAGCTTCGATCATTCAACCATATAATGTAGTTTCGATTACTTGTGTCTATTTCGTAAAACATTTATAAAAATTGCACATGTATTCTCAGCCCAAAAATATAAAGGGTAAAAAGGCAAATGAAACTCACCTAATGTATTTTGTAGTAAAAATACACATGACTATATTGAACAATGCAGAGTTGGCCTCGGATTCACGAACCTATATCATTTGCATATATATTAACACATATACTTGTAATCGAACAAATATATATATATATATATATATATATATATATATATATATATATATATATATATATATATATATATATATATATATAATTTTATTAGTGATATAATTTTTATATTATTAATTTATATATCTCATTATTATTATATAAAAATATAAATTTTGTTATGTTAAAATAGTACTTATACTAATACTAAAGTAATATTAGTAGTAATTAAAATAATGGTAATGATAATACTAGTGTTAATGATAAAAATATAAATGATTTTATTAATAATAATATAAATGATAGTTTTAATGATAACTCTTACAATAATAATAATAACAGTAGTTTTTTTAATAAAATGAAAAGTTTGATAATAATAAAAATAATAATTTTGATAATAATACATATTACTTAATAATAATTATTATTATAGCAATCTTATTACTAATGATAATCTTAATAATAATATTTTGTTAATATTAATAATACTAATAATAATAATAATAATAAGGATATTGTTAACAATGATACTTATGTTAATGGTAATAATACTAGTAATTATAAAAATGATACTAATACTAATACTAATACTAGTGAGAAAAAAAAATAATTTGCATCATTTTCTTAATACTAATAAAATTATTCATTGTTTTTATGTTTACCTAATAATAATGATAATACATGTATTAGTTGTCCATAAATATCATAGTTATAATAACCATACTCTTAATTTTAACTATGTTCATAATAATAATAGTTCTACTACTTCATAATAAATAATAGTAACAATGATGTTAAGTGTAAACATAACAACAATAATAATAATCATAATAACAATATTAATAATCATAATAATAATGATAATAATAATAATACTAATAATAATAATAATAATAATAATAATAATAATAATAATAATAATAATAATTATTATTATTATTATTATTATTATTATTATCATTTTGATATTGAAACTACCTTCTATAAACGTGTTCAAAAAAAAATTAGTCTGGTGCAGGGTTCGAAACCGAGACCTCTCGAAAACCCGCAAACCTCATAACCATTCCTCTGCTTCTCTCTTTCTATTTTTATTTCTTTTTCTGTAAATATAACCCGTATACACCTGGTTTGTTATTTTTCTTCTTCTTCTTCCAGCGTATTACAACCAGAGATGAACCATAACTATATTGATTACGATTTAGATTATAATTATAAACGACCTGATTGATTCCATTATTCAATTAAACAAATGAAAAAAAATATATATACAACAAACCTGCTGTGTTCAGCGATGGCTTTAACAAGGAAAAACAAAAATTGATTTTTGATTTCAGGGTTTTTTTAGACAAAAGTTGTAAAACGAATTATGTTGCAAATCGATCCTAGGAACTGTTGAAATCTTCTATTCGTCTTGAAATACAAACACGACATCGAATTACCTCAAGAACACACCGGTTGACTTTTGCTTCTAAAAACTTTGACCTCAAAATTATCAATCGATATAAGGAATTGGAGATTAAGATTTTACAGAAAGTTTGCTTGGAGGATTCATAACAAGACTGCATTTTTAGTTTTTGACAAATGATTCAAATTCAAATTTTGGCTAAAAAGAATTTGAAACAGAGATGAACGACGATTTATTTTATTTTCTTTTTTTCTTTCTTCTGTTTTACAGTTTAATAAAGAATTATAGAGTGCAAGTGGTAATGAAATAGCAATAAGATTTGATTGAGTATTGTTTGCTAGTGAAAATTTCATCGACATAATCACAATCAGAAGAAGAAAAAAAAACGAGAAATCAGATACTGGAAGATATCTAATTCGTACTGTTTGGATTTTATAAATATTATATTTTATATTAATAGTAATAATAATAAATATAATTATAATACTGTAATATTATTATTAATAATAAAAAGCATAATAATAGTTATTAATAATGTTAAAAATATATATTTATATAAAATGATGGTAGAGACAATAATAATGTTAATAATAATAATATTAATATTAATGTTAGATTACTAATGATAATAAGTATGATAATTTTTAATAATGATGATGATACCAATAACAATTTAAATGATAATACTGATAACATTGATAATGTTAATATTAGTAATAGTACTTATGATGATAATAATAACTATAATAATAATTATAACACATTAATTGTATCAAACTTTATATCTAAATATCATATATAACAATATTAATAATACTGATATTAATATTAACATTAATATTAATATTACTGATAATAATGAAGTAATAATAATATTAGTATAACAACTATATTTTTAAATTGTAAAATAAATTTTATATATAAATATTACAATTCATTAATTGTGTACTATTTAATAATTACCTCATATATTATATAGTAACAATCATTGAATGTTTATACATCTTATATATATTTCAATATAATATAAATCATGAATGGAAATTATATATATATATATATATATATATATATATATATATATATATATATATTCATTTTAATAATAACTTTATATCTTATATATACATACATATATATATATATATATATATATATATATATATATATATATATATATATATATATATATATTACATATTTAACTCTGATGATTAAATTGAATTTTATTATTTTAATTTATAATATAAACTTATATTTATATATATATATATATATATATATATACACACATATATTCATATTTATTTACAACAATTGTTCGTGAATCGTCGGGAATAGTCAAAGGTCAATTGAAGTAATGAAAATAATTTAAAATTTTGAGGCTCAACATTACAGACTTTGCTTATCGTTTCGAAATCATATAAAGATTAAGTTTAAATTTAGTCAGAAATTCCCGGGTCATCACAGTACCTACCCGTTAAAGAAATTTCGTCCCGAAATTTGAGTGAGGTGGTCATGGTTAATAATAAAAATGTTTTCATGACCAATATGAGTTGATAAATAGAGTTTATTACCGTTGAGTACTATGGATAAGATAATTCAATTACTCGAAGAGTACGAGTGAAGTTATCACAAAAGAACGAAATAAAGAAGTAAAGATTCGTCATAGCTTTTGACGTAGTCAGGGTTGAATTTAGAAAATAAGGTGCGTC
This sequence comes from Rutidosis leptorrhynchoides, assembly GCF_046630445.1. Taxonomy (NCBI): domain Eukaryota; kingdom Viridiplantae; phylum Streptophyta; class Magnoliopsida; order Asterales; family Asteraceae; genus Rutidosis; species Rutidosis leptorrhynchoides. Next base: position 343,715,515 of record NC_092337.1, read on the forward strand.
TTAACTTTTGACGTTGTATTGGTTGAATTTCGGAATTCAAGGGATTTAAACAAAATCTTCGAAATCTAAAAGATTTGATTCTTCAGCGAGTAAGGAAATTAAGATTTCTATAATTAAATACGATGATCTGCCTCGATTACTCTGTCTGATATTTCCACTATAAATTAAACTCTTCCGTTCCATTATCCTCACCATTCCTATACTTTCTTTCTTAGTTCTTACATCCAAAAGATCGTGAAAATGCTTAATCCAGTTCTAATCCTTGTCCTTATCCTTACTATCGCAACCATTATTCTCCTTTTCCAACTTCCACCATAGGAATCTGCTTACTTCTACTTTGCCCTTGGTGTTATAGTGCTTTTAATTCTCCCGTGTCTCTATGTTGCGATAAACATTGATTTACACGGTTTTAATTTATGTGTTGTTATCGGGCTTTATATTATCCCTTATATTTCTATGTCCCTATTCATGTCTCTTATAATCACTGTCATCCACAGTCAATACTCCCTCCTATTTGCTGCGATTTATACTCCAATTTCTATTTCGAAGCTTTGTCCCTTCATTTCTTCTTCTTGCGATTGGGCATCTCTTGTAATGGTCCAGAATTCGCAGATATAAGTTTCAGAATGAACATTTTTAATATTCTAAGAAAGAAATGGTAATAGCACAATATGACTTGTCAAATTACCAGAATTCAAGGAAAAGATAGGACTATTAAAAATATGTTCTTGATATGTTTATAGATTAGACAGAACGTAAGAGTCGTGTAACATGGCACATGATGACGTTAGAGTCTGTGAATCATCATGTTTCATTAGAAACTCAACATGACTTATTGTAATATAATCACGTTGATCAAGTGTCATTATATTATACTAACTCATGCATCAGTTCCCAACATTACTTCAATAACATTCATATTTTAAGCTCGAAAGTTTACAGAATATAGAAAACTAACAGTTTCTATATGATGTAACACTGATAGCACGAAGAGATTAATGATTTCAGATAAGAATAGTTATGAAAACATCTTCAGAAATATGGAGGATATTTTTAATGAAAGATACGATGATATCTTGGAATTTCTAATATCGAAGGATGGTGAAGAAAAATTTGTCCGCAAGAGTTTGGAATCGGAAGCAAGGTATTCGCTAAATATTTCATCAGAAACAGTATCATCAGAATTCTTAATGTACAAGTTTAGTCCTTGTGATTTATTCAGAGACTCCTTCCTAGTTTGCTCAATCAGTTTTTCAGTTTCAAACTTTTTCTGAGCTTTGCCAACATACAATTCTTTATCATCAACTTTTGGCTGTTGAGGTCATTTACAGTTTTTGGTTGCTTCATTCAACTTTTTAAAATTCAGAGTATTAATTCTCAGACTGGGTGCTTTTCAGAATTTTAGAATGGAAGATCATAGTTCTAAGAGATAAATATTATATGGATACATATAACTGTTGATATGGAAACGTTGCGAGACTCACAATACAAATTTGATGATTCCCCGTAATTGGTATGGCAATTCTTGTTACAAGATGCGGATGAGTACATGATAAGACTTCAATAGATAAATATAGTGATTTGTCGAAGAGTTTTAAACCAAGGAGCAACGAGGTTACTGGTACATCTGCTGGTAATATGATGGAATATAAAAGGTTCCCCGGTAACAATAAAAGAGCATGCATATAAATCAAGGTGATAATAAGGTTGTTTCGAACGAAAAGTCGAAGTTGACTTTCTGGAGCTGTGACAAAGTTGGCTAATTTGGAAAGAGATTGAAAAGTTATTTTCGGTAATAATAATGCTAAAGGAATTAGCACAGTTGCGCGTTAAACGTTTACTCAGTTTCCGAGAGTTTTCAGGTGCATAACTATATGCATCGATCTTTTCTTCCGTAGATAAAATGCGGTTGATTCATCCTCTCGATCGAGGTGTTTTCAAGAATCATGAAAGGTTTGAACGCAGATTGTAATCGTTAAGATACAAATGAGGTTTAAGATGAAACCAAGTGGCAAACTTGAAGAATTGTTTAGTTTCATATGTTATAATCAATATTTTAATTCATTTTAATTGTCCAATGTCATTAGTCCACAGTCGATAGTCCACAGTTAACAGTCCAATAATTCATATATAATTTAATATATAATATTCGAATTAATTAATACATATCGTGACCCGTGTACATGTCTCAGACTCGATCACAACTCAAAGTATATATATTATTATAGAATCAACCTCAACCCTGTATAGAGAACTCGATCATTACTGCATATAGAGTGTCTATGGTTATTCCAAATAATATATATATATATGCGTCGATATGATATGTCAAAACCTTGTATACGTGTCCCGATATTTAAAGTGCATAATATAAATAACAGAAATTTAAATGACGATAAATAAAGTGTGTAAAGTAAATAACAGAAATTAAATGACGATAAATAAAATTGTGAGAATTAAATTGCGATAAAATATAATGTAATACGGAATTAACAGTTAGCTAGGAACAGTTAGCTAGGATCTTGTTAGCGTGGTTTCTTAACAAAATTTTATATTGTTAATTAGTCTGTTTCTAATCAATTTTTATTATGTCCATTATTTCTTCATTATGGCACTTGTTGGATTCTGATAGGTCAAAATTCAAATATGAAATTGGATGAATATGGTTATTCTATGGTGAACGGATTTATATATCGGTGGATGTAAGTAGGATAGTAAACGACTGTTGAATCAGCTTCGAAGAATGTACAGTGTAACTTATTAATGTGAAATTCTGAATATTCCTCAGGTATTACCTACCTGTTAAAATATTTTCACCATTAACAGTTTGTACAAAAGAAATTTTTTTTATTACCATCTTTATGGAAACATATTTACATATATATTTTTCTTCAGATGTAATCATGGATTTAAATGAGTTAATATGATATTAATCTCATTTGATTTTCGGTTGGAACTAGAATGAATAATCTCTAAAACTTTAGAGATTACATAATCGCCGTGAAGAACGGAGATAATAGATGTACAATGATACGTAGAACGATGATTATACTCGAGGTATAGATTGTGATGTTGAGGCGTGTGTTGTCGTGGTTTATGTTGTTGCTGGTGATACTGTTAATGCTGTTGATGTTGCTGAAGCTGGTACGTTTTGCACCATATTTTCCAAGGGTACAACTCAGGCGCGAAACTCGTTGACTTTTATTACTCCGGGATGATTGTCGGTCGGAACGAACGGATGAATAAGGTTTAAAATTGTGTATAGAATATAATCGTGTCGAGCTATTCTGGAAATGAGGCTGAAAATGGTGTTTCGGATAGGTTCGCCGGTAATTGCTTCGGGTTCTTCACCAAGAGGTGAATTCGGTTGGTGGAAGGGATCGCCTTCTTCGCGTCTCCATTGATTGAGTCGATCACGAACTCATCCTATGAATTGGGGATGGATGATTGGTTGATTCATTCTGGTGACGCTGCTTTCGGAGCTTAGGTGAACGTCCATGTCGGAATAGCCGTCGGAATAACTATCGGAATAGCTATCGGAATTCGAGGGACTCAAACTGGTTGAAGGATTCATCCCGTATGATCAGATGAAGGATTTTCGATAAGAAATAGATTATAGGATGTAGATTAGTACCCTGCAATACATAGTTTACATATTCATATATAATACTAAAATCTCATAAGTTACGGAGGAATCTACGAAAACTGTCAGGCAAATTTTACAGTAACAGATACGCTAAGATATGAATTTTGTCTATACACTATTCATGCAATCAATACAATAAGATGTGTCTAGACTAAGGATAAAGAGCAGGTAATTTCCTAAGGATGATAAGCAGATGATTTTCGACAAAAATGATAAGCAAAAATTTTGACATGCCTTCACGGTCGAAGTCCAGGCTCTCTAATGCACCCTAACGATTATCAGTTAGACACACTAATGCCAGACCTGGTTCGCTAAGACCACTGCTCTGATACCAACTGAAGCGACCCGTCCTAATCCATCCGAACGAAGTCCATATTGATTATAAACGATTCACAACAGTTGATTACATCGCGAGGTACTTGACCTCTATATGATACATTTTACAAAAATTGCATTCGTTTTTGAAAAGACAATCTTTCATTACATCGAAAGTTGATGGCATGCATACTATTTTATAATATATCTAACTATAATTGACTTAATAATAATCTTGATGAACTCAACGACTCGAATGCAACGTCTTTTGAAATATGCCATAAATGATTCCAAGTAATATCTTTAAAATGAACAATTGCACAGCGAAAGACTTCTTTCATACCTGAGAATAAACATGCTTTCAAGTATCAACCAAAAGGTTGGTGAGTTCATTAGTTTAACATAAATAATCATTTCCATCATTTTAATAGACCACAAGATTTTCATTTTCAGTTCTCATAAATATACGTCCCATGCATAGAGACAAAAATATCATTCATATAGATTGAACACTTGGTAACCGACATTAACAAGATACATATAAGAATATCCCCTATCATTTCGGGAAATCCTTCGGACATGATAAAAATGAATTCGAAGTACTAAAGCATCCGGTACTTTGGATGAGGTTCGTTAGGCCTAATAGATCCATATTTAGGATTCGCGTCAATTAGTAGATCAGTTTACTAATTCTTAGGTTACCAAGCAAAAAGGGGAATATTCGGCTTCGATCATTCAACCATATAATGTAGTTTCGATTACTTGTGTATATTTCGTAAAACATTTATAAAAATTGCGCATATATTCTCAGCCCAAAAATATAAAGGGTAAAAAGGCAAATGAAACTCACCTAATGTAGTTTGTAGTAAAAATACACATGACTATATTGAACAATGCAGGGTTGGCCTCGGATTCACGAACCTATATAATTTGCATATATATTAACACATATACTTGTAATCGAACAATATATATATATATATATATATATATATATATATATATATATATATATATATATATATATATATATATATATATATATATATATATAATTTTATTAGTGATATAATTTTTATATTATTAATTTATATATCTCATTATTATTATATAAAAATATAAATTTTGTTATGTTAAAATAGTACTTATACTAATACTAAAGTAATATTAGTAGTAATTAAAATAATGGTAATGATAATACTAGTGTTAATGATAATAATATAAATGATTTTATTAATAATAATATAAATGATACTTTTAATGATAACTCTTACAATAATAATAATAACATTAGTTTTTTTTAATAAAATGAAAAGTTTGATAATAATAAAAATAATAATTTTGATAATAATACATATTACTTAATAATAATAATTATTATAGGAATCTTATTACTAATGATAATTTTAATAATAATATTTTGTTAATATTAATAATACTAATAATAATAATAAGGATATTGTTAACAATGATACTTATGTTAATGGTAATAATACTAGTAATTATAAAAATGATACTAATACTAATACTAATACTAGTGAAAAAAAAAATAATTTGCATCATTTTCTTAATACTAATAATATTATTCATTGTTTTTATGTTTACCTAATAATAATGATAATACATGTATTAGTTGTCCATAAATTTCATAGTTATAATAACCATACTCTTAATTTTAACTATTTTCATAATAATAATAGTTCTACTACTTCATAATAAATAATAGTAACAATGATGTTATGTGTAAACATAACAACAATAATAATAATCATAATAACAATATTAATAATCATAATAATAATGATAATAATATTAATACTAATAATAATAATAATAATAATAATAATAATTATCATTTTGATATTGAAACTACCTTCTATAAACGTGTTCAAAAAAAAATTAGGCTGGTGCAGGGTTCGAACCCGAGACCTCTCGAAAACCCGCAAACCTCATAACCATTCCTCTGCTTCTCTCTTTCTGTTTTTATTTCTTTTTCTGTAAATATAACTCGTATACACCTGGTTTGTTATTTTTCTTCTTCTTCTTCCAGCGTATTACAACCAGAGATGAACCATAACTATATTGATTACGATTTAGATTATAATTATAAACGACCTGATTGATTCCATTATTCAATTAAACAAACGAAAAAATATATATATATACAACAAACCTGCTGTGTTCAGCGACGGCTTGAACAAGGAAAAACAAAAATTGATTTTTGATTTCAGGGTTGTTTTAGACAAAAGTTGTACAACGAATTATGTTGCAAATCGATCCTAGGAACTGTTGAAATCTTCAATTCATCTTGAAATACAAACACGACATCGAATTACCTCAAGAACACACCGGTTGACTTTTGCTTCTAAAAACTATGACCTCAAAATTATCAATCGATATAAGGAATTGGAGATTAAGATTTTACAGAAAGTTTACTTGGAGGATTCATAACAAGACTGCATTTTTAGTTTTTGACAAATGATTCAAATTCGAATTTTGGCTAAAAAGAATTTGAAACAGAGATGAACGACGATTTATTTTTTTTTTTTTATTTCTTCTGTTTTACAGTTTTAATAAAGAATTATAGAGTGCAAGTGGTAATGAAATAGCAATAAGATTTGATTGAGTATTGTTTGCTAGTGAAAATTTCGTCGACATAATCACAATCAGAAGAAAAAAAACGAGAAATCAGATACTGGAAGATATCTAATTCGTACTTTTTGGATTTTATAAATATTATATTTTATATTAATAATAATAATAATAAATATAATTATAATACTGTAATATTATTATTAATAATAAAAAGCATAATAATAGTTATTAATAATGTTAAAAAAAATATATTTATATAAAATAATGGTAGAGACAATAATAATGTTAATAATAATAATAATATTAATGTTAGATTACTAATGATAATAAGTATGATAATTTTTAATAATGATGATGATACCAATAACAATTTAAATGATAATACTGATAACATTGATAATGTTAATATTAGTAATAGTACTTATGATGATAATAATAACTATACTAGTAATTATAACACATTAATTGTATCAAACTTTATATCTAAATATCATATATAAAAATATTAATAATACTGATATTAATATTAACATTAATATTAATATTACTGATAATAATGAAGTAATAATAATATTAGTATAACAACTATTTTTTTAAATTGTAAAATAAATTTTATATATAAATATTACAATTCATTAATTGTGTACTATTTAATAATTACCTCATATATTATATAGTAACAATCATTGAATGTTTATACATCTTATATATATTTCAATTTCAATATAATATAAATCATGAATAGAAATTTTATATATATATATATATATATATATATATATATATATATATATATATATATATATTCATTTTAATAATAACTTTATATCTTGTATATATATATACATTTTTTTTACATATTTAACTCTGATGATTAAATTGTATTTTATTATTTTAATTTATAATATAAACTTATATATATATATATATATATATATATATATATATATATATATATATATATATATATATATATATATATATTCATATTTATTTACAACAATTGTTCGTGAATCGTCGGGAATAGTCAAAGGTCAATTGAAGTAATGAAAATAGTTCAAAATTTTGAGACTCAACATTACAGACTTTGCTTATCGTTTCGAAATCATATTAATATTAAGTTTAAATTTAGTCGGAAATTCCCGGGTCATCACATAAAACACCCCCAATTCCCACGCCCGATGCATCACACTCCACATGAAAAACTTCGTTAAAATTAGGAAGAGCTAACATGGGTGCTTGTGTAACTTTTTCCTTTAAGTCATTAAAGGCATCAGGTGCAGCTTCACTCCCTGAAAATTTATCACCTTTCATGCATTCTGTTATAGGAGCAATAATAGAACTAAAATTTTTAATAAAACGTCGGTAACACCAAGCTAATTCGTGAAAACTACGTATTTCGTGGAGGTTAATAGGAATCGGCCACGCCCAGACACAACATATCCCAAAAAAGTCACTTCCGAAGTCAGAAAATGACCCTTCTTGCGATTGGCGTATAGCTTCTATTCTTGCAAAGTGGTGAAGACCTGCTTAAGGTTCTCAATTTGTAAATCAACAGATAAACTGTATATGAGTTAGTCATCGAAATAAACAACCATAAAATGACCGATGAATGGCTTGAAAATCCGGTTCATTAACCTCTAGAATGTGCTTGGTGCGTTTGACAACCCAAATGGCATAGCCATCCACTCATACAACCCATCTCTTATTTTAAAGGCCATCTTCCATTCATCACTCGATCGCATCCTAAATTGGTTATAACCGCTTCGCAAGTCAATTTTAGAAAAAATTGTCGCACCATATAACTGATCGAGCAAATCATTATATCTACGAATGGGAAAACGATACTTGACAGTGATCTTATTACGGGCCTGTCTATCAATACACATTCGGAACGCCCCATCTTGCTTCGGTACTAATAGTACGGGAACGGCACATGGACTCATACTTTCGCGAATCAAACCTTTCTCCAACAACTCGAAAACTTGTCGTTGTAATTCTTTAAACTCTGTCGGGTTCATCCTATATGCAGGTTTATTAGGTATGGATGACCCGGGAATGAAATTGATACAATGTTGTATGTCCCGTATTATCGATAATCCAGGGGGTATTTCATCGCGCATGACATGTAAGACCCAAATACTTCACCGTACATATGTGTAAATATGATCTTTGAAGTTTGGGTGTTCGTTTCATAATTTAAAGAGAAGGCAGAAACTAGTCTGGGCATTTGGCGCGCCGCGCCACTGGTCTGTGACAGATTCCCTCCTTTTTAAATTAGATATTTTGGGGGTAAATTGGTAAAATCACATGGGGTCCGACTTTAAGGCCCTAAACCAGTTGTTGGGGCCTCATTAACTCCATTTCCATCTACTTCAACCTCATCCATTCAATTCTAGAGAGAGAGTGATAACCTAGTGTGAGAAAACTCATTTTGGAGAAGAAGGAGGAGGATTCTTGCTTAAGCTCAAGTTCTAAAGTTGTTCATCTACTTCCTAGCTACGTTTTGGTGGTAGTGGTATGCTCTAATCTTGAGTTCTTGATTCAATTTTGTTTAAGGGTTAGAGTTAGGGTTTATGGTGAACTTAAAACCCACTTTGTTAGTAAATTGGGTGTTTTGGGTGAATTTGGGTTATGTTGACTCAAAGATGACTAACTAAGGTTTTTCAAGTATTAATTGTTGTTAATGAACCTTAAGTAGTTAGTAAATTGCTAGAACGCCGATATATATATATATATATATATATATATAAATGGGTGTTAAGTGGGTTAGTGGATGACCCGAAATGGGTATGTTGACTTTAAAATTATCAAATGGGTCATAATGGACCTAAGTTGGTTAATGTTTGTGATTAATGCATAAACCTAGTGTTAAAAGGTGTTTTAAGACCTAACTTGGCTAATGTTAGGGTTTTGGCGAAAGATGACCCAATTTTAGGGTTAAGTGCCCAAATGGGTCAAAATGACCTAGTAGTGGTGAGTGTTGTGGGTTTGACCAACTTGAATGGTTGATTGATTATGTGTATATTATAATAGGTGCGTTACCTTGAAGATTCAAGCTTGGTTTATTGATTCACCGAAGGCGTAAGGTGAGTGGAATAATTATATGCGTAGGTATATAATGTATTTATATGTTGTAGCGTGAGATGTGAAGTGTCGATGTGCTAAGACACCACATTTCACGTGACGAGTGAAGTGTCGATGTGCTAAGACACCACTCAAAGTAATATGACGGGTGAAGTGTCGATGTGTTAAGATGCCATCCGGGGTGAAGTGCCGATGTGTTAAGACACCACCCGGAGTGAAGTATCGATGTGCTAAGATGCCACTCCAAGAGATTAACGGGTGAAGTGCCGATGTGTTAAGGCACCACTCAAGGTGAAGTATCGATGTGCTAAGATGCCACCTCAAGTAAAATGAAGAGTGAAGTGTCGAAGTGTTAAGACACCACTCGGGGTGAAGTGTCGACGTGTTAAGACGCCACCCAGGGTGAAGTATCGACGTGTTATGATGCCACCCGTGGGGTTAGTGTACGAAGTGTTAAGTGCACTAATGGTAGTTATGAACTCCGACGGTCTTTAAACACCGTTCCTTTGTTCGATTGGTTAACCATGGTTATTGTGTTGTAGTGTAAGCATATTATAATTGTTCAAGTTAAATATGCTATTGTTATGCTAGCTTGGTTATTGGAGGTTATAGCTTGTATTCATGACGATAAGCTAATTGTGTTTGCTAGTATGTATACGGTATGCGCGTAAGTGTTTGCAAGTAGATATATTATATATGTATGTGTATAATTATTGCATTCACTAAGATTTGCTTACCCTCTCGTTGTTTACCTTTTTATAAGTTCGGTTGAGGACAAGGGTAAGGGCATTATCTTGGATTAGAGATCCCGCTTTGTTGTTGTTAGACGCTTTTTGGATGAGTTAGCTTTTGGAGTTTGACCGAGGCTTGGGTAGTTTAACCCCAAACACCATGCTCGTAGTGTCGTTTGGTATTTAAACTTAATGTGGTCGAAACTCAAACTTTTGTATGAAACTCGTAAAACGGCCGATGTGGGCCCCGCTTTGTAAAACTTATTTTTATGGTTGATTTGTGTTAGTTTTACATGTTTGAATATGTGGTTAAAAGCGTTTTGTCTAATTATGTCGGGAAGTGGCCGATCTTTTTCGCAAAAATGGAAAAATGGGACAGACCGTTTTGGCGCGCCGCGCCATTAGCTGAACAGAGAAATAAATTTTTTTTTTGTGGCATTTTAAGCGACTTTGTTCGTAGTTTGGTTTGGGTTGTTACAAGTGGTATTAGAGCATGGTCTAAGGGATTTAGGTGACTTGAGATAGGCGCCTAGACTTAGACTTTCTGTGTGCGCGTTATGCGGGACTTGTAGGACTTTGGGTCGGATCGGGTTTTTGTTAGTGCATAGGTTTATGTGAACTAATCATGCGCTATTGTTTTGTGTGGTATTTGAAATCGTCGAGCGAGATAGAAGTGGTACTAGTGAGTTAATGCGAGGTGCTCACGTAACAATGATTAGCTACCATTGTTACAGGTTCAAATCGTGTCAAACAAGCGATGTACGACGATTGTTGAGCAAGATGGGGTAGTGTGGTGTATATGTATATACATATGTGTTACGTCCCTTCGTTTCGTTGTTTAATCTTTTCCGTTTTATAGAATGAAGATGAGAAATGGACATGACACCAATGATGGAAGTACGAGCGAGAACGTTGAGTTCACGGCCAAAGTTGAGGCCATCTTTAAACGTCAAATGGCGGAGTTCCTCGAGGATGTTAAGAAAATGTTTCTAGATACGATTGACGAGCAATTCATCAATGTAGTCAAGGAGCAAGTGAAGGCCGTTCTTCACGAAGATAATGTGGAAAGACGGGACTTTCTCTATAAGAACTTCAAGGATTCTCAACCTCTCACCTTTAAAGGTGAACGAGACCCTCTAAAGAGTGCCCGTTGGATCTCCGATATGGATGGGGCCTTCCGTACTTGTGAATGTCCTCACGATAAGAAGACAAGGTAAGGGTGTGGTATGTTGAGGGGTGATGCTAAGTTGTGGTGGGACGCAAAACTCTAAGTTTACGGCGAAGAGCAATGCATGGAATTCACGTGGGATGAATTCAAGTCCGAATTTTTCAAGGAATACCGAACTTCGGCCGATCTTACTAGGCTTAAGGGCGAGTTACGTTCCTTGAGTCAAGGGTCAATGGATCTAAACACTCTCAAATCAGTGTTTTTGTCCAAGACCCAATTTTGCCCGGAGTATGTCGGGAATGATAAGATGTTGAAGGAAGACTTTTACCGAACGTTGAATGATTATTATCAAGATAAGATTAGTGTAACGGTGGTGAAAACTTTTGATGAGTTATTTGATATGACCAAGGGTTTTGAGGCGCTCGTAATGAGGAAGAGCGGCTTTACTTTTGGCAAGAGAAAGAGTGAAGGTTCGAACCATTCGAACTTTTTGAACAAAAAGAACAAAAAGGGTTTCGGTAATGCTAGTGGTGGGAAGAAAGGTGCTTCCGGGGATTTTTATTATTCGTGTTACAATTGTGGACAAAAGGGCCACATGGCTCGTGAATGTCCAAGTTTATCCTCCGCAACCAAAATCACTTGTTTCAATTGTGGTAAGGAGCGGCACAAAAGGCCCGAGTGTCCCAAGTTGCGCAATGATAATGTTAAGCGGTTAGAGAAGGCGGCGGGTACGGCTAGGGGTCGCAATTATTTGATGACCAATGATGAAGCCAAGCAATCCAACGAAGTTATCTCGGGTACTTTTATGGTTAATTCTAATCCGGCAAGGATTCTATTCGATAGCGGTGCAAATTTGTCGTTTGTGTCTCCTAAATTTGTGCCTAAACTAAATAGACCGTTAGCTAAGTTAAGTCGTCCGGTAGAAGTCGAAATATCGGACGGCAAGACGGTGCTAGTGGTTGACGTGTGTAAAAATTGTGATGTTGTGTTTGGTGGCGAAAACTTTAAAATTGATCTCATTCCTATGACTTTGGGCGATTTTGATATCGTTGTGGGTATGGATTGGCTCGATCAAAATAGAGCCTACATTGCATGCCATGAAAAGTCTATTCGTGTGAAGACCCCAAGTGAGGGAGAGTTGATTATTCATGGCGATAAGCAAAGAAGACTCGTGCCGATATGTTCTTTTGCACGGGCATGTCGTTTCCTTGTTAGTGGTGGCATGGCTTTTCTTGCCCATGTTGTTGATACTCATGATGAGCCACCACCCATCCGTAAAATTCCGGTGGTTAATGAATTCGAAGTCGTTTTTCCGGACGAGTTACTGGGTGTTCCGGCGGAAAGACAAGTTGAATTTCGCATTGAGTTGGTTCCGGGAGCTACTCCCATTGCTAAAACTCCTTATCGTTTAGCACCAACGGAAATGCAAGAGTTGTTAAATCAAACCCAAGAGTTACTTGAGAAGGGTTTTATTCGACCGAGTGCTTCGCCATGGGGTGCTCCGGTTTTATTCGTGAAAAAGAAGGATGGTAGTATGCGGATGTGCATCGATTACCGGGAGTTGAATAAAGTGACGATCAAGAATCGTTATCCATTGCCTAGGATTGACGATTTGTTTGACCAACTCCAAGGTGCAACGTATTTCTCTAAAATCGACCTACGGTCCGGCTATCACCAAATGCGGGTCCGCGAGGAAGATATCGAGAAAACGGCTTTTCGAACGCGTTATGGGCATTTTGAGTTTGTGGTTATGCCTTTTGGTCTTACGAATGCACCGGCGGCATTCATGGACCTTATGAACCGAGTGTGTCAACCTATGTTGGACAAGTCGGTAATTGTGTTCATCGACGATATACTTGTTTATTCGAAAAGTATGAACGAACTTGAACGTCATTTGCGCGAAGTATTGAAGACACTACGAAAGGAGAAGTTGTGAAGACCCGGAAATTTCCGACTAAATTTAAACTTAATCTTTATATGTTTCCGACACGATAAGCAAAGCCTGTTATGTTGAGTCTCACAAATTTTGAATTTGTCTCATATATTCAAGTACCTTTGACCGTGCTCGACGATTCACGAACAATTGTGTGTAAATAAATATAAATATATATGATTTCTATAAATAATTATAATTATATTGTAAGGAATAAATAATAAATATTTAATATATGTTGTTATATATAAGTATTAAATATTAACTGATTAATAAATTGTAATATTAATATATTCAATTACAAGTTAAAATATAAATGTTATACTAATATTATTAATATTTATTTTCATTATTAATATTAGTATTAATGTTAAAATTAGTATTTTTCTATTTAATCTAATATATAGAATTGATACATCTAAATTGTTATATCATTATAATTAGTAGTAAGATTTTAATTTTAAGTGATGTTGATCAATTATTATTATCATTATTATTTTTATCAATATTATTATTATTATTATTATTATTAATAACATTAGTAATATTATAGTTATGTTAATAGAAAATAATACAATATATTAGCATTATCATTAATAATATAACTAATATCATTTTATGATTATTAGTATCATTAGTATCATTAAAATTATGATATAAAATTTGTTACATGTAAATTTGTTATATTATTATGAGTATTGTTATGATTATTATTATAATTTTTGTTATTAACAATAATGTCATATTATTATTAATATTATTTATATCATTATTATTCTTACAGTTATTATTATAGAAAATAATACCTTTTATGATTATTAACATTAGGAATAGGATAATTATTATTTTCATTATTATTAATATCATTATTATTTATTATTATTATTAATATAATTAGTCATATTAATAAAACATTTAATAATTGTTAGAAATTGTTTTATAAACTATAAAATCAAAACATATCGTACGAATTAGTTTCTTATTGCTATCACACAGTGTCCAGTTTTGTTTCTTGTCTAATATAATGGAGTGTCCAAATCCAAATCCTACGAAGCAGTTGAGGAATCACAATCGAAGTTATTTTTTTCTTTTTTCTTCTTTTTCATTTTTGTCCCTATTGACTTGTGACTGTAAATCTGTTACAGGTCATTGTTCGATAAATTAATCAGTTCCGGTGATCATGAATCATTCTATAACTACTACTATCACCAATTATATCTCGAATTTGGAATTAAAACCGAAATATAAAAAGAAGTAAAAACCCGTCCCTCTGTTCATGTCCATTTTTACCAAAACTCGAATTCGTATTAAACTTCAAAAAGTAACAATGCAGAGTGGTTAGGAATCATTCAAGTAATCTATCTGCAAATTTTGAACACCCAATTCTTTGTATTGAATTCGAATTTTCGAGTCAAAGTTTTTGAGAAAAAAAGTCAACACTCGTTCTTTGATCAAATTCAAGTTTGTGTTTAGTTTTCTGGTTCAATTAAGTATTTGGAAAGTTTCTAATAATGATTTCGAACATCTTTTATGTTGTAAGTTTATTGTAAAACAGCTTCGAATTTCAAACTCAAAATTTAGTTTTTTTTCTTTTTTACGAACAAACAGCAGCAGCTGTTCTTTTTTTTATCCATTTTTTTTCCTTTTCGCTTTTGATTATATACAGACTTTCAACTAAGTCGTTGCTATTTCAATTGAAAGTCCGAAGTCGCTGAATTAATCTCCTGTTTAAATTGAAACTTAGTCGATCTGTTTAAGGAAGATGAAGAAGCATAAAAATAGAAAACAGTTTATATTTATTAAAAGTTGTATTATAACAGAAAATGGGCAATAGCCCAGACGGTTTGAAGGGGTTGTGGGTTAGCAAGGGGTCTCGGGTTCGAGTCTTGCTGGTGACATCTCTTTATTTTTTTCAGCCATTTTGATGAGGTAGTGATCTTTATATTATTATTATTATTATTATTATTATTATTATTATTATTATTATTATTATTATTATTATTATTATTATTATTATTATTATTATTACTATTATTATTATTATTATTATTATTATTATTATTATTATTATTATTATTATTTGATTAAAACCTTGTTAGGATTTTTATTAAAGTATAATTACTTTGTGATGTAATGGAAATATTAATATAATTATTATTATTATCCTCATTGAAATATAATAATTATTATTAAATATTATTAATACAATTGTTATTAATATAACTCGAATTTCGATTACATACAAATATATTTATATGTATAATTATGTACGAAAATGAATATGGTTATGATTATGAATATGTTTAAGTATAAATTGATAAAAACATAACAATAAGTATGATTTAGTTATAGTATAATATAAACATTAGTATAATGATATGTATTGATAAAAGAAGATACTATGAAATTCAGATGAAATTAGAAAGAGATTTAGATATAAACATAATAATGAT
Source organism: Rutidosis leptorrhynchoides (assembly GCF_046630445.1). Taxonomy (NCBI): domain Eukaryota; kingdom Viridiplantae; phylum Streptophyta; class Magnoliopsida; order Asterales; family Asteraceae; genus Rutidosis; species Rutidosis leptorrhynchoides. The sequence continues at coordinate 343,731,443 of NC_092337.1, forward strand.
AATGATATAATTCGATTTACTATTAGATTTAATATTAATTGTTATTATTATTAGTAGATCATTACTTTCTAAACTATCATTTTAACAAATAAATCCTTTGTACATTATATATACTTCTTACATATACTAGGATTCTATTAATATTTAAAACTAATGATATTTCATAATAAAACACTAATTGCACATATATATGTATATATAAAAATATTAATATTACTAAATATATAAATATTAATAATTATAAAACTATATACACAAAAATCAACATATATAGAATATAATTTAAGATATAATATAAGTATACGTTTTAAAATGGAATTTAGTATAAATTCTATATAACTATACACATATAAATAATACATAGTAATAAATGAAATTTTGTGATTTTACATTATATGTTTTAATATAGATATACAAATGATATAGGTTCGTGAATCCGAGGCCAACCCTGCATTGTTCAGTTTGTCTAATGTCGTCATATGTATTTTTACTACAAAATACATTAGGTGAGTTTCATTTGCTCCCTTTTTACTCTTTACGTTTTTGGGCTGAGAATACATGCAAATGCTTTATTAAATGTTTTACAATACTTATATGCGTGAGTTTCATTTGCTCCCTTTTTAAATGCTTTTGCAATATATATTTTTGGGACTGAGAATACATGCGCTGCTTTTATAAATGATTTACAAAATAGACACAAGTACGTGAAACTACATTCTATGGTTGAATTATCGAAATCGAATATGCACTTTTTATTTAGTCTGGTAATCTAAGAATTAGGGAACAGACACCCTAATTGACGCGAACTCTAAAGATAGATCTATCGGGCCCAACAAGCCCCATCCAAAGTACCGGATGCTTTAGTACTTCAAAATTTATATCATGTCCGAAGGAGGATCCCGGAATGATGGGGATATTCTTATATGCATATTGTGAATGTCGGTTACCAGGTGTTCAATCCATATGAATGATATTTTTGTCTCTATGTATGGGACGTATGTTTATGAGAAATGGAAATATGAAATCTTGTGGTCTTTTAAAATTATGAAATGATTATTTATGATAAACTAATGAACTCACCAACCTTTTGGTTGACACTTGAAAGCATGTTTATTCTCATGTACGAAAGAAATCTTCCGCTGCGCATTTGCTCATTTTAGAGATATTATTTGAAGTCATTCATGACATATTTCAAAAGACATTGCATTCGAGTCATTGAGTTCATCAAGATTATTATTAAGTCGTTGATAGTTTGATATTTTATGAAATGGGATGCATGCCTGTCAACTTTCGATGTAATGAAAGTTTGTCTTTTAAAAACGAATGCAATGTTTGTAAAATGTATCATATAGAGGTCAAGTACCTCGCGATGAAATCAACTATTGTGAATCGTTTATAATCGATATGGACTTCGTTCAGATGAATTAGGACGGGTCGTTACAGAAGTTGTATGCTAAGTTCTCCAAATGTGAATTTTGGCTAAAGGAGGTTCAATTCCTTGGTCACATTGTGAACAAAGACAGCATTCAAGTAGATCCGGGGAAGATAGAGACGGTAAAGAGTTAGAGACAACCGACTATGCCTACGGAGGTCCGAAGTTTTCTCAGATTGGCCGGTTATTATCGTCGGTTTATCCAAGACTTTTCTAAGATCGCTTCTTCATTGACAAAATTGACGAGGAAGAACACGAGATTTAATTGGGAGAACGAACAAGAAATTGCTTTCCAATTGTTAAAAGAGAAGTTATGTCAAGCTCCGATGTTAGTGTTGCCTGAAGCAGTGGAAGACATGATTGTGATGCTTCGTTAAATGGGCTCGGGTGTGTTCTAATGCAAAGAGGTAAAGTCATTGCTTACGCCTCTCGACAATTAAAGGAACACGAAACGAGATATCCAACTCATGATCTTGAGTTGGCGGTGATGGTACATGCGTTGAAAATGTGGCATCACTACTTGTATGGTGTCAAGAGTACGATTTATTCGGATCATAAGAGTTTGAAACATCTCTTTAACCAACGAGATTTGAATTATCGTCAACGTAGGTGGATGGACGTGGTAAAAGACTATGATTGTGAAATACTTTATCATCCGGGCAAGTTGAATGTGGTCGCGGATGCATTAAGTCGAAAGAGTCATCACTCGGCTTTACGATTGGGATTATTACGTATGATTATTACTAACGATTTTCTTAAAAAACTTGGTGTGACTCAAATAGAGGCTTACGTTCACAACAAGCATGCGGAACGAATTGTGGGGCAATCGGAATTCATTACCATGGGTTCGTAGGGTTTGTTGTCTTTTCAAGGAAGGGTGTGGGTGCCTAAGATGGGTGATTACCGGCGGGTGCTACTTGATGAAGCACATAAGTCAAAGTATTCCATTCATCCGGGCACGACGAAAATGTATCATGATTTGAGAAAGGATTATTGGTGGCCGGGCATGAAACGTGATGTTGTGAAGTATGTTGAGCAATGCGTCACGTGTTTGCAAGTAAAAGCCGAACACCAAAAGCCGTATGGTAAGTTACAACCGTTAGAAATTCCGAAGTGGAAATGGGAGCACATTACCATGGATTTCATTACAAAGTTACCTAAAATGGCGAGAACCCAATTTGATTCGATTTGGGTAATAGTTGATCGATTGACGAAAAGTGCTATGTTTCTTCCCATTAAAGAAGCAATATTGTCGGAGGCCTTGGCTAAGTTGTTTGTCAAGGAAGTAGTATCGAGACACGGGGTTCCTATATCTATTGTTTTGGATAGAGATACTCGTTTTACATCTCGGTTTTGGGAAAAGTTTCACGAAGATATGGGTACACAATTGAAATTGAGCACGGCGTATCATCCTCAAATGGACGGTCAAACCGAACGTACGAATCAAACATTGGAGGATATGTTACGGGCGTGTATTATTGATTTTGGTGGTAGTTGGGATGAGCATTTACCTTTGGTGGAATTCTCGTACAATAATAGTTATCACATTAGTATCGGGATGCCACCTTATGAGATGCTTTATGGGCGTAGGTGTCGAACTCCAATTTATTGGGGTGAAGTAGGTCAAAGAGAAATCGGGAGTACCGATTTGGTTTTGGAGACGAATAACAAGATTGATATTATTCGGGATCACTTGAAGAAGGCTCAAGATAGACAAAAGTCGTATGCCGATAAACGTAGACGAACGATCGAATTTCAAGAAGGTGACATGGTGATGCTTAAGGTTTCGCCATGGAAAGGTATTATTCGATTTCGAAAACGGGGAAAGTTAGCTCCTCGGTTTATTGGGCCATTTAAAGTTTTAGCTCGTGTTGGTGAAGTCGCATATCGTTTGGAATTACCCGAAGAGCTTGCGGGGATTCATAATACGTTTCATGTCTCTCATCTCCGTAAGTGTCTTGCGGATGATTCATCTTGGGTGCCATTAGACGAGATTGAACTAAACAATAAGTTAGAGTATATTGAGGAACTGATTGCTATCCTCGATGAGAAGGTCAAAAGTTTGAGACATAAGGAGGTTAGGACTTTTAAAGTCCAATGGCGTCATAGTAAAGGTTCCGAGTTTACTTGGGAGCCCGAAGAATTGGTGTTAGTTTATCTTCCCTCTTGTCATGCGGCTTGGATCGCGAGTTGTCAAGTGGGGGAGAGTTGTAAGACCCAAATATTTCACCGTACATATGTGTAAATATGATCTTTGAAGTGTGGGTGTTTGTTTCATAATTTAAAAAGAAGCCAAAAACTGGTCTGGGCATTTGGCGCGCCGCGCGGCCTTTTGGCGCGCCACGCCACTGGTCTGTGATAGATTCCCTCGTTTTTAAATTCGATATTTTGGGGGTAAATTGGTAAAATCACATGGGGTCCGACTTTAAGGCCCTAAACCAGTTGTTGGGGCCTCATTAACTCCATTTCCATCTACTTCAACCTCATCCATTCAATTCTAGAGAGAGAGTGATAACCTAGTGTGAGAAAACTCATTTTGGAGAAGAAGAAGGAGGAGGATTCTTGCTTAAGCTTAAGCTCTAAAGTTGTTCATCTACTTCCTAGCTACGTTTTTGTGGTAGTGGTATGCTCTAATCTTGAGTTCTTGATTCAATTTTGTGTAAGGGTTAGAGTTATGGTTTATGATGAACTTAAAACCCACTTTGTTAGTAAATTGGGTGTTTTGGGTGAATTTGGGTTATTGATGTCAAAGCTAAGGTATACGAAATAGTTTATATTTTACCAGGAAAAACTATTAAATACGATACAATTTTACACAAGATATTTATTTATTTATAGAATGGATATACTTAAACCTTGCTACAACACTTATAGGCAGTGTACCTAATCGTAAAGTAGTGTAGTTTTTAGTAAGTCCGGTTAGTTCCACAGGGAAATCTTTAAACAAAGCTCAACGCTATATTAGTTTACTTTTATAAAAATACAAATATATATATATATAAGTAATATTATTATTATAAAGGGGGGTTTTTACCGTTTAATGACCGGTTTGTCGATTTTAAAACTTTAGTCGCAGTTAAAACCTAATGTAAAATATTAAATAAATAAAAGACTTAATTTAAAGCGTAAAGTAAATAACGATAATGAAATTGCGAATAATAAAAGTGCAATAAAATAAAATTGCGATAATTAAAAAGTACGATAATTAAAAGTGCGATTAAATAACAATAAATAAAAGTGCGATAATTAGAAGTGCAATTAAATATAAAATAAAGGAAATTAAATATGAAATAAAAGAATTATGCTTATTTAAACTTCCGTAATCATGATGTTTGACGTGTTGATTTTAGTTTTATGCCCATGGGTTAATTGTCCTTTGTCCTGGATTATTTAATATGTCCGTCTGGTTTTTGTCCATAACAGTCCATCAGTCATAAATATAAAGTGCGAGTATCCTCGTCAAATTATCCTTATACCCGAAGTTAAATATTCCAACTAATTGGGGATTCGAATTGTAACAAGGTTTTAATACTTTGTTTAATGAATACACCAGGTTATCGACTGCGTGTAAACCAAGGTTTTACTACTTTGTTAACAATTACACCAATTACCCTTGAATGTAATTTCACCCCTGTTTTAATTATTCTAGTGGCTATTAATCCATTCCCGTGTCCGGTTAAATGAACGATTATTCGTACATATAAATACCCCGCCCATCGTGTCCGATTGAGTGTATATGGTAATTTATACGGATGCCCAATTGTAAATCTTTATATTAACATTAACAAACTATCATTTAGTTAAACAAATATAAAGCCCATTAATAGCCCATAGTCTAATTTCCACAAGTGTCGTTCTTTTGTCCAAACCCCAATTATGGTACAAAGCCCAATTACCCAATTTTAGTAATTAGCCCAACATCATGATTTCTTCGTTTTAAATAAGCATAATAATAACTTAGCTACGAGACATTAATGTAAAAAGGTTGAACATAACTTACAATGATTAAAAATAGCGTAGCGTTACATGGACAGAATTTCGACTTACACCCTTACAATATTCGCTAACATACCCTTATTATTAGAATTATAATTAAAATTAAAATATAAATTATATATATATATATATATCGTTTACGTATGATAAGAGAAGAAAAAGATTATATTTTTTTGATCAGAATTCGGTTGGCTTTATAGGCAGTTTTCAAATTTGGGGCTCCGCGACTCGCGGTTAAATCCTCTTCAAACTCCGCGAGTCACGGAGAATGAATTTACAGCTCACAGGAGTTTGGCTCTTTGTTTACCGACGGTTTATAATATATATATAATATATATATAATTAATTATATATTATATTATATTTATATACATAGTTAACTTGTAATTTTTAGTCCGTTGCGTCGAGCGTTAAGAGTTGACTCTGGTCCCGGTTCCGGATTTTCGAACGTCCTTGCGTACAATTTTATATTTTGTACTTTGCGTTTTGAATCTTGTACTCTTGTAATTTCGAGACGTTTCTTATCAATAATTGGAACCTTTTTGATTGTCTTTTGTACTTTTGAGCTTTTTGGTCGTTTGCGTCTTCAATTCGTCGAATCTGTCTTTTGTCTTCACCTTTTATTATTTAAACGAATATCTCTTGTAAATAGAACAATTGCAACTAAAAGCTTGTCTTTCTTGAGGAATAATGCTATGAAATATATGTTCGTTTTTAGCATTATCAAATATTCCCACACTTGAGCGTTGCTTGTCCTCAAGCAATATCGTCTTGAAATACTAGAATCACTTCTTTATTTTTCACACTTTGTACATCAGTGATTTCTATATGGCGGTATAAACAATGGTAGTAACGATATGGTTTACAGTCCCACATGACTATAAAAATTTAGATCCATTAAGGAAATTGGATCTTTATGAAAACATTTGATCTTTTGAAAATTAAATCTAGTTTTTACCCTAGATAAGTTTTCCGGGATAACCCTTTACCGGTGTTTGCAAAATATTTTTGTGGGTTTGGTGGGTTTCAGATTTGAAAATTTTAGCTCAAACTTGCGGTTTTGTGTCACCCACTTGCTAACCTTGTATTTGGAAAGCAACACGTCCAGTTTACTTGTCCCGTATATTACCTTTTGGTAAACTACCGTCCGGTTGAAAGGAAAGCGTTGAACAAGCAACTGTTAAGGCAATGTCCCCTGACATGCTTTTAATTATGGTCTATAACGTGTCGGACGCAATTACTATCCTTGGTAGGAGCAATAGTAAAGCTCACCCTTATAATTTTTCGGTATGGCACAAGGTCCTGTCTTTGACCACTATGCAACCACCGTTCTTACGGTTGACACCCGATTTAGTTCAGGTGACCTAATGAATTCCAGGTGAATTCCTAGGATTTTACGTTCAATGGTAATGAACGCATTGAAAATAGGGTTTTCAGAAAACAAATCGGTTTGTAATTTTGATCAAAATATTTTCTCGTTCAAGCTCGAGTTTAGATATCATTGAATTCCATGAGTTTGAATTCTCAATCTTTAGGGTCAATCTCTAGGATTGAGTAATATCAGTCTTAAAAGCTGATTTTTAATCTTTAAGGAGATTATCCTTTCTGGGGATCTGATTCATTAGTCTTATCCAGCTAATTTGCATGGTGCCCCCCCATTTTACAAGATAAATCCTTCTCATGGTTAGGATAAATCTGACCACTTGGCGACCCTATTTAATGCTGAGGTCCGTGGATTTCCAACCGATTTTAGTGATGACTTTTCTAGATTTTTCGTCAACCTACAGCTGGTCTGGACGACAACTTCTTGACCTAAATCAAGAAGCGCGTTTCTTTTTCGGAAGACTTTACTTCCTTTTAATGATGGAATTGATTCATCGTGTAGATCCATCTCTTCTTTTCTTTCATCGGGTAAAACAGTTTAGTTTAGCCCAAAGCAAAAGTATTTTCAGTTATTTGTTACAGAAATATGTGACATATGTTTAAGATAACTTGGTAAATTTTCCCATACTTGGCTTTTATTTTCCTTTTTATCGTCCTCTATTCCATTTTAAATGAATTTTAACATTTTAGTTTGTTTCTCAATTTATGTCCTTTCCGAGGTAACAATAATTTCGGTGTTAAAACCTAGTTTTATCGTTCATAAATATGTATAAACATGATTTTTAGTTCATTTAATTGAAAATTTTGAAAAATTTTACTAGAATTGGGTAGTCAGTATATAAGACTAGGGCTGTTCTTTTTTATCAGAGAGCACTAGATTCTAATACAACTACTGCTTTACTAGTATTTTTAATGGTAACCAAGTGTTTAAGATAAAAATTTTAAAAATCCGAAAGAATTTAATCCCTTCCCACACTTAAGATCTTGCAATGCCCTCATTTGCAAGAAATCAGTAACAATTTAAATTATTGAGGGTGATTTGTGTGAAATTGATTAAATTTTTACCAAAGTTTCCAAATATATTAGCGTTTGTTTGCTGAATGATAAATGGTGCACATCATTTGTTCATTCCGTCTTGTTGTTATTTCACATATATTTTGCATCTTGTCGTCAAAATTAGTTGCTTTTGCTGAACTTAATGCCAGTCTTTGAAAATGCGTTGTTTTACCCTGTTGTGTACATAAGATAAACTGCAAACATATATACATATTTTTGAAGTTTGGTATATTACCCCACATTCAAAAATTATTAAAATCTAAGAATAAAAGTTAGATAATTATAAAAATGATTACAATATTAACAAAAGTATTAAACGTATCAATAATTACAAATTACAAAATAAAATAAAAAAATAATAAGTAAACTAAGGATGATATTGGTACCAATAGGGGTTCCAGGCATAACCATAGGTGCTATAGAATGCTTCGGCAGGGTCATACGTAGGATATGGTGGCTGCATCTCTATAGACCAGGGAGGGAAGATGGGTTTCGGTGTAGGAATATAGTTTCTACCTATATGTTGGCAATGAGCTATGATTTGGTTCTGATGAACTTGCCAATCTTCAAATGCTCTCTGTCTAGCATTTTCGTATTCCTGAGAAGCTATAAACCTATGCATTTCTTGCATCTCATTCCCCCCTCCTACATTACCTTGCTGCTGGTTTCTCTCCACCTGTGGATGTCTACCATGGTATCGTACTGCGGCGTTATTTCGCCTCTTCAAAACTTTCGCACCATGGTATACATTTAAACCTATAGTATCGCGGGGTTCTGGTTCTTCTACTAATAATCCCCCCCGACTTATATCCACACCGAGATATTCACCAATCAAAGTAATAAAAATACCACCTCCTATTATGCTATGCGGTCGCATCCCCCGAACCATAGCTGATAAATAATAACCCACACAATATGGTATACTTACAGCGCTTTGTGGGTCTCGAATACACATATGGTAAAACAAATCTTGTTCATTTACCTTTTCCTTGTTTTTACCCCTTTGTGTAATCGAATTAGCTAAAAACCTATGTATCACTCTTAATTCGGCTCTATCTATATCCAAATAAGAGTAATTTCCCCCTTTGAAACGGTGATGGCTTGTCATTTGACTCCACACACCGTGTGTATCAAAATTTTCATCTATCTTTCTACCGTTTAGTATCAATCCTCTACAATCGGCAGACGCTAACTCCTCAGGCGTATATATATGTAAAGCCTGAGCCATGTCCAGTAAAGACATGTGGCGCATCGAACCGCCTAACAAAAATCTAATAAAAGAACGATCGGTTAAACTAGCTACCCGATCATTCAACTCTATACTACATAACAATTCTTCACACCATACTTTATATACAGGTCTACGTATGGTGAATAAACATACCCAGTCATTAAAAGAAGAATTACCATACCTCTGTACAAGTAATTCCCTAATTGGCCCGGCCAATTCTACAGCTTCTAAGGGTCCCCATTCTATGACCCTCGGTACCTCAACAACCTTAGAATGAAGAGTATGCAAACCCCGTTGATATTTTGGATAATCTATCCAAAGTCTGTCAAATCTCAGGTTCGGGTGCAACTCTTCCAAGTGCATATCGGAAAAGGTCATGACTGGATGAGGTATATCCTGCTTGTAGTAGTTATCCACCTCCTGTTGTTCCAAATTCTCAGCAGGAGCATTGCGGGCTTGGGATGAAGATTCACCCCTTTCATTCTGCAAAACACATCAAACACAATTTTTGTGCATCCAAATATGCATTAGTGTCAGCAAAATCATCAATCAAAATAATTACAATGACATTATCAATTTATATCAAACTTAAGCTCATTTTCATATTTTCATCAAATCTACACTTTTTCAAATAAGCATATACGAAAATGTTCGCCAAGTTCATAAGCATTCAACTCAAATAACATGTCAAAATAATCATTACTAGCAATTAAACAAGTTTCAAATGGCATTATCTTTCAAAAATCAAGTTCATGAATTTTAGACTTGAAAAAGTCTACTTTAATTCTCAAAATCATGTTTAGGCTCAAAGTTTGGATCATTTAACTACCTAGACATGTTACACTACTTAATTTAGCAACAATTCATGACAAAAATCGGCCATAACCTGTTTATATCAAAAAGCCCCTAATTTGCTCAAGAACACAAACCCTAGATTACTCAAAATTTGAAGTTTAAGGCTTCTAATCATGTTAAACAGCATCAATCTAGGTTATACAAGCATAATACATAAACAATTTAAGCATAATTACACTAAAAAGCATCAAAATCAAATTGGGGAAAAAATTGCTCAAGAACACCAAATTTCGGATTAAATGGTGTTTAGGTGTAGAAATTTACCGTTTTTCTTGAGTAATTCTTAGATAGCATCCTTCTCAACATTATTTTAGCAAAAAATTTGGTGATTAACGGTTAAAAATTGGGATTTTTGGGGTGTATTTTTCGGGTTTTTGGGGTTTTTGTTCGCTGTTCTTCGCAGTATTTTTGGGTGGGGGAGTGAACTGCTCTGTTTTTTACGTTTTATTTTTTTCTGGGAATTGGTCTCTCCGCGAGTCGCGGGGATTTACCCTCCAAACTCCGCGAGTCGCGGAGTTTGGTATTTTTTTTTTTTTTTTTTTATAAACTTTAACTTATTAAAACAATTAAGTACTTAATTTTAAAATTTTGTTTCCCTTGTTATTTAGGACGAGGTCGTTTCGGATCGATGTCCTAGTCCGTCCCTCGACAAAATTTTAAAATTTGTCTTTTTGTAGCGATTGTTTTAAAAGCTAAGATTTTTGGGTTTTTTCAATATTTTTGGCATACTTTAATTCAATAAGATTAAAAATAATGATAATAAAAGTTCTCGTCCCTCCCTCGGGTAAAGCAATTTCGGTTCAAAGACCTAGTCTTCAACTTACGACGAATTTTAAAAATCATATTCTTAACTTAATGAGATAAAGTAAATTTTTGTTTTTAAATTCACACAACTTAAATATAAAATTCAAAATTAATATTAAAAATTCACACCAAACTTAAAATTTGAAATGCATAAAATTAAAAATTAATATTTTAAAAATTAAAAATTCACACCAAACTTAATTTAAAAATTTATAAATTCATACTAAACTTATATTAATTTTTCAAATATTTACAATTTTAAATATATTGTTTTTATAAAGTTTACAATATTAATTTAAGATTTAAATATTAATTTTAAAAACATGGTAAAAATAAAATTAAAAATCTTTTTGTCTTTTTATCCCACTTTAATCAATCAAATATTATCAAAAATATGCGCCCCTCTTTTCGGTAAAGTAATTTCGGTTCCAAGACCTAATTTAACTCATGACGAATTTTTGAAATATTTTGGGTTGATTGATTAAAGATATTTATACCTTAAGAATAAACGTTAAATTTCGCAGTGATGTAATAAATTTTTGAATGATATCAATAATTTCGGTCGCCAAACCTAATTTTATTCAATACCAATTTAATACTTTTTAGCGAACAAATTAGCGTTTATTATCAAAAGGTTAAAAATAAAAAAAAATAAAAACTGTACAGACATACCTGTGAAATAGATTTCTTAGTTATATGATCTATTCCATTCATAAGATAGTCGGTTTAATTGGTTTTCCATGGCTGCATAGGCGTAACCCCCAGCATTCAGTGTCTTTTCTTCTAAACATATGAACGGTCCGTCTCTGCATAAAGTAACAAATCGGTATTTGAATAGGTTTGATTATTTGAACATTTACCTCCATGTGACCATTTTCCGCATTTGTGACATCGTTCTAGGTGTCGTGCTCTTCTTTTCGCTGCGGATTTTGATTTTCCTTTACCAAATTGTAACTTATTATCTTCGCATCTGGATTCTTTTCTAACTCCGTCCATTCTTTCTCTGATTACTGATACTAATTCACTCGGTAGTATGTCATTATTACGTTTAGTGATCAAAGCGTGTAGCATTAGACCATGGTTTAGTTCACAGGCAGTCTTCATTTTGTAAAAACCTAAAAAAAAAAAAAAAATTCAGAATGGGGGGAGAAGACTAGTTCTTTAGGGTCTGCTAGGGAAAGACCATTCGGGTTCCATTTTCGAGAACTACACGAAAACAGACAATCTAACTCTAACAGAAATACATATTATCCTTTAAAGAATTGATTCTCCCCACACTTAGTTAGCTGTGGTGTCGAAATTGTGATTAACTTCGTTGTCGACTTCCATCGGACCATGTATGTAATGTTTAACTCTGTGACCATTAACTTTAAATTCAATCCCATTTGAATTTATTAATTCTATCGTTCCGTATGGGAAAACTCTTTTGACTATGAATGGTCCAGACCATCTTGATTTCAATTTTCCAGGAAATAGCTTGAATCGTGAATTGAAAAGAAGAACTCTGTCTCCTTCTTTAAATTCTTTTGAACTTCTGATTCTTTTATCATGCCATTTCTTCGTTCTTTCTTTATAGATTAACGAATTTTCGTATGCTTCATGTCTTAATTCTTCTAATTCATTTAGTTGACTTAATCGTAGACGTCCGGCTTCATGTAAATCAAGATTACATGTCTTCAAAGCCCAAAATGCTTTGTGTTCAATTTCTACTGGAAGATGACATGCTTTTCCATAAACAAGTCTAAAAGGTGTGGTTCCAATTGGAGTTTTGTAGGCTGTTCTAAAAGCCCAGAGTGCATCCTCCAATTTAATGGACCATTCCTTCGGATTTGATCCTACGGTTTTCTCTAGAATACGTTTTAAAGCTCGGTTGGTATTTTCAACTTGTCCACTTGTTTGTGGATGATATGCGGTGGAGATTTTATGAGTTACTCCATATCTTTTAAGAACTTTCTCAAGTTGATTATTACAGAAATGAGTACCCCGATCACTTATTAAAGCTTTCGGTGTTCCAAACCTTGCAAAAAGACGTTTTAAAAAGTTGACTACAACTCGTGCATCGTTAGTTGGGAGAGCTTGTGCTTCCGCCCATTTAGATACATAATCAATGGCTACGAGTATATATAGATTATTATTAGATTTTGGAAATGGACCCATAAAGTCAATACCCCAAATGTCAAATACTTCACATACTTGGATGACATTTTGTGGCATTTCATCACGTTGACTTATTTTTCCGGCCCTTTGACATGCATCACAGGATTTGCAAAGAAGGTGTGCGTCTTTGTAAATTGTAGGCCAATAGAATCCAGCTTCATAAACTTTTCTTGCTGTTAGTTGAGGCCCATAATGCCCTCCTGTTGGTCCTGTGTGACAATGGTTTAAAATTTTACTAGCTTCATCTCCAAATACACATCGGCGTATTATTCCATCGGGACAACTTTTAAACAGATGTGGATCTTCCCAAAAATAGTGTTTTATATCACTGAAGAATTTCTTTCGTCTTTGGTACGATAATCCTTTTTCAAGGAATCCACAAACTAAGTAGTTTGCATAGTCTGCAAACTATGGGATTTCTTTATAATCTATCTTCAATAGATATTCATCAGGAAAGTTGTCTTGTATGGCTGATTCATTTAGAACTTCTAATTCGGGATTTTCAAGACGAGAAAGATGATCAGCGGCAAGATTTTCTGCTCCTCTTTTATCTCGGATTTCAATATCAAACTCTTGTAAGAGTAAGATCCAACGGATTAATCTTGGTTTAGCATCTTGTTTTGAAAATAGGTATCTAAGAGCAGAATGGTCGGTATAGACCACCGTTTTTGCTAGAACGAGATATGATCGAAATTTGTCAAAAGCAAAGACAATAGCAAGGAGTTCTTTTTCAGTAGTTGTATAGTTTGTTTGTGCTCCTTGTAACGTCTTACTAGCATAATATATAGGTTGAAATCGTTTTTCAATCCTTTGTCCTAAAACGGCTCCCATTGCAAAATCACTTGCATCGCACATTAGTTCAAATGGTAGATTCCAATTTGGTGTTATCATGATCGGCGCATTAGTGAGTTTCTCTTTAAGAATATTAAAAGATTTGATACACTCATCTGAAAAGATGAATGGCGCATCCTTTTCTAGGAGTTTATTCATAGGAGTGGCAATTTTAGAAAAATCTTTTATGAAACGTCGGTAAAAACCGGCATGCCCTAGAAAACTCCTAACTCCTCTAACATTTGTGGGATGTGGAAGTTTAGCAATTACATCTACTTTAGCTCTATCCACTTCAATTCCTTCTTTTGAAATTTTATGTCCAAGAACGATGCCTTCTTTAACCATGAAATGGCATTTCTCCCAATTAAGTACTAGATTTGATTTTTCGCATCTAATTAGCATTCGTTCCAGATTAATTAGACATGATTTAAATGTATCACCGAAGACTGAAAAGTCATCCATGAATACTTCCATGCATTCTTCTATCATGTCGTGAAAAATCGCCATCATACACCTTTGAAAGGTTGCAGGGGCGTTACAAAGTCCAAATGGCATGCGTTTGTAAGCAAAAGTACCATAAGGGCACGTGAATGTGGTTTTCTCTTGGTCTTCGGGTGCTATTGGAATTTGAAAATATCCGGAAAATCCATCTAGAAAACAATAGTAACTATTTCCGGCTAATCTTTCCAACATTTGATCTATGAAAGGTAAGGGAAAGTGATCTTTTCTGGTGGCGTCATTTAATTTTCTATAATCAATACATACACGCCATCCTGTTACAGTCCTAGTAGGAATAAGCTCATTTTTCTCATTTGTAATGACAGTCATGCCACCCTTCTTAGGTACGCATTGAACTGGGCTTACCCATGGCCTATCGGAAATTGGATAAATTAAACCTGCATCTAGCAGTTTAATAATCTCTTTCTTAACTACATCTTGCATATTAGGATTTAGTCTTCGTTGGCGTTGCACATACGTTTTATGACCTTCTTCCATAAGGATTTTATGTGTGCAATACGAAGGACTTATTCCTTTAATATCATGAATCTTCCATGCAATGGCTGGTTTATGAGCTTTCAACACAGAAATGAGTTGTGATTTCTCATTTTCAGTAAGAGAAGACGATATTATTACAGGTAATTCAGATTCACCATGTAAATAAGCGTATTCCAAATGGTTTGGAAGTGGCTTTAACTCTAATTTCGGAGGTTCTTCTATCGATGATTTATATCGATATCTGTCTTCTTCTTTTAGCATTTGAATTTCTTCTGTTGTTGGTTCATATCCATTAGCTATAAGTGTAGCTAACATTTCAGCTTCATCAATTGGTTCATTACCTTCTCCTAAAGAACATTCTCCTGTTCCTTGTAATTCTGGAAATTCTTCTAATAATTCTGCATGTGCATCTATAGTTTGAATATAATAACATGTATCATCTGCAGATTGTGGTTGTTGCATTGCTCTATCAACTGAAAAGGTAACACTCTCATCCTCTATACTTAGGGTCAGTTTCTTACCGAACACGTCTATCATTGCTTTAGCCGTGTTTAAGAATGGTCTTCCTAATATGAGAGGAACTTGAGAATCTTCTTCCATGTCCAAAACAACAAAATCTACTGGAAATACTAAAGTACCAACTTTAACTAGCATGTTCTCCATTATCCCTCTAGGATATTTTATTGATCTATCGGCTAGTTGTATGCTTATTCTTGTTGGTTTCAATTCTCCAAGGTCTAGTTTAGCGTATAGTGAATACGGCATTAGATTTATACTAGCACCTAAGTCTGCCAATGCTTCTATTGAACTAAGACTACCCAGAAAACATGGAATTGTGAAACTTCCTGGATCAGATAATTTTTCTGGTATCTTATTCAACAGCACTGCTGAACAATTAGCATTCATAGTAACAGCCGAGAGTTCTTCCATTTTCTTTCTATTTGAGATTAGATCTTTCAAGAATTTAGCATATCTTGGCATTTCTGAAATCACATCAATGAAAGGAAGATTTACATTTATCTGTTTAAACATATCCAAGAATTTGGATTGCTCGGCTTCAAGTTTTTCTTTCTTCATTTTACTCGGGTAAGGAAGTGGTGGTTGGTATGGTTTAACATAAGGTTTATCCTTAACTGTGTTATCTTCATTAACTTTTTCAACTACCGGTTCTTTTTCCTTATCTTGATCAGGTTGTGGTTCTTGTGGAGTAGGAATAGTTTCATCAGAAGTTACAGGTATTTCAGGTGGTTTAAGTGTTGTACCACTTCTTGTGGTAATAGCTTTAGCTGTTTCATTCCGGGGGTTAGCATTTGTATCGCTTGGTAAACTTCCCGGTTTTCTTTCACCTATTAATCTTGCTAGGTTACTTACTTCTTGTTCCAGATTTTGAATAGAAGCTTGTTGATTTCTAAATGCTTGAGCATTTTATTCATTAGTTTGTTTTTGAGATGTGAAAAACTGCGTTTGAGTTTCAACTAGCTTCGTCATCATATCTTCTAAATTCGGCTTTTTATCATCGGTTTGTTGTGGTGGTTTGTTTTGAAAATTAGGTCTTTGCTGATTGTAAGTATTATTGGATACTTGTTGATTGCTAGGACCTTGTTGGTTGTTGTATGGAATATTTCGGTTATAATTCTGGTTTTGATTGTAAATCGGTCTTGGCGGTTGATAATTATTCTGATAATTATTTCCAGGCCTTTGGTTTATGTATGAAATATTCTCTCTTTGTTCCATTGTTAATTCAATACTGAGACAATCTTTTGTCAAATGTGGTCCTCCACACTGCTCACAACTAATTCGTATTGAGTGAATATCCTTAGTCATCTTTTCCATTCGTCTCTCCACATCATCTATCTTTGCGGAAATGGAATCTAAGTCATGGCTAGAATCGGCTCTAGCTGCTTTAGATGATCTAACGATATCTTTTTCTTGGTGCCACTCATGTGAGTGGGAAGCAGTGTTATCAATAATTTTGTAAGCATCAGTTTCGGTTTTCTTCATAATAGAACCACCAGCTGCTATATCTATGTCTTTTCTTGTAGTGATGTCGCATCCTTGGTAGAATATTTGTACTATTTGACAGGTGTCTAAACCATGTTGCGGACATCCTCTTAACAACTTTCCATATCTTGTCCACGCCTCATATAGAGTTTCATTTGGTTTCTGTGTGAACGTAACAATTTCTGCTTGAAGTCTTACGGCTTTAGATGCAGGAAAGAATTGTTTAAGAAATTTGTCAACTAAAACGTCCCATGTATCAATCGCCCCTTCAGGTAACGATTCCAACCAATCTTTGGCTTCTCCCTTTAAAGTCCAGGGAAATAACATGAGATATATCTGTTCATCCTCCACTTCTCGAATTTTAAATAGTGTGCAGATCCTATTAAAGGTACGTAGATGTTCATTTGGATCTTCCTTCGGCGCACCACTAAATTGGCATTGATTAGTCACCATGTGTAGAATTTGTCCTTTGATTTCATAATCTGGCGCATTAATGTCTGGATGAGTAATTGCGTGACCTTGGCCAGTGCGTTTAGCTCTCATTCGGTCTTCCATACTTAAAGGTTCCAGATTCTCCATAATTGAATTTGTTGAATCGGTATCACTAGATGATTCTGATTTAATGGTTCGTTCCTCAACAATCTCTGTTTGAATGATTAGTGGTTCCGGAGGAAAGTTTAATGGTTCAGGATCTACGAACCGTTCCTGAATATTTTCCGGATTCTCAATTGTGATGTCGGGTTCAAAAAATGGATTATCGGAAATTTGAACTGAAGTACTTGGTCGACTGGATGACGATTCTAAAGAAAAATCAACGGCGGTTATATTTTCTAAATGTCTTGATCTAGTTACAGGTGGTGAACGTACAAAAGGTGATGAACGTCTTGCTCGGTGCATTCACTGAATATCCTATTAGTTTTTAAAAGGAAAGAAAAATTATAATAAGTTATCCAATTAATAGACTTTTCTGATTTTGCCCACGTTTCGAATAGCCAAAAGATGCAGCAGAGGGGCAGGATTCGTTTGGTCTCAATATAATTGAGGACTGTTTGGCTCCAATAACCCGGTCCACGTACAAATCCAACTATTACTACGAACCAGAAAATTTTGATGTCTATTAATTTAACCACTTAAAATAAATTTTCGTAATTTTAAGAAATTTAGATAAGAAGTAGAAAAAATTCTAAGTCCTAAAAACTAGAATGGCGAGAAATAAGAGAGAAAAAGAGTTCGTCGCAAAAGGTAGAAAAAGAAAAAATGGTTGAAAAAAAGTGACGAAAAAAATAAAAGAAACTTATCAAAACTTAAAAATACTTAACTAACCTAACCTTATTACTACAACTAACTTAAAATTATAATCGCAAATTGAAATTACTAATTGGAATGATAATTGGTACATAGTAAAAGGTGTCTAAAAATATTAAAGCTTACAGGAAAAACTAAATCCCAAATGAAAATAACTTAAAAAGAATGATAATTGGTACATAGTAAAAGGTGTCTAAAAATATTAAAGCTTACAGGAAAAACTAAATCCCAAATGAAAATAACTTAAAAAGAAACTAAAACTTAAAAAGGCGTCGCAAAATTCTAAAGCACCTAAATCTTAGTCTAAGGAAAAAGCACTTAAGGAATTCTACGGCAAAGCCTAAAAATCTAGGAGTAAAAATAACTATAGCAAAAACTAAGTTTAAAATTAAATATGAGCGAAAAAATACAAATATTACGCTACAACGATTAAAAAGGGACAAAATATAAAAATATACAAAAAGTTGTAAAAATTACAATTTTTATAAAAATATTATTTTTATATTATTTATTTAATAAAACTACTAATTTTACAATTTAAATAAATTAATTAAACTAAAAATACAAATTAATTAAAAAGTAAAAGTTAAAATAAAACTAATAATAATAATAATAATTATTAGGGTTAAATAATAATAATAATTAATTAATACCCGTAATTAATGCTGGATTAGGGTTTTTTTGTCGCCTGTCAGAAAGTCTCCGCGAGTCGCGACAATTAAAGCATCAAACCCCGCGAGTCGCGGGGTTCCAGAATTCAGCTGACAAGTTTAAATATTCGACGCGTTTTTTCTTTATTTTTTTTTTTCTGTTTTCTGTTTTTAAATAAATAAAAGATATTAAAATAAAACTTATATTTTTATAAACTATACTAAAAATAAAGAAACTTATAAAACTTAAATATTTAACAAAATCTTAAAAATACTTATATTTTTGTTTTTCTTTTTATATTTTTGAATAATTAAAACGTATTTTTACAAAAACGAATTTTAATAAAAGTTAACTAAAATTTTTTTTTTTTTATATTAGCGTTGCGCTTCCGGCTTTTAAGATAAGTCCCCGGCAGCGGCGCCAAAAATACTTGATGTCAAAGCTAAGGTATACGAAATAGTTTATATTTTACTAGGAAAAACTATTAAATACGATACAATTTTACACAAGATATTTATTTATTTATAGAATGGATATACTTAAACCTTGCTACAACACTTATAGGCAGTGTACCTAATCGTAAAGTAGTGTAGTTTTTAGTAAGTCCGGTTCGTTCCACAGGGAAATCTTTAAACAAAGCTCAACGCTATATTAGTTTACTTTTATAAAAATACAAATATATATATAAGTAATATTATTATTATAAAGGGGGGTTTTTACCGTTTAATGACCGGTTTGTCGATTTTAAAACTTTAGTCGCAGTTAAAACCTAATGTAAAATATTAAATAAATAAAAGACTTAATTTAAAGCGTAAAGTAAATAACGATAATGAAATTGCGAATAATAAAAGTGCGATAAAATAAAATTGCAATAATTAAAAAGTACGATAATTAAAAGTGCGATTAAATAACAATAAATAAAAGTGCGATAATTAGAAGTGCAATTAAATATAAAATAAAGGAAATTAAATATGAAATAAAAGAATTATGCTTATTTAAACTTCCGTAATCATGATGTTTGACGTGTTGATTTTAGTTTTATGCCCATGGGTTAATTGTCCTTTGTCCTGGATTATTTAATATGTCCGTCTGGTTTTTGTCCATAACAGTCCATCAGTCATAAATATAAAGTGCGAGTATCCTCGTCAAATTATCCTTATACCCGAAGTTAAATATTCCAACTAATTGGGGATTCGAATTGTAACAAGGTTTTAATACTTTGTTTAATGAATACACCAGGTTATCGACTGCGTGTAAACCAAGGTTTTACTACTTTGTTAACAATTACACCAATTACCCTTGAATGTAATTTCACCCCTGTTTTAATTATTCTAGTGGCTATTAATCCATTCCCGTGTCCGGTTAAATGAACGATTATTCGTACATATAAATACCCCGCCCATCGTGTCCGATTGAGTGTATATGGTAATTTATACGGACGCCCAATTGTAAATCTTTATATTAACATTAACAAACTATCATTTAGTTAAACAAATATAAAGCCCATTAATAGCCCATAGTCTAATTTCCACAAGTGTTGTTCTTTTGTCCAAACCCCAATTATGGTACAAAGCCCAATTACCCAATTTTAGTAATTAGCCCAACATCATGATTACTTCGTTTTAAATAAGCATAATAATAACTTAGCTACGAGACATTAATGTAAAAAGGTTGAACATAACTTACAATGATTAAAAATAGCGTAGCGTTACACGGACAGAATTTCGACTTACACCCTTACAATATTCGCTAACATACCCTTATTATTAGAATTATAATTAAAATTAAAATATAAATTATATATATATATATATATCGTTTACGTATGATAAGAGAAGAAAAAGATTATATTTTTTTGATCAGAATTCGGTTGGCTTTATAGGCAGTTTTCAAATTTGGGGCTCCGCGACTCGCGGTTAAATCCTCTTCAAACTCCGCGAGTCGCGGAGAATGAATTTACAGCTCACAGGAGTTTGGCTCTTTGTTTACCGACGGTTTATAATATATATATAATATATATATAATTAATATAATTAATTATATATTATATTATATTTATATACATAGTTAACTTGTAATTTTTAGTCCGTTGCGTCGAGCGTTAAGAGTTGACTCTGGTCCCGGTTCCGGATTTTCGAACGTCCTTGCGTACAATTTTATATTTTGTACTTTGCGTTTTGAATCTTGTACTCTTGTAATTTCGAGACGTTTCTTATCAATAATTGGAACCTTTTTGATTGTCTTTTGTACTTTTGAGCTTTTTGGTCGTTTGCGTCTTCAATTCGTCGAATCTGTCTTTTGTCTTCACCTTTTATTATTTAAACGAATATCTCTTGTAAATAGAACAATTGCAACTAAAAGCTTGTCTTTCTTGAGGAATAATGCTATGAAATATATGTTCGTTTTTAGCATTATCAGTTATGTTGACTCAAAGATGACTAACTAGGGTTTTTCAAGTATTAATTGTTGTTAATGAACCTTAAGTAGTTAGTAAATTGCTAGAACACCGATATATATGTAAATGGGTGTTAAGCGGGTTAGTGGATGACCCGAAATGGGTATGTTGACTTTAAAATTGTCAAATGGGTCATAATGGACCTAAGTCGGTTAATGTTTGTGATTAATGCATAAACCTAGTGTTAAAAGGTGTTTTAAGACCTAACTTGGCTAATGTTAGGGTTTTGGCGAAAGATGACCCAATTTTAGGGTTAAGTGCCCAAATGGGTCAAAATGACCTAGTAGTGGTGAGTGTTGTGAGTTTGACCAACTTGAATAGTTGATTGATTATGTGTATATTATAATAGGTGCGTTACCTTGAAGATTCAAGCTTGGTTTATTGATTCACCGAAGGCGTAAGGTGAGTGGAATAATTATATGCGTAGGTATATAATGTATTTATTTGTTGTAGCGTGAGATGTGAAGTGTCGATGTGCTAAGACACCACCTTTCACGTGACGAGTGAAGTGTCGATGTGCTAAGACACCACTCAAAGTAATATGACGGGAGAAGTGTCGATGTGTTAAGATGCCATCCGGGGTGAAGTGCCGATGTGTTAAGACACCACCCGGAGTGAAGTATCGATGTGCTAAGATGCCACTCCAAGAGATTAACGGGTGAAGTGCCGATGTGTTAAGGCGCCACTCAAGGTGAAGTATCGATGTGCTAAGATGCCACCTCAAGTAAAATGAAGAGTGAAGTGTCGAAGTGTTAAGACACCACTCGGGGTGAAGTGTCGACGTGTTAAGACGCCACCCAGGGTGAAGTATCGACGTGTTAAGATGCCACCCGTGGGGTTAGTGTACGAAGTGTTAAGTGCACTAATGGTAGTTATGAACTCCGACGGTCTTTAAACACCGTTCCTTTGTTCGATTGGTTAACCATGGTTATTGTGTTGTAGTGTAAGCATATTATAATTGTTCAAGTTAAATATGCTATTGTTATGCTAGCTTGGTTATTGGAGGTTATAGCTTGTATTCATGACGATAAGCTAATTGTGTTTGCTAGTATGTATACGGTATGCGCGTAAGTGTTTGCAAGTAGATATATTATATATGTATGTGTATAATTATTGCATTCACTAAGCTTTGCTTACCCTCTCGTTGTTTACCTTTTTATAGGTTCGGTTGTGGACAAGGATAAGGGCATTATCTTGGATTAGAGATCCCGCTTTGTTGTTGTTGGACGCTTTTTGGATGAGTTAGCTTTTGGAGTTTGACCGAGACTTGGGTAGTTTAACCCCAAACACCATGCTCGTAGTGTCGTTTGGTATTTAAACTTAATGTGGTCGAAACTCAAACTTTTGTATGAAACTCGTAAAACGACCGATGTGGGCCCCGCTTTGTAAAACTTATTTTTATGGTTGATTTGTGTTAGTTTTACATGTTTGAATATGTGGTTAAAAGCGTTTTCTCTAATTATGTCGGGAAGTGGCCGATCTTTTTCGCAAAAATGGAAAAATGGGACAGACCGTTTTGGCGCGCCGCGCCATTAGCTGAACAGAGAAATAATTTTTTTTTTTTGTGGCATTTTAAGCGGGTTTGTTCGTGGTTTGGTTTGGGTTGTTACATGACATCCTCGAATTCTTTCAGCACAGGGGCAGCAGCTGGTGTGGGTACTTCATCTACCGACTCGTTAACCTCTTCAACCACAAGTGCGAACACTAATGGTGCAAGCTTTGCGGCCTGCTCAAATTCTGAGTGATTGAGGAATAATGTATCCACTCTTTCTAGTTGTTGTCAAGGAACCCATGGAACTAAGGTAACTTGCACGCCATCTTTATAAAAGGTATAGGTATTTTTAAACTCGTCGTGTTTTGTCTTGCGATCAAACTGCCAAGGCCGACCTAGAAGAATGTGGCAGGCGACCATTGGGATGACTTCACACCACACTTCATCCTTATATCTCTTCCCAATAGAAAACTGGACTAAACAATGCTTAGTTACCTTAATGTGATTCCCTTGTTTCAGCCAAGTCAGCTGATACGGTTCGGGGTGATCCTAGGCTTTCAATCCCAGCTTTTCAACCATCTCTTTATACAACACGTTCTCGCAACTTCCCCCATCAATGATCATGTTGCATATTTTACCTTTAGCCATAAACTTGGTGCGAAAAATATTGTTCCTCAACCATGCATGCTCGTCAATCGATGGTCCATATGATACCTTTAAAGCTCGATGTACTACTAGAGCTTCCCCCGCATCTGGATAAACTAATTCCACCTGATTTGTGACCGCATCAGGTGTATATTCTGCTTCTTCATCCGTATCATACACAGGTTCATTCTCCCAGGCGGTGATGGTGCGTTGGTTCGGATAGACACGTGCACAGTGCCCCACTACGCTACACTTATAACAGCGAGGTGCACAGATGTTATTAGCATTAGGCCCCGAACTGGAGGAAGGCTGATCTTTTTTCCCTTTATCCATTACGACGGGAACAGGAGTAGACTTAATAACTTATGGAAACCGCGAGTAAAGAACTCAATTTTTACCCTGACTCAACTGCTTTTCGACTTTCGACGCGAGTCTACAGACATTGTTATATGACAAGTAGGTTTGCAAAGACACCACCTCTGCTATCTCCGGTTTTAAAGCCCCAAAAACCATGCAATAACCTACTCTTCCTCCTTGTTTGCATCGCACCTTATCCGTAGTTTCTAAAACTCACGAATCAATTTCTCAACAGTTAAGGACTTTCGTTGCAGCGAATGATATTCCAAAATGGCCTCCTACTGATGGTTTTGTGGCAGACATTTTGCTTTCAGGAGCTTCTTCATCTTATCCCAAGTTTCGACCTTCGACTTACGGACCAAATCACGATTTGTTGTTACATTATCCCACCAAACTGATGCATACTTCCTCAATTTAATCGCAACTAACTTGACATTCAAACGTTCTGGGATGTCTCTTAGATCAAAAACACGTTCTACTGTACTTAAACAATCAAGAAAGTCTTCGGGATGGAGAACACATGTGAACTCAGGGATCTCCACCTTCATACCCATACTGCGTAATAGATCTTCTCGAAAACCCCTTTGGAATCCTCTCGGCGCTGGCGAAAGGATTTGTATCAGACTTGACTACTACTGTACCGATCCGAATCACTCTCCACAAAATCGTGGTCATGATTGAATTCTAAGTCAGCAATTCTTTGATTCAACCGATCAATTTCAGCATTTCTTGGATCCAGTGCACTGCCCCGATTGGCATATCGGCGAGGTGGTACATGATGGTAATCTCCACGATACATTCGTTCGTCTATTACCCACGCTCCGATACCAACTAATGTCCCACACTATGGGGAACAAAAATAGATAACAAAGAACAGCAAGATACACAAGAAGTCTATGGTTTTTTTATTTCACGATAACAATAATATGCAAGAAAAAAACTTATCAGTCTCCAACTCAAAGAACTCCTTAAATATAGGAACAAAATAAACATAAAAAGGTAACTGGATAGTCAAGTAAAACCAAAGGTCTTCTTTGCCTCTTTTCTAAGTCACGGCCCAAATCACCCCTAGCCCAATCGGTCATCAATCATCTCATGCCATCCTAAGAAATCATGCAAGCCCACTTGAACATTCTTGGACCTACGTTGGTAAACTTGGCCCCACTTGCCAATCTTAGGCAATCATGCATCATGTTATCTATTCGATTCAAGGACTCAAATCAAGTAGCGAGGATGAAAGTCGCATGGCACCTAGCTTATTTGTGGTTGTAATTTATCTTGTGGTTGTTTAGTTGGTTTGTGGTTTATCTGACTAGTAGTTGTGATGTCTTTGTTGATTATGACAAAACAACAATTATTGTACACTAAAATGTTATGTGCAGCTCAGTATAGGTTTATTTATGTAAGACAACATTTGTTGTTGTGTCGAGTGTTCTCGTATGCTGCCTGGTCTACCAGCATAAGGTAGATAGTATTCTTCATTCAGCACAGGATGAGTGCCCAGCAAATCATGAAGATCAAGTGAACCAATATAGAAGAATCTGCATAGCTGGTAGCAGCATACAACATAAACAGTTATGCTCCATTACAAAGTAGTTTCCTGAGTGGTCTACATCAATTGTACTATTCAACAGAATTTGAAGATAAAGTTGAACAGAAAAGGACACGTGTCGACGGCTGACAAGTGACCTTACAAGACCACATGGGAATGCAGAAGTTTAACGCATATGCAGACAAGTGTAATACTTTGTCAACGCCTAGGGAACCCAACATTCTATTTGTTTATTCAAATAGTAGTGCCAAACCGAATTGGGGTGTTCTTGCAAATAGCTACTAAAGAGGAAAGAAGACAGCACACTCTCTGATGTAGTTGTCCTCACAAGTACAGACATCCTATGTACCATTGGACAATAGATCAATTACACGGATAAAAGGACTAATATAAATATAAGTATTCACTATTGTAATATTTAGTGGTGTGGGTTTATTTAAATAGAGTCCAAACGTGTAATAGCTTAAGATATACTCTCTAACTATAACTTAGGTAAATCTGTAATCAACCAACTGTTATTCCGCCAAGAACAGTTGTGATTCTTTGTGATTTATATCAATAAAGAATAACCGTTGAAAATTACCTTTAACTCTTATTTAAATTGTCAGTTTTAATACTTAACTGTTACAATACTAAAGTTAATCAAAAGAATTGTATCCACCCGCTCTACAATACTCATGTTGTTAATCAAGGGACCAACAGTCTTTCTGTAGCTATAAGATTCACTTGTAACGCTTGCTTTTCATTGTAAAACTCCTTATTATTATTATTTTTTTAATAATATTCACCAGGTATAACTCATTATCCTATATATATATATATATATGTATATATATATATATATATATATATATATATATATATATATATATATATATATATATATATATATATATATATATATATATATATATATATATATATAGGTAGGATCACGGGGGAAGTAACCAATTAGGGAGAAGCGGGGGAAGTGGATGAAGTATTTTTTTTTTTAATTTTGGTTTTTTCGAATTTTTTTTCAGACATCAAGATCACACGAAAATATAAAAATTTAAAAAAGACACTTCGTGGTGAATGTTATTATTTAGGAGGGAAAACGATCGACAAAAATAACAATCAAGATAATATTGATCATGAAGAATGTTAATCTTCGAACTTTTTTTTCATTTTTTGTGAAGTACTTTTTGTCAAAATTTAGTCCGATATAGAGTTTAGGGTTTAGGGTTTAGTGTTTTGGGTTTAATCCTAAATTCAAAACCCTAAACCCTAAACTCTAAACCATTCGGGTTAAAAACTCAATCTAAATCCTAAATCTAAACCCTAAATCTAAACCATAAATTTCTAAACCCTAATTTCTAAACCCTCAAAATACGCTCGAAAAACAAGATAATTGTTATATATTATTTCTTCGAGCGTTTTTTCGCCAAAATAAAAATACTTATCACAAAGTGTCTTTTTAAATGTTCATATTTTCATCCAATTTATAATGTTCATGAACAAAGTTTTTTCAAAAAATAAAAAAATAATTGCTTCCCCTAGTTTTTCCCCAATTGGTTACTTCCCAATTAATTGGTTACTTCCCAATTGATCCTACCACTATATATATATATATATATATATATATATATATATATATATATATATATATATATATATATATATATATATATATTCCTCCTAAAAGAATACTAACTTTTGAACTAAATTTGTT
Organism: Rutidosis leptorrhynchoides; assembly: GCF_046630445.1. NCBI lineage: Eukaryota > Viridiplantae > Streptophyta > Magnoliopsida > Asterales > Asteraceae > Rutidosis > Rutidosis leptorrhynchoides. Next base: position 343,758,353 of record NC_092337.1, read on the forward strand.
AATATTCATTGTAAATAATATTATTCTGATAAATAATAATATATTAAAAAATAATCAAGATAAATGTTAAATTTTATTTTAATTAAGCAATATTAATTAAAAACATTACTACTCCTCCCATAAGATATTAAATTTCGAGTGAAAATTAATTAATATTCATTTATTTATATAGTTTGCCTTTAAAAAAAAAATCGAAAATAAGATTATACTTCGCGAATATAATATACCAAAAAAGTAATTATAACAAATTTTGAATTTTATGTTATATTTGTTAATATTTATCAGAATTTTACTATTTATAGAGAAGTTTGTTAACTTTTCGGGACAAGTTATTTAATATTTATCAAAATTAATATTATTAATAGGAAAAAATTATATATTCTGCTAAAATATCTTTTTAAAAAGAATTATAATTATAAAATGATAAAAAATAAAAAAATAAATAAAAAATACCTCACCGCACATTTTGTGAGAAATTGTAGGAATAAGCACCCAATCATTAGTATCATAAATTAATAGTGAGATGATCACTTCCCTTACTTCCCTTAAAAAGGCGAGTGTAGATGTATTCAGACGGATCCCGTAACACTACTAGTTTTTTGAAATTTATCAAAAAAAAAACAATTTATATAGGACACCACTAAATATAATAATGGGACCCCATAAATTTTTAGAGATTATAATTTCATAGCTTTAACTCATAAAGTGTTTGAAATTAGCTCACTTACAACTTTATAGTATGAGTTATTAAATATATTATATAGAAAATAAACAAACCTTTGTCCAATTCTAATTCTAATTCTGTTTTACATCATTCTACCTCACAATTTCTTTTGGTACCATCTTCAATCTTTCATCCTAGGGATGTCAATGGATCAGATATGGATCGGGTGTGGGTGTGAGGCCATATCCATTTAGTTATTGTTCATCTATATCCATAGTCATATTCATATTTATTTAAATTTAGTTCATACGTAAAATATATATATATATATATATATATATATATATATATATATATATATATATATATATATATATATATATATATATATATATATATATATATATATACATTTTATTAAACTGGTTAATAGATATCCATTGAATATTTAAGAAATCTTATAATATTTTCAAATATATAATAAAAATAAAATGTAATATAACATGACATAATTTAAAAATATTGCACCGAAAAGTGTAATGTTTGTCTAAGAATGAACATAATTTGTTAAATTTACTATCAAGCATATAATATGACAAATTATGTGTAATTTTCATATTGAGATATATATGTTTTATTGTGAGTACTCATAGTGAATTCATTATATAGTTGTAAGTAAGATGAATGTGTAATGGTAAATATATATGCAATAGTTATTGTATATGAATCCCTAATCTCATCACTCATAACTATGTAACATATTCTTTTTAAAAAGTAAAGGGAAACTGTATTACAACTATTGTTTATATTATGCGATTTATATTGATAACAGGTTGTAAAATTGAAATTTAAAAGTGCTATAGAATAGCAATTTAAAATTGTTACTGTAAAATTGCTACTCTATAGGCCACTGCTACAATCAGTGGTGAGTGTAGGTGTATTTGGACGGGGGCCTGTGACACCACTAGTTTTCCGAAATTTATCAAAAAAATATTTTTTTGTATAGGACACCACTAAATATAATAGTGGGACCCCATAAATTTTTAGAGATTATAATTTCATAGTTTTAACTCATAAAGTGTTTGAAATTAGCTCACTTACAACTTTATAGTATGAGTTATTGAATATATTATATATAAAAAAATAAACAAACATTTTTCCAATTTCAATTTTAGTTCTGTTTTACATCATTCTACATCACAATTTCTTTTGGTTCTATCTTCAATCCTTCATCCTAGGGATGTCAAGGGATCGGATATGGATCGGGTGTGGGCGTGAGGCCATATCCATTTAGTTATTGTTTATCGATATCCATAGTCATATTCATATCTATTTAAATGTAGTTCATACGTCTATATATATATATATATATATATATATATATATATATATATATATATATATATATATATATATATATATATATATATATATATATATATATATCCAGTGGATTAAACTAATTAATGGATATCCATTGGATATTTAAGAAATCTAATAATTTTTTCAAATATATAATAAAAATAAAACGTAATGTAACATGACATAATTTAAAAATATTGCACTGAAAAGTGTAATGTTTGTATAAGAATGAACATAAATTGTTAAATTTACTATCAAGCATATAATATGACAAATTATGTGTAATTTTTATATTGAGATACATATGTTTTATTGTGAGTACTCATAGTGAATTCATTATATAGTTGTAAGTAAAATGAATGTGTAATGGTAAATATATATGTAATAGTTATTGTATATGAATCCTTAATCTCATCACTCATAACTACGTAACTTATTCTTTTTAAAAATTAAAAGGAAACTGTAATTTTACAGCTATTGTTTATGTTATGCGATTTATATTGATAATAGGTTGTAAAATTGAAATTTAAAAGTGCTATAGAATTGCAATTTAAAATTGTTACTGTAAAATTGCTACTCTATAGGCTATTGCTACAATAATATTGTATTATTGCTACTATATAGGTCATTGCTACTTTAAAATTGCTACCGTGAAATTGCTAATGTATATGTCATTAATTGCTACTACATATGAACAAATTATTCAATTTTATGTTTGTGTTTTGGGCACGACCTGACCCGACCTGATTTGACCCGACAAGTACAATATTTTGTGCAAGTTATGAAATAAATTTTTAGGACCCCATTGGGTTTTGATCCTAGAATCACTATTGGCTACAATACTATTGTATTATTGTTACTATATAGGTCATTGCTACTTTAAAATTGCTACTGTGAAATTGCTAATGTATATGTTATTAATTGCTACTACATATGAACAAATTATTCAATTTTATGTTTGTGTTTTGAGCATGACCCGTCCCGACCTGATTTGACCCGACAAATACAATATTTTGTGCAAGTTATGAAATAAATTTTTAGGACCTCATTGGATTTTGATCCTAGAATCGCCACTGCTTAAAAAACACAGCTCCCTCTAGAATACGATGCATTCTTATGTATATGTCTCTGTATGTATTGAATATTGAAAAATTGAAATTGAAAATTGAAAATAATACCAGTATGAAAAAAACAAAAAAGGGATTAAAGTTGAATGAGACTAAGAATCAAATGATAGATGTAGCTAGGTTGGAGATAAAATGATAGATGCAGTTAGGTTAGAGATAAAAAGAAGGCATCGTATTCATACAAGTCTTATTGACTTTTTATACAATAATGTTAAATTGAACAACGTGGTTCAAAACTAAACTCATATTTATGTCTACCTACTAAATCCACACTCATATAAACAACAAATAAACGTACATAACTAATACTACCTCCGTCTCATTCCAATAGTCCAGTATTCCATTTTGAGCTGTCCCAAATTAATAGTCCACTTTCATAAATAGAAAGGAAAGAAGATATTTCATTGATGGATTTGGAGAGAGAAGATATTTCATTGGTGGAGAAATGAATTTAGTGAGATTTCCTAAAACTGCGTGTTTTTTTCTGTGGACTATTGGAATGAGACGGAAGTAGTACTTTCTTTGTCCCAAATAACTTTTTTAGTTGAAATTTTTAAGTTTTCTTTTTCAACTTTAATTTTTTACCTTTATGTTTTTGTCTCTACCCCTTACAAACCATGTGGCTTATTGCCACATGGCTCCCATCCATTGATCTACCACCTCACCATACATTTGTCACACTCCTATTGGCCATTCAAATCCACATCACCATCCCCACAAACACGACACGTGGCATCTGTACCACAACAAACCCTCGGTATTATTTAATTTCTTCAAACTTTTGTACATAATATTGTAACCGTCGCATCTTCCCTCTTCTCTCCTATCCATCGCCGCCGTCGCAGCCGACGCCACCGTCGCAACCGACGCCACCGTCGCCAGCATCGCCACCGTATTCACCATCGCCACCGTTCAAAGACATCTTTTTGTTGTAGGACGGATTAGGGTTTTGATATTCAGATAATGTTGCTATCAATTTAAAGGTACGTTCATCAATTCAAAGATACGTTCATCAGTCCTTCAATCGAATTGATTTCAACCCCCAATATCTTTTCACTTCAAATACACATCTTAATATTGTATCACGAAATCCATGACGAGTATCATACGTCGATTCAGGTTTGCATCGATTTATTGTTTGCTGCTAAACTGGTACATCACTGATATACATTTTAGGGTTTTTAATTAGTGAGTTGATTTATTTAGGGTTTTTAATTTCTTGGTATTTATTGATTGTCGTGAGTTGATTTATTAGTGAATATGTTGGATATATAAATTCAGTGCATCACTGATATACATTTTTAGTTAAATCACTGATTTATTTGTTTGATTTTATGAGTAGATTGAGTACTCCACAATAGCTTAGATGTATAAAAGAAATTCAGATTATTTATGTACTTGATATATATGGGCTTAATTATCTTGCCTTATATCTCTGTAGACATATGGAAGCAGTCCAGATTACAGTGTTGCTTGCCAAGGGGTTGAATCATTCCATGTTCTTTAGGAACTCTTGAACGTCTTTTTAAAATTAATTTAACTGTCACAACTCTGCCACGTTATTCTCGATCTCACATGGAATAAGAATTGTATGATTTTTACAAATGTCTTCACTAAAGGTAGAAAAATGCATATGTGGGACGATTAGGTAACAGGGTAAGAACTCTATTGACCATGAATCAATACTGATCAATTTGTTTCACATTAGATATATAGTTTTATATCGAGGACTGATCAATTGAATGAATTCTATACATGCAGTCCTCTCCAACCTTTTTCAGTGAGGTGTTTCAATGTATGTTTGACGATATAGACCGGATCTTTGTGATGGTGTGGCAAGGGAAAATAAATTTATTTTTATTAGTGGGTATTAAGCTGAATAACGTGTGACATTATTCAATTCTGTACAATTTTGAAAAGTTGGTGTATGTAGTGTTGCTCCAATGTCCACAAATGAATTCATCGCGATCCAGAAAGATTCTGCATATGATGTCTGTAAGTCTAACAGTTAACCTCCTTTAACTTTTGATGTGTTGGATAAACCTTTTCACCTTGATTTTGACTTGGTTTTTTAAGCAGCTGAGGATAAAAAAATCAATCTAATTCATGTAAACGTTTGCAAATGGACAGGTAAAGGTACATTCAAAATTGGTCGTGTAGCAATTTATATCATAAGCATACATAGATCTTTCACAAAAACTTATATTTGCTTCACTAATACATGATGTGCACGGTGGTAACAGAAGTAACCTTAAAAGTTTTTTTTTTTTTTTTGTTTTTTTTTTTTTTTGAATGTTGGTTGTTTATCTTTGTTTTCATTGATGTAGGAGAAGACAAATGATAATGAGGTGATCCACTTTAGGTGATACAATATTGGGAAACAGCGAATGCACATATCCTAGCCACGAGCTCTAATATACCCTAACCAACATTCTTGAACTACTAATTCATCGCAAGAGATCGATACAATCGCATGCACTAGACGATCTTCAAACTTCGATTTTCCGGAATTCATCAGTTGTTAATCGCGGGTGAGTATTCTTAATGTTGTTCTTAAATTTTACGGTTTTACAATTCTGCCCACGGGTTAGTTTTTCACACGATTCTACACAATTGCAATCGGGGTTTTTGGGTGAAGGGCGTTGGTATTGTTGACTGACTTTAGTTTTTTTGATTTAAGTCTCTTGAATTTTATTCATATTTTTAATCGTTATATGCAGTTACTGTAATGATCAAGAGTTGTTGAGGGTTGCTTCATGTTTGTATCTAGAGGTGTGAAAATGGGCAGGTCAGTCTATTATCAAATTACGCAACAAATCGATTTTTTATTTTACCGTTAACTGCAAGCAAAATATATGAATGCTATGGCTTGATAATAGCTCGGATTAGTGGCTATAACTAATGATTTTATTATCCTGATCGTAAAAGTATATGTTATGGTTTCTACTGACTTCTTTTAGAGAATATGATCTGAAGTACAAATATTACAAGAAGATTAAACGGTTTCGGTTAATAAAATCTTATTTCAACTTGAGATTTAATCCATCACTAAATAGATTTCGATTCATGTACTCAAATAGGTTTTAATTATGTTAATGAGAGTCTGTGTTTGAATTCCTTTTTCTAACAAATAGGTTTTGCTATGAGTCTTTTGATCGTCTGATTGATTAAGAGACAAATATAAACTTATAAATGATGATAAAGATTTTGCTTGTCAGTGTTTATAAAATTGTGTAGTTCTTTTTTGCTAATTAACTGATAATGAAAGTTTTGATGTTCATTATTTATGAGATTTTGTAGTTCATTTTTTCTAATTGATTAGCTTGATATCATCTACTAAAATTATGAACATCCAAAAATCATTCTTTTTTTTTTTAACAGATGGGTCCAAAAATCATTCTTGATATCTGATATGCATCATACGGGTCAAATGTGATAAGCTATGTGAAGTCATTAACTGGAAAGGGGTCAGATGGGTTATATACATTGTTTCGATTATTATTGTAATAACTGGAAAGGGGTCAGATGGGTTATATACTCTGTTTCGATTATGATTGTAATAACTGAAAAGGGGTCAAATGGGTTATATTTGGGTTTTGCAGACAGTAATAAAAAGAGGGAAGCTGTTTGCAACACATGTTGTAGCAAATCTGCTGGCAAGTTTTCAGATCGAAGAGTACATTTTTGAGGTATGAAAATCTTTAGCATAGGGTGTCAAAATGGGCGGGTCGTAACAAGGTTGGGTTAGTTCATATTGCAGGGTAGTATACTGCTTAAACTAAAAAACTGGATATTTGTAGGTTGTACAACTCTCGGTCCTTAGTAATTTACATCTAAAATTAACAGCGAATGTCAATGCTATTGTTTAGATTATAAATTCGGATGATTGTTCTTATTGTATCATTTTTTCATTTTCATTTGTAGCATCTCCAAAACAAGTAGTTCACTGGACCAAGCTCACCTCTAATTGTGTGTTGTAATCGGCTCAAAATACGATAATGATCTTGACCTTTATACCTTATATCAAATCATTGTAGGGATCTTGGTGATAATCACTTGGTTGGGACTAAGAAAAGTTTTTTTTTTTTTTTTTTTTAATAATTATTGTTGCAAACAGTCTAATTGTTAAGGTCGAGGTTATGTTAAGTGATTATGCTATGTGTAATTTGGGTCGTTATAATATGAAGGGGAACCAGAAAAGGAGTATTTAGATTATCGAAGTATATGAATCTGGGTAAGTTCTTTAAATTTCATCCACATGATGCAGCTGAGGTTCACAAAGTGATCTTTTTAATGATAATGAGGTGATCCACTTTAGATGATGTAAGCCTAATGCTCGATCTGACGCGACAAAGAAATGCAACAAACAAACAATGAAGGATTCACTCTAGATAAAGCTTTCGAAAAGTGAGTGCTTTGAGTTTATTAGAAGTGTTTCAAAAAATTTCAAAACAGAGACTTTGGACATTGGCTAATGATTGTGAATATACAGGTGATGAGTACTATGGAAACTGAAAATGTCTTTTTCTGACTTGTAGGATGTTTTGGTTGGTGTAAGTGTGTCTACTATGGTAGAGAACTAATGTCTTTAACGTTGAACAAATACTAATGGTCATGTGATTTAAATGTAATCTTTAGGTCTCCACTTCATTTAAATGTTTTAATTTACAACAGGTTTTGAATTTTTTTTTTTTTAGGGTCATATGATGTAAGTCCTCTTATGGGATTCTTTAGATGATGCAAGCCTTAATCTATGTGTTTTGAATCTTTTAATCAATACTTTGAACAACTTAAATGCATTTGTCGAATTTGAAACATTGTTTGTTTACATGTCAACGCATAACTTTTATATTGACGATGTTGTGTTCCTTTTGTAATTATTTCATTAACATTTTATACTTAGTTTTTAATAGGGCCCGCCGTGCAACGCACGGGCTCTTAAAGGCTAGTTTTATAATATTACTTGAAACTAATACCAATGAAAACGCATTTGAATTAATGGTTACGTGTTTTTCGTTGGTGGAACGGAGGAAATCCATACTACCTAGCTTTAAATGACATGTTCTTGGGTAAAGTCTCTTCAACAAACCAAAATCAATCGAGTCTATGGTAAGCAAATGAATGGGTGAGCGGCTATGTAATTTGGAAAAATCGCAACATGAAGGTTTTTGAAAAAAAGAATTGGAGTATCCCGTTGGCCGTAAATGAAATACAAGCAAAAAGTTTCTTTTGGATAAAATCGAGATCAAAGAATGAACGTTTGGATTGGGCCCAATGGCTCTTAAAACCAAATGTTTTCGATGACCACGGCTAACGCATTACTATCTCGTTCAGTTTTGCTCGTGTATTTGAACTAATCTTCATATAAATAATGTTAATTAAAAAAACTTTGTTATTTGTGTTATTTTTTACATTTTCTAATGGAATTTTAGTCAGATTTGATACCGATGAAAGAACACATGAACTTGGATTACTACAAAATCATTTTCAAATACATGCGACTTGTAAACACGCAAAGATTAATTTTGATGGCCTACAAAATCATTTTTTAATACGGGTGATTTAATGTAAGACAATGAAAAAAAAAAAAAAGAGGAATACACAACAACAACAAAAAAACTCTCTTTTGCAGCGTTGAAGATGACTATTACCGTCGACAAAAGTTCTATGCCCAAGTCCTGCTCAATCCTTAGGCAAAGCAAGCCACGGCGTGAACGAAAAAAAAAACGCTACGGAAAAGGAATACACAGTCAAGCAATATGCAACCAAATCCGCGGATATTTGTCTATTTGATGCATCAAACAAGAAAAAAAAGTTATTTTTATTTGTTTATTTTGTATTTAGCATTACCTTCCGGTCCGAACTTTCGTGATTTCACCGTTCGGACTGCGGGGGAGTGTTAGAGTATGTTTAGAGTTAGGCCCAAGTGGTTTGTGGGTCCGTTATGTATGCTAGGGTTTATGGCTATATAAAGCCTCACATATGTATTGCACAAATCAATCAATAAACACTATATCATTTGTTAACATTTAAAAACACAAAATGATAAACTTGAATAGTCTCCCGATATATAATCTCTTTTATATAAAAGGAGTAGTATTTACAAGTCATGAAGCGGAAGAAATTACAACACATCATAAACATATCATGTTATTTATCACCTGATATTGTGAAAAGTTACAATTATAATAAATTTGACTAGAATATATAATATACAGCCTAGTCAAATTTAATCGTCATTACCTGGCTAACATACTTGATACTTCTAACAATCTAATTAAGTTTTTTACACTTTGTCCCCGCTGACCTACTAGAAATTTGCAATTTGTCGTGGAAGTTATAAATGTATCATAATATTCCATATTCCCCTCTATTTTTTTTTTTAGCGAAAATATTAATATATATATATATATATATATATATATATATATATATATATATATTAGATCAGAAGATCCGGTGGAGTACATTGGAGTTACACTGATCAGATCCTATCGATCTGTAAAGTGAGTAATTGGTCACACACGATCAAAACTCATTGACAAATGCTCACAAAACGAGCGTTGTTGAAATTCAAATTGAAAAAGAGATTACATATAAAACCACAAATCCTAAGTCTAACACAAATACATAAACCCGATCCCATATTCACAACCGCATCGTCACTCCTCAGAAGCCGCGTACCCAAATCAAACACCGTGCAACCCAAGAACACCTAACCCGAGGCCTATTTGCCGAAGTCAACAACGCCGGCAACAACATCAAGCCCATAAGAGACTCAACGACGGGAAAAATGGAATGAAAGACCCAAATAAGTAGCAACCGAACATAAACAAAAACAGAAACAAACCATATAAGGACCAGTCATCTCCGCCAATTTTTCTAAGGACATTTACAGACCCCGGACTCAAGCAGTCAACCAAACCACCGAGAACCGCTAGATCTCAACACAAACACTCCAACCGCAACCCGCCAAGAACCCACCCAGCCACACCACAAAACCCCAAACCGACCGAGGTGGTTGTAGAGTTCCGAAGGAACTCGCCGCCTACAACACCCCAGATAAAGAGAGACGGCAGTAATGGAAGACCGAGATGGAGCAGCAGCAAACCCCATAACCCCGACGAACCGGAACCCAAAACCCACCCAAAAAACCTAACGGAACCAGATCCCGAACACAAAGGCACGGAATCGCCGCCTGGTTACCGTTAAAGTTACCGGAAAGGTAAGGCAAAATCATCGACGCCGGAAGAACGGGGGAGCGGTTGAACCTTATTGAAACTGAAAACAAGAAAAGGCCGAACCACCGGCAAGATGCCGGTGGTCGGAAACGGAGAGGGTGTGAATGAACTTACAAACCGTCGTGCTGATGGTGACCTGAAGAGGAAGAAGGAGGAGCAGAGAAGATGTGCGGAGGCGGCTGTGAAAGTATCTGCTGTATGGTAACGTTAACAGATGCCGGTGTGTTTGTTGTATATGCAATATAAGGGATGAAAAAAAAAAATAAAAAAAAATAAAAAAAAAAGAAAAAAAACTTGAGAAGATAGATCTAGATCTGAGAAAGTTTGAGAAAAATGGGTTTGGTGAGGAAACGTACGGAGAGAGAGAGAAAAGGTTGTGGTCAATCCGTATATTCCCCTCTCATGTTGGAGGATTTGTTAAACCCAACTTAGAACTCAAGAATGAATGTTGCAAATGACCCAAAGTTTTTGTCACTAGATCTGTCATCTGTAAATTTGAGGGAATGTAGGAAGTTCGTAAAAATCCATCATGTACTTTGTCACGTTTGAAATGACAATCAGTATTCAAGTGCCTTTGTTCGATCATGATATCATGAATTAGCTGCTATTTGTTATGCACCTTTGTTGTTACATAAGAGTGTGACTAGAAACTTTACTCGAATATGTATATATATATATATTTTTTTAAATGGCAATAATTTTGATCCAACTTTCAAAAATGGAAAAAAAGAAAAATTCGTTGCAAAAATGGTAAAACCGAAGTTTGGAACTTCGGTTTTGCCATTTCCGAAGTTTCAAACTTCGGTTTTGTTTTTTTTTCTTTTTTTTTACCAAAAAAAAAATTAATAATAAAAAAAGCAAAACCGAAGTTTGAAAATTCGGTTATGCTTTTATATATATATATATATATATATATATATATATATATATATATATATATATATAGTGGTAGGATCAAGAGGGAAGTAACCATTCGGGGAGAAGCGGGGGGAAGCAAAAACTTTTTTTTTTCGTTTTTTGAAAAAACTTTGTTCACGAACATTATAGATGAGATGAAAATATGAACATTTAGTAGAGACACTTTGTGATAAAAGTTTTTATTTTTGCGAAAAAACGCTCGAAGAAGTAATATATAACAATTATCGTGTTTTTCGAGCGTATTTTGAGGTTTTAGCTATTGTGGTTTAGATATTAGGGTTTAGATATTAGGGTTTATAGGGTTTAGATATTAGGGTTTAGAAATTTAGGGTTTAGGGTTTAGATTTAGGGTTTAGATTTAGGATTTAGATTGAGTTTTTAACACGAACGGTTTAGAGTTTAGGGTTTAGGGTTTAGGGTTTAGGGTTTGGTGTTTTGGGTTTATGGAATAAACCCAAAACACCAAACCCTAAACCCTAAACCCTAAACTCTAAATCGGGCTAAATTTTACTTCACAAAACATGGAAAAAAAAACGTTCATATTCTTCACGAACAATATTATCTTGAATGTTATTTTTGTCGATCGTTTTCCCGCCTAAATAATAACATTCATCATGAAGTGTCTCTTCTAAATGTTCATATTTTTGTGTGATCTTGATGCCGGAAAAAAAAAATTTCAAAAAAAAAACGAATTTTTTTTTCTTCTTTTGCTTCCCCCCGCTTCCCCCCGATTGGTTACTTCCCCATTGATCCTGCCCCTATATATATATATATATATATATATATATATATATATATATATATATATATATATATATATATATATATATATATATATATATATATATATATATATATATATATATATATTTTAAAACCCTATGCCCATATAATTAATGAGGATCATATAAATTAGATAAAAATGGATGAAATGCAATAATTAAGGATAGTCGATGATATAATATGGAACAAAAGAGTTGGAAAAAATATAAGAGGATCTCTGTTAAATAAAAGCATGGGACGAAGAGTGTAGTCTAATTAAAAAATTATAAAATAAATAAATAAAAAAATAAAAAAATATGATTGATAAGATGTGAGTCATATTAGCATAGAGAGGGGAGTCAGATTTATTGTATAGTGGGGTGTACTCTTATTAGTTTCCTTCACAGTACAACAACTTTCTATTTTCTACGGTTGTATTATCAACCTCATTAATTATATGGGCATAGGGTTTTACAAAAAAAAAAAAAAAAAAAAAAAAATTTAAAAAAAAGCAAAACCGAAGTTTGAAACTTCGGTTTTGCCAAATCCGAAGTTTCAAACTTCGGTTTTACCATTTTTGCAACGAATTTTTCTTTTTTTCCATTTTTGAAAGTTGGATCAAAATTATCACCATTTAAAAAAAAAACGGAATATGTAAATATTGAAGTAAATAAGTAATCCAACACAAGTTGTAGCTTCCGTGCTCCTATATCCTGCTAAAGTTAATGATCATGAAATTGTAGGTCGTGTCTTTGTTTTTCAAGAAACTAAAGAATGACCAATAAAAATGCAATATCCGGTTAGAGACCTCCTAATGCCTAATCATTATTTGAGAATCCAGTTACCTGTAAATGTTTCTACATAGGATAAAAAAATCCTTTCGACACGGTACCTTTGAGATTGGCAACATGTAAATAAGATTCTTTAGGGCTAGACACAAAATGGCTTTGATATCGGCTAAAAAAACACATTTTTACCCCGATATTAGCTCCATTTATGATAAAGTATTGACTTTATCATCTAAATAAGCATTTATTTGCTTCATTTGGTAGATTATGTCATTACGAAGGCTATGTTTCAAGAATCACTAAAAACGGATGAAAAACGAGGAAAAACGAACAAAACCGGCTAAAACGATTCATAGGCGTTTAAAATACTTATTTTATAAATTTTGAAAAATATTATTTAGCTAATCTTATATTGTAGGATATCTAATCACGACGAGTGGGAGCAAGAATCGCTTAAAACGGACAAGAAAAGAAGATTTTAGAGCGAAAACGATGAAACCAAGTTACGATCCCGAGAACGAGCAAAACGATCCAAGGAATCAGGCAACTCAGCACCAAAAACGGCTTGCCATCCTGACGGCTTGCCACAAGGGCCGGCTTGCCAGACCATCCAGAAAACGGGCACAAGCACCGGGCACCCACATCGGCTTGTCCAAAAACGGGCACCCACACCGGCCACCCACGTCGGCTTGCCAAATGGCTTACCGAAACTACCTGCCAGCAAGAACCTACTTGCCAGTTTTATTTACAATTTACCATCAAGCTTTCCTATAAATAGGTGGCACATCCCACCATTTCAATACACACTTTCTTCACTTCTCTCTCTAAAACATCTCTCTATTGTTGCTCTCTAGTGATCAGTAGGAGATTAGTTCTCTCTCTAATTTCTCTCTCTAGATTCTAGAGAGAGAAAAGTACAGATATTAGGAATGTAATTATCTCTCTATTATCGCTCTCTAGTGATCAATACGAGATTAGTATGTAGTTACTAGTAGAAGCTATCAAGCATTGTAACGCTATGAATATTATGAAGAAATACAAGTGTTATTCTGCCGGCATTATTCGGTAATATATATCCTTTCTTTTATTAATTTATTATAATATTCTTATTCGATGTTTGTGATTTACTAATATTAGAAATGCTTGTTGCTATGATGTGTGAGTAATTACTTGATTGTTTGCCATGATTTAATAATGTTAGTTAGGGATGATTATCATTTCGTACTCGCTTTCTGTCTATGATATTAAACCTCGTTATTATCGTCATTCCACCAATAAATGTGATTAAAACCTTTTATAAAGTCAAAAATTATAAGGTAATTAATTATCTGTGTTTATACATTGGTCAAGGTTTGAACCTATCGGAAATACTATAAAGTACATCTGGAACTACCGTAGGACCAGATCAATACATTGGTCAAGAGTATAAGACTCGAGGAAATACTGTTGCAACAGGAGAGCACAATGCTGATGTACTATAGGACCACTTGAGCACGGTCAAGGTTAGAAGCTATAGAACCACTAATAAGTGTAGTACATGTAACATCCCGCCTTTTTCCGTTAAATTATTTTAACGCCCGTCTTTTTTTTTTTTAGATAATATCTTTCGTTACCTAAATTCGTATCTTCCGTTGACTAGTGTTTTAATATTTTCTTTATTTAATTATAACATCTCTCGTTTACTCTAGCGTATTTAAAATAATTCGTTCGGATAATTCCCGCACCCGACTACAAACTTGAGGGACTAATCTTGTCATTTGACCAAAGTGGCAACTAGTTGAACTAGTCACCACCTCCCTCCCCACCACTCATTTCTCTTCTCTTTTTCTTTTCCATTTTCTCTCAAATATTACTTCCAAACTTTCATCCTTTTCATCTTCTTCACTAAATCAACATCTAAATCATTTCAAGGAAGCTTACAACAAAATGAATCGTACTTTTGGAATCCTCTCTTCATCCTCTACATTTTGGTACCAATTTCACTACTTGGGGTAAAGTTTCTAAAAACTCTAGATTTCTCAAATTTGTTTTATAGACTTGAAATGGTGTTAGTTAGTGTCTATGGCTCGTTGTGATGTCGTGTACGTAATTTGTATGCTCAATCTTGTTATTTGGTGTAACTAGCATGAACACTTGAAATGGGTTAGTTAACTCTTTGATTTTGGATGATGAAATGTGTTTAGATGTTAAACCTTGTGTGTTAAAAGTGTTACTAGCATTGTTAACTTCGTTTTGGTATGTTGGATGACATGAAAACCTTGCATTAACATGATTATTGATTTTGTGATTCTTGGTTAGGGTTTGATAGATTTTAAAACGAACTTTTGATGTATTGAATGCTTGTTAATGTTGTTGATAAGTGTTTAGTTGCAATTTATGTTTAATTACCTTCGAAACGGCATATCGTATGTGATATTGCTCAATAACATCATATATATCTATCGCAATATCGTGTAAAAATGCTCTAGAATCAAGGATAATGAAGGCGTTTCTACAAGTAATAGGCCAAGATGTGAAAATTTGTATCGGAGAGTAATTTATATAGAGTTTTGATGATTTATGACCTTGGTTGATCCCGATACAAGTTAAGGTCTAATTTATGCTCTAAAATGGTAAAACAAGACTCCAAAGGTGTTAGGCTTCGTCCAAATGAAAGAAGATTGAAAAGAAAATGAAACAACAACTTTCAGTACATCGGGACGCCGTCCAATAATGTGGGACGCCGTCCTTCCTTTCAAACTGGGACGCCGTCTGGGCTTTTAGGACGCCTTCCAGCCCTTAACAACGGGACGCCGTCCAGCATTCTGGACGCCGCCCGGAAGTAGGTTTCAGCCTACTTTTGCATTTTGACCTACTTTCTCCACTTTAAAACCTACTGATTGAGGAACTGTTTTATCACATACGAAACCAGAGGTTACTGAGACGATTTTGGGAGCAAATTTGGTGAACTCCAAGCTCTTGAAAGAGGATCAACATCAAGTCTTCAAAGATCAAAACCTTCTCCATCCAAGATTCATTCTCTAGTAGGTTGTTTTCTTGTTCTCCAATAATGAATTCTACTTATCAGTTGATTGTTAATTTGTTTGTAATTATGATTGTTGGCTAAACTCTATTGTTCATCTAGATAAATAACTGAGATGTTGAATGTTTACTTTTGATTGATTGTTATTATGCACGATAGTTTGATGTTTGAATACAAGAACCATTCTTGTTAAAGCTTAATCCTTTCGATTCAACTAGTTGATATGTTCATTTGATTAAGAAACATCATCTTGTTAAATTAATGTATTGATTTACATCTTGTGACATGTGTTTATCCATCTTTTACCAAAAGGGATAAGTTGAGTTCAAATGGTTAGTTTATATAGGGATGTAAGAACGACTCTTGTAGATACTTTCGGATAGCCTAATTGATATGTGTAGTTATATAGGTGAACGATCAATTCCCTAGATTATGTTATACATATTTTCATTACTCGATTCCATATAACTAATAGGTGTTAGTAATTTGCCTTATCTAGTGACGTTTATAGGGATCTTATTACCACACTAAATTGATTACTTGGGTTGGGTGAATTGAGCATTTAACCGGACCAAGGGAATGAACTAGGCTAAATCATAAGTTGACATAGGAGTGGATCATGATCAACACACCATTGACTTGATCATTCTTCAAGTCTTTAGACTAGTTGAATTAGTTGATTACAAATTGGAGGTCTTAGATGACAAGAACATCACTTGCGTCTTGTAATCCCGTTTGAGTGTTTACTCAAGACTACTCTTGGTGAACCGATCAATTAGTTCTCGTGCATAACCAATCAATCCAGTCTTAATCTTAAATAACATTCAACATCGAGGGTAAAAAGTCTAGATGAGCATTTTTCCTTAAATTGATATCAAAACTATCTTACTTGCTTTCTTTGCACTTATTTTCATTTTATAAACTTAAAAGACCAAAAATATTGTTTTTACATTTAACCTTCTCTGATTTGGCTAAATCGTTAAATAGCCACCAAAACATAAAACTTGTACCTTTAAGTTTCATTTACTTAGTTAATCATAATATAGTTTCTAATTCTAGTTTGGCTAATACAACTGTCCTTGGAACGATACACGGAACTAAACCAGTTACTATACTACTACACGATCGGGTACACTGCCCGTTAGTGTGTAGCCATCTTTAATCGGTATTTTTCCATACTATTTCATATAACAATTCATATACCACTTTTCGCACATCCTGTTTTTGGCGCCGCTGCCGGGGACAGTTTAGTGTCAAAATAGAATTATTAACTAATTTGTGATTAAGTAGTTTCTTAATTATTTTAAATTATTAATAGTCTTTGAATAATCTTGTAGAATCGGTATGTTTAATAGTTTTTGTTAGTTGTGTGATTGACAGATTATAGGTTGCATATGCCACATACCCGAAGTTCAGAATCTCCATTACTTACACCGTTTACGGAACCTGATAGAAAGCTTGGTAGAATTCCAAAAGAAGTACTTGAACTTTTTGAATCTTCATCAAAGCAAGAAAATTTTGATTCAGAATCAAGTACAACCAAGCCTCGATATTCAGATTTTGGTAAACCCGTTCAACCCCCAAATTTTGAAATGGAAGGAGAAAGACCGTTGGTACCAAGACAATCAATGGCGGCTAAGATGAAAGCAACCCGAACCGGCCAAGGTAGTGCTATTACTCCGCCCACTGGTGAGGTAAATTTTGAAATAAAAGGACATATTCTTCAAATGATTAATAACAGGTGTCAATTTGGTGGTGGTCCGAATGAAGATGCAAACGAACATATTCGTCTCTTTCAAGAGATATGTCTTCTTTTCAAACTTAAACCAGACACTGACCAGGCCATATTTTTAAGATTTTTCCCATGGACACTCCATGGGGAAGCACGAAGTTGGTTAGATTCTTTGGCCGAGGCTACAATAGAAACTTGGGATGGTATGTTGGAAAAATTTCTTAAGAAATATTTTCCAGCTTCTAAGTCCGCGAGACTCCAACACGAAATTACCCAATTCTGTCAAAAGCCGATGGAAACCATGTACGAAGCATGGAATCGATTTTCCAAAATGCTAAGAGGATGTCCGAACCATGGTTTGGATACCTTCCAAAAAGTCCAAATCTTTTACAAGGGTTGTGATGTTGCAACCCGAATTTCCATTGATCAAGCATCCAGAGGTTCACTCATGGACAAAACCGAGCAAGAGGCTTATGAGATAATCGAGAAGCTAGCCCATTATTCTCATGAGTGGCATTAAGAACGCCCAATTACTCGTAATGCTCAAGTCCAAAGCGCCGATGTTTATGATGACCTTAGTTCCCTAAGTGTGAAGATAGACGGTGTTGCTCGAAACATGGACAAAATCACCAAGGAAATTCATAGTATGAAAGTAGGTTGTGAATACTGCGGTGGACTCCATTTAGGAAAAGATTGTGATGCCGGTTTAACTATGGCTCAAAAAGAAGAGGTGGCTTTCATAAGCCAAAGAAATAATAATCAATTTCAAGGAAGAGCCCAGTTTAACTGGAACTTTAACAACCCCTACAACCCTCAAGGTCAAAATTCCAATTACCAACAAGGGTCAAGTAGCGGGTACCAACAACAAACTCCGGGTTTTTATCAAAAACCCCAACAGGAAGAGAAAAAGTCAAATTTGGAGAGTATGTTGGAAAAGTTAATTGCATCACAAACTCAGCTTGTCACAAACATAAACCAAACCAACGAGAAAAACGAACACCAGTTTAGAAACCAACAAGCCTCAATACAGAACTTGGAGAAGCAAATGAGTGGGTTAGCTAGTTTACTTAGTGAGAGAAAACCAGGAAGTTTACCGGGCGATACCAATAAGAACCCCCGAAATGAGCACGCCAATGTTATCACCACACAAAGTGGTTTAGCATACGATGCTCCAAAAATGCCCGAAAATTCTGATTTCAGTGTTCCGTTGAACCAAAATGATGAACCGGTTAAGGAGCCGGAACAAGTGGTTGAAAAGGAAGAACGGGAAAAACCCGTAGTGAAACCATATCAACCCCCGCTCCCATACCCAAGAAAGCAAAAACAAGAAAGGCTAGAGGCTGAAAGGTCAAAATTCCTAGATATGTTTAAACAAATTAACATAAATATGCCTTTCATTGATGTAATCTCGGGTATGCCCAAGTATGCTAAGTTCTTAAAAGACTTACTTACTAATCGGAAGAAAATGGAGGAACTTTCATCCGTAACCATGAATGCCAATTGTTCAGCAATTTTGATGAACAAAATACCAAAGAAGTTAGCTGATCCTGGAAGTTTTACAATACCATGTCTTCTGGGAGATTTGGAATGCATTAAAGCATTAGCGGATTTAGGGGCTAGCATAAATTTAATGCCTTATTCATTATATGTTAAGCTAAACCCCGGGGTACTAAAACCAACCCGAATGGCAATTCAACTAGCGGACTGCTCCGTTAAATTCCCCCGTGGAATTTTAGAGAATATGTTAGTAAAAGTGGGTACCCTAGTATTTCCGGCTGATTTTGTAATTTTGGACATGGAGGAGGACACACGTGTGCCTCTTATATTAGGTCGACCTTTCCTCAATACCGCTAGAGCTATGATAGATGTTCATGGGCAGAAATTGACCCTTAGTATTGAGCATATGAAGGTTACCTTTTCCGTTGACCATGCCTTGCAATACCCCGAGTCTACTGATGATCAATGTTATTATTTGCAAACCGCAGACACATATTCGGAGTTGTTGCAGGAATTTCCAGAATTGCAAGGTACGGGAGAATGCATTTTTGCGGAAGGTGATGAAGAGAATATGGTGGAAGAAGTGGAGATGTTGACCACCTTGATGGCTAACGGTTATGAGCCAAATGATGAAGAGTACAGAAAGTTGGATTTGGGAAATGAATACCGATGTAAAACAACGATTGAAGAACCCCCCGTTTTAGAACTCAAGCCACTTCCAAAACACTTGGAATATGCTTACCTTTAAGAGGGTTCTACTCTTCCGGTTATCATTTCCTCCGAACTCTCTGTAAGTGAGAAGTCTAAGCTTGTTTCCATGTTAAAAGCCCATAAACCGGCTCTAGCATGGAAAATTCATGACATCAAGGGTATAAGTCCCTCTTATTGTATGCATAAGATATTAATGGAAGATAACTATAAACCATGTGTACAAAGACAAAGGCGACTGAACCCTAATATGCAGGAAGTCGTTAAAAAGGAGATTGTCAAACTCCTTGATGCAGGTCTTATTTACCCAATTTCGGATAGTCCTTGGGTGAGTCCAGTCCAATGTGTACCCAAAAAGGGTGGCATGACCGTTATCACCAATGAAGACGACCAATTAATTTCCACCAGGACTATCACGGGTTGGAGGGTATGCATTGATTACAGAAAATTAAATGATGCTACCCGAAAAGACCATTTTCCCCTTCCTTACATTGATCAAATGTTGGAAAGGTTGGCAGGAAAGAATTTTTATTGTTTTCTTGACGGTTTCTTGGGATATTTCCAAATCCCTATAGCACCCGAGGACCAAGAGAAAACCACCTTTACATGCCCTTATGGTACTTTCTCCTATCGACGTATGCCCTTTGGCTTATGCAATGCTCCTGCTACCTTCCAAAGGTGCATGGTAGCTATTTTTCATGATATGATTGAAGACTTTATGGAGGTATTCATGGATGACTTTTCAGTCTTCGGTGATTCTTTTGATTCATGTCTTCATAATCTTGAGCGTATGTTGATTCGGTGTGAAGAATCTAATCTTGTTCTTAACTGGGAAAAATGCCATTTTATGGTAGGAGAGGGCATTGTTTTAGGTCATAAAATTTCCTCTGCGGGACTGGAGGTGGACAGAGCTAAAGTGGAAGTCATAGCCAAATTACCACCACCGTCAAATGTGAAAGGTGTAAGAAGTTTTCTGGGGCACGCCGGTTTTTACCGGCGGTTCATTAAAGATTTTTCCAAAATTGCAACCCCGATGAACAAACTTCTTGAGAAAGACACTCCATTTGTCTTTACAGACGAGTATCTTAACGCCTTTAACCTCCTTAAAGCAAAACTCACGCAATCACCCATTCTCATATCGCCGAATTGGTCAATTCCATTCGAACTTATGTGTGATGCTAGTGACTTTGCTATTGGTGCAGTCTTGGGGCAAAGAATTGAAAAACATTTCAAGCCCATTTATTATGCTAGTAAGACATTGCAAGGAGCCCAACTTAATTACACTACCGTCGAGAAGGAACTCCTGGCAATTGTCTTTTCGTTTGATAAATTCCGATCCTATTTGGTACTAGCAAAGACGGTTGTCTATACAGACCATTCGGCATTAAAGTACTTGCTTGCTAAGCAAGATGCTAAACCCCGGTTAATACGTTGGGTCTTGCTTTTGCAAGAATTCGACATTGATATTAAAGACAAAAAGGGGGCCGAAAACCTAGCAGCCGATCACCTTTCTCGACTTGAGAACCCGAATCTTGAGGTTCTCCATGAGACCGTTATTCAAGATAATTTTCCTGATGAAAATCTCATGAAAATTGAGAAAATTGATGATCCCTGGTTTATAGACATAGCCAACTATCTTGCGGGTGGATTCCTAGAAACCGGTATGTCACATCAAAAACGAAAGAAATTTTTCAGTGACATAAAATACTATTTAAGAAATTTTTCAGTGACATAAAATACTATTTTTGGGAAAACCCGTATCTCTTTAAACGGTGTCCCGATGGGATAATCCGTCGTTGTGTCTCCGGGGAAGAATGCAATCAAATTCTTCTCCAATGTCATCTTGGTCCCACTGGTGGACATTTCGGACCCCAAATCACGGGGAGAAAAGTCTATGAGGCCGGTTTTTATTGGCCTACCATCTTCAAGGATGCCCACCAAATTTGTAAATCACGTGATTCTTGCCAAAGGGCAGGAAAAATTAGTCAAAGAGACGAAATGCCTCAAAACATAATCCAAGTTTGTGAGGTTTTCGATATTTGGGGCATTGATTTCATGGGACCATTCCCAAAATCTAATTCCAACCAATACATACTCGTTGCTGTTGACTACGTGTCAAAATGGGTGGAAGCAAAGGCTCTCCCCACAAACGACGCACGAGTTGTTGTAGTTTTCCTTAAAGAGCTTTTTGCCCGATTCGGTACCCCGAAAGCGTTAATTAGTGACCGTGGTACCCATTTCTGCAACACCTAATTGGAAAAGGTGTTGAAAAGATATGGGGTAACCCATAAAATTTCTACATCTTATCACCCACAAACAAGTGGGCAAGTTGAAAATACAAATCGGGCACTAAAAAGGATCCTTGAGAAAACGGTTGGATCAAATCCTAAGGTGTGGTCAACGAAGCTTGACGATGCTTTGTGGGCGTTTAGAACCGCCCACAAAACTCCTATTGGAACCACACCTTACCGCCTAGTCTATGGGAAGGCATGTCGTCTCCCTTTGGAGATAGAGCACAAATCACATTGGGCTCTTAAGACATGTAACCTCGATCTTAAAGAAGCAAGAAACCTTCGTTTAAACCAACTTAATGAGTTGGATGAGTTGAGACAAAATGCCTATGAAAACTCACTCATATACAAGGAAAAGACAAAAGTTTGGCACGATAACCGTCTTAGGAATCTGAAAGATTTTAAAGAGGGTGATCGTGTTTTGCTATTTAACTCACGATTTAAACTTTTCCCTGGAAAACTCAAGTCCCGATGGATGGGACCATTTGTTGTTAACAAGGCTTTTCCATATGGAACGGTGGAGTTAAGGAATGCAAAAGGTGAAACGTTTAAGGTGAATGGCCATCGGGTCAAGCACTATGTTGATGGTCCCCTAGAAATCGAAGATGAGGTTAGCCTCAACTTCGAGAACAAAGCGTAAATCGAAATGGGGACGAGTTGGGTGAACGACTCGTTAAAAAATGGTTCACAAATGTAAATATTTTGAATTGTGTGTACGATAATTTTTAGTTTTGTGCAAAATGATTTACGTTTGGACTTTAAACGTGCGAGTGTCGAAAAATCAGGTCAGTGAGTTTTAGTGCATTTGGACGCTGTCCCATTTCTCTGGACGCCGTCCCACATTTTAATCCTGGACGCCGTCCCAAAATTTAGACGCCGTCCCACTCTTTAACGATGGACGCCATCCCATAATCTGGACGCCGTCCCAACTGCCTGACTCAGAAAAAAATTGCGTGTTTTAAACCCTATCCACCCCATTTCTCAACCACAAAACACATTTTTATCAACTCTCCTCTGCCAAACACGAACACACTTCCAAAAACCCTAATTTCCTACCTCAAATTCGCGTTTCCTTCTACCAAATCCCAGCTCCAATCATGTTTTCTAGGGTACGGTTACTTCATTTTCACATTTTTCTTTCTCAATTACTTGAATTGTATGTTTATATGTATAAATTGGTGAAAGATAAGTGTGGGGTGTTTGATTTTCATGATTATTGTTTAGATTAACATGCCTTAGTTGTTTAATTACCCATATTGAGTTGATTTTGCAAAAATTACATGTTTTTAAGGGTATGCTCATGATTCTAGGGTTTGTGGAAATTGAATCCGAATTTAGGGTGGTTAATTCATGATGTTGAGTTTATGTATGATGTTAATGAAGGTTGTGAAGTGTTTAATTATTGTTGGTGATATAGATGTCAATTTGGCCGGGTCATAATTTGAATGTTCTTGAATTTGTAGCATATTTTTGAATTGAAATGAACTTATGAAACATGTATGCTTGATTTTCATTTGTGTGAGCCTGTTGAAGTAGATTAATGGTATGGGTTGCTATAATGTATGACGTTATAATGGTCGTTTGAGTTAAAATTGTGAAAATTGTGTTATGATTTGTGATGAATATCATTAAAATGCAAGTTTAAATGTTATGACCTATAAACGCAACATGCTTGAGTCCTAAGTTGATGCTAAATTGTGAAGTTGTGATTTTCATTTTTGAAAGTGTAGTAGCGAGTTCATGTTGACTATGGTTGACTTTGGTTAAAAATTGTGAACATACGCTTTTGTTTAAATGACTCATAATACTTATGAACTTTGAGTGGAATGATTAAGTTCTCTTGCTACTCGGTTATGTTTTTAGCTAACATTAACACAACGGTCTCCATGTTCTTTTGGTTTGGTATTATTATGTTTTGCAGGGATAATCTAGCCGAGGAGGACCAGCAAAGAGAGGCAGGACCGCAGGTTTGGCTCCACCACCACCACCACCGCAACAACATTCATCATCATCGTCTGGAGAGGAAGAAGAGGAGGATCTAAATGATCCTCGAGTTTGGTTGAGACTGGTTCAAAATGACGACGACTATGCAGAAACATTTGAGAGGGTAAACAGTAGGCCTATTAATGCCACATGGTACTTTATCTGGGGCCCGTTGGATGAGGCGGGTATGCACCGACATGTTTTCAACTTATTAGCCATCCCCTGCGGTAGGATAGTTACCCACGCATGGGAACAAGTTTTCAGCATCAACGAACCAATTTATCCCGTACTACTAAAAGAATTCTACTCAACGGTATGGTTTAATAATGTCCGTAATTATTTGTCAAATGATTTTCTTCGGTTTAGGTTGGGGGGCGAATATAGGGGTATAAGCAGTTTTGAGCTATGCAGAGTTTTGGGTATTTTTGAGGAACTCACCGACACCCAGTTAGGTGATTACTTATGGAGTTCCAATTACGTTGGTCGAGTTCCATTTCATGAGATTGCTTATTGGCGAAGAATTTGTGGGCCAAATGCATCTACACCATTCAGATCGAGCAGACACAGGTATAATGAGATTGCATCCCGGGATGATAGACTTCTTCATCGACTTATTGCATGCACTTTTAATGCAAGAGTCGAAGGCAACGAAAAGGTTAAAACTTTGGTTCTATGGATAATGGACCAAATTAAACGGGGTTGCTATACCAACATTCCTGGGTTGATAGGAAACTATTTTCTGACCATCGCTACCGAGACACGGCGAGACAAGCCGCTTCTTGGAGGCCACTACATCACCAGAATTGCTCGACACTTCAACATAGATTTCAGCCGATTACAGGAGTGTACTAACGTCATGAAACCATTAAAGAAGGTTTCTTATATCAATGCTGAAATTCTTATGAAAGATAGAAATTGGCATTTGGTACCTTTTGTGGCAGGTGGCACAGGTGGCGCGAGTGGTAGTGGCGTGCAGCAAGAACAGCAGGTAGAGGAGGAAGCTGAAATGGAGGCGCAAACGAACGTTGGTGATCAGGGTCCTTGGCATCCGTCCCAATCTAGTTGGGACAGTTTGGTTAGTAGTGTTAATAATATGAGGTTGAGTCCGAGTGAGCAAAGGACACACAACGACTGAATGTGGGATAGTAATCAGCGAATGGAGCAACGACAGATTGCTCAAGTACACGATCAGGGATGGATGAGTTATGGTATTGACTGGAATAACCATAACTCAGAGTTGTTTTATTCCAACCCCGAGCAGTACTATGGGACGACACGTCTGACACCCCAATATTACAAGGATCCTCAAAACCCACCTCCGCCTCACCCGATTTATGATAATAACGCTGCGATGTAGGATGCTAGGAACTGGTTTGATCAGGAGTACCCGCAAGGACGCCCGTACAGAGATAGTTCGGGAAACCACTTTTGGCCATATGGTAACTAATCCAGTTAAGGCCTGCGTGCCTTTGATCATTTTGTACACTGTTTTCAGACAATTTAATTCGTGTGGTGTGTTTTTAGACAATTTTTGGTTTGTAATAATTGACTAATTGTGTGGTTTGATAATGGGTGTGGTTGAACAAAAACACCATTATTTTTATTATTATTTGTGTGGTTTGTTAATTTGTGCAGCGTGATTGAACTTCAAAGACTGGCATTAAGTTCAGCAACATTTGATATTATGATGTGTGTATGATGATAATCGCGGAATGGACGATGCTCTTATGCTGGCAGTAAGTTCAGCGGCATCCGTCTACATATTCCACGATTTGCAGGTTAAAAAATTGAAAATTTCTACAATCACCCTATCACTTTGCCCTCTAAATTTAATCCCTTTTTTGATTTCATGCAATGAGGGCCTTGCATGTTCTCAAGTGTGGGGTGGGGAATAAAAATTTATCGGGAACTCGTTTTACTAAAATTAAGGCATTTATTTAAAAATTTTAAAATTTTCAAGTAGCCTTAAAAATGATTAAATGTCCAAAAACCATGTTACACACATTGTGGTCTTAAAATCTAGAAAATAAATGTTGATTTATGTTTTAAATTATTAATAGTCTTTGAAGTTGCTCTATCATTCAATTATTTGGATGAAAATCCTACTAGTTTAATAAAGCTAACTTGTAGGTCACTTGTGCTAAAACGAGTGTAAACCGTGAGGGAGCGGTGATTGTATAGCGTGGTCGGAAACCGGATCTCGCGCCAGATCGAAAACCCTAAGGACGATCCTCATTGTTTCTCCTAACAAGGACAATGTTGCGTTCGACCACTTCTTATGACCAATAGGATGTATCTATTCCATCCTCAAGGAAGTAAAGTCTTCCGAATGACACACTTACTGATTCAATTCAGGAGATGTAGTCCAGACCAGTTGTAGGGTGACGAAAAATCTTGAAAAGTAATTGCTAAAATCGACTGGAAATCTACCAGGCCTCAACATTAAACAGGGAAACTGGTAGTCAAAAGCTTTTCTCAGTGAGGGAGAATTGCTGGCCAAATGGGAAGCACACCATGATACACAAAATGTCAGTGAATTGATCAGATTCCCAGTGGATAACCTCCGAAAAGGTAAAATATCAGCTTTTAAGACTGATGAACCTCAATCTTCATGATTGATTTAACGGATTAGATGATTACCTCATAATTGTCAATGATGTCTGGACGTAATGTGTATTCTCCTAAGCACATTATTTTCTTACCGACATCTCATGATGTTAGGTACCGTGGGAGGGATTGGCTTGACCAATAGCGGGAAACCCGCACTCATTTTTTAAAATTCAGAAAATCCGACAAAATTGGAAAATGTGCCGAGTATTAAAACTAGCATGATATTTTCAAAAACCATAAAACGTTTTCATAAGGTCCTGATTTCTGTAGGATCAAATTTTTTGGATACTTGGCTCTAATCTCCCAAAAATGTGTGTGTGTGTTTCCATTGTGTATATAGCATGAGTGTGATTACAATAAAGGTGTGTTATACTTAAAGCGTGTGTTTCATATAGCGTAAGTTGCGTTTCATATCAACGTGTGTGTTTCATGTGCTTCGAGTGATTTATGTAATGTTTGTAATCTATATTGTGTGATTGTGTTTGATATTGTTCTACTTTGTAAAGAAAGAATTGCTTGAGGACAAGCAGGTTTAAGTGTGGGGTGTTTTAATATTGCTCAATAACATCATATATATATCTATCGCAATATCGTGTAAAAATGCTCTAGAATCAAGAATAATGAAGGCGTTTCTACAAGTAATAGGCCAAGATGTGCAAATTTGTATCGGAGAGTAATTTATATAGAGTTTTGATGATTTATGACCTTGGTTGATCCCGATACATGTTAAGGTCTAATTTATGCTCTAAAATGGTAAAACAAGACTCCAAAGGTGTTAGGCTTCATCCAAATGAAAGAAGATTGAAAAGAAAACGAAACAGCAACTTTCAGTACATCGGGACGCCGTCCAATAATGTGGGACGCCGTCCTTCCTTTCAAACTGGGACGCCGTCTGGGCTTTTAGGACGCCGTCCAGCCCTTAACAATGAGATGCCGTCCAGCATTCTGGACGCCGTCCGGAAGTAGGTTTCAGCCTACTTTTGCCTTTTGACCTACTTTCTCCACTTTAAAACCTACTGATTGAGGAACTGTTTTATCACATACAAAACCAGAGGTTACTGAGACGATTTTGGGAGCAAATTTGGTGAACTCCAAGCTCTTGGAAGAGGATCAACATCAAGTCTTCAAAGATCAAAACCTTCTCCATCCAAGATTCATTCTCAAGTAGGTTGTTTTCTTGTTCTCCAACAATGAATTCTACTTATCAGTTGATTGTTATTTTGTTTGTAATTATGATTGTTGGCTAAACTCTATTGTTCATCTAGATAAATAACTGAGATGTTGAATGTTTACTTTTGATTGATTGTTATTATGCACGATAGTTTGATGTTTGAATACAAGAACCATTCTTGTTAAAGCTTAATCCTTTCGATTCAACTAGTTGATATGTTCATTTGATTAAGAAACATCATCTTGTTAAATTAATGTATTGATTTACATCTTGTGACATGTGTTTATCCATCTTTTACCAAAAGGGATAAGTTGAGTTCAAATGGTTAGTTTATATAGGGATGTAAGAACGAGTCTTGTAGATACTTTTGGATAGCCTAATTGATATGTGTAGTTATATAGGTGAACGATCAATTCCCTAGATTATGTTATACATATTTTCATTACTCGATTCCATATAACTAATAGGTGTTAGTAATTTGCCTTATCTAGTGACGTTTATAGGGATCTTATTACCATACTAAATTGATTACTTGGGTTGGATGAATTGAGCATTTAACCGAACCAAGGGAATGAACTAGGCTAAATCATAAGTTGACATAGGAGTGGATCATGATCAACACACCATTGACTTGATCATTCTTCAAGTCTTTAGACTAGTTGAATTAGTTGATTACAAATAGGAGGTCTCAGATGACAAGAACATCACTTGCGTCTTGTAATCCCGTTTGAGTGTTTACTCAAGACTACTCTTAGTGAACCGATCAATTAGTTCTCGTGCATAACCAATCAATCCGGTCTTAATCTTAAATAACATTCAACATCGAGGGTAAAAAGTCTAGATGAGCATTTTTCCTTAAATTTATATCAAAACTATCTTACTTGCTTTCTTTGCACTTATTTTCGTTTTATAAACTTAAAAGACCAAAAATATTGTTTTTACATTTAACCTTCTCTGATTTGGCTAAATCGTTAAATAGCCACCAAAACATACAACTTGTACCTTTAAGTTTCATTTACTTAGTTAATCATAATATAGTTTCTAATTCTAGTTTGGCTAATACAACTGTCCTTGGAACGATACACGGAACTAAACCAGTTACTATACTACTACACGATCGGGTACACTGCCCGTTAGTGTGTAGCCATCTTTAATTGGTATTTTTCCATACTATTTCATATAACAATTTATATACCACTTTTCGCACATCAGTATGTGTAAATTGGATTCCCGAATTATCTTATGCGTTTATGAACTTTGAACTTTTGATAATGAACATTCAATGACCTTTCGATGCGGATTTAATTGCTATAAATGCTAGTTTTGGTTGGTGATATGTTCTTAGTTTTATTCTTTGTCAAAATACCTTTCCAATGATATAAGATACGTGTATTGAGTGTTTGCGGTTCGTTATTTGTGAGTTGGTGATTTTTGGTTCGAGACTTAACAAAAATTCAGCAAACAGCATCTTTTATGTAGTAAAGCGCGTCGCGCAACCTTAAGCACGCCGCGCATATGTAAAGGTGCAGATGCTTAACCCCTGGAATGGTACCTGACCTGGTTCCACGCTATAATACGCGCCGCGCATACACTGCGCGCACCGCGCACTTCCCAGGCCAAAGTTACTTTGTGTTTTGTTTTCACAAATTCATTTCCGCTTACTCGCAACTCCGATTAACATGAAATTTGGCTAACATGCTCATATATAAGTTCTCATCATGCAAAAATTGTCGGATACCCGACCCGACCCCGTTGACCTTGACTTTGACTTTGACCAAAGTTTGACTTTTAGTCAAACTTAACCAAATACTTATGCAATCGTTCTAATCTTCTTTTATACTTGATTCTTGCATGGAACTTGACAACATGATTCACATGCTATATAATCGAGTCGTAACAAGCCATAGGACTAATTGAACACATTTCGCCCGACCTTGTGTCGTAACCGATAATTGATACAACTTATTTGTTTAAGTCGAGGCTAAGCAACTTTCATTTGCACAACATTTAATTTTAAGTACTTTGGCATGCAACTACGGTGAGATCATAGTCCCACCTTTTTGACAACTTTTACTCTTTAAACTATTGGATGAGAAATATATACGTATCATACTTTTATGCTTTGAACACAAGTACGAAAACAAACATTCCACAGCGAGTTAGAACAAAAATCCTCAATTCGATTATCATTAGTTACACTTGCCGGGTGTAAGCGAGAACTTATGTTGTATGGTCATATGGGTTTGACAAACCCTCATTCGGACGGTTCGCTACTATTATTCAGATGAAATATATTTTCGAGAAATAGTGTAGGTTCTAACACTATGTGTATGTGGTTCGTGGAAAGTTAAGCCTTGATAATTGGGTGCTCGCGAACATACTTTTGGAATGCAAACGATTTAGATAATTAACGTTATGGAAATACTGAATCTTGTGGTTCAAAACAACGTTTACAAATACACCTATGATTTCACCAACGTTTTTCGTTGACAGTTTTCTATATGTTTCTCAGATTTCTCAGGTTCATACTTGGCTACTTGACACTTGCTTCTGCACACTTTGATTACTTGCTTGGGGTCAAGCATACATGCATACGCTAGTGATAGCACCTTTGGATTCAAGCATATTGTTTACATACTTACGCTATTTATAGCAACCGTGATTTTCAACTTATATTATGTCGCAAGTCATTTCATTTATACTTTTTACTTTTGTAATCTTAAACTCTTTGTCGAACCGTTTGGTAACTTAAAACTTTACAAGTCTTACACGTTTCAAATGAATGCGACATAATTTTGGTCAAACGTGACTCATTTAGGGACTATGACCACGAAACGGGACCTAAGTTAACGATGCCGTCAATGACGATTTTGTCGGGTCGTTACAGAGGGTATCAGAGCGTTGGTTGTAGGGAACTAGGATATGCATTAGTGTGTCTGACAGAGTCGTTAAGACGCATTAGTGAATCTAGACTACAACCGGATAGTGAATCATTGCATTCTGACTTGCATTTGCTATAGATAGCACTTACTTGACTCCTTGTGCATACATACTTGAATCTTTCTTAGGTGAACTCCATAATGGTACCAAACTTTCATCATACAAATCCGTATTCTGCCACTTTCTGGTAACACACATAAATTCAGGATTCATACGCGTAAGGATGACAACGACTTCATTAGTCATGCTAGTTCGGGAACTCTGTCTCCCAGATTATTGTTCATCACCGTCCGGGCTTACTATCCACAGGTGCTGCAAGGTTCCCACCGCTATGGCGATCCTTAACCACTACCGATGTTACACTGGTATTCCTTGCTATCTACCACTTCTTGCTACTACCACCAATACTCTAGTAGAGCATCGTTATCACTACTTATCACTAAGGTTGCGTACTACTCGTTATCATAATTCGTTACTCTTTTCGTACCTAAAGACGTTATTGTTTGACTTGAACCGCATTGACGTGAACAATCGTTTATACACTTCCCTCGGGAAACACTTCTTCAGAGTTGCACAAATTATTTCGATTCAATACGAGTCACGTTAGAGATGCCGTTACACTTTATTCATTTTAAATCTTCACGATTACACGAACTTGATTGTATGGAGTGATGTGGGAATGGAGGTATGAGTTAGCATAATATAACGACACTCGTTCAACGTAGTTATATTATGGTAAGTCATACCAAAGTTCTAATGACTCGTGATGGTGATTGGACTCGATCAACCTAATCACCATCATGTGCCATGTACATGACTTTATTTTTCCTTGTTTTCATCCGAAAACTTCGAGAATATTGATAACGACCATACCAGGGACACATCTTGATATTTCCAAATCCTATTTATGCTTTTGAGCGAATGACCAATTCTTTCAACTTCAAAACATATGTTACATATGTATACTATCTCGTCTTCGCACACTTTTATCGACGAACTACGAAACGCTTGATATGCTCACATCGAGGCAGAAACTTCTCTCGCATTACACTCGTACTTTCGTGTAAGGAAAACCTTTATCTAAATTCTCAATGGAGAGAGAGACTCTTCACGTTATACTAGTATTCGCCTCGAGGGTGAATAGTCCTAACGAACGTTTTCAGAAACCGATAAGAAACTTGTTCTAACAAACGTTTTCAAGTCCTTACAAACTTGTTCAAATATATCTTAAAGAAATGTACCTCGTCTCGGATCGAGATTCTCATTTCACTTCTAGATTTTGGGGTGCCTTACAAGAAGCCTTGGGTCCACGTTTAGACATGAGTGCCGCGTATCATTCACAAACCAACGAACCAAACAAACATACGATTCAAACCTTGGAAACCATAATACGAGTTTGCTTTATCAACTTCAAATTTACTTGAGAAAAGTAATTGCCTTTAGCCGAATTCTCTTACTACAATAATTTTCATTCGAGTATTAACGCCACACTTTTCGAAAACTCATATAGCCGAAATTGTTGTTTTCTTAATTGTTGAGCCGAAGTAGGTGACAAGCAAACCACCGGACCCGAACTCATTTATGAAATAACCGTTAAAATCGTTCAAATCCAAGAAAGGCTTAAGACGGCCCGTAATTGCCACTATGCTGATATTAGACGTAAACCTCTCGAATTCCAAATGGGTGACCGCGTAATGTTAAAAGTCGCACCTTGGGAAGGTGTAATCCGTTTCGGGAAACGTAGAAAGCTAAATCCACGATACATTAATCCTTTTGAAATCTTGGGGCGTATTGGACCCGTTGCTTACCGTTTCGAACTCCCAACTCAATCGAATTCCGTTCATCCTACATTCCACGTATCAAACTTAAATAAGTGTCTTGCGAAATAAGAACTTGTTATCATTTTCGAAGAGCTTACTATCGATGATAAACTCCGCTTCCTAGAAGGACCGGTTGAAATTATGAATCGTGAAATCAAACTTTAAAACAACGTAAAATCCCGACCGTCAAAGTTCGTTGAAATGCCCAAGGAAGTACCTTCACTTATTCGTAGAATTGGCAACGCAATATCTCGAGGAAGAAACAACGACTACTACTTTCAACTAAATTTCAGGATGAAATTTCTTTTAAGGTGTAGGTAATGTAACATCCCGCCTTTTTTCGTTAAATTATTTTAACGCCCGTCTTTTTTTTTTAGATAATATCTTTCATTACCTAAATTCGTATCTTTCGTTGACTAGTGTTTTAATATTTTCGTTATTTAATTATAACATCTCTCGTTTACTCTAGCGTATTTAAAATAATTCGTTCGATTAATTCCCGCACCCGACTACAAACTTGAGGGACTAATCTTGTCATTTGACCAAAGTGGCAACTAGTTGAACTAGTCACCACCTCCCTCCCCACCACTCATTTCTCTTCTCTTTTTCTTTTCCATTTTCTCTCAAATATTACTTCCAAACTTTCATCCTTTTCATCTTCTTCACTAAATCATCATCTAAATCATTTCAAGGAAGCTTACAACAAAATGAATTGTACTTTTGGAATCCTCTCTTCATCCTCTACGTTTTGGTACCAATTTCACTACTTGGGATAAAGTTTCTAAAAACTCTAGATTTCTCAAATTTGTTTTATAGACTTGAAATGGTGTTAGTTAGTGTCTATGGCTCGTTGTGATGTCGTATATGTAATTTGTATGCTCGATCTTGTTATTTGGTGTAACTAGCATGAACACTTGAAATGGGTTAGTTAACTCTTTGATTTTGGATGATGAAATGTGTTTAGATGTTTAACCTTGTGTGTTAAAAGTGTTACTAGCATCGTTAACTTCGTTTTGGTATGTTGGATGACATGAAAACCTTGCATTAACATGATTATTGATTTTGTGATTCTTGGTTAGGGTTTGATAGATTTTAAAACGAACTTTTGATGCATTGAATGCTAGTTAATGTTGTTGATAAGTGTTTAGTTGCAATGTATGTTTAATTACCTTCGAAACGGCATATCATAAGTGTAAATTGGATTCCCGAATTATCTTATGCGTTTATGAACTTTGAACTTTTGATAATGAACATTCAATGACCTTTCGATGCGGATTTAATTGCTATAAATGCTAGTTTTGGTTGGTGATATGTTCTTAGTTGTATTCTTTGTCAAAATACCTTCCAACGATATAAGATACGTGTTTTGTGTGTTTGCGGTTCGTTATTTGTGAGTTGGTGATTTTTTGTTCGAGACTTAACAAAAATTCAACAAACAGCATCTTTTATGTAGTAAAGCGTGTCGTGCAACCTTGAGCGGGCCGCGCATATGTAAAGGTGCAGATGCTTAACCCCTGGAATGGTACCTGGTTCCATGCTATAATGCGCGCCGAGCATACCTGAGCGCACCGCGCACTTCCCAGGCCAAAGTTATTTTGTGTTTTGTTTTCACAAATTCATTTCCGCTTATTCGCAACTCCGATTAACATGAAATTTGGCTAACATGCACATATATAAGTTCTCATCATGGGAAAATTGTCGGATACCCGACCCGACCCTGTTGACCTTACCTTTGACCAAAGTTTGACCTTTAGTCAAACTTAACCAAATACTTATGCAACCGTTCTAATCTTCTTTTATACTTGATTCTTGCATGGAACTTGACAACGTGATTCACATGCTATATAATCGAGTCATAACGAGCCATAGGACTTATTGAACACATTTCGCCTGACCTTGTGTCGTAACCGATAATTGATACAACTTATTTGTTTAGGTCGAGGCTAAGCAACTTTCATTTGCACAACGTTTAATTTCAAGTACTTTGGCATTCAACTACGGTGAGATCATAGTCCCACCTTTTCGAAAACTTTTACTCTTTAAACTATGGGATGAGAAACATATACGTATCATACTTTTATACTTTGAACACAAGTACGGAAACAAACATTCCACAGCGAGTTAGAACAAAAATCCTCAATTCGATTATCATTAGTTACACTTGCCGGGTGTAAGCGAGAACTTATGTTGTATGGCCATATGGGTTTGACAAACCCTTATTCGGATGGTTCGCTATCGTTATTCGGATGAAATATATTTTCGAGAAACAGTGTAGGTTCTAACACTATGTGTATGGGGTTCGTGGAAAGTTAAGCCTTGATAATTGGGTGCTCGCGAACATACTTTTGGAATGTAAACGATTTAGATAATCAACGTTATGGAAATACTAAATCTTGTGGTTCAAAACAACGTTTACAAATACACCTATGATTTCACCAACGTTTTTCGTTGACAGTTTTCTATATGTTTCTCAGGTTCATACTTGGCTACTTGATACTTGCTTCTGCACACTTTGATTACTTGCTTGGGGTCAAGCATACATGCATACGCTAGTGATAGCACCTTTGGATTCAAGCATATTGTTTACATACTTATGCTATTTATAGCAACCGTGATTTTCAACTTATATTATGTCGCAAGTCATTTCATTTATACTTTTTTCTTTTGTAAACTTAAACTCTTTGTCGAACCGTTTGGTAACTTAAAACTTTACAAGTCTTACACATTTCAAATGAATGCGACATAATTTTGGTCAAACATGTCTCATTTAGGGACTATGACCACGTAACGGGACCTAAGTTAACGACGCCGTCAATGACGATTTTGTCGGGTCGTTACAGTACATGGTGGATAACTAAGGGATTTTTTGCGTAGATTTAAGTAAGGGCTGGTTTCAATCATAAATGGGAATTTAAGGCACTACAATACAAACTAACCTTATAAATCTTTAAGAATAATTGAGAACTATCAGAGGTTCTAATTTGTCTACAAACCCTTAGATTTTACCAAACCATTAACAGAAAGGAATTTGAAACACAATCATAACCACTCACTTGGGTGATACACTAAAGTGTTAAGAAAGGTTGGATATTATATATATATATATATATATATATTTATATATATATATATATATATATATATATATATATATATATATATATATATATATATATATATATATATATATATATATATATATATATATGGATGTGCTACTTTATTCGTGCGCCCAAGGTATTGCATCCAAGATGGGCCACTTATATCCTTAAACCGAATAAGTGTCGGGAGTTGAGCTAGTCCATCCGAACAGAATCATGATAGTCTAGTTCCTCATGACATGCTAATCGAGAAATCAATTAGTAAGGAATCTAGTGTTTACACCAAGGTATATATATCCAATGAGTGTCTCGCAATCATCCCGACACTACGTTATCTTAAATCATGGTGAACCACGCCTTCTTTGTCCTTAGCTGTTGCATGCTAGCTAGCTTATTTTATTTATATTACTTTAATATTTTAAATACAATTATAAATCAAATCAATCCAACTATAGCCTTTACACAATTTGATATTCCGGATAAAAGTGGTGTCTAGAATAAACCGGTTGGACTTGGTTGTTAGATTTTCCGAACAGTCACCAATTTATTGGGACCAAAAGGATCCTGCCTCTCCACAAAAGCTGTACCTGGTCACTAGTATTTGATACTAAATTGTGTACAAACCAATCTTAATTACTAAATTATTTGAATAAGCTCCGTTTCAAATTCGACCGCTCAAGAACGACACTAGGTCATATTTGCCCTTGCTAATCCATAGGAAGGAATAATAGATTTAGGCCCAGTAAAATATATATTTAAAACTCTGTTAATAAATTTGTACCGACACCTTGCGACCTAACTACACCACATAAAATAAACCGTCCGGTTCGGGCATATCAGATTTATTTTTGGCGCAGCTGGGAGAGCGGTAGTATGATTTGGAGTCTGTTAAGATTAGTTAGTTTTTAAGAGACCCTTTTGACTAAGACTAGCTTTGTCAGAAGTTACTAGTTTACCGTAGTTAAGTTAGATAATATTAAAAAGTTTAAAATGAACTTCCTTATTAGTGAACCTTTAGGATGGTTTAACCTACTTAGACCGCTAAGAATTCGTCCGACACATCCTTTCTTCTATCGATATAATACATTTTACCCATCCGACGAGATCCACACTTACCTGCCGATAGTTCGACGATCTCCGCACGCATCACCCTCGCTGACATCACCAAACCCTCGTTAGAAGGACGAGGAAGACCGATACTCTATCCACAGGTTAACAGAGCATCGTTTGTGCTTAAGCATAGCATCATACAACTCATTCAAAACCATTGTCAGTTCCACGACTTACCAAATGACGATCCGAACTCTCACTTTGATAGATTCCTCTCCTTATCCAACTCGTATAAGCAAAATGGGGTTGAACAAGATGTAGTTCGTCTGTATTTGTTCCCCTATTCCTTAACTCTTCATGCAAAAACTTGGTTTGAGGGGTTAGAACCCAACTCTATCACCTCATGGGAGGAAATGGTAACAACTTTTCTAATCAAGTACTTTCCCCATCAAAACAAATCAGACTTAGGAATGATTTCATAAACGTTCAAGAAGCATACGATGAATCACTCTACACTGCATGGGAAAGATTCAAACATTTGCTTCGAAGATGCCCGAACCACCGTCTTGAGAGCTCTGTTCAAATTTTGACCTTCTACAAAGGTTTGAATCAGAAGAACAAGTCTACTCTTGATACTATTTCTCAAGGTAACTTCATGAACTTCACTGCGGACGAGGCCTGGAGATTAATCGAGGAGATGACTATGCACTATCACGATTGGAACACGGAAGAGCACATTTCATCAGCATCACCGCTTTCCGCCTCCGATCCTGTCAAAAATAAAACCATCAAATTTCTCTCAAACCAGATAGAAAACCTCACTAAAGAAGTCAGAGAGCTAAAGAAACTCCTGCAACATGTGTCTCAAATTCAATTATGCCAGAATTGTACTGACCCACATCCGCCTAATGTATACGAGGCTGAATGTGAGGACTCTATTGTCTACTCCGATAAGATCCTAGCTCATCCGCACAATCAGCCTACCAAACCTACTACCCCACCAGAGACAAGTCCAGAGGACGTCCTACTACGAATCATCTACATGATCACAGCAAGACAAGACGCAGCTGACTTAGTCATGACTAATCACTTGAGTAGTCTTGAGAATCAAATAAGCCAGCTAAATCAACTTCTCGATTCTCTAGGTTATCCTAAAAATGACTCAAATGTGGCACATAGCCAACCTTCAGTTTCTTCTAAGGAGAAGAAACTAACTAATACTCGTTCGATAGAAGTCATTGAGTCATCACTTAAATATAGTGGGAAAGCACTGATTCCATTCCCAGGTCGTCTCAAGCAAAGACATAACAAGATGAAATCCTTCAAGCTTGATGATAATTTTTTGGACATTGTGTCTAAAAATTCTCATAGTAAGAAGTATTTTAGGAAACTCCTATCAACGAAGGATAAGGTACCT
Organism: Rutidosis leptorrhynchoides; assembly: GCF_046630445.1. Taxonomy (NCBI): domain Eukaryota; kingdom Viridiplantae; phylum Streptophyta; class Magnoliopsida; order Asterales; family Asteraceae; genus Rutidosis; species Rutidosis leptorrhynchoides. Next base: position 343,796,557 of record NC_092337.1, read on the forward strand.
GAAGTACCCAATGTCCCGCTGAATGTGGATTTTTCAGCCATTCTCTTAAATACTCTTCCTGAAAAACTAGGGGATACCTGATGATTTACCCTTCCTTTTCTATCTACCAATCTGGTACTATCTATTCTCTCGCTGACCTTGGTTCCAGCATCAATCTCATGCCCTACTCACTGTTCCAGAGACTCGAAATTGGAAACCTTAAGCCTACCAAAATAAGCATCCAGCTAGCTGACCAATCCACTAGATATCCTAAGGGAATAGCTGAGAACGTCATGGTTAAGGTCGACAAAATCCTTTTTCTGACCGACTTTGTGGTTATGGATTTTAATAAAGACGTGAAAACCCATATCATCTTGGAAAGGTCTTTCATGAATACAGCCAAAGCGATCTTTGACGTTTATTTACAGACTATCACCTTGAGAGCCCGTGGAGAAGAGGTCACTTTCAAGATCGACGAGTCTGTATGTCCTTTTGATGGGAATGGTGAAATAAATACCATATCCACTAAAAAGGACATCTTCCGTGAACTAAATTCCGAGAATGACGAGAAGAAGATAGCAGTAGAAGCCAAGAAGGATGACCACTCAAAATCTATCTAAACTTCTAAATCTTCATTTCCAACTTATTTTGATAAGATAGCAGTAAATCTTCATTTACACCTTATTTTAATCTTTTATTGACTAGAGAGGACTTCGTTCTAACTTCGTTCTTGAAGAACTCTCTAAACTAATTATTCTTGAAACTGCCGAACTGAGTGACGAGGAGGTGGATGAGGAAATATAAATGGAAAGCCCGGATGAGAAGAAAGAGATGAAGGATGCTAGCCTCGAAGTAGTTGCTAATGTTGTAACCATATTGGACACGTTAATGGACATTGCCCACCTCCATGCCTAGAGTACAACATTAAGACCAACCAAAAGTCACTAAGAATAAAGACGGTTTTTGCATCAGGGCTACCCTATAAATCATCACTCAAATACATAATGACATACACAACATGGAGTGATGAGGACCTTTTGACCACCCCGTTCCAATAAAGGAGGTAAAAGAAGTTGATAGCTTTGTTATACCTCAAGTTAAACAAAGCATTCACTTCAAACCACCTTCTCCTCTCATTGGACATACCTTATTCTATGTTCGCTTCAATCCCATCGGTATGTTCCAATATTACCTCTTGTGTCTACTGATGGATGCAAGGGAGCTGCCTAGATTTCCTGAGAAATATGGCTAGAATCAGGCTCGTGACTCGAACAAAAACAAGCGCTTCTCGGGAGGCAACATGTGTATTTATTTATCTATAGCTTTAGTAGTAGTTAGATTAAGATAATTAGGTTAATTGAATAAGTAAAAAGTGAAACTTAAAATAAAATTTTCAACGTTTCTTAGGACAAATTCACTTCACCTACTTGTCTTGGGCTTAAGTGAATTAATTGCTACATTATTTTAAAAGTCTTAAAATTAAACACAGTCAACACTTTAAGTGTGGGATTAAGCTTTTTAGTCATACACTGATTTGTTGAATTTTCAAAAACCTAATTTTGAAACCCTCAAGTTTTCAAATTACTTTTTCATCAAAATGCAAATCAGTAAGTCTATGACCTAAAGCTTAGTCACATGTCTAGGTTTGATCTTTTCCATTTTTGCTAGTAATAGACAGTTATTGATGCATGTGATGGAGACTCTTTGAATAATGATGAAAATACAAGAAAACCCGTTGATTATTTCATTGCAAGTTATTGGTAGATGGTGTATGGAGGATGGGAACGCCCTAATGAGGTCGAGTACACTTCAAGAAGACCGATTCAGATCCAACAGAAGATGGTTCTGACTCAGTCTACCTTCAGATTCTTAGCTCACAGTCGCACCCAATGGGAGTAATTCGTCTCTTTCTCTTCGTTTATTTATTTTACTTCGCTATATCCTGTTACTATACCATATCCTAAGCTTATCACTAAGTGTGGGATTCCAACCCAATATTGAGCTTAGATACATTTTCCAACATGTTCAAACTCTAAGTGTGGGATTTTAGCTGCCTAAAATCTAAGAATAAACATTACGGACAATGTTCCTCTAAGTGTGGGATAGCGGTGTAGAACACCGTAATTAGCTATGGGATGCTCGAATAACGTTCTTAATTTAAAATTTTACTAAGCTTTTCAAGTATACCTACTATTTAGATTCTTTGTCCTTAACGTAAATTGTTCAAAAATTTTGGCTAAATGATACTTTTTGAAAAAGTACTTTCGAAAATCAAGCTTGTTTATTATAAGATTAAGACAAATGAGGACATAAATCTTCTTAAGGATGAACCGATTCTCTAAAAGAGCATTGCATGACTAGGTATTATCGACCCAATATAATTGTTGTGAGGCACCCCAAAAATGGCCAATAAGCATTTATTTTTAATGTTTCAATATCTTTTCCGTTGAGAGTGCCGATATTAGCATATAGAGTTAGAACTTAACATTGACATACATTTCGAGGCCAAGGGTTAGTATGTGATGACCCGGATTTTTCTGACTAAGTTTTCTTAACCTAACTTGAATGATTTAAGTTTCGACACGACAAGCAATTTGATTTCTTGAGTCTTTTTAGCCTTTTGTGAGATTTATATTTATTTTGTAAACATTTAGGGAACGACTACCTTTACCCTAACTTTAATTCACAAGGTGATAATAAATAAAAGACTATAACATTTTTATTTATGCCCATTACACAAGTATATGTAAATAAATTTACTAAGTACTCTACTATAGTAAATAAAAGACCTTATAGTCAAGTAACATGTAAAATACATCTTTTAAGATCAAAGTGATACATGAACATGTACATTAAAATGATACTTGCATCATTTAAAACTAACTAGCAACCATTAACTTTTAAACACATTATTAGGTGACTAGTTACAATTACTTAAACTTAATCAAGATTAAGCCATAATTAAGTACCAACTAACTACATGCAAACTTAACCACCAAGGTTACTTGCATGCAAGACACCATCATTTCATCCATATAGTCGCTTGCATGGGATCTTGACTTATTCCTTCTTCTTTCTTCTTCCTTTTGGCGCCACCATCACCATCACATCACCATCACAACAATTTTCATTACTTGCATTTTCTCTCTAGTATTCATCCTCATCTTCATCTATCTTCATCCACCTTCCAGCAAATATTCAACCTTCATCATCTTCATACATCAACCATCATCATCTAGGTATAAAAATCTAACTACTCTTTTCATCATCTCTTTTAAAAGTCCTCTAACAAGATCAAACTTGGTGAGAATACTTGAACTAGTGTTTAAACACAAGGATGTTCATGTGCCAAGCCATGATCTTGTCAAGTGGTGGCTGCATTTTTATACTTACATATATGTTATATATCACTAATAAAAGTTATTTTGAAGATTTGAACACTTAAACACAAGAAAAACTAACTAAAACGCTTAGAAACTTTAAAACCATCAAGCTGTCCAAATCAGCCTTTGTAAGTTCATCACTCAAAACCCAACTTAGACTTTAGATCTGGGCTTTATAAATTTAATCCATGTTTATATTTATGTTCTAAGCTCTCTGTAAATTTTTTGTGATTTTTCTCAAAGAAAAAGGTATTTTTGATTTTTATTTTCACTCTATGTGTCAGACTTTGGACTGATCTGACCAATGTCTAAAGATTGAGGCATAAGTCAAACACTATAAAGGTTCTTGAAACATAATCTTTAGATCTCTAAAGAGGACACATAGAGGAGTATATCCCAATTTTAACCACCTAAAAACATGTAATATTCAAGGAGAAATGACCTTATATCACTAATAAAAGTTATTTTGAAGATTTGAACACTTAAACACAAGAAAAACTAACTAAAACGCTTAGAAACTTTAAAACCATCAAGCTGTCCAAATCAGCCTTTGTAAGTTCATCACTCAAAACCCAACTTAGACTTTAGATCTGGGCTTTATAAATTTAATCCATGTTTATATTTATGTTCTAAGCTCTCTGTAAAGTTTTTGTGATTTTTCTCAAAGAAAAAGGTATTTTTGATTTTTATTTTCACTCTATGTGTCAGACTTTGGACTGATCTGACCAATGTCTAAAGATTGAGGCATAAGTCAAACACTATAAAGGTTCTTGAAACATAATCTTTAGATCTCTAAAGAGGACACATAGAGGAGTATATCCCAATTTTAACCACCTAAAAACATGTAATATTCAAGGAGAAATGACCTTTTCTTGTTGACCTATGAGATTTGTTGTTGTCAGAATTAGGACTAGAAAACCACTTGCAAAAACTAACTTAATGGAGACCTGGAGTCAAATCCATTTACACAAAAGTTATTTTATGTCTTACAAACCCTCTATAAAGAGATCAAGTCAAACAAAAGTGTTTTACTAATTTTAAGCTTGCATGGAAACTAATAGTGTAAATCTGGACAGTTTTGCACACCTGTGAAAACATGCACTTTTGAACAACTTTTATTTTGAGTCTTAAATAGATCCTTACATTTCTAAAAATAGAACTCAAAGAACTTTCCAGAGGTGGTAATCTCATCCTAAATAGATGTGTATTTTGGGAGAAACACTAGGATCAAAATGATGGTTCAAAACAGTAAAATCAGAAAACACTAAGCTAGGAAACTAAGCACTAAACGAAACCGAAAACCGAAACGAACATGTAAAGCTTACTTACTCATATAATAAACTTAGCTAAATACTATATTAAATATAGTATGACCTCTGACCTTAATTCATATATTTAGGTCTCGTTTCCGGATCAATGCGAAACATTTAAAACCGCACTTTCCGAGCTTAGCACCGTGTTGCATCGATTGTGAGTTTCATAGTTTCCCTTTTTCAATATTTTTGGGCTGAGAATCATGCTTACTATTTTAATACATGCTTGATGTGTATTTCATACTTTTCATTATCAAAACGTGTTTACTGTTTTACTACATGCTTAATACTTTTCTAAAAGTGGTTTATTGTTTTAATACTTTTTTTTATGTATTATTATTTCATAGTTGATATAAGTGAACTTTGTGGATTTTTTTTAAACACTTTCTATCTTGAAATGAGAATTATGTTTCTCTTATGATTTACACTGTGGACTTGAGTAACTAAACTATATTCTATGGAGTAACATTTATAATCCACTCAAATCCTGATTCCAATATTGTCACTGGTCACTTTTGGATTATGAGTGACTAAACTTTTCGGGTACGGATACTTATGTATCTAATTGGTTAAATTCAATATTGGGAGCTCTAGTATATGGAATATGTATTTACCTGTTTTCAAACAAACTTGATAACCGTTTGGAAACTAGCTTCAAACATGAATTGTTGTTATATTATAAAATCTTGTGGTCCACAAAGCTGTTTGATAAATGTGAAAACTTATTATCCGTAGAACTGTTTATAAACTTGAAATTTTGTGAAACGTGAAATAATTTATAAACTTGAGACTATGTTGATTGTATTATAGTCAAACTATCTATGAACTTGAAATCTTGTGATCTGAGTTACTAGTAAGCTATTTCAAAACTTGTGATCTTATGATCCTACTGATAATGCTAAAAACAAATATATATTTCATAGCATTATCCCTCAAGAAAGACAAGCTTTTAGTTGCAATTGTTCTATTTACAAGTGATATTCGTTTAAATAATAAAAGGTGAAGACAAAAGGCAGATTCGACGAATTGAAGACGCAAACAACCAAAAAGCTAAAAAGTACAAAGTACAATCAAAGAGGTTCAAATTATTGATGAGGAACGTCTAAAAATTACAAGAGTACGAGCCGCAAAACGCAAAGTACAAGATATTAAATTATACGCAAGGACGTTCGAAAAACCGGAACCAGGACATGAACCAATTAATAACGCACGACGCAACGGACCAAAAGTTACAAATTAATTATGTATATAAATATAGTATAATATATAATTAATTATATAAATTATATATATATTATATTTATATATTAAAACCGTCGGCAGTCAAAAGAGCCAAGAATGTTAGCTGGAAAAGGAGGCTCCGCACTCGCGGAGTTCTAAAGGGCAAAAGCTCCGCACTCGCGGAGCTGCACAGTAAAATGTGGGCCTATAAAAGCCATCGAATTCTGCACGAAAAACACATATTTTTCTAATCTATCTCTCACTCTCTACATAATATATATATATATATATATATATACATACATATATATATATACATATATATATATATATAATTTATAATTTTAATTTTAATTTTAATTTAATAATAATAAGGGTATGTTAGCGAATGTTGTAAGTGTGTAAGTCGAAATTCTGTCCGTGTAACGCTACGCTATTATTAATCATTGTAAGTTATGTTCAACCTTTTTAAATTAATGTCTCGTAGCTAATTTATTATTATGCTTATTTAATGCCGAAGTAATCGTGATGTTGGGCTAAATATTAAAATTGGGTAATTGGGCTTTGGACCATAATTGGGGTTTGGATAAAAGAACGACACTTATGGAAATTAGACTATGGGCTATTAATGGGTTTTATATTAAGTTAACGATACCTCGTTAATTTAATATAAAGGTTATAATTTGATGTATCTATAAATAACCACATACGCTTAATCGGGTACGGTGGGCGGGATATCTATAAATACCAATAATTGTTCATTTTACCGGACACGGAACTGGATTAATAGTTAATGGACTAGTTGAAACAGGGGTGGATTACATTTAAGGGTAATTGGTGTAATTGTTAATAAAATAATAAAACCTTGGATTACACGCAGTCGATAACCTGGTGTATTCATTAAACAAAGTATTAAGACCTTGTTACAATTCGAATCCCCAATTAGTTGGAATATTTGACTTCGGGTGTAAGGATAATTTGACGAAAACTCTCGCACTTTATATTTATGACTGATGAACTATTATGGACAAAACTGTATGGACATATCGAATAATCCAGGACAAAGGACAATTAACCCATGGTAATAAACTAAAATCAACACGTCAAACATCATGATTATGAAAGTTTAAATAAGCATAATTCCTTTATTTCATATTTTATCGCACTTTTATTTACTGTCATTTTATTTATCGCACTTTTAATTATCGTACTTTTTAATTATCGCAACTTTTATTTACTGTCATTTTATTTATCGCACTTTTATTTATCACAATTTTATTATTGTCATTTACTTTACGCTTTAAATTAAGTTATTTTTATTTTTAATATTTTACATTAGGTTTTAACTGCGGCTAAAGTTTTAAAATCGACAAACCAGTCATTAAACGGTAAAAACCCCACTTTTATAATAATAATACTACTTATATATATATATATATATATATATATATATATATATATATATATATATATATATATATATATATATATATATATATATATATATATATATATATATTTATATTTATACAAATATAGTTTTAAAAATATAGCGTTAAACTTGGCTAGTTCCCTGTGGACGAACCGGACTTACTAAAAACTACACTACTGTACGATTAGGTACACTGCCTATAAGTGTTGTAGTAAGGTTTAGGTATATCCACTCTATAAATAAATAAATAACTTGTGTAAAATTGTATCGTATTTAATAGTATTTCCGAGTAAAAATTAATATTATTTCGTATACACCTCTACGCACATCAAGTATTTTTGGCGCCGCTGCCGGGGAACAACACTTAACGCCGAAGCGAGACGCTATTAAAAAAAATTAGTTTTTAAGTTATTTTTTTACATAAGTTTTAAATATCAAAAATATAAAAACATAAAAAATATATATCTTTAAGTCTTAAAAAAAAATTTAGTTATAAAATACTAATAAGTGATTTTTATTTAAAATATAAGTTTTAGTTATATTATAAAACATTTTCTATAAAATAAAAACAGAAAATTAAAAACAAAACAAAAAAGGTAAAAAAATAAATAAATAAAATAACTGAACCTGTAATATTTCGACCTGCACTTCAACTGAACCTTCATCCTCCGCACTCGCGGAGTTTTTGAACAGCATATATCCGCACTCGCGGAGCAGTCTGACAGACTGAAACATAGTACGTAATTAATGTGAAATTAAGGTTAAATTATTTATTATTAATTATAATTAGGGTTTATATTTAATATTAATTAGTTAATTAAATTTGTATTTTTAAGTTTTATTTAGTTTTATTAATATATAAATTAATACTTTTATAAAATAAAAAATATAAAAAAAATATTTTTATAAAAATTGTTTTTTTTACAACTTTAAGTTTTATTTTTATTTCGAACCTTTTTAATCGTTTATTCGTAATATTTATATTTTTCGCTCGTAATTAGTTTTAAGACTAGTATTTGCCGTAGTTTATTTTTATTTTTAGATTCTTAGGCTTTGCCGTAAAATCCCTTAAGTGCTTTTTCTTTAGACTAAGATTTATGTGCTTTAGAATTTTGCGACGTTGTTTATAAATTTTAATTCCTTTTTAATTTTCGACGCGCTACTTTCTTATTTTTATTTTTTCGACCTTTTATTTTTCGACGTTTTTTGACGCACCCTTTTTCTTTCTTATTTCTCGACGCTCTAGTTTTTAGGACATAGATTTTTCTATTTCTTCTCTAAAATTTCTTTAAATTTCAACGAAAAATTATGTTAAGCGGTTAAATTGATAGACATCCAAAATTTTCTGGTTAGTAGTAATAGTTAGATTTGTTAGTGGCGAGTTGTAGGCTTCCGATTTAAAGGGTTCTAGCTACCTGCTACATCTATTGGCTATTCGAAACGTGGGCAAAATCAGAAAAGTCTATTAATTTGATAACTTATATAATTTTTATTTTTATAACTAATAGGATATTCAGTGAATGCACCAAGCAAAACTTTCACCACCTTTTATACGTTCACTGAAATGTCCCGTTCTTATTGATTAAAAATGTTCCAGATTAATTGATTTCGTTGCGAGGTTTTGACCTCTATATGAGACGTTTTTCAAAGACTGCATTCATTTTTAAAACAAACCATAACCTTTATTTCATAGATAAAGGTTTTAAAAAGCTTTACGTAGATTATCAAATAATGATAATCTAAAATATCCTGTTTACACACGACCATTACATAATGGTTTACAATACAAATATGTTACAACAAAAATAAGTTTCTTGAATGCATTTTTTACACAATATCATACAAGCATGGACTCCAAACCTGTCCTTATTTAAGTATGCGACAGCGGAAGCTCTTAATAATCACCTGAGAATAAACATGCTTAAAACGTCAACAAAAATGTTGGTGAGTTATAGGTTTAACTTATATATATCAAATCATAATAATAGACCACAAGATTTCATATTTCAATACACATCCCATACATAGAGATAAAAAATCATTCATATGGTGAACACCTGGTAACCGACATTAACAAGATGCATATATAAGAATATCCCCATCATTCCGGGACACCCTTCGGATATGATATAAATTTCGAAGTACTAAAGCATCCGGTACTTTGGATGGGGTTTGTTAGGCCCAATAGATCTATCTTTAGGATTCGCGTCAATTAGGGTGTCTGTTCCCTAATTCTTAGATTACCAGACTTAATAAAAAGGGGCATATTCGATTTCGATAATTCAACCATAGAATGTAGTTTCACGTACTTGTGTCTATTTTGTAAATCATTTATAAAACCTGCATGTATTATCATCCCAAAAATATTAGATTTTAAAAGTGGGACTATAAATCACCTTCACAGATTTTTACTTCGTCGAGAAGTAAGACTTGGCCACTGTTGATTCACGAACCTATAACAATATATACATGTATATTAAAGTATGTTCAAAATATATTTACAACACTTTTAATATATTTTGATGTTTTAAGTTTATTAAGTCAGTTGTCCTCGTTAGTAACCTACAACTAGTTGTCCACAGTTAGATGTACAGAAATAAATCGATAAATATTATCTTGAATCAATCCACGACCCAGTGTATACGTATCTCAGTATTGATCACAACTCAAACTATATATATTTTGGAATCAACCTCAACCCTGTATAGCTAACTCCAACATTCACATATAGAGTGTCTATGGTTGTTCCGAAATATATATAGATGTGTCGACATGATAGGTTGAAACATTGTATACGTGTCTATGGTATCTCAAGATTACATAATATACAATAAAAGTTGATTAAGTTATGGTTGGAATAGATTTGTTACCAATTTTCACGTAGCTAAAATGAGAAAAATTATCCAATCTTGTTTTACCCATAACTTCTTCATTTTAAATCCGTTTTGAGTGAATCAAATTGCTATGGTTTCATATTGAACTCTATTTTATGAATCTAAACATAAAAGGTATAGGTTTATAGTGATAAAAATAAGTTACAAGTCGTTTTTGTAAAGGTAGTCATTTCAGTCGAAAGAACGACGTCTAGATGACCATTTTAGAAAATATACTTCCACTTTGAGTTTAACCATAATTTTTGGATATAGTTTCATGTTCATAATAAAAATCATTTTATCAGAATAACAACTTTTAAATCAAAGTTTATCATAGTTTTTAATTAACTAACCCAAAACAGCCCGCGGTGTTACTACGACGGCGTAAATCCGGTTTTACGGTGTTTTTCGTGTTTCCAGGTTTTAAATCATTAAGTTAGCATATCATATAGATATAGAACATGTGTTTAGTTAATTTTAAAAGTCAAGTTAGAAGGATTAACTTTTGTTTGCGAACAAGTTTAGAATTAACTAAACTATGTTCTAGTGATTACAAGTTTAAACCTTCGAATAAGATAGCTTTATATGTATGAATCGAATGATGTTATGAACATCATTACTACCTTAAGTTCCTTGGATAAACCTACTGGAAAAGAGAAAAATGGATCTAGCTTCAATGGATCCTTGGATGGCTCGAAGTTCTTGAAGCAGAATCATGACACGAAAACAAGTTCAAGTAAGATCATCACTTGAAATAAGATTGTTATAGTTATAGAAATTGAACCAAAGTTTGAATATGATTATTACCTTGTATTAGAATGATAACCTACTGTAAGAAACAAAGATTTATTGAGGTTGGATGATCACCTTACAAGATTGGAAGTGAGCTACCAAACTTGAAAGTATTCTTGATTTTATGTAACTAGAACTTGTAGAATATATGAAGAACACTTAGAACTTGAAGATAGAACTTGAGAGAGATCAATTAGATGAAGAAAATTGAAGAATGAAAGTGTTTGTAGGTGTTTTTGGTCGTTGGTGTATGGATTAGATATAAAGGATATGTAATTTTGTTTTCATGTAAATAAGTCATGAATGATTACTCATATTTTTGTAATTTTATGAGATATTTCATGCTAGTTGCCAAATGATGGTTCCCACATGTGTTAGGTGACTCACATGGGCTGCTAAGAGCTGATCATTGGAGTGTATATACCAATAGTACATACATCTAAAAGCTGTGTATTGTACGAGTACGAATACGGGTGCATACGAGTAGAATTGTTGATGAAACTGAACGAGGATGTAATTGTAAGCATTTTTGTTAAGTAGAAGTATTTTGATAAGTGTATTGAAGTCTTTCAAAAGTGTATAAATACATATTAAAACACTACATGTATATACATTTTAACTGAGTCGTTAAGTCATCGTTAGTCGTTACATGTAAGTGTTGTTTTGAAACCTTTAGGTTAACGATCTTGTTAAATGTTGTTAACCCAATGTTTATAATATCAAATGAGATTTTAAATTATTATATTATCATGATATTATCATGTATGAATATCTCTTAATAGGATATATATATATATATATATATATATATATATATATATATATATATATATATTAAATGTCTTTACAACGATAATCGTTACATATATGTCTCGTTTAAAAATCATTAAGTTAGTAGCCTTGTTTTTACATATGTAGTTCATTGTTAATATACTTATCGATATGTTTACTTATCATAGTATCATGTTAACTATATATATATCCATATATATGTCATCATATAGTTTTTACAAGTTTTAACATTCGTGAATCACCGGTCAACTTGGGTGGTCAATTGTCTATATGAAACATATTTCAATTAATCAAGTCTTAACAAGTTTGATTGCTTAACATGTTGGAAACATTTAATCATGTAAATATCAATCTCAATTAATATATATAAACATGGAAAAGTTCGGGTCACTACAGTACCTACCAGTTAAATAAATTTCGTCCCGAAATTTTAAGCTGTTGAAGGTGTTGACGAATCTTCTGGAAATAGATGCGGGTATTTCTTCTTCATCTGATCTTCACGCTCCCAGGTGAACTCGGGTCCTCTACGAGCATTCCATCGAACCTTAACAATTGGTATCTTGTTTTGCTTAAGTCTTTTAACCTCACGATCCATTATTTCGACGGGTTCTTCGATGAATTGAAGTTTTTCGTTGATTTAGATTTCATCTAACGGAATAGTGAGATCTTCTTTAGCAAAACATTTCTTCAAATTCGAGACGTAGAAAGTGTTATGTACAGCCGCGAGTTGTTGAGGTAACTCAAGTCGGTAAGCTACTGGTCCGACACGATCAATAATCTTGAATGGTCCAATATACCTTGGATTTAATTTCCCTCGTTTACCAAATCGAACAACGCCTTTCCAAGGTGCAACTTTAAGCATGACCATCTCTCCAATTTCAAATTCTATATCTTTTCTTTTAATGTCAGCGTAGCTCTTTTGTCGACTTTGGGCGGTTTTCAACCGTTGTTGAATTTGGATGATCTTCTCGGTAGTTTCTTGTATAATCTCCGGACCCGTAATCTGTCTATCCCCCACTTCACTCCAACAAATCGGAGACCTGCACTTTCTACCATAAAGTGCTTCAAACGACGCCATCTCAATGCTTGAATGGTAGCTGTTGTTATAGGAAAATTCTGCTAACGGTAGATGTCGATCCCAACTATTTCTGAAATCAATAACACATGCTCGTAGCATGTCTTCAAGCGTTTGTATCGTCCTTTCGCTCTGCCCATCAGTTTGTGGATGATAGGCAGTACTCATGTCTAGACGAGTTCCTAATGCTTGCTGTAATGTCTGCCAGAATCTTGAAATAAATCTGCCATCCCTATCAGAGATAATAGAGATTGGTATTCCATGTCTGGAGACGACTTCCTTCAAATACAGTCGTGCTAACTTCTCCATCTTGTCATCTTCTCTTATTGGCAGGAAGTGTGCTGATTTGGTGAGACGATCAACTATTACCCAAATAGTATCAAAACCACTTGCAGTCCTTGGCAATTTAGTGATGAAATCCATGGTAATGTTTTCCCATTTCCATTCCGGGATTTCGGGTTGTTGAAGTAGACCTGATGATTTCTGATGCTCAGCTTTGACCTTAGAACACGTCAAACATTCTCCTACGTATTTAGCAACATCGGCTTTCATACCCGGCCACCAAAAATGTTTCTTGATATCCTTGTACATCTTCCCCGTTCCAGGATGTATTGAGTATCTGGTTTTATGAGCTTCTCTAAGTACCATTTCTCTCATATCTCCAAATTTTGGTACCCAAATCCTTTCAGCCCTATACCGGGTTCCGTCTTCCCGAATATTAAGATGCTTCTCCGATCCTTTGGGTATTTCATCCTTTAAATTTCCCTTTTTTAAAACTCCTTGTTGCGCCTCCTTTATTTGAGTAGTAAGGTTATTATGAATCATTATATTCATAGATTTTACTCGAATGGGTTCTCTATCCTTCCTGCTCAAGGCATCGGATACCACATTTGCCTTCCCCGGGTGGTAACGAATCTCAAAGTCGTAATCATTCAACAATTCAATCCACCTACGCTGCCTCATATTCAGTTGTTTCTGATTAAATATGTGTTGAAGACTTTTGTGGTCGGTATATATAATACTTTTGACCCCATATAAGTAGTGCCTCCAAGTCTTTAATGCAAAAACAACCGCGCCTAATTCCAAATCATGCGTCGTATAATTTTGTTCGTGAATCTTCAATTGTCTAGACGCATAAGCAATCACCTTCGTTCGTTGCATTAATACACAACCGAGACCTTGCTTTGATGCGTCACAATAAATCACAAAATCATCATTCCCTTCAGGCAATGACAATATAGGTGCCGTAGTTAGCTTTTTCTTCAATAACTGAAACGCTTTCTCTTGTTCATCATTCCATTCAAATTTCTTCCCTTTATGCGTTAATGCAGTCAAGGGTTTTGCTATTCTGGAAAAGTCTTGGATGAACCTTCTGTAGTAACCAGCTAGTCCTAAAAACTGGCGTATGTGTTTCGGAGTTTTCGGGGTTTCCCACTTTTCAACAGTTTCTATCTTTGCCGGATCCACCTTAATACCTTCTTTGTTCACTATGTGAGGAATTGAACTTCTTCCAACCAAAATGCACAATTCTTCCTTCCTCAATACTTCTAACACCTTTCTCAAATGTTCACCGTGTTCTTGGTCATTCTTTGAGTAAATAAGTATGTCATCAATGAAAACAATGACAAACTTGTCAAGGTATGGTCCACACACTCGGTTCATAAGGTCCATGAACACAGCTGGTGCATTAGTTAAACCAAATGGCATGACCATAAACTCATAATGACCGTAACGTGTTCTGAAAGCAGTCTTTGGAATATCATCTTCTTTCACCCGCATTTGATGATACCCGGAACGTAAGTCAATCTTTGAATAAACAGACGAGCCTTGTAGTTGATCAAATAAGTCGTCGATTCTCGGTAGTGGGTAGCAGTTATTGATGGTAAGTTTGTTCAACTCTCGGTAGTCGATACACAACCTGAATGTACCATCTTTCTTCTTGACAAACAAAACAGGAGCTCCCCACGGTGATGTGCTTGGTCGAATGAAACCACGCTCTAAAAGTTCTTGTAATTGGCTTTGCAGTTCTTTCATCTCGCTGGGTGCGAGTCTGTAAGGAGCACGAGCTATTGGTGCAGCTCCTGGTACAAGATCTATTTGAAATTCAACGGATCGATGTGGGGGTAATCCCGGTAATTCTTTCGGAAATACATCGGGAAATTCTTTTGCAATGGGAACATCATTGATGCTCTTTTCTTCAGTTTGTACTTTCTCAACGTGTGCTAGAACAGCATAGCAACCTTTTCTTATTAGTTTTTGTGCCTTCAAATTACTAATAAGATGTAGCTTCGTGTTGCCCTTTTCTCCGTACACCATTAAGGGTTTTCCTTTTTCTCGTATAATGCGAATTGCATTTTTGTAACAAACGATCTCTGCTTTCACTTCTTTCAACCAGTCCATACCGATTATCACATCAAAACTCCCTAACTCTACTGGTATCAAGTCAATCTTAAATGTTTCGCTAACCAGTTTAATTTCTCGATTCCGACATATATTATCTGCTAAAATTAATTTACCATTTGCTAATTCGAGTAAAAATTTACTATCCAAAGGTGTCAATGGACAACTTAATTTAGCACAAAAATCTCTACTCATATAGCTTCTATCCGCACCCGAATCAAATAAAACGTAAGAAGATTTATTGTCAATAAGAAACATACCCGTAACAAGCTCCGGGTCTTCCTGTGCCTCTGCCGCATTAATATTGAAAACTCTTCCACGGCCTTGTCCATTCGTGTTCTCCTGGTTCGGGCAATTTCTAATAATGTGGCCCGGTTTTCCACATTTATAACAAACTACATTGGCATAACTTGCTCCGACACTACTTGCTCCGCCATTACTCGTTCCGACACCATTTGTTCCTTTCATTCTATTAACCCCTGGTCCGTAGACCTCACACTTCGCCGCACTATGACCATTTCTTTTACACTTGTTGCAAAATTTGGTGCAGAACCCCGAGTGATACTTTTCACACCTTTGGCATAGCTGCTTCTGATTGTTGTTGTTGTTGTTGCGGTTATTATTGTTGTTGGGATGATTGTTGTAGTTGCTGTTGTTGTTGTTGTTGTTGTTGGGCCGTTTGTTGTAGTTGCGATTGATGTTGCGATTGTTGGGATAATTGTTGCGATTATTGTTGTAATTGCTGTTGTTGTTGTATTGGTGATTCTTATCACCGTTTTCCTCCCACTTTCTTTTGACTTGCTTCACATTGGCCTCTTCTGCAGTCTGTTCATTAATTCTTTCTTCAATCTGGTTCACTAGTTTGTGAGCCATTCTACATGCCTGTTGTATGGAGGCGGGCTCGTGTGAACTTATATCTTCTTGGATTCTTTCCGGTAATCCTTTCACAAACGCGTCGATCTTCTCTTCCTCATCTTCGAATGCTCCCGGACACAATAGGCACAATTCTGTGAATCGTCTTTCGTACGTGGTAATATCAAATCCTTGGGTTCGTAACCCTCTAAGTTCTGTCTTGAGCTTATTGACCTCGGTTCTGGGACGGTACTTCTCGTTCATCAAGTGCTTGAATGCTGACCACGGTAGTGCGTACGCATCGTCTTGACCCACTTGCTCTAGATAGGTATTCCACCATGTTAACGCAGAACCTGTGAAGGTATGTGTAGCGTACTTCACTTTGTCCTCTTCAGTACACTTACTTATGGCAAACACCGATTCGACCTTCTCGGTCCACCGTTTCAATCCGATCGGTCCTTCGGTTCCATCAAATTCCAAAGGTTTGCAGGCAGTGAATTCTTTGTAGGTGCATCCTACACGATTTCCTGTACTGCTAGATCCAAGGTTATTGTTGGTATGTAGCGCAGCTTGTACTTCGGCTATGTTTGAAGCTAGAAAAGTACGGAATTCCTCTTCATTCATATTCACGGTGTGTCGAGTAGTCGGTGCCATTTCCTTCAAAATAGTCAAATGGAACAAGTTAATCATACAGAATATTAAGAGTAGTTAATAGTATTTCGTAGCATAATATGAACTCATTTATAAAAGCTTTTTCTTCATATTAGCGTTTTATAAGTTTAAATTCGGGTAGTACTTACCCGTTAAGTTCATACTTAGTAGCTAATATACAATTCAACTACTACAATTCTATATGAAAAACTGATTATAATAATATTTCGCGTTCAAACTTTTACACAATATTTTACAAACTTACAATACCGCTTATTTTACATAAAGCATGAAATATAGCACACAATAACTTTGATACAAGATAGTTGTGAAGATAATTCTAGCTAGTACACAAGTCGTTCAGCAAAGGCAATAAAGACACGTAATTCATACGTCCAGAAACAAGTCATGCATTCTGGTTTTACTAGGAATACTTCCCATCCTTGGTCTTGTGGAACATAACCGTTATGGCCGTTGATAAGACAGCGTGTTGTAACGTCGTCAAAGGGACGAGGGTTACGTAATGTCCAACAGTCCCGTAACAATCTAAAAACCTCATTTCTTACCCCAATTACCGACTCCGTCACTTGTGGAAACGTTTTGTTTAATAGTTGTAGGCCGATGTTCTTGTTCTCACTTTGGTGAGAAGCGAACATTACTAATCCGTAAGCATAACATGCTTCTTTATGTTGCATGTTAGCCGCTTTTTCTAAATCACGAAGTCCAATATTCGGATATATTGAGTCAAAATAATTTCTTAACCCATTGCGTAAAATAGCATTTGGGTTCCCCGCAATATATGCGTCAAAGTAAACACATCGTAACTTATGGATTTCCCAATGTGATATCCCCCATCTTTCGAACGAAAGCCTTTTATAAACCAAGGCATTCTTGGAACGTTCTTCGAATGTCTTACAAACTGATCTCGCCTTAAATAGTTGTGCCGAAGAATTCTGACCGACTCTAGACAAGATTTCATCAATCATGTCTCCGGGTAGGTCTCTTAAAATATTGGGTTGTCTATCCATTTTGTGTTTTTATACTGTAAAATAGACAAGAGTTAGATTCATAAAAAAAATACTTATTAATACAAGCAATTTTTACATATATCATAAAGCATAAGCACACTATATTACATATATTACACCACATGAATACAACTATCTTATTCCAACTCGCTTATTTCTTCTTCTTCGGTTTTGGTTCGTTTTGCCAAGTTTCTAGGGATATATGATGTTCCCCTAATACGAGCCGTCGTTATCCACATTGATTTAGAAAAACCTGGTGGTTTAGAGGTTCCCGGGTCATTGTTACAACTTAAGGACTTCGGGGGTTGACGATACATATAAAGTTCATCGGGGTTGGAATTAGATTTCTCTATTTTTATGCCCTTTCCCTTATTATTTTCTTTTGCCTTTTTAAATTCAGTTGGGGTAATTTCTATAACATCATCAGAATTCTCGTCGGAATCCGATTCATCGGAGAATTGGTAATCCTCCCAATATTTTGCTTCCTTGGCGGAAACACCATTGACCATAATTAACTTTGGTCGGTTGGTTGAGGATTTTCTTTTACTTAACCGTTTTATTATTTCCCCCACCGGTTCTATTTCTTCATCTGGTTCCGATTCTTCTTCCGGTTCCGATTCTTCTTCTGGTTCCGACTCTTCTTCCGGTTCCTCTTCGGGAACTTGTGAATCAGTCCACGAATCATTCCAATTTACATTTGACTCTTCATTATTATTAGGTGAGTCAATGGGACTTGTTCTAGAGGTAGACATCTATCACATAATATCAAACGCGTTAAGAGATTAATATATCACATAATATTCACATGTTAAAAATATATAGTTTCCAACAAAATTTGTTAAGCAATCATTTTTCAAGTAAACACGGTCGAAGTCCAGACTCACTAATGCATCCTAACAAACTCGATAAGACACACTAATGCAAAATTCTGGTTCTCTAAGACCAACGCTCGGATACCAACTGAAATGTCCCGTTCTTATTGATTAAAAACGTTCCAGATTAATTGATTTCGTTGCGAGGTTTTGACCTCTATATGAGACGTTTTTCAAAGACTGCATTCATTTTTAAAACAAACCATAACCTTTATTTCATAGATAAAGGTTTTAAAAAGCTTTACGTAGATTATCAAATAATGATAATCTAAAATATCCTGTTTACACACGACCATTACATAATGGTTTACAATACAAATATGTTACAACAAAAATAAGTTTCTTGAATGCAGTTTTTACACAATATCATACAAGCATGGACTCCAAATCTCGTCCTTATTTAAGTATGCGACAGCGGAAGCTCTTAATAATCACCTGAGAATTAACATGCTTAAAACGTCAACAAAAATGTTGGTGAGTTATAGGTTTAACCTATATATATCAAATCATAATAATAGACCACAAGATTTCATATTTCAATACACATCCCATACATAGAGATAAAAAATCATTCATATGGTGAACACCTGGTAACCGACATTAACAAGATGCATATATAAGAATATCCCCATCATTCCGGAACACCCTTCGGATATGATATAAATTTCGAAGTACTAAAGCATCTGGTACTTTGGATGGGGTTTGTTAGGCCCAATAGATCTATCTTTAGGATTCGCGTCAATTAGGGTGTCTGTTCCCTAATTCTTAGATTACCAGACTTAATAAAAAGGGGCATATTCGATTTCGATAATTCAACCATAGAATGTAGTTTCACGTACTTGTGTCTATTTTGTAAATCATTTATAAAACCTGCATGTATTCTCATCCCAAAAATATTAGATTTTAAAAGTGGGACTATAACTCACCTTCACAGATTTTTACTTCGTCGAGAAGTAAGACTTGGCCACTGTTGATTCACGAACCTATAACAATATATACATGTATATTAAAGTATGTTCAAAATATATTTACAACACTTTTAATATATTTTGATGTTTTAAGTTTATTAAGTCAGCTGTCCTCGTTAGTAACCTACAACTAGTTGTCCACAGTTAGATGTACAGAAATAAATCGATAAATATTATCTTGAATCAATCCACGACCCAGTGTATACGTATCTCAGTATTGATCACAACTCAAACTATATATATTTTGGAATCAACCTCAACCCTGTATAGCTAACTCCAACATTCACATATAGAGTGTCTATGGTTGTTCCGAAATATATATAGATGTGTCGACATGATAGGTCGAAACATTGTATACGTGTCTATGGTATCTCAAGATTACATAATATACAATACAAGTTGATTAGGTTATGGTTGGAATAGATTTGTTACCAATTTTCACGTAGCTAAAATGAGAAAAATTATCCAATCTTGTTTTACCCATAACTTCTTCATTTTAAATCCGTTTTGAGTGAATCAAATTGCTATGGTTTCATATTGAACTCTATTTTATGAATCTAAATAGAAAAGGTATAGGTTTATTGTCAGAAAAATAAGTTACAAGTTGTTTTTGTAAAGGTAGTCATTTCAGTCGAAAGAACGACGTCTAGATGACCATTTTAGAAAACATACT
This sequence comes from Rutidosis leptorrhynchoides, assembly GCF_046630445.1. NCBI lineage: Eukaryota > Viridiplantae > Streptophyta > Magnoliopsida > Asterales > Asteraceae > Rutidosis > Rutidosis leptorrhynchoides. Next base: position 343,816,861 of record NC_092337.1, read on the forward strand.
TCCACTTTGAGTTTAACCATAATTTTTGGATATAGTTTTATGTTCATAATAAAAATCATTTTCTCAGAATAACAACTTTTAAATCAAAGTTTATCATAGTTTTTAATTAACTAACCCAAAACAGCCCGCGGTGTTACTACGACGGCGTAAATCCGGTTTTACGGTGTTTTTCGTGTTTCCAGGTTTTAAATCATTAAGTTAGCATATCATATAGATATAGAACATGTGTTTAGTTAATTTTAAAAGTCAAGTTAGAAGGATTAACTTTTGTTTGCGAACAAGTTTAGAATTAACTAAACTATGTTCTAGTGATTACAAGTTTAAACCTTCGAATAAGATAGCTTTATATGTATGAATCGAATGATGTTATGAACATCATTACTACCTTAAGTTCCTTGGATAAACCTACTGGAAAAGAGAAAAATGGATCTAGCTTCAATGGATCCTTGGATGGCTCGAAGTTCTTGAAGCAGAATCATGACACGAAAACAAGTTCAAGTAAGATCATCACTTGAAATAAGATTGTTATAGTTATAGAAATTGAACCAAAGTTTGAATATGATTATTACCTTGTATTAGAATGATAACCTACTGTAAGAAACAAAGATTTCTTGAGGTTGGATGATCACCTTACAAGATTGGAAGTGAGCTAGCAAACTTGAAAGTATTCTTGATTTTATGTAACTAGAACTTGTAGAATATATGAAGAACACTTAGAACTTGAAGATAGAACTTGAGAGAGATCAATTAGATGAAGAAAATTGAAGAATGAAAGTGTTTGTATGTGTTTTTGGTCATTGGTGTATGAATTAGATATAAAGGATATGTAATTTTGTTTTCATGTAAATAAGTCATGAATGATTACTCATATTTTTGTAATTTTATGAGATATTTCATGCTAGTTGCCAAATGATGGTTCCCACATGTGTTAGGTGACTCACATGGGCTGCTAAGATCTGATCATTGGAGTGTATATACCAATAGTACATACATCTAAAAGCTGTGTATTGTACGAGTACGAATACGGGTGCATACGAGTAGAATTGTTGATGAAACTGAACGAGGATGTAATTGTAAGCATTTTTGTTAAGTAGAAGTATTTTGATAAGTGTATTGAAGTCTTTCAAAAGTGTATAAATACATATTAAAACACTACATGTATATACATTTTAATTGAGTCGTTAAGTCATCGTTAGTCGTTACATGTAAGTGTTGTTTTGAAACCTTTAGGTTAACGATCTTGTTAAATGTTGTTAACCCAATGTTTATAATATCAAATGAGATTTTAAATTATTATATTATCATGATATTATCATGTATGAATATCTCTTAATAGGATATATATATATATATATATATATATATATATATATATATATATATATATATATATATATATATATATATATATATATATATATATATATATATATATTAAATGTCTTTACAACGATAATCGTTACATATATGTCTCGTTTAAAAATCATTAAGTTAGTAGCCTTGTTTTTACATATGTAGTTCATTGTTAATATACTTAATGATATGTTTACTTATCATAGTATCATGTTAACTATATATATATATCCATATATATGTCATCATATAGTTTTTACAAGTTTTAACGTTCGTGAATCACCGGTCAACTTGGGTGGTCAATTGTCTATATGAAACATATTTCAATTAATCAAGTCTTAACAAGTTTGATTGCTTAACATGTTGGAAACATTTAATCATGTAAATATCAATCTCAATTAATATATATAAACATGGAAAAGTTCGGGTCACTACATTCACCACCTGTAACTCGATCAAGACATCTAGCCAATATTGTCGCCGTTGATTTTTCTTTAGAATCATCATCAAGTCAACCAAGTACTCCAATTCAAATTTCCGATAATCCATTTTTTGAACCCGACCTCACAATTGAGAATCCGGAGAATATTCAGGGACAATTCAGAGATCCTGAACCATTAATCTTTTCTCCGGAACCACCAATCATTCAAACAGAGATTGTCGAGGAACAAACCATTAAATCAGAATCCTCTAGTTATTCAGATTCAACAAATTCAATCATGGAAAATCTGGAACCTCTAAGTATGGAAGACCGAATGAGAGCTAAACGCACTAGCCAAGGTCACGCAATTACTCAACCAGACTTTAATGCTCCAGATTATGAAATCAAAGGACAAATCCTACACATGGTAACTAATCAATGCCAATTTAGTGGTGCGCCGAAGGAAGATCCAAACGAACATCTTTGTACTTTTAATAGGATCTGTACTCTATTTAAAATTAGAGAAGTGGAGGATGAACAGATATATCTCATGTTATTTCCCTGGACTTTAAAGGGAGAAGCCAAAGATTGGTTAGAATCGTTACCTGAATGGGCGATTGATACATGGGACGTTTTAGTTGAAAATTTTCTTAAACAATTCTTTCCGGCATCTAAAGCCGTGAGACTTCAAGGAGAAATTGTTACGTTCACACAAAAGCCAAACGAAACTCTATATGAAGCGTGGACAAGATTTGGAAAGTTATTGAGAGGATGTCCGCAACATGGTTTAGACACTTATCAAATAGTACAAATATTCTACCAAGGATGCGACATCACTACAAGAAAAGACATCGATATAGCAGCTGGTGGTTCCATTATGAAGAAAACCGCAACTGAAGCTTACAAAATTATTGATAACACTGCTTCCCACTCACATGAGTGGCACCAAGAAAAAGATATTGTTAGATCATCTAAAGCGGCTAGAGCCGATTTCAGCCATGACTTTGATTCCATTTCTGCAATGATAGATGCTGTCAAGAGACGAACGGAAAAGATGACTAAAGATATTCACTCAATACGAATTAGTTGTGAGCAGTGTGGAGGACCACATTTGACAAAAGATTGTCTCAGTATTCAACAAACAATGGAACAAAGAGAGAATGTTTCATACATAAACCAAAGGCCTGGAAATAATTATCAGAATAATTATCAACCGCCAAGACCAATCTACAATCAAAACCAGAATTATAACCGAAATGTTCCATACAACAATCAACAAGGTCCTAGTAATCAACAAGTATCTAACAATACTTACAATCAGCAAATGCCTATTTTTCAAAACAAACCACCACAAACCGATGATAAAAAGCCAAATTTAGAAGATATGAGGTCGAAGCTAGTTGAATCTCAAACGCAGTTTTTCACATCTCAGAAACAAACCAATGGACAAAATGCTCAAGTATTTAGAAATCAACAAGCTTCTATTCAAAATTTGGAACAAGAAGTAAGTAACCTAGCAAGGTTGATAGGTGAAAGAAAACCGGGAAGTCTACCTAGCGATACAAATGCTAACCCCCGGAATGAAACAGCTAAAGCCATTACCACAAGAAGTGGTATTACACTTAAACCACCTGAAATGCCTGTAATTTCTGATGACTATATTCCTACTACACAAGAACCACAATCTGAGCAAGAAAAGAAAAAAACCCGGTAGTTGAAAAGGTTAATGAAGATAACACAGTTAAGGCAAAACCTTATGTTAAACCATACCAACCACCACTTCCTTACCCAAGTAAAATGAGAAAAGAAAGACTTGAAGCCGAGCAATCCAAATTCTTGGATATGTTTAAACAGATAAATGTAAATCTTCCTTTCATTGATGTAATTTCAGGAATGCCAAGATATGCTAAATTCTTGAAAAATCTAATCACAAATAGAAAGAAAATGGAAGAACTCTCGGCTGTTACAATAAATGCTAATTGTTCTGCAGTGCTGTTGAATAAGATACAAGAAAAACTCTCTGATCCAGGAAGTTTCACAATTCCATGTTTTCTGGGTAGTCTTAGTTCAATAGAAGCATTGGCAGACTTAGGTGCTAGTATAAATTTAATGCCGTATTCACTATGCGCTAAACTAGACCTTGGAGAATTGAAACCAACACGAATAAGTATACAACTAGCCGATCGATCAGTAAAATATCCTAGAGGGATAATGGAAAACATGCTAGTTAAAGTTGGCACTCTAGTATTTCCGGTAGATTTTTTTATTCTGGACATGGAAGAAGATTCTCGAGTTCCTCTCATATTAGGAAGACCATTCTTAAACACGGCTAAAGCAATAATAGACGTGTTTGGTAAGAAACTGACCCTAAGTAAAGAGGACGAGAGTGTTACCTTTTCTGTGGATAGAGCCATGCAACAATCGCAATCTGCAGATGATACATGTTATTATATTTAAACTATAGATTCACATGTAGAATTGTTAGAAGAATTTCCAGAATTACAAGGAACAGGAGAATGTTCTTTAGGAGAAGGAACTGAACCAATTGATAAAGCTGAAATGTTAGCTACACTTATGGCTAATGGATATGAACCAACAACAGAAGAAATTCAAATGCTAAAAGAAGAAGACAGATATCGATATAAATCATCGATAGGAGAACCACCGACATTAGAGTTAAAGCCACTTCCAACCCATTTGGAATACGCTTATTTACATGGTGAATCTGAATTACCTGTAATAATATCGTCTTCTCTTACAGAAAATGAAAAATCTCAACTCATTTCTGTGCTAAAAGCTCATAAACCAGCTATTGCATGGAAGATTCATGACATTAAAGGAATAAGTCCTTCGTATTGCACACATAAAATCCTTATGGAAGAAGGTCATAAAACGTATGTGCAACGCCAACGAAGACTAAATCCTAATATGCAAGATGTTGTTAAGAAAGAAATTATTAAACTGCTTGATGCAGGTTTAATTTATCCAATCTCTGATAGTCCATGGGTAAGCCCAGTTCAATGCGTACCTAAGAAGGGTGGCATGACTGTCATCACAAATGAAAAAAATGAGCTTATTCATACTAGGACTGTAACAGGATGGCGTGTTTGTATTGATTATAGAAAATTAAATGACACCACCAGAAAAGATCACTTTCCCTTACCTTTCATTGATCAAATGTTGGAAAGATTAGCCGGGAATAGTTACTATTGTTTTCTTGATGGTTTTTCCGGATAATTTCAAATTCCAATAGCACCCGAAGATCAAGAGAAAACCACATTCACGTACCCTTATGGTACTTTTGCTTACAAACGCATGCCATTTGGACTTTGCAACGCCCCTGCAACCTTTCAAAGGTGCATGATGACAATTTTTCACGACATGATAGAAGAATGCATGGAAGTTTTCATGGATGACTTTTCAGTCTTCAGTGATACATTTGAAACATGTCTAGTTAATCTTGAACGAATGCTTATTAGATGCGAACAATCAAATCTAGTACTTAATTGGGAAAAATGCCATTTCATGGTTTAAGAAGGCATCGTTCTCGGTCATAAAATTTCAAAAGAAGGAATTGAAGTGGATAGAGCTAAAGTAGATGTAATTGCTAAACTTCCACATGCCACCAATGTTAGAGGAGTTAGGAGTTTTCTAGGGCATGCCGGTTTTTACCGACGTTTCATAAAAGACTTTTCTAAAACTGCCACTCCTATGAATAAAATCCTAGAAAAGGATGTTCCATTCATCTTTTCAGATGAATGCATCATATCTTTTAATATTCTTAAAGAAAAACTCACTAATGTGTCGATCATGATAACTCCAAATTGGAATCTACCGTTTGAACTTATGTCCGATGCAAGTGATTTTGCAATGGGAGCCGTTTTAGGACAAAGGATTGAAAAATGATTTCAACCTATTTATTATGCTAGTAAGACGTTACAAGGAGCACAAACAAATTACACAACTACTGAAAAAGAACTCCTTGCTATTGTCTTTGCTTTTAACAAATTTCGTTCATATCTCGTTCTAGCAAAAACGGTGGTCTATACCGACCATTCTGCTCTTAGATACCTATTTTCGAAACAAGATGATAAACCACGATTAATTCTTTGGATCTTACTCTTACAAGAGTTCGATATTGAAATCCGAGATAAAAAGGGAGCAGAAAATCTCGCCGCTGATCATCTTTCTCGTCTTGAAAATCCCGAATTAGAAGTTTTAAATGAATCGGCTATACAAGATAACTTTCCCGATGAATATCTATTGAGAATCGATTACAGTGAAATTCCTTGGTTTGCAGACTATGCAAACTACTTAGTATGTGGATTCCTTGAAAAAGGGTTGTCGTACCAAAAATGAAAGAAATTCTTTAGCGATATAAAACACTATTTCTGGGAAGATCCACATTTGTTTAAAAGTTGTCCCGATGGAATAATACGCCGATGTGTATTCGGAGATGAAGCTAGTCAAATTTTAAACCATTGTCACACAGGACCAACAGGAGGGCATTATGGGCCTCAACTCACAGCAAGAAAAGTTTACGATGCTGGATTCTATTGGCCTACAATTTTCAAAGACGCACACCTTCTTTGCAAATCCTGTGATGCTTGTCAAAGGGCTGGAAAAATAAGTCAACGTGATGAAATGCCACAAAATGTCATTCAAGTATGTGAAGTATTTGACGTTTGGGGTATTGACTTTATGGGTCCATTTCCAAAATCTCATAATAATCTCTACATTCTCGTTGCCCATTGATTATGTATCTAAATGGGCAGAAGCACAAGCTCTCCCAACTAACGATGCACGAGTTGTAGTCAACTTTTTAAAACATCTTTTGCAATGTTTGGAACACCAAAAGCTTTAATAAGTGATCGGGGTACTCATTTCTGTAATAATCAACTTGAGAAAGTTCTTAAAAGATATGGAGTAACTCATAAAATCTCAACCGCTTATCATCCACAAACAAGTGGACAAGTTGAAAATACCAACCGAGCTTTAAAACATATTCTAGAGAAAACCGTAGGATCAAATCCGAAGGAATGGTCCATGAAATTGGAGGATGCACTCTGGGCTTTTAGAACAGCCTACAAAACTCCAATTGGAACCACACCTTTTAAACTCGTTTACGAAAAAGCATGTCATCTTCCCGTAGAAATTGAGCACAAAGCATTTTGGGCTTTGAAGACATGTAATCTTGATTTACATGAAGCTGGACGTCTACGATTAAGTCAACTAAACGAATTAGAAGAATTAAGACTTGAGGCATATGAAAATTCCTTAATCTATAAGGAAAGAACGAAGAAATGACATGATAAAAGAATCAGAAGTTCAAAAGAATTTAAGGAAGGAGATAAAGTTCTTCTTTTCAATTCACGATTCAAGCTATTTCCTTGAAAATTGAAATCAAGATGGTATGGACCATTTATAGTCAAAAGAGTTTTCCCATACGGAACAATAGAGTTAATAAATTCAAATGGGATTGAATTTAAAGTTAATGGTCACAGAGTTAAACATTACATACATGGTCCGATGGAAGTTGACAATGAAGTCAATCATAATTTCGCCACCCAAGAAAACCTTCAAAATGAAAACATAAATATGTTATCAACAACATATGAAAAAATCAAAATTGAAAATGGAGAGGATTCAAATTGGAGCGATGAAGAAGAATTTCTATACAAACCTCCCATTCCAAGAAATTAAGATAAAGAAGTTCAAATAGAAGTGAAAGAACCAAGAAAAGAACACCCGAAAAAGGTTAACTAACCAACTCGACTTACTAAAGTAGGAGACCCGGGTGAATTTATCATTTCTTGCTTGCTTAATGATGGTGCTATATATAATGGACTTGCAGATTTAGGAGCAAGTGCAAATGTTATGCCTCTTTCCTTATATAAAAGATTAGGTGTGGGTAAATTAAGACCAACCAGAATAGGTGTACAATTAATTGATCAAACCATTAAACACCTGGTTGAAATAGCAAATAATTTACTTGTTAAAGTGGGAAGTTTGACCTTTGTTGCAAACTTCATAGTTATTAATATGGAGGAAAACCTTGATATTCATTCTAATTTTAGGTCGCCCATTTTTAGCAACCACCGAAGCATTCATTGATGTAAGAGAAGGTAGAATGACACTTAGGGATGGTGATAAATCGGTCACCTTTGTGAACTGAAAGTTTAGATCTCCACTAACCAAAAGTGTTAAACCAATAAAAACGCATAAGTGTGGGGAAGATGAAGAAACACTTAATGATGATCCGATAACAAAGAACCCTGTTGATGATACGAAATTAGATAAACCCGTTTTTAATAGTTCAACTAAGAAACTTTATAAACGAATTCACGATGCTAGGATTAAGGGAAACTTTAAGTTATGTAACCGATTAGTATCCAATTTATCACCAAAAGAAAAGGCGATGTTAGTTGAATTTGTGAAAGTTACGGAGGAAATCAACAAATGGATTGAAGCAAAAGTCAGACCCTAAAGAACTAGTCTTCTCCCCCCATTCTGAATTTTTATTTTTTTTAGGTTTTACTAGATGAAGAATTCCTTTGATCTGAACCATGGTCTAATGCTACACGCTATGATTACTAAACGTAATAATGACACACTTCCGAGTGAACTGGTATCATTCATAAGAGGCAAAATGGAAGGAGTAAGAAAAGAACTCAGAAAAGATCATCATAAGATACATTTTGGTAAAGGAAAATCAAAATCCGCAACAAAAAAAGAGCACGACACCTTGAAAGATGTTATAAATGCGGAAAATGGTCACACGAAGGTAAATGTTCAAATAATCAAATATATTCAAATACCGAATTTGTTACTCTATGCAGAGAAGGACCGTTCATATGTTTAGAAGAAAAGATATTGAAGAATCGAGGTTATGCTTATGTAGCTATGGAGAACTAAATCACACGACTCTCCTATGAGTTGGCTAAAGCAAGTCTCTGAGAATTCTATTTTACAGGTAAGTATGTACAGTTTTATTTTATTTTATTTTATTGCTTTTAACCTTTTGATAATAAACTCTGAATCGTTCTCTATAAAGTATTAAATTGGTATTCCATAAAATTAGGTATGCGTAACCGAAATTATTGATATCATACAAAAATTTATTACATCACTGCGAAATTTACCGTTTATTCTTAAGGTATAAATATCTTTAATCAATCAACCCAAAATATTTCAGAAATTCGTCAGGAGTAAAACTAGGTTATGGAACCAAAATTACTTTATCGAAAAGAGTGGCGTATATTTTTGATAATATTTGATTGATTAAAGTGGGATAAAAGACCAAAAAGATTTTTAATTTTAATTTTTACCATATTTTTAAATTTAATATATAAATATTAAATAAATATTGTAAACTTTTTAAAATCAATATATTTAAGTTTGTAAATATTTGAAAAATTAATATTTTTAATATAAATTTGTATGTATAATAATATTTATATGAATTTTTAATTTTATGCATTTTAAATTTAAGTTTCGTATGAATTTAAAAACAAAAATTTACTCTATTTCATTAAGTTAAAAATTTGATATTTAAAATTCGTCGTGAGTTGAAGACTAGGTCGTTGAACCGAAATTGCTTTACCCGAGAGCGGGACGAGAACTTTTATTATCATTATTTTTAATCTTATTGAATTAAAGTATGCCAAAAACATTAAAAAAACCTAAAAATCTCTGCTTTTAAAACAATCGCTTTAAAAATGATAAATTTTAAAATTTTGTCGAGGGACAGACTAGGTAAGCATACCGAAACTACCTAAAGTAAAAGGAAACAAAATTTTAAAAAATTATTCATTTAAATTGTTTTAATAAATAAATATTTTATAAAAAATAATAATAATAATAATAATAAAAATATTATGTATGTTTGTAGTTTATCTTATGTACAAAACAGGGTAAAACAGCGCACTTTCAAAGACTGACATTAAGTTCAGCAAAAGCTACTAATTTTGACGACAAAACGAAAAATAAATGTGATGTAACAACAAGACGGAATGAACAAATGATGTGCACCATTTATCATTCAACAAACAAACGCCAATATGATGGGAAACTTTGGTAAAATTTAATCATTTTTCTACGCTAATCACCCTCAATAATTTAAATTGTACTGATTTCTTGCAAATGAGGGCATTGCAAGATCTTAATTGTGGGAAGGGGTTAAATTCTTTCGAATTTTAATTTTTTTTTTTGACTTATATACTTGGTTACCATTAAAAATACTAGTAACGCAGTAGTTGTATTAGAATCTAGTACTCTCTGATAATAAAGAACAGCCCTAGTCTTATATACTGACTACACAATTCTAGTAAAATTTTTCAAAATTTTCAACTAAATGAACTCAAAATTATGTTTATACATATTTATGAATGATAAAACTATGTGTTAACACCGAAATTATTGTTACCTCGGAAAGGACATAAATTGAGAAACAACCCAAAACGCTTGAATTCATTTAAAATGGAATAGAGGAGAATAAAAAGGCAAAGAAAGAAAAATAAAAGCCAAGTGTGGGAAAAATTTACCAAGTTATTTAAAACATATATCACATATTTTTGTACAAATAATTGAAGATACTTTTGTTTTGGACAAAATTAACCGTTTCACCCGGTAAATTGTAATATATTTAAAAGAAAGATGGATCTACACGATGAATCAATTCCATCATTAATAGGAAGTAAAGTCTTCCGAAAAAGAAATTTGCTTCTTGATTTAGGTCAGAAAGTTGTCATCCAGACCAGTTGTAGAGTCTACGAAAAACCTTGAAAAGTTTTCTCGAAAATCAGCTGGAAATCCACGGACCTCAACATCAAACAGGGTCGCCAAGTGGTCAGACTTATCCTAACCATGAGAGGATCTGTCTCGTAAAATGGGGAGAGCGCCGTGCAAATTAGCTTGATGAGACTAATGAATCAGACCCCAGAAAGGATAATCTCCTTAAAGATTAAAAATCAGCTTTTAAGCATGATATTACTCAATCCTTGAGATTGACCTTAAAGATTGAGAATTACAAACTCATGGAATTCAATGATATCTAAACTCAAGCTTGAATGAAAAAATATTTTGATCAAAATTAAAACTGATTTATTTTCTAAAAACCTATTTTCAAGGCGTTCATTACCATTGAACGAAAAATCCTAAGAATTCATCAGAATTCATTAGGTCACCTGAACCAAATCGGGTGTCAGAACGGTGGTTGCATAGCATGGTCAAAGACAGGACCTTGTGCCAGACCGAAAAATTATAGGGTGATCTTTGCTATTTCTCCTACAAAGGATAGTAATTGCATCCGACACGATATAGACCATAATTAAAATCATGTCACGGGACATTGCCTTAACAGTTGCTTGTTCAACGCTTTCCTTTACAACCGGACGGTAGTTTACCGAAAGGTAATATACGGAGCAAGTATACTGGACGTGTTGCTTTCCCAATACAAGGTTAGCAAGTGGGTGATGCAAAACCGCAAGTTTTGAGCTAAAATTTTCAAATCTGAAACCCACACAACCCACAAAAACATTTTACAAACACCGGTGAAGGGTTATTCCGAAAAACTTATCTAGGGTAAAAGCTAGATTAAATTTTCAAAAGATAAAATGTTTTCATAAAGATCCAATTTCCTAACGGATCTAAATTTTCATAGTCATGTGGGACTGTAAACCACATCGTTACTATCATTGTTCATACCGCCGTATTGAAATCACTGATGTACAAAGTGTGAAGAATAAAGAAGTGATTCAAGTACGTTTTTATTCAAAGTACTATATTGCTTGAGGACAAGCAACGTTCAAGTGTGGTAATATTTGATAATGCTAAAAACGAACATATATTTCATAGCATTATCCCTCAAGAAAGACAAGCTTTTAGTTGCAATTGTTCTATTTACAAGTGATATTCGTTTAAATAATAAAAGGTGAAGACAAAAGGAAGATTCGACGAATTGAAGACGCAAACGACCAAAAAGCTAAAAAGTACAAAGTACAATCAAAGAGGTTCAAATTATTGATGAGGAACGTCTAAAAATTACAAGAATACGAGCCGCAAAACGCAAAGTACAAGATGTTAAATTATACGCAAGGACGTTCAAAAAATCGGAACAATGACATGAACCAACTAATAACGCACGACGCAACGGACCGAAAGTTACAAATTAATTATGTATATAAATATAATATAATATATAATTAATTATATAAATTATATATATATATATATTATATTTATATATTAAAACCGTCGGCAGTCAAAAGAGCCAAGAATGTTAGCTGGAAAAGGAGGCTCCGCACTCGCGGGGTTCTAAAAGGCAAAAGCTCCGCACTCGCGGAGCTGCACAGTAAAATGTGGGCCTATAAAAGCCATCGAATTCTGCACGAAAAAACACATCTTTTTCTAATCTATCTCCCACTCTCTACGTAATATATATATATATATATATATATATATATATATATATATATATATATATATATAATTTATAATTTTAATTTTAATTTTAATTTAATAATAATAAGGGTATGTTAGCGAATGTTGTAAGTGTGTAAGTCGAAATTTTGTCCTTGTAACGCTACGCTATTATTAATCATTGTAAGTTATGTTCAACCTTTTTAAATTAATGTCTCGTAGCTAAGTTATTATTATGCTTATTTAATGCCGAAGTAATCGTGATGTTGGGCTAAATATTAAAATTGGGTAATTGGGCTTTGGACCATAATTGGGGTTTGAATAAAAGAACGACACTTGTGGAAATTAGACTATGGGCTATTAATGGGTTTTATATTAACTTAAGGATACCTCGTTAATTTAATATAAAGGTTATAATTTGACGTATCTATAAATAACCACATACGCTTAATCGGGTACGGTGGGCGGGATATCTATAAATACCAATAATTGTTCATTTTACCGGACACGGAACTGGATTAATAGTTAATGGACTAGTTGAAACAGGGGTGGATTACATTCAAGGGTAATTGGTGTAATTGTTAACAAAGTAATAAAACCTTGGATTACACGCAGTCGATAACCTGGTGTATTCATTAAACAAAGTATTAAGACCTTATTACAATTCGAATCCCCAATTAGTTGGAATATTTGACTTCGGGTGTAAGGATAATTTGACGAAGACTCTCGCACTTTATATTTATGATTGATGGACTATTATGGACAAAACCGTATGGACATATCGAATAATCCAGGACAAAGGACAATTAACCCATGGTAATAAACTAAAATCAACACGTCAAACATCATGATTATGGAAGTTTAAATAAGCATAATTCCTTTATTTCATATTTTATCACACTTTTATTTACTGTCATTTTATTTATCGCACTTTTAATTATCGTACTTTTTAATTATCGCAACTTTTATTTACTGTCATTTTATTTATCGCACTTTTATTTATCGCAATTTTATTATTGTCATTTACTTTACGCTTTAAATTAAGTTATTTTTATTTTTAATATTTTACATTAGGTTTTAACTACGACTAAAGTTTTAAAATCGACAAACCGGTCATTAAACGGTAAAAACCCCCATTTTATAATAATAATAATAATACTACTTATATATATATATATATATATATATATATATATATATATATATATATATATATATACAAATATAGTTTTAAAAATATAGCGTTAAACTTGGCTAGTTCCCTGTGGACGAACTGGACTTACTAAAAACTATACTACTGTACGATTAGGTACACTGCCTATAAGTGTTGTAGCAAGGTTTAGGTATATCCACTCTATAAATAAATAAATAACTTGTGTAAAATTGTATCGTATTTAATAGTATTTCCGAGTAAAAATTAATATTATTTCGTATACACCTCTACGCACATCACCTACTTACATTCAAACTATTAGAAATATTAAAACTTGTAAATCATGAAACCTTTCACGAACTTTCGAACTTGAGATTTGTTTTACTGTCAACTTATGCGTGACCTGTGAAAGCTTTTAACTATTTTCACGACAGATCACTAACCGTTTTAAACTGTGAATCTTTTAGGTCAAATGGTTTTACTTGTGTAACTAATACCTATGAACTCACCAACGTTATGTTGACCGTCTTTTTATGCATGTATTCTCAGGTTTATAGCTAACTTCCGCGAACTCTGATAGAAGACTGAACTGGGACCCATGAATCACGGCACGTCCCGAGAACCTCGAGCGGGGTCGTCACATAGTAAGCGTCATACGTGGTGTAGGTGCGATACTCCTTCTGAAATCATTCTGAATAGAGAAGACAAAAACCTCGGTTTCCATTTCCACTCCATGCATTAAACCGTCCCCAATTCACTAACAAATACGTTACTCCTTTCACCTTCATTCCTCTCTCGTTTACGAAACCTAGAAATTCAAAGAGATAGATTGATCAAGTTTAATTCAAAACACTTGTCAAAAATTCCGAAATTCTAGATTGTTTTTGATAGGTCATAAAAGACCTATTTCTGGTAAAACACCTTTCTCTCTGGGCACAAGAAAAACAGACAAAGTTATGAAGAGGGGATACGCAAAATAAAAAATAAAAAAATTTACAATAGTTGACCAAAGTCTCAGAAATAAAGAAGAGAAAAGTCTTCAAATAAAAGCATAGATCCCCCATGAAAATGAAGATTGTGACCCAGGAGGATTGTAGAAAAGAAGCAAAGTCTTCATTGAAAATCATCACCCTTTAAAGAACTCTTCAACAAAAATAGAGTACCATCTTTTCTAGAAAAGTATATCCTCATGAAATCGAAATCTATCGAATCTCTCTAAATTTCAATGATTCAAAAATCACCTTTTTCGCCATATCAAAACCTACACTTTTCTCTGCAAACCAACCATTAAACCCGCTCTTCCTCATGAAAGAATGATTAGGAAGAAGATCAGTGCCGTTCTTATCTAACCAGTGGAGATTTGATTCTTGGTCAAGCCTATGACAATACTTGCAACATGACTGGCTATGAGCGAATTCATAGATTGATAAGGAACCCCCCAAACATTTGTGTGATTTGAGTGACCCGTGTTAAGGAAGCCAAAGTCATGTAACCTCTCCTCATGTTTGCAGGGATAGTTTCTACCCTTTTAGAATACGATTTGTCTGATTTTGCTCTTATAATAAACAACAAACCACTTGAATAATAGAACAAAAACCTCAGAATCATCTTTGAACTCAAAATTAAAGAAAGGTTTGCTTAAGGACAAACAAAGTCTAAGTGTGAGATATTTGATATCGGCTAAAAAGTCACGTTTTTACCCCCAATATTATCCCCATTGATAATAAAGTAATTAACTTTATCATCTAAATAAGCATTTATTTGCTTCATTGGGTAGATTATGTCATTACGAAGGCTGTGTTTCAAGAATCACTACAAACGGATGAAAAACGAGGAAAAACGAGCAAAACCGGCTAAGACGATTCACTCGCGTTTAAAATACTTATTTTATAAATTTTGGAAAATATTATTTAGTTGATCTTATATTGTAGTATTTAATTACGAACACGTGAGCGCAAGAATCGCTTAAAACCGACAAGAAACGAAGATTCTAGAGAGAAAACGATGAAACCAAGTTACGATCCCGGGATCGAGCAAAACGATCCAAGGAATCAGGCAACTCAGCACCAATAACAGCTTTCCAGGCCTGCTTGACAAATGGCTTACCACAATGGCCGGCTTTCCAGACCATCCAGGAAACGGGAACAAGCACCGGGCACCCACACCAGCTTGCCAAAAATCGATCACCCAAATCGGCCACCCACGCCGGCTTGCCAAACAGCTTGCCGAACGGCTTGCTGAAACTACCTGCCACCAAGAACCTACTTGTCGAATGACTTTCTGAAACTACCTGCCAGCAAGAACCTACCTGCCGAACGGCTTGCCGAAACTACCTACCAGCAAGAACCTACTTGCCGGTTTTATTTACAACTTTGCCATCAAGCTTTCCTATAAATAGGTGGCATATCCCACCATTTCAATACACACCTTCTTCACTTCTCTCTCTAAAACATCTCTCTATTTTTGCTCTCTAGTGATCAGTAGGAGATTAGTTCTCTCTCTACTTTCTCTCTCAAGATTCTAGAGATAGAAAAGTACAGAGATTAGGAATGTAATTATCTCTCTATTGTCGCTCTCTAGTGATCAATAGGAGATTAGTATGTAGTTATTAGTAAAAGCTATTAAGCATTGTAATGCTATGAATATTATGATGAAATACAAGTGTTATTATGCCAGCATTATTCGGTAATATCTATCCTTTCTTTTATTAATTTGTTATAATATTCTTGTTCGATGTTTGTGATTTATTAATATTAGAAATGCTTGTTGCCATGATGTGTGAGTAATTACTTGATTGTTTGCCATGATTTAATAATATTACTTACGGATGATAATTTTTTCGTACTCACTTTCTGTAGCGACCGGACAAAATCGTCATTGATGGTGCTGTTAACTTAGGTCCCGTTACGTGGTCATAGTCCCTAAATGAGATGCGTTTGACCAAAATTATGTTGCAATCATTTGAAACGTGCATGACTTGCAAAGTTTTAAGTTACCAAACGGTTCGACAACAAGTTTAAGTTTACAAGAGTGATAAAGTATAAAAGAAATAACTTGCGACATAATTAGTTTAAAATCACGGTTGCAATAAATAGCGTAAGTATGTATGTATGCTTGACTCCAAGCAAGTAATCAGAGTGTATGCATGTATGCTTGAACTCAAGCAAGTATGAGTGTACGCGGAAGCATGTATCAAATAGCAATTCATGAACCTGAGAAACATATAGAAAACTGTCAACGAAAAACGTTGGTGAAATCATAGGTGTATTTGTAAACGTTGTTTTTGAACCATAAGATTTTGTATTTCCATAACGTTGATTATCCAAATCGTTTGCATTCCAAAAGTATGTTCACGAGCACCCAATTATCAAGACTTTACTGTTTGGTACCATGTTATGTAGTGTTAGAACATACACTAAAATCGAAAATATATTTCATCCGCCGACGGTAGCGAACCGTCCGAATGAGGGCACATCTAGCCCGCATGGATCCACACAACATAAGTTCACGCTTACACCCGCAAGTGTAACTAATGATAATTAAATTGAGGATTTTCATTCTAACTTGCAGTGAAATGTTTGTTTTCGTACTTGTGTTCAAAGCATAAAAGTATGATACGTACATGTTTCTCATCCCAAGATTTAAAAGTATAAAAGTTGTTAAAAAGATGGGACTATGATCTCACCTCGGTTACATGAGTATAAACGTACTTCACAAAGTAAACGTGTGCATGAAAGTTGCTTAGTATTGACCTAAACAAGTAAGTTGTATCAATTAACTGGTTACGACACAAGGTCGGGCGAAATGTGTTCAATTAGTCCTATGTCTCGTTACGACTCGATTAAATAGCATGTGAGTCACGTTGTCAAGTTTCATGCAAGAATCAAGTATAAAAGAAGATTAGAACAATTGCATAAGTATTTGTTAAGTTTGAATAAAAGTTAACTTTGGTCAAAGTCAACAAAAAAGTCAACGGGGTCGGGTCGGGTATCCGACAATTTTTCTATGAAAGATAAGCATATATAAGTATGTTGGCCAAGTTTCATGTTGATCGGGGGTGCATAGCATAGTTAGAATTAAACGAAAATGTGCATTTTTAGACAGCCGGGGTCCGAAGCGGCGCTCCAAGACCCTGAGCGGCGCTCAGACTGTCTGTTCAGCAAGTCTGGGCAGTTTTTGAACACTCAAGCATGAATCCAACTTCAAACAACCATAACTAATGAACCGTAAACATTAAAAACACGTATCTTATATCGTTGGAAAGGTATTTTGACGAGGAATACAATTAAACACATTTCATTTACCAAAAACATCATTTACAAAAATCAAATTCCTCGTCGAATGATCGTTAAAGGTTCATTATCAAAGTTTCAAGTTCATAAAGTGCATTTCATGATTCGGGAATCCAATTTACACATACGATATGCCGTTTCGAAGGTAAATAAACATACATTGCAACTAAACACTTACTAACAACATCTCATAGCATTCAATGCGTCAAAAATCTATTTTAAAGTTCATCAAACCCTAACTAAGAATCATGAATTCAACAATTTTGTAAATGAAGCTTTTCTAAATCAACCTACATACCAAAACGAAGCTAATGATGCTAGTAACACATTTAATACATGAACTTTAACATTTAAACAACATTTAATCATCCAAAATTAAAGATTAACTAACCCATTTCAAATGTTCATGCTAGTTACTCCAAAATAACAAATCGAGCAAACAAATCACATATTCATGTTAGACTTGAGCCATAGACACTAACTAACACCATTTCAAGTTCATAAATCGAATTAGAGAAATCTAGAGTTTTTAGAAACCTTACCCCAAGTTGAAATGTCCCGTTCATAATGATTATAAACGTTCCATATTAATTGATTTCGTCGCGAGGTTTTGACCTCTATATGAGACATTTTTCAAAGACTGCATTCATTTTTAAAACAACCATAACCTTTATTTTATCGATAAAGGTTTAAAAAGCATTACGTAGATTATCAAATAATGATAATCTAAAATATACCGTTTACACACGACCATTACATAATGGTTTACCATAAGAATATATTACATCAAAATAAGTTTCTTGAATGCAGTTTTTACACAATATCATACAAGCATGGACTCCAAATCTTGTCCTTATTTTAGAATGCAACAGCAGAAGCTCTTAATAATCACCTGAGAATAAACATGCTTAAAACGTCAACAAAAATGTTGGTGAGTTATAGGTTTAACCTATATATTATCAAATCATAATAATAGACCACAAGATTTCATTTTAATAACACATCTCATATAAGGCATTTCGCAAACTGCATAGAGACAAAAATCATTCATATGGTGAACACCTGGTAACCGACATTAACAAGATACATATAGAATATCCCCATTATTCCGGGACACCCATCGAACATGATAAACTCGAAGTACTAAAGCATTTCAAATTTCAGAATGGGGGTTGTTAGTTCCCGTAGATCTACCTTTAAGATTCGCTTGAATTAGGGGCCAGTTCCCTAATTCTTAGGCTACCAAGCTAAAAAGAGGCATATTCGGTTTAATAATTCAACCATAGAATGTAGTTTCGATTACTTGTGTCTATTTCGTAAAACATTTATAAAACTGCATGTATTCTCATCCCAAAAATATTAGATTTTAAAAGTGGGACTATAACTCACTTTCACAGATTTTTACTTCGTCGGGAAGTAAGACTTGGCCACTGGTCGATTCACGAACCTATAACAAATTTGTACATATATATCAAAGTATGTTCAAAATATATTTACAATATTTTTTTATTACGTTTTAATGATTTGAGTTTGTTAAGTCAGCAGTCCTCGTTAGTAACCTACAACTAGTTATCCACAGTTAGATGTACAGAAATAAAGCAATTTATATTATCTCGAATCAATCCACGACCCAGTGTCTACAAGTCTCAGACTCGATCACAACTCAAAGTATATATATTATTTTGGAATCAACCTTAACCCTGTATAGCTAACTCAAACATTACTACATATAGAGTGTCTATGGTTGTTCCGAAATATATATATAGATGGGTCGATATGATATGTCAAAACATTGTATACGTGTCTATGGTATCCCAAGATTTCATAATATGTATAATATAATATAAATTAGTTAGGATATGTTTAGTCTAGGTTTGTTACAAAATTTTTGTAGCTAAAACTAGCAAATTTATCTAATTTTGTTTTACCCGTCATTTCTTCGTTTCAAATCCGTTTTGAGTGATTCAAGTTGCTATGGTTTCATATTGAACTTACGTTTATGAATCTAAACAGAAAAAATATAAGTTTATAGTCGGAAATACAGGTTACAAGTCAATATTATAAGAGGTAGTCATTTCAGTCGAAAGAATGACGTCTTGATGACCATTTTGAAAAACATACTTTCACTTTGAGTTTAACCATGATTTTTGGATATAGTTTCATGTTCATAAGAAAAATCATTTTCCCAGAAGAACAGCTTTTAAATCAAAGTTTATCATAGTTTTTAATTAACTAACCAAAAACAGCCCGCGGTGTTACTACGACGGCGTATGTCCTGTTTTACGGTGTTCTTCGTGTTTCCAGGTTTTAAATCATTAAGTTAGCATATCATATAGATATAGAACATGTGTTTTATTTGATTTTAAAAGTCAAGTTAGAGGGATTAACTTTGTTTTGCGAACAAGTTTAGAATTAACTAAACTATGTTCTAGTGATTACAAGTTTAAATCTTCGAATAAAATGGTTTTATATGTATGAATCGAATGATGTTATGAACATCATTACTACCTCAAGTTTAGTAGGTAAACCTACTGGAAGTGACAAAAATTGATCTAGCTTGAAAGGATTCTTGGATGGCTTGAAAGTTCTTGAAGTAGAATCATGACACGAAAACAAGTTCAAGTAAGATTATCACTCGAAATAAGATTGTTATAGTTATAGAAATTGAACCAAAGCTTGAATATGAGTATTACCTTGAATTAGAAAGATATCTTACTGTAAATAATAAAGATTTCTTGAGATTGGATGATCATTGAAATGGATTAGAAAGCTTGGAAGTAGACTTGTAAAGTTGAGAGTATTCTTGATTTTATGAAACTAGAACTTATAGAATTTATGAAGAACACTTAGAACTTGAAGATATAACTTGAGAGATATCAATTAGATGAAAAAAATTGAAGAATGAAAGTGTTTGTAGGTGTTTTTGGTCGTTGGTATATGGATTAGATATAAAGGATGTGTAAGTTTGTTTTTATGTAAATAATTCATGAATGATTTATAATATTTTTTGTAATTTTGTGAGATATTTCATGCTAGTTGCCAAATGATGGTTCCCATATGTTTAATGACTCACATGGGCTGCTAAGGAGCTGATCATTGAAGTGTATATACAAATAGTATATACATCTAGAAGCTGTGTATTGTACGAGTACGAATATGGGTGCATACGAGTAGAATTATTGATGAAAATGAATGAGGATGTAATTGTAAGCATTTTTGTTAAGTAGAAGTACTTTTATATGTGTCTTGAAGTCTTTCAAAAGTGTACACATACATCTTAATACACTACATGTATATACATTTTAACTGAGTCGCTAAGTCATCGTTAGTCGTTACATGTATATGTTGTTTTGAAACCTTTAAGTTAACGATCTCATTTAATGTTTTAACCCATTGTTTATTATATCTAATGAGATGTTAAATTATTACATTATAATGATATTATGATGTATGAACATATCTTAATATGATATATACATTAAAATGTCGTTACACCGATAATCGTTACATATATGTCTCGTTTCGAAATCCTTAAGTTAGTAGTCTTGTTTTTACATATGTAGTCCATTGTTAACACCCTTAATGATATACTTAATTATCATTTTATCATGTTAAACATAGTGTATCTATATCTTAATATGATTCATATGTAATTAGAAAGACGTTGTTATAACGATAATCGTTATATATATCGTTTCGAGTTTCTTAATTCAATAATCTCATTTTTATGTATATCACTCATTGTTAATACACTTAGTAAGATACTTACTTATCATAATCTCATGTTAACAATATATATCCATATATATATATATATATATATATATATATATATATATATATATATATATATATATATATATATATATATATATATATATATATATATATATATATCATCATGTAGTTTTTACAAGTTTTTAACGTTCGTGAATCGCCGGTCAACTTGGGTGGTCAATTGTCTACATGAAACTCATCTCACTTAATCAAGTCTTAACAAGTTTGATTGCTTAACATGTTGGAAAGATTTAATCATGTTAATATTAGATATCATTTAATATATATAATTATGGAAAAGTTTGGGTCACTACAGTACCTACCCGTTAAATAAATTTCGTCCCAAAATTTTAAGCTGTAGTAGGTGTTGACGAATCTTCTGGAAATAGGTGCGGGTATTTCTTCTTCATTTGATCTTCACACTCCCAGGTGAACTCGGGTCCTCTACGAGCATTCCATCGAACCTTAACAATTGGTATCTTGTTTTGCTTAAGTCTTTTAACCTCACGGTCCATTATTTTGACGGGTTCTTCAATGAATTGAAGTTTTTCGTTGATTTGGATTTCATCTAATGGAATAGTGAGATCTTCTTTAGCAAAACATTTCTTCAAATTTGAGACGTGGAAAGTGTTATGTACAGCCGCGAGTTGTTGAGGTAACTCAAGTCGGTAAGTTACTGGTCCGACACGATCTATAATCTTGAATGGCCCGATGTATCTTGGATTTAGTTTCCCCCATTTATAAAAATTGAACAACACCTTTCCAAGGTGAAACCTTAAGCATGACCATCTCTCCAATTTCAAATTCTATATCTTTTCTTTTAATGTCCGCGTAGCTCTTTTGTCGACTTTGGGCGGTTTTTAACCGTTGTTGAATTTGAATGATCTTCTCGGTAGTTTCTTGAATTATATCCGAACCCGTAATTTGTCTATCCCCAACTTCACTCCAACAAATCGGAGACCTGCACTTTCTACCATAAATTGCCTCAAACGGTGCCATCTCAATACTCGAATGGTAACTGTTGTTGTAGGAAAATTCTGCTAACGGTAGATGTCGATCCCAACTGTTTCCAAAATAGATAACACATGCTCATAGCATGTCTTCAAGGGTCTATATCGTCCTTTTACTTTGCCCATCAGTTTGTGGATGATAAGCAGTACTCATGTCTAAACGAGTCCCCAATGCTTGTTGCAGTGTTTGCCAAAACCTTGAAACAAATCTGTCATCCCTATCAGAGATAATAGAGATTGGTATTCCATGTCTGGAGACAACTTCCTTTAAATATAATCGCGCCAACTTCTCCATTTTATCATTTTCTCTCATTAGCAGAAAGTGTGCTGATTTGGTGAGACGATCGACTATTACCCAAATAGTATCATAACCACTTGAAGTCCTTGGCAATTTAGTAATGAAATCCATGGTAATATTTTCCCATTTCCATTCTGGGATTTCGGGTTGCTGAAGTAGACCTGATGGTTTCTGATGTTCAGCTTTGACCTTAGAACACTTCAAAAATTCTCCTACGTATTTAGCAATATCGGCTTTCATACCCGGCCACCAAAAGTGTTTCTTGAGATCTTTGTACATCTTCCCCGCTCCGGGATGTATTGAATATCTGGTTTTATGTGCTTCCTTAAGTACCATTTCTCTCACATCTCCAAACTTTGGCACCCAAATTCTTTCAGCTCTATATCGGGTTCCGTCTTCCCGAATATTAAGGTGTTTCTCCGATCCTTTGGGTATTTCATTCTTCAAATTCCCTTCTCTTACAACTCCCTGCTGTGCCTCCTTTATTTGAGTAGTAAGGTTAGTACGAATAATTATATTCATAGCTTTTACCCGCATAGGTTCTCTGTCCTTTCTACTCAAAGCGTCGGCTACCACATTCGCCTTCCCTGGATGGCAACGAATCTCGAAATCGTAATCATTCAATAACTCAATCCACCTACGCTGCCTCATGTTTAGTTGTTTATGATTAAATATGTGTTGGAGACTTTTGTGATCGGTATATATGATACTTTTGACTCCATATAAGTAGTGCCTCCAAGTCTTTAATGCAAAAACAACCGCGCCTAATTCCAAATCATGCGTCGTATAATTCTGCTCGTGAATCTTCAATTGTCTAGACGCATAAGCAATTACCTTTGTTCGTTGCATTAATACACAACCGAGGCCTTTCTTTGAGGCATCACAATATATCACAAAATCATCATTCCCTTCAGGCAATGACAATATAGGTACCGTAGTTAACTTTTTCTTCAACAATTGAAACGCTTTCTCCTGCTCATCATTCCATTCAAATTTCTTCCCTTTATGCGTTAATGCAGTCAAGGGTTTTGCTATTTTGGAAAAATCTTGGATGAATCTTCTGTAGTAACCAGCCAATCCTAAAAATTGACGTATATGCTTAGGAGTTTTCGGGGTTTCCCACTTTTCAACGGTTTCAATCTTTGCCGGATCCACCTGAATACCTTATTTGTTCGCTATGTGACCGAGGAATTGAACTTCTTCCAACCAAAATGCACACTTTGAAAATTTAGCGTACAGTTTTTCTTTCCTCAACAACTCTAGCACTTTTCTCAAATGTTCTTCCTGCTCTTGATCATTCTTTGAGTAAATAAGTATGTCATCGATGAAAACAATGACAAACTTATCAAGGTATGGTCTACACACTCGGTTCATGAGGTCCATGAACACAGCTGGAGTGTTAGTCAACCCAAACGGCATAACCATAAACTCGTAATGATCGTAACACGTTCTGAAAGCAGTCTTCGGAATATCATCCTCCTTCACCCGGTTTTTGATGATACCCAGAACGTAAATCAATTTTCGAATAAACTGACGAGCCTTGTAGTTGATCAAATAAGTCGTTGATTCTAGGTAGTGGATAACGATTCTTGATGGTAAGTTTGTTCAGCTCTCGATAGTCGATACACAACCTGAATGTACCATCCTTCATTTTGACAAACAAAACAGGAGCTCCCCATGGTGATGTACTTGGTCGTATAAAACCACGCTCTAAAAGTTCTTGTAGTTGGCTTTGGAGTTCCTTCATTTCGTTGGGTGCGAGTCTGTATGGAGCACGAGCTATTGGTGCAGCTCCTGGTACAAGATCTATTTGAAATTCAACGGATCGGTGTGGAGGTAGTCCTGGTAATTCTTTCGGAAATACATCGGGAAATTCTTTTGCGACGGGAACATCATTGATGTTCTTTTCTTCGGTTTGTACTTTCTCGACATGTGCTAAAATAGCATAGCAACCTTTTCTTATTAGCTTTTGCGCCTTCAAATTACTAATAAGATTTAGCTTCGCGTTGCTCTTTTCTCCGTATACCATTAAGGATTTTCCTTCTTCTCGTACAATGCGAATTGCATTTTTGTAACATACGATCTCTGCTCTCTCCTTTTTCAACCAGTCCATGCCAATTATCACATCAAAACTCCCTAATTCTACAGATATCAAATCAATCTTAAACGTTTCGCTAACCAGTTTAATTTCTCGATTCCGACATATTTTATCTGCCGAAATTAATTTACCGTTTGCTAATTCGAGTAAAAATTTATTATCCATAGGCGTCAATGGACCACTTAATTTAGCACAAAAATCTATACTCATATAGCTTCTATCCGCACTCGAATCAAATAAAACATAAGCAGGTTTTTCATCAATAAGAAACGTACCCGTAACAAGCTCCGGGTCTTCTTGCGCTTCTGCCGTATTAATATTGAAAACTCTTCCACGACTTTGCCCATTATTTTTCTCTGGGTTCGGGAAATTACTCCTAATGTGGCCCGGTTTTCCACATCCATAACAAACAAAGGCGGTATTACTTGTTCCGACATTATCTGTTCTTTTATTTCTGTTATTCATTGGGCCGTAGACCTCACACTTTCTCGCACCATGGCCAGTTCTTTTACACTTGGTGCAAAATGTCATGCAAAACTCATTCGGGTGGTACTCTTCACACCTTTGGCATGGCTTTTTCTGATTATTATTGTTATAGGAATTGTTGTTGTTGCGGTTGTTATTGATGTTGGGGCGATTGTTATGGCAGTTATTGTTGTTAGGATGGTTGTTGTAGTTGTTGTTGGAACAATTGTTGTTGCATTTGTTGTTGCGATAATTGGTGCGATTAAAGTTGTGATTGTTGTGTTGATTGTTAAAATTGTGACCCTTGTCACTGGTTTCTTCCCACTTTCTTTTGATTTGTTTCGTGTTGGCTTCTTCGGCCGTCTGCTATTTAACTCTTTCCTCAATCTGATTTATGAGTTTATGAGCCATTCGACTCGCCTTTTGTATGGAATCGGGCTCGTGTGAACTTATATCTTCTTGGATCCTTTCTGGTAACCCTTTTACAAATGCATCAATTTTCTCCTCTTCATCTTCGAACGCTCTCGGGCACAATAAGCACAACTCCGTGAATCGTCGTTCGTATGTGGTAATATTGAATCCTTGTGTTCGTAATCCATTGAGCTCTACTTTTAGCTTGAGGACCTCGCTTCTGGGATGATACTGCTCAGTCATCAGATGTTTGAATGCTGACCACGGTAATGCGTACGCAGCATCTTGTCCCACTTGTTCTAGATAGGTATTTCACCATGTTTACGCATTACCTGTGACGGTATGCGTAGCGTACTTTACTTTGTCTTCTTCAGTACACTTACTTATGGCAAACACCGATTCAACCTTTTCAGTCCACCATTTTAATCCGATTGGACCCTTGGTTCCATCGAATTCCAGAGGTTTACAGGCAATGAATTCTTTGTAGGAACATCCTACACGATTTCTTGTGGCGTTATTTGCATTGCTAGATTCAGAGTTATTGTTGTTGTTTTGCATTGCAGCCTGTACTGCGGCTATGTTTGCTGCAAGGAAAGCACGGAAGTCTTCCTCGCTCATGTTCAAATTCTGACGAGTCGTCGGTGCCATTTCCTTCAAAAATAGCCCAAAAGAATTAAGTAAATCATATAGAATATTAAGAGTACTCAATAGTATTTCGTAGCATAATATGAACTCATTTATAAAAGTTTTTCCTTCATATTAGCGTTTTATAGTTTTAATTCAGGTAGTACCTACCCGTTAAGTTCATACTTAGTAGCTAATATACCATTCAACTACTACAATTCTATATGAAAAACTGATTATAATAATATTTCGCGTTCAAACCTTTATACAATATTTTACAAACTTACAATACCGCTATAATACATATAGCATGAAATATAGCACACAAAAACTTTGATACAAAACAGTTGTGACAACAATCCTAGTTAATACGCAAGTCGTTCAACAAAAGCAATAAAAACACGTAATTCATAAGTCCAGAAACAAGTCATGCATTCTGGTTTTACTAAGACTACTTCCCATCCTTGGTCTTGTGGAACATAACCGTTGTGGCCATTGACAAGACAGCATGTTGTAACGTCGTCAAAGGGACGAGGGTTTTGTAATGCCCAACAACCCCGTAATAATCTAAAAACCTTGTTTCTCACACCAACTACTGAATCCGTCACTTGTGGGAAGGTTTAATTTAAAAGTTGTAATCTGATGTTCTTTTTCTCACTTTGGTGAGAAGCAAACATCACTAACCCGTAAGCATAACATGCTTCTTTATGTTGCATGTTAGAAGCTCTTTCTAACTCATGAAGTCCTACGTTAGGATATGTTGAGTCAAAATAGTTTTTTGACCCGTAGCGTAAAATTGCATTTGGGTTCCCCGCATTTAAGGCTTTAAAGAAAACACGGCGTAACTTACGGTGTCCCCAATGTGATATACCCCATATTTCAAATGAAAGCCTTTTATAAACTAAGGCATGCCTGGAACGTTCTTCAAATGTTCTACAAACTAATTTTGCCATAAATAATTGTGCCGACGAATTCTGACCGACTTTAGACAAGATTTCATCAATCATGTCCCCGGGTAGGTCTTCTAAAATTTTTGGTTGTCGATCCTTAACGTCCATTGTGTTTTTATACTGTAAAACAGACGAGAATTAGATTCGTAAAAGATAATTATCAAATAATACAAGCAATTTTCACATACAACAAGAAAAGTACAAGCGCACTTATTTTACATATTTTACACCACATGATTACAACTCTTTATTCTGACTCACTAGTTTCTTCTTCTTCGGACCTATTTCGTTTTGCTAATTTTCTAGGGATATATGATGTTCCTCTAATACGAGCCGTTGTTTTCACAAATGGTTTAGAAAAACCTGGTGGCTTAGAGGTTCCCGGGTTATTGTTACAACTTAAGAAATACGGTTGTTGACGATACATATAAAGTTCATCGTGGTTGGAATCAGGTTTCTCTATTTTGATGCCCTTTCCCTTATTATTTTCTTTTGCTTTTTCAAATTGGGTCGAGGTAATCTCTATAACATCATCGGAATCCTCATCGGGATCCGATTCATCGGAAAATTGATAATCTTCCCAATATTTTGCTTCCTCGGCGGAAACACCATTGACCATTATTAACTTTGGTCCATTGGTTGAGGGTTTTCTTTTACTTATATGTTTTTCCGTGGTTCCTAATATTTCCTCCTCCGGAACCTCTTCTTCTTCCGGTTCCTCTTCTTCCGGTTCCTCTTCGGGAATTTGTGAATCTTCCCAATATATATTCGACTCTTCATTATTATTAGGTGAGTCGATGGGATTTGTACTAGAGGTAGACATCTATCACACAATATCAAACATGTTAAGAGATTAATATATCACATAATATTTACATGTTAATAATATATAGTTTCCAACGAAAAGTGTTAGCAATCGTTTTTAAAGAAAACACGATCGAAGTCCAGACTCACTAATGCATCCTAACAAACTCGGTTAGACACACACTAATGCAATTTATGGTTCTCTAAGACCAACGCTCTGATACCAACTGAAATGTCCCGTTCATATTGATTATAAACGTTCCATATTAATTGATTTCATCGCGAGGTTTTAACCTCTATATGAGACATTTTTCAAAGACTGCATTCATTTTTAAAACAACCATAACCTTTATTTTATCGATAAATGTTTAAAAAGCATTACGTAGATTATTAAATAATGATAATCTAAAATATACCGTTTACACACGACCATTACATAATGGTATACAATAAGAATATATTACATCAAAATAAGTTTCTTGAATGCAGTTTTAACACAATATCATACAAGCATGGACTCCAAATCTTGTCCTTATTTTAGTATGCAACAGCGGAAGCTCTTAATAATCACCTGAGAATAAACATGCTTAGAACGTCAACAAAAATGTTGGTGAGTTATAGGTTTAACCTATATATTATCAAATCATAATAATAGACCACAAGATTTCATTTTTATAACACATCTCATATCAGGCATTTCGCAAACTGCATAGAGACAAAAATTATTCATATGGTGAACACCTGGTAACCGACATTAACAAGATGCATATAGAATATTCCCATCATTCCGGGACACCCATCGGACATGATAAACTCGAAGTACTAAAGCATTCCAAATTCCAGAATGGGGGTTGTTAGTTCCTGTAGATCTACCTTTAGGATTCGCGTCAATTAGGGGCCAGTTCCCTAATTCTTAGGCTACCAAGCTAAAAAGGGCATATTCGGTTTAATAATTCAACCATATAATGTAGTTTCGATTACTTGTGTTTATTTCGTAAAACATTTATAAAACTGCATGTATTCTCATTCGAAAAATATTAGATTTTAAAAGTGAGAAGTAAGACTTGGCCACTGGTTGATTCACGAACCTATAACAAATTTGTACATATATATCCAAGTATGTTCAAAATATATTTACAACATTTTTTATTACGTTTTAATGATTTGAGTTTGTTAAGTCAGCAGTCCTCGTTAGTAACCTACAACTAGTTGTCCACAGTTAGATGTACAGAAATAAAGCAATATATATTATCTCGAATCAATCCACGACCCAGTGTCTACAAGTCTCAGACTCGATCATAACTCAAAGTATATATATTATTTTGGAATCAACCTTAACCCTGTATAGCTAACTCAAACATTACTACATATAGAGTGTCTATGGTTGTTCCGAAATATATATATAGATGGGTCGATATGATATGTCAAAACATTGTATACGTTTATGTGACAACCCGGAAATTTCCAACCAAATTTAAACTTTAATCTTTATATGTTTCCAACACGATAAGCAATATTTGTTAAGTTAAATTTCAAGAATTTTAAACTATGTTCATACATTCATTCAACCTCGACCAAGTTCCAACGATTCACGAACCATTAAACGAATATGATTATATATGTATATGTGTATATATATTATAACTTGAAACGTAAACAAAATATTAGATTAAATACTTTATATGATTGTATCTGTTTCAAAATGTTTATCAATGGAATTAGAAGATAAGATCAAATGATTGAATTATCAGATATATTGAATTATGATTACAAGTCTCTGTTGAAAGGCCCACGTTGATTTGAAGAAATCTTTCCATTTTAACAATATTCGGAAAATGGTTAAGTGATTTATAAATAAGAACAAATTGTCAATCATTGAGAACTAGACAAAGGATAGTGGAAGATTGAATCTCATAAAGACTCGATTGATCTATTTAGTTCAAACGTACAAAAACGTTTTCAGTTTAAAAAGAACTTTATTATTAAAACGTATATAACTTTTATAAATATCTAGAACCACTTTTGACAACTCATTACTTAACTAGTATGATAAAGATAACGATATTTATATTTTATTTTATTAAATATATATAACGATTTAAATTAATATTATATATATTTATACGCGTATTATACGTACATAGTTTTATACTTTTACTATACTTAAACTTTACCTTTACTTTATTTTTACTTTACTTTAACTTTAATAATTCACTTTAATAATTCATACTTTAATAATTCACTTTAATAATTCATACTTTAATAATTCACTTTAATAATTCACTTTAATAATTCATACTTTAATAATTCACTTTAATAATTCATACTTTAATAATTCACTTTAATAATTCAAAAATCTATTATAAATAGAATTCAATAGGTTTCATTATTTCATAGAAACTTGAAAATATTTTTCTCTAAACTCTCTCAATCGATTTACATATATATATTTACTCCGTATTATTTCAAGATATTATTAGTATACATAAAATATTACGACGGAGTGCTGTCCGAGTGATTTCGAAATTGTTTTTCGAGTAGGATAGGATTAAGGAAATTATGGGTTATATCTATGGAGGTGATTGAGTATGGTTCATGGGTATGCTCGTGAGGTCAATATAGTGTTTACCATTTCCGTTGCATCTACGTACCTTTCCTGCAATATTGAATCTCAATATTGATACGTGAGTACTCATTATTTAACTTTTACATATTAATAGTGTATCCCTGACTAGTGCTCGAGTATTTAGGATTATGCATGCTTGTACTTTTGATATTGCCCTTAGACAGGTTAGGTTGAATCTTGAATTAGTTACACTTGCGGTTGAGATAAGGTATAAGATATGCATATCCTTGGAAAGCTAGCGAAAAATTAAGAACTTTTCCTTTAGATATCGAATGGTTTCGATGAACGGATTAAAAGTTATAATCAATTGAATTTTCGATATTTTTATTAAAAATGATTATTATTATCATCGTTTTTATCGTCGTTCTAGTTTTATCTTATTATTATCATTATTATTATCTTTATCAATAAAAGGGATTTATCATTAAAAATTGTTATTTTTTTATTATTACTATCGTTATTATCGTTAAAGTTATAATTAGTATTATTATTATTATCCAATTATTATTATTATTATTATTATTATTATTATTATTATTATTATTATTATTATTATTATTATTATTATTATTATTATTATTATTAGTATTATTATTATTATCATTATCATTATTAATATATATATCATTATTTAAAAATGGTTATTGTTATTGTTATTATTATTATTACTATTATTACTATATTATCATTAAGATAATTATTAGTATTATCGTTAATAATGTTATAATAACTATCATTATTAATATTAGTGTAATTAAAACAAATATTTGTAACACCTAATTATTTTGATTACTATTATTATCATTATTATGAACACGATATAAAAGACGATTAAAAGCTATTAAATGAAACGATTAGGAAATAATGAGTAAGAGTATCATGATGAAATTAAAATATTATAAGATATTGATTTAGATAAAATTATAGTTCTTATTATTTTTATCATTACTATTATTATTAAAAGTGTCGTTAGTATTAAAACTATCATTTTAACAAAAATTATCATTTTAATAGAAATGTCATTGTTACTATAAAATATCATTATTATTATTATTTTAAATAGAATTATTATTTTAAAGATAATATTAAAAATTATCGTAAATATTAAAGTTATCATAATTAGAATTATCGTTTTATCATAATGTCATCTTAGTAATTATAAATATTGATATTTTTATAATAATAATTATTATTACAAAATAATACAACTTTTACTTACTATCATTATAGATATTATTTTATCAAATAAATATGTGATACAAACATATTTTACTACGTGTAATAACTTACTTTAATAATACCTATCATATTATCTTTATGATATTAAATGAACCCTATAAATTTTATTACTTAATATATATAAAAGTATATTTTATTATATAAATTTAATATAGAATTTTATTTATTAATAAATAAATTATATTATTTACTCTAATAAATCTTTTAAAAATATTTAAAAATATAAAACGACGATATTTAAACTATATATTAATCATGTATAGATTTTTGGAAATTATTTTGAGTCAAATTTACTTTTGTTGACTTTTGCATATTAGCCTCGAGCATTAGGATTGTGGTACACTATGACTTGACCTAATTTGTTAGACAAATATTGACCAACACATAAATATATATAATTAATTTAGGTTCGTGAATCCGAGGCCAACCTTGCACTTGTTCAATGACGTTATATGTATTTTTACTACGAAATACAGTATGGTGAGTTTCATTGCCCCTTTTACTCTTTACATTTTTGGGCTGAGAATACATGCAAATGCTTTATTAACTGTTTTACAATAATTATATGCGTGAGTTTCATTGCCCCTTTTACTCTTTACATTTTTGGGCTGAGAATACATGCAAATGCTTTATTAACTGTTTTACAATAATTATATGCGCGAGTTTCATTTGCCTTTTTACCCTTTATATTTTTGGGACTGAGAATACATGCGCTTTTATAAATGTTTGACGAAATAGACACAAGTAATTGAAACTACATTCTATGGTTAAATTATCGAAATCGAATATGCCCCTTTTTATTGAAGTCTGGTAATCTAAGAATTAGGGAACAGACACCCTAATTGACGCGAATCCTAAAGATATATCTATTGGGCCTAACAAACTCCATCCAAAGTACCGGATGCTTTAGTACTTCGAAATTTATATCATGTCCGAAGGAGGATCCCGAAATGATAGGGGATATTCTTATATGTATCTAGTTAATGTCGGTTACCAGGTGTTCACCATATGAATGATTATTTTTGTTTCTATGCATGGGATGTATATTTATGAGAACTGGAAATTAAATTCTTGTGGTCTATTAAAATGATGGAAATAAATGATTATGATAAACTAATGAACTCACCAACCTTTTGGTTGACACTTTAAAGCATGTTTATTCTCAGGTGTTAAAGAAATCTTCCGCTGTGCATTTGCTCATTTTAAAGATATTACTTGGAGTCATTTATGGCATATTTCAGAACACGTTGCATTCAAGTCATTGAGTTCAATAGAGATTATTATTAAGTAAATGACAGATTAGGTCATTTATAGTTGAATCTTATGAAATGGTATGCATGTCTGTCAATTTTCGATGTAAAGAGAGTTTATCTTTTAAAAACGAATGCAATGTCTGAAAAATGTATCATATAGAGGTCAAATACCTCGCGATGTAATCAACTATTGAGAATCGTTTATAATGTATATGAACGGGTCCTTTCAGTTGGTATCAGAGCGGTGGTCTTAGCGAACCAGGTCTGCATTAGTGTGTCTAACTGATAAGTCGATAGGATGCATTAGTGAGTCTGGACTTCGACTGAAACGACCTGACCCAATCTATAGGGACGAATACAATAACATATGATTACATCGCGAGGCATTTGACCTCTATATGATACGTTTTATAAACATTGCATTCTTTTGAAAAGATATACCATAAATGAATATTTAAAATTCAATGTTTTCGACATCTGATGATTTCTACATATAGATAATCACTGTAAATAATAGTTTACAAGAATACTTCCGTTGACAATGCAGTCAAAATAAATACACGATGATGATTTTGTGAATGCAATGCTTCCTCGAATAAAACATGTATGACTCCATGCACATGGTTTCTCTAACATATATTCAAACGGCGGAAGACTTCTAGGAACCTGAGAATAAACATGCTTTAAACGTCAACATAAAGTTGGTGAGATATAGGTTTAATGCTAGCAGCATTATAAATATAGACCACAAGATTTCATATACATAAATGTTTTAATAAAAATATTCTAAGTGGTTGAGCACTTGATAACCATACTTAACATTTAATCAACGTCGCATATTCCCTTTATTATGAAATCTCACTACACTGTACCAAGTGTAGTCACCGAAATGAAGTACTATGCAACCATTGAATACTGGTCGTCCAGTCCGGTTGGGGTTGTCAGGCCCGATAGATCTATCAACAGGATTCGCGTTTACAATACCACATGTAAATAGTAGTTACCAAGCTACAAGGAAGTATGCCAGTGGTACAACTCAACGTAGAATATATATTTTTAATCACTTGTGTCCATAACGTAAATCATAAAATGCATGTATTCTCATCCCGAAATATTTAGAGTTTAAAAGTGGGACTATATACTCACTTTTGCCTTGAAGGTATTTAACTCGACTTGGTCTCCGATAGATATCACGAACCTAACCATATATATATAATATATCAACATATTTTCTTTTCAAGTAATCGTTACATATATATATATATATATATATATATATATATATATATATATATATATATATATATATATATATATATATATATATATATATATATATATATATATATATATATATATACTTTTAATACTTTTAATATTTTCTTAGTCCATAGTTAGCAGTCCGATGTTAGTGGTCCACAATTAGTTGCTCAATAAAATAAATAAAGACCCCATCGTATTCGTATTGATCAGAATTAATCTCGACCCATGGTACCATGTTGTCAAATGACGTGTTGCGTACATAAAGTACCGTGTTGTCAAATGACGTGTTGCGTACAATCATGAGGTCTTATGATTAATCTTCTCGTGTTGTTTACGGGTGGTCCTGAAATATATAAAATCAAATCATAAGTAATTATATATAAAATATCATATTAATTAGAAAAGATATGATTAATTTACTTTATCTCCAAATATTTTCGTAGCTAAACTAGCTTCGGATACCCAATTTTGTTTTAGTCGTAGTTTCTTCATTACAACTCCGTTTTTGTTGGTTCAACTTGCCACTTCCTTGGATCGAGTCAAATTTTAAGAATATGAACTGAAAATACCTTAGTTTGTATTCGAAATCACAGGTTATAGGTCAAACTTTGGTAAAACTTATGAAAGTGATCATTTTCCATCATAAAAACAACATTTAATGATCATTTTTCTAAAAATACTTACACTTTGAGTTAAACCATGAAATTTTTATGTGTTAACATATTCATAAGAAATATCATTTTTCCAGAACATGAACTTCCAATTCAAAGTTGAAGATGGTTTTTAATTATCCAACCCAAAACAGCCCCCGGTTGCACTCCGACGACGTAGATTCAGTTTTTAAGGTGTTCTTTGTAAAACCAAGTTATATCTTGTTAAGTTAGCATATCATTATGATATATTACAGGTCTTGAAGTGTTTTAAAAGTTAATTTAGAAGGATCTATTTAGTTTGCAAACAAGTTTGAAATCATTCAAACTATGTTCTTGTTGTTAAAATTTTACAACATAAAATAAGATAGCTATATAATTATGAATCGAACAAGATTATGAACAAGGTTACTACCTCAAGTTACTTGAACAAAGTTACTGTAAGAGATAAGAAAAAATCTTGGAATCAAAGAGTGGTGGAGTTAGATCAAAAGGTTGGAAGTATACTTCTTCAAATGGGTGGTTATTTTGATATGTTCTTGAAAGAGTTTTCTTATGGTTTTTAAAGCTTGTAATTGAAGCTAAATGATGGGGAAAATGCTTGGAGATGATCAAGTATGAACTTAGGAGTATTTTGAGAGAGAAATGAGGGTGTAGGTATGAGAAAATGGAGTGAAGAAATGGTGTTCATTCATAAAAACGTTTTGAGTTTATAAAGAAAGAAAAGGATTCCTAATTTTGTTTTCTTACTAATAATTCATGCTACTTGACAAATCCTAGTTACCTCATATATAGGGCAGTAATAATGTTGATTAGGATGTTGATTTGATGTGTATATACCAATAGTAAATACATATAGAAGCTGGGTATGATACGGGTACATATACCCTAGATATACGTATAGAAATCTTGAGGAAACGGAATGAGAATTCAAATATAGCTATCTTTTGTGAATATACTTATATTGTTTTATGTATTTAAGTCCTTAAAAAGTGATTAAATACATTATATATACGATACATGTATAAGCATTATAGGTTATAAGTATATATATCAAAGAATGTTACGTATAGTTATCGTTTTGAAAACTTAAGTTAGTAGTTTCAAAATATACTTATAACTCATTGTTATTAGTACACAATGAGATGTTAAACCATCCTTAGATCATGTTAAATATATATAAATACATATATATACACAAACGTATAATTATCGTATGTTATATAGTTCGTGATATCATCGGTTAAATTGGACGGTCAAACGTTGTGTAAAACTCTTTTTAAAAACACAAGTCTCAACAATTTGGATTGCTTATCATGTTGGTAAGGTTTAATTTATGTAAATATTAATCTCATAAGTATAAAACGATTGGAAAAAATCCGGGTCATTACAGTACCTACCCGTTAAATAAATTTCGTCCCGAAATTTGAATGGGATGGTCATGGCTGACAATAAGTATGTTTTCATGACGTATACGAGTTGGAAATTTTAGTTTTATTATCATCAAGTAATATTGATAAAGCAATTTGATTTTTGTGAAGAGTACGAGTGAGGCTATCACCAAAGGGTGAAATGAGTAGGTATAGATTCGTCATATCTTTTGACGTAGATAGGATTGATTTCCAAGTTCAAGAGATTTGGAGTAAAATCTTCATATTGAGATTTGATTCTTCGATAATCAAGGAAATTAGAATCCGCTTTAAATGCGATCATCTATTTTGATTGCTCTGTCGGATCTTTTACTATAAATCCACCTCCCTTCATTTCCTTACGACTCATACCTTCTATTCTTCCTCCCTCTATTCATACTTTAAAACATTTATCAGTATGCTTCATCCAGTACTGATCCTGGATATACTCTTAATTTTCATCTCTGTCATTCTTCTTTTTCATCTACCTCCGGAGGATTTTATTTATTTCTACTATTACCTTGGGGTTATAATATTGTTAATTCTCCCGTGCCTTTACGTTGCAATACGTATTGATATACACGGTTTGTAATTTATTTGTTGTTGTCGAACTTTATATTTTCTTTTATATTCAACAGTTCCATACTTCTGTTTCCTTTTCCTGACTTCGAGTCAAGCGAATAATGGTCCGGAATTCGTAGGTATGGTTTTGAAATAAACATAGTTAATGTTCTAAGAAGGAAATAGTAATTTCACGATCTTGATTTGGTAAGTTACCAGAATGTCCGAAAAGATAGAATTATCAAGGAGATATGTTCTTAATGTGTTTGGAGATTGGGTAGAATGTAAGAGTTGTGTAACATGACACATGATGACGTTATGATCTGTGAATCATTATGTTCCATTTAGAAACTCAGCATGAATTACTGTAATATAATCACGTTGATCAAGTGTCATTATATTATACTAATTCATGCTTCAGTTTCCAACACTACTTCAAAACATTCATATTTTAAACTCGAATTTTTCAGAATTTAGAAACTAACACAGTTTCTTTTATGTTGTAATGCAAATATTGTGAAGAGATAAGTGATTTTTGATGAGGATAGTTGGGAATATATCTTCAGGAATATCGGAGATATTTATAATGAAAAATACGATGATATCTTAGAATATCTAAGATCAGGGAATGACGCGAAAAATCTGTCTGTGAAGGTTTAGAATAAGGAGTAAGGTTCTTACTAACGGTTTCAGCAGACACTGAATCATTTGAATCCTTTGAAGGTAGATTTCGTCATTGTGATTTGTCCATTATTTGAAGTGTCTTCAGGAATTTCGAAGGGTTTGATCATAGATTGTAATTGTTAATATACATATGATGTTTTAGGACTTTGAATGATACAAATATTTTCTGGGTTCCAAGAATCGAATTATGTTCTAGCATAGTTTTGAAGTCAAAGTATAGTTTTGAAAGATGTAAGAGTCCTAAGAGTGATGTCTTCTGTTAAGTCTTGACTTGGATTTCTTTTTGTCGTAATCAAATTTGGATGAGAATGGTTGTTTTGATTTCTATGAAAGAATATATATTATTGTGAAGGTAGTGAGTATAGTTGATGATTGTTGAATCAGAGTCGAAGAATATAATCATATTAATTGTGAATTTATATATCTCTCGGGTATTACCTACCCGTTAAAAAAAATTCACAAGTAATGTTTTGTACCAGAGAATTTTATTACAATCTTTATGAAAATATATGTACATATATATCTTCTTCAGATGTAATCATGAATTTAATAAGTCAATATAATATTAGACTCATTTGATTTTCGGTTTGAGCTAGAATAAGTAATCTCTAAAACGATTAGGAACCACATATTCTTCACAGAATATTAATGAAGTTATGGATCAATACTTCATTATTTATTCTTATATATATATTTCCTTAGTGAATCATGCTGATACTCATTGAACTCTTGCTAACTTCGCAAGATATGAATGTTGTTTCCCAGTAAGCTTCGAGTACATTGAAGATGAAAGTGTAAAATTAAACATATTATTGAATAATACACTTGGTTTATTATAAAATGAAATTCATTGAATTGAAACAGGGATTGTAGTTAACGATGATTAAGTTGCTGACGAAGGACGTACATCATTGCATATTTGTAGTATGAATTTAAACGAGTAGTATCTACCCTTTTTCAATTCATACTTAATAGCTTAGTACGAAAAGATTTATTTTGGTTTTCGAATTCATATATATAAAATATTTATATAAATTCTTCAGAACTTCATAACTCGTTGATGCAATATACGCGTTATTGATGATGTCCACGGTGATTCTTGAACTGGTGGAGCTTGTGATGTTAAAGTTGCTGACGATTCTAACGATGTTCACAGCACTGACTGTGTTGGTAAGGCTAAGGGTACTGCTGATGCTGTTGGTAAAACAAGTCTAGCTTGTACCTTACGCATCATTCTTGTTGGGGTTTCTACTCTTCCTTTTATCATTTCTGTCCACTCATCTGATTTATGGTTAAGGCAGAAATAGGTAATCTCTATGTCTTTAGAGATTACATAATCACCATAGAATGTTTCTCCGATGAAGTTATGAATCAATACTTCATCGTTTGTTGTTGTTGGTACTTCTTGGTATCTATGGTGCGTGTGACGTTGATATCCGAGGAACGGATGGTGATATTGAGGCGTGTGATGCGGATGTGATTGTTGGTGGTGGTAATGATCATGTTGATGTTGATGATGGTGATAACGTTGATGCTGGTGATGCTGCTGGTGCTTAGGGTATTGAGGCTTGCGATGTTGATGTTATTGACGGTACTGGTTATGCTGCTGATGCTGCTGATGGTGTTTGTAACCTTCGTACCGTATTCTCCAAAGCCACTACCCGAGTGCGAAGCTCGTTGACTTCTTCTATTACACCGGGGTGATTGTTGGTTCGGACGAGTGGATAAATAAAATCTAGAATTTGATGTAGTATATAATCGTGACAAGATACTCTGGAAATGAGAGAGAAAATGGTTTCTCGAACAGATTCGCCGGTAAGTGCTTCAGGTTCATTGTCAAGAGGGTAATTTGGTGGATGGAAGGGATCACCTTCTTCTTGACTCCAATGATTGAGGAGGCTACGAACCCATCCCCAATCCATCCAAAATAGATGATGACTGATTGGTTGATCCATTCCAGTCACACTGCTTTCGGAGCTTGAGTGGTATTCCATATCGGAATCCGAGGGACTTCAACTAGTGACGAGTTCCATTTCGTATGATTGAATAAAGGATTTTTCGATATGAAATGATTTTCCGGCTATCGGGTGGTATTCTAATTATATAGAATATCCACATATATAGAACAAAAGATCTCATAGATTACGGAGGGATTTACGGAATATGTCAGACAAAGTTTACAGTAACAGATACGCGTAGATATGAATTAGCAAATACGCTAAGATATGAATTTTGTCTATACACCATTCATGCAATGAATGCTGTAAGACGCGTTTAGACTTAAGATGATAAGCAGGTAATTTCCTACATATGATAAGTAGATGATTTTCGACACAAAATGATAAGCAAAATTTTGACATGCAGACACGGTCGAAGTCCAGACTCACTAATGCAACCTAACGACTTATCAGTTAGACACACTAATGCAGACCTGGTTCGCTAGGACCACCGCTCTGATACCACATGAAACGACCTGACCCAATCTATAGGGACGAATACAATAACATATGATTACATCACGAGGCATTTGACCTCTATATGATACGTTTTATAAACATTGCATTCTTTTGAAAAGATATACCATAAATGAATATTTAAAATTCAATGTTTTCGACATCTGATGATTTCTACATATAGATAATCACTGTAAATAACAGTTTACAAGAATACTTTCGTTGACAATGCAGTCAAAATAAATACACGATGATGATTTTGTGAATGCAATGCTTCCTCGAATAAAACATGTATGACTCCATGCACATGGTTTCTCTAACATATATTCAAACGGCGGAAGACTTCTAGGAACCTGAGAATAAACATGCTTTAAACGTCAACATAAAGTTGGTGAGATATAGGTTTAATGCTAGCAGCATTATAAATATAGACCACAAGATTTCATATACATAAATGTTTTAATAAAAATATTCTAAGTGGTTGAGCACTTGATAACCATACTTAACATTTAATCAACGTCGCATATTCCCTTTATTATGAAATCTCACTACACTGTACCAAGTGTAGTCACCGAAATGAAGTACTGTGCAACCGTTGAATACTGGTCGTCCAGTCCGGTTGGGGTTGTCAGGCCCGATAGATCTATCAACAGGATTCGCGTTTACAATACCACATGTAAATAGTAGTTACCAAGCTACAGGGAAGTATGCCAGTGGTACAACTCAACGTAGAATATATATTTTTAATCACTTGTGTCCATAACGTAAATCATAAAATGCATGTATTCTCATCCCGAAATATTTAGAGTTTAAAAGTGGGAGAATATACTCACTTTTGCCTTGAAGGTATTTAACTCGACTTGGTCTCCGATAGATATCACGAACCTAACCATATATATATAATATATCAACATATTTTCTTTTCAAGTAATCGTTACATATATATATATATATATATATATATATATATATATATATATATATATATATATATATATATATATATATATATATATATATATATATATATATATATATATATGTATATATATATATATATATATATATATATATATATATATATATATGTATGTATATATATACTGTTAATACTTTTAATATTTTCTTAGTCCGTAGTTAGCAGTCCGATGTTAGTGGTCCACAATTAGTTGCTCAATAAAATAAATAAAGACCCCATCGTATTTTTATTGATCAGAATTAATCTCGACCCATGGTACCATGTTGTCAAATGACGTGTTGCGTACATAAAGTACCGTGTTGTCAAATGACGTGTTGCGTACAATCATGAGGTCTTATGATTAATCTTCTCGTGTTGTTTACGGGTGGTCCTGAAATATATAAAATCAAATCATAAGTAATTATATATAAAATATCATATTAATTAGAAAAGATATGATTAATTTACTTTATCTCCAAATATTTTCGTAGCTAAACTAGCTTCGGATACCTAATCTTGTTTTAGTCGTAGTTTCTTCATTACAATTCCGTTTTTGTTGGTTCAACTTGCCACTTCCTTGGATCGAGTCAAAATTTAAGAATATGAACTGAAAATACCTTAGTTTGTATTCGAAATCACAGGTTATAGGTCAAACTTTGGTAAAACTTATGAAAGTGATCATTTTCCATCATAAAAACAACATTTAATGATCATTTTTCTAAAAATACTTACACTTTGAGTTAAACCATGAAATTTTTATATGATAACATATTCATAAGAAATATCATTTTTCAGAACATGAACTTCCAATTCAAAGTTAAAGATGGTTTTTAATTATCCAACCCAAAACAGCCCCCGGTTGCACTCCGACGACGTAGATTCAGTTTTTAAGGTGTTCTTTGTAAAACCAAGTTATATCTTGTTAAGTTAGCATATCATTATGATATATTAAAGGTCTTGAAGTGTTTTAAAAGTTAATTTAGAAGGATCTATTTAGTTTGCAAACAAGTTTGAAATCATTCAAACTATGTTCTTGTTGTTAAAATTTTACAACATAAAATAAGATAGCTATATAATTATGAATCGAACAAGATTATGAACAAGGTTACTACCTCAAGTTACTTGAACAAAGTTACTGTAAGAGATAAGAAAAAATCTTGGAATCAAAGAGTGGTGGAGTTAGATCAAAAGGTT
Organism: Rutidosis leptorrhynchoides; assembly: GCF_046630445.1. Classification (NCBI taxonomy): domain Eukaryota; kingdom Viridiplantae; phylum Streptophyta; class Magnoliopsida; order Asterales; family Asteraceae; genus Rutidosis; species Rutidosis leptorrhynchoides. Next base: position 343,859,226 of record NC_092337.1, read on the forward strand.
GGAAGTATACTTCTTCAAATGGGTGGTTATTTTGATATGTTCTTGAAAGAGTTTTCTTATGGTTTTTAAAGCTTGTAATTGAAGCTAAATGATGGGGAAAATGCTTGGAGATGATCAAGTATGAAGTTAGGAGTATTTTGAGAGAGAAATGAGGGTGTAGGTATGAGAAAATGGAGTGAAGAAATGGTGTTCATTCATAAAAACGTTTTTAGTTTATAAAGAAAGAAAAGGATTCCTAATTTTGTTTTCTTACTAATAATTCATGCTAATTGACAAATCCTAGTTACCTCATATCTAGGGAAGTAATAATATTGATTAGGATGTTGATTTGATGTGTATATACCAATAGTAAATACATATAGAAGCTGGGTATGATACGGGTACATATACCCTAGATATACGTATAGAAATCTTGAGGAAACGGAATGAGAATTCAAATATAGCTATCTTTTGTGAATATACTTATATTGTTTTATGTATTTAAGTCCTTAAAAAGTGATTAAATACATTATATATACGATACATGTATAAGCATTATAGGTTATAAGTATATATATCAAAGAATGTTACGTATAGTTATCGTTTTGAAAACTTAAGTTAGTAGTTTCAAAATATACTTATAACTCATTGTCATTAGTACACAATGAGATGTTAAACCATCCTTAGATCATGTTAAATATATATAAATACATATATATACACAAACGTATAATTATCGTATGTTATATAGTTCGTGATATCATCGGTTAAATTGGACGGTCAAACGTTGTGTAAAACTCTTTTAAAAAACACAAGTCTCAACAATTTGGATTGCTTATCATGTTGGTAAGGTTTAATTTATGTAAATATTAATCTCATAAGTATAAAACGATTGGAAAAAATCTGGGTCGTTACATCGACCGTGTCTGCATGTCAAAAGTTTTGCTTATCATTTTGTGTCGAAAATTAACTACTTATCATCCTCAGGAAATTACCTGCTTATCATTTTTAGTCTAAGACACGTCTTGCTGCATTGATTGCATGAATAGTGTATAGACAAAAATTCATATCTTAGCATATCTGCTAAATCATATCTTATCATATCTGTTACTTTAAACTTTGCCTGACATATCCCGCAAAGTCCTCCGTAATCTACGAAATCTTTTGATCTATATATATATATATATATATATATATATATATATATATATATATATATATATATATATATATATATATATATATATATATATATATATATATATATATTCTATGTAATTAGAATACCATCTGTTAGCCACAATCATTTCATATCGAAAAAAAAATCCTTTATCCAATCGTACGAAATGGAATTCGTCATTAGTTCAAGTCCCTAGAATTCCGATATGGAATCCCACTAAAGCTCCAAAAGCAGTGTGACTGGAATTGATCAACCAATCAGCCATCATCTATTTTTAATGAATTGGGGATGGGTTCATAGCCTCCTCAATCATTGGAAACAAGAAGAAGGTGATCCTTTCCATCCACCACATTGCCCTCTTGGCGAAGAACCTGAAGCACTTACCGGCTAACCTGTCTGAAACACCATTTTCTCTCTCATTTCCAGAGTATCTCGCCACGATTATATACTACATCAAATTCTAGATTTTATTTATCCGCTCGTCCGAACCGACAATCACCCCGGTGTAATAGAAGAAGTCAACGAGCTTCGCGCTCGGGTAGTGGCTTTGGAGAATATGGTGCAGAGATTACAAACACCAGCAGCAGCATCAGCAGCATAACCAGTACCACCATCATCAACGCCAACAGTACCATTACCACCTCCAACCACAACCGCGTCGTAAACCTCAACTTCACAATCTGTCCCACGAGCATCAACGTCATACGCACCATAGATACCAAGGAGTACCAACAACAATAACTGATGAAATATTAATTCATAACTTCATTGGAGAAACATTCCGTGGCGATTATGTAATCTCTAAAGTCTTAGAGATTATCTAATCTAGCCCTAACCATAAATCAATTAAGCGAACCAAAATGATAGAGGGAAGAGTAGAAACCCTGAAAAAAATGGTGTGTGATTAACAAGCTAAACTTGCTTTACCAACAGCATCAACAGTACCGTCAGCGTTACCAGCATCGTCAGTACAGTCAACATCCGAATCAACAACACCGATAACATCACAAACTCCGTCAGTTCAAGAATCACTGTGGACATCATTACGAATCAATAACGTATATATTATATCAACGAGTTATGAAGAATTAACTCATTCCCTCTGAAGAAATTATATGTATATTATATATATATATATATATATATATATATATATATATTGAAATAAATCTTTCTGTGCTAAGCTATTGTGTATGAATCTTAACTACTCGGTTAATTCATATTACAAATATGCAATAATGTACATCCTTCGGCCGCAACTTAACCAGCGTTAACTACAATCTCTGTCGCAATTCAACAAATTCCAATTCATAATAAATCAAGTATATATTTGATTTTACACTTTCATCATCGATGTACCCGAAACTTTTCAGATAACATCATTCGTACTTTGCGAAATTCACAAGAATTCCACGAACCGAACATCATACATCAACAAATAACGAAGTATTGATTCATAATTTCAATGTCATTAAAGAAATACTTCGTAAAAGTTATGTACTTTTTAAAGCCTTTAGGGATTATTCAATTCTAGTTTCAACCGTAAATCAAATGAGTTTAATTTAACATTAACTCATTAAATATATGTTACATCTGAAGAAAATATACATATATATATTTTCATAAAGACTGTAATAAAATTCTTTTGTACAATATATTAATTGTGAAATTTTTTTTTAACGGGTAGGTAATACCCGAGAGATATATAAATTCACAATTAATATGTTACATTCTTCGAATCTAATTCAGCAAATCATCCATTATACTCCCTACTTTCACAACAATATACATTCTTTTATAGAAATCAAAACAACCATACTCATTCAAAATTTAATTACATATTCTGATTTTGAAATCTCAAAATTCAACTTGAGATATGACCAAAATCATCACTCTTAGATCCTTACATCTTTCACAAGCTATATTTTGACTTCAAAACTGTGTTAGAACATCAAATGTATGTTAACGATTACAATCTGTGTTCAAACCCTTAGAAAATTTCGGAAGACACTTCGAATGATGAGCAATCAAGATGATGATCCAACCACATGTTACCCACAGTTATGTACCCGAAAAACTCTTGAAACCAAAGTAAAAGTTTAAACAACGTATCCGCGTCAGATTCTTTGGCATTTATTAGCAAAAATAACTTTGCGACTCCTATTCAAAGTAGCCAGTTTTGTCACAGCTCCAGCAAGTCGACTTCGACTTTTCAGTCAAACTAACCTTATTATAACTTTGAGATATACACCATCGTTACCAGGGAACCTTTTACATTCCACCACATTATTAGCAGATGTACCAACAACTTCATTACCCTTTGACTTAAGCCTCTCCAAAAAGTCATTATAATTATTCATTGAAATCCCATCATTTACTCATTCGCATCTTGTAATGAGAATTGCCATACGAATCATTGGGAATTAGCAATCAGTATTTTGAAATCTTGCAGCATGTCTACGCCAACAGTTATATGTGTATATATAACGTCTATCTTCTGGACTTAGTTTGAATGTGAAGTTTTTGAAAAACACTCCGAACTACGAATTGGTTCTCCGAAAATGGAAAAAATGCTGATGAAGCAGCAAAAACTATAAACGACTTTAAACGGTAAAATCTGGATGATAATGATGAAGTGTGCTGGCAAAGCGCAGAAAAAGAGAAGTTTTGGAACTGGAAAACGGATTGAGCAAAGTAGGAAGGAGGCTGTGGACAAATTACAAAGACTGAACCTGACTTCAAAGGATCCAAATGATTCAGTACATGCTGAAGTCATTAATGAATACCTTGCTCCTGACTCTAAACCCCTGAGGATAATATTCTTCATCATCCTCTGATATTAGAAATTCTAAAATATCATCATATCTTTCATTATAAATATCCTCCATATTTCTGAAGATATTTTCTTAATTTTTCTTATTTGAAATCATTTACCTCTTCGCGCTATTTATATTACATCATAAAAGAAACTATCTTAGTTTCTAAATTCTGAAACATTCAAGTTTAAAATAGGAATATTTTGAAGTAGTGTTGGGAACTGAAGCATGAATTAGTATAATATAATGACACTTGATCAATGTGATTATATTACAGTAAGTCATGCTGAGTTTCTAAATAGAACGTGATGATTCACAGATCATAACATCATCATGTGCCATGTTATACGACTCTTGTATTCTATTTAACCTCTAAAATATCAAGAAAATATTTCTTGATGATTCGGCCTTTTCCAAGGTATTCTAGTAATTTGACAAGTCAAGATCGTGCCATCACAATTTCCTTCCTAGAACATTAACAATGTTCATTCCGAAATTCATATCTGTGAATTCTGGACCATTACAAGCGGTGCTTAATCGCAAGAAGAAGAAAAGAAAGGACAAAACTCCGAAATAGAAATTGGGGTATAAATTGCAGCAAATAAAAGAGAGCATTAATTGTGAATGATAATGATTATAGAAGACAGAAGCAGAGACTTTGAAATATAAGGGAACATATAAAGCCCAACGACAAACCAGAAATTATAAACCATATATATCGATGCATATAGCAATATAAAGACACGGGAGAACTAGAAACACTATAAACCTAAGAGTATAGTAGAAGTAAATAGATTCTTCCGGTGGTAGATGAAAAAGAAGAATGACCGATATGAAAGTTAGAAGTATGTCGAGAATCAGAACTGGATGGAGCATATTGATGAATACTTTAAAATATGAGTTGAGGGGGAAAGAATAGAAGGTGATGAAACATGACTAGGAACTTAGAAATCAACATATTTAACTCACACAATGGTGGAACAAGTGAATCAAACCCTCTAGTGAATAGGTTAAGTTTTTTTTTGATTAATTTAGTTAAACCACAACTAAATCAAGTGTGATTAAATCAACACCTAGAGCTATTATTCACCACCTGGGTGATTTGGACTGAAAGAGAATCGAAGGAGCTCACTAGATCTGAGTGTGTGTAACAAATGAGAGGCTTAACCTAAAATGAAGAACATAAGACTTTATATACCCCTGCTGTTGACACACCCATACGATTCATTCATCACACGTACGAGTTGGCTTCATCAGTCGTACGGGTGATCACTCACTCGTGTCTTCTCATTTAGGTTGTAATTGTGACTTAGCTCAGCATCAACCGTGTGTATGAGCCTGTCAGCCGTACTAGTGAGGCTTTACTCGTACGTCTGACTAAGTCTAACATAGTCAAACATCTAAATCTCGTTCCTGCAGTTCCTGTAACCACATACAAACACGGATAGGATAATAACGGGCAATCATGGTAGCTTGTAAACTGTTGCACCTGCAATGGACGTGGGTAGATGTCTAGGGACTTGCATAAAATGCATCAACAGAAGGTGTGAGTTGTAAGGAAACGAAGGAGGTGAATTTATAAGAAAATCTCTGACTGAACAATTAAAATGGACGATCGCATTTAAAGCGGAACCTAATTCCCTTGATTACCGGAGAGTCAAATCTTATTAAGAAGGTTTTCTTCAAATCCCTTGAAATCTGGGAATCAATCATATCTACGTCAAATGATAAGATGAATCTACACTTACTCATTTCACTCTTCTATGTTAGCTTCATTCGTACTCTTCATATAAATGGATTGTTTATTCAAATTATTCGCTGATGATAAAACTCTAATTTTCAGCCCGTATGCATCATGAAAACATACTTATTATCATTCACGACCTTTCCACTCAAATTTTGGGACGAAATTTCTTTAACGGGTAGGTACTGTGACAACCCGGAAATTTCCAACCAAATTTAAACTTTAATCTTTATATGTTTCCGACACGATAAGCAATATTTGTTAAGTTAAATTTCAAGAATTTTAAACTATGTTCATACATTCATTCAACCTCGACCAAGTTCCAACGATTCACGAACCATTAAACGAATATGATTATATATGTATATGTGATAAGGCTAAAAATGAACACATATTTTACAGCATTATTTCCCAAGAAAGACAAGATTTTAGTTGATATTGTTCGATTTACAAGCACTATTCGTTTAAATATTAAAAAGTGAAGATAAAAGGCAGATTCGACAAATTGAAGACGGAAAGGTCCAAAAAGCTAAAAAGTACAAGATTCAATCAAAAAGGTTCAAAATATTGATGAGGAACGTCTCAAAATGACAAGAGTACAAGTTACAAGACGCAAAGTACACGATATAAAATAATACGCGAAGACGTCCGAAAATCCGGAACCGGAACCTGAGCCTAGAAGAAACGCCCGACGCAACGGACCAAAAATATCTAGTCTACTATGCACAAGAATATAATATAATATATATATAATTATATATAATTATATATTATATTATATATTATTATTATATTACGTCGGCAAGAAGAAAACAAACCAATTTGGCTGGATCCAGGGTGGCCATGCGACTCGCATGGCCAGAGGCACAAAATCCATGCGAGTCGCATGGAGTGAAAATGTTGGTCAGGTCCTATATAAAGCCAGTTTTCTGCCGAGTTTTATACACATAATATCTATCTCTCTCTCAATATATACGTAATATATATATATATAATTTATATTTTAATTTTAATTTTAATTTTAAATTTTAATAATAAGGGTATGTTAGCAAATGTTGTAAGGGTGTAAGTCGAAATTCTGTCCGTGTAACGCTACGCTATTTTTAATCATTGTAAGTTATGTTCAACCTTTTTATATTAATGTCTCGTAGCTAAGTTATTATTATGCTTATTTAAAACGAAGTAATCATGATGTTGGGCTAATTACTAAAATAGGGTAATTGGGCTTTGTACCATAATTGGGGTTTGGACAAAAGAACGACACTTGTGGAAATTAGACTATGGGCTATTAATGGGCTTTATATTTGTTTAACTAAATGAAAGTTTGTTAATGTTAATATAAAGATTTACAATTGGGCGTCCCTATAAATTACCATATACACTCGATCGGACACGATGGGCGGGGTATTTATATGTACGAATAATTGTTCATTTAACCGGAACGGGAATGGATTAATAGCCACTAGAATAATTAAAACAGGGGTGAAATTACATTCAAGGGTAATTGGTGTAATTGTTAACAAAGTAGTAAAACCTTGGTTTACACGCAGTCGATAACCTGGTGTATTCATTAAACAAAGTATTAAAACCTTGTTACAATTCGAATCCCCAATTAGTTGGAATATTTATCTTCGGGTATAATAATAATTTGACAAGGACACTTGCAATTTATATTTATGACTGATGGACTGTTATGGACAAAAACCAGACGGACATATTAAATAATCCAGGACAAAGGACAATTAACCCATGGGCATAAAACTAAAATCAACACGTCAAACATCATGATTACGGAAGTTTAAATAAGCATAATTCTTTTATTTCATAGTTAATTTCCTTTATTTTATATTTAATTGCACTTCTAATTATCGCACTTTTATTTATTGTTATCTAATCGCACTTTTAATTATCGTACTTTTTAATTATCGCAAGTTTATTTTATCGCACTTTTATTATTCGCAATTTCATTATCATTATTTACTTTACGCTTTAAATTACGTCTTTTTATATTTTACATTAGGTTTTAACTGCGACTAAAGTTTTAAAATCGACAAACCGGTCATTAAACGGTAAAAACCCCCCCTTTATAATAATAATATTACTTATATATATGTTTGTATTTTTATAAAAGTAAACTAATATAGCGTTGAGCTTTGTTTAAAGATTTCCCTGTGGAACGAACCGGACTTACTAAAAACTACACTACTGTACGATTAGGTACACTGCCTATAAGTGTTGTAGCAAGGTTTAAGTATATCCATTCTATAAATAAATAAATATCTTGTGTAAAATTGTATCGTATTTAATAGTATTTCCATGTAAAAATTAATAGTATTTTATACCCCTCTGCTTTGACATCAAGTATTTTTGGCGCCGCTGCCGGGGATCACTCTTAAACGCCGGAAGCGCAACGCTAATATAAAAAAAAAACATATTTTAAAGTGTATTTTAAGTTTTTCTTTATTATTTACAAAATATTAAAGTATTTGTATTTTATTTTAGTATTTTATTAAGTTTTTAGTTAAATTATATATTTATATCTCATATTATATATAAAACAGAAATTAAAAATAAATATTAAATAATTACGTGACCTGTCATTTGAACCAGTCCAATTGAACCAGTTCAGGGTGTCCATGCGACTCGCATGACCCACCCCCTTATTCCATGCGACTCGCATGAGGGGTTTGACCAGGCCACAACCAAACCCTAATTCCGCATTTATTACGAATATTATTTAATTATTATTATTTAAACCCTAAAACTATTATTATTATTATAATTAAGTTTTTAATTTATTTAGTTATTTTTACTTTTGTTTAGTTTTATTATTTATTTACTTAATACTATAATATAAAAAAAAAATATAAAAATAATATTTTTATAAAATCTAATATTTTTATAACTTTTTATAACTTTTATATTTTGTTCCTTTTTAATCGTTTTAGCGTAACTTTTGTATTTTTAGCTCATATTTAATTTTAAACTTAGTTTTTGCTATAGTTATTTTTACTCCTAGATTTTTAGGCTTTGCCGTAAACTCTCTTAAGTGCTTATTCCTTAGACTAAGATTTAGGTGCTTTAGAATTTTGCGACGCCATTTTAAGTTTTAGTTTCTTTTTAAGTTATTTCCATTTGGGATTTAGTTTTTCCTGTAAGCTTTAATATTTTTAGACCTTTTACTATGTACCAATTATCATTCCAATTAGTAATTTCAATTTGCGATTATAATTTTAAGTTAGTTGTAGTAATAAGGTTAGGTTAGTCAAGTATTTTTAAGTTTTTATAAGTTTCTTTTATTTTTCCGTCACCTTTTATTTTTCAACCATTTTTTTTTTCTTTTTCGACCTTTTGCGACGAACTCTTTTTCTCTCTTATTTCTCGCTATTATAGTTTTTAGGACTTAGAATTTTTTCTACTTCTTATCTAAATTTCTTAAAATTACGAAAATTTATTTTAAGAGGCTAAATTGATAGACATCAAAATTTTCTGGTTCGTAGTAATAGTTGGATTTGTACGTGGACCGGGTTATTGGAGCCAAACAGTCCTCAATTATATTGAGACCAAACGAATCCTGCCCCTCTGCTGCATCTTTTGGCTATTCAAAACGTGGGCAAAATCAGAAAAGTCTATTGATTGGATAACTTATTATAATTTTTCTTTCCTTTTAAAAACTAATAGGATATTCAGTGAATGCACCGAGCAAGACGTTCATCACCTTTTGTACGTTCACCACCTGTAACTAGATCAAGACATCGTTTAACAAATATAACCGCCGTTGATTTTTCTTTAGAATCGTCATCCAGTCAACCAAGTACTTCAGTTCAAATTTCCGATAATCCATTTTTTGAACCCAACCTCACAATTGAGAATCCAGAAAATATTCAGGAACGGTTCATAGATCCTGAACCATTAAACTTTCCTCCGGAACCACCAATCATTCAAACAGAGATTGTTGAGGAACGAACCATTAAATCAGAATCATCTAGTGATACCGATTCAACAAATTCAAGTATGGAGAATCTGGAACCTTTAAGTATGGAAGACCGAATGAGAGCTAAACGCACTGGCCAAGGTCACGCAATTACTCATCCAGACATTAATGCGCCAGATTATGAAATCAAAGGACAAATTCTACACATGGTGACTAATCAATGCCAATTTAGTGGTGCGCCGAAGGAAGATCCAAATGAACATCTACGTACCTTTAATAGGATCTGCACACTATTTAAAATCCGAGAAGTGGAGGATGAACAGATATATCTCATGTTATTTCCCTGGACTTTAAAGGGAGAAGCCAAAGATTGGTTGGAATCGTTACCTGAAGGGGCGATTGATACATGGGATGTTTTAATTGACAAATTTCTTAAACAATTCTTTCCTGCATCTAAAGCCGTAAGACTTCAAGCAGAAATTGTTACGTTCACACAGAAACCAAATGAAACTCTATATGAGGCGTGGACAAGATATGGAAAGTTGTTAAGAGGATGTCCGCAACATGGTTTAGACACCTGTCAAATAGTACAAATATTCTACCAAGGATGCGACATCACTACAAGAAAAGACATAGATATAGCAGCTGGTGGTTCGATTATGAAGAAAACCGAAACTGATGCTTACAAAATTATTGATAACACTGCTTCCCACTCACATGAGTGGCACCAAGAAAAAGATATCATTAGATCATCTAAAGCAGCTAGAGCCGATTCTAGCCATGACTTAGATTCCATTTCCGCAAAGATAGATGCTGTGGAGAGACGAATGGAAAAGATGACTAAGGATATTCACTCAATACGAATTAGTTGTGAGCAGTGTGGAGGACCACATTTGACAAAAGATTGTCTCAGTATTGAATTAACAATGGAACAAAGAGAGAATATTTCATACATAAACCAAAGGCCTGGAAATAATTATCAGAATAATTATCAACCGCCAAGACCGATTTACAATCAAAACCAGAATTATAACCGAAATATTCCATACAACAACCAACAAGGTCCTAGCAATCAACAAGTATCCAATAATACTTACAACCAGCAAAGACCGAATTTTCAAAACAAACCACCACAACAAACCGATGATAAAAAGCCGAATTTAGAAGATATGATGACGAAGCTAGTTGAAACTCAAACGCAGTTTTTCACATCTCAAAAACAAACTAATGAACAAAATGCTCAAGCATTTAGAAATCAACAAGCTTCTATTCAAAATCTGGAACAAGAAGTAAGTAACCTAGCAAGGTTGATAGGTGAAAGAAAACCGGGAAGTCTACCTAGTGATACAAATGCTAACCCCCGGAATGAAACAGCTAAAGCTATTACCACAAGAAGTGGTACAACACTTAAACCACCTGAAATACCTGTAACTTCTGATGAAACTATTCCTACTCCACAAGAACCACAACCTGATCAAGATAAGGAAAAAGAACCGGTAGTTGAAAAGGTTAATGAAAATAACACAGTTAAGGATAAACCTTATGTTAAACCATACCAACCACCACTTCCTTACCCGAGTAAAATGAAGAAAGAGAAACTTGAAGCCGAGCAATCCAAATTCTTGGATATGTTTAAACAGATAAATGTAAATCTTCCTTTCATTGATGTGATTTCAGGAATGCCAAGATATGCTAAATTCTTGAAAGATCTAATCACAAATAGAAAGAAAATGGAAGAACTCTCGGCTGTCACTATGAATGCAAATTGTTCAGCAGTGCTGTTGAATAAGATACCAGAAAAACTATCTGATCCAGGAAGTTTCACAATTCCATGTTTTCTGGGTAGTCTTAGTTCAATAGAAGCATTGGCAGACTTAGGTGCTAGTATAAATCTAATGCCGTATTCATTATACGCTAAACTAGACCTTGGAGAATTGAAACCAACCAGAATAAGCATACAACTAGCCGATAGATCAGTAAAATATCCTAGAGGGATAATGGAGAACATGCTAGTTAAAGTTGGTACTTTAGTATTTCCAGTAGATTTTGTTGTTTTGGACATGGAAGAAGATTCTCAAGTTCCTCTCATATTAGGAAGACCATTCTTAAACACGGCTAAAGCAATGATAGACGTGTTCGGTAAGAAACTGACCCTAAGTATAGAGGATGAGAGTGTTACCTTTTCAGTTGATAGAGCAATGCAACAACCACAATCTGCAGATGATACATGTTATTATATTCAAACTATAGATGCACATGCAGAATTATTAGAAGAATTTCCAGAATTACAAGGAACAGGAGAATGTTCTTTAGGAGAAGGTAATGAACCAATTGATGAAGCTGAAATGTTAGCTACACTTATAGCTAACGGATATGAACCAACAACAGAAGAAATTCAAATGCTAAAAGAAGAAGACAGATATCGATATAAATCATCGATAGAAGAACCTCCAAAATTAGAGTTAAAGCCACTTCCAAACCATTTGGAATACGCTTATTTACATGGTGAATCTGAATTACCTGTAATAATATCGTCTTCTCTTACTGAAAATGAGAAATCACAACTCATTTCTGTGTTGAAAACTCATAAACCAGCCATTGCATGGAAGATTCATGATATTAAAGGAATAAGTCCTTCGTATTGCACACATAAAATCCTTATGGAAGAAGGTCATAAAACGTATGTGCAACGCCAACGAAGACTAAATCCTAATATGCAAGATGTAGTTAAGAAAGAGATTATTAAACTGCTAGATGCAGGTTTAATTTATCCAATTTCTGATAGTCCATGGGTAAGCCCAGTTCAATGCGTGCCTAAGAAGGGTGGCATGACTGTCATTACAAATGAGAAAAATGAGCTTATTCCTACTAGGACTGTAACAGGATGGCGTGTATGTATTGATTATAGAAAATTAAATGACGCCACCAGAAAAGATCACTTTCCCTTACCTTTCATAGATCAAATGTTGGAAAGATTAGCCGGAAATAGTTACTATTGTTTTCTAGATGGATTTTCCGGATATTTTCAAATTCCAATAGCACCCGAAGATCAAGAGAAAACCACATTCACGTGCCCTTATGGTACTTTTGCTTACAAACGCATGCCATTTGGACTTTGTAACGCCCCTGCAACCTTTCAAAGGTGTATGATGGCGATTTTTCATGACATGATAGAAGAATGCATGGAAGTTTTCATGGATGATTTTTCAGTCTTCGGTGATACATTTGAATCATGTCTAGTTAATCTGGAACGAATGCTAATTAGATGCGAAAAATCAAATCTAGTACTTAATTGGGAGAAATGCCATTTCATGGTTAAAGAAGGCATCGTTCTTGGACATAAAATTTCAAAAGAAGGAATTGAAGTGGATAGAGCTAAAGTAGATGTAATTGCTAAACTTCCACATCCCACTAATGTTAGAGGAGTTAGGAGTTTTCTAGGGCATGCCGGTTTTTACCGACGTTTCATAAAAGATTTTTCTAAAATTGCCACTCCTATGAATAAACTCCTAGAAAAGGATGCGCCATTCATCTTTTCAGATGAGTGTATCAAATCTTTTAATATTCTTAAAGAAAAACTCACTAATGCGCCGATCATGATAACACCAAATTGGAATCTACCATTTGAACTAATGTGCGATGCAAGTGATTTTGCAATGGGATCCGTTTTAGGACAAAGGATTGAAAAACGATTTCAACCTATATATTATGCTAGTAAGACATTACAAGGAGCACAAACGAACTATACAACTACTGAAAAAGAACTCCTTGCTATTGTATTTGCTTTTGACAAATTTCGATCATATCTCGTTCTAGCAAAAACGGTGGTCTATACCGACCATTCTGCTCTTAGATACCTATTTTCAAAACAAGATGCTAAACCAAGATTAATCCGTTGGATCTTACTCTTACAAGAGTTTGATATTGAAATCCGAGATAAAAAAGGAGCAGAAAATCTCGCCACTGATCATCTTTCTCGTCTTGAAAATCCTGAATTAGAAGTTCTGAATGAATCGGCCATACAAGACAACTTTCCTGATGAATATCTATTGAAGATAGATTATAAAGAAATCCCATGGTTTGCAGACTATGCAAACTACTTAGTTTGTGGATTCCTTGAAAAAGGATTATCGTACCAAAGACGAAAGAAATTCTTCAGTGATATAAAACACTATTTCTGGGAAGATCCACATCTGTTTAAAAGTTGTCCCGATGGAATAATACGCCGATGTGTATTTGGAGATGAAGCTAGTAAAATTTTAAACCATTGTCACACAGGACCAACAGGAGGGCATTATGGGCCTCAACTAACAGCAAGAAAAGTTTATGAAGCTGGATTCTATTGGCCTACAATTTACAAAGACGCACACCTTCTTTGCAAATCCTGTGATGCATGTCAAAGGGCCGGAAAAATAAGTCAACGTGATGAAATGCCACAAAATGTCATCCAAGTATGTGAAGTATTTGACATTTGGGGTATTGACTTTATGGGTCCATTTCCAAAATCTCATAATAATCTATATATACTCGTAGCCATTGATTATGTATCTAAATGGGCGGAAGCACAAGCTCTCCCAACTAACGATGCACGAGTTGTAGTCAACTTTTTAAAACGTCTTTTTGCAAGGTTTGGAACACCGAAAGCTTTAATAAGTGATCGGGGTACTCATTTTTGTAATAATCAACTTGAGAAAGTTCTTAAAAGATATGGAGTAACTCATAAAATCTCCACCGCATATCATCCACAAACAAGTGGACAAGTTGAAAATACCAACCGAGCTTTAAAACGTATTCTAGAGAAAACCGTAGGATCAAATCCGAAGGAATGGTCCATTAAATTGGAGGATGCACTCTGGGCTTTTAGAACAGCCTACAAAACTCCAATTGGAACCACACCTTTTAGACTCGTTTATGGAAAAGCATGTCATCTTCCAGTAGAAATTGAACACAAAGCATTTTGGGCTTTGAAAACATGTAATCTTGATTTACATGAAGCTGGACGTCTACGATTAAGTCAACTAAACGAATTAGAAGAATTAAGACATGAAGCATACGAAAATTCGTTAATCTATAAAGAAAGAACGAAGAAATGGCATGATAAAAGAATCAGAAGTTCAAAAGAATTTAAAGAAGGAGACAGAGTTTTTCTTTTCAATTCACGATTCAAGCTATTTCCTGGAAAATTGAAATCAAGATGGTCTGGACCATTCATAGTCAAAAGAGTTTTCCCATACGGAACGATAGAATTGATAAATTCAAATGGGATTGAATTTAAAGTTAATGGTCACAGAGTTAAACATTACATACATGGTCCGATGGAAGTCGACAACGAAGTTAATCACAATTTCAACACCACAGCTAACTAAGTGTGGGGAGAATCAAGTCTTTAAAGGATAATATGTATTTCTGTTAGAGTTAGATTGTCTGTTTTCGTGTAGTTCTCGAAAATGGAACCCGAATGGTCTTTCCCTAGCAGACCCTAAAGAACTAGTCTTCTCCCCCCATTCTGAATTTTTATTTTTTTTTTAGGTTTTTACAAAATGAAGACTGCCTGTGAACTAAACCATGGTCTAATGCTACACGCTTTGATCACTAAACGTAATAATGACATACTACCGAGTGAATTAGTATCAGTAATCAGAGAAAGAATGGACGGAGTTAGAAAAGAATCCAGATGCGAAGATAATAAGTTACAATTTGGTAAAGGAAAATCAAAATCCGCAGCGAAAAGAAGAGCACGACACCTAGAACGATGTCACAAATGCGGAAAATGGTCACATGGAGGTAAATGTTCAAATAATCAAACCTATTCAAATACCGATTTGTTACTTTATGCAGAGACGGACCGTTCATATGTTTAGAAGAAAAGACACTGAATGCTGGGGGTTACGCCTATGCAGCCATGGAAAACCAATTAAACCGACTATCTTATGAATGGAATAGATCATATAACTAAGAAATCTATTTCACAGGTATGTCTGTACAGTTTTTATTTTTTTTTATTTTTAACCTTTTGATAATAAACGCTAATTTGTTCGCTAAAAAGTATTAAATTGGTATTGAATAAAATTAGGTTTGGCGACCGAAATTATTGATATCATTCAAAAATTTATTACATCACTGCGAAATTTAACGTTTATTCTTAAGGTATAAATATCTTTAATCAATCAACCCAAAATATTTCAAAAATTCGTCATGAGTTAAATTAGGTCTTGGAACCGAAATTACTTTACCGAAAAGAGGGGCGCATATTTTTGATAATATTTGATTGATTAAAGTGGGATAAAAAGACAAAAAGATTTTTAATTTTATTTTTACCATGTTTTTAATCTTAATATTTAAATCTTAAATTAATATTGTAAACTTTATAAAAAACAATATATAATAAATTGTAAAATATTTGAAAAATTAATATAAGTTTGATATGAATTTATGAATTTTTAAATTAAGTTTGGTGTGAATTTTTAATATTAATTTTGAATTTTATATTTAAGTTGTGTGAATTTAAAAACAAAAATTTACTTTATCTCATTAAGTTAAGAATATGATTTTTAAAATTCGTCGTAAGTTGAAGACTAGGTCTTTGAACCGAAATTGCTTTACCCGAGAGAGGGACGAGAACTTTTATTATCATTATTTTTAATCTTTTTGATTTAAAGTATGCCAAAAAAAATTAAAAAATCCAAAAATCTAAGCTTTTAAAACAATCGCTTGAAAATGACAAAATTTTAAAATTTTGTCGAGGGACAGACTAGGGCATCGTCCCGAAACGACCTCGTCTTAAAAAGAAACAAAATTTTTTTAAATTTTATGTTTTAAAAGTATAAGTTTTAAAAAAAAAAAAAAAAAAAAAAAAAAAATAATACCTGGAAAATACCCCCATGCGAGTCGCATGGGGTTGGGCAGGAAACCATGCGACTCGCATGGCTAATAAAAACTGGACAGGATCAAAATTCCAGTCGATCTTCTTCTGTCTCTCACAATACACACACAAACACATACGAAAACCTCCCAAACTCTCTCAATTTTTCACCAATTTTCACCAAATTTCTTGCAAAAATTTCACAACAATCATGCCTAGATTCAGTAGTCTCAACCCCTTCAGGAGAACGGTAAAGATTTCACCCCTAATCTCTTTAAATTCGAATTTTTGTGTTCTTGAGCTAGAAAATTTATATTTTGATTTTGTTAAATTTAGGTGTAATTAGAGCTAAATTGTTGTTATATTATGCATGTATATCCTAGATAGAAGCTATTTAACATGAATTGAAGCTAAAAACTTCAAATTTTTAAGAATCTAGGGTTTGTGTTCTTGAGTAATTTGGGGCTTTTTGATATAAACAGGTTATGGCCGATTTTTGTCATGAATTGTTGCTAAATTAAGTAGTGTAACATGTTTAGGTAGTTAATTGATCCAAACTTTGAGCCTAAACATGTTTTTGAGAATTAAAGTGAACTTTTTAAGTCTAAAAATTCATGAACTTGGATAATTTGATATAAAGGCCATTTGAAACTTGTTTCATTGCTAGTAGTGATTATTTTGGCATGTTATTTGAGATAAATGCTTATGAACTTGATGTACATTTTTCGTATATGCTTATTTGACAAAGTGTAGACTTGACAAAAATATGAAAATGAGCACTAGTTTGATTTGAATGCCATGTAACAAGTGTTTAATTGCTATAATGATTATTGTTGACATGTTTAAGAGTTTAAATGTGATAAAACATTGTACACATTTTCGTATGTAAAAGTGTAGAATTGTTATTGTTAAGAAAATGTGTATAAAATGTGTTATGAATTAAACATGTCATCATAATTGTTTCAAGTTATTATTTTGCTAACACTAATGCATATTTGGATGCACAAATTTTGTGTTTAATGTGTTTTGCAGAGAAATACAGATACGGACGGTGCATCATCGTCCAGACAACCAGAGCCCGAACCAGAAATGTTTTATGAACAAGAACAACATATGCAACAAGAAGAAGAACAACATGAGGATCAACATATTCCATATCACGATCAAGATCAATTATTCATGAATCAGTTTCGTCAATTCGCTCCACATCAAATGATTCTGAGTTTAGACATTAATGAAGATCAGTTACACCCAAATCTGAGATTTGATCGATGTTGGATAGAGTATCCAGATTATCAAAAGAACATGCACATTCTCTACTTTAAGGTTGTTGAAATGCCAAGGGCAATTGACTGGGTACCTTTGGAAACAGTTGACCTTGCCGAACCGATTCGGGAATTATTGGTGCAAAGGTATGGTAATTCTCAGTTTAACGATTGGATGCGCCTATTTTCCATTCGTAGAACCATATATAGGGAATGGTGTATAGAATTACTTAGTACTATTAAGTTAAACAGTGATGTTAGGAGGATAAATGATAGAAGCTTTATTAGATTTCTGTTAGGTGGACGCATGTACAGAATGTCCATGATAGATTTAGCCAGGGCCTTACAGATTTACACCCCTGCTGAACTTTTGAGCCCCGACTGTAATAGCCTGATTGCCCAAGGAGAAAGGATAGATAGGGAATTTGATATTAACGCCGTCTGGAGGCGTATGTCCCACTTTAATGAATTTCACGCCAGTGGAAATCATACATACTTAGATATAGATAGAGCTGAACTCCGGGTGATTCATAGATTCTTAGCAAACACAATTACACAAAGGGGTAAGAATAAGGAGAAATTGACCGTAAACGATTTGTTCTACCTCAAGTGTATTAGAGACCCGAGGAGTTTCGTTAACATTCCCTATTGTGTTGGTTATTATCTCGCTAATGTAGTTTCGGGGATGAAATCGGGGAGTATTATAGGTGGTGGTATTTTCATTACTCTCATTGGAGAGTATTTAGGTGTGGATAAGCACCAAGGGGGTCCAATGAACGAAATAGAGGACGAAGGTGAAACTATAAGTTCAAACCTTTATCATGGTGCAAGGGTATTATTGATGAGACGTGGTCGGGTATATCGATACGAGGGACCTCAGCGACAGGTAGAAAGAGGTTCGGATGACGAGATGGAGGAGGCGAACAACATTATAGGAGTTGTTCGGGAGATTGCTCTTGATTTAGGCGTTCGTATGGAGGATGAATACATGACGAACTATGATAGGCATATGCAGTACGAGGCATGGCAACGTCGGAATGACTACGAGCATTCCCGGCAACGAGAGCATGGCCGATGGGATTATCATCAGCGCCAAATTATAAGCCAGTTGCAGCCTGGCGAGATGTATTATCCGACCCGACCCGCATACTATCCCGCACATCAGCCAGAAATGAGACCACCCTATGATTCATATGATTATGACGCAGCATACCAGTTCACCTATAATCAGCCATGGAACCCGGACGCGAACATGAATTGGGATCCATATCCTAATTTTCCTCCTAACCCACCTCCTGATCAGTAGAGATAAGTTGGTAATTTATATTTTTATTATTTTAAACACTTAACATTTTAATTACATTTATGTAATGTTTGATATTTCTATTATTATTGTGTACTAATATTTTTCTTATAATTTGAAAGTGGGATGCCAAAGTTCCATTTCAAATTACATGTATGATTATATTTGTATTGTATGTATTCTATTTTATGCACAAAACAGGGTAAAACAACGCATTTTCAAAGACTGGCATTAAGTTCAGCAAAAGCAACTAATTTTGACGACAAGATGCAAAATATATGTGAAATAACAACAAGACGGAATGAACAAATGACGTGCACCATTTATCATTCAACAATCAAACGACAATATGTTTGAAACTTTGGTAAAATTTAATCATTTTTCTACGCTAATAACCCTCAATAATTTAAATTGTTTCTGATTTCTTGCAAATGAGGGCATTGCAAGATCTTAAGTGTGGGAAGGGGTTAAATTCTTTCAGATTTTGATTTAAACACTTGGTTACCATTAAAAATGCTAGTAACGCAGTAGTTGTGTTAGAATCTAGTGCTCTCCGATAACAAGGAACAGCCCTAGTCTTATATACTAACTACCCAATTCTAGTAAAAGTTTTTAAAATTTTCAATTAAATGAATTCAAATCATGTTTATACATATTTATGAACGATAAAACTAGGTTTTAACACCGAAATTATTGTTACCTCGGAAAGGACATAAATTGAGAAACAAACTAAAATGTTAAAATTCATTTAAAATGGAATAGAGGACGATAAAAAGGAAAATAAAAGCCAAGTGTGGGAAAATTTACCAAGTTATTTTAAACATATGTCACATATATAAATAAAACTTACTTGTATCGTACTTTTGCTTGTATCGTACTTTTGCTTTGGACTAAACTAAACTGTTTTACCCGATAAAAGAAAAGAAGAGATGGATCTACACGATGAATCAATTTCATCATTAAAAGGAAGTAAAGTCTTCTGAAAAAGACACGCGCTTCTTGATTTAGGTCATGAAGTTGTCGTCCAGACCAGCTGTAGGTTGACGAAAAATCTAGAAAAGTCATCACTAAAATCAGCTGGAAATCCACGGACCTCAGCATCAAACAGGGTCGCCAAGTGGTCAGATTTATCCTAACCATGAGAAGGATTTATCTCGTACAATGGGGAGGCACCATGCAAATTAGCTGGATAAGACTAATGAATCAGATCCCCAGAAAGGATAATCTCCTTAAAGATTAAAAATCAGCTTTTAAGACTGATATTACTCAATCCTAGAGATTGACCTTAAAGATTGAGAATTACAAACTCATGGAATTCGATGATATCTAAACTCGAGCTTAAACGAGAAAATATTTTGATCAAAATTACAAACCGATTTGTTTTCTGAAAACCCTATTTTTAATGCGTTCACTACCATTGAACGTAAAATCCTAGGAATTCACCTGGAATTCATTAGGTCACCTGAACTAAATCGGGTGTCAACCGTAAGAACGGTGGTTGCATAGTGGTCAAAGACAGGACCTTGTGCCAAACCGACAAATTATAAGGGTGAGCTTTACTATTGCTCCTACCAAGGATAGTAATTGTGTCCGACACGTTATAGACCATAATCAAAAGCATGTCACGGGACATTGCCTTAACAGTTGCTTGTTCAACGCTTTCCTTTACAACCGGGCGGTAGTTTACCGAAAGGTAATATACGGGACAAGTAAACTTGACGTGTTGCTTTCCAAATACAAGGTTAGCAAGTGGGTGACACAAACCCGCAAGTTTGAGCTAAAATTTTCAAATCTGAAACCCACCAAACCCACAAAAATATTTTGCAAACACCGGTAAAGGGTTATTCCGGAAAACTTATCTAGGGTAAAAACTAGATTTCAAAAGATCAAATGTTTTCATAAAGATCCAATTTCCTTAATGGATCTAAATTTTTATAGTCATGTGGGACTGTAAACCACATCGTTACTACCATTGTTCATACCGCCGTATAGAAATCACTGATGTACAAAGTGTGAAGAATAAAGAAGTGATTCTAGTGTTTCAAGACTGTATTGCTTGAGGACAAGCAACGCTCAAGTGTGGGGATATTGATAAGGCTAAAAATGAACACATATTTTACAGCATTATTTCCCAAGAAAGACAAGATTTTAGTTGATATTGTTCGATTTACAAGCACTATTCGTTTAAATATTAAAAAGTGAAGATAAAAGGCAGATTCGACAAATTGAAGACGGAAAGGTCCAAAAAGCTAAAAAGTACAAGATTCAATCAAAAAGGTTCAAAATATTGATGAGGAACGTCTCAAAATGACAAGAGTACAAGTTACAAGACGCAAAGTACACGATATAAAATAATACGCGAAGACGTCCGAAAATCCGGAACCGGAACCTGAGCCTAGAAGAAACGCCCGACGCAACGGACCAAAAATATCTAGTCTACTATGCACAAGAATATAATATAATATATATATATAATTATATATAATTATATATTATATTATATATTATTATTATATTACGTCGGCAAGAAGAAAACAAACCAATTTGGCTGGATCCAGGGTGGCCATGCGACTCGCATGGCCAGAGGCACAAAATCCATGCGAGTCGCATGGAGTGAAAATGTTGGTCAGGTCCTATATAAAGCCAGTTTTCTGCCGAGTTTTATACACATAATATCTATCTCTCTCTCAATATATACGTAATATATATATATAATTTATATTTTAATTTTAATTTTAATTTTAAATTTTAATAATAAGGGTATGTTAGCAAATGTTGTAAGGGTGTAAGTCGAAATTCTGTCCGTGTAACGCTACGCTATTTTTAATCATTGTAAGTTATGTTCAACCTTTTTATATTAATGTCTCGTAGCTAAGTTATTATTATGCTTATTTAAAACGAAGTAATCATGATGTTGGGCTAATTACTAAAATAGGGTAATTGGGCTTTGTACCATAATTGGGGTTTGGACAAAAGAACGACACTTGTGGAAATTAGACTATGGGCTATTAATGGGCTTTATATTTGTTTAACTAAATGAAAGTTTGTTAATGTTAATATAAAGATTTACAATTGGGCGTCCCTATAAATTACCATATACACTCGATCGGACACGATGGGCGGGGTATTTATATGTACGAATAATTGTTCATTTAACCGGAACGGGAATGGATTAATAGCCACTAGAATAATTAAAACAGGGGTGAAATTACATTCAAGGGTAATTGGTGTAATTGTTAACAAAGTAGTAAAACCTTGGTTTACACGCAGTCGATAACCTGGTGTATTCATTAAACAAAGTATTAAAACCTTGTTACAATTCGAATCCCCAATTAGTTGGAATATTTATCTTCGGGTATAATAATAATTTGACAAGGACACTTGCAATTTATATTTATGACTGATGGACTGTTATGGACAAAAACCAGACGGACATATTAAATAATCCAGGACAAAGGACAATTAACCCATGGGCATAAAACTAAAATCAACACGTCAAACATCATGATTACGGAAGTTTAAATAAGCATAATTCTTTTATTTCATAGTTAATTTCCTTTATTTTATATTTAATTGCACTTCTAATTATCGCACTTTTATTTATTGTTATTTAATCGCACTTTTAATTATCGTACTTTTTAATTATCGCAAGTTTATTTTATCGCACTTTTATTATTCGCAATTTCATTATCATTATTTACTTTACGCTTTAAATTACGTCTTTTTATATTTTACATTAGGTTTTAACTGCGACTAAAGTTTTAAAATCGACAAACCGGTCATTAAACGGTAAAAACCCCCCCTTTATAATAATAATATTACTTATATATATGTTTGTATTTTTATAAAAGTAAACTAATATAGCGTTGAGCTTTGTTTAAAGATTTCCCTGTGGAACGAACCGGACTTACTAAAAACTACACTACTGTACGATTAGGTACACTGCCTATAAGTGTTGTAGCAAGGTTTAAGTATATCCATTCTATAAATAAATAAATATCTTGTGTAAAATTGTATCGTATTTAATAGTATTTCCTTGTAAAAATTAATAGTATTTTATACCCCTCTGCTTTGACATCAATATGTGTATATATATTATAACTTGAAACGTAAAAAAAATATTAGATTAAATACTTTATATGATTGTATCTGTTTCAAAATATTTATCAATAGAATTAGAAGATAAGATCAAATGATTGAATTATCAGATATATTGAATTATGATTACAAGTCTCTGTTGAAAAGCCCACGTTGATTTGAAGAAATCTTTCCATTTTAACAATATTCGGAAAATGGTAAAGTGATTTATAAATAAGAACAAATTGTCAATCATTGAGAACTAGACAAAGGATAGTGGAAGATTGAATCTCATAAAGACTCGATTGATCTATTTAGTTCAAACGTACAAAAACGTTTTCAGTTTAAAAAGAACTTTATTATTAAAACGTATATAACTTTTATAAATATCTAGAACCACTTTTGACAACTCATTACTTAACTATTATGATAAAGATAACGATATTTATATTTTATTTTATTAAATATATATAACGATTTAAATTAATATTATATATATTTATTACGCGTATTATACGTACATAGTTTTATACTTTTACTATACTTAAACTTTACCTTTACTTTATTTTTACTTTACTTTCACTTTAATAATTCACTTTAATAATTCATACTTTAATAATTCACTTTAATAATTCATACTTTAATAATTCACTTTAATAATTCATACTTTAATAATTCACTTTAATAATTCAAATATCTATTATAAATAGAATTCAATAGGTTTCATTATTTCATAGAAACTTGAAAATATTTTTCTCTAAACTCTCTCAATCGATTTACATATATATATTTACTCCGTATTATTTCAAGATATTATTAGTATATATAAAATATTACGACGGAGTGCTGTCCGAGTGATTTTGAAATTGTTTTTCGAGTAGGATAGAATTAAGGAAATTATGGGTTATAGCTATGGAGGTGATTGAGTATGGTTCATGGGTATGCTCGTGAGGTCAATATAGTGTTTATCATTTCCGTTGCGTCTACGTACCTTTCCTGCAATATTGAATCTCAATATTGATACGTGAGTACTCATAATTTAACTTTTACATATTAATAGTGTATCCCTGACTAGTGCTCGAGTATTTAGGATTATGCATGCTTGTACTTTTGATATTGCCCTTAGACAGGTTAGGTTGAATCTTGAATTAGTTACACTTGCGGTTGAGATAAGGTATAAGATATGCATGTCCTTGGAAAGCTAGCGAAAAATTAAGAACTTTTCCTTTAGATATCGAATGGTTTCGATGAACGGATTAAAAGTTATAATCAATTGAATTTTCGATATTTTTATTAAAAATGATTATTATTATCATCGTTTTTATCGTCGTTCTAGTTTTATCTTATCATTATCATTATTATTATCTTTATCAATAAAAGGGATTTATCATTAAAAATTGTTATTTTTTTATTATTACTATCGTTATTATCGTTAAAGTTATAATTAGTATTATTATTATTATCCAATTATTATTATTATTATTATTATTATTATTATTATTATTATTATTATTATTATTATTATTATTATTATTAGTATTAGTATTATTATTATTATTATCATTATTAATATATATATCATTATTTAAAAATGGTTATTGTTATTGTTATTATTATTATTACTATTATTACTATATTATCATTAAGATAATTATTAGTATTATCGTTAATAATGTTATAGTAACTATCATTATTAATATTAGTGTAATTAAAACAAATATTTGTAACACCTAATTATTTTGATTACTATTATTATCATTATTATGAACACGATATAAAAGACGATTAAAAGCTATTAAACGAAACGATTAGGAAATAATGAGTAAGAGTATCATGATGAAATTAAAATATTATAAGATATTGATTTAGATAAAATTATAGTTCTTATTATTTTTATCATTACTATTATTATTAAAAGTATCGTTAGTATTAAAACTATCATTTTAACAAAAATTATCATTTTAATAGAAACATCATTGTTACTATAAAATATCATTATTATTATTATTTTAAATAGAATTATTATTTTAAAGATAATATTAAAACTTATCGTAAATATTAAAGTTATCATAATTAGAATTATCGTTTTATCATAATGTCATCTTAGTAATTATAAATATTGATATTTTTATAATAATAATTATTATTACAAAATAATACAACTTTTACTTACTATCATTATAGATATTATTTTATCAAATAAATATGTGATACAAACATATTTTACTACGTGTAATAACTTACTTTAATAATACCTATCATATTATCTTTATGATATTAAATGAACCCTATAAATTTTATTACTTAATATATATAAAAGTATATTTTATTATATAAATTTAATATAAAATTTTATTTATTAATAAATAAATTATATTATTTACTGTAATAAATCTTTTAAAAATATTTAAAAATATAAAACGACGATATTTAAACTATATATTAATCATGTATAGATTTTTGGAAATTATTTTGAGTCAAATTTACTTTTGTTGACTTTTGCATATTAGCCTCGAGCATTAGGATTGTGGTACACTATGACTTGACCTAATTTGTTAGACAAATATTGACCAACACATAAATATATATAATTAATTTAGGTTCGTGAATCCGAGGCCAACCTTGCACTTGTTCAATGACGTTATATGTATTTTTACTACGAAATACAGTATGGTGAGTTTCATTGCCCCTTTTACTCTTTACATTTTTGGGCTGAGAATACATGCAAATGCTTTATTAACTGTTTTACAATAATTATATGCGTGAGTTTCATTGCCCCTTTTACTCTTTACATTTTTGGGCTGAGAATACATGCAAATGCTTTATTAACTGTTTTACAATAATTATATGCGTGAGTTTCATTTGCCTTTTTACCCTTTATATTTTTGGGACTGAGAATACATGCACTTTTATAAATGTTTGATGAAATAGACACAAGTAATTGAAACTACATTCTATGGTTGAATTATCGAAATCGAATATGCCCCTTTTTATTGAAGTCTGGTAATCTAAGAATTAGGGAACAGACACCCTAATTGACGCGAATCCTAAAGATAGATCTATTGGGCCTAACAAACCCCATCCAAAGTACCGGATGTTTTAGTACTTCGAAATTTATATCATGTCCGAAGGAGGATCTCAGAATGATAGGGGATATTCTTATATGTATCTAGTTAATGTCGGTTACCAGGTGTTCACCATATGAATGATTATTTTTGTCTCTATGCATGGGACGTATATTTATGAGAACTGGAAATGAAATTCTTGTGGTCTATTAAAATGATGGAAATAAATGATTATGATAAACTAATGAACTCACCAACCTTTTGGTTGACACTTTAAAGCATGTTTATTCTCAGGTGTTAAAGAAATCTTCCGCTGTGCATTTGCTCATTTTAAAGATATTACTTGGAGTCATTCATGGCATATTTCAAAAGACGTTGCATTCAAGTCGTTGAGTTCAATAGAGATTATTATTAAGTAAATGACAGATTAGGTCATTTATAGTTGAATCTTATGAAATGGTATGCATGTCTGTCAATTTTCGATGTAAAGAGAGTTTATCTTTTAAAAACGAATGCAATGTCTGAAAAATGTATCATATAGAGGTCAAATACCTCGCGATGTAATCAACTATTGAGAATCGTTTATAATGTATATGAACGGGTCCTTTCAGTTTCTATGCTATCCCAAGATTTCATAATATGTATAATACAATATAAATTAGTTAGGATACGTTTAGTATAGATTTGTTACAAAATTTTCGTAGCTAAAACTAACAAATTTATCCAATTTTGTTTTACCCGTCATTTTTTTGTTTCAAATCCGTTTTGAGTGATTCAAGTTGCTATGGTTTCATATTGAACTTAAGTTTATGCATCTAAACAGAAAAAATATAAGTTTATAGTCGAGAATACAGGTTACAAGTCAATATTATAAGAGGTAGTCTTTTCAGTCGAAAGAACGACGTCTTGATGACCATTTTGAAAAACATACTTTCACTTTGAGTTTAACCATGATTTTTGGATATAGTTTCATGTTCATGAGAAAAATCATTTTTTTAGAAGAACAACTTTTAAATCAAAGTTTATCATAGTTTTTAATTAACTAACCCAAAACAGCCCGCGGTGTTACTACGACGGCGTATGTCCGGTTTTACGGTGCTCTTCGTGTTTCCAAGTTTTAAATCATTAAGTTAGCATATCATATAGATATAGAACATGTGTTTAGTTGATTTTAAAAGTCAACTTAGAGGGATTAACTTTGTTTTGCGAACAAGTTTAGAATTAACTAAACTATGTTCTAGTGATTACAAGTTTAAATCTTCGAATAAGATGGTTTTATATGTATGAATCGAATGATGTTATGAACATCATTACTACCTCAAGTTTAGTAGGTAACCCTACTGGAAGTTCCAAAAATTGATCTAGATTCAAAGGATTCTTGGATGGCTTGAAAGTTCTTGAAGTAGAATCATGACATGAAAACAAGTTCAAGTAAGATTATCACTCGAAATAAGATTGTTATAGTTATAGAAATTGAACCAAAGTTTGAATATGAGTATTAACTTGAATTAGAAAGATATATTACTGTAAATAAGAAAGATTTCTTGAGATTGGATGATCATTGAAATGGATTAGAAAGCTTGGAAGTAGACTTGTAACTTGAGAGTATTCATGATTTTATGAAACTAGAACTTATAGAATTTATGAAGAACACTTAGAACTTGAAGATAGAACTTGAGAGATATCAATTATATGAAGAAAATTGAAGAATGAAAGTTTTTGTAGGTGTTTTTGGTCGTTGGTATATGGATTAGATATAAAGGATGTGTAAGTTTGTTTTCATGTAAATAATTCATGAATGATTTATAATATTTTTTGTAATTTTGTGAGATATTTCATGCTAGTTACCAAATGATGGTTCCCACATGTTTAATGACTCATATGGGCTTCTAAGGAGCTGATAATTGAAGTGTATATACCAATAATATATACATCTAGAAGCTGTGTATTGTACGAGTACGAATACAGGTGCATACGAGTAGAATTGTTGATGAAAATGAATAAGGATGTAATTGTAAGCATTTTTGTTAAGTAGAAGTACTTTGATATGTGTCTTGATGTCTTTCAAAAGTGTACAAATACATCTTAATACACTACATGTATATATATTTTAACTGAGTCGTTAAGTCATCGTTAGTCGTTACATGTAAATGTTGTTTTGAAACCTTTAAGTTAACGATCTCATTTAATGTTGTTAAACCATTATTTATTATATCTAATGAGATGTTAAATTATTACATTATAATGATATTATGATGTATGAATATATCTTAATATGATATATATACATTAAAATGTCGTTACAACGATAATCGTTACATATATGTCTCGTTTCGAAATCCTTAAGTTAGTAGTCTTGTTTTTACATATGTAGTTCATTGTTAACACACTTAATGATATACTTAATTATCATTTTATCATGTTAAACATAGTGTATCTATATATTAATACGATTCATATGTAATTAGTAAGACGTTGTTATTACGATAATCGTTATATATATCGTTTCGAGTTTCTTAATTCAATAATCTCATTTTTATGTATATCACTCATTGTTAATACACATAGTAAGATACTTACTTATCATAATCTCATGTAAACCATATATATCCATATATATATATATATATATATATATATATATATATATATATATATATATATATATATATATATATATATATATATCATCATGTAGTTTTTCAAAGTTTTTAACGTTCGTGAATCGCCGGTCAACTTGGGTGGTCAATTGTCGACATGAAACTCATCTCACTTAATCAAGTCTTAACAAGTTTGATTGCTTAACATGTTGAAAACATTTAATCATGTTAATATTAGATATCATTTAATATATATAATTATAGAAAAGTGCGGGTCACTACAGTACCTACCCATTAAATAAATTTCGTCCCAAAATTTTAAGATGTCGTAGGTGTTGACGAATCTTCTGAAAATATGTGCGGGTATGAAAGGACCCGTTCATATCCATTATAAACGATTCACAATAGTTGTTTACATCGCGAGGTACTTGACCTCTATGTGATACATTTTACAAACATTGCATTCGTTTTTAAAAGACAAACTTTCTTTTGAAAGTTGACGGCATGCATACCATTTCATAATATATTCAACTATAATTGACTTAATAATAATCTTTATAAACTCAACGACTCGAATGCAACGTCTTTTTAAATATGTCATGAATGACTCCAGGTAATATCTCTAAAATGAGCAAATGCACAGCAGAAGATTTCTTTCATACCTGAGAATAAACATGCTTTAAAGTGTCAACTAAAAGGTTGGTGAGTTCATAAGTTTATCATAACAATCATTTCAATATATTAATAGACCACAAGATTTCCGTTTATAAATATATGTACACTTGCAAGTGTATAAAACCGTTCTGCTTATGTTGAGGCCTCAGTAACCAACCTTAACAATAATATAATAAGTCATCTTCGCAAAGATGGATATGTACACTCGTAAGTGTATAAATAATCCCCGAAGTACTAAACATCCGCCCACTAGCTCTTATATCTAGTGCAGCCTACAGGATGGGGGTGTTAATTTCTGATAGATCTATCTTTAGGATTCGCGCTTATATGCTCTTATAACATATAACTAAATTATCTAGCACATCAATCCGCAGAATATCATTTTTAATCACTTGTCTCTATTTCGTAAATCATTTATAAAAGCAGCGCATGTATTCTCAGTCCCAAAAATATATATTGCGAAAGCAATTAAAAATAGAGCAAATGAAACTCACAATACAATATTTTGTAGTAAAAATATTCATACGCGATACTGAACAATGCAGGGTTGGCCTTGGATTCACGAACCTATATCAATTATATATATTAAAATATATGATCGTAGTCGAACAAGTTTATGTATTATTATTAATGGTTATTTTAGTGTATTGTATGTTTTATTAATAATTAAATTAACTATATTTATTTTATATACTTTGGATAAATAATTTGTATTTATTATGTAAATATTAGTGTTGTTATGTGATATGTATTAAATACATTCTTATTTAGTTATTTATTTGGTATGATAATAGTAAATAAAAATTTGTATCTTTTTATGATAGTAATAATACTAAAAATAATTAGTTTAGTAATGAAACTGATATTAATAATAATAATAATAAGTATTCTAAAGATAATAATAATAATGATAATAATAATAATAACATTTCTATTAACAATAATATTAATAATAATAGTTATATTAAACATATTTATTTATTTAACTAATAATAATAATAATTTTGGAAATGATAATATTAATAATAAATATTAAATATAATAATAATGATAATAATATAAATGAACTACCTTTAAATCGAGTTGTAAAAAAAATGGCTCCCGCCTAGACTCGAACCCGAGACCTCCCGTTCATAACAAACACACTTAACCAGGTAGGCTGCTGCCCATTATCTGAATTTATACAGAACCATATATATATATAACCCGTATTTCACGTATTCTAATTTCTTCATCTTCTTCATAAAATCAGTCGACCCAGAACCAAGATCAAACTTATTTACTAGTTATAAGTTCACAGTACGTTGTATAATTTGATACAGAAACCTTGTAATTATGTTTGAATCAAAATACAAAAAAATAATAAAATCAAAATCACTTGCAGCGTTTTTTTCCTTAACAACATGACTCAACATCAAGCTCGAAATCTAGGGTGTTATAGATCACAATTCCTAAATGGAATATGTCCTAAATCCATCCTATAAACTTTCTGGACCATCAATTTAATCCAAAACATCAAAACAAGTTTAAATTTCACGATGAACAATTCATTTGAGTTTTAAATTTTAATCTTTGACTCTAAAATTGGAATTCGATAGAAAGAATTAGGAGTTAAGATTTTGCAGATAGTTTTAGAAGAAGGATCCTAACAAAACTGTTTTAACACATTTTAGAATCGTTTTCGAATTGGAGGTTTTGGATATAAAGTGCAAAAACAGAACATCGACCTGGGTGTTCTTAAAAAAAATCGATTTATTTCGCTAAATTAATTTCTGTAAAAGGTAAATGTGATTGTTAATTAATCGTGAATGTCTACTGGCATTAATTAACAATGAATTTATAGAAAGCTATATTGACCAGTTACTATACCAGACAAATAAAAAAAATACAAAAAAATAAAAAGAAGAAAAGGATTTGTAACAGATTTTGGTTGCTTGTTTTGATCGAATCTCTACTGGTAAACACTTTTAAAGACAGAAACAAAAATAAAACTGTAAGACTACAACGTGAAACTGAATTGATCACTTTCTGTGATTTTATAAATATAATATATATATAATTAATATATTAATAGTTAGTAAATATAATTATAATAATAATACTTTTAATAATAATTAATAAACATAAAAATACTAATAATAATAATAATAATAATAATAATAATAATAATAATAATAATAATAATAATAATAATAATAATAATAATAATAATAATAATAATAATAATAGAATTAATGATAGTAATAATAATAATAATAACAAATTAATACTAATAATCATTAAATTAATAATATTATTATTAATGATAATAATAATAACTTGTTTTATTTTCTAATAACTATGATGATAGTGATAATTTATAATAATATTAATACTAATATTAGTCATTATAACTAAAATTATAACTTTAATTGTAGTTATAATATTATTGATATTAACATTGATAGTAATGATGTAACAAGTCACATGTACCAACTTTTATAAAATAATAATACTCATAATACTGATATTATTATTATTATTAATATTTTTTTTAATGATAATAAAAGTTATAATAACTATATTTTTACTTGTATTTACGTATATTAATATTACATTTTATTAATTATGTGATGTTTAAAAATTTTATAATATATACCATATATACGTAATATTAATACATTTTAACAACATACATATAGTAATAGTTATATATTCAAACTATTATGTATAATTATGTTTTAAATATTAAGTTTTATGTATAAATTACATATATTGAAACTAATAATCTCAAAGTATAACATTTTTTACTTAGTTAATATTGACAATTTTTATACATTCGATTTACTTCTCCATTTTCAATTATCAATTTTAAATATATGTTTAAGTTTTCCTTCAATATAATTTTTTTGAACGGTTCCTTCAATATAATTAAATCACATAATATTTCATTAATATAATTATTTTATAATATATAATTATTTATATGTATAGTTATATATATATATATATATATATATATATATATATATATATATATATATATATATATATATATATATATATATATATATATATATATATATATATATTTCTATTTACTATTAAAGGTTCGTGAATCGTCAGGAATAGTCAAAGGTCAAAAGAATTCATGTATACTGTTCCACAAATTGAGACTTAATTAAATAGACTTTGCTTATCATGTCGAAACCATATAAAGATTAAGTTTAAATTTGGTCGAAAATTTCCGGGTCGTCACAGTACCTACCCGTTAAAGAAATTTCGTCCCGAAATTTGGGGATGGTCATGGTTGACATTAAGTATGTTTTCATGACTCATATGAGCTGGAATTTAGAGTTTTATCATCAGTGAGTGATATGGATAAAACAAATCGTTTATGTGAAGAGTACGATTGAAGCTATCACAAAATAGTGAAAAGAAGAAATAGAGATTCGTCTTAGCTTTTGGCGTGATCAAGGTTGAATTCTGGAATTCAAAGAATTTAAAGAAAATCTTCGTAATCTATATAAGATTTGATTATTCAGTAATCAAAGAAATTAGGATTTTCTTTGGTTAAATGCAATAATCTGTTTTGATTGCTCCGTCGGATATTTTACTATAAATTCACTCCCTTCATTTTCGTTATATTTTGGAGTTTCATACTTTTGTTTTCTCTGCCCGACTTTAAGTCAAGCGAATAATGGTCCAGAATTTGTAGGTATGAAGTTACGAATGAACATGACTAATGTTCTAGGAAAGAGATTGTAATAGCACGACCTTGATTGGTTAAATTATCAGAATTCAAAAGAAAAGATGGATCTATCAGCAAGATATGTTCTCGATATGTTTGGAGATTAAGTAGAATGTAAGAGTCATGTAACATGGCACATGATAATGTTATAGTCTATGAATCATCACGTTCCATTAAAAACTCAGCATGACTTACTGTAATATAATCACGTTGATCAAGTGTCATTATATTATACTAACTCATGCTTCAATTCCTAACACTACTTCAAAAACATTCATATTTTAACCTCGAAGGTTTACAGAATATACATACTAAAATAGTTTCTTTTATGATGTAACACAGATAACGCGAAGAGATAAATAATGTCGGACAAGCGTATTTATGAAGATATCTTCAGAAATATCGAAGATACTTATGATGATATTTCGGAATTTCTAAGATCGAAGGTTGATGAAGAAATTTATTCACGATAATTTAGAGCGGTTAAGGAGTAATATATTCGCTAAAGATTTCATCAGAAACAGAATCATCAGAATTCTTTATGTACAAGTTTAGTCCTTGTGATTTGTTCAGAGTCTCCTTCATGGTTTACTCAATTCGTTATTATCAAACTTTTGACTGTTAAGACAGTCTCCAGTTTTCACTGCCTCATCAGCTTTTTCAAAACTCGGGAAACTGATTCATAGGCTAAAGTGCTTTTCAGGAATTCAGAATTGAAGTTCGTGAATTCAGGAGATATATATATATATATATATATATATATATATATATATATATATATATATATATATATATATATATATATATATATATATATATATATATATATATATATATATATATATATATATAATTGCTGTCGTAGAATCGCTGAGAATTTTGAGACTATAGTTTGTGCCTCCCGATATTTGGTATAGTAATTATCGTTACAAGATGCCGATGAGTTCATGATAAGACTTTAATAGATAAATATAGTGATTTGTCAGAGAGATTTAAACCAAAGAGCAACGATATTACTGGTACTTCTGCTGGTAATATGGTGGGATATAAACGGTTCCCCGATAACAATAAAAGAGCACACGTATATATGAAGATTATAATAAGGTTGTTTCGAACGAAAGTCGAAATTAACTTGCTGAAGCTGTGACAAAATTTGATACTTTGGAAAGGGATTGCAAAGTTATTTTCGGTAATAACAATGCCAAATGAGCTAGCACAGATACGTGTGAAACGTTTACTCAGTTTTCGAGAGTTTTTTTTTCCAGGTGCATAACTATATGCATCAATCTTTTCTTTCATAAATAAAGTGCGGTTGGTTCATCCTCTCGATTGAGGTATTTTCAAGAATCATGAAAGGTTGGAACGCAGATTGTAATCGTCAAGATACAAATGAGGTTTAAGATGAAATCAAGTGGCAAACTTGAAGAAATGTTTAGTTTCATATGTTATAATTAATATTTTAATTCATTTTAATTGTCCAATGTTATTAGTCCACAGTCGAAAGTCCACAGTTAACAGTCCAATAATTCATATATAGTTTAATATATAATATTCAAATTAATTAATACGTATCGTGACCCGTGTACATATCTCAGACTCGATCACAACTCAAAGTATATATATTATTTGAGAATCAACCTCAACCCTGTATAGCTAACTCCGGCATTACTGCATATAGAGTGTCTATGGTTATTCCAAATAATATATATAGATGCGTCGATATGATATGTCAAAATCTTGTATACGTGTCCCGATATTTAAAGTGCGTAAAATAAATAACAAAAATTAAATGAAGATAAATAAAATTGCGAGAATATAAATTGCGATAAATATAATGTAATCAGTTAGCTAGGAACAGTTAGCGTGGATTCTTAACAAAATTTTTCTCATAGTTAATTTGTTTGTTTCTAACAAATTTTATTTTGTCCAATGTTTTCTTCATTATGCCACTTGTTGGATTCTGATAGGTAAAAATCCAATATATGAAATTGAATGAAAATGGTTATTCTGTGATGAACGAATTCGTATATCTGTGGATGTAGGTAGAATAGTAAATAACTGTTGAATCAGATTCGAAGGATGTACAGTGTAACTTATTAATGTGAAATCTAAATATTTCTCGGGTATTACCTACCCGTTAAAATATTTTCACCATTAACAGTTTGTACAAAAGAATTTTTTTTTAATTACAATCGTTATGAAAATATACATACATATATGTTTTCTTTAGATGTAATCATGGATTTAATGAGTTAATATGATATTAAACTCATTTGATTTACGGTTACAACTAGAGTACATAATCTCTAAAACATTAGAAATTATATAATCGTCATGTAGAACGAAGATAAACGATGTAGAACGATTCGTAGAACGATGATTATGCTCGAGGTACAAAATGAGATGTTGAGGCGTGTGATGTGGAAACTTGGGTTGTTGGTGGTACTGGTGTTGCCGGTGCTGTTGTTGAAGCTGGTAGGTTTTGCACCACGTTTTCCAAATTGATTACTCGAGCACGAAGCTCGTTGACTTCTTCTATTATTCCGGGATGATTGTCGGTCGGAACGAGTGGATGAATAAGGTTTAGAATTGTGGATAGAATATAATTGTGTCAAGATACCCTGGAAATGAGAGAGAAAATAGTATTACGAACAGGTTCACCGGTAAGTGCTTCAGATTCATCGCCAAGAGATGAATTCGGTTGGTGGAAGGGATCACCTTCTTCGCGTCTCCATTGATTAAGTCGAATACGAACTCATCAGATGAATTGGGGTTAGATGATTGGTTGATTCATTCTGGTGATGCTGCTTTCGGAACTTAGGTAAACATCCATGTCGGAATAGCTGTCGGAATCCGAAGAACTTGAACTAGTGGCGAGTTCCATTTCGTACGAGTGAATAAAGGATCTTTCGCTATGAAATGATTTTCGAATATTGAATAATATTCTAACTACATAGAATATCTATATATATAGTACTAAATATTTCATAGACTACGGAGGAATTTACGGCATATGTCAGGCAAAGTTTACAGTAACAGATACACTAAGATATGAATTTTGTCTATGCACTATTCATGCAATCAATGCAGTAAAATGTGTCTAGACTAAAAATGATAAGCAAATGATTCTCTAAGAATGATAAGCAGGTAATTTTTGACACGAAATGATAAGCAAAACTTTTGACATGCAGACACGGTCGAAGTCCAGACTCACTAATGCATCTAAACAACTATCAGTTAGACACACTAATGTAAGACCTGGTTGGCTAAGACCACCGCTCTGATACCAACTGAAAGGACCCGTTCATATCCATTATAAACAATTCAGAATAGTTGATTACATCGCGAGGTACTTGACCTCTATGTGATACATTTTACAAACATTGCATTCGTTTTTAAAATACAAACTTTCTTTTGAAAGTTGACGGCATGCATACCATTTCATAATATATTCAACTATAATTGAGTTAATAATAATCTTGATGAACTCAACGACTCGAATGCAACGTCTTTTGAAATATGTCATGAATGACTCCAGGTAATATCTCTAAAATGAGCAAATGCACAACGGAAGATTTCTTTCATACCTGAAAATAAACATGCTTTAAAGTGTCAACCAAAAGGTTGGTGAGTTCATAAGTTTATCATAATAATCATTTCAATATATTAATAGACCACAAGATTTCCGTTTATAAATATATGTACACTCGCAAGTGTATAAAACTGTTCTGCTTATGTTGAGGCCTCAGTAACCAACCTTAACAATAATATAATAAGTCATCTTCACAAAGATGGATATGTACACTCGCAAGTGTATAAATAATCCTCGAAGTACTAAACATTCGCCCACTAGCTCTTATGTCTAGTGCAGCCTACAGGATGGGGGTGTTAAGCCCGATAGATCTATCTTTAGGATTCACGCTTATATGCTCTTATAACATATAACTAAATTACCTAGCACATCAATCCGCAGAATATCATTTTTAATCACTTGTCTTTATTTCGTAAATCATTTATAAAAGCAGCGCATGTATTCTCAGTCCCAAAAATATATATTGCGAAAGCAATTAAAAAGGGAGCAAATGAAACTCACAATACAATATTTTGTAGTAAAAATATTCATACGATGATACTGAACAATGCAGGGTTGGCCTTGGATTCACGAACCTATATCAATTATATATATTAAAACATATGATCGTAGTCGAACAAGTTTATGTATTATTATTAATGGTTATTTTAGTGTATTGTATGTTTTATTAATAATTAAATTAACTATATTTATTTTATATACTTTGGATAAATAATTTGTATTTATTATGAAAATATTAGTATTGTTATGTGATATGTATTAAATACATTCTTATTTAGTTATTTATTTGGTATGATAATAGTAAATAAAAATTTGTATCTTTTTATGATAGTAATAATACTAAAAATAATTAGTTTAGTAATGAAACTGATATTAATAATAATAATAATAATAAGTATTCTAAAGATAATAATAATAATGATAATAATAATAATAATAACATTTCTATTAACAATAATATTAATAATAATAGTTATATTAAACATATTTATTTATTCAACTAATAATAATAATTTTGGAAATGATAATATTAATAATAAATATTAAATATAATAATAATGATAATAATATAAATGAACTACCTTTAAATCGAGTTGTAAAAAAAATGGCTCCCGCCTAGACTCGAACTCGAGACCTCCCGTTCATAACAAACATACTTATCTAGGTAGGCTGCTGCCCATTATCTGAATTTATACAGAACCACACACACACACACACATATATATATATATATATATATATATATATATATATATAACCCGTATTTCACGTATTCTAATTTCTTCATCTTCTTCATAAAATCAGTCGACCCAGAACCAAGATCAAACTTATTTACTAGTTATAAGTTCACAATACGTTGTATAATTTGATACAAAAACCTTGTAATTATGTTTGAATCAAAATACAAAATAAAATAATAAAATCAAAATCACTTGCAGCGTTTTTTTTTTTCTTAACAACATGACTCAACATCAAACTCGAAATCTAGGGTGTTATAGATCACAATTCCTAAATGGAATATGTCCTAAATCCATCCTATAAACTTCCTGGACCATCAATTTAATCCAAAATATCAAAACAAGTTTAAATTTCACGATGAACAATTCATTTGACTTTTAAATTTTAATCTTTGACTCTAAAATTGGAATTCGATAGAAATAATTAGGAGTTAAGATTTTTCAGATAGTTTTAGAAGAAGGATCCTAACAAAACTGTTTTAACACATTTTAGAATCGTTTTCGAATTGGAGGTTTTGGATATAAAGTGCAAAAACAGAACAGCGACCTGGGTGTTCTTAAAAAAAATCGATTTATTTCGCTAAATTAATTTCTGTAAAAGGTAAATGTGATTGTTAATTAATCGTGAATGTCTACTGGCATTAATTAACAATGAATTTATAGAAAGCTATATTGACCAGTTACTATACCAGACAAATAAAAAAATACAAAAAAAATAAAAAGAAGAAAAGGATTTGTAACAGATTTTGGTTGCTTGTTTTGATCGAATCTCTACTGGTAAACACTTTTAAAGACAGAAACAAAAATAAAACTGTAAGACTACAACGTGAAACTGAATTGATCACTTTCTGTGATTTTATAAATATAATATATATATAATTAATATATTAATAGTTAGTAAATATAATTATAATAATAATACTTTTAATAATAATTAATAAACATAAAAATACTAATAATAATAATAATAATAATATTAATAATAATAATAATAATAATAATAATAATAATAATAATAATAATAATAATAATAATAATAATAATAATAATAATAATAGAAGTAATGATAGTAATAATAATAATAATAACAAATTAATACTAATAATCATTAAATTAATAATATTTTTATTAATGATAATAATAATAACTTGTTTTATTTTCTAATAACTATGATGATAGTGATAATTTATAATAATATTAATACTAATATTAGTCGTTATAACTAAAATTATAACTTTAATTCTAGTTATAATATTATAGATATTAACATTGATAGTAATGATGTAACAAGTCACATGTACCAACTTTTATAAAATAATAATACTCATAATACTATTATTATTATTATTATTAATATTTGTTTTAATGATAATAAAAGTTATAATAACTATATTTTTTCTTGTATTTACGTATATTAATATTACATTTTATTAATTATGTGATGTTTAAATATTTTATAATATATACCATATATAAGTAATATTCATACATTTTAAGAACATACATATAGTAATAGTTATATATTCAAACTAGTATGTATAATTATATTTTAAATATTAAGTTTTATGTATAAATTACATATATTGAAACTAATAATCTCAAAGTATAACATTTGTTACTTAGTTAATATTGACAATTTTTAGACATTCGATTTACTTCTCCATTTTCAATTATCAATTTTAAATATATGTTTAAGTTTTCCTTCAATATAATTAAATCACATAATATTTAATTAATATA
Source organism: Rutidosis leptorrhynchoides (assembly GCF_046630445.1). Lineage (NCBI taxonomy): Eukaryota > Viridiplantae > Streptophyta > Magnoliopsida > Asterales > Asteraceae > Rutidosis > Rutidosis leptorrhynchoides. The sequence goes on from NC_092337.1 coordinate 343,899,026, forward strand.
ATTATTTTATAATATATAATTATTTATATGTATAGTTTTATATATATATATATATATATATATATATATATATATATATATATATATATATATATATATATATATATATATATATATATATATATATATATATATATATATATATATATATATATATATATATATATATATATATATATATATATATATTTCTATTTACTATTAAAGGTTCGTGAATCGTCGGGAATAGTCAAAGGTCAAAAGAATTCATGTATACTGTTCCACAAGTTGAGACTTAATTAAATAGTCTTTGCTTATCATGTCGAAACCATATAAAGATTAAGTTTAAATTTGGTCAAAAATTTCCGGGTCGTCACAGGGTATTTCTTCTTCATCTGATCTTCACGCTCCCAGGTAAACTCGGGTCCTCTACGAGCATTCTATCAAACTTTAACAATTGGTATCTTGTTTTGCTTAAGTCTTTTAACCTCACGATCCATTATTTTGACGGGTTCTTCAATGAATTGAAGTTTTTCGTTGATTTGGATTTCGTCTAATGGAATAGTGAGATCTTCTTTAGCAAAACATTTCTTCAAATTCGAGACGTGGAAAGTGTTATGTACAGCCACGAGTTGTTGAGGTAACTCAAGTCGGTAAGCTACTGGTCCGACACGATCTATAATCTTAAATGGCCCGATGTATCTTGGATTTAGTTTCCCCCGTTTATAAAAATCGAACAACACCTTTCCAAGGTGAAACCTTAAGCATGACCATCTCTCCAATTTCTAATTCTATATCTTTTCTTTTAATATCCGCGTAGCTCTTTTGTCGAATTTGGGCAGTTTTTAACCGTTGTTGAATTTGAATGATCTTCTCGGTAGTTTCTTGAATTATATCCGAACCCGTAATTTGTCTATCCCCAACTTCACTCCAACAAATCGGAGACCTGCACTTTCTACCATAAAGTGCCTCAAACGGTGCCATCTCAATACTCGAATGGTAACTGTTGTTGTAGGAAAATTCTGCTAACGGTAGATGTCGATCCCAACTGTTTCTGAAATCGATAACATATGCTCGTAGCATGTCTTCAAGGGTCTGTATCGTCCTTTCACTTTGCCCATTAGTTTGTGGATGATAAGCAGTACTCATGTCTAGACGAGTCCCCAATGCTTGTTGCAGTGTTTGCCAAAACCTTGAAACAAATCTGTCATCCCTATCAGAGATAATAGAGATTGGTATTCCATGTCTGGTGACAACTTCTCCATTTTATCATCTTCTCTCATTGGCAGAAAGTGTGCTGATTTGGTGAGACGATCGAGTATTACCCAAATAGTATCATAACCACTTGCAGTCCTTGGCAATTTAGTAATGAAATCCATGGTAATATTTTCCCATTTCCATTCTGGGATTTCAGGTTACTGAAGTAGACCTGATGGTTTCTGATGTTCATCTTTGACCTTAGAACACGTCAAACATTCTCCTACGTATTTAGCAATATCGGCTTTTATACCCGGCCACCAAAAGTGTTTCTTGAGATCTTTGTACATCTTCCCCGCTCCGGGATGTATTGAATATCTGGTTTTATGTGCTTCCTTAAGTACCATTTCTCTCACATCTCCAAACTTTGGCACCCAAATTCTTTCAGCTCTATATCAGGTTCCGTCTTCCCGAATATTAAGATGTTTCTCCGATCCTTTGGGTATTTCATTCTTCAAATTCCCTTCTCTTACAACTCCCTGCTGTGCCTCCTTTATTTGAGTAGTAAGGTTAGTACGAATAATTATATTCATAGCTTTTACCCGCATAGGTTCTCTGTCCTTTCTACTCAAAGCGTCGGCTACCACATTCGCCTTCCCCGGATGGTAACGAATCTCGAAATCGTAATCATTCAATAACTCAATCCACCTACGCTGCCTCATGTTTAGTTGTTTATGATTAAATATGTGTTGGAGACTTTTGTGATCGGTATATATAAAACTTTTGACCCCATATAAGTAGTGCCTCCAAGTCTTTAATGCAAAAACAACCGCGCCTAATTTCAAATCATGCGTCGTATAATTCTGCTCGTGAATCTTCAATTGTCTAGACGTATAAGCAATTACCTTTGTTCGTTGCATTAATACACAACCGAGGCCTTGCTTTGAGGCATCACAATATATCACAAAATCATCATTCCCTTCAGGCAATGACAATATAGGTGCCGTAGTTAACTTTTTCTTCAACAATTGAAACGCTTTCTCCTGCTCATCCTTCCATTCAAATTTCTTCCCTTTATGCATTAATGCAGTCAAGGGTTTTGCTATTTTGGAAAAATCTTGGATGAATCTTCTGTAGTAACCAGCCAATCCTAAAAATTGACGTATATGCTTCGGAGTTTTCGGGGTTTTCCACTTTTCAACGGTTTCAATCGTTGTCGGATCCACCTGAATACCTTATTTGTTCACTATGTGACCGAGGAATTGAACTTCTTCCAACCAAAATGCACACTTTGAAAATTTAGCGTACAGTTTTTCTTTCCTCAACAACTCTAGCACTTTTCTCAAATGTTCTTCGTGCTCTTGATCATTCTTTGAGTAAATAAGTTTGTCATCGATGAAAACAATGACAAACTTATCAAGGTATGGTCCACACACTCGGTTCATGAGGTCCATGAATATAGCTGGTGCATTAGTCAACCCAAACGGCATAACTATAAACTCGTAAAGCAGTCTTTGGAATATCATCCTCCTTCACTCGCATTTGATGATACCCAGAACGTAAATCAATCTTCGAATAAATTGACGAGCCTTGTAGCTGATCAAATAAGTCGTCGATTCTCGATAGTGGATAACGGTTCTTGATGGTAAGTTTGTTCAACTCTCGGTAGTCGATACACAACCTGAATGTACCATCCTTCTTTTTGACAAACAAAACAGGAGCTCCCCATGGTGATGTACTTGGTCGTATAAAACCACGCTCTAAAAATTCTTGTAGTTGGCTTTGGAGTTCCTTCATTTCATTGGGTGCGAGTCTGTATGGAGCACGAGCTATTGGTGCAGCTCCTGGTACAAGATCTATTTGAAATTCAACAGATCGGTGTGGAGGTAGTCCCGGTAATTCTTTCAAAAATACATCGGGAAATTCTTTTGCGACGGGAACATCATTGATGTTCTTTTCTTCAGTTTGTACTTTCTCGATATGTGCTAAAACAGCATAGCAACCTTTTCTTATTAGCTTTTGCTCCTTCAAATTATTAATAAGATTTATCTTCGCGTTGCTCTTTTCTCCGTACACCATTAAGGGTTTTCCTTCTTCTAGTACAATGAGAATTGCATTTTTGTAACATACGATCTCTGCTCTCTCCTTTTTCAACCAGTCCATGCCAATTATCACATCAAAACTCTCTAACTCTACTGGTATCAAATCAATCTTAAACGTTTCGCTAACTAGTTTAATTTCTTGATTCTGACATATTTTATCTGCCGAAATTAATTTACCGTTTGCTAATTCGAGTAAAAACTTATTATTCATAGGCGTCAATGGACCACTTAATTTAGCACAAAAATCTCTACTCATATAGCTTCTATCTGCACCCGAATCAAATAAACCATAAGCAGGTTTTTCATCAATAAGAAACGTACCCGTAACAAGCTCCGGGTCTTCTTGCGCTTCTGTCGTATTAATATTGAAAACTCTTCCACGACTTTGCCCATTATTTTTCTCTGGGTTCGGGCAATTACTCCTAATGTGGCCGGTTTTCCACATCCATAACAAACAAAGGCGGCATTACTTGTTCCGACATTATCTGTTCTTTTATTTCTGTTATTCATTGGGCCGTAGACCTCACACTTTCTCGCACCATGGCCAGTTCTTTTACACTTGGTGCAAAATGTCATGCAGAACTCATTCGGGTGGTACTCTTCACACCTTTGGCATGGCTTTTTCTGATTATTATTGTTATAGGAATTGTTGTTGTTGCGGTTGTTATTGATGTTGGAACGATTGTTGTGGTGGTTATTGTTGTTAGGATGGTTGTTGTAGTTGTTGTTGGAACGATTGTTGTTGCGTTTGTTGTTGCGATAATTGGTGTGATTGAAGTTGTGATTGTTGTGTTGATTGTTAAAATTATGACCCTTGTCACTGGTTTCTTCCCACTTTCTTTTGATTTGTTTCGTGGTGGCTTCTTCGACCGTCTGCTCTTTAACTCTTTCCTCAATCTGATTTATGAGTTTATGAGCCATTCGACTCGCCTTTTGTATGGAAGCGGGCTCATGTGAACTTATATCTTCTTGGATCCTTTCTGGTAACCCTTTTACAAATGCGTCGATTTTTTCCTCTTCATCTTCGAACGCTCTCGGTCACAATAAGCACAACTCCGTGAATCATCGTTCGTATGTGGTAATATCGAATCATTTTGTTCGTAATCCATTAAGCTCTACTTTTAGCTTAAGGACCTCGCTTTTGGGACGATACTGCTCAGTCATCAGATGTTTGAATACTGACCATGGTAGTGCGTACGCAGCATCTTGTCCCACTTGTTCTAGATAGGTATTCCACCATGTTAACGCATTACCTGTGAAGGTATGCATAGCGTACTTTACTTTGTCTTCTTCAGTACACTTACTTATGGCAAACACCGATTCAACCTTTTCAGTCCACCGTTTTAATCCGATTAGACCCTTATTTCCATCGAATTCCAGAGGTTTACAGGCAATGAATTCTTTGTAGGAACATCCTACACGATTTCTTGTGGCGTTATTTGCATTCCTAGATTCAGAGTTATTGTTGTTGTTTTGCATTGCAGCCTGTACTATGGCTATGTTTTCTGCAAGGAAAGCACGGAAGTCTTCCTCGCTCATGTTCAAATTCTGACGAGTCGTCGGTGCCATTTCCTTCAAAAATAGCCCAAAAGAATTAAGTTAATCATATAGAATATTAAGAGTAGTCAATAGTATTTCGTAGCATAATATGAACTCATTTATAAAAGTTTTTTCTTCATATTAGCATTTTATAGTTTTAATTCGGGTAGTACCTACCCGTTAAGTTCATACTTAGTAGCTAATATACCATTCAACTACTACAATTCTATATGAAAAACTAATTATAATAATATTTCGCATTCAAACCTTTATACAATATTTTAAAAACTTACAATACCGCTATAATACATATAGCATGAAATATAGCACACAAAAACTTTGATACAAAACAGTTGTGACAACAATCCTATTTAATACACAAGTCGTTCATCAAAAGCAATAAAAACACGTAATTCATAAGTCCAGAAACAAGTCATGCATTTTGGTTTTACTAAGACTACTTCCCATCCTTGGTCTTGTGGAACATAACTGTTGTGGCCGTTGACAAGACAGCATGTTGTAACGTCGTCAAAGGGACGAGGGTTTCGTAATGCCCAATAGCCCCGTAATAATCTAAAAACCTTGTTTCTCACACCAACTACTGAATCCGTCACTTGTGGGAAGGTTTAATTTAAAAGTTGTAATCCGATGTTCTTTTTCTCACTTTGGTGAGAAGCGAACATCACTAACCCGTAAGCATAACATGCTTCTTTATGTTGCATGTTAGAAGATCTTTCTAACTCATGAAGTCCTACATTGGGATATGTTGAGTCAAAATAGGTTTTTGACCCGTAGCGTAAAATTGCATTTGGGTTCCCCGCATTTAACGCTTTAAAGAAAATACGGCGTAACTTACGGTGTCCCCAATGTGATATACCCCATCTTTTAAATGAAAGCCTTTTATAAACTAAGGCATGTCTGGAACGTTCTTCAAATGTTCTACAAACTAATTTTGCCATAAATAATTGTGCCGAAGAATTCTGACCTACTTTAGACAAGATTTCATCAATCATGTTGTAACATCCTCAATCGGGCCTAGTTGTAAGATTACTAAATTGTCCTTAAGTTAGTATTATGTTACTATATGATTTTATTTTTATTTAATATTTATTATTATTTAATGATGTGCTTAGGACCAGTTTGTGACAAGGGTCACAGAACATGTTTGTTTATTTATTTTGGACTTCGTTTGGGCTGCCAAATGATGTACGAAAAATATTAGATAACTGATAAATACCCATGTGTTGCACAGTGTGGGATTTTAACCCACTTAACAGGACTAGTGCAGCCCATTTCTGCATTCTTCCAGAAAATTCCCAAACACACCCGTTCTTCATCTCCCTCACCTACCAAACCTTAATCCTTGATTCTTGTTTTAGAGCTCAAATCATTTATATTTACGTGTTCCTTGTGATTTACTGATTCTATCAAGGTAAGAATCACAAGTTTTCATGCTCTAATCTTTGAGAAAATGGAGTTTTTGTGTTAGTTTTTATAAAGTGTGTATTTTGGGTCAAAATGGTTAGATTTGATGTTGTTTGAGTCCAAATCTTATGGGTTTATGTTTCTACATGCTTAGTGTCTTTGATTTGGTCAGTTTTGAGGTCGTAATCGAGCTCTAGAGCTCTAGAGGTCAGTTTTGAGGTCGTTTTGAGGATGTAATTTTTGAAAGTGCATAGGTGTTAAGCAAAAAATTTTAGCGGATACTTTTTCTGACAAAAATTTATATATTGTGTTATTTGGTGTTAATAGACAATAACTAACTTGATTTGCCTTATGTTCAGGTGAAAAAGATAAGGAAGCCGCTCAGTAGTAAAATTATCTGAGCTGGTTGCTGGTATTTGGTGAGTGGGACTAACTAGAGAATATAGTATATAGAAGCATGTTATATTATGATTGCCATGCTTGTTAGATATACTTATTGTTGTGGTTAGTTAGTTCTTGTGATGACTGCATGTTAGTTGATGCTTGTCTGCTGGAGCCCAGTGCGTCCCTATTATGTGGTAGCCTCGATAGGAGAGATCAACCTGCGGGTTGGGTTCCTCTGTGGTAGCCTAGACAGCCGTGGTGTATATATATGTGAATGACGCGTCCATCGCGTGTGGATTATGTATATACATACGGTGGTGGAGGAACTTCTAGTAAGCCCCAGTCCGATCAGCTGGTGGTTAATGGTTTGGCCGAGCCGCCAGAGTCTCTGTAGATGGCACTTGGGTGATGTTTGTGTGTTAGACTATGTGACATGATTAGTATAACACTTATGTATGCTATATCATGTAGTTAGTTGTACTCACTTAGCTTCGTGCTAATTCCCTTCCATCTCCTCCCTGCAGGTTGTTAGCTTTTGTAGATAGTGCCTTTTGCGAGAAGACGGGCATAGTGATGTCATGTTTGACAATGAAGAAACTCTGATGTGTCTTTTCCGTCAAAACTAAATTTTGTTATAATGTCACGTGACACCAGATGTATTAGTTTAATGCTAGTTGCCAGATAATTTGGATATGTAAATACGGTTATGTTATTATAATGGTTTAATTAATGTTAATGCTTCCGCCACGTATTTAAAAAAAAATAGCGGTGTCACAAGTTGGTATCAGAGCTGAGTTTGGCAGCATGTGCATTGTGATCTACATGTCATGTTCCCAAACTTAGAAGAGTCGGTCAAACATAAAATGCTGGGAATGGGTTAAGTGAGTACTAGAATAGGTTATGTGTTAGTTGTTAGTACTAACAGAGTTTATACTAAGCTTTTGTGTGAGTGTTGTGGTAGTGCAGTAATGGCAGATAATGAAGCTAATGCTACTGGCCATGCTGCCCCTGGAACTGGTACATTCAGAGCCCCTGACGAAGATGGACATGTGTCTTCAGAAGAAGAAACTTCTCAAGAAGTAATAGAACTTCAAAGTCGGTTACTAGCAGCTCAGGAGAAAATTAAGGAATTGGAACAAGAACGGGCGCAATGGAACCCTAATACCACTGCGTTAAACACAACCTTTCCTCCTAACCTTTATAATCAAGCCGGTGGCAGTTCCCAATCACAGTTTCCACAAAATACCTATCAAAACTATCAAATGCCATTTCCGTTTAACCAGACTTTTCCTAATCAAATGATGTACCCATTTCAAGTCCCTGAGACAAGAAGGAAGTGTATCTATAAATAGTTTATGGACTGTAAACCCCCTGAGTACAGTGGTCACACAAACCCTACGATGACCCTCAATTGGCTAAGAGAAGTGGAGAGGGCGTTAGAAGCATGTTTTTGTGAGCCAGAATCCATGGTGTTATTTGCTAGTAGGTTTCTCAAAGGTGAAGCAATGGAATGGTGGGACTCTATTACTGCATATTTACCTAAAGAACAGATCAGTCAAATTACCTGGGAACAATTTGATGCTAAAGTTCGTGAGCAGTATTGTTCTGAGTATGAGATAGAAAGATTGAAAACCGAGTTTCTGAGTATGAAGATGATAGAAAGTATGACGATTGATGAGGTTTTCAGAGATTTCACATCTAAGCTAAGCTTCGTTCAACAGTGGGTACCAACTGAGAAAGATAAGATTCAGCATTTTATGCGGGTGATTAAGCCGGAGTACAGAACCGTTACGAGATTTGTAACAACCTTGGCGCAGGCTCATGAGATGGCTAAAGTTACAGAAGGTGATATAATGGCAGCAAAAAGAGAAAGTTCGAGAAGTGGATCTTTTGGGGGTAAATCAAAAGGTCAATCGGGTGGTCAGTCTGTTCAGCAATCAAGTAAGCAATCAGGATTTCGTGGTAAGAAGTCAGGTGGGTTTAAACAGAAGAGTAAGTCTGGTATGAGCGGATCGGGTTCTAGCCAGTCTGGTTGGTGCAATGTTTGTAAGTCAACCCATGTCGGTCCATGTTCTCCAATGACCCGAAGATGTTTAAAATGTGGGGTGCTAGGTCATGAATCAACAGCTTGTTCTTTTAAGTCAAATGTTTGTTGGAGTTGCCATCAAGAGGTGCATAGATCTGCAAATTGTCCATCTTCGTCGAGAGCCACTTCTGGGGCAGGGTCAGGGGCGAGGTCGGTTACTTCTGGGAGATCTTCTGCTTCTACTCCCGGGCAGAAGAGAAAGAATCCTCCAACAGCAGAGGCAAGGGCATTTCAGATGACGGTAGATGCTGCAACCGCTACCGATGACGTCATTACCGGTATGTTCTTGGTTAATTCCTTGCCAGCTCGTGTGTTATTTGATTCTGGAGCGAATCGATCTTTTATGTCCTTAGGCTTCTGTGATAAGTTGAAGTTGCCTGTTAAGATGTTAGATGAGCCTTTGGGAATAGAAGTAGCTGATGGTAAAATGGTTCCATGCACATCATCTGTGTCTGGAAATACCATCGAAATTGATGGCCATTCCTTTCCTTTAACATGTTTGTTGATGCCTATACCTAGTTTTGATGTAGTCATAGGCATGAATTGGTTAAGAGCTAATAGGGCTAATATTAAGTGTGATAAGAAGATGATTTCTTTCTGTTTGGCAGACTGATCCCGAGCGATAGCTAGGGGAGAGCGCAGTGGATTTAACTTCCCTATGGTTTCCCTAATGAAAGCTCAGAAGGCAATAACGAAAGGGTGTGATTCATTCTTAGCCTACGTGATTGATGTTAAGAAAGAGAAGAAGCAGGTGACCGATATTCCCGTTGTGTCAGAATTTCTCGAAGTGTTTCCAGATGATCTACCAGGGTTACCTCCAGTACGTGAAGTAGAGTATAAAATTGATTTGGTTCCAGGTGCTACGCCAGTTGCAAAAGCTCCTTACAGATTAGCTCCGTCAGAAATCCGAGAAATGATGTCTCAGATTCAGGAACTGTTAGATAAGGGGTTTATCCGACCAAGTTCTTCACCGTGGGGTGCTCCTGTGTTATTTGTGAAAAAGAAAGATGGGTCGCTTAGGATGTGTATAGATTACCGCGACTTAAATAAGAGAACAATCAAGAATAAGTATCCGTTACCAAGAATAGATGACTTATTTGATCAGTTACAGGGTGCTTCCTACTTTTCAAAGATTGATTTACGTTCAGGGTATCATCAGGTACGTGTTGCAGAGAACGATATACCGAAAACAACGTTCAGAACTAGATATGGTCATTATGAATTTTTAGTTATGCCATTTGGGTTAACAAATGCGCCAGCAGTGTTTATGGATTTAATGAACAGGGTGTGTCGCCAGTATCTCGACAAGTTTGTAATTGTTTTCATAGATGATATCTTGATATATTCGAAAACCGAGAAAGATCATGCTACGCATCTGAGGTTGATGTTAGAACTTCTGAAACAGGAACAGTTGTACGCTAAGTTCTCCAAATGTGAATTTTAGCTGCGGGAAATACAGTTTCTGGGTCATGTGATTTGTGAACAGGGTATCAAAGTAGATCAATCTAAGATAGAAGCTGTAATGAATTGGAACTCGCCAAAAACACCGACAGAAATTAAGAGTTTTCTGGGTTTAGCAGGTTATTACCGCAGATTTATTAAAGATTTTTCTAAAATAGCAGGTCCGTCGAATAAGTTAACTAGAAAAGATGTAGCCTTTCGATGGACTGATGAACAAGAAAAGGCTTTTCAGACTCTCAAACAGTTGTTATGTCAAGCGCCGGTTTTAGCTTTACCAGAGGGAACAGAAGATTTTGTGGTTTACTGCGATGCATCACATGCAGGTCTAGGTTGTGTTTTGATGCAAAGAAATAAAGTTATAGCGTATGCTTCACGACAGTTGAAGAATCATGAACGAAATTACCCTACTCATGATTTAGAGTTAACTGCAGTTGTGTTTGCCTTGAAGCTTTGGAGACACTATTTGTATGGTACGCATTGTGAAATCTATACCGATCATAAGAGTCTTCAATATATCTTTTCGCAGAAAGAATTAAATATGCGTCAACGTCGATGTTTAGAACTGATTAAAGACTACGATTGTGAGATTAAGTACCATCCGGGTAAAGAAAATGTGGTCGTAGATGCTCTGAGTCGCAAGAAAACAGTTGAAAACGTTAGATTTATGAGAATAGAGATAGTTTCAGACTTAATTGATCGATTGAAAACCGTTCAGTTAGTAGCTTTGAATGACGAAAACTTAAAGACTGAGCAAATGACCAAAAGAAAATTTGACCTATGCAATGATTCTAGAGGATTAAAGACCTATAATGACCGTATTTGGGTGCCTATGCTTGGAGATTTGAGAGATTTAATCCTTACAGAAGTGCATAAATATAGATTGTCAGTGCATCCGGGTAGTACAAAGATGTATAGAGACTTGAAAACGTTGTATTGGTGGCCGACAATGAAGACAGATGTTGCAGGTTTCGTTGAGAAATGTCATATTTGTGCGCAAGTTAAAGCAGAACATCAGAAACCATATGGATCTCTACGATAGTTAGAAATTCCTCAGTGGAAATGGGATCATATAACGATGGATTTTGTAACCAAGTTACCCCGAACCCAGAAAGGTCATGACATGATCTGGGTGATAGTGGATCGTTTAACAAAGAGTGCTCACTTTTTAGCTACTCGTGAAACCGCTTCGTTGAGTGATTTAGCATAGTTGTACTTGAAAGAGATCATTAGTCGACATGGTGTACTGTTGTCAATAGTTTTCGACAGGGATACTAGGTTTGTATCTAACTTCTGGAATAGTTTACAACAGAATCTGGGTACACGTGTGAATCTAAGTATAGCTTATCATCCGCAAACAGACGGTCCGAGTGAACGGACGATTCAAACGTTAGAAGACATGTTGAGAGCGTGTGTCTTAGAATATGGTGGTTCTTGGGATTCACATATTCCATTGATAGAGTTTGCTTACAATAATTCATATCATTCAAGCATTGGAATGCCACCGTATGAAATGTTGTATGGTCGAAAATGCAGAACTCCTACATGTTGGTTAGAAGCAGGTGAGAAACAATTTGCAGGTCCCGAAATTGTTCAGATAACCGAAGAAAAGGTCGAAGTTGCACGTGAGAAGTTAAAAGCAGCTAGAGACCGACAAAAGATGTATGCTGATCCACGCAGACGTCCGGTGATATTTAATGTAGGTGATCGTGTTTATCTGAAAGTTTCGCCGTGGAAAGGGGTGATCAAATTTGGTAAACGGGGTAAACTAACACCGAGATTTATTTGGCCATTTCCGATCAAAGAAATTCTGAATGATCAAACTGTTGTTTTAGATCTTCCATCAGAGTTAGCAGGAATTCACAACACGTTCAACGTGTGATATCTGAGAAAGTGCAAAGTAGACGATGAAAGTCAGATTCTTCCATTGAAAGATTTGAAAGTCGACTTGACTAAGAAACTAGTAGAAGAGCCGGTTAGAATAGTGGACAAGAAAGTCACAAAGTTAAGAAAGAAACAGATTCCAATGGTATTAGTGGAATGGCGGCACAGTTTAGGTTCTAACTTGACGTGGAAAACAGAGGAGTTAATAAGGGCGAGCTATCCCCAGTTGTTTGACCTTGACCAGATTCCGAGGACAGAATCTTCTTAAGGGGGGTAGATTTGTAACATCCTCAATCGGGCCTAGTTGTAAGATTACTAAATTGTCCTTAAGTTAGTATTGTGTTACTATATGCTTTTATTTTTATTTAATATTTATTATTATTTAATGATGTGGTTAGGACCAGTTTGTGACAAGGGTCACAGAACAGGTTTGTTTATTTATTTTGGACTTCGTTTGGGCTGCCAAATGATGTACGAAAGATATCAGATAACTGATAAATACTCGTGTGTTGCACAGTGTGGGATTTTAACCCACTTAACATGACTAGTGCAGCCCATTTCTGCATTCTTCCAGAAAATTCCCAAACACACCCGTTCTTCATCTCCCTCACCTACCAAACCCTAATCCTTGATTCTTGTTTTAGAGCTCAAATCATTTATATTTTCGTGTTCCTTGTGATTTACTGATTCTATCAAGGTAAGAATCACAAGTTTTCATGCTCTAATCTTTGAGAAAATGGAGTTTTTGTGTTAGTTTTTATAAAGTGTGTATTTTAGGTCAAAATGGTTAGATTTGATGTTGTTTGAGTCCAAATCTTATGGGTTTATGTTTCTACATGCTTAGTGTCTTTGATTTGGTCAGTTTTGAGGTCGTAATCGAGCTCTAGAGCAAGAATTGGTCGATTTTGGGTGAAACCCATCACTTTGGCAACTGCTGTGACAGATGAACTACCCTCGGCCGATGGTCGTTGACGATCGACCAATGGTGTCTGACGATCGGTCGATGGACTAGACCTTCGACCGATGGTGTGAGCCCTTCGACCAACGGTTGAAATTTTAACGATCGGCCGATAGTGTGGTCGATCGGCCGATGGTGTAGTGACGATCGACCGACCGTCCCTGACGATCGACCGATGGTCTATGCAGTAGAAATTTTTACTAAGTGTTGAGTTTTAGCCGTTATGCTGCCCGTTTGTATTTTGATGATATTGATGTAATTTTTGAAAGTGCATAAGTGTTAAGCAAAAACTTTTAGCGGATACTTTTTCTAACAAAAATTTATATATTGTGTTATTTGGTGTTAATAGACAATAACTAACTTGATTTGCCTTATGTTCAGGTGAAAAAGATAAGGAAGCCGCTCAGTAGTAAAATTATCTGAGCTGGTTGCTGGTATTTGGTGAGTGTGACTAACTAGAGAATATAGTATATAGAAGTATGTTATATTATGATTGCCATGCTTGTTAGATATACTTATTGTTGTGGTTAGTTAGTTCTTGTGATGACTGCATGTTAGTTGATGCTTGTCTGCTGGAGCCCAGTGCGTCCCTATTGTGTGGTAGCCTCGGTAGGAGAGATCAACCTGCGGTTTGGGTTCCTCTGTGGTAGCCTAGACAGCCGTGGTGTATATATATGTGAATGACGCGTCCGTCGCGTGTGGATTATGTATATACATGATGTGCGAGCGGAGGGATACGAAATACTATTATTTTTATTGCGAAATATTATACAAGTTTTATTATTTTATTTACAGATGGGATATACCTAAACCTTGCTACAACACTATAGGCAGTGTACCTAATCGTAGAGTAGTATAGTTTTTAGTAAGTCCGGTTCGTTCCACAGGGAGCGGGCTTATTGTACACTATATTTTAATTAACTATATTTATACAAAATATTTATAATTATATATAATAATATATAAAAGGGGGTTTACCGTTTAATGACCGGTTTGTCGATTTTAAAACTTTAGTCGTAGTTAAAACCTAATGTAAAATATTAAATAAATAAAAGACTTAATGTAAAGCGTAAAATAAATAACGATAATGAAATTGCAATAAATAAAAGTGCGATGAAATAAAATTGCGATAATTAAAAATGTGATAATTAGAAGTGCAATTAAATATGAAAATAAAGGAATTATGCTTATTTAAACTTCCGTAATCATGATGTTTGACGTGTTGATTTTATTTTATTCCCATGGGTTAATTGTTCTTTGTCCTGGATTATTCAATATGTCTGTATGGTTTTTGTCCATAACAGTCCATCAGTCATAAATATAAAGTGCAAGTGTCCTCGTCAAATTATCCTTATACCCGAAGTCAAATATTCCAACTAATTGGGGACTTAAACTGTAACAAGGTCTTAATACTTTGTTTAATAATTACACCAGGATATCGACTGAGTGTAACCCAAGGTTTTAATACTTTGTTATCAATTATGCCAAGTGTCCTTGTACATAATTTCACCCCTGTTTTAATAATTCTAGTGGCTATTAATCCATTCCTGTGTCCGGTTAAATGAACTATTATTCGTACATATAAATACCCCGCCCATCGTGTCCGATTTGAGTGTATATGGTTATTTATAGGTACGTCCAATTGTAAATCTTTATATTAAAATTAACAAACTATCATTTAGTTAAACAAATATAAAGCCCATTAATAGCCCATAGTCTAATTTCCACAAGTGTCGTTCTTTTGTCCAAACCCCAATTATGGTACAAAATCCAATTACCCAATTTTAATATTTTTAGCCCAACATCATGATTACTTCGTCTTAAATAAGCATAATAATAACTTAAGTACGAGACATCAATTTAAAAAGGAGAACATAGCTTACATTGATTATTTATCGCGTAGTGTTACACGGACAGAGCTTCGACTTTAAAACCCGTAAAATAACCTTTACATAACCCAAACTAATCTAATATAAAACTACCCTATACTATAATATATATATATATATATATATATATATATATATATATATATATATATATATATATATATATATATATATATATATATATATATATATATTTATTATTATTAGAGGAGTATTATATATATATATTTTTTATGGCCAAAACTCGTTGCCTTTTATAGATGTGGTCTGACCCTGAGGCCCATGCGATCGCATGGGTTCTCAGTGTTAATCTCATGCGATCGCATGGCCAGTCTGGCCATGCCCAATTGCTTTGTTTGCTAGCTTGTCGACGTTATATTTAATTATATAATATAATATATATAATTTTATATAATTATATATATATTATATTATATTCTTGTGCATAGTAGACTCATAATTTTTGATCCGTTGCGTCGGGCGTTGATAGTTGGCTCAGGTCCCGGTTCCGGATTTTTGAACGTCCTTTCGTATAATTTAATATCTTGTACTTTGTGTTCCGCAACTTGTACTTTTGTCATTTTTAGACGTTTCTCATCAATAAATTGAACCACTTGGATTGTATCTTGTACATTTGAGCTTTTTGATCATTTGCGTCTTCAAATCGTCGTTTTCGCCTTTTGTCTTCGCACTTATTTAATATAAACGATTACAACTTAAAATAGGACAATTACAACTAAATAATTTTACATATTGGGAGGATATTGCTACTAAATATATGTTCATTTGGAGCACTATCAATACATACAGTGGTGGAGGAACTTCTGGTGGTTAATGGTTTGGCCGAGCCGCCAGAGTCTCTGTAGACGGCACTTGGGTGATGTTTGTGTGTTAGACTATGTGACATGATTAGTATAACACTTATGTATGCTATGGCCTGTAGTTAGTTGTACTCACTTAGCTTCATGCTAATTCCCCTCCATCTCCTCCCTGCAGGTTGTTAGCTTTTGTAGATAGTGCCTTTTGGGAGAAGACGGGCATAGTGATGTCATGTTTGACAATGAAGAAACTCTGATGTGTCTTTTTCGTCAAAACTAAATTTTGTTATAATGTCACGTGACACCAGATGTATTAGTTTAATGCTAGTTGCCAGATAATTTGGATATGTAAATACGGTTATGTTATTATAATGGTTTAATTAATGTTAATGCTTCCGCCACGTATTTAAAAAAAATATAGCGGTGTCACACGTGTCCCCGGGTAGGTCTTCTAAAATTTTTGGTTGTCTATCCTTAACGTCCATTGTGTTTTTATACTGTAAAACAGACGAGAATTAGATTCGTAAAAGATAATTATCAAATAATACAAGCAATTTTCACATACAACAAGAAAAGTACAAGCACACTTATTTTACATATTTTATACCTCATGATTACAACTCTTTATTCCGACTCACTAGTTTCTTCTTCTTCGGACCTGTTTCGTTTTGCTAATTTTCTAGGGATATATGATGTTCCTCTAATACGAGCCGTTGTTTTCACAAATGGTTTAGAAAAACCTGGTGGCTTAGAGGTTCCCGGGTTATTGTTACAACTTAAGAAATACGGGTATTGACGATACATATAAAGTTCATCGGGGTTGGAATCTGGTTTCTCTATTTTGATGCCCTTTCCCTTATTATTTTCTTTTGCTTTTTCAAATTGGGTCGAGGTAATCTCTATAACATCATCGAAATCCTCATCGGGATCCGATTCATCGGAAAATTGGTAATCTTCCCAATATTTTGCTTCCTCGACGGAAACACCATTGACCATTATTAACTTTGGTCCATTGGTTGAGGGTTTTCTTTTACTTATATGTTTTTCTGTGGTTCCTAATATTTCCTCCTCCGGAACCTCTTCTTCTTCCGGTTCCTCTTCGGGAATTTGTGAATCTTCCCAATATATATTCGACTCTTCATTATTATTAGGTGAGTCGATGGGATTTGTACTAGAGGTAGACATCTATCACACAATATCAAACATGTTAAGAGATTAATATATCACATAATATTTACATGTTAATAATATATAGTTTCCAACAAAAAGTGCTAAGCAATCGTTTTTAAAGAAAACACGATCGAAGTCCAGACTCACTAATGCATCCTAACAAACTCGGTTAGACACACACTAATGCAATTTATGGTTCTCTAAGACCAACGCTCTGATGCCAACTGAAATGTCCCGTTCATATTGATTATAAACGTTCCATATTAATTGATTTCTTCGCGAGGTTTTGACCTCTTTATGAGACATTTTTCAAAGACTGCATTCATGTTTAAAATAACCATAACCTTTATTTTATCGATAAAGGTTTAAAAAGCATTACGTAGATTATCAAATAATGATAATCTAAAATATACCGTTTACACACGACCATTACATAATGTTTACAATAAGAATATATTACATCAAAATAAGTTTCTTGAATGCAGTTTTTACACAATATCATACAAGCATGGACTCCAAATCTTGTCCTTATTTTAGTATGCAACAGCGGAAGCTCTTAATAATCACCTGAGAATAAACATGCTTAGAACGTCAACAAAAATGCTGGTGAGTTATAGGTTTAACCTATATATTATCAAATCATAATAATAGACCACAAGATTTCATTTTTATAACACATCTCATATCAGGCATTTCGCAAACTGCATAGAGACAAAAATCATTCATATGGTGAACACCTGGTAACCGACATTAACAAGATGCATATAGAATATCCCCATCATTCCGGGACACCCATCGGACATGATAAACTCGAAGTACTAAAGCATTCCAAATTCCAGAATGGGGGTTGTTAGTTCCCGTAGATCTACCTTTAGGATTCGCGTCAATTAGGGGCCAGTTCCCTAATTCTTAGGCTACCAAGCTAAAAAGAGGCATATTCGGTTTAATAATTCAACCATAGAATGTAGTTTCGATTACTTGTGTCTATTTAGTAAAACATTTATAAAACTGCATGTATTCTCATCCCAAAAATATTAGATTTTAAAAGTGGGACTATAACTCACTTTCACATATTTTTACTTCGTCGGGAAGTAAGACTTGGCCACTGGTCGATTCACGAACCTATAACAAATATGTACATATATATCAAAGTATGTTCAAAATATATTTACAACATTTTTTTATTACGTTTTAATGATTTGAGTTTGTTAAGTCAGCAGTCCTAGTTAGTAACCTACAACTAGTTGTCCACAGTTAGATGTACAGAAATAAAGCAATATATATTATCTCGAATCAATCCATAACCCAGTGTCTACAAGTCTCAGACTCGATCACAACTCAAAGTATATATATTATTTTGGAATCAACCTCAACCCTGTATAGCTAACTCAAACATTACTACATATAGAGTGTCTATGGTTGTTCCGAAATATATATATATATATAGATGGGTCGATATGATATGTCAAAATATTGTATACGTGTCTATGGTATCCCACGATTTCATAATATGTATAATACAATATAAATTAGTTAGGATATGTTTAGTCTAGATTTGTTACAAAATTTTCGTAGCTAAAACTAGCAAATTTATCCAATTTTGTTTTACCCGTCATTTCTTCGTTTCAAATCCGTTTTGAGTGATTCAAGTTGCTATGGTTTCATATTGAACTTAAGTTTTTGAATCTAAACAGAAAAAATATAAGTTTATATTCAGAAATACAGGTTACAAGTCAATATTATAAGAGGTAGTCATTTCGTCGAAAGAACGACGTCTTGATGACCATTTTGAAAAACATACTTCCACTTTGAGTTTAACCATGATTTTTGGATATAGTTTCATGTTCATAAGAAAAATCATTTTCCCAGAAGAACAACTCTTAAATCAAAGTTTATCATAGTTTTTAATTAACTAACCCAAAACAGCCCGCGGTGTTACTACGACGGCGTATGTCCGGTTTTACGGTGTTCTTCGTGTTTCCAGGTTTTAAATCATTAAGTTAGCATATCATATAGATATAGAACATGTGTTTAGTTGATTTTAAAATTAAATTTAGAGGGATTAACTTTGTTTTGCGAACAACTTTAGAATTAACTAAACTATGTTCTAGTGATTACAAGTTTAAATCTTCGAATAAGATTGTTTTATATGTATGAATTGAATGATGTTATGAACATCATTACTACCTCAATTTTAGTAGGTAAACCTACTGGAAGTGACAAAAATTGATCTAGCTTCAAAGGATTCTTGGATGGCTTGAAAGTTCTTGAAGTAGAATCATGACACGAAAACAAGTTCAAGTAAGATTATCACTCGAAATAAGATTGTTATAGTTATAGAAATTGAACCAAAGTTTGAATATGAGTATTACCTTGAATTAGAAAGATATATTACTGTAAATATGAAAGATTTCTTGAGATTGGATGATTATTGAAATGGATTAGAAAGCTTGGAAGTAGACTTGTAAACTTGAGAGTATTCTTGATTTTATGAAACTAGAACTTATGGAATTTATGAAGAACACTTAGAACTTGAAGATAGAACTTGAGAGATATCAATTAGATGAAGAAAATTAAAGAATGAAAGTGTTTGTAGGTGTTTTTGGTCGTTGGTATATGGATTAGATATAAAGGATGTGTAAGTTTGTTTTCATGTAAATAATTCATGAATGATTTATAATATTTTTTGTAATTTTGTGAGATATTTAATTCTAGTTGCCAAATGATGGTTCCCACATATTTATTGACTCACATGGTCTGCTAAGGGGCTAATCATTTAAGTGTATATACCAATAGTATATACATCTAGAAGCTGTGTATTGTACGAGTACGAATACGGGTGCATACGAGTAGAATTGTTGATGAAAATGAATGAGGATGTAATTGTAAGCATTTTTGTTAAGTAGAAGTACTTTGATATGTGTCTTGAAGTCTTTCAAAAGTGTACAAATACATCTTAATACACTACATGTATATACATTTTAACTGAGTCGTTAAGTCATCGTTAGTCTTTACATGTAAATGTTGTTTTGAAACCTTTAAGTTAACGATCTCATTTAATGTTGTTAACCCATTGTTTATTATATCTAATGAGATGTTAAATTATTACATTATAATTATATTATGATGTATGAATATATCTTAATATGATATATATATATATATATATATATATATATATATATATATATATATATATATATATATATATATATATATATATATATATACATTAAAATGTCGTTACAACGATAATCGTTACATATATGTCTCGTTTCGAAATCCTTAAGTTAGTAGTCTTGTTTTTACATATGTAGTTCATTGTTAACACACTTAATGATATACTTAATTATCATTTTATCATGTTAAACATATTGTATCTATATCTTAATATGATTCATATGTAATTAGTAAGACGTTGTTATAACGATAATCGTTATATATATCGTTTCGAGTTTCTTAATTCAATAATCTCATTTTTATGTATATCACTCATTGTTAATACACTTAGTAAGATACTTACTTATCATAATCTCATGTTAACTATATATATATATATATATATATATATATATATATATATATATATATATATATATATATATATATATATATATCATCATCATCATCATCATGATGTAGTTTTTACAAGTTTTTAACGTTCGTGAATCGCCGGTCAACTTGGGTGGTCAATTGTCTATATGAAACTCATCTCACTTAATCAAGTCTTAACAAGTTTGATTGCTTAACATGTTGGAAACATTTAATCATGTTAATATTAGATATCATTTAATATATATAACTATGGAAAAGTTCGGGTCACTATACAAGTAGTGAAATTGGTACTAAAATGAAGAGGATGATGAGAGGATCACGAATATGTAATTTGTTGTGATGTATGCTTGCTTGAACTGATTTAGATGATGATTCTTTGATGATGTCAAAAATGGTGTTTTGGTAACTAGAGAGAAAAGAGAGAAGTAGAAGAAGAAGTGAATGAGTGGTGGTGGTGGGGTTTGACTAGTTGACCTAGTCAACTTGTTTGGCCCCTTTGCAACTTTGGTCCCTCAAGTTTGAAAGCAGGTGCGTGAATTAACCGAACGAATATTTTAAAAACGCTAGAATAAACGGGAGATGTTATAATCGAATAACGGAAATACTAAGAATGTTAATTAACGAAAGATACGAATTTAGATAATGAAAGATATTATCTAAAAAAAAGACGGTGTTAAAAATAAATTTAACGAAAAAATGCGGGATGTTACATTACCTATACCTTAAAAGAAATTTCGTCCCGAAATTTAGTTGGAAGTAGTAGTCGTTGTTTCTTCCTCGAGATCTTGGGTTGTCAAATCTACGGATAAGTGAAGGTACTTCCTTGGGCATTTCAACAAACTTCGAAAATCGGGGTTTTACTTTGTTTCAAAATTTGGTTTCATGATTCATAGTTTCAACCGGTCCTCCTAGGAAGTGAAGTTTATCATCGATAGTAAGTTCATCGAAGAGGATTACAAGGTTTTATTTTATTAAGACACGTCTTTAAGTTTGATACACAGAATGTAGGATGAACAGAATTTGTTTGAGTTGGGTATTCGAAACGGTAAGTAACGGGTCCAATACGCCCCAAGATTTCAAAAGGATTAATGTATCACGGATTTAGCTTTCTACGTTTCCCGAAATGGATTACACCTTTTCAAGGTGCGACTTTTAACATTACGCGGTCCCCTATTTAGGATTTGAGAGGTTTACGTCTAACATCGGCATATCTCTTTTGGCGACTACGGGCCGTCTTCAGTCTTTCTTGGATTTGAACAATTTCTCGGTTGTTTCATGAATGGGTTCGGGTCCGGTGGTTTGATTGTTGCCTATGTTGGCCCAACAAATAGTAGAACGACATTTGCGGCCATATAAAGCTTCGGAAGGTGTGGCGTTAATACTCGAATGAAAATTATTGTAGTAAGAGAATTCGGCTAAAGGCAAATACTTTTCTCAAGTAAATTTGAAGTTGATAACATAAATTCGCATTATGGTTTCCGAGGTTTGAATCGTACATTTACTTGGTCCGTCGATTTGTGGTTGATACGTCGTAGTCATGTCTAAACGTGATCCCGAGGCTTTTTGTAAGTCTAGAAGTGAAACGATCATCTCGATCCAAAACGAGGTACATTTCTTTAAAATACATTTTTGAACAAGTTTTTTGGACTTGAAAACGTTTGTTAGAACAAGTTTCTTATCGGTTTCTGAAAACGTTCGTTAGGACTATTTACCCTCGAGGCAAATACTAGCATAATTGGAGTGATCGTCACACATAATGTGAAGATTCTCTCTCTCCATTGAGAATTTAGATAAAAGATTTGCTTATACGGAAGTACGAGTGTGATGCGAGAGAAGTTTCCGTCTCGATGTGAGCATAACAAGCATATTGTAGTTCGTCGATAAAACTGTGCGAAAACGAGATAGTATACACGTGTAACATATGTTTGAAGTTGAAGGAATTTGTTATCCATTCGGAAGCATAAATATAATTCGGCAATAATCAAAGGTGTGTCCTTGGTATGGTTGTCATCAATATTCTCGGAGTTTTCGGATATCCAACAAGAAAAATGAAGTCATGTACATGGCACATGGTAGTGATTAGGTTGATCGAGTCCAATCACCATCACGTATCATTAGAACTTTGGTATGACTTACCATAATATAACCACGTTGATCGAGTGTCGTTATATTATACTAACTCATACCTCCATTCCCATATCACTCCATAACATCAAGTTCGTGTAATCGTGAAGATCTAAAATGACCAAAGTGTAACGATGTCTCAAACGTGACTCGTATTGGATAGAAAGAATTAGTGCAACTATGAAGATGGGTTTCCCGAGGGAAGTGTATAAATGATTGTTCACGTCAATGCGGTTCAAGTCAAACAATAACGTATTTATGTGCGAAAAGAGTAACTAATTATGATAACGAGTAGTACGCAACCTTAGTGATAAGTAGTGATGACGATACTCTCCTATAGTATTGGTGGTAGTAACAAGAAGTGTTAGATAGCAAGGAACACCGGTGTAACATCGGTAGTGGTTAAGGATCGCCATAGCGGTGGGAACCTCGCAGCACTTGTGGATAGCAAGCCCGGACGGTGATAAATAACAATCTAGGAGACAGAGTTCCCGAACTAGTGTGACTAATGAAGTCGTCGTCATCCTTACGTGTATGAATCATGAATTTACGTGTGCTACCAGAAAGTGGCAGAATACGGATTCGTATGATGAAAGCTTGGTACCATTAAGAAGTTTGCCTAAGAATGATTCAAGTATAAATGCACAAGTAGTCAAGTAAGTGCTATCTATAGCAAATGCAAGTCAGAATGCAATGATTGACTATCCGGTTGTAGTCTAGATTCACTAATGCATCCTAACGACTCTGTTAGACACACTAATGTACATCCCAGATCCCTACAACCAACGCTCTGATACCATCTGTAGCGACCCGACAAAATCGTCATTGACGGTGCCGTTAACTTAGGTCCCGTTACGTGGTCATAGTCCCTAAATGAGACGCGTTTGACCAAAATTATGTCGCATTCATTTGAAACGTGCATGACTTGTAAAGTTTTAAGTTACCAAATGGTTCGACAACAAGTTTAAGTTTACAAGAGTGATAAAGTATAAAAGAAATAACTTGCGACATAATTAGTTTAAAATCACGGTTGCAATAAATAGCGTAAGTATGTATGTATGCTTGACTCCAAGCAAGTAATCAGAGTGTATGCATGTATGCTTGACCTCAAGCAAGTATGAGTGTACGCGGAAGCATGTATCAAATAGCCATTCATGAACCTGAGAAACATATAGAAAACTGTCAACGAAAAATGTTGGTGAAATCATAGGTGTATTTGTAAATGTTGTTTTTGAACCACAAGATTTTGTATTTCCATAACGTTGATTATCCAAATCGTTTGCATTCCAAAAGTATGTCCACGAGCACCCAATTATCAAGACTTTACTGTTTGGTACCCTGTTACGTAGTGTTAGAACATACACTAAAATCGAAAATATATTTCATCCGCCGACGGTAGCGAACCGTCCGAATGAGGGCACGTCTAGCCCGCATGGATCCACACAACATAAGTTCACGCTTACACCCGCAAGTGTAACTAATGATAATTGAATTGAGGATTTTCGTTCTAACTCGCTGTGAAATGTTTGTTTTCGTACTTGTGTTCAAAGCATAAAAGTATGATACGTATATGTTTCTCATCCCATGATTTAAAAGTATAAAAGTTGTTAAAAAGATGGGACTTTGATCTCACCTCGAGTGCACGAGTATAAACGTACTTCACAAAGTAAACGTGTGCATGAAAGTTGCTTAGTATTGACCTAAACAAGTAAGTTATATCAATTAACCGGTTACGACACAAGGTCGGGCGAAATGTGTTCAATTAGTCCTATGGCTCGTTACGACTCGATTAAATAGCATGTGAGTCACGTTGTCAAGTTTCATGGAAGAATCAAGTATAAAAGAAGATTAGAACGATTGCATAAGTATTTGTTAAGTTTGAATAAAAGTTAACTTTAGTCAAAGTCAACTAAAAAGTCAACGAGGTCGGGTCGGGTATCCGACAATTTTTCTATGAAAGATAAGCATATATAAGTATGTTGGCCAAGTTTCATGTTGATCGGGGGTGCGTAGCATAGTTAGAATTAAACGAAAATGTGCATTTTTGGACAGCCGAGGCCCAGAGTGGCGCTCCAAGACCCTGAGCGGCGCTCAGACTGTCTGTTCAGCAAGTCTGGGCAGTTTTTGAACACTCAAGCACGAATCCAACTTCAAACAATCATAACTAATGAACCGTAAACATTCAAAACACGTATCTTATATCGTTGGAAAGGTATTTTGACGAGGAATACAACTAAACACATTTTATTTACCAAAAACATCATTTACAAAAATCAAAATCCTCATCGAATGATCGTTAAAGGTTCATTATCAAAGTTTCAAGTTCATAAAGTGCATCTCATGATTCGGGAATCCAATTTACACATACAATATGCCGGTTCGAAGGTAAATAAACATACATTGCAACTAAACACTTACTAACAACATCTCATAGCATTCAATGCGTCAAAAATCCATTTTAAAGTTCATCAAACCCTAACCAAGAATCATGAATCAACAATTTTGTAAATGAAGCTTTTCTAAATCAACCTACATACCAAAACGAAGTTAATGATGCTAGTAACACATTTAACACATGAACTTTAACATTTAAACAACATTTAATCATTCAAAATTAAAGATTACCTAACCCATTTCAAATGTTCATGCTAGTTACTTCAAAACAACAAATCGAGCAAACAAATCACATATTCATGTTAGACTTGAGCCATAGACACTAACTAACACCATTTTCAAGTTCATAAATCGAATTAGAGAAATATAGAGTTTTTAAAAACCTTATCCCAAGTAGTGAAATTAGTACCAAAATGAAGAGGATGATGAGAGGATCAAGACTATGTAATTTGTTTTGATGTTTGCTTGCTTGAATTGATTTAGATGATGATTCTTTGATGATGTCAAAAATGGTGTTTTGGTAACTAGAGAGAAAAGAGAGAAGTAGAAGAAGAAGTGAATGAGTGGTGGTGGTGGGGTTTGACTAGTTGACCTAGTTAACTAGTTTGGCCCCTTTGTAACTTTGGTCCCTCAAGTTTGAAAGCGGGTGCGTGAATTAACCGAACGAATATTTTAAAAACGCTGGAATAAATGGGAGATGTTATAATCGAATAACAGAAATACTAAGAACGTTAATGTAACAACCCAAACCTTCCAACGACAAAACCACGTGAAAACAGCAAAATGAAATAAAAAAAAATTCCTGAACAGCATGTTGCGCGGCGCGCCAAAGTGGACTGTCCAACAAGTTCTTAAATGCGAAAATGTTTGACTAGTTCCCGACGTATTTAGACAAAACTCTTTTAACCGTATGTTCAATATATGAAAACTAGCGCGTTCCATTAATAAAATTTAGTTTACGAAGCGGGGCCCACATTAACCCAAATTACCCCTTAAGTACCAAAATACAATTTTCGACCATACGACTTTTAATACAAAACAAAGCCGAGCATGGCGATTAGGGATACGCTACCCAATCCTAATAAATCCAAAAGCAAGTCTCTAAAGCAACTATGCAAGTCTTCTAGTCCCCGCGCTTACCCGAGCCACCGTCGGCTTGCAATCTATAAAAAGAGTCAACAACGAGAGGGTAAGCTAACGCTTAGTGAATGATAATATACTACATACATATATATATGTATAAAATGAATACGCCACACAAATATCAAATACCGCATACCGAACAACCAAGCATAAAGGCAAGCTAGTCTAGGCATACCGTACAAACACTAAGCGCGAGCTAAGATACAACAACAAAATATAAGTTCACCAACGACGATGTGAACCACGCCAAATAGCTACACCCGGAGGGTTAGCTACAACACAACAATACATTAATATATAACAATATAAACGAACAAGGTTAACACCTTAACCCAATACCGAGAACCAAATACCACAATGAAGATTGGCCGAACTACACGAGCCTTAGTAATCCGAAACCACACGAGATTACTATCTTCACAACATCGAGGTTAGCCGAACTACACGAGCCTTAGTAATCCGAAACCACACGTGATTACTACCTCAATAAGATGACCGAACTACACGAGTCATCGTGAATCCGAATACACACGCGATTCACTTCTCAACATTAAACCCTTCGCCATTGGGGTTATATCAACCACATCACAACCACGTGTGATAATGTACACGCGAACGTGTACTTCGCCAAAGATGGTCAACCAAAACGCACAACCGTGCCAATTGGACTCATGCAAAAGTCCATCAAGTCCACCTACATGTGAAGTGAGCTCTATAGCCGAGAATCACTTCACCTGACCCGCACCCATCCTACACATACATATGCACATAGGATATTATCACTCACCTTGAAGTCTTGAAGAAAGCTTCCAAGTAAACCGCAACTCGCCAATGGAAAATACCTATTCCATTATCACAATTACAACAATACACTTAGAGTGGATTCACAAATCAACCCAATTCGACACTTAGTGCAAATTTGACCCAAATGCACTACCAAGTACAAACCGTGCCCAAACTAACCAATAATCACTCACACAAGTGACAATGGTCCTAATATACCAAATAAACCCGAACTCAAGTGTTAAACACGTGTCATACCCATTTTGACACTTAAACCCTAATTTTGACCCATAAGGTCAAAATCTCACCATTTACAAGTTTTGACACCAAAACACATTTAACTTGGTTTTATACTTCAACTTAATCCATTTCAAGTTTATAAACCTCATTAAATCGCCAATTGGGTCATAATCACCACCAAACCCTAATTTGACCCAAAGTTAAAATTAGTCAACCAAACAACCTTAAATGGGTTTCAATACTTCCAAAATCACTAACTTAAGTGATTAAACCCAATTTCAAGTTCTAAACATGGCCAATTAGTTCACCAACCCAAAATCCACCAACAATTAACAATAAACCTGATTACTAGCTTCACTAAACCCATTTCATCACCTAAAAGGGTTTTACCACAAACTAACTCAAAACCCTAACTTGAATATCAAATCAAATAGATGAAATTCGGAGTTTGAGCTTACCAATACCACCACAACGTAGCTAGGAACGAAAGGAACAACTTTAGAACTCGAGCTTTTGATCAATTCGGCCTCCTTCTTCACCAAAACCCTAAATCTCTCTCTTGAATCTTTCTCTCTCTCTAAAATAGTTTGAGAGTGGTGAATGGATGTGAAAATGATCTAAAACTGATCCAAACCAGCTAATATGGCTCAGAAATCCGGCCCCAAGTGAAATTACCCAATTGCCCTTCATTTAAAACAATTAAAAGAAGAAGAGAGCTGTCTGCGTGATTTGGCGCAGCGCGCCCCTGACCCGCGCGGCGCGCAAGTAGCCAGTTTCAGATTCTTTTACCTTTTTAATTACATAACAATATTCAACGAAGCCCGTTCTCGAATGTCATAAGTACACAAGTATTTAAGATAAATATTCGGGTCTTACAACTCTCCCTCACTTAAACTCGATCACGTCCTCGTGATCCTCGTCACTTAACCAAATGGACCCCACTCAACGGTCCTCAACATACGTCCCAATCCGAATTTCCTAAGCAATTTCTCCCAACGAATCGCCTACAACAACTAAAATCGTCACCCACGATTTTCACAAATCCACAATCCGAGCACTAAAACTATGCTCCTTCCCTAACATCGGGAAAAACTCAACTAATCTCGTACCGAGATATCAATCCCTTAGCGTACTATTACCGAGTATAACGCCAAAAGCAACAAGGTCTCAACCTAAGGTCAACAACCCGAAACGATGAAGACCGAACCAAACGAATCCTTACGGATTACACCAACCACTAAACATCCCTTGTAGTGCGCCATACGACCAATACGCAATTACCGTAACATCATAATCTAACGGCTAGAACCGATAGCGCCCAAAACGACTATGGAAACGCAAAACCCAAGGTGTACGAAATCAACCATCGTCACACCCGTAACAAACATGTGAGCGAAACACGGCTATCGCCTTACTAATCCCACAACATGGTCCTCACGACCCCACCATCGACGTATAAAACGACCGATAGTTCCCGAAACATGGTCCTTACGACCCTACCATTGGTGTATCAAACAACCAATAGATCACACGACACGAAGGCTGGCCGAAAACACGCGCGCCCTAGTGAATCCGAACTACACGCGACTCACTACCTTCACCACAACAA
Source organism: Rutidosis leptorrhynchoides (assembly GCF_046630445.1). Taxonomy (NCBI): domain Eukaryota; kingdom Viridiplantae; phylum Streptophyta; class Magnoliopsida; order Asterales; family Asteraceae; genus Rutidosis; species Rutidosis leptorrhynchoides. The sequence continues at coordinate 343,927,763 of NC_092337.1, forward strand.
CAATCGGGAATGGCCGAACTACACGCGCCATAGTGAATCAGAACTACACGAGAGTCACTATCCCGGAGGAATGACCGAACTACACGAGTCATTTTTGAATCCGAACTACACGAGACTCACTCCTCAATACAATGACCGAAACCACACGAGTCATTTGTGAATCCGAACTACACGAGATTCACTTCCACAACATCGAGGTTGGCCAAACTACACGAGCCTTAGTAATTCGAAACCACACGAGATTACTACCTCAATAAGATGACCGAACTACACGAGTCACCATGAATCCGAACTACACGAGATTCATTCCAATAAGATGACCGAACTACACGCCTCATCGTGAATCCGAAAACACACGCGATCCACAATCTCAACACAGGAATGGTACTCGCATTTCCTACCGGTACTCACATTTCCCAATAGTGTTACACCATACAGACATAACACTACTCCCTTGATGAAGTCAGCGGACCCCGAAGGTCATGCTTCACCGATCTCAACACCTCGCTCATGGTGAAGTCAGCGGACCCGAAGATCATGCTTCACCAATCAACCATACCATAATGAAGTCAGCGGACCCCGAAGGTCATGCTTCATTATTCACAATACCAGGATGAAGTCAGCGGACCCCGAAGGTCATGCCTCACCACTATATCAAACATAGGTAACCACAATGATTCTCCAAAAGAGAATCCGACACACACCTCCCTTAACCGAAGGATTTCACCTTGCTCGCCAAACACGTCCATTGTCTCTCAACGAGATTTACCACGTTACCACCTCGGTGATAATTCAAATCCAAACCATAAGTACAATTTATCCGAAATTGTACTCTACCACAAATCGACCAAAACCAGGTCTCGACAACATTTTCCGGATCTACCAAAAGCATCATCCGAAATCTCACACTAAAACTTCCTCCTGCAGGAGTGTAACTCCCCCACTTGGAACCACGTTCCATATCCACAACTCGTACAACCGCACAATGCTACCACAGGTAGACTTTACCAACAATTGGGCTCACACGACCCATTACCACATCTTGCTCCAACCTTGAGCACACGAAGGATTTTAACCAACCCTTAAACACTTTGAACGAAAAGTTTACCGCAACATAATCGGAGTCGAATACCACGCTAGTAGGTATAAAAGAGGCACCTAATGTCGCGTCATAAAGACTCCATTACCAACACACATCGAGATTTAAAACACTCGATCTCAAGGGTTCCAACCAACTGACGAACCTCATGATTCGTCACTTCAACATAAAAGCGAACACGCGCTTAACAACCAAACACCAAAACCATTTCCGTGGCTTGGTAAATGCTAAGGAATGCTTGGTTGTACCAAGTCTTACGCCCTTCGCCCGTCAATCAAACATCAACATAGGGTACTTCCATTAGGAACGTCACCCATAGCATAACATGCACAACAAAGGCATACAACTCAAACTCAAACGGCATTTAATAAATAATCAAAAGACATATTTATTAAAATGAAACGTACCTTAACGTCTCCTTGCCGCACCTGTCCCCGCTAACTTGGGACATTCCGACTTACGATGTCCTTCTTTTTGGCAATTGAAGCACACCATACCATTACCCTTTGGTACCGAACATTCCCAAGACTTGTGACCCCTCACGCCACAATTGTAACATCTAGTCGCACTAGAATCCGACATACCCGTTTGCGTACCACCCGTGCTCACACTCGGACCCTTAGCCCTCTTACTCGGAGCACCCTAAGAAACGACCCTTCGCTCACTTGAAGGTTCACCCTTTTTCGATCGTGAATACGACTCGAAACCTCTAGCCAAGTCGAATAATTCCGGAAACGATTTCGCTTGACCCCGACTAATTTTACTTTTCAGGTCATCATTCAAGGTCTGATAGAAATCCCCCATCAACAAACGATCATTCCCCAAATACTCTGGACAAAAACGAGCCTTCGCCATAAAGGTCGTCTTGAGAGTACTCAAATCCATAGATCCTTGTCGCAAATTTCGCAACTCATTACGCAATTCCCACAAATCGGCCGAAGTCCGGAACTCCTCGAAGAATTCCTCCTTAAAGTCGTCCCACGATAAAGCCATAAACGTCTCGCCACCGACAAGATCAATCTTACCATCCAACCAATCCCTTGCCCTACCCCGCAACAAACTCGTAGCGAGTCTCGTCTTTCTCTCGGGAGGGCAATCAATAGTACGGAAACACCCTTCGACGTCCGAAATCCAAGTTGTGCTTACCAGAGGATCCGGTTTCCCGTCATACATCGGGGGTTTAGTCCTCATGAAGCTCTTAAGATAACGCTCCATTTCACTACTACCTTGAAGTTCGGAATACCTCCTTTCCATTCTTTCTTCCAACGCACCCATTTGCTCCGCAACGGCGGCCGCAACCCTAGCGTTAAACTCCGCGTCATTCGCCTCGGTCTCGTTTCGCGTCGTCATTCTAAAGAATGCAAAACGATTAGTCCACGAACGTGTAAAACCGTACGCACGACACAGCCCCATCTTGCTAAACACTCGTCGTACATCACTTGTTAGACACGATTTGCACCCGTAATAAGGTTTACAAGTTCTTATTACGCACACACGCCGCATCGACTCGTTAGTACAACGACCATCTCGCTCAATGATATAAACAAACACAACCAAAATTCTACGCGGTACAAACACATGCGAGAATTATTACCACAACACAAATAATATATTAATAATATCCGCATTACCAATATAAACGTTAGTCAACCTATAAAAAAGGCACTAACTAAACCCATTCCGACCCGTAATCCTACAAGTCCCGCAACAAAATAGCACACACAAAAGTCTAAGTCTAGGCACCTATCTCAAGTCACCTAAATCCCTTACACCATGCTCTGATACCACTTGTAACAACCCAAACCTTCCAACGACAAAACCACGTGAAAACAGCAAAATGAAATAAAAAAAAATTCCTGAACAGCATGCTGCGCGGCGCGCCATATAGGCCGCGCGGCGCGCCAAAGTGGACTGTCCAACAAGTTCTTAAATGCGAAAATGTTTGACTAGTTCCCGACGTATTTAGACAAAACGCTTTTAACCGTATGTTCAATATATGAAAACTAGCACGTTCCATTAATAAAATTTAGTTTACGAAGCGGTGCCCACATTAACCCAAATTACCCCTTAAGTACCAAAATACAATTTTTGACCATACGACTTTTAATACAAAACAAAGCCGAGCATGGCGATTGGGGATACGCTACCCAATCCTAGTAAATCCAAAAGCAAGTCTCTAAAGCAACTATGCAAGTCTTCTAGTCCCCGCGCTTACCCGAGCCACCGTCCGCATGCAATCTATAAAAAGAGTCAACAACGAGAGGGTAAGCTAACGCTTAGTGAATGATAATATACTACATACATATATATGTATAAAATGAATACGCCACACAAATATCAAATACCGCATACCGAACAACCAAGCATAAAGGCAAGCTAGTCTAGGCGTACCGTACAAACACTAAGCGCGAGCTAAGATACAACAACAAAATATAAGTTCACCAACGACGATGTGAACCACGCCAAATAGCTACACCCAGAGGGTTAGCTACAACACAACAATACATTAATATATAACAATATAAACGAACAAGGTTAACACCTTAACCCAATACCGAGAACCAAATACCACAATGAAGATTGGCCGAACTACACGAGCCTTAGTAATCCGAAACCACACGAGATTACTATCTTCACAACATCGAGGTTAACCGAACTACACGAGCCTTAGTAATCTGAAACCACACGTGATTACTACCTCAATAAGATGACCGAACTACACGAGTCATCGTGAATCCGAATACACACGCGATTCACTTCTCAACATTAAACCCTTCGCCATTGGGGTTATATCAACCACATCACAACCACGTGTGATAATGTACACGCGAACGTGTACTTCGCCAAAGATGGTCAACCAAAACGCACAACCGTGCCAATTGGACTCATGCAAAAGTCCATCAAGTCCACCTACATGTGAAGTGAGCTCTATAGCCGAGAATCACTTCACCTGACCCGCACCCATCCTACACATACATATGCACATAGGATATTATCACTCACCTTGAAGTCTTGAAGAAAGCTTCCAAGTAAACCGCAACTCGCCAATGGAAAATACCTATTCCATTATCACAATTACAACAATACACTTAGAGTGGATTCACAAATCAACCCAATTCGACACTTAGTGCAAATTTGACCCAAATGCACTACCAAGTACAAACCGTGCCCAAACTAACCAATAATCACTCACACAAGTGAGAATGGTCCTAATATGCCAAATAAACCCGAACTCAAGTGTTAAACACGTGTCATACCCATTTTGACACTTAAACCCTAATTTTGACCCATAAGGTCAAAATCTCACCATTTACAAGTTTTGACACCAAAACACATTTAACTTGGTTTTATACTTCAACTTAATCCATTTCAAGTTTATAAACCTCATTAAATCGCCAATTGGGTCATAATCACCACCAAACCCTAATTTGACCCAAAGTCAAAATTAGTCAACCAAACAACCTTAAATGGGTTTCAATACTTCCAAAATCACTAACTTAAGTGATTAAACCCAATTTCAAGTTCTAAACATGTCCAATTAGTTCACCAACCCAAAATCCACCAACAATTAACAATAAACCTGATTACTAGCTTCACTAAACCCATTTCATCACTTAAAAGGGTTTTACCACAAACTAACTCAAAACCCTAACTTGAATATCAAATCAAATAGATGAAATTCGGAGTTTGAGCTTACCAATACCACCACAACGTAGCTAGGAACGAAAGGAGCAACTTTAGAACTCGAGCTTTTGATCAATTCGGCCTCCTTCTTCACCAAAACCCTAAATCTCTCTCTAGAATATCTCTCTCTCTCTAAAATAGTTTGAGAGTGGTGAATGGATGTGAAAATGATCCAAAACTGATCCAAACCAGCTAATATGGCTCACAAATCCAGCCCCAAGTGAAATTACCCAATTGCCCTTCATTTAAAACAATTAAAAGAAGAAGAGAGCTGTCTGCATGATTTGGCGTGGCGCTGAGAAAATATTGTTGCAACAGGAGAGTACAGTGTTGATGTACTATAGGATCACTTGAGCACGATCAAGGTTAGAAGCTATGAAACCACTATAAGTGTAGTACATGGTGGATAACTAAGGGATTTATTGAGTAGATTTAAGTAAGGGCTGGTTTAAATCATAAATGGGAATTTAACGCACTACAATATAAATTAAGCTTATAAATCTTTAAGGATAACTAAGAACCATCAGAGGTTCTAATTTGTCTACAAACCCTTAGATTTTACCAAACCATTGACAGAAAGGAATTCGAAACACAATCATAACCACTCACTTGGGTAATACACTAAGGTGTTAAGAAAGGTTGGATATTATATATATATATATATATATATATATATATATATATATATATATATATATATATATATATATATATATATATATATATATATATATATATATATATATATATATATATGGCTATGATACTTTATTCGTGGTATTGCATCCAAGATGGGCCGCTTATATCCTTAAACCGGATAAGTGTTGGGAGTTGAGCATAGTCCATCCGATCATAATCAAGTTAGCCTAGTTCCTCGTGACATGCTAATCGCGAAATAAATTAATAGGGAATCTAGTGTTTACACCAAGGTAGATCTATCCAATGAGTGTCTCTCAATCATCCCGACACTACGTTATCTTAAATCATGGTGAACCACGTCTTCTCTGTCCTTAGCTGTTGCATGCTAGCTAGCTTATTTTAATTATATTGCTTTAATATTTTAAATACAATTATAATTCAAATCAACCCAACTACAGCCTTTACACAATTTGATATTCTGGATAAAAGTGGTGTCTAGAATAAACCGGTTGGACTTGGTTGTTAGATTTTCTGAACAGTCGCCAATTTATTGGGACCAAAAAGATCCTGCCTCTCCACAAAAGGTGTACCTGGTCACTAGTCTTGGATACTAAATTGTGTACAAACTAATCTTAATTACTAAATTATCTGAATAAGCTCTGTTTCAAATTCGACCGCTCAAGGAACGACCCTAGGTCATATTTGCCCTTGCTAATCCATAGAAAGAATAGTAGATTTAGGCCCAGCAAAATATAAATTTAAAACTCTCTTGATAAGTTTGTACCGACACCTTGCGACCTAACGACACCGCATAAATAAACCGTCTGGTTCGGGCATATCAGGCTTAATTGTTGCACTATATAGGAGATATCTGGGCATGTCATTGTTAAGTGTAATAGCCTTCCAATCAATCTTCTGTAAACCTCAAGATTAGAAATCATCTCACCCTTAACTAAGGCTCACTTCAGATGTCGTGGCTTGAAAAATAGTAGGTTTAGCTGATGTTAACCTTGCATCTTTAAATAAATTAAGGATAGATTCCTTTGATTTAAGTAAGTTTCAAATATGGTTGTACAAATTTCAATGCTTGAAAAATACTTCGCTAGACCCAAATCCTTGATAGTAAATTTGTTGTCCAAAGCAGATTTAGTTAATTGAATTTCAGAAAATGAATTTCCTACTAAATGTACGTCATCAACATAGACCAAGGCGTTGTGAATGAATCACCTTAAGTCTTCACAAATAAGGAATAATCATGCTTAGATTGAATATAACCTAAGGAAACGAAAATTTTAGTGAACTCCGGATTCCATTATCTAGAAGCTTGTTTCAAACCATAAAGTGGCCTCTTTAATTTACATATCTGACCAGGTAATGCCTTAGTATATCCATCAGTCGGTTTCAAGTGTATATCTTTATCAATATATCCATGTAAAAATCAATTATTGATGTCTAACTGATGTAATACCCTCCATTTTGTTGTTGTTATTGGAATAAGGACTCTTATTGTTGCAAGTTTTTTAACAGGTGAAAATGTATGTTTGTAATCCTCACCTTCCTTTTTATTAAAGCCTTATTACTAGCCTAGCCTTTAGTCTCTTTCCATCTGGGTTATACTTGGTTTTATATACCCATTTAGTAGAAATAGACTTAGTACCTGCAACTAAAGTAGTTAATTACCAGGTTTTATTTATTCAAGTGCATCAACTTCTTTATTCATAGCAGCAACTTAATTAGTATCCTCGCATGCTTGTGCATAAGTACTAGGTTCAGTTGTAGCAAACACATTTTCAAGAGATGACACATAGTTCTTATTCATATTTGAAAAGTCATGCTCATGAAATATTAGATAGATAAAAGTTAAATTAGTTTCGACAGATACTACATTAACAGTAGAAAGAACACAATCTTTGACCAAATAGGATTTTTTATGTCTAGTAGACTATTCTGGCAGGTTATCAAGATGAGTATTAGAAATAGAAGAATTATGTAGAGAAGGTAGTTGTGATATTATTAGGTATGATAAAACTTGTTGAAACTGAAGGAGTAACAACAACATGATTTGGTGTAACTAATAGATTATAATGAAGTATGATGGCTAAGTAACCGTTTTGAAAGGAAATATATTTTCCTTCAAAATGACAGCTCTGCTACAAAATATGTCTTTGGTATTAAGATTGTATAATATGTAACCTTCTTGACCATGTGGATATCCTATGTAAACACAAGGTATAACTCTGGGAGCAACTGTAACCTTCTTTACCATAAAGGGATTCAAAAGGAGATTTTCAAGACAAATTAGGCATAGGGATTTTTTTTAATGAGATATGTTGTAACTAAAACACAATCTCCCCATATAATATCATGCCAATCAGCATGAATTTTTAAGGCCCTAACAGTGTCAAGTAAATGTCTTAGTTTACCCTTTACCGCTCCATTTTGTTGAGGGGTATAAACCATAGATTTTTGTTGATGATTCCTTCTTTTTGCATGAATATTTTATAATAATTATTAACTATTTCAGTGCCATCATCTGATCTGATATATTTGGGTTTGGTTTAGAAGTGATTGATCAAATTAGAAACAAAGGAAGTCAGAATAGTATGTACGTGACACTTAGTGTGTAAATGATATGTTCATGTTAATCTAGTATAATATCAACAATGGTGAAGAAGTATTTAGCACCATTTAGAGCAGTTGTTTTATAGGGACCCCATGAATCAATTCAAAAGGTTAACACTAGTAAAAGAACTTCTGCGGGATGGTATTTTGTGATGTTTAGCCAAAACACTAGTATCACGAAAAAGTTGAGTATTAGCAAGAATTTTACAAACTGGAATTTGTACTAATTTGAACATAGAAGTATGTCCAAGTCTAGCATGTAAAAGATACAGATTTAAGAAATTGGCTGATGGAACAACCTTATTGACAGAAGAAGACAACAGAGGAGTAGATAAGTGAATAGACACATCAGTGGAATCGGCTTTGTAGATGTATAAGTTCTTGAAATTTTTTTCCAGCTCCCACAATCTCTTTAGTTAACATGTCCTCGAAAAATAATGATTGAGGTAAAAATGTTGCAATAAACTTTTTCTTAACAATCTGCCAACAGATAATAGGTTGAGTTTAAACTCGGGTATATAAGAACCTTGAGCAAGGTTACTTCACAATCAAGTGGGATTTAACCAAATTTTTTGATAAATTTGAATTTACTATCTGGTAAAGACACCTGAATAGAATTTTTAAGAGTACTGATATATTTAAACGGATGTAAATGAGGTGACATTTGATCTGGGGCTCCTGTATCTACTATCCAACCATGTGTCAGATTATGATAATTTAATTTCAAAGGCATGACAATGCATATGAATAAGTGCAAAATGATTTACCTAGATGAGTTACACAGCATTGTTTTCTTTTGCACCATTTTCATGAAACAAATTTATCATTCTTGACATACAACTGCAACAAGCCTTTAATCCAAGTCAGTTTCCCTTTTGTATTAACTTCATTCACAGAGGTCATATCAAAGGGAGTATCCTTGGCAAGATAATTTTCACATCCAGTCTTTTCTTGTGCAGCCATTGAAACTGGTTTATTCTTGTTTTTCTTACCATTATACCAATATGGATATCTCAACCTTTCAACACATTGTTCATATAAATTTCCTTTTTCTCTAAAAAAAAGTGCAGTATTTCTTATCACCTTTGTTTATAGTCTTAGAACTTTTGTAATCTTTGTTTTGAGCTTGACTATTACACATACTAGCAATGAAAGCAGTTGGCTGTACAACATGAGTTGTAACCTACTTTTGTATTTCAACTTGTTGAACAATGTAATAAGCTTTGTTTACAGTAGATAATGGATTCGTAGAAAATATTTGGCTTCTAACTGACTCATAATCATCCTTCAACTCTATTAAATATTGCATCAACTTAAAATGATTCTCTATATCGAGAAATTTTTCAGTTATGCCACAACCACATTCTCTCGTGTTTCCATAAATACAAGTTGGAATACCATTCAAATTGTGCAATTTATCCCATTACCTTTTCATCTTATTGATATAAGAAACTATAGAAAGATTACCTTGAGATACATTGCATTATTCCCTTTCTAATTGATATACTAGTGGTCCATTACTTTGGCAATAGCATTCTGCAATCTCCTTCCGGAGTTATTTAGTGTACAAGAAAGCCTCAGGTAGATAAATCTGCTATCACTGAATTCACAATTACACATGTGACCATATAATCACATTTAGTCCAACGTTGATAAGTATGATCAGTTACATCAGGTTTACGATTGGTATCATCTATAAATCCTAATTTTTTAGCTTTGTACCTAAATCCATTTTTTGTGGGCCCCCTTAATCCAAGAAAACTTTAAAAGGAGTATTTGTCAAGATCATACCAAGATGATCTGAACTAGCTATGTATAAGGAATCATGTACTGAATTCATCGCATTTGATTTTATAGATGTCTAACTTTATTCTGACCTTATCTCCATCAGATTAGGTTTATGAACACTGAATCTTTGAAACGAAACACAAATTTGAGTATTCAAAACCCTAAATCGAACATAATATTGATCAGATTACTAATTGATCAACAAAACACGAAAAAAATTTAGAATACAAATTACGAAATCGATTAGAGCTGAAAATCTAATACCATATGAAGTGAAAGAAATTACAACAGACTGATCATGAACGTATCACGTTATTAGTTATCATGTATTGTGAAAAGTTACAATTACAATGACTTTGAGTACTTGCAATATATACATCAACTAATGAAGTAACTTAACTGTCATTACCTGACTATTAGACTTCTAACAACCTAATTAAATAATTTATACTTTGTACCCCTATACTTTTAGAAATTTACAATTCATTCTAGAAGTTACAAATGTATCATAACAAGCGGGATAATTAGCCTGCGCGTTGCTGCAGGAAATTATTTCGTTTGATAATTTAAAAATTGTTTCGCGATTTGCGATGGTATATCGTTTGCAGCAATAAATGGTTTCATTATATACATTGAATACTTTGTTGATAGTTTATAACGATACACATATTAAAAATTGGTAAAAAAATTGTTTTATCAAAAGAGTAAGAAAAATTAGAAATAAATATATTTTATTAAAAAATGTTAAAGGAAATGTAAAATATCATTTAATAATCAAAATGTGAAATTATTTTTACTATCACCAGTTACTAATAAATTATTAATTAATTTAATATTTATTATTTACTATCAGCGAGTATTTGGATTATCACATGTGATTAACTATATTATTTACTTATACATATTATGCCTAGAATTTCATATACATTACTAATATTGGGAAACGTGTTTTCATAAGATCTTTTCCTCGAACCATTTACACTTTTTCGAGGACGTGGATCCTGATCCACCCGTAACTACCATCCTCACTATCCTGAGTACGAGACACTACTTTGCGCAACCGAGGAAGAATACCCCTCGGAAACCTGCCAACCAAAGATGGTCCCTCATAAGAGGAACCCTATGAGAACTTTCCAGAGGAACCGCACCCTGTCTTACCTACGGCTTTCACCCTAATGGTCCACGTATGATGTGAAGCCCTCGAAAGACTATTCAGATTCCAAAATCAAACTCAAACCTCGTACATTGTCAGGAACCTTACTTACTTACTTCATCCTCCAATGACCGTCGACAAGCTAAAGACACAATTGGACTTGGGTCCCAAACATTCTTAGACATTGGAAATGTCAGGAGGGCATCTCATTCCCCAAGGTCGGATTGTCTTCCACTGATGCTCAGGCATACCCAATACCTTGGGAGCCACCTAGACACAAGACCCAAATTGAACTTCTAGAAAATAACATTGAAGCATTACCTGGAACAGAACATTTTGAAGAAATGCACCTGGACATTCTAGACATTAGGGCTTAACCACCGAAACCTACAAACCTACACCGAGAAGTTGTATGATAGGGTACGTGGAGACCCTAATAGGATAACATGGATAGAGCATCAGTTGGATAACAATAAGTAGTGACTTGAAGTTGATGACATTATCTTGACCTTATGGAGGGATGTTGGAATGAGAGTATGAGTTAGCATATTATAATGATGCATGATCAACATGCTTATATTATCGTAAGTCGACCCGAAGTTCCAATGTTGTTACATGAGGAATATGAAGAATGTCGATTGGATTAGGAGGATGTGAGAGCACCTAAAGGTTTTTTGAATACGGTCACAGGGCACTCTCGGAACAAACGCCCGAATAAGAAGGACGTGGGGCCTGCTCAAAACAAAGCTTTCAACACGACGATCAACAAAGCTCGTCAAGATCCTGATTTAGTCAAGGGAATGTTTCTTCTCAACAACTTTGTTGCTTCTGTGAAGTTTGATACTAGTGCGGATAGACGCTTTATATCTAAGGACTTTAGTACTGTGATTAATAAGCCATCAAAAACCATATACGTTATGTATTCTACATAACAGGCCAATGGAAACCTGATGAAGGTAGATAAGATAATTCAAGGTTGTACCTTAAATTTAACATGTAGGTCATTTGAGGTTGATCTCATGCCAATAGAACTTGGAAGTTTTGACGTGATTACCGAAATGGATGGGTTGTCAAAGAATAAGGCAGAAATTGCTTAATTCGAGAAAACTATATGTATGCCCCTCGCTGACAATGAAGCCTTAGTAGTTCAAGTAGATAAGAGCAACACGATGTTAAACATTATTTCTTGTTAAATGTCTCAGAAATACCAAAGGAAGGGTTGTCAAGCTATACTAGTCCATGTGAAGAAGATTGAATCGGAAAAAAAATTACGAGATGATGTGCCAGTTGTCAAAGAATTTCCCGAAGTTTTTCTTGAAGATTTGCATGGTCTTCTACCACATCAACCGGTGGAATTTCAAATTGATTTTATCTCGGGAGCTGCACCAGTAGCCCATTCGCCCTACAAACTTGCCCATTCGGAATTACAAGAGTTATCGAATCAACTACAAGAGTTGTTGGATAAGGGTTTTGTTGAGTCCCCAAAATAATTAAGGATTTAATTATGACAAAACTGTAATTTATTTGCACTAAAATGTTATGTGTAGCCAGCACAAGTTTGTTTATGTATAGACAGCAGATATTGCTGTGTCGAGTGTTTAGTTTACTACTTAGTCTACCAGCACAATGTAGACAGTGTTCTTCAATCAGCACATGATGTATACTCAGAAATTCAATAATATCAAGTGACTCAGCAATGAAGAACCAGCATAGCTGGAATGCAGCTTACTACACAAGACAGCTATGCTCCATTACAAGCATAGTGGTTTTCTGAGTGGTCTACATCAATCGTACTATTCAACAAAAGTCAAAGACAAAGTTGAAAAGAAAAGGACACGCGTCGGCGGCTGACAAGTGACCTTATAAGATCACGTGGGAATGCGGAAGTTTAACGAATGTGCAAACTTGTGTTATACTTTTTCAACGCATAGGGAACACAACATTCTATTTGTTTAAACAAATAGTGGTGCCAAACCGAATTGGGATGTTCCTGCAAATAGCTACTAAAGAGGAAAATGGAGAGCACACTCTGATACCAGTTGTTGGTCCCTTGATAAACAACAGGAGTATTGTAGAGGGGGGGGGGGTGAATACAATTCTTTTAATTAACTTAACAGTTAAACACAATTTAGTATTCAAGCAAGTAAATTAAATAGAGTCAAAGGTAATTTTTCAACGGTTATTCTTTATTGATTAGATCACAAAGAATTACAACTATCCTTGGCGGAATGATAGTTGGTTGATACAGATTTACCTAAGTATAGCTACAGAGTGGAGGTGGAAGGTCAGAATCTGACTCATCACCATCATCACCATCCCTCCTTTGCTGTTTTGGAGCCTTTTCATGCTCATGCTCCCCTTCAGATTGTTTTCTCTTTTTAGACTTCTTTTTAGACTTCTTCTCCCCCTTTTTGTCATCGGCGGGGTCATAAGTATGAGCAGGGGAGACCTGTGCATCAAGATCACTATCTGATTCAGGAACTGAGTAAGCAAAGCTGTTCCAGTCAGCATCAGCAGGAGATAGGAAATGTCCCGTTCATATTGATTATAAACGTTCCATATTAATTGATTTCGTTGCGAGGTTTTGACCTCTATATGAGACGTTTTTCAAAGACTGCATTCATTTTTAAAACAACCATAACCTTTATTTTATCAATAAAGGTTTTAAAAAAAACATTACGTAGATTATCAAATAATGATAATCTAAAATATACTGTTTACACATGACCATTACATAATGGTTTACAATAGAAATATATTACATCGACATATGTTTCTTGAATGCAGTTTTTACACAATATCATACAAACATGGATTCCAAATCTTGTCCTTATTTTAGTATGCAACAGCGGAAGCTCTTAATATTCACCTGAGAATAAACATGCTTTAAACGTCAACAAAAATGTTGGTGACTTATAGGTTTAACCTATATATATCAAATCGTAACAATAGACCACAAGATTTCATATTTCAATACACATCCCATACATAGAGATAAAAATCATTCATATGGTAAACACCTGGTAACCGACATTAACAAGATGGATATATAAGAATATCCCCATCATTCCTGGACACCCTTCGGATATGATATAAATTTCGAAGTACTAAAGCATCCGGTACTTTGGATGGGGTTTGTTAGGCCCAATAGATCTATCTTTAGGATTCGCGTCAATTAGGGTGTCTGTTCCCTAATTCTTAGATTACCAGACTTAATAAAAAGGGGCATATTCGATTTCGATAATTCAACCATAGAATGTAGTTTCACGTACTTGTGTCTATTTTGTAAATCATTTATAAAACCTGCATGTATTCTCATCCCAAAAATATTAGATTTTAAAAGTGGGACTATAACTCACTTTCACAGATTTTTACTTCGACGGGAAGTAAGATTTGGCCACTGGTCGATTCACGAACCTATAACAAATATGTACATATATATCAAAGTATATTCAAAATATATTTACAACACTTTTAATACATTTTGATGTTTTAAGTTTATTAAGTCGGCTGTCCTCGTTAGTAACCTACAACTAGTTGTCCAACGTTAGATGTACAGAAAAAAATTGATATATATTATCTTGAATCAATCCACGACCCAGTGTATACACGTCTCAGGCTAGATCACAACTCAAAGTATATATATTTTTGGAATCAACCTCAATCCTGTATAGCTAACTCCTACATTACTGCATATAGAGTGTCTATGGTTGTTCCAAATAATATATACACATGGGTCGATATGATATGTCAAAACATTTGCATACGTGTCTATGGTATCCCAAAATTACATAATATATTAGAATACATGTATAATACAATATAAGTTAGCTAGGATATGATTAATATAGATTTGTTACCAATTTTCACGCTGCTACAACAAGAAAAATTATCCAATCTTGTTTTACCCATAACTTCTTCATTTTAAATCCGTTTTGAGTGAATCAAATTGCTATGGTTTAATATTGAACTCTATTTTATGAATCTAAACAAAAAAATTATAGGTTTATAGCCGGAAATATAAGTTACAAGTCATTTTTTTAAAGGTAATCATTTCAGTCGAAAGAACGACGTCTAGATGACCATTTTAGAAAACATACTTCCACTTTGAGTTTAACCATGATTTTTGGATATAGTTTCATGTTCATAAGAAAAATCATTTTTCCAGAAGAACAACTTTTAAATCAAAGTTTATCATAGTTTTTAATTAACTAACCCAAAACAGCCCGCTGTGTTACTACGACGGCGTATGTCAGGTTTTACAGTGTTCTTCGTGTTTCCAGGTTTTAAATCATTAAGTTAGCATATCATATAGATATAGAACATGTGTTTAGTTGATTTTAAAAGTCAAGTTAGAAGGATTAACTTTTGTTTGCGAACAAGTTTAGAATTAACTAAACTATGTTCTAGTGATTACAAGTTTAAACATTCGAATAAGATAGCTTTATATGTATGAATCGAATGATGTTATGAACATAATTACTACCTCAAGTTTTCTGAATAAAGCTACTGGAAATGAAAAAAATGGATCTAGCTTTAAAGGATCCTTGGATGGCTTGAAAGTTCTTGAAGCAGAATCATGACACGAAAACAAGTTCAAGTAAGATTTCCACTCGAAATAAGATTGTTATAGTTATAGAAATTGAATCAAAGTTTGAATATGAGTATTACCTTGTATTAGAAAGATATCTTACTGTAAATAATAAAGATTTCTTGAGGTTGGATGATCATTCTACAAGATTGGAAGTAAGCTAGCAAACTTGGAAGTATTCTTGATTTTATGAAACTAGAACTTGTAGAATTTATGAAAAACACTTAGAACTTGAAGATAGAACTTGAGAGAGATCAATTAGATGAAGAAAATTGAAGAATGAAAGTGTTTGTAGGTGTTTTTGGTCGTTGGTGTATGGATTAGATATAAAGGATATGTAATTTTGTTTTCATGTAAATAAGTCATGAATGATTGCTCATATTTTTGTAATTTTATGAGATATTTCATGCTAGTTGCCAAATGATGGTTCCCACATGTGTTAGGTGACTCACATGGGCTGCTAAGAGCTGATCATTAGAGTATATATACCAATAGTACATACATCTAAAAGCTGTGTATTGTACGAGTACGAATACGGGTGCATATGAGTAGAATTGTTGATGAAACTGAACGAGGATGTAATTGTAAGCATTTTTGTTAAGTAGAAGTATTTTAATAAGTGTCTTGAAGTCTTTCAAAAGTGTATGAATACATATTAAAACACTACATGTATATACATTTTAACTGAGTCGTTAAGTCATCGTTAGTCGTTACATGTAAGTGTTGTTTTGAAACCTTTAGGTTAACGATCTTGTTAAATGTTGTTAACCCAATGTTTATAATATCAAATGAGATTTTAAATTATTATATTATCATGATATTATGATGTATTAATATATCTTAATATGATATTGTGATGACCCGGAAATTTTTGACCAAATTTAAACTTAATCTTTAACGTTTCCGACACGATAAGCAAAGTCTGTAAAGTTGAATCTCAAAATTTTTGAACTATTTAATTACCTTTCGATTGTTCTCAACGATTCGCGAACAATTATAGGTAAATAGATACATATATATACCATAACTTGAAAACGTAACAAAGTGTTGAGTATATGATACTGTGCATTAAACTTATTGGTTTGATTATCTGATTGATATATTTAGATACAGAGTTAAAAGATTATGCCAAACGATTAAATTAAAAGATAATTATTGAGTCCCTTAAGGATTATGATATTATTACGGGTCTCTGTTGAAAGGTCCACGTTGATTTGGGAAATCATTCATTCTTAACGGTATTCGGAATAAATGGCAAAGTGTTTGTTTAAATAACGTAATTTGGACACATACAATAATAAGGAATATCAACTGTTGGAATTAGATATATGAATAACTTGCGATATGTATTTTAAAACGTGTTTATTAATATCGAAAATATATATTTAACAATACGATAAAATATAATATTAACTTGGTCTTAAAAACGAATTGTTATTATATATATATTAACAAATAGCGAGATGATGATTTATAGAAGTAAATGATCAAAATACTCGAAAGTTTAAGATATACTTTGAGTGGTATAGTTTAGGGATAATTTAAGGCTATATTTTGACAAAGGTACGTGACACGAAATGTAAAATACAAGTTTTCTCAGCTTACGAAAGGACATTTGAAAAACTGAAACTGGGACATAAGTCGAGTGATGACGTACGACTTATCGAAACAAAAATTACAAGTCAACTATGCATGTGAATTTAATATAATATATAATTAATTATATAAATTAAATATATTATATATATTATATAAAATTATGTCGACAAACAAAAAGTTAAAAGTTTGTGAGCTGGATCAGAGGGCCATGCGATCGCATGGCCTTGAAGCACAAATCCCATGCGATCGCATGGGGTGCTTTTTCAGAAAAGGTTCTATAAATTGCACGATTTCAGTTCTCACACTCTTAATATTACTCCTAAGTATTTATTTATATTATTATTATTATTATTATTATTATTATTATTATTATTATTATTATTATTATTAAGATTAATATTATTATTAATCTTATTATTATTAGTATTATTAATTAGTATTATACATAAAATACTACGATGAGGTTATGAGCGTGTCACCTTCAAAATGGGTTTTCGAGCGGGATAGAGCTAATGAAATTATGGGTAATGTTCGGGGGTATATTTATGAATCAAACCTAGTGTTTATCATCTCCGTTACGTCTACGTACTTTTCTACAATATTGAATCTCAATATTAATACGTAAGCATTTATATTTTATATTTTATAAATTAATAGTGTATACATACTAGTGCTCAAGTGTATATATTTATACATGCTTGTATGCTAAATTTCGTCGTTAAACAGTTTATAATAAATCACGAATTAAATACATATATTACGGGTAAAAGGTATATGATATACATGTTTTCGGAAAGCTGGCGAAAAATCAATAACTTTTCATTTAGATATCGAATAGTTTCGAGGAACGAATCAAAAGATATGGTCAACTGAATTATAATTGACATTAATTGGAATTGCTTTTTGAATCTGCAATTAATACTTAAACAACTTGTTTACGAGATTGATAAAATGGATTTTTGAATATTATCAACCGAGTAAATGAATCCTTATATAAGGTATGTCTCGTTTGTTGAACTATTGTCAAAATTGACTTTTTGAAACAACTTGAATAACTTTTGTATGTCAATTTCGAGCATTAGGATTGTGATACACTATGACCTGACCTAGCTTGATAGACATTTATTGACCAACATATGTTCTCTAGGTTGAGATCTACCATTATTTGATATACCGAGTTTTGGTCACATTACGATGAACAACTTTATGTGCTGCTAAGGTGAGTTTCATTGATCCCTTTTTAATTGCTTTTGCAATATATATTTTTCGGCTGAGAATACATGCACTTTATTTTAAACGCAATGGATACAAGTACATACTAAATTCTACACTGAGTTTGAACCGAAAATCCCTTAGCTTTGGTAACTGTTAACTGCCAGTTATAAGAACTGGTGGGCGCGAGTAGTAGTATATGGATCCATAGGGCTTGATATCCCCGTCCGAGCTAGAGCACTAGCCTTTTAACGGACGTATGCTATTTGAGAAGCGTACACGTTGGTTTACGTGTATTATTAAGATGATTATACAAAGGGTACAAATTATATATACGTTAAGTTTAGTTACCAGGGTGCTCAATTTCGTAGAATATTTTGATAAACGTTTCTGGATGAAACAACTGAAATCTTGTGATCCATCTTTATATACAGATTATGCGAAACATACAAACTATGAACTCACCAACCTTTATGTTGACACTTGTTAGCATGTTTATTCTCAGGTTCCCTAGAAGTCTTTCACTGTTTGCTTATATGATAGACAAGCTATGTGCATGGAGTCTTATATGGCATATTTTTCAAGAAAACGTTGCATTCACCAATTCATCATCATGTACCTTATTTTGACTGCATTGTCAACGGAAGTACTATTGTAAACTATTATATACGGTGATTGTCTATATGTAGAAATCATCAGATGTCGAAAACCTTTGATTTAAATATTCATTTATGGTGTGCCTTTTCAAAAGAATGCAATGTTTACAAAACGTATCATATATAGGTCAAATACCTCGCAATGAAATCAATGAATGATGTGTTCGTCCATATGGATTTGGAGCGATCATCACAGTTGGTATCAGAGCGTTGGTCCTAGTGAACCAGGTCTTGCATGAGTGTGTCTAACTGATAGTTGTTAGGATGCATTAGTAAATCTGGACTTCGACAGTGTCTGCATGTTAAAAGTTTTGCTTATCATTTCTTGTCGGAAATTACCTGCTTATCATTCATAGTCTTGACATGTTTTACTGCATTGATTGCATGAATAGTGTATAGACAAAATTCATATCTTAGCGTATCTATTACTGTAAACTTTTCCTGATATCTTTCGAAAATTTCTCCGTGATTTATGGAATTTGGTATTATATATACATATGTAAATTATGTATTGAAGAATACCAAACTAAATTCTATAATCTAATTCATATCAAAAATCATCTCCCTAATTATACAAGATGGATCCCGTATCTAGTTCAAACTCTGACAGCTATTCCGATATGGATATTCATCTGAATTCCGAAGATAGCGTAACTGGAATGGATCAACCAATTAGCCATCATCTATTCTGGATGAATTGGGGATGGGTTCGTAGCTTACTTAATTATTGGAGACAAGAAGAAGGCGATCCCTTTCATCCACCACATTGCCCTCTTGGCGAAGAACCTGAAGCACTTACCGGAAAACCTGTTCGAGACACCATTTTCTCTCTCATTTCCAGAGTATCTCGTCATGACCATATACTATCTCAAATTCTGGATCTTATTCATCCGCTCATCCGAACCGCCAATCATCCCGGTGTAGTAGAAGAAGTCAACGAGCTTCGTGCTCGGGTAGTGGCTTTGGAGAATATGGTGCAAAGGTTACAAACACCAGCAGCATCACCGGCATCAACAGTACCACCGACAACAACACCAACAGTACCATTACCACCACCAACAACATCCGCATCGCAAACCTCAACTTCACAATCTGTTCCATGAGCATCAACGTCATACGC
Source organism: Rutidosis leptorrhynchoides (assembly GCF_046630445.1). Lineage (NCBI taxonomy): Eukaryota > Viridiplantae > Streptophyta > Magnoliopsida > Asterales > Asteraceae > Rutidosis > Rutidosis leptorrhynchoides. Next base: position 343,947,926 of record NC_092337.1, read on the forward strand.
ACAGTAGTTACCAAGAAATACCAGCAACAATAACCGATGAAGTATTAACTCATTTCCCCTGAAGAAATTTTATGTATATTTAATATATATAAATTTTAAAACCATCATAAATCTTTTCGTACTAAGCTATTATGTATGAATTGAAAAAGGGTAAATACTACTCGGTTAAATTCATATTATTAATGTGCTATGATGTACATCCTTTGATAACAACTTAACCTTGTTTACTACAATATCTGTTTCAACGCAATGAATTCCATTTCCTAATAAACCAAGTGTATTATTCAATTACATAATTGATTCTACATTTTCATTTTCGATGTACTCGAAACTTTCCAGAAAACATCATCTGTGCCTTGTAAGGTTCACAAAAATTCCTCGAGCATCAACATCCTTCACCAAGGAATAAGAATAAATAATGAAGTATTGATTTCATTAATGAGATACTCCGCGAAGATTATGTAATCTCTAATGTTTTAAAGATCATTTATTTCTAAGTCAAGCCGAAAATCAAATGAGCTTAATATGATATTAACTCATTAAATCTGTATTACATCTGAAGAAAATATACATACATATATTTTCATAAAGACGGTAACGGACGTATGCTATTTGAGAAGCGTACACGTACGTTTACGTGTATTATTAAGATGATTATACAAAGGGTACAAATTATATATACGTTAAGTTTAGTTACCAGGGTGCTCAATTTCGTAGAATATTTTGATAAACGTTTCTGGATGAAACAACTGAAATCTTGTGATCCATCTTTATATACAGATTATGCGAAACATACAAACTATGAACTCACCAACCTTTATGTTGATACTTGTTAGCATGTTTATTCTCAGGTTCCCTAGAAGTCTTCCGCTGTTTGCTTATACGATAGACAAGCTATGTGCATGGAATCTTATATGGCATATTTTTCAAGAAAACGTTGCATTCACCAATTCATCATCATGTACCTTATTTTGACTGCATTGTCAACGGAAGTACTATTGTAAACTATTATATACGGTGATTGTCTATATTTAGAAATCATCAGATGTCGAAAACCTTTGATTTAAATATTCATTTATGGTGTGCCTTTTCAAAAGAATGCAATGTTTACAAAACGTATCATATATAGGTCAAATACCTCGCAATGAAATTAATGAATGACGTGTTCGTCCATATGGATTTGGAGCGATCGTTACAGATATATATACATTAAATGTCGTTACAACGATATTCGTTACATATATGTCTCGTTTCAAAATCATTAAGTTAGTAGTCTTGTTTTTACATATGTAGTTCATTGTTAATATACTTAATGATATGTTTACTTATCATAATATCATGTTAACTATATATATATATATATATATATATATATATATATATATATATATATATATATATATATATCCATATATATGTCATCATATAGTTTTTACAAGTTTTAACGTTCGTGAATCGCCGGTCAACTTGGGTGGTCAATTGTCTATATGAAACCTATTTCAATTAATCAAGTCTTAACAAGTTTGATTGCTTAACATGTTGGAAACATTTAATCATGTAAATATCAATTTCATTTAATATATAAAAACATGGAAAAGTTCAGGTCACTACAGTACCTACCAGTTAAATAAATTTCGTCCCGAAATTTTAAGCAGTTGGAGGTGTTGACGTATCTTATGGAAATAAATGTGGGTATTTATTCTTCATCTGATCTTCTCATTCCAGGTGAACTCGGGTCCTCTACGAGCATTCCATCGAACCTTAACAATTGGTATCTTGTTTTGCTTAAGTCTTTTAACCTCACGATCCATTATTTCGACGGGTTCTTCAATGAATTGAAGTTTTTCATTGATTTGGATTTCGTCCAACGGAATAGTGAGATCTTCTTTAGCAAAACATTTTTTCAAATTCGAGACTTGTAAAGTGTTATGTACATTCTCAAGATGTTGAGGTAACTCAAGTCGGTAAGCTACTGGTCCAACACGATCAATAATCTTGAATGATCCAATATACCTTGGATTTAATTTCCCCCGTTTACCAAATCGAACAACACCTTTCCAAGGTGCAACCTTAAGCATGACCATTTCTCCAATTTCAAATTCTATGTCTTTTCTTTTAATGTCGGCGTAGCTCTTTTGTCGACTTTGGGCGGTCTTCAACCGTTGTTGAATTTGGATGATCTTTTCGGTAGTTTCTTGTATTATCTCCGGACCCGTAATCTGTCTATCCCCCACTTCACTCCAACAAATCGGAGACCTGCACTTTCTACCATAAAGTGCTTCAAACGGCGCCATCTCAATGCTTGAATGATAGCTGTTGTTGTAGGAAAATTCTGCTAACGGTAGATGTCGATCCCAACTGTTTCTGAAATCAATAACACATGCTCGTAGCATGTCTTCAAGCGTTTGTATCGTTCTTTCGCTCTGCCCATCAGTTTGTGGATGATAGGCAGTACTCATGTCTAGATGAGTTCCTAATGCTTGCTGTAATGTCTGCCAAAATCTTGAAATAAATCTGCCATCCCTATCAGAGATAATAGAGATTGGTATTCCATGTCTGGAGATGACTTCCTTCAAATACAGTCGTGCTAACTTCTCCATCTTGTCATCTTCTCTTATTGGCAGAAAGTATGCTGACTTGGTGAGACGATCAACTATTACCCAAATAGTATCAAAACCCCTTGCAGTCCTTGGCAATTTAGTAATGAAATCCCTGGTAAAGTTTTCCCATTTCCATTTCTGGATTTCAGGATGTTGTAGTAGACCTGATGGTTTCTGATGTTCAGCTTTGACCTTAGAACACGTCAAACATTCTCCTACATATTTAGCAATATCGGCTTTCATACCTGGCCACCAAAAATGTTTCTTAAGATCTTTGTACATCTTCCCCGTTTCAGGATGTATTGAGTATCTGGTTTTATGAGCTTCTCTAAGTACCATTTCTCTCATATCTCCAAATTTTGGTACCCAAATTCTTTCAGCCCTATATTGGGTTCCGTCTTCCCGAATATTAAGATGCTTCTTCGATCCTTTGGGTATTTAATCCTTTAAATTTCCCTCTTTTAAAACTCCTTGTTGCGCCTCCTTTATTTGAGTAGTAAGGTTAGTGTGAATCATTATATTCATAGATTTTACTCGAATGGATTCTCTGTCCTTTCTGCTCAAGGCGTCGGCTACCACATTTACCTTCCCTGGGTGGTAACGAATCTCAAAGTCATAATCATTCAACAATTCAATCCACCTACGCTGCCTCATATTCAGTTGTTTCTGATTAAATATGTGTTGAAGACTTTTGTGGTCGGTATATATAATACTTTTGACCCCATATAAGTAGTGCCTCCAAGTCTTTAATGCAAAAACAACCGCGCCTAATTCCAAATCATGCGTCGTATAATTTTGCTCGTGAATCTTCAATTGTCTAGACGCATAAGCAATCACCTTCGTCTGTTGCATTAATACACAACCGAGACCTTGCTTTGATGCGTCACAATAAATCATAAAATTATCATTCCCTTCAGGCAATGACAATATAGGTGCCGTAGTTAGCTTTTTCTTCAATAATTGAAACGCCTTCTCTTGTTCATCCTTCCATTCAAATTTCTTCCCTTTATGCGTTAATGCAGTCAAGGGTTTTGCTATTTTGGAGAAATCTTGAATGAATCTTCTGTAGTAACTAGCCAATCCTAAAAAATGACGTATATGCTTCGGAATTTTTGGGGTTTCCCACTTTTCAATGGTTTCGATCTTTGCTGGGTCCACCTGGATCCTATCTTTGTTCACTATGTAACCGAGGAATTGAACTTCTTCCAACCAAAATGCACACTTTGAAAACTTAGCGTACAGTTTTTCTTTCCTCAATACTTCTAGCACTTTTCTCAAATGTTCTTCGTGCTCTTGATCATTCTTTGAGTAAATAAGTATGTCATCGATGAAAACAATGACAAACTTGTCAAGATATGGCCCACACACTCGGTTCATAAGGTCCATGAACACAGCTGGTGCATTAGTCAATCCAAACGGCATAACCATAAACTCGTAATGACCATAACGCGTCCTAAAAGCAGTTTTTGGAATATCATCCTCCTTTACTCGCATTTGATGATATCCATAACGTAAATCGATCTTCGAATAAACCGAAGAGCCTTGTAGTTGATCAAATAAGTCGTCAATTCTCGGCAGTGGATAACGGTTTTTGATGATAAGTTTGTTCAACTCTCTGTAGTTAATACACAACCTAAATGTACCATCCTTCTTCTTGACAAACAAAACAGGAGCTCCCCATGGTGATGTGCTTGGTCGAATGAAACCACGTTCTAATAGTTCTTTCAGTTGGCTTTGTAGTTCTTTTATCTCACTGGGTGCGAGTCTATAAGGAGCACGAGCTATTGGTGCAGCTCCTGGTACAAGATCTATTTGAAATTCAACAGATCGATGTGGAGGCAGTCCCGGTAATTCTTTCGGAAATACATCGGGAAATTCTTTTGTCATTGATGCTCTTTTCTTCAGTTTGTACTTTCTCGACGTGTGCTAGAACAGCATAGCAACCTTTTCTTATTAGTTTTTGTGCCTTCAAATTACTAATAAGATGTAGCTTCGTGTTGCCCTTTTCTCCGTACACCATTAAGGGTTCTCCTTCTTCTCGTACAATGCGAATTGCATTTTTATAACATACGATCTCTGCTTTCACCTTCTTCAGCCAGTCCATGCCAACTATTACATCAAAACTCCCTAACTCTACGGGTATCAAATCAATCTTAAATATTTCGCTACCCAGTTTAATTTCTCGATTCCGGCATATATAATCTGCTGAAATTAATTTACCGTTTGCTAATTTGAGTAAAAATTTACTATCCAACGGCGTCAATTGACAACTTAATTTAGCACAAAAATCTCTACTCATATAGCTTCTATCCGCCCCCGAATCAAATAAAACGTAAGCAGATTAATCGTCAATAAGAAACGTACCCGTAACAAGCTCTGGGTCTTCCTGTGCCTCTGCCGCATTAATATTGAAAACTCTTCCGCGGCCTTGTCCATTCGTGTTCTCCTGGTTCGGGCAATTTCTAATAATGTGGCCCGGTTTTCCACATTTATAACAAACTACATTGGCATAACTTGCTCCGACACTACTTGCTCTGCCATTACTCGTTCCGACACCATTTGTTCCTTTTGTTCTGTTAACCCCTGGTCCGTAGACCTCACACTTCGCCGCGCTATGACCATTTTTTTTACACTTGTTGCAAAATTTGGTGCAGAACCCCGAGTGATACTTTTCACACCTTTGGCATAGCTGCTTCTGATTGTTGTTGTTGTTGCGGTTGTTATTGTTGTTGGGATGATTGTTGTAGTTGTTGTTGTTGTTGTTGGGCCGTTTGTTGAAGTTGCGATTGATGTTGCGATTATTGTTGTAATTGCTGTTGTTGTTGTATTGGTGATTCTTATCACCGTTTTCCTCCCACTTTCTTTTGACTTGCTTCACATTGGCCTCTTCAGCCACCTGTTCTTTAATTCTTTCCTCAATCTGGTTCACTAGTTTGTGAGCCATTCTACATGCCTGTTGTATGGAGGCGGGCTCGTGTAAACTTATATCTTCTTGGATTCTTTCCGGTAATCCTTTCACAAACGCGTCGATCTTCTCTTCCTCATCTTCGAACGCTCTCGGACACAATAGGCACAATTCTGTGAATCGTCTTTCGTACGTGGTAATATCAAATCCTTGGGTTCGTAACCCACTAAGTTCTGTCTTGAGCTTATTGACCTCGGTTCTGGGACGGTACTTCTCGTTCATCAAGTGCTTGAATGCTGATCACGGTAGTGCGTAAGCATCATCTTGTCCTACTTGCTCTAGATAGGTATTCCACCATGTTAACGCAGTACCTGTGAAGGTATGCGTAGCGTACTTCACTTTGTCCTCTTCAGTACACTTACTTATGGCAAACAACGATTCGACCTTCTCGGTCCACCGTTTCAATCCGATCGGTCCTTCGGTTCCATCAAATTCCAAAGGTTTGCAGGCAGTGAATTCTTTGTAGGTGCATCCTACACGATTTCTTGCGCCGTTAGCTGCATTGCTAGATTCGGAGTTATTGTTGGTATGTAGCTCAGCCTGTACTACGGCTATGTTTGAAGCAAGAAAGGCACGAAATTCCTCTTCGCTCATATTCAAGGTGTGTCGAGTAGTCGGTGCCATTTCCTTCAAAATAGTCAAATGAAACGAGTTAATCATATAGAATATCAAGAGTAGTCAATAGTATTTCGTAGCGTAATATGAACATATTTATAAAAGCTCTTTCTTCATATTAACGTTTTATACTCTTTAATTCGGGTAGTACCTACCCATTAAGTTCATACTTAGTAGCTAACATACCATTTCAACTACTACAATTCTATATGAAAAACTAATCACAAAAAAAAAAAAAATCATATTCAAACCTTTATACAATAACTTGCAAACTTACAATACCGCTTTTTTTACATATAGCATGAAATATAGCACATAAAACTTTGATACAAAGTAGTTGCGAAGATAATTCTAGTTAATAAATAAGGCGTTCAGCAAAGGCAATAAAGACACGTAATTCATACGTCCATAAACAAGTCATGCATTCTGGTTTTACTATTACCACTTCCCATCCTTGGTTTTGTGGAACATAACCGTTGTGACTGATAGTAAGACAATGTGTTGTAATGTCGTCAAAAGGATGAAGGTTACGTAATGACCAACAGTCTCGTAATAACCTAAAAACCTCATTTCTTACCCCAATTACCGACTCCGTCACTTGTGGGAACGTTTTGTTTAATAGTTGTAGCCCGATGTTCTTGTTCTCACTTTGGTGAGAAGCGACCATTACTAACCCGTAAGCATAACATACTTCTTTATGTTGCATGTTAGCCTCTTTTTCTAAATCACGAAGTCCTATATTCGGATATATTGAGTCAAAATAATTTCTTAACCCGTTGCGTAAAATAGCATTTGGGTTCCCCGCAATATATGCGTCAAAGTAAACACATCGTAACTTATGGATTTCCCAATGTGATATCCCCCATCTTTTGAACGAAAGCCTTTTATAAATCAAGGCATTCTTGGAACGTTCTTCGAATGTCTTACAAACTGATCTCGCCTTAAATAGTTATGCCGAGGAATTCTAACCGATTCTAGACAAGATTTCATCAATCATGTCTCAGGGTAGGTCTCTTAAAATATTGGGTTATCTATCCATTTTGTGTTTTTATACTGTAAAATAGACAAGAGTTAGATTCATAAAAAAATACTTATTAATACAAGCAATTTTTACATATATCATAAAGCATAAGCACACTATATTACATATATTACACCACACGAATACAACTATCTTATTCCGACTCGCTCGTTTCTTCTTCATCGGTTTTGGTTCGTTTTGTCAAGTTTCTAGGGATATATGATGTTCCCCTAATACGAGCCGTCGTTTTCCACATTGGTTTAGAAAAACCCGGTGGTTTAGAGGTTCCCGGGTTATTGTCACAACTTAAGAAATACGGGTGTTGACGATACATATAAAGTTCATCGTGTTTGGAATCAAATTTCTCTATTTTTATGCCCTTTCTCTTATTGTTCTCTTTTGCCTTATTAAATTGTGTTGGGGTAATTTCTATAACATCATCGGAATCCTTGTCGGGATCCTATTCATCGGAGAATTGTTAACCCTCCCAATACTTTGCTTCCTTGGCGAAAACACCATTGACCATAATTAACTTTGGTCGGTTGGTTGAGGATTTTCTTCTACTTAACCGTTTTATTATTTCCCCCACTGGTTCTATTTCTTCTTCCGGTTCCGATTCTTCTTCTGGTTCCGATTCTTCTTTCGGTTCCGACTCTTCTTCCGGTTCCTCTTCGGAAACTTGTGAATCAGTCCACGAATCATTCCAATTTACATTTGACTCTTCATTATTATTAGGTAAGTTAATGGGACTTGTTCTAGAGGTAGACATCTATCACATAATATCAAACACGTTAAGAGATTAATATATCACATAATATTCACATGTTAAAAATATATAGTTTCCAACAAAAATGTTAAGCAATCATTTTTAAAGAAAACACGGTCGAAGTCCAGACTCACTAATGCATCCTAACAAACTCGATAAGACACACTAATGCAAATTTTCTGGTTCTCTAAGACCAACGCTCAGATACCAACTGAAATGTCCCGTTCATATTGATTATAAACGTTCCATATTAATTGATTTCGTTGCGAGGTTTTGACCTCTATATGAGACGTTTTTCAAAGACTGCATTCATTTTTAAAACAACCATAACCTTTATTTTATCAATAAAGGTTTTAAAAAAAACATTACGTAGATTATCAAATAATGATAATCTAAAATATACTGTTTACACATGACCATTACATAATGGTTTACAATAGAAATATATTACATCGACATATGTTTCTTGAATGCAGTTTTTACACAATATCATACAAACATGGATTCCAAATCTTGTCCTTATTTTAGTATGCAACAGCGGAAGCTCTTAATATTCACCTGAGAATAAACATGCTTTAAATGTCAACAAAAATGTAGGTGAGTTATAGGTTTAACCTATATATATCAAATCATAACAATAGACCACAAGATTTCATATTTCAATACACATCCCATACATAGAGATAAAAATCATTCATATGGTGAACACCTGGTAACCGACATTAACAAGATGCATATATAAGAATATCCCCATCATTCCGGGACACCCTTCGAATATGATATAAATTTCGAAGTACTAAAGCATTCGGTACTTTGGATGAGGTTTGTTAGGCCCAATAGATCTATCTTTAGGATTCGCGTCAATTAGGGTGTCTGTTCCCTAATTCTTAGATTACCAGACTTAATAAAAATGGACATATTCGATTTCGATAATTCAACCATAGAATGTAGTTTCACGTACTTGTGTATATTTTGTAAATCATTTAAAAAACCTGCATGTATTCTCATCCCAAAAATATTAGATTTTAAAAGTGGGACTATAACTCACTTTCACAGATTTTTACTTCGTCGGGAAGTAAAACTTGGCCACTGCTCGATTCACGAACCTATAACAAATATGTACATATATATCAAAGTATATTCAAAATATATTTACAACACTTTTAATACATTTTGATGTTTTAAGTTTATTAAGTCAGCTGTCCTCGTTAGTAACCTACAACTAGTTGTTCAACGTTAGATGTACAGAAAAAAATTGATATATATTATATTGAATCAATCCACGACCCAGTGTATACACGTCTCAAGCTAGATCACAACTCAAAGTATATATATTTTTAGAATCAACCTCAACCCTGTATAGCTAACTCCCACATTACTCCATATAGAGTGTCTGGTTGTTCCAAATAATATATACACATGGGTCGATATGATATGTCAAAACATTTGCATACGTGTCTATGGTATCCCAAGATTACATAATATATTAGAATACATGTATAATACAATATAAGTTAGCTAGGATATGATTAATATAGATTTGTTACCAATTTTCACGTTGCTACAACAAGAAAAATTATCCAATCTTGTTTTACCCATAACTTCTTCATTTTAAATCCGTTTTGAGTGAATCAAATTGCTATGGTTTCATATTGAACTCTATTTTATGAATCTAAACAGAAAAATTATAGGTTTATAGTCGGAAATATAAGTTAAAAGTTGTTTTTGTAAAGGTAGTCATTTCAGTCGAAAGAACGACGTCTAGATGACCATTTTAGAAAACATACTTCCACTTTGAGTTTAACCATGATTTTTGGATATAGTTTCATTTTCATAAGAAAAATCATTTTCCCAGAAGAACAACTTTTAAATCAAAGTTTATCATAGTTTTTAATTAACTAACCCAAAACAGCCCGCGGTGTTACTACGACGGCGTATGTCAGGTTTTACCGTGTTCTTCGTGTTTCCAGGTTTTAAATCATTAAGTTAGCATATAATATAGATATAGAACATGTGTTTAGTTGATTTTAAAAGTCAAATTAGAAGGATTAACTTTTGTTTGCGAACAAGTTTAGAATTAACTAAACTATGTTCTAGTGATTACAAGTTTAAACCTTCGAATAAGATAGCTTTATATGTATGAATCGAATGATGTTATGAACATCATTACTACCTTATGTTTTCTGGATAATGCTACTGGAAATGAGAAAAATGGATCTAGCTTCAAAGGATCCTTGGATGGCTTGAAAGTTCTTGAAGCAGAATCATGACACGAAAACAAGTTCAAGTAAGATTTTCACTCGAAATAAGATTGTTATAGTTATAGAAATTGAATCAAAGTTTGAATATGAGTATTACCTTGTATTAGAAAGATATCTTATTGTAAATAATAAAGATTTCTTGAGGTTGTATGATCACTCTACAAGATTGGAAGTAAGCTAGCAAACTTGGAAGTATTCTTGATTTTATGAAACTAGAACTTGTAGAATTTATGAAGAACACTTAGAACTTGAAGATAGAACTTGAGAGAGATCAATTAGATGAAGAAAATTGAAGAATGAAAGTGTTTGTAGGTGTTTTTGGTCGTTGGTGTATGGATTAGATATAAAGGATATGTAATTTTGTTTTCATGTAAATAAGTCATGAATGATTACTCATATTTTTGTAATTTTATGAGATATTTCATGCTAGTTGCCAAATGATGGTTCCCACATGTGTTAGGTGACTCACATGGGCTGCTAAGAGCTGATCATTGGAGTGTATATACCATTAGTACATACATCTAAAAGCTGTGTATTGTACGAGTACGAATACGGGTGCATATGAGTAGAATTGTTGATGAAACTGAACGAGGATGTAATTGTAAGCATTTTTGTTAAGTAGAAGTATTTTGATAAGTGTCTTGAAGTCTTTCAAAAGTGTATGAATACATATTAAAACACTACATGTATATACATTTTAACTGAGTCGTTAAGTCATCGTTAGTCGTTACATGTAAGTGTTGTTTTGAAACCTTTAGGTTAACGATCTTGTTAAATGTTGTTAACCCAATGTTTATAATATCAAATGAGATTTTAAATTATTATATTATCATGATATTATGATGTATTAATATATCTTAATATGATATATATATATATATATACATTAAATGTCGTTACAACGATAATCGTTACATATATGTCTCGTTTCAAAATCATTAAGTTAGTAGTCTTGTTTTTACATATGTAGTTCATTGTTAATATACTTAATGATATGTTTACTTATCATAATATCATGTTAACTATATATATATATCCATATATATGTCATCATATAGTTTTTACAAGTTTTAACGTTCGTGAATCGCCGGTCAACTTGGGTGGTCAATTGACTATATGAAACCTATTTAAATTAATCAAGTCTTAACAAGTTTGATTGCTTAACATGTTGGAAACATTTAATCATGTAAATATCAATTTCATTTAATATATAAAAACATGGAAAAGTTCAGGTCACTACAAGATAGATGGTGATCTCTTGCTGGTACAGATATATGTGGATGATATTATTTATGGTTCTAAAAATGAAATACATTGTCAAGAATTTTCAAAACTTATGTCAAAGACATATGAAATGAGCTTACAAAGAGATCTGAAATACTTTCTTGGGTTGCAGATTAAACAACTTGATGATGGAATTTTTATAAGTCAAGATAAATATATCAAAGATATGTTAAAGAAATTTGGTCTGACCTGTTTAAAAGATATATGGACCCCTATGGCAGCATCAATTAAAATAGATGTTGATCTCAATGGTGAACCAGTCAATATCACTGAATATAGATGTATGATTGGATCCCTACTTTATCTCACAGCCAGCAGACCAGATATTATGTTTGCCACATGTCTCTGTGCCAGATATCAAGCTGATCCTAAATAGTCACACTTGTTAGCAGTAAAGAGAATATTTAGGTATCTGAAAGGTACTGCTAAATGTGGTCTTTGGGATGATTTTGAGCTAATTGGGTATTCAGATGCTAACTTTGCTGGGTGTAAGATAGACAGGAAAAGTACTACTGGTGGTTGCCAGTTACTGGGTGGTAGGCTAGTCAGCTGGACGAGCAAAAATCAAAATACTGTGTCCACATCCACTGCTAAGGTAGAATATGTTTTTGCTGGTAGTTATACTGCTCAAGTACTATGGATGCAAAGCCAGCTGAAGGACTATGGTGTTTATGCTACAAAAACTCTAATTTACTATGACAACACAAGTACAATTGCTATCACCAACAATCCTGTAATGCATTCTAGAACAAAGCACATCGACGTTCGATATCACTTCATAAGGGATCATGTTCAAAAGGGAGATGTGGAGCTTCACTTTATTTCAAAAGACCAGCAGTTAGCAGGTCTTTTCACAAAGCCCTTAGATGAGAAATGTTTTAACTATCTCATCTCTGAGCTGGGTATGCTTAAACTCTAAAATAAAAGACAACTTTGTTGGTGTGCTGGTTCTACAACATGTAGGACAAAACAGTAAGTCATAAATTCTTTCCTTACTGCCTACATGTCAAACAATCAGCACAACAAGGTCTTTTAGGTCATGGTTATTCAAATGTTTGAAATGAAATAATAAATAGCTCATAACACTTAAATGATACCTTAAAACTAAAACTCATTTACTCCCAATGATTTAAAATTAAATTCATGGAATATTAAATGTAACAAAGAATTTTTGTATTAAATACAAAATTTATCTTATGGTTTTTAACTTCATTTTGAATTAAAAACTGCTGCATTTAATGCTTAATGGGAGGTATGAGTGTTCAAGCCGATTAAATGTAATGACCCGGAATTTTCCGACCAAATTATACTTATGAGATTAATATTTACATAAATTAAACCATACCAACATGATAAGCAATCCAAATTGTTGAGACTTGTGTTTTTGAAAAGAGTTTTACACAACGTTTGACCGTCCAATATGACCGATGATATCAAGAACTATATAACATACTATAATTACATGTTTGTGTATATATATGTATTTATATATATTTAACATGATCTAAGGATGGTTTAACATCTCATTGTGTACTAATGACAATGAGTTATAAGTATATTTTGAAACTACTAACTTAAGTTTTCAAAACGATAACTATACGTAACATTCTTTGATATATATATACTTATAATCTATAATGCTTATACATGTATCGTATATATAATGTATTTAATCACTTTTTAAGGACTTAAATACATAAAACAATATAATTATATTCACAAAAGATAGCTATATTTGAATTCTCGTTTCGTTTCCTCAAGATTTCTATACGTATATCTAGGGTATATGTACCCGTTTCATACCCAGCTTCTATACTTATTTACTATTGGTATATACACATCCTAATCAACATTATTACTGCCCTAGATATGAGATAACTAGAATTTGTCAAGTAGTATGAATTATTAGTAAGAAAACAAAATTAGAAATCCTTTTCTTTCTTTATAAACTAAAAACGTTTTTATAAATGAACACCATTTCTTCACTCCATTTTCTCATACCTACACCCTCATTTCTCTCTCAAAATACTCCTAACTTCATACTTGATCATCTCCAAGCAATTTTCCCATCATTTAGCTTCAATTACAAGCCTTAAACACCATAAGAAAACTCTTTCAAGAACATATCAAAATAACCACCCATTTGAAGAAGTTTACTTCCAACCTTTTGATCTAACTCCACCACTCTTTGATTCCAAGATTATTTCTTATCTTTTGCAGTAACTTTGTCCAAGTAACTTGAGGTAGTAACCTTGTTCATAATCTTATTCAATTCATATTCATATAGCTATCTTATTTTGTGGTATAAAATTTTAACAACAAGAACATAGTTTGAATGATTTCAAACTTGTTCGCAAACTAAATAGATCCTTCTAACTTGACTTTTAAAACACTTCAAGACCTGTAATATATCATAATGATATGCTAACCTAACAAGATATAACTTGGTTTTACAAAGAACATCTTAAAAACTGAATCTACGTCGTCGGAGTGCAACCGGGGGCTGTTTTGGGTTGGATAATTAAAAACCATCTTGAACTTTGAATTGGAAGTTCATGTTCTAGAAAAATGATATTTCTTATGAATATGTTAACACATAAAAATTTCATGGTTTAACTCAAAGTGTAAGTATTTTTAGAAAAATGATCATTAAATGTTGTTTTTATGATGGAAAATGATCACTTTCATAAGTTTCACCAAAGTTTGACCTATAACCTATGATTTTGAATACAAACTAAGGTATTTTCAGTTCATATTCTTAAAATTTGACTCGATCCAAGGAAGTGGCAAGTTGAACCAACAAAAACGGAGTTGTAATGAAGAAACTACGACTAAAACAGGATTGGGTATCCGAAGCTAGTTTAGCTACGAAAATATTTGGAGAAAAAGTAAATTAATCATATCTTTTCTAATTAATATGATATTTTATATATAATTACTTATGATTTGATTTTATATATTTCAGGACCACCCGTAAACAACACGAGAAGATTAATCATAAGACCGCATGATTGTACGCAACACGTCATTTTACAATACGGTACTTTATGTACGCAACACGTCATTTGACACCATGGTACCATGGGTCGAGATTAATTCTGATCAATACGAATATGATGGGGTCTTTATTTATTTTATTTAAGCAACTAATTGTGGACCACTAACATCGGACTGCTAACTACGGACTAAGAAAATATTAAAAGTATTAAAAGTATATATATATATATGTAACGATTACTTAAAAAGAAAATATGTTGATATATTATATATATGGTTAGGTTCGTGATATCTATCGGAGACCAAGTCGAATTAAATACCTTCAAGGCAAAAGTGAGTATATAGTCCCACTTTTAAACTCTAAATATTTCGGGATGAGAATACATGCATTTTATGATTTACGTTATGGACACAAGTGATTAAAAATATATATTCTACGTTGAGTTGTACCACTGGCATACTTCCCTGTAACTTGGTAACTATTATTTACATGAGGTATTGTAAACGCGAATCCTGTTGATAGATCTATCGGGCCTGACAACCCCAACCGGACTGGACGATCAGTATTCAACGGTTGCACAGTACTTCATTTTGGTGACTACACTTGGTACGGTGTAGTGAGATTTCATAATAAAGGGAATATGCGACGTTGATTAAATGTTAAGTATGGTTACCAAGTGCTCAACTACTTAGAATGCTTTACATACACTTGCGAGTGTATTATGTTTATGATTATGAAATCTTGTGGTCTATTAACATATTTAAATGATTATTATGATAAACCTATGAACTCACCAACCTTTTGGTTGACACTTTAAAGCATGTTTATTCTCAGGTACGAATTAAGTCTTCCGCTGTGCATTTGCTCAATATAAGGACATTACTTGGAGCCGATCATCGCAATGGGACCAAATATTGATGACTTCGTCCAGGTGGATTAGGACGGGTCCTTTCAGTTGGTATCAGAGCGGTGGTCGTAGCAAACCAGGTCTTGCATTAGTGTGTCTAACTAGTAGTTGTTAGGATGCATTAATGAGTCTGGACTTCGACCGTGTCTACATGTCAAAAGTTTTGCTTATCATTTCTAGTCGAAAATCATCTGCTTATCATCCTTAGGAAATTATCTGCTTATCATTCATAAGTCTAGACACGTTTTACTGCATTTACTGCATTGATAGTGTATAGACGAATTCTTATCTTAGCATATCTATTATTGCGAACTTTGACTGATATCTTTTCAAAGATTTTTCGTAATTTACGAGATTTTGGTATTATATATACATATGTAAATTATGTATTGAAGAGTCCCAAATCTAACTCCTATAATCTATTCCATACCAAAAATTCATTTTCCCCATTATACAAGATGGATTCCGCATCTAGTTCGAATTCTTCAGATTTCGACAGTTATGCCGATATGAATTTCCATTCGGGCTCCGAAAGCAGCGTCACCGGAATGGATCAACCAATTTCCCATCATCTATTCTGGATGAATTGGGGATGGGTTTGTAATATACTAAATCACTGGAGACAAGAAGAAGGTGATCCATTCCATCCACCAAATTGCCCTCTTGGCGATGAACCTGAAGCACTTACCGGCGAACCTATTCGAAACACCATTTTCTCTCTCATTTCTAGAGTATCTCGTCACGATTATATACTATCCCATATTACAAATCTTGTTCATTCGCTCGCTCCAACCGCCAATCATCCCGGTGTACTAGCAGAAGTTAACGAACTTCGCGCTCGCATGACGGCTTTGGAGAACATGGTGCGAAGGTTGCAAACACCAGCAGCAGCACCAGCAGCATAATCAGCACCACCATCAATAACATCAACAATACCATCATCACCACTAACAAACAACATCCGCATCACACGTCTTGACATCATAATCTGTCCCACAAACATCAACATCATACGCACCATAGATACCTAGGAATACCAACAATAATGAACGATGAAGTATTGATCCATAACTTCATTGATATTCTGCGAAGAATATGTGGTTTCAAAAAGTTTTAGAGATTTCTTATTCTAGCTCAAACCGAAAAGCAAATGAGATTAATATCATATTAACTCATTAAATTCATGATTTCATCTGAAGAAAATATATATGTATATATGTTTTCATAAAGATTGTAATTAAAAGTTCTTTTATACAAAATATTAATGGTGAAATTTTTTTTAACGGGTAGGTAATACCCGAGGAATAATTAGATTTCATCTTAATAAGTTACATAGTACATTCGTCGAAGCTGATTCAACAGTCATTTACTATCCTACTTACATCCACCGATATACGTATCCGTTCACCGCAGAATAACCATTTTCATTCAATTTCATATTTGGATTTTGACTTCCCAGAATCCAACAAGTGGCATATGAAGAAAACATATGACAAAATAAAATCTGTTAGAAACAAACAAATTAACTATGAAAAATTTTGTTAAGAATCCACGCTAACTGTTCCAGCTAACTGTTCCTAGCTAACTGATTACATTTTATTTATCGCAGTTTATTTATCGCAATTTAATTATCGCACTTTTATTTATCGTCATTTAATTTCTGTAATTATTTTACGCACTTTAAATATCGGGACACGTATACAATGTTTTGACATATCATATCGACGCATCTATATATATTATTTGGAATCACCATAGACACTCTATATACAGTAATGATCGAGTTCTCTATACAGGGTTGAGGTTGATTCTACAATAATATATATAGTTTGAGTTGTGATCGAGTCTGAGAGGTATACGGGTCACGACACGTATTAATTAATTCGTATATTATATATTAAACTATATATGAATTATTGGACTATTACTGTGGACTATCGACTGTGGACTAATGACATTGGAGAATTAAAATAAATTAAAATATTGATTATAACATATGAAACTAAACAATTCTTCAAGATTGCCACTTGATTTCATCTTAAACCTCATTGTATCTCGATGATTACAATCAGCGTTCAAATCTATCATGAATCTTAAAAACACCTCAATCGAGAGGATAAACCAATCGCACTTCATCTACGGAAGAAAAGATTGATGCATATAGTTATGCACCTGAAAAACCCTCGGAAACTGAGTAAATGTTTGATACGTATCTGTTCTAGTTCCTTTGACATTGTTATTACCGAATATCGTTTTGCAATCCCTTTCCAAAGTAGCTAATTTTATCACAGCTCCAGCAAGTCAACTCCGACTTTTCATCCGAAACAACTTTATTATAATCGCGATATATATGCGTACTCTTTATTGTTACTGGGGAACCTTTTATATTCCACAATATTACCATCAGCGATTAATCATTCTAAAAACACAATTCTCCTGAAACTACCTCGGTTTGATAACCGATGACCCAGATTAGTTAACTTTGAAAATGCTGACGAAGCAGTATGTTGTAGATGATCTTAATGGCCAAAAGTTTGATGATAAAGAAAGGAGTGTTAGGAACGCTCGATAGAAAATTTAGTACCGAAAAGCGGATTATGTGAAACTATGAAGAAAGCCGTGGACAAATCACAAAGAATAAGTTTGCCTTCAAAGAATCCAAATGATTCTGTGCCTGCTGAAATCGTTAGCAAACATCTTATTTCTCATTCTAAACCTTCACAGACAAATCTTCTTCATCATCCATTGATATTAGAAATTCTAAGATATTCTCGTATGTTCTATTATAAATATTCTCCATATTTCTGGCGATATTTTCACAACTATTCTTATCTGAGATCATTTATCTCCCCGTAATATCTGCAACATAAAAGAAACTGTGTTAGTTTCTAAATTCTGAAACCTTCGAGTTTAAAATATGAATGTTTTGAAGTAGTGTTGGGAACTGAAACATGGATTAGTATAATAGAATGACACTTGATCAATGTCATTATATTACAGTAAGTCATGTTGAGTTTCTAATGAAGCATGATGATTCACAGTACCGTCATCATGTGCCATTTACACGACTCTTACATTCTATCTAATCTCTGAACATATCAAGAGAATATTTTTCTGGATGACTCGGTCTTCTCCAGGGTATTCTGGTAATTTAACAAATCAAAATCGTTCTATTACCATTTTCTTCTTAGAGCATTAGCTATGTTCATTCTGAATTTCATATCTACGAATTCCGGACCATTACTCGCTTGACACGAAGTCAGGAAGAGAAAACGAAAGCATGAAGCTCCGAAAAATAATGAAGAATATAAACTTCGATAATAACCCCGAAATTACAAACCGTGTATATCAATGCAGATAGCAATATAGAGACACGGGAGAATTAGAAACACTATAAACACAAGAGTATAGTAGAAGTAAATAGATTCTTCTAGTGGTAGATGAAAAAGAAGAATGACAGATATAAAAGTTAGGAGTATATCAAGAATCAGGACTGGATGGAGCATATTGATGAATGCTTTAAAGTAAGAATCAAGGGAGAAAGAATAGAAGGTGTGAGTCGTGGAAAATAAGGAAACGAAGGGGTGAATTTATAGTGAAATATCCGACAGAGCAATCGAAACAGATTATTGCATATAATCAAAGAAGATCCTGATTTCCTTAATCACCAAAGAACCAAATCTTATTACGTAAGATTCTCTTTAAATCCCTTAAATCCCGGAAATCAATCATAACTACGTCATCGGTTAAGACGAATATATTTTACTCATCTCACTCTTTTACGATAGTCTCATTTATATTCTTCGCATAATCGAATCGTTTTATCTACATTACTCAATGAGGATAAAACTCCATTATCACCTTATATTTGTCATGAAAACCTTCTTATTGTTATCCATAACAACCTCTATCAAATTTCGGGGACGAAATTTCTTTAACGGGTAGGTACTGTAATGACCCGGAATTTTCTGACCAAATTATACTTATGAGATTAATATTTACATAAATTAAACCATACCAACATGATAAGCAATCCAAATTGTTGAGACTTGTGTTTTTGAAAAGAGTTTTACACAACGTTTGACCGTCCAATATGACCGATGATATCACGAACTATATAACATACGATAGTTATACGTTTGTGTATATATATGTATTTATATATATTTAACATGATCTAAGGATGGTTTAACATCTCATTGTGTACTAATGACAATGAGTTATAAGTATATTTTGAAACTACTAACTTAAGTTTTCAAAACGATAACTATACGTAACATTCTTTGATATATATACTTATAATCTATAATGCTTATACATGTATCGTATATATAATGTATTTAATCACTTTTTAAGGACTTAAATACATAAAACAATATAAGTATATTCACAAAAGATAGCTATATTTGAATTCTCGTTCCGTTTCCTCAAGATTTCTATACGTATATCTAGGGTATATGTACCCGTTTCATACCCAGCTTCTATACTTATTTACTATTGGTATATACACATCAAATCAACATCCTAATCAATATTATTACTGCCCTAGATATGAGGTAACTAGAATTTGTCAAGTAGTATGAATTATTAGTAAGAAAACAAAATTAGGAATCCTTTTCTTTCTTTATAAGCTAAAAACGTTTTTATAAATGAACACCATTTCTTCACTCCATTTTCTTGTACCCACACCCTCATTTCTCTCTCAAAATACTCCTAACTTCATACTTGATCATCTCCAAGCATTTTTCCCATCATTTAGCTTCAATTACAAGCCTTAAACACCATAAGAAAACTCTTTCAAGAACATATCAAAATAACCACCCATTTGAAGAAGTTTACTTCCAACCTTTTGATCTAACTCCACCACTCTTTGATTCCAAGATTATTTCTTATCTTTTGCAGTAACTTTGTCCAAGTAACTTGAGGTAGTAACCTTGTTCATAATCTTATTCAATTCATATTCATATAGCTATCTTATTTTGTGGTATAAAATTTTAACAACAAGAACATAGTTTGAATGATTTCAAACTTGTTCGCAAACTAAATAGATCCTTCTAACTTGACTTTTAAAACACTTCAAGACCTGTAATATATCATAATGATATGCTAACCTAACAAGATATAACTTGGTTGTACAAAGAACATCTTAAAAACTGAATCTACGTCGTCGGAGTGCAACCGGGGGCTGTTTTGGGTTGGATAATTAAAAACCATCTTGAACTTTGAATTGGAAGTTCATGTTCAAGAAAAATGATATTTATTATGAATATGTTAACACATAAAAATTTCATGATTTAACTCAAAGTGTAAGTATTTTTAGAAAAATGATCATTAAATGTTATTTTTATGATGGAAAATGATCACTTTCATAAGTTTCACCAAAGTTTGACCTATAACCTATGATTTTGAATACAAACTAAGGTATTTTCAGTTCATATTCTTAAAATTTGACTCGATCCAAGGAAGTGGCAAGTTGAACCAACAAAAACGGAGTTGTAATGAAGAAACTACGACTAAAACAAGATTGTGTATCCGAAGCTAGTTTAGCTACGAAAATATTTGGAGAAAAAGTAAATTAATCATATCTTTTCTAATTAATATGATATTTTATATATAATTACTTATGATTTGATTTTATATATTTCATGACCACCCGTAAACAACACAAGAAGATTAATCATAAGACCTCATGATTGTACGCAACACGTCATTTGAGAATACGGTACTTTATGTACGCAACACGTCATTTGACAACATGGTACCATGGGTCGAGATTAATTCTGAACAATACGAATACGATGGGGTCTTTATTTATTTTATTTAAGCAACTAATTGTAGACCACTAACATCGGACTACTAACTACGGACTAAGAAAATATTAAAAGTATTAAAAGTATATATATATGTAACGATTACTTAAAAAGAAAATATGTTGATATATTATATATATGGTTAGGTTCGTGATATCTATCGGAGACCAAGTCGAATTAAATACCTTCAAGGCAAAAGTGAGTATATAGTCCCACTTTTAAACTCTAAATATTTCGGGATGAGAATACATGCATTTTATGATTTACGTTATGGACACAAGTGATTAAAAATATATATTCTACGTTGAGTTATACCACTGGCATACTTCCCTGTAACTTGGTCGCTATTATTTACATGAGGTATTGTAAACGCGAATCCGGTTGATAGATCTATCGGGTCTGACAACCCCAACCGGACTGGACGACCAGTATTCAACGGTTGCACAGTACTTCGTTTTGGTGACTACACTTGGTACGGTGTAGTGAGATTTCATAATAAAGGGAATATGCGACGTTGATTAAATGTTAAGTATGGTTACCAAGTGCTCAACCACTTAGAATGCTTTACATACACTTGTGAGTGTATTATGTTTATGATTATGAAATCTTGTGGTCTATTAACATATTGAAATGATTGTTATGATAAACCTATGAACTCACCAACCTTTTGGTTGACACTTTAAAGCATGTTTATTCTCAGGTACAAATTAAGTCTTCCGCTGTGCATTTGCTCAATATAAGGACATTACTTGGAGCCGATCATCGCAGTGGGACCAAATGTTGATGACTTCGTCCAGGTGGATTAGGACGGGTCCTTTCATTAAACTTCATGTCAACAGTCTGTGTCCCCTCAAAAATGTGTCAGTCTGTCACATCTGCCCACGCGCCTGCAGATGACAGTTGCCATTTTCTCTCTCCTGCACTTTTTCCACCAATCCGAAAGGTTAAATAAGGCAATCCATTTCTCATAATAACCTTCGGTTATTAACTCTTTGATTTACCTTTCCAAAACACACTCTTCTCACTAAATCCCCAAATTTTCAAATCAATCATACATTCATCTTCAACAAAATCATCAATGGCAGACCAACAACAATCACCACCCATCGAGAACCAACCGGAGGAACAACAGCAACAACAACCAGAACAACAACCTCCTCCAATCATAGAGGAACAGGTTGAACAGGCACCATTGTTCAATCTTCACCCGAACCTGATCAGGCCTGCTAATGCACCAGACCATGCGCTAATTCGCCTTTCTAGAGGAAATGCAGCACACGCTCTCTCTATTCCCAAGTCTAAAGCCAACATTGGCTATGAGGCTTTGATCAACTACATCAGGCGATGCCCCTTGGCGAGATCCATCACCAGAGTTCCTTCTCGCCTCTATCCGGCCTATTTAGCGAGATTCTGGTATACTGCCACCATGGCCACCACTCAATAGAATGCTCCTTGTATTCGTGGCATGGTGACTGAAACCCTAAACTGCTCGATCACTGTTGATGCCATCCGTCGTGCCCTTCAATTACCCGGTGGCCCATTTGTTAATTCACAGACGAGCAATGATTTCATGAGGGAAGTGCTGGAGACAATCGGATATGATGGCCCAATTGCTCATACGCCGCTAAGGAAGAACATGCCACTGCTATGGTATTACTTTTTCGGCCTGCTGACCCAGTGTATCAGCCAAAAGTCCGGTAGTTTCGATCAATGCACAGACTTTGAGCTCAAAATTGGTCATAGTTTGATGTTCAACATGAACATTGACTACGCAGCTGAGATCTACCATTGGTTAAGGGACATGGTGCTAGCACCCAAACGGACACACTTAATCCCCTTTCCAAGATTCTTGAGCCTGGTTTTTGAAAATGAGCTGGGTGAAGCTTACCAGCAGATTGCTGATGAATCATTTGACCTGCCTCTAAAGCAAGGGGGATGCCAGAGGATAAACCTACTGCTTCATATGCTACTTTGATGCCAGCAATGCTTGAGTATCTTGCTGCTCAAGGTGGAGTTGCCCAAACGACTGCCTCTGGTATTGCACCAGCTGAGGGGGAGGGACCTCAGCGTAAGCCAGCTGTTAAACGGAAGAAGCCAGCTACCTCAACTAGTACAACCACCGTCTCACATACTGGTAAAGCAGTAGTTGTATTAGAATCTAGTACTCTCTGATAATAAAGAACAGCCCTAGTCTTATATACTGACTACCCACTTCTAGTATCGGAATCCGTTGCTTATCTATTTCTTGGTAACAGGCAAATCCAAACGAGCTAAAACTGGCTCCAAGCAAACCACAGGAGGGATTTCCCCAGTCTCAACTGCTGCTTCTGGAAAGAAGCCTGCTATGGAACCTGGTGCGTCTCTAGACCAAACAGCAGAAATCTCTAACTTAATTAAAAATATTTTAACTACTGACTTGAAAAATGAAAGTGGAGTTAAAGGCACAACCTTAGTTCCCAAGCTGACTGGTTTTAAAACTAGTGTTAAGAAGAGTAGCAACACATACTCTTCTATCCAGGCACTTCCACATTTTTCAAAATTATCGTTCAAGAAATATCCTCTGCTGACAGTACAACCAGCAGAGAACATATCTGACCCCCAAAGTAGACTTGAGCTGGCTCCTCATCATGCTGAGTCAGCTCAGGCTACTGCACAGCCCAAATGTTACTTTGATCATGATAAGAGTCACACTCCTACATCGTTACCAGCTAGAACTCTTACACAATCTGGGTCAACATGTGTTGCCAATGAGTCAGTAGAGTCACAGCTGCACTTACAGACACCTTACTCTGTCTCAATCAAAGGGCTGACTAAATCACCAGTCTGTCCCCAGAGACCAACAACAGATGCAATTGTTGAGTAAAATTTATTTGGTTCTAAAGTTATTAACATAAAATGTTCTCTTGTTTCAGTTCTTAGCAGGGTAGATGAACAAGCAGAGGGGGAGCAAGAAAAGAATGTTATTGTTTCTACTGATGAGCTCTCTGTTTCTGCTATTGGTGTTGGTGCTTCTGATTTTTCTACTGGTGGTGCTGATACTAGTGTTGTTGCATTTACTACTGCTAGCTCTACTGGAGACATTGTGGCTACTGAGTCCACTGATCATACTATTAATGAGGAGATAGCTACTGCTGATATCTCTGCTACTCCTCCTACTGTCTTCGGTATTACTACTTCAACCACTAATTCTAAAGTGGTTGATGAGATGATAATGGAACCTCCTCCTGCACTTGAAAAGGTTATTGGTAATATTGTTAAGGAGGTTCTTGATTTTGATGCTGTTGGCACTACCATTGTTACTCCTCCAACTGCTTCTACTGAGAAAATTACTACAGGTGGTGACCAGGGTGACGTGGTGCTTACTGATGAGCTTATCGCAGCAAATGTTTCCTATTCTGCACATGTCACTAGTTCTACTGAACCAACTTTGGAAGCTGGTACCTCTGCCACTGCAACAACTGATTCTACTCAGGCTTCTGTCTCTGCTGAGAAGAAACCTTATGTGTGCCAGGTACCAGATCCGGATGAAGTTGTTCCTAACTTTATCTACAGGGAAGCCACTATCTCTCCCAAGATTGCCTTGCTGGTGGATCAGTTGACGATTGATCCTCAAAGTGCTTTGGTATCAGCTAGCAAACTACCCAGAGAAGAGTTGGTTGAACTACTGTCTCATCTTGACCGACCAGCAAGAGAAGAAGTATATGAGAGGCTGGCCACTCTACAACAAGTTAATGAGCAGCCATACTACCACTACTTTGATATGGCTCCAGCTGCTTCTCCATGGCTTGGTACTTGGAGGCCTCTCAAGTTCATCATAGATCCTGTCACTAAGAAGTGTGTGATGCAGAATGTCCCTGATTCGCCAGTACCTTTTGATTCTTTAGCTTCTTCCTCACCATCTTCTTCATCTGATGGTGATGCTGATAAAGGTGCTGGTAAGGGCGAGCCAGTCACTCATGATAATGTGACTTATAATGTGATTGTTTCCAAAGACACACTAGTGGATCTCATTGATGATGCTGATAATGATGCTGACAAGGATACCAGTGGTTCTAAACCTTCGGGTGAAGGTAAAAATGATGGTGATCATGATGATGAGTCAGATTCTGACTTTCCACCTCCACCACCCCACAGAGGTAATCCTATTGTTGCTGCTTGTGGTCGCCCCTCAACCAGTAGTTTTGATCCTACTGAGGTGGCTGCTATTTCTACTTTGGCTGTTTATCGTACATTAGCCAGAATCACACCGGATCTACAAAGAACCATTCGCACTACTCTTGTCGATCGAATGACTGAAGCCATACGCAGAGCTGGGGATGTTAAAACTTCCACTATTGAAGCCCAGCTCAAACAATTATGTGCTTTTGCAGATCTTGCGGTAGATGCCATTGTCCAACAGCATGAAGAAGAGGAGGATCTCAAAAGGTGAATCATCTCTCACAATGAATATACTGAGTATATTGCCCATCTTCAAGCTGATCTTGATGCTGCTAATAGAAGGATTTTCTTTCTTAATGAGGAGAATAGGGTTTTAGAAGAGATATTGGATTCCCAGGAACAGCAAATGGCTACAATGGTTCATGCCTCTGCTTATGTTCAAATGGTGGAGACTATGAAACGAATGGCTGCCCTACAAGCTAATGTTAGGGCCACTGTTGATCAAATGGCTATGGGTGTTGCAAGGAATGAAGTCCGAACTTCAAACCTATGTCTCAGGCAATATGGTGTAGATCCTGGTGCCCATCTATCTCCTGCTGATGCTGACTGAAACAGCTTTGCTTACTCAGTTCCTAAATCAGATAGTGATCTTGATGCACAGGTCTCCCCTGCTCATCCTTCTGCCCCTGCTGATGACAAAAAGGGGGAGAAGAAGTCTAAAAAGAAGTCTAAAAAGAGAAAACAATCTGAGGGGAGCATGAGCATGAAAAGGCTCCAAAACAGCAAAGGAGGGATGGTGATGATGGTGGTGATGGTACTGGTCAAGTTTCTAGCACTAAGCCCAGCAACGCTCATACTGAAGCAGGTGTCCATGTAGCTGGTGAATCTCAACCTAGTGTGTCTGCCACATCTGTGGATGATATTGGTTCTGGTAGTAAGCCCAGTGATGTGTCTGAACTGGCTATAGCTAAATCTTTTGCTGTCTCTCAAACTATTGAACGAAAAATGAAAAGAAAACTAGAGAGGCAGCAGAAACTAGATGCTGCTTTCAACCCTAAATTTGAGGCATATGCTGCTCTGAAACAACATAAAATTGAGCATATATGATCTCTCGATCCTGAAAAGCGTGAAATTCATGATGAACTTCTCAGCATTGATGAACACAAAAGGGCTGCTTTAAAAAGAAATGCTAAGTTCATGGTGAAATATGATAGAAAGAAAGCAAAGTTGTATGCTGAGCGAGCAGACAGAATTAAGAAGATGACTCCTGAAGAGATGAAAGATTACTTAGCTTCTACTGAGTCAGGAGGAGTTAGAGCTGACGTATTCATGAAGTGGCTTGATGCTATATTAGAAACCAGCCAATCCTCTCGATCTGCATCTATTGCTCAACCAGCTACACAATCACAGCCAGTAGATATCATCAACCTTGATGATGATGATGTTCAGGGGGAGCACTTAGAAATTGTTCCCTATCTGCCTCCACAAGAACCAGTATCAACACAAGAACCATCAACTGAACCCATGCCTATCGATAAACAAAGGGTAAAATCTGCTCCTAGGGACAACCAGCCCTTAAGGAAAGGACCCTTATTTGAGGCATCTGATGAAGATACTATGGAAGTTGTACCAGCTGATACTAACCAGTCACCTGGTACCGAAGACACAAAAAGGAGTGCTGTGATTGAAGACCCAGTCAGAAGTGTGCGGCTGGGTGTAACAAGTACCAAAGACCCAGCAAAGGTGGATGAGCTGGGTGCTAACAAAGATACTGATTCTATTGATGCTGCTGATTTCACAGTCTGGGCAGAGGGAGTTCAACATTTATTCAATCACCTATTCCTGCCTGGACTCTTGCTTACTTTGACAGGACACTGGATGAACGTATTAACTTTTATTCAGTGAGTTCTTCTGGCATAGCAGAATCACGTATGTATCCTCCATCTTCCCCAAAATGTCATGATAAACACACTACTTGGGAAGATGATCCAGCTGCACAGGGTGAGCCAGACATAAGAAAGATGAATCCAAACGAAATAGAAGCTTACAGGCTGGAGATCACTGTTCCAGAACTGCTTGAATAACGAGCAGCAGCTATACCTGAAAGGATACGCCACATCAGATTGCTGCACCATCCACTTGATCAGCAATTCTACATCAATGCTTTGGAATTCGGCATTGAAGTTGGTGTTTATCTATACAACAGTGGTCAAAGTCTACATACTGATGCTGAAAAAGCTCTCTTTTATGAGGCTCTGCAGCTGGACATGGATCTAAAGCAATACTGTGATGCCATGACTACTGATAAAGCAGACAGATGATTACTACAGCAAAATCCCTCAACATCACTACCAATTATTATCTATTAAGTGTTCAACTTGACAGGCAAAGGAGGGAGGATGTTGATGCTGAATATGCTGAGAGGCTGAAGCTTCAGGAAGAAGAAGCTAAGTCAGCTGCTGACAGAAAATAAGAGGCTGAGTCCCTCAAGTTAGCTAAATCCATTGTTAAAGAACAGGACAAGGCATTCGATGAACTGGAAGCTGCTGAGAAAGCACATGCTGCTGCCCCTATAGAAACTGAATGAACAATAGAATTATCTAATCATTACTATAGGAGCAAATATGGTGATGTGCTAACCAGAATATCAAATCCAAGCAAGATCATCAAGGTGCACAAAGACACAAAAAGGGCTTTCTCTGTCAGCAGAGAAGGTAATGTTCAAGAAAGAATAGACTACACTGAACTGAGAACCTTAGGGTTCAGTGAATGGATGGTAATACTGCAGTACTTTATTGGCAAAGGTATAAGTGGTATCAAAGATACACTGAAACCTGAACTTCAAGAGATCTTCAACAAAGCAGTAAAGTATGGGAATGCACCAGTAGTGAATGTAGAAGAAGTTCTTTCTCAAAAGCCTAAATGTAATAAATCTACTGGTGAAGGCCCACACAGAAGATATCTCATCATTATTCCTCCTTAGATTCCAGTATTCGACACTGCTGAAGTGCCTTACTTGTTTCCTGAAGCCTGAGCAGCCCTTAAAGTGAAAGAAGAAGAGCTGTCTGAAGATGAAAAAGATAAAGATAAAGACAGATAGCCTTCTTGTGATATATTTGTATCTTTTGTTATTTCATTTTTCATTATACTATTTTTTAAATGTCTGTATATACTCTGCTGTAATGAAAGTGAAATGAGTTTATCTTCAAAATCATATCAATTTATAAGATATAGATAACTCAGCAAAAGATCCCAAAACAAACCAAAAAGGGACAAACTTACTGCCTATTTCTCATTAAGTCCCTTAGTGCTGGCTTTAGTATTTTCTTTTAATGTCATAGGTTTTGTCATCATCAAATAGGGGGAGATTGTTGAGTCCCCAAAATAATTAAGGATTTAATTATGACAAAACTGTAATTTATTTGCACTAAAATGTTATGTGCAGCCAGCACAAGTTTATTTATGTATTGACAGCAGATATTGCTGTGTCGAGTATTTAGTTTGCTGCTTAGTCTACCAGCACAAGGTAGACAGTGTTCTTCAATCTGCACAGGATGTATACTCAGCAATTCAATAATATCAAGTGACTCAGCAATGAAGAACCAGCATAGCTGAAATGCACCTTACTACACAAGACAGCTATGCTCCATTACAAGCATAGTGGTTTCCTGAGTGGTCTACATTAATCGTACTATTCAACAGAAGTCAAAGACAAAGTTGAACAGAAAAGGACACGCGTCGGCGGCTGACAAGTGACCTTACAATACCACGTGGGAATGCAGAAGTTTAACGCATGTGCAGACATGTGTTATACTTTGTCAACGCCTAGGGAACACAATATTCTATTTGTTTAAACAAATAGTGGTGCCAAACCGAATTGGGGTGTTCCTGCAAATAGCTACCAAAGAGGAAAGAGGAGAGCACACTCTCTGATGCAGTTGTCCCCACAAGTACAGACATCCTATGTACCAGTGGACAATGGAACAATTACACGGATAAAAGGACTACTATAAATTGTTGTATCCACTATTGTAACAACTAGTGGTGTGGGTTTGTTTATTTAGAGTCCAAAATGTGTAATAGCTTAGAACACACTTTGTAGCTATACTTAGGTAAATCTGTATCAACCAACTATCATTCCACCAAGGATAGTTGTAATTCTTTGTGATCTAATCAATAAAGAATAACCGTTGAAAAATTACCTTTGACTTTATTTAATTTACTTGCTTAAATACTAAATTGTGTTTAACTGTTAAGTTAATTAAAAGAATTGTATTCACCCTCCTCTACAATACTCCTGTTGTTTATCAAGGGACCAACAGGTTTTATTCAAAAGAGTTCTTCGCCTTGGGGAGCTCCGGTAGAAGAAGGATGAGTCTTTCAGAATGTGTATCAATTTTTGTGAATTGAACAAACTAACGATTAGAAATCGTTCTGAGAATTGGTGATCTATTTGATCAGATGCAAGGTTCTTGTGTTTACTCTAAGATTGATCTGAGATCGGTATATCACTTGTTGACAGTAAAGGAGAGATGTTTCTAAGACTGCTTTTAGGACCCGCTATGACCATTATGAGTTTCTAGTCATGCCATTCGGTTTGAAGAATGCTCCAGCTTTATTCATGGATCTCATGAACTATGTGTATAGCCCTTACTTAGACAAGTTTGTAATTATGTTTATAGATGATATCTTGGTCTACTTGAAGACTAAGGAAGAAAATGAGCAGCACTTGAGATTGGTGTTGAAGCTGCTCACGGAGGAAGAATTATAAGCTAAATTTTTGAAGTGTGATTTTTGGCTACAGAAGGTACAATTCCTTGGTTATGTTGTTGGTAGTCAGGGAATTTAAGATCGGAGCCATTGGTAATTGGGAAACACCGAAAACCCCGACACAAATTCGATAATTTTTAGGACTGTGACGATCGCTCCAAATCCATATGGACGAACACGTCATTCATCGATTTCATTGCGAGGTATTTGACCTCTATATGATATGTTTTGTAAACATTGCATTCTTTTGAAAAGGCACACCATAAATGAATATTTAAATCAAAGGTTTTCAACATTTGATGATTTCTACATATAGACAATCACCGTAAATAATAGTTTACAATAGTACTTCCATTGACAATGCAGTCAAAATAAGATACACGGTGATGATTTAGTGAATGCAACGTTTCCTTGATAAACATGTCATGTAAGACTCCATGCACATAGCTTGTCTAACATATAAGCAAACAGCGGAAGACTTCTAGGGAACCTGAGAATAAACATGCTAACAAGTGTCAACACAAAGGTTGGTGAGTTCATAGTTTTAATGTTTCGTATAATCTGTATATAAAGGTGGATCACAAGATTTCAGTTGTTTCATCCAGAAACGTTTATCAAAATATTCTACAAAATTGAGCACCCTGGTAACTAAACTTAACGTATATATAATTTGTACCCTTTGTATAATCATCTTAATAATACACGCAAACCAACGTGTACGCTTCTCAAATAGCATACATCCGTTAAAAGGCTAGTGCTCTAGCTCGGACGGGGATATCAAGCCCTATGGATCCATATACAATTATTCGCGCCCACCAGTCCATATCCTATGTACTGGCAGCTACTAGTTACCAAAGCTAAGGGATTTCCGATTTAACTCAGTGTAGAATTTAGTATGTACTTGTGTCTTATCGCGTTTAGAATAAATTGCATGTATTCTCAGTCCAAAAATATTTAAAGTATTTAAAAAGGGATCTATAACTCACACTTTATAATTATTGTAAAACAGTTATTAAAGCATTTGCATGTATTCTCAGCCCAAAAATGTAAAGGGTAAAAGGGATCATATGAAACTCACCTTAGCAGCATATAAAGTCGTTCACCAAAATGTGATCGAAACACGGATTACCAAATAACCGTAGATCTCAACCTAGAGAACATATGTTGGTCAATAAATGTCTATAAAGCTAGGTCAGGTCATAGTGTATCACAATCCTAATGCTCGATATTGACATACAAAAGTTATCCAATGTTGTTTCAAAAAGTCAATTTTGACAATAGTTTAACAAAACGAGACGTACCTTATATAAGGATTCATTTACTCGGTTGGTAATATTCAAAAATCCAATTTATCAATTTCGTAAACAAGTTGTTTAAATCTTAATTGTAGATTCAAAAGCAATTTCAATTAACTTCAATCATAATTCAGTTGCTCACATCTTTTAATCCGTTCATTGAAATTATTCGATATCTAAATGAAAAGTTATTGATTTTTCTTCAGCTTTCCAAAAACATGTATATCATATACCTTTTACCAGTAATATATGTATTTAATTCGTGGTACATCATAAACTGTTTAACAAGGAAATTTAGCATACAAGCATGTATAAATATATATACTCGAGTACTAGACATGGATACACAATTATTATATAAAAGATAAAATATAAGTACTTACATATCAATATTGAGATTCAATATTGTAGAAAAGTACGTAGATGTAACGGAGATGATAACACTAGGTTTGACTTGCAAATAATACCCATGAATATTACCCATAACCTCCTTGGCAATAACCCATAATTTCCTTAGCTTTATCCGGCTCATAAAACTATTTTGAAAGTGACACGCTCATCACCTCATCGTAGTATTTTATGTATAATACTAATAATAATACAAATACTACTAATAATAATAAGATTAATAATAATATTAATCTTAATAATAATAATAATAATATAATTAATAAATATAATACGGAGTAATTTTTAAATTAAAACAGAGGCAGATATCTCGAGCTTTATAGGTGTGGCCTGTCCAGGACTGCCATGCGATCGCATGGCCTCCAAGACCATTTCCCATGTGATCGCATGGGATGGATTTCCAGCTCATGATCTTTTAACTTCTAGTTTGTCGACATATTTTTTAATTATTAATATAATATATTTAATTTATATAATTAATTATATATTATATTAAATTCACATGCATAGTTGACTTGTAATTTTCGTTCCGATAAGTCGCACGTCGTCACTCGACTTATGTCCCGGTTCCGGTTTTTCGAACGTCCTATCGTATATTGAGAAAACTTGTATTTTACGTTTCGTGAATCGTACATTTGTCAAAATATAGTCTTAAATCATCCATAAACTATACCACTGTAGCAAAGTTACTGTAGTAACGATTGATTAATACATTTTTACCTTTTCAAGTTATAGTATATATGTATCTATTTACATATAATTGTTCACGAATCGTCGAAAATAACCGAAGGGTATTTAAATATATAAAAGTAGTTCAAAAATTTTGAGATTCAGTTTTACAGACTTTGCTTATCGTGTCGGAAATGTTAATCATACAAAGATTAAGTTTAAATTTGGTCAGAAATTTCCGGGTCATCACAGTACCTACCCGTTAAAGAAATTTCGTCCCGAAATTTGAGTGAGGTCATCATGGCTAACAATAAAAATGTTTTAATGACGAATATGAGTTGATAATAGAGTTTTATCTATGTTTGAATAATATGGATAAAATAATCCAATTACTCGAAGCGTATGAGAGAAGTTATCGTAATAAAGTGAAATGGAGAATAGAGATGCGTCTTATCTCTTGATGTAGTAACGATTGATTTCCAGATTTTAAGGAATAGAAAATCTTCATAATTTAAATAAGATTTGATTTTTCGGAATTTGCGGAAATTAGGATTTTCTTTGATTAAATGCGTAATCTGCCTCTATTGCTGCGTCCGATATTTTGCTATAAATTGACCTCTTCCGTTTCATTTATTTTCAACACTCCTATAATCTTCTTTATTATTTCATACATCCCAATAGAATGTGAAAATGCTTAATCCAGTTCTGATTCTTGATATTTTCCTGGCTATCGTATCTTTCATTCTTCTTTTTCATATGCCACCAGAGGAAGTTATTTTCTTCTACTATTACCTTGGGGTTATAGTGTTTTTCATTCTTCCGTGTCTTTATATTGCTATACGCATTGATATACACGGTTTGTAATTTCGGGGTTGTTATCGGGCTTTATATTCTCCATTATATTTCGGAGCTTCATGCTTTCGTTTTCTCTTCCCGACCTTAAGTCAAGCGGATAATGGTCCAGAATTCGTAGGTATGAAGTTTCAGATGAACATAACTAATGTTCTAAGAAAGAAATGGTAATAGCACAATCTGACTTGTCAAATTACCAGAATACCTCGAAAAAGACCGAATCATTAAGAAAATATTTTCTTGATATTTTTAGAGATTATATAGAATGAAAGAGTTATGTAACATGGTTCATGATGAGGGTATGATATGTGAACCTTTATCACGTTCCATTAGAAACTCAGCATGACTTACTGTAATATAATCACGTTGATCAAGTGTCATTATGTTATATTAACTCATGCTTCAATTCCCAACATTACTTCAAAACATTTATATTTTAAACTTGAAAGTTTCAGAATTTAGAAACTAAAATAGTTTCTTTTATGGTGTAACACAGATATCGTAAAGAGAAAATTGATTTTCGATAAGAATGATTATGAAATTATCTCCAGAAATATGGAGGATATTTATAATGAAAGATACGATGATATCTTAGAATTTCTAATATCAGAGGATGATGAAGAATATTGTCTGCAAGGGTTTAGATTCGGAAGCAAGGTATTCGTTAATGGCTTCAGCAGATACTGAATCATTTGGGTTCTTTGAAGACAGGTTTCGTCCTTGTGATTTATCCACAGCCTCTTTCATACTTTGCTCAATCCGTTTTCCAGTTCCAAACTTTCTCTTTTTCTCAGCTTTACCACCATACTATTCTTTATCATCAAACTTTTGACTGTTAAGGTCGTTTACAGTTTTTGCTGCTTCATCAACATTTTTCCAAAATTCGGAGAACTAGTTTCGTAGTTTGGGGTGTTTTTCGGAAACTTCACATTCGAAGTATGTAAGTCCAGGAGGTAGACATTATATGTACACATATAACTGTTGGCGTAGACGTGCTACAAGATTTCAAAATACTGATTGCTAATTCCCGATAGTTGGTATGGCAATTGCCGTTACAAGATGTGGATGAGTACATGATACGGTTTCAATGAGTATAAGGATTTTTCGGAAGGTCAAAGATCAATGAAGTTGTTGGTAAATTTACTGCTAATGTGGTGGAACATGAAAGGTTCCCCAGTAACAAAAATGTATATGCCAAAGTTACAAGTCTGAAAGGTCGTCGTTGACTGGTTGAACGGTTGATAATACTGGATACTTTTGGAAAGGAATTGCAAGGTTATTTTCAGTAATAACAATGCAAAAGGATCTTTCACATTTTTGAAGTCAAAGTATAGCTTTGAAAGATGTAGAGATCTAAGAATGATGTCACCCGTTAAACCTTGACTTGGATTCTGATCCGTCAATATCAGAATATATAATTGAATTTGTATGGAAACGATTGTATATCGCTGTGAGCATAGTTAATAATTTTTGAATCAAAGTTGAAGAATGTACAGTGTAACATATTAATTGTGAACTTAAATATTTCTCGGGAATTACCTACCCGTTAAAGATTTCACAAGTAATATTTTGTACAAAAGAATTTTTATTACCGTCTTTATGAAAATATATGTATGTATATTTTCTTCAGATGTAATACAGATTTGATGAGTTAATATCATATTAAGCTCATTTGATTTTTGACTTGAATTAGAAATGAATAAAACATTAAAGATTTAATAATCTTTACGGAGTATTTCACTAATGTAATCAATACTCAGTTTTATTGATATTTTCTCAGTGAATCATGTTGGTGCTCATGGAACTCTTGCTAACTTCGCAAGGTACGAATGATGTTTTCTAGAAAGTTTCGAATACATCGAAGATGAAAGTATAAAATCAACCATATAATTAAATAATATACTTAGTTTATTATGAAATGGAATTCATTGAGTTGGAAACAGAGATTGTAGTTAACGATGGTTAAGTCATTAACGAAGTATGTACATCATAGCATATTAGTAATATGAATTAACCGAGTAGTACCTACCAGTTAAGATTCACACGTAATAACTTGGCACGAAAAGATTTATTTTGATTTCAAAATTCATATATATTAAATATACATAAAATTTCTTCAGGGGAACTTCAGGGGAAATGAGTTAATACTTCATCGGTTATTGTTGCTGGTATTTCTTGGTAACTACGGTGCGTATGATGTTGATGCTCGTGGAACAGATTGTGAAGTTGAGGTTTGCGATGCGGATGTTGTTGGTGGTGGTAATGGTACTGTTGGTGTTGTTGTCGGTGGTACTGTTGATGCCGGTGATGCTGCTGGTGCTTGTAACCTTTGCACCATATTCTCCAAAGCCACTACCCGAGCGCGAAGCTCGTTGACTTCTTCTACTACACCGGGATGATTGGCGGTTCGGACGAAAGGATGAATAAGATCCAGAATTTGAGAGAGTATATGATCATGACGAGATATTCTGGAGATGAGAGAGAAAATGGTATTACGAACAGGTTCGCCGGTAAGTGCTTCAGGTTCTTCGCCAAGAGGGCAATGTGGTGGATGGAAGGGATCGCCTTCTTCTTGTCTCCAATAATTAAGTAGGCTACGAACCCATCCCCAATTCATCCAGAATAGATGATGGCTAATTGGTTGATCCATTCCAGTTACACTTTCTTCAGAGTTCAGGAGAATATTCATATCGGAATAGCTGTCGGAATTTAAGGAATTTGAACTAGATACGGGATCCATCTTGTATAATTAGATAGATGTTTTTTTTTATATGAAATAGATTATAGAATTTAGTTTGGTATTCTTCAATACATAATTTACATATGTATATATAATACCAAATTCCATAAATTACGGAGAAATTTTCGGAAGATGTCAGGAAAAGTTTACAGTAACAGATACGCTAAGATATGAATTTTTGTCTATACACTATTTATGCAATCAATGCAGTAAAACGTGTCTAGACTTAAGAATGATAAGCATGTAATTTTCGACAAGAAATGATAAGCAAAACTTTTAACATACAGACACGGTCGAAGTCCAGACTTACTAATGCATCTTAACAACTATCAGTTAGACACATTCATGCAAGACCTGGTTCGCTAGGACCAACGCTCTGATACCAACTGTGACGATCGCTCCAAATCCATATGGACGAACACGTCATTCATCGATTTCGTTGCGAGGTATTTGACCTCTATATGATATGTTTTGTAAACATTACATTCTTTTGAAAAGGCACACCATAAATGAATATTTAAATCAAAGGTTTTCAACATTTGATGATTTCTACATATAGACAATCACCGTAAATAATAGTTTACAATAGTACTTCCATTGACAATGCAGTCAAAATAAGATACACGGTGATGATTTGGTGAATGCAACGTTTCCTTGATAAACATGTCATGTAAGACTCCATGCACATAGCTTGTCTAACATATAAGCAAACAGCGGAAGACTTCTAGGGAACCTGAGAATAAACATGCTAACAAGTGTCAACACAAAGGTTGGTGAGTTCATAGTTTTAATGTTTCGTATAATCTGTATATAAAGGTGGATCACAAGATTTCAGTTGTTTCATCCAGAAACGTTTATCAAAATATTCTACAAAATTGAGCACCCTGGTAACTAAACTTAACGTATATATAATTTGTACCCTTTGTATAATCATCTTAATAATACACGTAAACCAACGTGTACGCTTCTCAAATAGCATACGTCTGTTAAAAGACTAGTGCTCTAGCTCGGACGGGGATATCAAGCCCTATGGATCCATATACAATTATTCGCGCCCACCAGTCCATATCCTATGTACTGGCAGCTACTAGTTACCAAAGCTAAGGGATTTCCGCTTTAACTCAGTGTAGAATTTAGTATGTACTTGTGTCTTATCGCGTTTAAAATAAATTGCATGTATTCTCAGCCCAAAAATATTTAAAGTATTTAAAAAGGGATCTATAACTCACACTTTATAATTATTGTAAAACAGTTATTAAAGCATTTGCATGTATTCTCAGCCCAAAAATGTAAAGGGTAAAAGGGATCATATGAAACTCACCTTAGCAGCATATAAAGTCGTTCACCAAAATGTGATCGAAACACGGATTACCAAATAACCGTAGATCTCAACCTAGAGAACATATGTTGGTCAATAAATGTCTATCAAGCTAGGTCAGGTCATAGTGTATCACAATCCTAATGCTCGATATTGACATACAAAAGTTATCCAATGTTGTTTCAAAAAGTCAATTTTGACAATAGTTTAACAAAACGAGACGTACCTTATATAAGGATTCATTTACTCGGTTGGTAATATTCAAAAATCCAATTTATCAATCTCGTAAACAAGTTGTTTAAATCTTAATTGTAGATTCAAAAGCAATTTCAATTAACTTCAATCATAATTCAGTTGCTCACATCTTTTAATCCGTTCATCGAAATTATTCGATATCTAAATGAAAAGTTATTGATTTTTCGTCAGCTTTCCAAAAACATGTATATCATATACCTTTTACCAGTAATATATGTATTTAATTCGTGGTACATCATAAACTGTTTAACAAGGAAATTTAGCATACAAGCATGTATAAATATATATACTCGAGTACTAGACATGGATACACAATTATTATATAAAAGATAAAATATAAAATATAAGTACTTACATATCAATATTGAGATTCAATATTGTAGAAAAGTACGTAGATGTAACGGAGATGATAACACTAGGTTTGACTTGCAAATAATACCCATGAATATTACCCATAACCTCCTTGGCAATAACCCATAATTTCCTTAGCTTTATCCGGCTCATAAAACTATTTTGAAAGTGACACGCTCATCACCTCGTCGTAGTATTTTATGTATAATACTAATAATAATAATACAAATACTACAAATAATAATAAGATTAATAATAATATTAATCTTAATAATAATAATAATAATAATAATAATAATATAATTAATAAATATAATACGGAGTAATTTTTAAATTAAAACAGAGGCAGATATTGAAATGTCCCGTTCTTATTGATTAAAAACGTTCCATATTAATTGATTTCATTGCGAGGTTTTGACCTCTATATGAGACGTTTTTCAAAGACTGCATTCATTTTTAAAACAAACCATAACCTTTATTTCATAAATAAAGGTTTAAAAAGCTTTACGTAGATTATCAAATAATGATAATCTAAAATATCCTGTTTACACACGACCATTACATAATGGTTTACAATACAAATATGTTACATCGAAATCAGTTTCTTGAATGCAATTTTTACACAATATCATACAAACATGGACTCCAAATCTTGTCCTTATTTTAGTATGCAACAGCGGAAGCTCTTAATATTCACCTGAGAATAAACATGCTTTAAACATCAACAAAAATGTTGGTGAGTTATAGGTTTAACCTATATATAACAAATCGTAACAATAAACCACAAGATTTCATATTTCAATACACATCCCATACATAGAGATAAAAATCATTCATATGGTGAACACCTGGTAACCGACATTAACAAGATGCATATATAAGAATATCCCCATCATTCCGGGACACCCTTCGGATATGATATAAATTTCGAAGTACTAAAGCATCCGGTACTTTGGATGGGGTTTGTTAGGCCCAATAGATCTATCTTTAGGATTCGCGTCAATTAGGGTGTCTGTTCCCTAATTCTTAGATTACCAGACTTAATAAAAAGGGGCATATTCGATTTCGATAATTCAACCATAGAATGTAGTTTCACGTACTTGTGTCTATTTTGTAAATCATTTATAAAACCTGCATGTATTCTCATCCCAAAAATATTAGATTTTAAAAGTGGGACTATAACTCACTTTCACAGATTTTTACTTCGTCGGGAAGTAAGACTTGGCCACTGGTTGATTCACGAACCTATAACAATATATACATATATATCAAAGTATGTTCAAAATATATTTACAACACTTTTAATATATTTTGATGTTTTAAGTTTATTAAGTCAGCTGTCCTCGTTAGTAACCTACAACTAGTTGTCCACAGTTAGATGTACAGAAATAAATCGATAAATATTATCTTGAATCAATCCACGACCCAGTGTATACGTATCTCAGTATTGATCACAACTCAAACTATATATATTTTGGAATCAACCTCAACCCTGTATAGCTAACTCCAACATTCACATATAGAGTGTCTATGGTTGTTCCGAAATATATATAGATGTGTCGACATGATAGGTCGAAACATTGTATACGTGTCTATGGTATCTCAAGATTACATAATATACAATACAAGTTGATTAAGTTATGGTTGGAATAGATTTGTTACCAATTTTCACGTAGCTAAAATGAGAAAAATTATCCAATCTTGTTTTACCCATAACTTCTTCATTTTAAATCCGTTTTGAGTGAATCAAATTGCTATGGTTTCATATTGAACTCTATTTTATGAATCTAAACAGAAAAGTATAGGTTTATAGTCGGAAAAATAAGTTACAAGTCGTTTTTGTAAAGGTAGTCATTTCAGTCGAAAGAACGACGTCTAGATGACCATTTTAGAAAACATACTTCCACTTTGAGTTTAATCATAATTTTTGGATATAGTTTCATGTTCATAATAAAAATCATTTTCTCAGAATAACAACTTTAAAATCAAAGTTTATCATAGTTTTTAATTAACTAACCCAAAACAGCCCGCGGTGTTACTACGACGGCGTAAATCCGGTTTTACGGTGTTTTTCGTGTTTCCAGGTTTTAAATCATTAAGTTAGCATATCATATAGATATAGAACATGTGTTTAGTTGATTTTAAAAGTCAAGTTAAAAGGATTAACTTTTGTTTGCGAACAAGTTTAGAATTAACTAAACTATGTTCTAGTGATTACAAGTTTAAACCTTCGAATAAGATAGCTTTATATGTATGAATCGAATGATGTTATGAACATCATTACTACCTTAAGTTCCTTGGATAAACCTACTAGAAAAGAGAAAAATGGATCTAGCTTCAATGGATCCTTGGATGGCTCGAGGTTCTTGAAGCAGAATCATGACACGAAAACAAGTTCAAGTAAGATCATCACTTGAAATAAGATTGTTATAGTTATAGAAATTGAACCAAAGTTTGAATATGATTATTACCTTGTATTAGAATGATAACCTACTGTAAGAAACAAAGATTTCTTGAGGTTGGATGATCACCTTACAAGATTGGAAGTGAGCTAGCAAACTTGAAAGTATTCTTGATTTTATGAAACTAGAACTTTTGGAATTTATGAAGAACACTTAGAACTTGAAGATAGAACTTGAGAGAGATCAATTAGATGAAGAAAATTGAAGAATGAAAGTGTTTGTAGGTGTTTTTGGTCGTTGGTGTATGGATTAGATATAAAGGATATGTAATTTTGTTTTCATGTAAATAAGTCATGAATGATTACTCATATTTTTGTAATTTTATGAGATATTTCATGCTAGTTGCCAAATGATGGTTCCCACATGTGTTAGGTGACTCACATGGGCTGCTAAGAGCTGATCATTGGAGTGTATATACCAATAGTACATACATCTAAAAGCTGTGTATTGTACGAGTACGAATACGGGTGCATACGAGTAGAATTGTTGATGAAACTGAACGAGGATGTAATTGTAAGCATTTTTGTTAAGTAGAAGTATTTTGATAAGTGTATTGAAGTCTTTCAAAAGTGTATAAATACATATTAAAACACTACATGTATATACATTTTAACTGAGTCGTTAAGTCATCGTTAGTCGTTACATGTAAGTGTTGTTTTGAAACCTTTAGGTTAACGATCTTGTTAAATGTTGTTAACCCAATGTTTATAATATCAAATGAGATTTTAAATTATTATATTATCATGATATTATCATGTATGAATATCTCTTAATATGATATATATACATTAAATGTCTTTACAACGATAATCGTTACATATATGTCTCGTTTAAAAATCATTAAGTTAGTAGTCTTGTTTTTACATATGTAGTTCATTGTTAATATACTTAATGATATGTTTACTTATCATAGTATCATGTTAACTATATATATATCCATTATATGTCATCATATAGTTTTTACAAGTTTTAACGTTCGTGAATCACCGGTCAACTTGGGTGGTCAATTGTCTATATGAAACATATTTCAATTAATCAAGTCTTAACAAGTTTGATTGCTTAACATGTTGGAAACATTTAATCATGTAAATATCAATCTCAATTAATATATATAAACATGGAAAAGTTCGGGTCACTACAGTACCTACCCGTTAAATAAATTTCGTCCCGAAATTTTAAGCTGTTGAAGGTGTTGACGAATCTTCTGGAAATAGATGCGGGTATTTCTTCTTCATCTGATCTTCACGCTCCCAGGTGAACTCGGGTCCTCTACGAGCATTCCATCGAACCTTAACAATTGGTATCTTGTTTTGCTTAAGTCTTTTAACCTCACGATCCATTATTTCGACGGGTTCTTCGATGAATTGAAGTTTTTCGTTGATTTGGATTTCATCTTACGGAATAGTGAGATCTTCTTTAGCAAAACATTTCTTTAAATTCGAGACGTGGAAAGTGTTATGTACAGCCGCGAGTTGTTGAGGTAACTCTAGTCGGTAAGCTACTGGTCCGACACGATCAATAATCTTGAATGGTCCAATATACCTTGGATTTAATTTCCCTCGTTTACCAAATCGAACAACGCCTTTCCAAGGTGCAACTTTAAGCATGACCATCTCTCCAATTTCAAATTCTATATCTTTTCTTTTAATGTCAGCGTAGCTCTTTTGTCGACTTTGGGCGGTTTTCAACCGTTGCTGAATTTGGATGATCTTCTCGGTAGTTTCTTGTATAATCTCCGGACCCGTAATCTGTCTATCCCCCACTTTACTCCAACAAATCGGAGACCTGCACTTTCTACCATAAAGTGCTTCAAACGGCGCCATCTCAATGCTTGAATGGTAGCTGTTGTTGTAGGAAAATTCTGCTAATGGTAGATGTCGATCCCAACTGTTTCCAAAATCAATAACACATGCTCGTAGCATGTCTTCAAGCGTTTGTATCGTCCTTTCGCTCTGCCCATCAGTTTGTGAATGATAGGCAGTACTCATGTCTAGACGAGTTCCTAATGCTTGCTGTAATGTCTGCCAGAATCTTGAAATAAATCTGCCATCCCTATCAGAGATAATAGAGATTGGTATTCCATGTCTGGAGATGACTTCCTTCAAATACAGTCGTGCTAACTTCTCCATCTTGTCATCTTCTCTTATTGGCAAGAAGTGTGCTGATTTGGTGAGACGGTCAACTATTACCCAAATAGTATCGAAACCACTTGCAGTCCTTGGCAATTTAGTGATGAAATCCATGGTAATGTTTTCCCATTTCCATTCCGGGATTTCGGGTTGTTGAAGTAGACCTGATGGTTTCTGATGCTCAGCTTTGACCTTAGAACACGTCAAACATTCTCCTACGTATTTAGCAACATCGGCTTTCATACCCGGCCACCAAAAATGTTTCTTGAGATCCTTGTACATCTTCCCCGTTCCAGGATGTATTGAGTATCTGGTTTTATGAGCTTCTCTAAGTACCATTTCTCTCATATCTCCAAATTTTGGTACCCAAATCCTTTCAGCCCTATACCGGGTTCCGTCTTCCCGAATATTAAGATTCTTCTCCGATCCTTTGGGTATTTCATCCTTTAAATTTCCCTCTTTTAAAACTCCTTGTTGCGCCTCCTTTATTTGAGTAGTAATGTTATTATGAATCATTATATTCATAGATTTTACTCGAATGGGTTCTCTGTCCTTCCTGCTCAAGGCATCGGCTACCACATTTGCCTTCCCCGGGTGGTAACGAATCTCAAAGTCGTAATCATTCAATAATTCAATCCACCTACGCTGCCTCATATTCAGTTGTTTCTGATTAAATATGTGTTGAAGACTTTTGTGGTCGGTATACATAATACTTTTGACCCCATATAAGTAGTGCCTCCAAGTCTTTAATGCAAAAACAACCGCGCCTAATTCCAAATCATGCGTCGTATAATTTTGTTCGTGAATCTTCAATTGTCTAGAAGCATAAGCAATCACCTTCGTTCGTTGCATTAATACACAACCGAGACCTTGCTTTGATGCATCACAATAAATCACAAAATCATCATTCCCTTCAGGCAATGACAATATAGGTGCCGTAGTTAGCTTTTTCTTCAATAACTGAAACGCTTTCTCTTGTTCATCATTCCATTCAAATTTCTTCCCTTTATGCGTTAATGCAGTCAAGGGTTTTGCTATTCTGGAAAAGTCTTGGATGAACCTTCTGTAGTAACCAGCTAGTCCTAAAAACTGGCGTATGTGTTTCGGAGTTTTCGGGGTTTCCCACTTTTCAACAGTTTCTATCTTTGCCGGATCCACCTTAATACCTTCTTTGTTCACTATGTGACCGAGGAATTGAACTTCTTCCAACCAAAATGCACACTTTGAAAACTTAGCGTACAATTCTTCCTTCCTCAATACTTCTAACACCTTTCTCAAATGTTCACCGTGTTCTTGGTCATTCTTTGAGTAAATAAGTATGTCATCAATGAAAACAATGACAAACTTGTCAAGGTATGGTCCACACACTCGGTTCATAAGGTCCATGAACACAGCTGGTGCATTAGTTAAACCAAACGGCATGACCATAAACTCGTAATGACCGTAACGTGTTCTGAAAGCAGTCTTTGGAATATCATCTTCTTTCACCCGCATTTGATGATACCCGGAACGTAAGTCAATCTTTGAATAAACAGACGAGCCTTGTAGTTGATCAAATAAGTCATCGATTCTCGGTAGTGGGTAGCGGTTCTTGATGGTAAGTTTGTTCAACTCTCGGTAGTCGATACACAACCTGAATGTACCATCTTTCTTCTT
Organism: Rutidosis leptorrhynchoides; assembly: GCF_046630445.1. Classification (NCBI taxonomy): domain Eukaryota; kingdom Viridiplantae; phylum Streptophyta; class Magnoliopsida; order Asterales; family Asteraceae; genus Rutidosis; species Rutidosis leptorrhynchoides. Next base: position 343,992,216 of record NC_092337.1, read on the forward strand.
GACAAACAAAACAGGAGCTCCCCACAGTGATGTGCTTGGTCGAATGAAACCACGCTCTAAAAGTTCTTGTAATTGGCTTTGTAGTTATTTCATCTCGCTGGGTGCGAGTCTGTAAGGAGCACGAGCTATTGGTGCAGCTCCTGGTACAAGATCTATTTGAAATTCAACGGATCGATGTGGGGGTAATCCCGGTAATTCTTTCGGAAATACATCAGGAAATTCTTTTGCGACGGGAACATCATTGATGCTCTTTTCTTCAGTTTGTACTTTCTCGACGTGTGCTAGAACAGCATAGCAACCTTTTCTTATTAGTTTTTGTGCCTTCAAATTACTAATAAGATGTAGCTTCGTGTTGCCCTTTTCTCCGTACACCATTAAGGGTTTTCCTTTTTCTCGTATAATGCGAATTGCATTTTTGTAACAAATGATCTCCGCTTTCACTTCTTTCAACCAGTCCATACCGATTGTCACATCAAAACTCCCTAACTCTACTGGTATCAAATCAATCTTAAATGTTTCGCTAACCAGTTTAATTTCTCGATTCCGACATATATTATCTGCTGAAATTAATTTACCATTTGCTAATTCGAGTAAAAATTTACTATCCAAAGGCGTCAATGGACAACTTAATTTAGCACAAAAATCTCTACTCATATAGCTTCTATCCGCACCCGAATCAAATAAAACGTAAGCAGATTTATTGTCAATAAGAAACGTACCCGTAACAAGCTCCGGGTCTTCCTGTGCCTCTGCCGCATTAATATTGAAAACTCTTCCACGGCCTTGTCCATTCGTGTTCTCCTGGTTCGGGCAATTTCTAATAATGTGGCCCGGTTTTCCACATTTATAACAAACTACATTGGCATAACTTGCTCCGACACTACTTGCTCCGCCATTACTCGTTCCGACACCATTTGTTCCTTTCGTTCTATTGACCCCTGGTCCGTAGACCTCACACTTCGCCGCGCTATGACCATTTCTTTTACACTTGTTGCAAAATTTGGTGCAGAACAGCGAGTGATTCTTTTCACACCTTTGGCATAGCTGCTTCTGATTGTTGTTGTTGTTGCGGTTATTATTATTGTTGGGATGATTGTTGTAGTTGCTGTTGTTGTTGTTGTTTTTGTTGTTGGGCCGTTTGTTGTAGTTGCGATTGATGTTGCGATTGTTGGGATAATTGTTGCGATTATTGTTGTAATTGCTGTTGTTGTTGTATTGGTGATTCTTATCACCGTTTTCCTCCCACTTTCTTTTGACTTGCTTCACATTGGCCTCTTCAGCAGTCTGTTCTTTAATTCTTTCTTCAATTTGGTTCACGAGTTTGTGAGCCATTCTACATGCCTGTTGTATGGAGGCGGGCTCGTGTGAACTTATATCTTCTTGGATTCTTTCCGGTAATCCTTTCACAAACGCGTCGATCTTCTCTTCCTCATCTTCGAATGCTCCCGGACACAATAGGCACAATTCTGTGAATCGTCTTTCGTACGTGGTAATATCAAATCCTTGGGTTCGTAACCCTCTAAGTTCTGTCTTGAGCTTATTGACCTCGGTTCTGGGACGGTACTTCTCGTTCATCAAGTGCTTGAATGCTGACCACGGTAGTGCGTACGCATCGTCTTGTCCCACTTGCTCTAGATAGGTATTCCACCATGTTAACGCAGAACCTGTGAAGGTATGCGTAGCGTACTTTACTTTGTCCTCTTCAGTACACTTACTTATGGCAAACACCGATTCGACCTTCTCGGTCCACCGTTTCAATCCGATCGGTCCTTCGGTTCCATCAAATTCCAAAGGTTTGCAGGCAGTGAATTCTTTGTAGGTGCATCCTACACGATTTCCTGTACTGCTAGATCCAAGGTTATTGTTGGTATGTAGTGCAGCCTGTACTGCGGCTATGTTTGAAGCTAGAAAAGTACGGAATTCCTCTTCATTCATATTCACGGTGTGTCGAGTAGTCGGTGCCATTTCCTTCAAAATAGTTAAATGGAACAAGTTAATCATACAGAATATTAAGAGTAGTTAATAGTATTTCGTAGCATAATATGAACTCATTTATAAAAGCTTTTTCTTCATATTAGCGTTTTATAAGTTTAAATTCGGGTAGTACCTACCCGTTAAGTTCATACTTAGTAGCTAATATACAATTCAACTACTACAATTCTATATGAAAAACTGATTATAATAATATTTCGCGTTCAAACTTTTATACAATATTTTACAAACTTACAATACCGCTTATTTTACATAAAGCATGAAATATAGCACACAATAACTTTGATACAAGATAGTTGTGAAGATAATTCTAGCTAGTACACAAGTCGTTCAGCAAAGGCAATAAAGACACGTAATTCATACGTCCAGAAACAAGTCATGCATTCTGGTTTTACTAGGACTACTTCCCATCCTTGGTCTTGTGCAACATAACCGTTATGGCCGTTGATAAGACAGCGTGTTGTAACGTCGTCAAAGGGACGAGGGTTACGTAATGTCCAACAGTCCCATAATAATCTAAAAACCTCATTTCTTACCCCAATTACCGACTCCGTCAATTGTGGAAACGTTTTGTTTAATAGTTGTAGCCCGATGTTCTTATTCTCACTTTGGTGAGAAGCGAACATTACTAATCCGTAAGCATAACATGCTTCTTTATGTTGCATGTTAGCCGCTTTTTCTAAATCACGAAGTCCAATATTCGGATATATTGAGTCAAAATAATTTCTTAACCCGTTGCGTAAAATAGCATTTGGGTTCCCCGCAATATATGCGTCAAAGTAAACACATCGTAACTTATGGGTTTCCCAATGTGATATCCCCCATCTTTCAAACGAAAGTCTCTTATAAATCAAGACATTCTTGGAACGTTCTTTGAATGTCTTACAAACTGATCTCGCCTTAAATAGTTGTGCCGAAAAATTCTGGCCGACTCTAGACAAGATTTCATCAATCATGTCTCCGGGTAGGTCTCTTAAAATATTGGGTTGTCTATCCATTTTGTGTTTTTAAACTGTAAAATAGACAAGAGTTAGATTCATAAAAAAAATACTTATTAATACAAGCAATTTTTACATATATCATAAAGCATAAGAACACTATATTACATATATTACACCACACGAATACAACTATCTTATTCCGACTCGCTCGTTTCTTCTTCTTCGGTTTTGGTTCGTTTTGCCAAGTTTCTAGGGATATATGATGTTCCTCTAATACGAGCCGTCGTTGTCCACATTGGTTTAGAAAAACCTGGTGGTTTAGAGGTTCCCGGGTCATTGTTACAACTTAAGGACTTCGGGCGTTGACGATACATATAAAGTTCATCGGGGTTGGAATTAGATTTCTCTATTTTTATGCCCTTTCCCTTATTATTTTCTTTTGCCTTTTTAAATTCAGTTGGGGTAATTTCTATAACATCATCGGAATTCTCGTCGGAATCCGATTCATCGGAGAATTGGTAATCTTCCCAATATTTTGCTTCCTTGGCGGAAACACCATTGACCATAATTAACCTTGGTCGGTTGGTTGAGGATTTTCTTTTAGTTAACCGTTTTATTATTTCCCCCACCGGTTCTATTTCTTCATCCGGTTCCGATTCTTCTTCCGGTTCCGATTCTTCTTCCGGTTCCGACTCTTCTTCCGGTTCCTCTTCGGGAACTTGTGAATCAGTCCACGAATCATTCCAATTTACATTTGACTCTTCATTATTATTAGGTGAGTCAATGGGACTTGTTCTAGAGGTAGACATCTATCACATAATATCAAACGCGTTAAGAGATTAATATATCACATCATATTCACATGTTAAAAATATATAGTTTCCAACAAAATTTGTTAAGCAATCATTTTTCAAGTAAACACGATCGAAGTCCAGACTCACTAATGCATCCTAACAAACTCGATAAGACACACTAATGCAAAATTCTGGTTCTCTAAGACCAACGCTCGGATACCAACTGAAATGTCCCGTTCTTTTTGATTAAAAACGTTCCATATTAATTGATTTCGTTGCGAGGTTTTGACCTCTATATGAGACGTTTTTCAAAGACTGCATTCATTTTTAAAACAAACCATAACCTTTATTTCATAAATAAAGGTTTAAAAAGCTTTACGTAGATTATCAAATAATGATAATCTAAAATATCCTGTTTACACACGACCATTACATAATGGTTTACAATACAAATATGTTACATCGAAATCAGTTTCTTGAATGCAGTTTTTACACAATATCATACAAACATGGACTCCAAATCTTGTCCTTATTTTAGTATGCAACAGCGGAAGCTCTTAATATTCACCTGAGAATAAACATGCTTTAAACATCAACAAAAATGTTGGTGAGTTATAGGTTTAACCTATATATAACAAATCGTAACAATAGACCACAAGATTTCATATTTCAATACACATCCCATACATAGAGATAAAAATCATTCATATGGTGAACACCTGGTAACCGACATTAACAAGATGCATATATAAGAATATCCCCATCATTCCGGGACACCCTTCGGATATGATATAAATTTCGAAGTACTAAAGCATCCGGTACTTTGGATGGGGTTTGTTAGGCCCAATAGATCTATCTTTAGGATTCGCGTCAATTAGGGTGTCTGTTCCCTAATTCTTAGATTACCAGACTTAATAAAAAGGGGCATATTCGATTTCGATAATTCAACCATAGAATGTAGTTTCACGTACTTGTGTCTATTTTGTAAATCATTTATAAAACCTGCATGTATTCTCATCCCAAAAATATTAGATTTTAAAAGTGGGACTATAACTCACTTTCACAGATTTTTACTTCGTCGGGAAGTAAGACTTGGCCACTGGTTGATTCACGAACCTATAACAATATATACATATATATCAAAGTATGTTCAAAATATATTTACAACACTTTTAATATATTTTGATGTTTTAAGTTTATTAAGTCAGCTGTCCTCGTTAGTAACCTACAACTAGTTGTCCACAGTTAGATGTACAGAAATAAATCGATAAATATTATCTTGAATCAATCCACGACCCAGTGTATACGTATCTCAGTATTGATCACAACTCAAACTATATATATTTTGGAATCAACCTCAACCCTGTATAGCTAACTCCAACATTCACATATAGAGTGTCTATGGTTGTTCCGAAATATATATAGATGTGTCGACATGATAGGTCGAAACATTGTATACGTGTCTATGGTATCTCAAGATTACATAATATACAATACAAGTTGATTAAGTTATGGTTGGAATAGATTTGTTACCAATTTTCACGTAGCTAAAATGAGAAAAATTATCCAATCTTGTTTTACCCATAACTTCTTCATTTTAAATCCGTTTTGAGTGAATCAAATTGCTATGGTTTCATATTGAACTCTATTTTATGAATCTAAACAGAAAAGTATAGGTTTATAGTCGGAAAAATAAGTTACAAGTCGTTTTTGTAAAGGTAGTCATTTCAGTCGAAAGAACGACGTCTAGATGACCATTTTAGAAAACATACTTCCACTTTGAGTTTAATCATAATTTTTAGATATAGTTTCATGTTCATAATAAAAATCATTTTCTCAGAATAACAACTTTAAAATCAAAGTTTATCATAGTTTTTAATTAACTAACCCAAAACAGCCCGCGGTGTTACTACGACGGCGTAAATTCGGTTTTACGGTGTTTTTCGTGTTTCCAGGTTTTAAATCATTAAGTTAGCATATCATATAGATATAGAACATGTGTTTAGTTGATTTTAAAAGTCAAGTTAGAAGGATTAACTTTTGTTTGCGAACAAGTTTAGAATTAACTAAACTATGTTCTAGTGATTACAAGTTTAAACCTTCGAATAAGATAGCTTTATATGTATGAATCGAATGATGTTATGAACATCATTACTACCTTAAGTTCCTTGGATAAACCTACTGGAAAAGAGAAAAATGGATCTAGCTTCAATGGATCCTTGGATGGCTCGAAGTTCTTGAAGCAGAATCATGACACGAAAACAAGTTCAAGTAAGATCATCACTTGAAATAAGATTGTTATAGTTATAGAAATTGAACCAAAGTTTGAATATGATTATTACCTTGTATTAGAATGATAACCTACTGTAATAAACAAAGATTTCTTGAGGTTGGATGATCACCTTACAAGATTGGAAGTGAGCTAGCAAACTTGAAAGTATTCTTGATTTTATGAAACTAGAACTTTTGGAATTTATGAAGAACACTTAGAACTTGAAGATAGAACTTGAGAGAGATCAATTAGATGAAGAAAATTGAAGAATGAAAGTGTTTGTAGGTGTTTTTGGTCGTTGGTGTATGGATTAGATATAAAGGATATGTAATTTTGTTTTCATGTAAATAAGTCATGAATGATTACTCATATTTTTGTAATTTTATGAGATATTTCATGCTAGTTTCCAAATGATGGTTCCCACATGTGTTAGGTGACTCACATGGGCTGCTAAGAGCTGATCATTGGAGTGTATATACCAATAGTACATACATCTAAAAGCTGTGTATTGTACGAGTACGAATACGGGTGCATACGAGTAGAATTGTTGATGAAACTGAACGAGGATGTAATTGTAAGCATTTTTGTTAAGTATAAGTATTTTGATAAGTGTATTGAAGTCTTTCAAAAGTGTATAAATACATATTAAAACACTACATGTATATACATTTTAACTGAGTCGTTAAGTCATCGTTAGTCGTTACATGTAAGTGTTGTTTTGAAACCTTTAGGTTAACGATCTTGTTAAATGTTGTTAACCCAATGTTTATAATATCAAATGAGATTTTAAATTATTATATTATCATGATATTATCATGTATGAATATATCTTAATATGATATATATACATTAAATGTCTTTACAACGATAATCGTTACATATATGTCTCGTTTAAAAATCATTAAGTTAGTAGTCTTGTTTTTACATATGTAGTTCATTGTTAATATACTTAATGATATGTTTACTTATCATAGTATCATGTTAACTATATATATATCCATTATATGTCATCATATAGTTTTTACAAGTTTTAACGTTCGTGAATCACCGGTCAACTTGGGTGGTCAATTGTCTATATGAAACATATTTCAATTAATCAAGTCTTAACAAGTTTGATTGCTTAACATGTTGGAAACATTTAATCATGTAAATATCAATCTCAATTAATATATATAAACATGGAAAAGTTCGGGTCACTACAGATATCTCGAGCTTTATAGGTGTGGCCTGTCCAGGACTGCCATGCGATCGCATGGCCTCCAAGACCATTTCCCATGCGATCGCATGGGATGGATTTCCAGCTCATGATCTTTTAACTTCTAGTTTGTCGACATATTTTTTAATTATTAATATAATATATTTAATTTATATAATTAATTATATATTATATTAAATTCACATGCATAGTTGACTTGTAATTTTCGTTCCGATAAATCGTACGTCGTCACTCGACTTATGTCCCGGTTCCGGTTTTTCGAACTTCCTATCGTATACTGAGAAAACTTGTACTTTACGTTTCGTGAATCGTACCTTTGTCAAAATATAGTCTTAAATCATCCATAAACTATACCACTGTAGCAAAGTTACTGTAGCAAAGTCATTTTTTACTGTAGCAAAGTCAATTTTTTACTGTAGCAATTCACTGTAACAAATAGTGATTTTCAAAAACACTGTAGCATTTTGGGTACTGTAGCAATTTGAAAATGTTACTATCGTTTACTAAATAACTTAAAATTATATATATGTATATATATTTTTTTATTTACATAAATTAGTTTTTAAATACACATTGGAAGTTATTTATAAATAAATTTTAATAATAAATATTTCAATTTATCATATATATTCAAATAGATATTTAAACCAATAAGTTTAATGTACGGTATCAAATAATTAATACATTGTTACCTTTTCAAGTTATAGTATATATGTATCTATTTACATATAATTGTTCGCGAATCGTCGAAAATAACCGAAGGGTATTTAAATATATAAAAGTAGTTCAAAAATTTTGAGATTCAGTTTTACAGACTTTGCTTATCGTGTCGGAAATGTTAATCATACAAAGATTAAGTTTAAATTTGGTCAGAAATTTCCGGGTCATCACAAGGACTGGCTGGATACTACCGAAGATTTATTCAGGATTTTTCCAAGATCGCGCGACCTTTGACCACGTTAAAACATAAGGGTAAGAAGATTGAGTGGTTGAAAGAACGGGAATCCGCATTTCAGTCACTGAAGCAGAAACTGACCACTGCACCTATTAATTGACCACTGCACCTATTTTATCTTTACCCGGTGGAAATGAATACTTCGTGATTTATTGTGACGCTTCACGCCAAGGTCTCAGATATGTTTTAATGCAATATATATATATATATATATATATATATATATATATATATATATATATATATATATATATATATATATATATATATATATATATATTATTTCCTATGCCTCTTGACAGCTAAAGGTTCACGAACGAAATTACACGACACGCGACTTAGAAACAGGAGTTGTGGATTTTGTGCTCATAATGTGGAGACATTATTTATAGGGAACCAAGTGTACTATACACCGATCATAAAAGCCTCCAACATATTTTCAACCAGAAACATCTCAATATGAGACATCGTCATCGAGTTGAATTATTAATTTACTACGATTGTAAATACGTTATCACCTCATAAAGGCAAACGTAGTAGCCAATCCCTTAAGTCAGAAAGAGGGAGTTAAACCTCTTAAAGCTCGAGCATTGAACATGACTATTCATATGAACATCACTACATAAATAGGCTTAACTAGAGGCTCTGAAAGAGGATAACATAAAAGGCGAGATGATCAAAGGATTAAAAGCAATTTGAAGTAAGAGATGGCAGAGTCCGATACTTTGTTGGTCGGATTTGGGTACCTAAGTTTGGAGATTGAAGGAAACTCGTGTTGGATGAAGCAAACAAGACAAGGTACTCAATTCATCTGGGAACCAGAAAGATATATCATGATCTTAAAGAGTATTATTGGTGTCCTAACTTGATAGCGGATATTGCTACGTATGTTGGAAAGTGTTTTGACTTGCTCTAAAGCCAAGGTAGAACACCAAAATCCATCAGGGCTGTTGCAACAACCTGAAATTCCTAATGGAAGTGGGAGTGAATAACAATGGACTTTATCACCAAGCTACCAAAAACTGTGGGCGGTTATGACATTATTTGGGTAATAGTTGATCGTCTAAGTAAGTCGTCATACTTTCTCCCTACCAAGAAAATGGAGAAGCTGGCACAAATATATTTGAAAGAAGTAGTGTCTACGCATGGAGTACCTTTATCTATCATCTCTTATCGCGACTTTTGATTTACATCAAGATTTTGACAATCAAGAGGCATTGGGAACTCAGTTGGATATGAGTTTTGCCTATCACCCTTGGAAAGCTATTCAAAGCGAAAGGACTATCCAAAAACTGAAAGATATGCTTCGTGCTTGCGTAATTGATTGTGAAAACGGTTTGGACATGTATTTTCCATTAGCAGATTTTTCATACAACAATAATTACCATGTGAGTATCAACTCCGCGCCATTTGAAGCACTTTATGGGAGGAAGTATAGATCTCATATTTGTTGGAACTAAGTAGAAGATGACGGAAAGTTTGAGGTTAATTCGATTAGGAAGATTATCGATGAGTGCCTTTTGCCCTCTATTTCGCCTTCTTTTGTTTGGTGCAATTCGTTACCTTGGAAAGTATATGTTTTCATTTGACGGTTTAATATGGATAGGCTTCCTATAAGACTTAATCTTTGGCGGTTTAATATGCAATTCGTTACCTTGGAAAGTGTAATAACCATTCGGGGGGAAGCGGGGGGAAGCAAAAAAAAAAAATTCGTTTTTTGAAAAAACTTTGTTCACGAACATTATAGATGAGATGAAAATATGAGCATTTAGTAGAGACACTTTGTGATAAATGTTTTTATTTTGGCGGAAAAACACTCGAAAAAGTAATATATAACAATTATCGTGTTTTTCGAGCGTATTTTGAGGTTTTAGCTATTGGGGTTTAGATATTAGGGTTTATAGGGTTTAGATATTAGGGTTTAGGGTTTAGATTTAGGGTTTAGATTTAGTATTTAGATTGAGTTTTTAAAACGAACGGTTTAGAGTTTAGGGTTTAGGGTTTAGGGTTTGGTGTTTTAGGTTTATGGAATAAACCCAAAACACCAAACCTTAAACCCTAAACCCTAAACTCTAAATCGGGCTAAATTTTACTTCACAAAACATGAAAGAAAAA